>NC_041817.1:9139426-10444426 GCF_900964775.1 Scleropages formosus | reverse complement strand
CCTTCGCCTTTTTACACTTGACTGGTCCAGCAGTGGCCTGTGGTGTGTACGAGTTGGTCTGCCGCAGTGCTTGATTGCACATATTTACTGCTGCCGTTGCCTCTCCCCACTCTTACATAATGCATTGAGTTATTTTAACACAGCGTGCGCTAAGAACAAGGGCGTTACATCACGCTGTAGGTCACTGTGAGAGGAGAATGTCAGATTTCAGAACAGGAATACTGATGCGTTTTTGTGCTTTAAAATTGATTGGCAAGAGACATAAACCTTACCCTACCGCTGATCGTAACCGATTTTAAAAACTGCGTTTTCTTCTTTAGGTATGATGAAGTGAATCGCTTTGGAGAAAAGCGTCCGCTAAATAAATACATGTAAATGTATTTTGCACAGCTGTCAGGTTTTGCAGTTAGAAAGACCTGCTGTTTACTTTTTCAGTCATAACACAAGGACTCAGTCTGTTTTTACAGCACTGCTCTTCAGAGTCGAACAAGTTTTCACAGATCTGTTATGAAATTTCAGAAAATGCAGTGACAGCTTATGATATGTGTATTTTTTAATAATAATCATCAACAAAAGGCCTTTTTAGGAAAAAAAAATGCGTATATGGCTTTTAAAAGCATGCAGTTAGTACCTAAATTACAGTTTCTTATCTCAGCATTATGAGCCCTACGGCAATTAGCTGGTTCTTCAAGTTGTCAAGAAGAGTTAAGTGCCACTGAATAAATCCATTCTGAGTAAAAAATGTTCATCATTGAAAAGCGATACATGAGCTTGTAAATGGAGAAAATGAGCTTTTATGTGGGCAGCTGGTAGCGTAGTGTTTCGAGCTGCTACCTTTGGACCCAAACGACATTGTAGATTCAAATCCTACCTTCAGTTGTAGTGCCCTTGAGTAAGGTACTTACCCTTAATTGCTCCAGTACAATTACCCAGCTGTATGAAAGGGGAAATAACTGTAGGGAGATAAACATTGTAAGTCACTTTGGAGAAAAGTGTCACATAAATGAATACATGTAAAATGCCTGGACTGAGGACTAATAAGTGTCATGTTGCTCACTAAATATCTAACCGTTTGTCCTTTTCGGTCTTACGGTGGTCAGGAGCCTGTCCTGGAATCACCGGGACCTATAATAGAAGGGGTACAGCCTAGATGGGCCGCCAGAGCATCACAAGGTGCATCTCAAATTACCAACACAAATAATGATGTGCAGAAGTTTTCTAATAGTATGGTTTCATTAATATTATTTGAATTACTGTACTGTATTGTTTGAATTACTGTCAACCACACCCCTAAGTTGCTGTTGCAAATGAAAAATGTTAAGAGGAAGCTCATGGTTTTTCAGAACTGTAGAACCTGCTAACTGCAGAATAGTTTGGCAGATTATCATGGAATATTAACAGACTGGGATATACGCACTGTTCAAGTTCAGCCAGTGCTCATCTTGCTCACATTTCACTGAGGCCTTTTTAAAAAAGCTGGTGTGCCCTTTGGCAAGATATATCATACATTTCTTAATATTAAAAAAAAAAATACTGAGGCTAGTTAGATTAATAGTATGATGAGAGCTACAATTGAATTACTTTGATTTTTTTCAAGGTGAGAAAAATCAGAAAGTGTCATCATATCGGCTCCTTCTTTGTATTCAGTGTCATAAAGACATCTGGGATGTTATCCTGGCTTTTGTGATCCGTTAGCGGGTCGGAGGATGCGAGCATCATCTCCAGGTGCAGTCAGCCATCCAGCGGGTGCTTGTGGGCCTTTGTTCACAAAGTGCCCAGAGTGAATGGGGGCCCAGGGGGGTGCTGCAGGGCGGGGCACTGGGGTAGACGTCGCGAGCGGCTCCAGCGGTCCGTGGAACAAAGAGCCCTGACACGTGTCAGCCCAGCTGGCGACCCTCCTGCACAGCGGGTCCAAGTTGGTGGGCGGCAAACTCCAAATTTCAAGCTTCATGACAAAATCCGTGCCCTGTTTGTTCTTACCACACAACCATATGGTGTTTTCTGCATTATACCCCAATGCAGGAGCTGAAGTTTCAAAGCTTTTTTGTCACTCTGCTCAACAGAACTTAGGCTTTAAAGCTTCCGCAGGCTCTTATTACAAGCGCAAAAGAAAATATGTTAACCATGTTACATTTTTATTAAAATAATTTTTAACAGATATGTCTAGAATATAGCTCTGTGAAACCGAACAGCTTTGGAAAGCTGTTTTTACTGTAGTGTTATTGTAAAGAAAATATGCCAAATATATAAACTGGATTTTCAGTTATGCAACTATTTTTGCAGGGTGCAGTAATAAATCATTCTGTCCATAGGCATAATATTTGGGAAAAAGCATGAAAAACAATGACAGTGAAACAATTTCCTTTCATCTTTAAGGTATTATTTAACAACATCAAATACATTTCTTATAGTCAGAGTTTGACAGTTTGTACTGCGTATTTCTTTAAATTTCTTTTGCTCGAATATCAAATTGTATATTGTTCAATATTTAAGAAAATTGGCAGAATTGCAGTTCTAATTAACGAGTGAACATATTTATATTTGGGAAAATTGTTACTGCACTGTCAATATAGGAATATATAAGGAATCAGGCAAAAGGTGAAAACTACAGTTTTCTGGGGAATAATAGCTGAATTAAAGCCTAGTGCTTGATTGTAATCCAATACACATGTATGTGTATTTAGTTTATGTAAAATTATGCATTTATGTTCGTGTTACGATGAATATTTTTCATCTTAAAATGAATATTTTCTGTCACACTGGATATCAGCAGGGTTGTGACAATAGTCTGAGCAGAAGAAACAATTTTCAAACGATTGATTATATATTGAGAACTTTACGTGCTGCTGAGTTTGCTCTTTTAACCATCGAAAAGGACAATCATGACAAACATAGCCATCTCAGACATGTATAACAACGTCCGTTTCTGCAAATAGTTGTTTGCGTTCTGGATCATTTTCGCATAGCCAGGAAAGGTGTACGCAAATTGAATTGGGTCAGCTTCTTCTATGCACTTAAGCTTGAAAGGAACTCCTGAGAGGAGAATAAAAAAGCAGCGGTGTATAACTTCTAATGCTTGGGGTTCTCAGGGGCAGCGCTAGTGGACTTCTGGCGCAGGATTTCGGAGGCAGTGCAGACCTTTAATGGGGTATGCAAAACTGACGCTCAAATACTGAGAATCTCCTGCAAGAACAGCTTCCCCACTTAAGTCAGTGGAGTGAACTGGTTTAAAAAGTTGTTTTGACATCTCCCTCTTCCAAGAAGGATTTCGATAAAAGTCTGCAAAGCCAAATAATAATAAACGCGCGCTCTTCAGTTTACGAACACAGTTGGGATCGGAAGTATGTTTGTACCCTTATTTGGATGCAACTCCAAAGTCACTTTACCACTAACTCAGAAGCAATAAAAGGTACGTATTACAGATTCCTGTCATTTAGTCACTGGTTAAATTCTGTAAAAATCTCAGAAAAAGCTATGAGTTCGACATACTCAGTAAGGCTTCAATCCATAATCGTTACCAGCCTGTACAGGAGTTGTTGGGGTCTGGAGCCTATCCCAGAGCTGCAAGGTACGAGGCAAGGTACATTTCTTTACCTACACAATCAATAAAAGCGCAATAATACAGATATTTCTTGCTTTATTCAGTGCCACTTGTTAACTGATACTACCCAGAAACACATGCAGCATTTCTCATCCTGTAACTGATCACCAACAATTAGGAATTTCAGACACAATCTGAAAAACACTGAGAAAGTGATTTGACTGAAGGCAGTTCTACACTTTTGCCTCTGTTCTGTCTGTATACATTTTATTGGCAGCTAACTAAATAATAACAGCCATCCTACTTTTCCTTTTTGCCGAACAAGTATGCTGCTTGTCACTGCAATGTAACGAGATGGTTGCAGTTGGTCTGAACAGCACCACAGAAATGCCCCGACATGTTCAACGCCGTAAATTTATGCGGAAACTCTGCTCTGTCTGGCTCTCCCACACTTTCTGCACCTAGTTTTGAGTTTGCGCTAAAAGCGACGTCCTTTATCTTTTATGCATGATGATGCTGTATCAGTGCACTAAACAAACAAAAGCAAACATTTTCATAGTCTCAAACAGGCCATTGCTGTCTGTAAGAGGAGTCACATTTAGTTATGTTAAGCATTAATTATGATGACCTCTAGGTCTCTTGTTGAATCATTTAATTTCCTGGCTCTGCGTAAGTGGCCCTGGAATATAGTTTAAAGTCTTCAAGGCAAATTGTTCATTCATTTGAAAATCCAGTTCATCACTAATAACGTAAGCTGTCGAGCAAAATTTTTGTAGCGGACTGGAATTATGCTGTTCAGTTATGTGATTTCCTGCTATATTTATCCTGAGGTCTCTTGCTGATGCATTTAGTTTCTGGGTTATGTCTGGCCATATGCCCTGGAATACAGAATACACACACACACACACACACACACACACACACACACTGACTGAAACCGCTTGTCTCGGTCCACGAGTGATAATGGGAGTAGTTGGGCAAAATTTTCTAGCAAACTAGAACTGTCTTGTTGATAACTGTCACTTGTTGCTGTATTTACTCCTACACTAGACCACATAGCTCTCTCTGTTAATTGTTGCAGTAAAATACATACAGTTGAAAAAACTAAACAGAACAAAATGTCAGTGTCTCAGTTCCCTATGTGGAACAAGGATAGTGCGGATGTAATAAATGACAAGTATTTGATGCTAGCCTTCCAAAAGAATGTCCTGGAACTGATTTGATGGAGACAAAAAGCAGTGTTCTGAGTGCCTCCTCGGACAAGCCCTTAAATACTAAGAGACTCAGACTGTCCTCTCTTCACCAATGACACTATTTGCCCGGTCAGCTGGACCATGGTCTCTTTTGAAGGCAAAAAAAATCCTTCATCATGAGAGGGAATGGTACTATAACAAGCCCCTTTTCCCCTTTTCATCATGTGTCCACCTACCAGAAATAATTAAAATCAGTTCATGTGCTCTGAAAGTTAACTTCAGCCATAAGAGTTTCCAGTTAAGTACATTTTAACTTCACTGTTTGCAATAAAGAAGGTGTGCAGTGGTGCAGCGGGTTTGACCGGGTCCTGCTCTCTGGTGGGTCTGGGGTTCAAGTCCCACTTGGGGTGCCTTGCGATGGGCTGGTGTCCCATCCTGAGCGTGTCCCCTCCCTCTCCAGCCTTATCCCCTGTGTTGCTGGGTTATGCTCCGGCTCCCCGTGACAAGCGGTTTCGGAAACTCTGTGCGCGTGTGTATTTGCAATGAAAACATGGGTGGTTGTTAGTGATTATCTGAAAGGACTGTGTAATTGCTTTTCATGTGATGTTTGATTTAATGTTTTATCAAATAAATCCTTTTTCAATCTTTCATTATAGACGCAGACATATCAACACAAATACAAATGGAGACACAAAGTACCGATCGTCTGTCTTTTCTAAAAATGCATGACGCAAACAAATTTCTAACACAATATTCTCAGGCATACAAGTGAATCATTGTAAATATATGGAAAAAAATATACCAGTTCGTCTTTAGACAACCGCGAGAAAACCGAGGAAGTTTTTGTTTTTGCAGACCCATCCTTTTTTGTAAGAATCTAAAAAAACTATCTGCACAGTACAAAGTTTTCTTAAATGTGCAATGGCACGGTTGAAGAAAGAAGTTGTGAGTTTCGTTTGTCCTACAGCAGAGAAATATTTGCAGTATGTTGCGCAGCCAGTGAACCGGCAGAAATGAAACTCTGCAAATTTTCCACTCTTCAAGTGGGAAGACGGAAGGCGAGTGCAAATAGTTATATTTACTTTGAAATAAAGAGAGAGGCAGTGATGAAACAGGCTTTATAGTGCTGTCAAAAGCAAGCTTGTGCTCCACTCTATACTGGAGAAGTTTCTCTTTAGTCAGTCTCATCGGTGTCAATAGATTAAGTGCAGGGGCAACGCACAAGTATTTAAAAAGCAAAAAAGATGCCACAGGCTATCAGCTGTACCTGAGCAGTGAGAAATATGGTACTCTTCAGAGTGTCCTCTGGGTGTACACATATGTGATCTGAGCCTTGGGTCTGGTTCTATAGACCACCATGTTCCAAAATCAGACCCTAGTGCAGTGGACTGTTTTCACTTTATATTCTCACATCACAGCTACCAGATACTGAACATGGCCAACAGGACCTTATTCGCTTCACGCTGTTTCCTTCAAGTTCTGCATAAAACGTTTTAAGTATAAATGTCAAGTTCTCTAGCCTGTTATATTTTGGTTTACGCACTGTACCGGCATAAGTCATGGCATGGAGTGGGTGGATTTTCACACTGCGTTACATGCTGAAAGAAGAATCGAGGCTAACCCTGAAAAGGAGAACCATATGGAGATGCCGGCAAGCAGAAACTTTGGCAAATTAATTCAGAAGCTCTGCTTTCAGGGACCGTGAGAGTGCAACTTAACTGATAACATATTGCCTCATTGTAAGGCCCTGGTTCCTTCCATTACGGAAAGGGGGGTAGGTTCATTAGGAGCTCGGTGTCCGTCACCAGGGTGCAGGGGATTGCTCCTAATCGAGATGGACTGTCACTCGAAGCTGTTGGAAATGTAGCTACGCTGGCTTGCCAAGCTAAACCCTTCTCTAGCTGCGAAAAGCCTGTTAAATAGAATCAGCGTCTGTTTAATTTAGCCCATAGAAAAAACAGCAATACTCATCATAAAGCACATAATATACTTAAATTTCATAATTTTTCTCAGAATACTGTAGTAGCCTGAAGGGCAGATGACTGAGAATGTTAAATCATTAGAGTTTAGGACTAATAGGTGTTGATGACAGGGTGGCATGGTGGCACAGTGGGTTTGGCTGGGGTCTTTGGCGGGTCTGAGGTTCGAGTCCTGCTTGGGGTGCCCTGTGACGGACTGGCACCCCGTCCTGGCTGCGTCCCCTCTCCCTCCAGCCTTACGCCCTGTATTGCTGGGTTAGGCTCTGGCTCGCCGTGACCCCCACTTGGGACAAGCAATTTCAGACATTGTGTGTGTACCTGTTGACAACTACCATGATGTGCCAAATGAAAACATAAATCTGCCTGCTGTGCTCTGAACTCCCCTGTGTGTTTAATAATTCCAGAAGATGCAGCAGTACTATTTTTTTGTTTACCTACAGTATATAACTCTATGTACCTAATCAAGTCTGCGTTAAATGTTTAAAAGCTTAGTACTTGCTCTCAACACTGCTGACTTGTGCTGTGTAGGCATTGCGTATGAGAGGAACAGCCCCCCCACACCTCACTGGATGGAGAGATATAGGTAAACTGTGTATATTATTTAGAGAGGAGTCTCTTTCCTCCATCATTAGTCAAGGACCCCTCCCAACAGGCAGCATCCGGATGTGTCTCTTGCTCCGAGTGGCTACTTAGGAGGCTTAAGTGACACATCCCTGGCAGCAGCATGCTCTCATTATGGATTTATGCATCCACTCTGCCTCAATGATCCATGCCCCTCTCTGTCACCCCTTTTGTATCTCAGCACTTTGCTTGTTCTTGTACAATTGAACAACCTCGCTCCCTAACCGCCCCACCACGCACACCCGACCCTCAGCCCCCTCAGAGTGCAAAGCAGATAATCCACTTAGTTCATTTGCGAAGAGCCGCAGAATGAATTTGCACTCAGAGCTGATGGCTTGTATGGATCCAGTCATTACTGGAGTGCAAAACTGGGCCTTAGCAGCAGGCCCTCTATTGTTGTGGAGCCACTTGGATAGCTGGGGGGTGGGGTAAGTGGAAGGAGTTTGGTTTGGTGGAGGTCCTATGCCAGGGTTAAATCAATGGCAGTGGTAAGGACCATGTGCCAGTGAGGGTTACCCAGAATCTCAGAGGCCAGGGCTTGCTGCCACATGCTGGGGATTCCACTGGAGCTTGCGTTATTTCGTAACTGCTGTTTACTTCAGCGTAGCCAGCATCAGCAGGGTGCGTCTACGCTTTCTCACACAGTACTCTCATCCGCACCTTTGTTGACCGCACCGGCTTTTGACTCTCAAGACCAGACGTAATTCAACCTTATCAAATACAGTTTTTCTTTCAACTAAAAGAACAATGTTTATTCTGATAATGTAACATCCTTTGAAAGGATATGCAAAAGAGCATAGGTTCCGTGTCCTGCAAAAACCCCTTGTGGTACACTATTCAGACTATTCTGTCCTTGTCTTTGGAGTTTGAAGGACTGAATGGCAGGTCTTTCTTGTCCTTCCAAAGTCACACCTCCAGTCTGGATCTGTCTTATGAATAACTCATACTGATGTTCATGTGTTTGTGAGGTATTTGGCCTATAGTTTGAAGCTACAGCCTCATTAACAGACCACAGCGTCTCTTTCTATCCTTGGAACTGGGAGTCATCAGACCGGTTGACTGCATGAGTGAGTGGTAAAACCTGTTGGTGTGTTCATGAGAGGAGTAAACAGCAGTGGTGCTGTGCTCTATGTGCCCCCTTTTATGGCATTATTGAACCAGGCTGCAACAGCTGTGGTTAGATATCCAAAAGGTATGCTCTGCTCTCAAAATTCTGCCGGAGTCTATCCCTATCTGGAACACTTTCAGAATGGCCAAGTTCAGTGGAACAGCCTTTGTCCATGAAACATTTATCACCATGCTTTTATCACTGCCCTCACTGTAACAGGGAAATGACACAGTACAAACTGTACAATGGGAATATTTTAAGACTTTAATTGAAAGAATTCCCTAAGGATTTTTTTTTCTCATTTACTATTGCATAATAGCTGTAGTTGCTTAAAGCTGGGTAAAAGGCATAACTCCTTGTTTTCATGTTCTTCAATAATTACAAACTCTCAGACTATTATGCATTAATATTAAAAAAAAAATTTAAAAAAATAAAAACTTACTAGGTTTCAGAAAAAAACTTAAAAAAAAAAAAAATTTAAAACTGCCTACAATGCCAGTATGCTTAAGGAAAATAAAATAGTGCAGAAATTTTAATTAAATGCAAGAATTTTCTTTGGACCATAGCAGTCAAAACAATTCTGAATGCTCAGCAAAGCTCATAGTATTTTTGAAATACTACTTAAGACAACAGACATGTGTTTTTTGATCTATTGTTCTTTATCTCTTGGGAAATGTGTTCTTGGTACATGGTGTTTTCCTTCATGGCTTTGCACTTTTCGAGTAGTCTGGTAGTCTGTGAGGTTAACAAGTTGAGCAAATTAGAATGCATTCAGACTTCTTTTGAACAAAGGAATTGGAAAGAGTCAGTAAAAACCTTTGTATTTTGTTAATGGTTACTAGATTCAAGAAATCATTTGGAAATATCTGTGGCCCTCTGGCTCTTGGAAATGCTGTAATACTTTAAACATTGATCCAGCTGAAGCTCAGTATAGAAATATGACAGTGAAATAAATTAGATAACGTAATTAAACAGAACAAAGAGAGAGTCTCTGAGAAAGGGATTGTGATATAGTATAGAAAATAGAACTCCGCCATGAACGGTCCCAAGCCCTGATGAGAAAGAAAGAGGGTTGGGCGCGGGGCTAGCTACCCTACACCATAAAAACTTTGCCAGCTACAGAAACGCCAACAAGGAAACTTCATGACATCTCAGCTCAGAGACGCCTGGAGAGCCCTTGTTGGTGGCCTATGCCCCAGCAGGGGTGGAAGGCGTAAGTAGCCAGTAAGTATAGAAAATAGAAATTTTTGAATTGGATTTACATTTTATTATTCAGATAATACAGCAGTCATTGTTGTAAGTATGTTACAAATTGCAATATGCAAGAAAAGTGAAACATAAACCATGCAAGTTAAAAAGCAGGAATTAAAAATGACTGTATTACTGGGCAGAGTGTGCATCCACTTATTATCAGACATGACTTTTGCTGTGACAGATACAAGCTGAAGTGAGTATTCTAGGAAACGTAGCCCGTGGAGGAGAAAGACCGAGGGCAGTGAGAAGATCGAGGTGCAAAGCTGCATGGGGTGAATGACAGTGAAGTTGCTGAAGCCAGAGACCAACACCTGTCTGCAGGATCCTGGGTTCATTGTCATCCTTCTGGCCTGCTCAGTGGGTGGAACTCTGCAGCAAGCTGTAGAATGGGGGATGGACTCAACGGCAAGATTTAGTTTAAGGGAAAAACCCAGTTACAAACGTGACATGGTAGGACCTCCTTAGCAAACTGCAAGATGAGTGATGAACTCAACATCAATTTGCCGGGCAGGGGAGGATCAGTGTTGTGCTGCAAGGCTCAAGAGGAACTCAGAATGCTGCAGGAAGGGAAAAGAACTCTTGCTGCACATTGTAGGATAAGAGGTTAGCATGCTGCCGGGAGGTCTGTCAACATTCATCACGACTTGGGTCATGTTAGCTTGCTGTAGAACAGGGAAGAATTTCATGAGCAAGCTATAGGAGAGAGGGAAACCTCCTTAGCACACTGCAGGAGTGAGAAGGAACAAGTCGATACTGCTGGTAGGGGTTGGAACTTTTCAGCTTCCTTTAGGACAGGGGTCATATTAGCATGCTGCAGAATAAGGGACAGTTTTCTTAACATGCTAATGGAAGGAGGAAGAACTGATGTCCAAGTGAATTGCCTGGGTGGAGTTTGCAGGTTAGCATGGGGCTGTTTGTGGTGCAGCCACACTTTTGCGCAGGACTTTATAAAAGTGTTTGCACATTCAGTTAAATGCAGCATGTTCTTGCCTGGCACAGATCAGCACAGTATCGATGTGTATGTGACGCCATACATCCTAAAGATGAGTGTAGCAGTGAGTCACTGGATGATGGTGAGGTTGAGGGTTGGGGAGGCTCTGTACTATCAAACAGAGCACTGGCATGTGTGCCTCCTCCCACTCGTTTTGCTCTGAGTTTGAGATGATGCCCAGTAAGTCCTGTAAGTGGGCCAGAGTCTTGCTTTTCTCCTCTCCTTCTCCCCCAGATGTCCTTACTGTCCTATTTTCTCACACTACACCCTCTTGCCACTTTTAGTCCCACGGTCACATTGCTCTTGCCCTCTGCAACAAACCCCCCGTGACTCAATGCAGGTCTTGAAGTGCTCTTCCTCATGAACGTCTATGATAAAGGACAGCCAAAAGAATTTGTGTTACACACAGCTTATCTCTCTGCTCCATAGCATTTCCAAAGGTTTATCTCACCATATCTGTTTAATGATGTAACAGTGTCAGTATGGTGGGCTGAGAAGACTATTGTGAAGAAAGTGTCAAACTCGTGGATGAATAATTCAACTGGAGTGAGTCACTTGATAACGAAAGAGAAAATTATACACCTAATTCTTTTTTGCTATTTGAGTAAATTCAATCACAGTGGGCCCACACTAGGTTTCTGGAGGGCCATTCGTCTGCTGGTTTTCACCTGGTTTCCATCCTCCTAGTTTTTAATGACCTGCACAATTTATACCCCTGCATTTGTTCACATTCACTGCCATATATAGGGCCTAATGAATGTGATATACAAAGAGCTGTTATCTTGTACTATACTAGTTGAAAAGCATGTTTACAAGGTCAAACCAATTTTTATATGTAGTTTTGAAAATAGTTTGAGGCAGAAACTTGCCTGAACAAACCTCTGAGCCATTGTCTGAAGGTTGTCAGATTGGCTGAATCAGAAGAACGAACGATGTGTTCAGTCTGGATAATATGCTAGCGGCATTAATGCTGAAATTGTTGCTGAAAGTTGAGTTGGAACCGGCTGGCACGAGGGGAGGGGTGGAAGGGAGTGCCCCAGTCGGTACTTAGAATTGAGCGGACTGTAGGACTGGATTTCTATGGTTGCCAAAGAATAATGCAGTAAATATCTTGGTACATGATATCCTATTTAGCTAAGCCATATTCTTCAACTACTGGATGATTTTACATGGGTATATACACACACACACACACACACACACACACACACTCACAAACAAACACACACACATACACCTTTTCATCAGGACCAATACACTTCTACTTATACTACATTACTTAGACTGTAACATAGGAGTATAAAAGAGTGGATCAAGTGTATAACTCCCCACAAAATTATTAAAAACCATTTTACAGAAAGAATCAGGGTAATGCTGTAAGAACTATTAGGTCCCAGAGATAAAAGTAAGAGAACTGTTGAGCTAAAAAAATCCATAACCTACTTTTGGGATATATCCTTAGAGATGTCTAAATGAAGACATGGGCATAGCACTCTTCAGCTTGAAGAGCACGGCTCGTTATTTGGGTCATGGATGCGTTTGCTTTCCTTGGAGCGATGTTCAGCGGCAAGCCCTGGCGACAGTGCTGCTTTGAGGAGCTTGGTTTCACCCACCCACACACAACACTGTCTTTATCCCCATATAATAAAGTCGTGTGGTAATACGGAGCTCAACAAGCTCTAACTGGCTCCTCTGTTTACCCTCTTTTCTAGACTCCCAGCACACCCTGGATTGAGCCTGACAGTAAGTTTCATGCAAGTTATGGCCTTGGTGCAAAGAGAACTCTAGAAAGGTATGACACTGCATGCTCCTTAAAATCTCGAAAGAAACAGTGATGTCAAAACTCTTTTCCACTTACATCACTAGAAGAGGCTGGTTCGCAGTATGTGAAACATTTACGTCTGCACTTTGAGAGACATGATTTTGTTTTTCTTGTGTTTTTTTTTTTTTTTTTTTTAGTAACAGCTTTAGAAGTAAAGGGAATGCCTGGTATAAATAATTTATTCTTCCCTTAAAGCAATATGCACTTTGAAGAAATACCTAGACCCTAAAAGAAACTGGGACTATTAAAAAATGAATGACACTGAAATGTTCAAGTTACCGTTCCTTCACTGAACTGGCGACATAATTTGGGTACTCTACAGCAGGTGTACTTCAGTTCTCCTTAATCTATATAAAAATAAAACCTCCTTCATTCCCTAGTAAGAAAGTTCATTTACAGAACAGTAAGTGTCAGATGTCAGTCCCTGTCACGGTTCAAAAAGTCTGCCTTGAACACGGAAAAAAGAGCAGCCGTCCTCTTGCGGTAGAACGATCCCGTGTGTTAACTTCTGCCACACACTGCTTAAAATTCCTCTATAAATTAATGAACAGCAGCATCACGACGAGTGGGGAGAAAAGTATGGTTTTCACTGGCGCTTTGGCCGCACCTGACCAGCACACCTACCAGACATACGCAATGAAGAGATGATCATGCTGGCCATATTTCTGCTACTAGTGTCCAAAGCCCACATTCCACTGCCTGCTGCTGGTCAGGGATCGGTGTGACGGAACGGCCAACCTCAGAACACAGCGAGATGCCATTAGAGAGAGCCCCAGGGTGGGGTGACTTACCATCACTCATGGCGTGCTGCTCGTGGCCAGTGTCTGAGTGGAGAGAGCAAACCGCACTGCATTCGCGCCCTCTCTCTGCCAACCACTCTCTCCTTTCTCTGCTTCGTGTGGCGCTCAGTACACCCCATCTTCCAGGAAGTGAACACAGTCACATTCCAACGTAAACACTCCCCCTCCCTCCCTCCCTCCCTCTCCACTGCCACCCCCCACTACCTCCCAACCTCTCGCTCTCTCTCACTCTCATCTGTGCTCAGCCCAGGGGCTTAGTCATCCATCATTTCTCACTCCCGCTGCAGCGCGAAGGTCCACCCGCCGCCAAGCTCTCCCGTGCTGCAATTGGATTGCCGGCCCATCCGTCACCCTGCCATCCTGGTACTTGTGTGTGAAGACATGTGGCCAACACGGGGGCAGTCTTCACCTCCCCTTCCTGCTCTTTCTTCCCACCTCTTTGAGTTACGACTCCCTTCTGTGGATGTGCTCAGAAAATATGACCAAACCATACATAACATAAGAATCAGATATATTAAACCGTTTTATTTCTGGGACGGAAATGTTAATTGTCTAACAGCTGTAAATACCACAGTTTGGCATGATGATTACAGAAATAATTTAAGAAGAACAACTGAAAAATGCAAACACATAGGCCTCTCATACAAGCCATAGTGGATCACATTTACATTTACATTCACATTCATTCATTTATCAGACACTTTTCTCCAAAGCGACGTACATCTGAGAGAAAATACAGTTCATGCATTGCATTAGGAGAAAGAGACGTAGCTGCAGATGTGTGATTCTTAAGTACAGTTAGTTTCTTTCCACCATATGTACCAATGTTCATCACAAGTAATTGCAAAAAACTTCTACAATTCCTCATCACCTTTCTTCTGTTTTTTTTTTTTTTTTTTTTGATATACACAAGCATTTACGTACATTACAGGAGTAGCTGCGGAAGGACTTACCTGGGCATGATCTTAAAGTTATGGTGCATGAACATTTACACTTTACATGAACTTAAGAGATCATGGACAAAGTGAGTCTGGAAGAGGTGAGTTTTAAGATCCTTTTAAAATATGAACAGAGATTCAGCAGTTCTGAGTGAGAGGGGGAGGTCGTTCCACCACAACGGAGCCAGAACCGGGAACCTTCATGCTTTACCTTTTATGCGTGGGACCACCAAGCAGGCAGATTTGGAAGAGCATAGCAGTCTGTTTGGTGTGTAGCGGTTGATCCTTAGTAGCGGTAGTCTTGTAGATAGCTGGAAGCAGTTCTATTGATGCATTTGTAGGCGATCACCAGGGTCTTAACCAGGTTATAACCTCAGAATCACATACCCACCCTTTCAGTTTCTGCTGATTTTCAAAGGAGAGCTTTAAGCTATTGCTAGTATTCTTAGCTATTGTTGGAATAGGTTTACAGTGATCTATGAAAGTGACAAACCTTTGCAACTGCTGTGCTGCTTCATAATTTCAAGCCAACGGCCAAGTTATTTAGGTTGAGTTTTGGTAACAAGCTCCACTCGGCTCCAGCAGAATGCTTTTCAAGCTGGCCTTGAAGATCCCTAAGTATAATATGAGTCATGATGAGAGTGTCTTCTGTGCGCTATGGGACTCTATATGCCAGGTAGAAGCGCCAGGCTTGGTGTTTCTCTGCATTCTGTGTCCTCATAGCAACAAGAAGTTTTGTAACTCAGGAACAGAGTCTGTGATCCAAAAGTCCAGGTTCAGTTCCTTTGTCTGCTTTACCTTTCTGTATTCTGTAGTGTTAGTTCTGTTGAGTATACTGTTGTTTTGATCTCAATAGATATAGCTGTACGCTACATAGATAAAATTAGACAAAAATTAAGGAAGATGTATTTTTGTAGAACGGCTCCTTTGCAGACAGCAGTGACTTTGTATTCTGTTTTCCCAGTACAATGTAAATCCTGCACTCTCTCGCAGCCATTCTTGGATAAAGCACATTGTCACTCTTCACATGTATAATAACTGGAGATGGCATTGCAGTCACATAAGAAACTAAGCGCCAACACTAAAAATGACTTTTTACTAAGATCATTTCAAGGATGGTCAGGATCAGAACTTCAGTGAAGTGTTATTTTATTTCTGAGACTGTATCCCTTTCAATAAAATGTAATCTTGCTTGTCACAGTAATCTGTATGTGGCCTTCTACATTGCTACATTGGATATACTGTATTTAGTGCTCAACTAGGATTCTTTTACTGTACTTTTGATTATGCAATCCTTTAAAGCCCTTAAATGAAGATATTGTTATTTTTAGGAAAACAAAAAATAAGAGAAAATGGGCTCTGATTGCTTTGAAGTTCCCATAATCAAGGTACTGGAACCAACAACTTGCAGGTGTCTCAATCTGAGGAGGTCTGTTGTTTTCAAAGCATCCAGCTCTTCCGGCCATATTTGGAGGATCACAGAGAACTGCGTTCCACAGCTTGAATCGAGTCCTGAGCTGTCAAACTCAGTGTGTATTAATAAACGATGACTTCACTGGTGAAGATCCTGAGATGTGCAGATCTTCACAAAGTCATGGTGCAACACAGTGGGATCCATTCTGTCCCATGGCTGTGCCGTCCACATCAGTAACTGTCCGCGCCTCAAGGGAACCATGATGGCAGCTCATCTGTTCAGCTTTGGTCATGATCAACATGGGGTCCAAAAGGCCAGACTAAAGCCTTCCGTTGGCAAAAATCAAGGACAAAGCCACCATGTGGTCAAGCAATAATTATTACAGAAATCCAGGTATGAATCCACTTAACTGCGTGAGTGCCCGTGCGCTAGAAAAAATATGTAATCATATTAATATGCACCTTAATTAGACCACGTCGTAAATGGTGTTTAATGGTCATTTGTCTGATTCCCTGTAAAACGCTGTAAAACTATGGACTCTTGGGTACACACTTTATCATGGTGGAATTATCCCCTCCAGGACTGCAGCGAGTGATGTGAAAAAGAACGGTGCTCCTTTTCGGGGGAGAAAAGTTTCTGAATTACTAGAATGCCGAAATTCTTCCCTCTGGTTTAGCCTCGGTGTTCGACCAGATGGGACCCAACAGATCCAGCCGAGTCCAGCTAAGACGGTCACGGGTGCTCGTGCAGCCGAAAGAAGCCTGTGTGGTGTATGTCGTGCATGGCGGCGCTGCGCCTCTTATTTGCAATGCTGCCGTTACATTGTGTGCTACCGCTGACTGTGTCGATCGCTACCCACTCATGAGCGCGAACGAAACTAGGTTATGCTCAGGAACCTGTCACAGTGATGCAAGATGATTTCTGCAGACTGTGGGGCCAGAATACTAAACAAGAGAACAATGGTAATGAAAAAGAGCAGTATCTCAGCTGTGTGTGCCTGCAGCAGTTTAACAGCTCACAAATCTCTATTTTAAGGAATATTTTAATGTCTCTGCTTTCTTCCTTTTTAAATATAGTTTGTCCCGGTAAAAAATTCGTGCTTTGTTTACTCAGATGAAGGCTCAAGATATCCAGCTTAAGAAGGTCTCTAAGAAACAGCCCATGCAAATCTATTGCTCTCTTTATTTGTCGCTCACCGTACTAACCGGGTGTGGACAGAGCATGAAACCCCGCAGCTTCATTGTACCCTTCGTTTTCAGCGCTGATTCCTGCTGTTGCAGCCGGTACAGATGTTTACACCCTTTACAATACAGATGGATGTTCAGATCTCTCTTTCTGCTGTGAGTGTAGTCGTAGTCGACGTGATGTAACTTCTGCCCCTAATGGGAAAGAGGGCAGGACCAGAGCCTGGGACTCTCATCCTCAAGGCCATCAAGGACACACGGTAGACTCTCATGCATTATTTACCCGTTGTGATGCTTGTTTTTGATTTTTTTTTTTTTTACCACCATCTCTTATTTCTCATGCTTGCCCGATCCCTCCACACCCTTGTCAATAATTCAGGCCTTGTATTATGCTTCTCCCTCCTCCCTAAAGGAGTTATGTAACTGGAGAGCTGAATAAATGACTGCTGCGAAGGCAGTCAACACGGGAGGTGTGAGTTTCATCTCTACTCTGACAGAAGCAGCACAGACGGCAGCCTCCAGCCAGTCCTGCACTTCACCGCACGCTTTTTGCCGTGCGATGCCCTGCATGCTTGTGGTATATGGATGTGTGCGAAACATGTGCTTGCCAACTCGAAGAGCAATTCCCAGCTTCACTGAGATTTTTTTTTGTTTTGTTTTTCTTAACTTCAAGTGGATAACATCTTAAAAGCTAATGCGTCCGTTAAATCTACATGAACATCAAACAGCATTCTGTCTTTCTAGGCACCCTTTTAACTCTGTTTCATTACCTATGAGCTAAGATGGTCCTATCAAGGGTGACTTACTTGGCTTCCTTCAAACACATACCTGTACATAGATGAATTGCGGCAGCGATGATGGCGAGACGCTTTTTTCTATCACACGACAGCAGCATTCTACCGGTGATACAAATCTGCCACTTACTGGTGACAGGTGCAGTATGAACCGAGGATGCCTCTTATTATGACCATGATTTCCTTAGTTCTTGTGACTTCAGATATCGAAGCACAAATTCCTTACATAATAGTGTTCACGAGATAGCAATCTGAGCATTTTTCCATGAGCAGCGTGTAATGCGAAACCTCAGCGACAGACCCAACAAAGTATTGCAAAGAATGTTTTAATGCTGTGGTTAGCTTCGTATCCATAAAGGTACTAGGAGATGTGCAGGAGCAGCCTGTGCGATGAGTTTGCCGCAAATGTTCCTGGATGGTAATAATGAATGCAATGAACAAGGTAATGGGGAGACATGGTAAGCCTGGATTTGTTTCCACATGCCTGTGATGCTATGAAACATTATATAGGCTTTATGCGGAGAGATGAAAAGGAAACCCGTGTGTGAAAACATAAAGACGTTGAGAAAAACAAGCTCTACCGCATCGCCCTAGAGGTGAGGCACGGAGTGGGGGCATCAATAAAAGAAAAAAAACGAAAACTTCAGAATTTAATAACACTCAAAATGGTTGCTGCAGGAACTGGTCGTAAACAGGCAGCCCTTTGCTCTGGTGAAATAAACCACACGTAAATGCGTGCCGAGAGTTTTAAACCTTGAGAGCGAGAGCGTTACCTTGTTCGGAGTGTTAATTACGGGGCAAGAGCCTTTCTGTTGATGTCATGAACTCATTGTATCGTTCCCTGAGATGTACGTCGCTTTGGAGAAAAGCGTCCGATAAATTAATAAATGTAAAATGTAAATGTAAACCTTACGATTTAGGTGTGTATATGTGTGTGTATGTGTGTGTCTGTTTGTGCATATGCCGCCTGGGCTGCCGAAATTATATCTGCCCAGTGTCCAGCGCCACACGAGCTGTCCAACAGTCAGGTGCAGGAGGGAGAGCCTGCAAAGACACTTTCCAGTGGGTACTGGGAGGGGGACTGGTAGCCAGCCAGGACCGAAGGCACAGAGTCAGATCAGGTGCTTCCCACACACCTGGCACGAGCCTGCAGCTATGATGCAGAGGGAGGCTTTCCAAGGTCTGACATAAATCTGAGGCCTCACAGAGCAATGATGTCACCGTGGTCATATTCCATGCTGCAGACACTCCGGACTATCTCGTCGGATGACATGGTTCAGGCTTGCACCGAGGACAGGACTATTACACATGACCAGTGGTCTGGATGGATGCCTTTACTGGCAGAACCACCAAGGAAGTCCCATACTTCTTCCATGTGCAAATAAGCAGAAAATAGATTCCTCCTTTTTGATCTTGTCTCTCACTTTGTGCTGGACTAGAGTGGTTGGGAACCTTTGGGCCGTACAGGTGCAAGCAGAGCACGCTCACGTGTCACGTTAGGTTTCTTCACCCATGCACCTCTCTCCAGTGAGTGTGCCAAAGACCTTACACGTTGCACCTTTCACTTCTCTGAGAGCCTTGCTCTCATTCAAAAGCATTTTTTCTTACTTATTTTCTTTACATTTTTTGAGGCAGCATGCCCTACCACCGTTGTTAATGTTGTATTGATTTTTAAAAAATTGTTATGGCAAATGGTATACGAGTATTTACAGGGCAGACGCTAATCAATATCAGATTTTAAAGAGGAGTAGTAATGAGCAGCAAACCATATTTTTTGTTTTTAATTATTTATGGGTTGGGGGCACGGTAGCACAGTGGGTTTGGCTGGGTCCTGCTCTCCAGTGGGTCTTGGGTTTGAGACCCGCTTGGGGTGCCTTGTGATGAACTGGTGTCCCGTCCTGGGTGTGTCCCTTCCCCCTCCCGCTTTACGCCCTGTGTTGCCGGGTTAGGCTCTGGCTCCCTGCGACCCTGCATGGGACAAGCGGTTTCAGACCGTGTGTGTGTATTTATGGGTTAATACATTTTTTTTTCCATTTTCTTAAATTACAGCCCTTTCAAAAACATGAGCAGACCCTTTCTGTTATTTTGTCTCGTTTCACTCCTCACACTATTTTGATACTTCTTTAATCCTCTTTTCTCCAGTCGAAGCAAAGGGCCTTCACTGCATGTCTCCATCGAAAACTGAGTTCTTATAGTGCTGGTTTCCTTAGCGATAAAATTTTTTACGAGGTGGGGTTTCTAGCCCCGTGTCCAACCCTTCTCCTTTTGTAGTCGGGCTTGGGGCCATCTTTGGAGGAGTTATTTTGATGCTTAAATACACTAAAACATTATGTTCTTTTAAATAAATAATCTGTGTATTTTTAAACTTGTTTATCACAAATGTATATAAATGTCACGCCCACGACCACGTGCCCTGCTCCTTCACCTGCATCTGATCTAGGAGGCACGGGATAAAAGGTCGGCTCAGACGCTCCAGAGTGCGGAACCTCCACGAGAGCAACCGCGGCGCCTCGCCTGGCTTCTTTACCCGTGTGCTACCCTCCTGTTCGGCTCCTGGACCCTTTCCTCTTTTCTTCCTGGTTCTGACTCCTGCCCGCCCCTCTGAACGACGTTTGCTGATCGACCGACCTGTGCCTGTCCCTCACGATTCTCCAGCCCGCCCCCTGGTTACTCCTCCTGCCGCATCCGAGTCCGTCGGCTGGGTTCCTGAGTTCCGCCGTGACAATAAATAAAAGGATAATATAAAATATAACGAGCAAGATAAAAATTAGGGTAGCTACCAAGGGGTCTCACTGTGGTTTTTGTTTTATTGCAATTGCGCAAAGTGTTTGATCATTCTCTGAAAGTTGTAGGCTAATGCTGCACGTGCCCCTTGGGATCCATCTACCTGTCCCGCACCTTCCTCAGAAATTGTTCGTCGCAAGCGCATATATTCGGTCGGGTTGCTTCACGTTTTAATTGAAACGGTCTCAGAGCCCATTTGAGCTCCCTTTCATGCGTTCCCTGCGATCTCGGTGAGAAAAGCTGCCCCGCGTCCAGCAGGGAACAGAAACGTCTGAATTCATACAGGGATCCTTCTCAGGCATGCGTCAGGCTCCGCAGCAGGAAGTTATCCTGTAGAGAAGGTATTGCTTTGAAGCAACCTGCAGCATGGGGCTGCGCTCCCCTTGGACCGCGTGTGTGACAGGACTCGTGGAGTGCAGGCCGGCGAACATCCAGCAAGTTAGAAAGGCCCGTGAAGTCCTTTGATAAGTCACCGAATTATTTAGCATGTATGGCATGTTTCGGGGACCTCGGAGAGGTTTCGGTTAGCCACTGGACACTGACTAATTATGCTTTGCACTTAATTGGAGTGAAACCGACAAGACGGGCCCCAGAAGGCTGAAGATAACAGTGAAATTAACGGAGGGTCGGATGGGAGAGACGGGGCGATGTTTTTTTTCTTTAAATGTCATGCGAAGCTCATCGAACAGATGCAAAATAGATTTATGTGACACCTATCGAAAATGAAAGACATTTAGCTTTCTGGGTGAGGCTTCATTTGCATGTGAATATTTGCTCCAAGGGCAAGTGACACACATTAATAGTATGGCTGATAAGCCCTTCGGTGATTTGTGTCCCTGGTGACCTTGTCCTCCTTATTCCCCTCTTGTCCAGAGAGTGGGTGTGACGGGTGCCGACTCTATGGACCGCGAAACCTCCAGATGTGCGCCATGGTCAGAAACCTAGACAGCTGTGCAGCCTGTCTCACTCCACTACTGAGAGTTAGATTTTTGTAAACTCTTGAACTCGTAAAAAATATAAGGGGACAAATCAAACTTTTTGTCAAAGGTTTTCCGAAAGGTCTCCAGGAAGCTTGCATCATAATCCAAGAATAAATGTATCAAAGCGGCTGGAAGAGCCTTACGTTTAAAGCACAGCTGAGGTGCTACGAACATGCACCAGAGTCAGGTACAATCTCCATCATCTTAACAGCCCTCCTCACCATTTGTTGTTCAGCAGCAGGTTCTAGGATTGTAGCCATGAGAAGCACAAGCTGCCCTCAGACCACAGCTTTTAGAATCTGCATCCACAGCCGAAATCTTGAACTTGGCTCGTTCTGACTCGGTTCCCCAGCTTCACCTGGGACAAAGGACAAGTTTTCTCAGAGGTGAGCGTTGAATTGATTTCCTATCGTGCTCTACACCAATCACTCCCAGAAAATCGCTCATTCAGAATGTTTGGATCTCCCCAGATCCATCTGGTTGATGGCCTCTACGCTGAATTCATTCCAACTCGACGTTTGTATATTCAGAATTTTGAAAATCATGAAGTTTATAGTGTACCACTATGTGTAAATTTGCCATGTGCTTGCAAACTATTTCTTTGTTCCATCATACCAAATGTTTTTGTTTTCCTAAAATGTAAACAAGAAAAAAAAAAGAAAAATAATGCTCAATTGATGCTTTGCTGCCTAACTTGTGGCAGCTTTGTTTAAAAAAATAGCAACAAATTAGCAATAAACCTTCTCATCGCGTTGTGTTACATCTCATTTTATGGGTGATTGACTTTGGACCATCAATGACAAGGAGGAGTCCCGTCTCATAAGCGTACCGTTCTGCCTTCCCCTGTGGGACTCCCGTAATTTCTATTGCTCTGTGAGATACAGAAGGGAAGACAAACAAGTCAATACATGGTGTCGAAAGGATACGTGGAAAGGGCGTATCGTAATTGACCAATGTCTCATCACAGCTGAGTCCAAGATGGGTTGTAGAGGAGTGAAGAAGTCTGGAGTGGGTGTGTTCTTGCATGCTCAAGTTCTGTGGTCGGCCCTCACAGTGTTTGGGTGACAGGTGGGGTGACAAAGCTGGAGCAGAGATCTCAGAGGGTACAGCTGCTTCGGGACTCAATTCAGTGTGTCATGCTGCTCCATGTTTGCACATGTGGCTTTTGCCTCAAGACAAAGCAATCTGTTCACAGCTATTGCAGTGTGTATCACAGATGTCTTTCTGCAATCCCAGATAAATATTTTGTGATCATGGTATAATTTTCCTCATTCCTTACGAAAATACTAGCTCAAGGCATAAAGCAAGGCATATTTTCAGCAGTTTTCCATATTACCAGTTTGCCAAGGTTATTGAAAGCGTCCGCTTTTAAGCACAATTTCAGGCGCTTGCTGAAATTTTCTATGATGCAAGTAATATTTGCCCTTTCATTGGTAAAATATTCTGTTTATGTCTGTTGTTTAGCACCCCTATCAGACATAAAGAGAGCAGCGACAGTGAACTTAGTAAACAGACGATGAGGTCATGGGCCTCAACATATGATATGCTGCTCCGCAACACTGATCTGAGACTGTCTGTTCATAGATAAGTTTCTGCTTCAGATCTTCGCCTTGGGTTACTGAGTCATTGCATTCCTTTTTTTGGAAGAGCAACACTGCTGCCAAACAAGTTTTAATAAAGAAGCAAAAATTGTTTGGGAGAATACTTCCTCCTTCACATGTGTTTATTCAAAGTACTATTCAAAAAGAATTCTGATATGGGTAGAAAATTTTCAAATGCAGTCTTGTTCAGGACAGTGAGGAACTTTTCCTTGTTCCGTTTCTGATTTAGCTGCTTAAAAGAATACAGGCTGTTTTAATAGCAAAGCGAAAGAGCAGTTCCCAGGTGTTTACCTTCCGGATTCATGTGAAATACTGCTTCGGTGTCTCAGCAGGACAATTAGTTTTGCTTTACATAAAATCCATGTAAGCACTGTCTGATATATTGTAGACATACAGTATAAAATGATCAACCGATATTCAGGAGGACAGTTATTGATTTCAAGTGAGATGGTTACTGCTTCCAGTTTTAATGTTCTTCACCTATGAAATTACACTATTACTTTAGTTATTAGGAATGAGACTGTTTAATCTGAACTGCTTTGAAGAATAGCAGGATTGGGATGGACTCATAACAAGGGTTGTTTTGTAGCCCAGTACAGCAGTCTGACATATTTACCTCATTTGTACCATTCCGCTCGCTTGACTGCTTCTCGAAGCATTTTACAGACGAGCACCTTCCACATTCATCAAAGTTGCTGCTTTTTAAAAATGACTTGATACCCAAATCCCTCTCAGTGTGTCGCGATTGTAAAACACATTCAGAGTTCAATAGAAATTATTAAATAACCATTTCTTCATGCGTTATACCGGTAGTCTGCTGTTTCTCATTCGTTGTGCTTCAAAACTAGTTTTAAAACTTAAACTTTTATCTTGCTAAAGAATTACATTGTTCCTTTATGCAGCAAAATTTTGTCGAAGGCTGAGTGTGTCAAAAAGACCAAAAATATATATCTCAAGGGTATAACAGCCTCCTGCCTTAACTAAACTTTTAAACTAAAAAGCAAGCGCTTTGTTTTTCTGCCAGTACCCTTCTTCAAGGATTTTAGCCTAAACTGTTGAAGAATTTCACACTGTATGAGTTGTTTTCCGTGGGCACGTAAAAAACCACGGCAACGAAATATACCTAGCGAGGCAATAACATCCAAATAAGATAATTCCATCAGCTGAAAGAATTTTACTCCCCCCCACTTGACCCGTATTTCTGAAGACACCAGTTCAGCTGTTTTGGGGGAAATAAACTGTTGAATTTAATAAACAGAGTATCCAGTTTCCTTGCTCTTAAACTATACCTGATTTAACTTGAATGAACTGTGCTATAGCACATAACGCTCACAGTGACTTTAAATGAAAAGATGACAGTAATCCTGTATGTTCGAAAGTCTTCACAAGGGTACAACTCCAGCCCTGATCTGGAGTCGGAGGAACTTGGATGTTTCTCGTTGAGGTGTCTGGAGACATCTGAGTTTCACAGTGTATAATTAGGATGACAGAACAGAGCCACTTAGCTTCTTCTGGCAGACAGGTTTTCCACCTGACCCAGTAATAACATGGGACTGCGAGACTAGAGAGGCTTTTACACTGAAATCCAGATGGAACGACAACGTACTCTGTGCCACATCCACTCTTCTGGCTTCTTTTACAGGTATCTTTAACGTGACATTTTAGGCAAGGCACAAATCAGTTCCAGTGAAATTCAGGAGCCAATTCAAGCACATTATTATTAAAAGTCCACCTTCAGTTCATTGTTAATGAATCTTGTCACTTGGTCTTTCTTGGGCTTTTAAAATATTCGTATTTGTTGAGTTGTGTCAAAATTTGTTGATTTGTATGAGAAAAAGGATGTTATTTGTCCAGTTCTGTTCACTGCAGGTACACAGTTCTTGTGGCAGACTTAATATCTCACAGTATATAGAGTTACTATATGAGTTATAACGTTAAATCTTGTTAATTCCAGAGCCTGTGCTGAATGTTGCGTAGAAAGGCATCTATGCTGTGTTTTTTTTTTTTTTTTGCTCTGTCAAGTCTCTACCCCCCTATTACTCGCAAAATACCTTGAAAGCATATGGCTGTATTTGCTCTTTGTGGAATTATCTGATGAATTAATTCATGGATAAGAATATTACAGATGAAGGCATTATTAACTCATACTAATAATATGTAGGACCTGCAGATATAAATATCAAGTGAGATTAAGGTGCCCAGGTGCTGTTAGATTGCTGATGTATTCTCTGAGAGACACACATTACACACTACCCACTTCGGTGGGGACCTAACCGTGCATGAGATCCAGTGCAGATGAGCTAGAATCCTTCCGAGGCAATCGGACAGCCCTGGTTTGCCCTTGACGCTGAATCTGAGGTTTTTTTTTTTGAAATCACAGCTTGGGGATTCAATGTGTGTCATAATTTACATGCCACTTCATGTGCGATGGATGAGACTTGTAATTTTCTGAGCAAGAGGCCTACAGATCTTGGCTTGGGGGAAAATCTATGGACGGCTGTCCTCTCAAGGAGCCCGGCGCAATGTTCAGTTGCAGTTTTTCACAACTATCTTCCTGCAGATAAGATGGGCACCTCATGGGCAGCAGAACTCTGCACCCTTATCAGGACAGGGAGTAATGTGATTTTAACGATTATGCAGGCGCTGTAATTACTGCGAGAAGAGATGCCATTTGTAGTCCTGCCATTTCCCACGTCAGCTTCTGCTTTTCGCGTCAAAGGTATCGAGTTCTCTAAACGCGCTTAGTTGCATAAACGCGGTACTATCGTCACGGTGGTTGGTGCAAAAAACAAAGCAAATGCGGTGCCGAGTACAAATTCATCAGCTGCTCCAGAATTCGAGGAAAAGGGTAAATAGATGACTTCTCCAAAATGTGGCGCACAACGAACGGAGCCATAAAAGACAGAGGAAAAGAGCCAGGTGATGCTCTGCTTGGTTGACTTGCGGTTCATTTTGACTCCTTCTTCCCCCGGAGTCCAGGCCAGTTTCCATTGCACAAGGTCAGCTCCCCCAACATTAACTTCTGAAAGAGATCAGTGACACGCGATCCCTTCGGAGACTGTCTAAGGCAGGTCCGCGCACCCCCCCGCAGACGTAGCTATCTGGGTTGGCCTGCAAGGTCTGTCACAGACTCTCTAATGCTCCTAATGAACAGGAGTGCTAGTTAGTCAGACAGACTGTATTTACCGATGAATTGGGCCACATTCATGAACCAGACAGCCTTCGATGGCAATCAGACACGCGCAACCGGTGTTATTCACAACTCCCTTTTCTGTCGCCAAGGCCGGAAACCCGAGCGTGATACGGCGAGCTAACCTTGGGCCGCAGGAAGTGTTGTGTGCTATGCTACTGACAGAGGTTGTCTTTAGAGACAAAGACAAATTGCACGGTTTGGAAAAGAAGTTGGATGAAAAAGGGAGGGAAAAAAAACAACGACCTGAGGTATTTTTTGAGTGTGGAACTAGGATCTGAGCCCAGCTGATATTGATTTATTCTTCTGTGCCCCAGATCCTCTCTCTTCCCAAAGGAAGTAGTGAGAGGATGATGTATAGGGTTTCCTTTTCCACCGTGCCCTACTGAGGACGGGAGTTACTTCTTCACGTCCTTCCTCTGAAACTCCAAAGGCTTGCAGTGGTGTGTCATCGGTAGCGAGGTCTCCGCTTGTCCATCATTCACAAGTGCCCCTTTGCTGAGAGGAGTGGAAGGCCGCACCAGTTTGGCCGCACCGGTGATGTATCGCAGCAAGTGACATGGCGACCTCTTTTAGCGTGGAAACAAAGTGAATGATAGCGAATGCAGCCTTTGAAATGATAAAACACAAACTGATGACGGAAACTGAAAAAAAACCTTCAGAGCTGAAAGCAAGAATAAGATACCTGGTTGTGGGCTGCATAGACAGGAAGTGATCAGCTGCCAGGAGTGAATGTGTGATGGCACAGGACAGCTGAAAGACTTCCGTCTCTATGAATGTGAAAGCAGTTTGCTTTCTCCAAAAGCTGTTGCACCAATACAGGTTTAATAAAGCTATTGATTGAGAGCGGAGAGAGGCTAGCGGCGGTGAATGGGGATGAAGGAGAAGTGGACGGAAGGGGGAGAGGGATGGGCGTTGGGCCGGTAGGAGACTTTTCCTACTTCACATGGGCGCTGCTGACAGGTGAGTGGCAGCTCAGCACTGCCAGAGTGCCTCTACCTAGGAGCCGTCAAGAACCTAACAGGAACCGAGCGACTACTTGCAGGCCGCTTTTTGGGCCTTTTTTCAGTTGTCACTCAGCCTCCCAGCAATGACACCATCATGCCGAACGATAATGCCGCGAGACATTTGGGAATATTCTCGATCAAAGCCAATCAGCTTTACACCAACACTTTTAAATTACTAGGCAAATAAGTTAATGCACTGTAGTCGAGTTCATTGGTGAAGATACGAAAAAGGGGTGAACTATATGCGGGGTTGAGGGTGCGGGGCTCGATGGCGCGGCAGGTTTGGCCAGTGCCTGCTGTGTGGTGGGTCTGGGGTTTGAGCCCTGCTTGAGGTACCTTGGGATGGACTGGCGTCCCATCCTGGGTGTGTCTCTTGCGCCCCGTGGTGCCGGGTAAGGCTCCGGCTTGCCGTCACCCCAATCGGAACAAGCGGTTGAAGATGCTGGCGGTTGGTTGTGTGCACGGTCCTGTATGGAAAAGCTTTTCTGTGCAGTCCTTGCACTGCCTGCGTGCAAGTGGGGATTTTTTTGCGTAGGTCTGCCTCCGAGCTGTGGTGCAGGAACAAGTGTTGTGAGCTTCCCGTTCTGGGTGCTGAGCTGCGCTTGAAGTGTTGCACAGGGCCTCCATTTAATACCTATAATCTTTGCGTGTTCCGGGTAGACAGTACCAGCCAGAGGAGGGTGAATTCATTTGCATGAGTCCAAAACAGGAATTAACAGAGAATTTAAAGTGCACCAGTGGCATATTCCCTTACTGCTGTTCCGGCGAAGTCCGTGAGCATTTGATCCAGTATTCGAACTAAGGGTACTGGATGCTTTAGTCTACATTTTGACACTAATGCAAGCAAACAGCTCCCGATAGCTGTAAAATCCACACAGTGATGCTACTTCATGATATATGATGAATCAAAACTCAGTGTGACAGACTTTTTCCAGCATGTGTTTCAGTACAATAAGCGGGATGATGTTCCACGTTCATTGCTGCTGTGTTCTGCCATCTCCAGGGGTTTTAAGGGGTGGAGGCGGCAGTGCTGCATTCGTCCACGCGGGGGCGCTGTTGTCCTTTGCCTATGAATGCATGTGCGCTTGGCATGTTGTATGTTTTCTTAATGGCAGCAAAAATATATACTACACAGCAATATGTTATTTGTACAAGCTGTGAGTAGACATCTTCTGATCTTGTGTTAAATTTAGCACAATTACTGCAGGAAAAAGTAACTTTGAATGTTTCTGAAAGATTATTGTGGTTAATTAGATAGTGCTGCATTAAGGCTTTTATCCACAGGAAAGAGGGGTCTTACAATAGGTAATTATTTAAGGAGGAGTGGAGCCGGAGAGACGGAAGAAGGCGTCCTTGCTTTGACAGAAGCCCCAGAAAAGATAGCTGTGTGAAAAGAACAGCGTGGAACTAATCTTAACCATACTTCCCCACTGAAGGAGTCAGGGACACGATAGTTAAGGACATGTATTTGAAGATTGTATTTTCAAGTGCCAGGAGGGGCCCTGCGTTGGTGCCCTTGTTTAAGGTCCTTTATTTGAAAAATAAGCAGTTGAATAAACTAATGACATTAAATATGACTTTGAATGGAAACAACAGAATACTGCTACTACCATTACTGCTAATAATAATAATAATAATATTAAGAATTTTTATACCTTAAGATGAATATTATATCCTAGCAACATGTAGTCATATACATTTTACATATAGACAATATGCCAAGAAATATAGATTTTACCAATCTTCACCTTTATAAATTGCTTATATGTCCAGGAAAGTTTCACTTTGACATACACAATGGAACCAATTTGGTAATCCAGAAAAAAAAAGAAATCCTTGACAAGTACTTGTCTCGCATGTTAGTGCTGTTGTAGAGTTCATTTACATTTACTTTTATTCATTTAGAAGTCGCTTTTCTGCAAAGCGATGCGCTTCTCGCAGAAAAAAAAAAAAAAAATGCAATGAGTGCATTACATCAACCAGAAAGAGACTTAGGTGCAGATGCGTGATTCAAAGCACACTTCTAACAGATTTTCATATCTACAATGATGGTAGTGGGACCTACAACATCTGCAAGTGATGAGTGATCCTCAAGTCAACCTGTTTCAGCAATTAGGGCTCTGGTTTGCCTGGTGAAATTGTTCCTCCTGCCCATGTAACGAAAAATCCTCCCTTGACTTCAAAGCCTCACCCCTGGGTAATTGCTGTAGAAATGCAAGGCTGAGCTGCATTTTTCAAGGGGGGAGTTATGGGGACTCTTACTTTGGAGGGGCTCTCCAGACCTTCTTGAATCACGTGTGAACCCTTAACTCAGAGCTCTCGCTCCTTCTGCACCGAGCACTCCGGCTCCATCCGCCGCTTAGCGATAGTGCATGGCGGGGGTCTGCCCCCCTCACCTTAACCTCTGATGAGGTCTGCGGGGCACAGCTTGGCCCTAGCATTGAACACATTCCCCGTGCCTGGGACGGGAGTTGCGTGGCGATCAGTGAAAACCTGGCGCCATGTGTGGTTGCAATGCTTCACTTCTGCTCTGCTTCTCCACTCCGCAACAAGGCCGCGGGCTTTGTTTCACCTTTAATGAGTTTTTCTCCTGTGCCACTATGACGCAAGCAGCATGTGGCGTCGTGGTAAGAGCTGTCGCTTTCGGACTTGTAGATTGCAGGTTTGAATCCCACCTCCTGCGGTACTTATCCGGAATTGCTCCAGTAAAATTAGCCAGCTGTGGTAATGAATAAATAATTGCAGGTAGCTTAACATTGTAAGTCACTCGAGAGAAAAGTGCCGGCTAAATAAATAAATGTTAAAAAAGCACGGAAAACCTGCTCCACGGTGCCCACAAGCACAACATCTAAACTCAGGCAGGGTCTGTTATCCTCCAATGTAGGCAACAAGTCTTGCGAAGTCGCTGAAGGTCAATCTACTCAGTTCGGGCCCCGACTTTACCGCAGACCGGCCATCCTTGCTGTGGATGCCTCTGTGAAAGGCAGCAGGGAATCCTTTCATCCGAACCCCGGTTTTGGACGGGGACACACCTCACCACTCTCGGTGGTTTCTTCCAAAGGCCTAAAAATTGGCCAAAGTTGTCTGAGAGCGGTGCTTACTGCCACGGGGTTAAATTTCACAAGTGCAGCAGCAGCAGCAGCGCTGTTCTCTCAGCGGCGTGAGTTGGTGTGGAAAAAAAAAAAGGAGTGCTCAGCTGACGTTTCCCTGACTTTGAGCGCAAGCTCCTTGGCCACCCGTTGAAAAGCCTGACCCCGTTCCCTCGCATCGCCGTTCCTCTGGGACCCTGGCGTGACCGTAGCCGCCGTAAGATTGGAACGACGCCTACAAATACCAACTCCTGTGACTCTGAAACTGCTTCCCTTGTGTCGCGTTCGCTTCGCAGTCTACCTCGAAAGTTCATGAAATCATTTCGTTTTGCTTAGAAACGACAATTAGAACATTCCCTTCATTTAAAAAAAAAAAAAAAAAATCACCGCGCGTTTAAATCTTCTGTTATTGGTTGCAGTCCTGCAGCTAACGGCAGTGCATGAATTAGGACAAAGTGTGAATCGCTCCACTTATTTAGTCCTCTGTACAGTGGGAAACATCTCCAGAGCTCTCAGGCTCGAGTCATGGAAATGGCCAACAAGAAATGGACTTTTAGCATTTGCATCACACGAGAAAAACAGAGCTCAAAGTGGTCAGTGAGAGCAAACTGTGGTGGAATTCTAAAATCTGAGAGGGGAAAATACACAGCGGTGAATTCGGTGAGACGGTGCAGAAGGTGACGATACAGTAAGATGTATGGTTCAAATTAACCGCGAGACGAATTTCTTCGCAAATCTCCCTAAGGAATGAGGATTATCTGTAAAACCAGTGATAATGCTCATGATCTAATAAGAAAGTAAGACATAAAGTGGTTGCAACTTATCAGCTTATTTGCAGGCTCTTATGTATTTGGTCCAGTGGTTGGGAATGCAGGTTTTCACCAGGTGGCTTGTGTTTACTTCATGGTACAGGAGCTGATTATTTTTCATAGCACACTTTGTTGTCTCCCGGTCGATGTGGCACATTCATCAGGAGCATTTTCTGTAACTTAGTGGTTAAGGTTTTTGCCTTGTAATATAAAGGTTGCCAGTTTGAATTCAACTCATATGGAAGTTCCCGTGAGCGCGGCATCCGCCTTCGATTGCTCCTCTTATACTAGCCTCTTTCGTAAATGTGAAAATAAGCGCTTTGGATAAAGGTGGTGGCTGAATAATAATACACAACAGTACACTTAAAAAAAAAAAAAAAAAAAAACTTAATCATAAAAAATATATCTGTAGTCTTCTGGAGTTTACTTCTGAGTTATGGACACCATGCGGGCAGAATTTGTTTGTGACATATACTGTATGAAATATTAAGTTGCCTTACGACTGCTGCAGAATGACAAAAGGTTTTCTTGCAAAATTTAAATTTAAAACGAAACGTGTCACGATTTTTGCTACATGTAAGCCGGTGCATCGCGATACAATACCACGTCTTATTTCAGTAACGGCACTGTATCGTAAGCATAATGAATACGATGGAATTTTATGTTTGACTTGTAATCAGTCCTTCAGTTGTACATCAAGTATTGATAGTTCCTACATCTAGTGTATATATCACTGACACGGCACTGTTTAGACTGCCGCAGCCTGTAATTTAATACAAAAATAGGCACCCAAAATTATTATTTAATACATTATTAAATTAAAACCTCGTGCTCAATAGCCAGCTGTCAAATGAAAACACACCTCATCTGCCTTGTTACAGCATGAGATGGTGCTCAGATTTATATGGTGGTTAAATAAAAGACTTTCTGAAAGGGGAGGAAAACTGTATTAAGGGTTGTTTAGACCTGTTTCCTGGGTTTAACGTCGAAAATAGGAAGCGATTTTCCTTCTGAAACATTAAAGCATCTCAGAATACCACAGTATGAACAATAGTCCGCGTATGAATTTATTTTTTCGCACCAGTTATATGCTAATAACCACAAGATGTAACATTTGCAATTTTCCCTGCAGTCGGCTTCTTCTTCTTCTTTGAAGATCGGTATGAAAGCCGAGGAAGATGCCGTAATTACAGCTGTAGCAACACAGAAGGTGCTAATCTGCATACAGGGAACAAAGTGCAAACAGAGAGATTCCAGGGTTTTGAGGATTGCCATCTGACCTTTGTTTGACCCCTTTTTACTTTAATATGGTTTCCTATTACGTCAAACAAAATACAGCGAAATGTGCACTATGTGAAAAATTCAGCGTTCGCATTATGCATAAATCCGAGTGTTTTTCCTTCCACTAAGTTTGGTAGAGAGCATCGGAAGCAATGAGAATCGCCCGTCTTGTGTTTGTGCTTTTACAGGCGCTCCATCCATTTATATGTGTTCAGTGTGCCAGAGAACAAGATGTACAGCTTCATGCACCGGGGAGACCTCCTCATCAATGAGTGGACTTGAAATGAAATAATGAATTAATTCATTTCTTCCCGCAGCTCAGAGCAAATTATTACAAAGCAATGTGTTTTACGGGATGATTTATTTGCCGCTGTCATTTTGTTTCCGGTGTTTTGCTGCGTCGGTGTTGGAAGAGGCCTTGAATTTACCCAGTCAATGCAGCGTTTTCATACATTTTCAAATATGCTAAATACCTTATAACATGTTCATGTCATCTCGTATATCGCACGCACGCACGCACGCACTCACAGTAGCATTATAAACACTCCATGTCTGTGTTTGTTTATTCAGATTCGTCATGGAACGTAGTGAGAATATTTAATAGCAAGTATATTTAATCTCATGCTATTACTAATTACTAATAGTACTATTCAAAGTTATGTACTTTTTCTATATTTTTTCAGCATGGCTCACTCTAGTTATGGGGGGGGGGCACGGTGGCGCAGCAGGTTTGGCCTGTGCCTGCTCTCTGGTGGGTCTGGGGTTCGAGTCCCACTTGGGGTGCCTTGTGAGGGACTGGCATCCCATCTTGGGTGTGTCCCCTCCCCCTCCGGCCTTGTGCCCTGCGTTGCCGGGTTGGGCTCCGGCTTGCCGCAACCCAGCTTGGGACAAGCGGTGTGTGTGTGTGTGTGTGTGTGTGTGTGTGTGTGTGTGTAACTGTAATTACTGCTCATAGAGGCCATGTGTATCATGGCAGGCATGGTGCTCAGCATTTAATTACAGAGATGAACAATACAGGAGCAAACAGAAACTGGCATAATGGTTAGAGCTGCTCCTTTGGACCTTAAAGGTTGCAGGTTCGAATCCCACCTTTAGTTCTAGCGTGCTTGAGCAAGGTACTTGCCCTAAATTAAACCACTGAAATTGTCCAGCCGTTTCGTTGGGTAAGTAATTGCGGGCTTTTCTATACCGGAAGCTTCTCAAGGTCAGTGTGGCACTCCAATGCAGTTTCTAATTGTTGTTTTTATAATTACAAAAAGTTCAGCAGCACAGACAGTAGTGCTGTACTGCAGTGCTGTCGGCCTATATAATTCTACACAAAGCGGTTCGGTGCTTTAAAGCAATTCCACAATTTAATAACCCTAAAAGGCCATCGTGTATTTTAGAGATCAGCAGTCAGATTCTAAATATGAATCCACCGTGGCTTACATTGGGATGACATGGTTGTTTGTAAATTACATGTCCAAATAGGAGTCGTGTGCAACAGCTTGCGTCAATAATTGTATACACACATCAAAAGCGCGGTCGCATTACGCAGGACGCAACGGGAATGTGAATTACTGTTTTGCAGTGGCTTGATAGAGAATTATTGCAGCAGTCTGGCTCGTGTCTGTCATGAATAAAAGACGCTAAGTGAATTTAAGAAAATCGGAGGCACAATTTCTTCATCCTGCAAACTGATTAATTGGATTCGGGGTCAAGTGTGGAATTCTGAGTGACATTGCGTGTGAGCGAGATGACGTTCTTTCAAAAATTAAAATGGACATGAATTTCCATATTTTACAGATATATTGACTGTCCCCTCTATCTGGGGCTGGAAATTAATGTTTGCACTGTCAGATCATGTGAATATATTTTGTTTAACTAAGCAAAGATTGCCTTGTCAGTTTGGGAATAATTTGAGCACACGCTTGTATGAAAGAGAGGGTATGTTTGAGAAGCATTTGCGATGTGCCAGCCTATTTGATTCTAGTAGATAACATAGAAGGAAAGACATCCAAAAATCCTCATTTCATCTGTTTGCTTGAACCCTCAAAGTCTTTTTGATGGATGTTTTCCCACCATAAGAAATGCTTATTATTAACTAATAACTGTTTACTAGAAATTTGTTTTCACAATAAGTTTTTTTTTTCCATAATTCTTGCTTAAAAAAGCAGTGATCAGTATTCCCATAAATTAAAAAAAAAAAAAAAAAAAAAAAAGACTATAAATTATAGTGATTTCTCCACTTTACAAAGACAGGCATATTAAATAAAACATAATTATAGAAAGTGGTATATATGTGCTGTCTAAATTTTTTCTGTAGATTGAAATACTGCCAGATACTGGAATATTTCCCCACCTAAAACCTACAGGTAAGGAAAACGGCAGGAAATCAAAACATACTACATGAACCGGTGGCTGATTGCTAGCTCAGATGTACAACATACAAGAACTATGGTTACTTTTAAAGTAAAATATGGAGCAATGGCATACTCTGTAGTACGTCTGCTAACATACAGCATTTCTGTGCATTATAACTGTCCTCCGATAAGCAGTGCAGAAGTGCTGTGTGTTTTCAGTAGGTGAAGCAGTAATGTAACTCAAAATACAGTATATAATAATTAAACAACAGTGTTATGTAGCACTGCTGTCTCACAGCTCCTGGGTATCAGAATCGGTCAGTCGTTCATTTGTCAGACGTGAACAAATACATATTTGAAGAAACATGTATTTAGATAAGGATGTGCTGATAAGTAAGGCAGTACTAATAAGAATAAAAAGGCAAGTACAGACAAATATAAGTACAATAAATAGTAAATAAATAGTAAATAGTGAATACTGAGTAGTAATGTCTAGGGGTCCAGAAGAGAAGTAATAATTAAGCATCAGTAATAAAGTGTTGCACTGCAGGACTACTTGCTGTTAAGTAGTTTGATGGCCTGTAGGTAAAAGCTGTTCTTCAGTCTTGTTGTCCCGGAACGGCTACAACGGATGTGTCTGCTGGACGGCACTGTCACAAGCAGGTGGTGAGCAGGGTGGGCGCAGTCCTTAATGATGTTTCGGGCCTTTCTCAAACAGCGTGTTTGGTAAATGTCCTGTAGGGCCAGGAATTTATTTCCAGTGATGAGCTCAGCTCTTCTCACCACTCTCTGATGAGCTTTGCGGTCAGAAGAAGAGCAGCTGCCGTACCATACAGTGATGCAGCTTGTCGGAATGCTCTCTGTGGTGCAGCGGTAGAAGTTTGACATGATGCCGGAGGAGATGCCAAACCTCTTAAGCCTCTGCAGGAAGTAGAGACGATGATGGGCTGCTCTCACTGGGTGGTGCGAGAGGGTATGGGTTCGATCCCCGCTCAGTCTGTGTGGAGTGTGTGTGTGTTCTCCCTGTGTCTGTGTGGGTTTCGTCTGGGTGCTCTGGTTTCCTCCCACAGTCCAAAGACATGCTGTTGAGGTTCACCCATAGTGTGTGAGTAACAGAGAGAGTGTGATGTGGATGAGTGACCCAGTGTAAGTAGTGTATCTAGTAGTGTAAGTCACCACGGTGAATAAGGGGTGTGGGCTGTTAACACTACATAGAGTTCACTGCAAGTCCCTTTGGAGAAAAGCGTCTGCTAAATAAATAAATGTAAATGTATTATGCAACTCTCAAAGGTTCTTGTGGCTCTGCAACACTGCGTCTCTGACATGCTTTGCCTTTTGACGGCAATTTCTTTCTTGGTTGGTGTGAGACACATTGATGCCAGTCACATACTGAAAACAGTCACAGAAGATCTTTGTTTTTCTCCATCTGTCAGTGCTGTAGGCTGTCCGTAGTTTGAATGTTAAAAAGTCCATTTCGGTGGCATGTGTCACTGCTGATGCCAGTCTATTGGGCAGCCGGTAGGTCGTGATACTCATGATCTGTCATTTGCTTTATTACCGCAGTTGATGTGTTGCGGTCAGGGGGCTGTCGCGTTGCAAGCTCCGAGCAGCGGGTTACTCTGCGCTTCTCCTGGGTCGATGCCTGCAATTAGAGGAGGCTTTTCCGCGCTGTGCTTCCTGTGCAATTTATGTACATTTGTGCCACAGATGAAATCAGCAGTGCTAATGTCAATGAAGCCACGATGCATTTTTCTTCACTTTCTGTGTGCTTTTTCTAAGTTAATAACTGACATTATCTAAAGTCCTCAGGGCTTTTTCCTAAAGGGCCCTGCAACTCCCCTAATAGAAACTTTGTAGGCAATATTGCATGATGCTGAATAAAGTCCTTTGAGATATCATCTTTATATATTTACTTTTCTGACCAATGTGCAATTTGGCCAAGACAGATCTGCTCTAATTTTAACTGGATACATATAGAAGGCAGCAAGTAAATGATTCCCAGCTAGAGTCATTTTTTTAAAAAAATTGTGTATACTGTAAACAAATGATGCATTATAAATACTGTTATAAAGAATTAATGCAACAAAATGACTTGTAATAATTTGCTTTGTGTAACGTTGAAATGCTGCACGTAATACCACAGAATGTGCTTTTTTCGGTTGGCTTCGACTTTTAAAAATTACTGAAATGATTGTATCAAATAAAAATAGACTGAACTTCAACTTTTCTTTCAGTTCCTCTTATGAATAAACATCAGAGTTTGCTCTCACTACAATAGTTGGTCGTTCATGCTGCTCTCACGGAGAGCACTTTTTCATGTCCAGGTACTTCCGATTTAATATTTGTTGGAGAAGCATTGAGCTGTAATTGGTCAAATGAAGCTTGTGGCTTGGAATTCTCGTCTCTTATTTGACTCACCTAGAACTTTTCCACTCTATGTGCAAGTCATGGATTAACCGCTAATACTACCATGGTTACTTATAAGAACATTTTACTCCATCAGTGGCTCTCACAACAACAGACATATCCAGTTGATTAATTCTGTAATTTTCTCTGAACCCGAAGGATTTTCAGATGCTTTTTGTATTGTTAAAGCCTTCAAATGTAAAATTGGTGGAAGAGGCCTTGAATTCTCCAACCTCCTCAAGAAATACAACAAGCAATTTCAGTCTGTGTCAGAATCAAAAGCAGGAGAAAGCCGATTTTCCTTTGAGCACAAAAAGCACGTCCATGCCTGTCTCAGGTTGGATGTTCTTTAAAAAGGTGTGGGTGGTGGAAATGGTGTGCAAAATCCTCCACTATAGGTATGTTATTCTTCACATTTTTCTATGCCAAAAAGTGTCTGTCCTTACTCAGAGCATAACAATGAATATTTTTGACAGATAACAAATACATACAGCTTTTCTCCCAGGAAAGGAGTACCTGGACGTTAAATGGGAGAAGGTTTTCTGGAGAGCCCCATTGCTTTTAAGAACGCTGAGTTGAGCAAGTAATCCAAAAAATAAATCTGTCATTTCAAGACACCAGAAGTAGAGCAAAGCTGTTCAATTGCTAAAGTGTTTTGCCATCCAGAATGACCTGCACAAATGCAACCAAAATTTCATTTTTTTTTCCTCATGTTTGTATTTTTGTATTTTCTTTTCGGTGTCTGTGGGATGTCTAATTCTGCTCGCAGCGTAAAGGAAGCGGTACTATTTTGATAAAATGCAGGACTTTGAGGGAATACCTGATGGTAACTGTAAACTGTACTTGAACTTACAGTATTAGAGGTCAGCAGCATGCTTTCATAGATAATAGGCAATACTAACTGCACATTTTTTCTTTAATTTCATTAGTAAGTCATCTTTCTATCCCAGTTCACACTGCTTTATGAAAATAACTACAAGCACAATCTTTCTGAAGGAGTCTCACGACTCTTGTTGAAGTACTGGCGTAAATCAGAAATTCCATTACAAAAATAAATTATGCTGTATCCATCACCTGGTTATATAGTGAACAACAGAATCTACTTACACAAAAAAGAACAAGAGCAGATGGCAGGGGTATCAGAAATGAGACAAATAATGTGGGGAAGCCCAGGGACTCTTCTCCTTTGGGGGAAACCCAGTTTAGAAGTCATGTGTACGCTTGGCGGATGTTTGTGCTTCAAATAACCAAGGCACATGTACTCAGGGGGCCTGTTAATGTATAAATTGCAAGACATTAGAAAGGAACAGCCAATGGGGATTTTACAGTACAGTGCAGATCTCTGCAGCAGCTGCCAAAAAAAATGTAAACTTCATTATTTACATATGTTCAATAGGAGATTTCTACAAATATAACAACTTGGTACACTGAGTGTGGCAGTGCAGTTACTATACTTGTAGATGCCAATGGTAAGTAAAATGCAGGTGACACCCGTCGCCAACAACCTCTTGTCCCAAGCGGGGTCGTGGCGAGCTGGAGCCTTACCCGGCAACACAGGGCACAAAGCCAAAGGGTGAGGGGGCACGCCCGGGACGGGACACCAGTCCACCGCAGGGGACCCCAAGCAGGGCTCGAACCCCAAACCCACCACACAGCGGGCCCCCGCTGAACCCGCTACGCCTCCGCATCCCCCTCGTTCAGGTGGTGTAATATTTAAAAACTATAAATGAGAACCGTGACAGAAAGACAACAAGTTAAAGTAAGAAAAAGGGGTCCTGCCGCTTTTCTCTTGAACACAGCGCTCAGTCTGATTTATATTAGAATATGCTGCATGTAACGACGTGAGTGGTTACAGACGTGTTGGTGCAATGCATAATGCCGAAAGCTCACCGTTTATGGGATGTGGTTTTGGATCTGGGTTTGAGTTCACCTGTACCTGTGCAGAGTGTGCAATGTCATCTACATGCTTCTGTGAGCTTCCTCGCTGAAAAAACTGAAAAGTCCAGAAGAATACATAGCAATCCACCATAGTAATCCATATGGTTTTTTGAAAACCACGTGAGCGGTCATGAGGAGCGGGTGTCGAATTGATAGCACTAACCCATGCCCCATAAATAGTTACACGTTTAAAAATGTAACCTGTCTTTGTATGTTTAAACAAAAGAACTAAGAGAAATCTACATAGTGCCGCTGGACTTGGATGTTAATGTGCTGATGTCAGCCTGTTCCTCAGGTGTCTCCATATCTCCAAATCTGTTGTCCCAGCAGAGTCAAACTGAATGAGAGTGATCCATCCCCTCTGTGCTTTGTATTCCTCCTTTCACCTTCCTCCTTGAAGCACACCTCTCTTCCCCCCTCCCTCTCCGCTACTCCCTGGGAATTTATATTAGTCTGACTGTCAAGTCTGACAGGTGAATTTTGTCTGGGCAATTTGTAATAGCTGAATGGGGTTTCAATTAGCTCCAATGTCAACCATGGACTAAGCTGGTATAAGCTCCCTATGCCACGCCGAGGAAGGAAATAAGGCACTAAATGCTTTCTATTCAAACTTTATCGCTAACCGACAATGTCGGCCTGAGCAGTAGATGAATATGCAATGAGGACTTTGGGACAGTTTAATCCACTTCTGTTTGTCTTCCTCTCCATCATGTTTAATTCTGATGTTTAATTTGTGTGTCTTAATGAAGCTGCGCTAAATTGTTCGCGGTGCTTCCTCTTGGTGGCTGCCTACCTCCTCCGCCCGATTCATTGCTTCGTGCTGCTTGACTTCAAATGAAATTGAGCGGAAGCCTGCCCCCATTTAGACACCCACACACAACATTTTGGACATACTGCATGAAAGGCTAACATCTTGTAAAAACCTTTCATTTTAAACAAATGAGCATCTCAAGAAAATGGCCATTTAATTTTTAATTTTTCCCTAGTGTAACCATATCAGCTACGCGAGTGCTGAAATTTCAGAAGCTCTCGTAAAAGTTCTACTCTTAAAGATTGCTCCAGATAGGTTTTATTTAGAGAAAGAATAATTTGTAATAGCTGTTTTTTTGCATTAACATCTCCTGAATGGTGTCTTAAGTAATTACATTGTCAGGGCTGCATGTTAATCACTTGTATTTATGTCAGCTACCACTGTCTTTCTTGATAAAAGAGAATATCAGTGAGCAATAAATGCAAATCAGCAATAAAAGAACAGGGGAGCCTGAACAAGTCTTTGTCCATTGGTACTTGTCAGTGTAGAATGGAAGATGAAACTGACAGTTAACCCAAAGCACTTAGTCTCACAAAAGAAATGTTCTAACTTTAATACTTGACTATGGCAATGGAAAATTGAGGATTCACTCAGGATAATGGCACTCCGGAGGACAGACGTTTCTCAGGTAATAGGTTCCAAGTTGTTCTGTAATGATAATGTACAGCTCTACAGCCATTTCCAAGAGGACCGGTTAACACCGAAGCTCATAGGAAGAGAAGAAGAGGCTCAGGTTTTATAGTCACTATTTCACAGAGGAATGATGGATGGCTCGTATAACTTTGTGCTCTGCTACTTACGGCAATAAATCTGTCATTCACATATTTGCTCATATTCATACGTGTTTACAGCATCGAGAAATGGTTATACGTTGCCCTAAAGGATCCTGTTACTATAAAAATATTTTGTTTAAATACAGGAGGCCAATTCAGCAAATCATTTCTTATCTTCTGGTTCAAGGGAATAGGGGCAATGAGGATGTGCCCTAGGGAGACCAGAGCATGCGCACACACAGTCTGAAACCGCTTGTCCCATACGGGGTCACGGGGAACCGGAGCCTAACCTGGCAACACAGGGCGCGAGGATAGAGATGAGGAGGGGACACACCCAGGACGGGATGCCAGTCCATTGCAAGGCACACCAAGCGGGACTCGAACCCCAGACCCACCAGAGAGCAGGACCTGGCCAAGCCCACCATGCCACCGCACCCCCCTGGAGACCAGAGCATGCTATTCTTATTTTGAGCAGTGGGGCAAAGTTGTCAGTTTCCCCACACAGAGTTGAACAATTTGTTTCAAGTCCATGTGCTCAGAAAGCAATTGTTCCTTTGTCACGTGTCAGAGGTCTTTGTCCAACAGCTTTGTGCCTTGCATTGCGTGACTGTACCGATGAGAGACAGTATGGTTTTTGAACGAACCAAGGAAAGGACAGACATCAGTTTATTTGCTGACAACAGGTGGTTTTGTCAGGATAAAGGCTCAGAACTGGTCAGCTGAAGTTTTTTCCTTATTAATCAAGAATACACTAAAAAAATAATGCACACAAAACAATTATTTCTTTAACTGTGTGCGGCACATTCATTTACATTTTACCCCTCTGGGTAAAAATGGACTAATGATGATAAGAATGGGACAGTCTAAATTGAAAAGTGCATACTGTGTCTGTGCATGAAACATATCAAGCGGATGTGCAGAGTGTCTGCCAGCACTTGAATTAGCATAGCATGTGGGAGAGACAGACCCAAGCACCTGCTGGGTGCCCAAGCAGACAGCTAATTACCAGGCATAATGCGCAGCCGCATCATTGCTGATGTTCCGGAACGCCCTGTGTCCATAGATGTGCATCACATTTCTGGCATCTCCATGCTAGTCTGAGACCCCTACAGTGAAAACAAATCACCTGTATGGCAGCAACAGATTAAAATGTATTTGACATGGTTTTGAATGGAAACCTAGTTTTGTAGCATGTTTTACTGTTTGCACTCAATGTTCTTTGATATTGGCAATGAAAAAATAGCACTTTTAAAATAAATTTGGGGGGGGGGGGGGAGGTGCGGTGAAGCATTGGGTTGGACCGGGTCCTGTTCTCTGGTGGGTCTGGAGTTCAAGTCCCGCTTGGGATGCCATGCAATGGACTGGCGTCCGATCCTGGGTGTGTCCCCTCCCCCTCCAGCCCTACGCCCTGCGTTGCCGGTTTAGTCTCCGGCTCCCCGTGACCCCGTATGGGACAAGCAGTTCAGACAATGTATATGTATGTGAAATAAACTTTAAAAGATTTTGTTTCCCTTTAAACCTTTGAAGAAAAGAAATTATACTACATTTATTGTGAGGAAATGATTCTGGCATGTATAGTTCTATATTTTATAAGAAATTAGAGGTTTTAGAGCTTAAAATAAAATGATTCATAAGCAGTTATTACAACACATAAAAATGTATGGCTTCCCTCCACGAATAAGGCAGTGTTCTTAGTTTCCTCGCCTACTACTGGCGGCAAATGTTTTGAGCTTCATCTCTAAAAGTTCCTTCGAATGATAGTTTCTCATTTTGATATTTTTCTTGTTCTGATTGCCAGAAAGCATATCGTTTTGTTCATTGCTTGTAAATTATTTAACTGAAGGCTAGCATTATCAAATGAATAGTATCCAAGAGCCTCTCAGTATTCAAAGCAGCTTCCATTGACATATTCTGCTAATTTGGAGCCAATGTGTTATCAAATTAATGCCATCTGTGTATGAACGATTGATTACCTGGACGTTCTACAATCAGGGAGACATCAGACATAGATTGGTTCCTTGGGGGCTTGTGAAGTACCAGCAGGGGGCTCAGGCCAGAGGCTGGCTGGAACAGCTTGAGAGCGAAGTGCTGGGCTGCAAGCCCGGCCAACATAAGCAGCCTGAAAATGATTCCAAATAATCTCCAAATATTGATGAATGAGATGTCAGTATGGGAAACGTGCTGTTCCTATGCTCCCTCATGAAATCCTGCTTAGTTTATTGATCCCATGACAATGGTGTTAGTGGAGAATTCCAAAACAAACATTTGATTAAGGTGGCTTTTATTGTGGATTTTGTTTTGGTTGGCGTAGCAACTGCTTGTAACCAAGGCATAGATTATTTGGTCCATGTAAGCATGGAACTGTAGTCCTCAGGCATGTCATGTGGCTTTGTGACTCTAGACTTTGAATGTGGTCTTCAGTCATTCTTTGTTGACTTGTCCATTCCTGAAATACAATTTTGGCTTTTCTGGATGTTCCAAATAATTGTTCTTGAGTGAGTGTGTGTTTATGGGCCTTATGTCACAATTACATCCCCCATTTCTTTACTTTTCCTGTCCTCAGTGTAGGAATTGAGCTTGACATCTGGTTTCGTAAGATCAGACATAGAATGGATAGCTTTGTGGGTTGACTGTTTGAGGTACTATGTCACTTACCATTTGTCAGAGCAATCAACGCAGAGGTATAAACAATGTGCTAGTTAACACAACTTACTTCAATACAATGGCTTGCAAAGAAATAGTTAGTGTTGTGTCTCCATGAGGTTTACATGGCTCCAATCAAAAAAGTGAGTGAACTGTAACCATATTCACACCCCCTCCCAAATATTTTAAAAACATTCAACATACAAAGCACAAGATGTTATACCCCATGCGTATATTACAACGGCTGCACACAAGGACCCAGTCCAGTCATGAAAGCCCAGAGAATAAACATCCAGCATTGCCATCATACATCTCCATGACTCAAGACCAAAAAGCTTAAATTCCTTCCCCAACCACCACAACAACCAAAGGGCCCAAACATGGGTATTCCATTGAGGTTGTAAAGCGGGCACCTCCCTTTGTCCGTGTTTTATTGAATTAGGCCCATGACACCTCAGGAAGGCTCAATTGTGCAGTCTGGCATCCCAGATCCGCCCCCTCCACACATGCTAAATCCCCTTCCCCCTGAACAAATGCAGCAATTCTAAAAAACTCAACCACCCAAACTGATGAATACCACACCTCCATACATGCCAACAAAAGCTGCAAATGCACCACTGCACAAACTTAAATCAATTCAAGTAACAAGGCCACATCTCCTTACACCCTGCTTGGGGTGTCTTGCGACGGACTGGTGTCCTGTCCTGGGTATGTTCCCTCCCCCTTCGGCCTTGCGCCTCGTGTTGCTGGGTACGGCTCAGGCTCACCGCGACCCAGCTCGGGACAAGCGGTTGTTAACAATGGATGGATGGATGTCTCCTTTTGTACCAACAGCTGCCTCCCATTACTAGCCACCTGCCACTTATTTTAACGATCACTACACACCTCCCTCCGACCTGCAACCCCAACTACCCTGCTCTCTTTTCAACCAGAACCACCGACTCGCCTTCTCAGCAGCCTCAGACATGTCCTTCACCACCACCTTTAACGGACGACCTCTAACACCAAATTCCCCCAAGAATCATGTAGCTGATTTAGCCACAAACCCCCTAACTCCTACTTCTACTGGTATCACATGAGCCCACCATCCACGGTTACACGCCTCTGCCACCAGATCTGCATACTTTCACATTTTCCGCTCATATGCCTCCCCAATACCATCCTCAGATGGCACAGTTAATTAAACAAAGTACACGATCCATTCACACTCCGAATACAACACCATATCTAGACGCAATAAAGTAACTGCAGTAACTGTGGCACCTGGAGCTATTTGCTTAAATCAGCCAGCAGCTTCCAGTACAGTACATTACCCCACCTACCAAGACATGTCCATTCTTACACAGTATTACTCTCAGTAAAAATATATGCAGAAATAGAACAATTAGCCTGCATTACATTTTTTCCTATCAATATTTCCATGCCTTCTTGCTTTGGAGCATAATGCACTTTTCAATGCAGAACGAGATTCTTAAATTGTAAGAAAAAAGGAAAATTGTTTGTTGTAACATTAACCTTAAATTCCGTATATCACAAAAATGAGAAAAAAATGCAAAAAAATCTTGTAAGGATTCTGTCCTTATCTTCTAAACGCACATGCTTGTCTGCGGCGATTCCAGTGTATAGAATTTCATACATAAAGGGCCTATTCCCTTTATTTTGAACAGTAGCACCCCCACCATTGCAACGTGGTCGGTGGTCTTTGTGAAATGTGATTGGTTACACAGACCTGGAATTTAATAGAAATAAATAAATAAATAAAAACATGCTTCCACATTGCTTTAAGTTGAAAGCAGAATGAAACGTTTGAACTCCTCACTTTTCCCCGTCTTCAGAATATTAATGGCCGAGTGTCATCCTGCAGATGTAAAGCTTGTTACAGACCATGAAGCAGGTCTTTCATGCAAAAATTCAAGTCGTGTTGCATCCCCGTGTGGGCCCTGTTTAATTCCAGCAGACTCCCACGTGGCCCAGTTTGCCGAATTGGTGTTTCTGGAGCCTTTCCCACTCCCGCAGGGCTAATGCAGCCTGGTGCGGTTCGAGTTCTGAGGAGCCAGCAACATCCTCCCTTCCTGGACCTACCCTCTACAGGGGTGGAAAACATCATAGTGGAAAAGGCAAAACGTGGCAATCTTGTGACACTTTGAAGTGGTGACCTGGCATGCTGTCGTACATACAAACGAGCCGTACAGCATCTTACTTGTGTAAAAATAATGTTTTCCTCAGAGTCCAGATGCAGAATTTTGTCTGACTCTTTACAGCGCTTGGTAAATTGATTGATACTGAAACATACTGCATAATTATAAACGAATGATCAAACTGTTATTATCTCAGACCTGCCCATATGGCAAAGAGTCATAAAGGCCTGTGAACAATTACTCTGATATCAGGCAATGTAACAGGCTGATAATTAAATTGTAAAGCAAATTCAAACTAATGATTAAAACTTTAGACTACGGTAAATCTATTGCTTGGATATTACTTCAGTTTCCTGTCATGTGATGGTCATGTATTAAGCACATACAGTATCACTGATTCAATGAGTCGGCCGATTTTTAGATTTTTTTGATTTTATGATTTTTTTTTTTTTTTTTTCCCCATGTCAATTCTGCATGTTTTTTGCCTTTTATGGTACCAATAGAGAAAGGAACAGTCAATTAATTGCAGCTTTGTATTGCGGTGAAAAAAAACGAGTATGGATTATGAGAGTGAGGTGCATATTGGTTGCAAGTGGCGATATTCTGTGCATTTCCACCATCTCTGGACTGTGCTCCTGTGCGGATCTTTGCATGCGCTGCCTTTCTTTTTTCATGAATTGCAGTTTCAACCCAGAATGCTGTGTTTTATAAGTTTTCCCTCAAAAGACATCTTTTCAAGACATTGAATTAGTGCCTGTGTGGATATGTGCCCTTTGTCCTCTGCAGGGAGTTCCAGCAAAGCACCGTCTCCTGACTGTAATCTCCTGCTGCAGAGAAATGGCATGTTATCCATCCTAACTGTCAGGTGGAGCCCAGAGGTACGGACATGAGCGGCCTGCCAAACTGGAATGGTCCTTTTGGTGCTTCTTCCTGCAACACCTTGGCTGAGCAATCAAAATCACTCACTTTGTTGTTTTAATAAATGCATGCATTTAATTTAAGGGTCCAGTTGTCGCAAAAACACCCTGTTTTGGAATATGTTTACACTGTCTTCATTGTGATAGCAGAACAATTTGATTTCACGTCTGCTTTTCCTGTCATCTCCGGTCTGCTCTCTGGAGCAAGACTCTGAGAACTGTTTCACCAGCAGTCTCCTGTCAGGTAAGGGGAGCACAAGCCACCTGTCATTTTCAAACCATGATTTTTTTTTTTTTCAATATTGTTTGCTTTTAAAAGAAAAGACTCAACTTAGTGCAACGTGCTTATCTTCACTTTGCCTCATGGTTGTGGAAGAAAGCTATCCCTTTTGGCAGATGTCATATGGGTTCTAAAGGTGCTGCTGTGTCCTGTCAGGAATTGATGGCAGTTGCCAGGGTGTTCCCCCACCTTGATGAATGCTGCATTATGTAAACCACACCGAACAAACTGCCCACTGCTGAAAATGTCTGACTAGACAGAGAACGGAGGTAGAACACACCGATGGTTATCAGTTCAACGGCAAAAGAAGACAAGAAAGCTGAAAGAAGTTGTTTTTGAGTGACAGAAGAAAAAGCTGTGCGAAATAGTCCAACGCGGACAGGATGTGGAATTTTCGGCTTCTCTATTTAATCAGTAATTAATTATTGGCCAGTCCTTTGCCTACTGAGGCGGAACGTAAATAACCGTCTAAAGCATCATTGTTATGTTAATTGTTTTCCACTGTCAGCATGACCCCCTGGAAACAAGTTTTCACATAAAAGTATTAATGATTCACACAATTTAATTATAAGAACAGCAGTTCTGATCTCTACCCACACATGGTTCAAACTGGTGATGTTGGTTACTATTCCAAGTATGATTAACATAAAGAATGAGTTTCTGCTTTTGTGAACAGTTAATGGCAAGAGATTTTTCTTTTGCATTTATTCATTTAGCTGATGCTTTTCTCCAAAGCGATTTACAACGTTAATGTTACTATTATCACAAGCTTAAAATTACTCACCCATTTATACAGCTGGGGAATTTTTACTGGAACAATTTAGGGTAAGTACTTTGCTCAAGGGTGCCACAGATGGAGGTGGGGATTCAACCTGCAACCTTTTTTAGATCCAAAGGCAGCAGTTCTAACCATTACGCTACCACGTGTCCCCTAGCCCTAGGTGTCCCCTCCCCTTCTGTATAACAAAGGCAGTTAATTTACAGTATGTGCTCATGACTTAAATGTACAACAATCGAAAGATTCATAAATAATTTAAACCCAAGATTTTTGAAATCACTTGTGTTTTTAAGTTATAGAAATTTTCTACTAACTAATAAATTGCAGTCAAGCTGCAATATTAATTTACGTTTACGTTACTTAATTTAGCAGGCGCTTTTCTCTAAAACAACTTCCAATGAAGGCAACGTAGTGTTATCAGCCCACACACCTTATTCACCAAGGTGACTTACACTGCAATACTGTGTATGTGCAATACTTACAGTGAGTTACTCATCCATGCATCGGTGAAACACACACTCTCTGTCATACACACCACCCAGGTGCTGTGAGACAGCAGCGCTACTCGCTGTGCCACCGTGTTGCCCCAGTTAATTAATTACTATTTAATTTTTTTTATTGTAAATCAGAATTACTTTCCCCCAAATGAAATATTTTGCGGGGGGTGTGGTGGCGCGGTGGGTTGGAACACGGTCCTGCTCTCCGGTGGGTCTGGGGTTCGAGTCCCGCTTGGGGTGCCTTGCGACGGACTGGCGTCCCATCCTGGGTGTGTCCCCTCCGGCCTTACGCCCTGTGTTGCCGGGTAGGCTCCGGTTCCCCGCGACCCCGTATGAGACAAGCGGTTCTGAAAATGCGTGTGTGAAATATTTTTCTTCTTAACTGCAGCTTTCAATTTATACATTTTTCTTTTAGAGCTGATTTGAAAAAATGGCGTAACTGTCTGAAGGGTATAGCAGCATACCCCCTCCGTGATGAAACGGGAGGCTGGACAACAAATGGATTTAAACAAAATTCTTTGTGGGAAACAGTGCAACACAGGAACAGGAACAGGCACAAGATATGCTTGAAGCTAGGAACCAAAGAATGGGGGGATGTATAACTCCTGTTGAGGTTCCTAGCTGCCTTATGGGAAGGAGGAGGGGGCCCCCTTTTCAATGGACTCAGTAACGGGGGTTGGGTTATTTTACACATGACCTTGCAGCTCCAAATTTAAGGAAATGTTGCTTTCATTAACTACAACACTACCTACCGTCTTTTCTTATTCACGCTATCTAAACCAAATGGTTATTATGACATTTTCATGAACTGTTAATGCATTGGCTAGAGACGCTGTAAACTCTGAAACATATCTGTATTACTTAATGGTGAAATTGCTGGGCCTTTGGTTATGTAGATAAAATTCCATGTCCCTACAACGTTTTGCTTCCTCAAAGGTCCATTAGAAGCAGTTCTGTTAATGACCTCTTGAACCCCTTAGCTAGTTCCAGTGCACAGCAGGAGCACAGAGGCAATGTCACTGATGAAAGGCATATTTATTTTTATATTTCCAACATGGAGATATTAATCATAATGACAAACACATGCCCAGCAGTGGCCAGAGGGAAATGTTGTGTGCCAGCTTTTACCTTGACCAAAATTGTTTAATGAATGAAAGCTTTTCAGGATCAGAAAAGGTCAGAACATTAATTGGCTTGGAGGGACTATTGAAAGATAGCGATTTTGAATGAGGGAATGTTTATTTTTAATTGCGGGTTATGGGAAGAAGCTTCGTGTGTTCATTTTCTTTGGGTCCTGTTAGGGGGAAAATGGAAAAAAAAAAAAAGGCCCTCAGCAGGTTATTAAATGTTGATCAATTCCAAGTGATTGATCTGAGGAACAAGTAAAGAGCTGGTGTAAATGTATTTAGTCGGTGAAATGACTAAAGATACCTGGGCTGTAATGAGCTGAGCTCTGCTAATCAAAGTGTGGGTTCCAAGGTAAAACATGGTCAGGTACAAATGTGACTGTTCTTCACAGGAGAGAAGAAGCAGAGCTGCTGCATAACTTTGACGTTTGAAGATGTTTCATCTGCTCACGTTGTGCAACCCGTGTGATGGAAAAAATCAAAATGGTTTCATGTTCTTCATCACACTGCCATGTTTATCAGATGGAGATTGTGTTCAGGGTTCAAACCACTTCTCATTAATCAACTAAAAAGACAATCTCTGAAGGGAGTTTAGCTGAATGCAAGTATGTTCAAGCACAGTAATGAAAGGAAGATTTCCTTGGATCCATGTTCAACAGAAGAAGAAAAAAACGTGAGAAGCACTTATCTAAGTCATTGTACAGTCCCTGGGGAAGCTCAGTTTTGCATTGCTTCACTCCAGTGTTTTGAGACATGAATGCAAACACAAATGATAATTTGACTTATAGCACAAGTAATGAATTACAGAAAATAAATTATATTTTGACATATTGTCAGATTACATTTTCATTGCTTTAATTTCTCAATTTATAGGGTAGTAGTCAATAGTATAAATCTCAAGAACATACAACATAGCCTAATTTAACTTTTTCATATTAACACAACTATGAAACTATCATATGCATTGCTTACGAAGATTTTTCTTTTTTGAATGCTTCATTCCTCACTTGTTCTTTTATTTTTATCAGTATGAACGTAAGTTCATCAACAGTACGCCTAATAAATAAGGGCTCGGCCTGGACAGTCATACAGAAGTGGAGGCACGGTGTAGAAATGGAGGGCTTGCTTTCAATGCCTTGTTTTCATGGAATATTTCACTAAAAACAAGTTCACAATAGTTAAAAACTGTATCTACATTTGCATTTACATGAGAAACAGCCATTACATTTGTCCATTTCCTTATATATAGTAGAAAATTGGTTAATGCATTAATGTAATTTATTTGCATACTGATGTTGTTGCCTCTGACATCTGTTCTGTGCTTGTTGCTTTTGAAGCATCTGAAGTGGTCAGTTTAGCAAAAATACATAAATAGATTCAAAGTGGCTTTCTGCAGACTTGCAACAAAATGCTTACAGTAAAGATTTTTTGCATATGTAAGCTTTCAGTTTACTGGGAATAAAAATATGATTAATATTCTGCATTTAAAACAAGTGAAACATTTATCAAGAGGCGTGTGAATGCTAGTGAGATTTGAATGAAAAGCTTCTGCAGCATAAATAACTTCTCAGCAAGATGCATTAATGTATTGCCATGATTTTATTTGACTCATACTGTACTGTAGAAAGTTTAATTTTTGCTTTTCAATGAAAAATGAGTGCATTAGTTAATTAGTTTGGTGCATTAGTTCATGTTCACAAATATATAAAAATTTATGGCTTTCTAGGGGGCTCAAGGACCTCACCAGCATTTAATTAATGAATGTTTTCCAAAGAAGGAAGTGAGGAATCTTGTTTAGTCTTAGAAATATGTTTTTTAGAAATATACTCGTGGAAATGAGACTAATTCTTATAATGTGCAGATAAAGGTAAATCAATTAAATGAAAACTCCTGGCTATAAATAACCTTATTGAGACAATCCAGAATTTAATCTGGTTTTATTTACAGTTTATTTATCTGGTGCTCCATTCTTTTATTTTTTTCCTTGGAAATCTGTTTGTAGAGTTTGTTTCAAAGCAATGAATGAGCAGCTTGACCAGGTCTCTGTAAGTGAATAGTAGGGGTTGCAGCTATTCACATTTTTCATGCTACATTTGCATTTTTGGCATTAGCTGGCAATGTGCAATTATGCATTTGCTCTGTTCATAACAGAAGATCAGATGCTAATTAATAATGTTCTTGTAGTACAGTATACAGTTACAGAACTGTATATACTGTTGCACGTAGGAGCACTCACCACACTTACACATCCCACCCTAAAGGCCACACCTGGAGAAAAGATCATGAGGAGGCCAACTGAACATGAAAAAAATTAAAAATCCATAACAACTCCATATGAAAAGACTGGGAAAGATTCTTGGAGCAGGTGGCATTGAGCTCCAAGCTGTAGGTTGGGAGAATTCTGAAATCTGTGTTGACTTTGAGTTCTTACAAGGAAGTGCATGAGCTGAAAAAGTATTTTTGGCTGTAATTATTTTGGCTAGAGCTTTGTTTTGTGGTCACTGATTTTTTTTTGTTTGACATGAGTGGCATGTCTGGAAATGAAAAGTTCTGCCCCACACCTGGTCATTTCCCTGACCAGATGTTTTGGTCACAGGTACATATTCAGGTTTTTAAATTTACACTGGAACTGCTACATTTCCCTCTTTATCCGCAAAAAAAACCAAACTTACCAAGGCAAGCCAAGGTTACTACATCAATTCAAAATTAAATGCTGTGGAACAACCGGCTGCTTTTCACAGCGCAATTGCTTAACATGAAATATGTCTCATCTTTAAAGACCACAAATTCTCAGCTGTCATTAAGACTTAGACTGCTGATTCCTGCTGTTTTCCTGTGTTATTCTCATTCTCAGCACCTAACAGAGAGCCTATGCTTCATGTTGAAACACTGCATTCGATCTGCATATTGCAGCCTTTGTTAAACTGGCTACACAAGCATCACTGTGTGTCACTAAAACCATCTGCAGCTGTATCCATGGGCAACAGGGTGTGTGGTGGGGTACAGCAATGGATGGCTTTACATCCACAGTACTGCATGCAAGTAGCCCTGTCTACTGGAGACTCTGCTGAGGCCTCAGCGAGGAAATATTAGTAAATGCCTTTGAAATAATCCACATTACTATAAGACAATGAGAAAACAACGTATATAATTTCACAGAGTCCCAGTTATAATTGCAAGATTAGTTCATTTTCAGTGAAGTAAAATATTTGAAAATATTATGAAAATTTTTTCAGTTTCACAGATGCAGTTTATATTTTTTTTTGTGTCAAGAGTGCATTTGAATGCTAATTAGGGTTAAAGATCAACATTCGCATGCAGGAAGGTGCCACACTTAGGAACCCTGTGAAGTGTCCGCTGGTCATAAACTCTGCTGTTGTCATAAACGGAATTAAAAGACCAGTCATGTGATTGATACCCATAGTTTCTCCAAAAGACACTATGGCTGTTAAAAGTTGTATGTATTTAACATATTGGATAACATACAGCAAGCTGGCTGAAAATGTAATGCGGTCTCAAGCTTTGTGTGGGCAGAACTGATCTGCTGAACTATTCTCCCCTGTAGTGATTAATGTGAGATCAGTACAGATAAATCAAAGAAAGAAGTAAAGGTCTAATATGATGATGGTTCATTTTATCAGTACATCTTGCAGGGGCTTTTTCTCGCATCAATTTGCATAGGAAAGGGTCACATACTGTTTTTCTTGATCGCATGACTATGACACTTTTTAAATAGGCAACTTGGAAAAAATTAAGTAAATAATTTTTAATTAAATTAAAATTGTATTTATGGTGGAAAAATTCTGAAAGCAAGTCATAAATAAAGCAGTTGTAAGCCATGAGGTTTGGCGTACATAATCTTATGATGTACCAAAGAATGGCTTGTGGACATTGTGCGTTGCTGCCAACACAACTCAAAAAGATAAAAAGGAGGAAATATGGAGGGTGACTTGTGAGAGATCTATGTAGACTCTGTGAATCATGTTTCTGTCTCCAAATAGCAGTTTGTCTTCTTTTCGTCCAGACAATGTTCAGTAGTTCCAATTACACCCTATTTTGTACAGTGTAGAGAGATTACAAAAATGGAAGTAATGGCAAGCAGTGAAAATAGGATTCCTTTTTTACATATTTAATACTCCATTCAGCAAGAAACAAACCTCTAATTTGGTCCCACAGTTTATATAATAAATTAGAGCATCTCCACTGTCAAGGGCCTCAATGTCTTGTAGATAATCAGTAACTGTCAGTAATGTGGGGACAGGCAAATTAGCACTAATAGAGGATTTGGTGCCTCTCTTCTGCTATCCTCTTTGTCTCTGGCCACAGAAAACACAATTTTCACTCAATGCCTTTGAAATGTTTTTTCCTTTCAGGCCCCACTGCCATATCTGCCATCCCTGCTATATTAATCCATGTGAGTCAATGATCCAAATGTGTTTTCTTTTATTTATTCAATTGCACATTACGGTGGAAACACACCGCGTGGAAGAATCACTGAAGTTCACGAAGGTTTTCACTATCTTTAATTTGTGAATGCAGTTGTGCAGTAAAAAATGTCATTTTGGACACACTAACTTTCATGGGTTAAGAGGAAAAGCGCATTCTTTATAGGGCACAGAGCCTTAAGCTACTTCAAAAAATGCATTTAGATATTGACAAATTGCAGGTTTTATTGGCTGAAATCAGAGCAAATCTCAGTAGCAGACATCTTCATCGCAAAAAAGGAGTAAAAAAATTATCACATGGACTAAGCTGTAGATGGCCAACAACTTAGAGAATTAAAAATCTTTCAAAAGTAAGCCAGGGTTCCTCAGTTATGGTTTATGCATGGCTTCTATGAATTTGAGTGGAATTCTGCTGATCGGAGCAGCTGCAGATACCCTGGGAGGAGACAGCGCGGGGTTCCTTGAAAAATGACTTTTTACGCCTCAGGAATAGATGACACAGCAGAGGATCCCATGCCAGCCGATGTTCGATTTCCCAGCTCCAGCACAGAGGCCTGTCAAAACGTCTGTTTTCTGGTCCTGGCTGCTTTGTCTTTGATCGTTTTCAGGACAAAGCAAGCGACTGGACACTCACCTTTTGGTCTTATTGTTTTTCTGCTGTTTTTCCCTTTTTACATATTCATAAGACAGAAGGCTAGAAGATGTGCCCACTGACAAGTTGAGCACTGAAGCTGATGAAAAGGAATTTTGAGACCCCTGTGCACAGCGCTGCTGTGGTTACTGTTTCCATAAAGAGCACAGCTGAATAGCCAGGTTTAAAATAAGAAGGTGAAGAAAAAAGCTCTGGCTGAACCCCTTAGCGACTCTCAGTGTCTCTGAGTTTTAATGTTGGGTAAATATGGAGAAATCATCATTTGCTCTGAAACTCTTGACAAGATCCTTTAAATACTGATCCTTTTTTTTGTCAGATCAAGGCTAAGAAAGATTGTCTTCTAGGTCAGTCATTCCAGATCCTTCCACCAGTTATATACACTATGGCCAATTGTGGGGTGGAGGTGAAATTGTCTTTGATCCACAATATTTCTGTTTCCATGGAGACTATTCCACTGACATGCTCAAGACAAGGTAAGAACTCTTAAGTAATTCCTTTTCAACTTTATTGGTTTATTTGGCTTTCCAGGAGGACATTTACTATAAAAATGTAACAGGAACAATGGCAAGAATATTGAGAACATAATAATGTTTAAGTAGTTATTTTTGATGGTGTTAACAGCTAAATGCTCAGTTGAGAATATTTCGTTGGACAGCATATTGTCCAGAAGTGTTTATGCTAGGTAGGTGTCAGGAAAAATGCCTCACTACCAGTGTTAGATGATTTACATGACAAAAAGAAAAGATAATCTTGGCAACTGCCGGGTGTGCAAGGTTTTTACCTCATTTTCAATTTCTTCTCAGACACACCAGTGAATGAAGGGTCATACACCGAAAGGGCTGCTACTTCTCTTTCTTTGAATGCAATGAACACAACTCAGCTAGTGGTCCCCCTGGCTGCTCATCCCTCTGGCCTCGGGGTACTGCTGTTGTTTTCCCCTTTTAAGTCCTCAGCGGCTCAAATATTACAGTAGATGTGTTTGATTACCCAACACACTGCAAGAACTCTACAGTGATGTGCAACTGCTTTTTCGGATTGTGTTTTCCAACAAATGGGGCACTTACACATCCCTCGACACACACACCAAACTGAAACACACCAGTATGTGACATCGGTCACTTTTGCGTCTCCGCTGCCAGGATGGCATAGTTTCTATTAATTTCCTTTGGGATTTACTCACTGTAGTAGCCAGTACACATAACAAACTTCATAAATCAGTAGACCTTGTTAAAAACTCACGTTACACTTTGGAGATATAATTGACAGCATGACCTTGGGTTACAGTAAAAATCACAAACAGACACAAAGAATATATAAACAAATAAACTCATAAAATAAATACTTTTTTTTGCAAGCAAATTTTAATCCCACTTTTGTTCAGGCTAACATTTTGCTGATGGCACTAAATGTCTTTGCCTTTTTCATTCTGTTTATTTATTATTATTCTCAATACAACTAGCACAGGTGTGCTGGGAAAATAATATTTTTGAGTGTATATGATCACAGTGGTCCATTAGAAATTTGAATTGGTTTCGTACACTCTATGGCCTCTACTGGTAAGACTTGGAAATTGATTTTTCTCTGTTGCATGCTTCAGTCAAAGTCAGGTTGCCCATACTTTGGTTTCCAGTTGCTCAGTGCCTCAAGTTACATAGTAGATACAATGGATCTTTTTGTTAATGCTGGGCTAAATTCACTCTCCTCATGGTGCTGCCTGGATAGTGTTGTAAGGTATTTTGCTTTGTATGAGACTGATGGTGATGTAATGTTATCAGATTCATCTATGTAAAAATCCATGTTGTCCATGTTTTATCCATGTCCATGTCCTGCTGCCTTCGGGGCTTTTGTGGCAGAAGCATGATACCTGTGCTCAGATGATGTACCTGTATCTGATTGTAACAGCCCACACTGGAGAGACTGACTACTGCATCCCACCACTTTGAGAAATAGCACCTTTGAAAAATTGCACGGATGAGTTTACCCTGAAGTTTTAATTGTCAGTGTGTATGCCCATGCTCTGAACACATAGTGCTTGTAACATCTTCATCAGTTTATGTTTCTAATTGTGAGATCAGTCTGATGAGACTAATTTTTGAAAACAGTTTTTTCAATGTGTCCAAATGTACTGTAGGTACCACATTATTTTTGAATAACCAATCAAGTGCCAATAGAGCATTTCAACTTTATATAGAAATTCCTATTTAAGGGATTGTCTAATTCAGTGTTCCCATTAAAGTTTTAAACTGCACAGTCTGATCGTGCTCTGGTTTATCTGGGGAGATTTATCCAAAGGGCTTTTATGGCTTAAGTGAACAAGGCGTCTCTACAGTATCTTCCCTGACCTGACTGCTCCGCAGCAGGTTTATTCTTTGTTCGCTCAGTGCACCCAGGCTTTCATTACAATAGCCTGAAATAAACCTACAGTGTTGGGGTTTTCCAGGTGCTTTGGGATGTGCAGGAAATGGCTTATGCTACAGTGCTAAGCAATGCATTTCAAGGAGTGGGCTTTGAGCTGGTGGAAATGTGGGTGTGGTCATGTGTCTGGGTGGAGGTGCTTCACGTGGTTCCAGTAATGAGCCCCGTAGAGAGTGAGCTCCTCTCTGCAGCCCCGCAGCCTTCATACAGTAATTCACATGTTGAAACACAGAGCATGTAGATACCCCAGATTTTCACCCAAGCACCGGTCTCCATCCATGTTTTGCTTGCTGGTTTTTAATATCTTATTGATTGCTTGTATGAAGTCTCTGTGGAGAAGGTAACATTGCAGACTCTTCTGTGTTCGACTGCTCTATAAAATATAAATTGAACTGAAGGTGAACAGTAAGTCAGGAGACCTGGTACCATGCCCTAATGAATTATCGCTAACCCCTTATGAGCAGGTCGTAATCTAATATGGCACACCTCAAAACATCTAGACATCTCAGTAATGGAAGAAAAAATCTCGGTAATGTAAATTTATCTTTTTCTGAAGGTTGGTATTCATGAGAGCAATACCCTGGAACACATATTCCTAGAAACTGGAACACTGAAAATTCATGTAAAGAGCCTCTGGTGGGTTTAGGTATGTTTTGAAGTAAGTCTGGTCTTTTTGGTTTCAGTAATTCAAACAGTAATTCTGACTGAAAATATCTTCACTAAAATTGGTCTTTTGGTATTTGTTGACAGAATACAATTGGCTGTATTAGACCGTGATGGCTTGAAAACATAATTGGAATGAAAAGAGTACCTATTGGTACATAGTAAAAGTTCATGCTTGTTAAAAATGTCAGTAGCAGTGACAGAACAATCATTTAGGGTAACACATCTCACAGGAAAACAAACATTTGTGCAAATGAAATGGTCCACCTGTAGAGTCCAGCTGTTGTCCCATAGAACTTTAATTCAAAACTTTGGCACAAGCCTAACTGCTGTTCAAGTCTGATAAGTAGCTACAGGTAATGTGTGGATTAATTAAGAGTTCCTAAATGTTTTCTTTGCCACTGTGTATGGTCAATAACTAGCAAAAAATGTTTTCATGATTTCTGAACGTTATCGTTAGTTTGTCATTTCATGACAAGTTTGTCATGTAAAGGCAGAAAAATTAATTTGAAGTCAGGAGTCAACAATACTCACATGTTAGTCATAGACTAAATATTTTTTGATAGAACACATTTTAGAAAATCATATAAACAGAAGAAAAGTCTAGTAAATTACAAGATGCATTATTGAAAGTAAATTCGCTATTTGCCTATTGATATATTTCTTGTCCATGGAAAAAGTTTAAAATTATCCATCTACAAGCTCTGCACAAAAAGTCAAAAGATAATATTAACCCTGATGTCAACAGCTTGATTTAATCAAGTGTTTCGAAAAAGGTGGAAATTGGAAAGTGCTCATGTGTGCCTGACTGTCAGTTCTCCAACAATATAATATTTAACAAGTAACTTAAACAGAATGAAAAAGAAAATGCTTAAAAAACAAAATATAATGTACCTTTCATGCCAAAACCAAGTTAGCAGGATCTTCAGTCGACAGGTTAATGCTGTTAGAATTAATTAATAAACAATTAAACTGTACTAAACAATTTGAAACAAAGGCCAGTTAGCACATTTGTATCATTTCAACGGTATCAAAAAGTTTGGACATTATTTGAAAAAAGCAAACAACTTGTTGTTTCACCTGCAGTTATTCCAGAAAGTTAAAAGGACAGCCGCACAATTATTCATTCTCTGCACATGGAGAATATTTCCATGTCCGCATATCCATTTGGCTCTTTGCCATATTAGGACCCCTATCACAGCCACTGGGTAAGGGGATAATTCAAAATCTCACATCTACAAGGCATCAAACGTACATAGAAAGCTAAGTCTTAAAGTACTGATCCCAGTCATGTCCACTGATTTAAGTAATCTCCCAAAAAATTGAGTGGAGCAACCTAGTTAAGTCGCAACGTATAACAGTAACTTTTGTGCCGGTCTAGACTATAAACTAAGTTACTGATATATGCCTATGGGAACTGAAATGTATTCTGGGGTGGAGGAATCTGCTGAAAAGATTTCCTAAACCCCCGTGGGACAATGTCTTGCACTTTACATTTCCGTCGCATCTTGCTGTATCATCCCCAGAAGTAATCTGCTCCGTGTTATGCGGCTTTATGTTGTGGAGATAGCAGGGTCAATCCAAGTGAGCAGCGAAAAGTCATTGATATTACATATGACTGATATTTTTATCTAGGGCAACTTGCATAGCTAACAGCGTTAATATTCATGAAATGCTCGAATTGTTTGTGGAGGTTATGCATTGAATTCACAGGAAAGTTAGCAACAAAAGGATACAGAGTAGCCTTAACTGAACTGCACTGTGTTTTTATATATGTTTTACATTTTCTTTCATAATGGTGCGTATCCAGTTTTTATTACTATCAGTTCATGAATTCTAGGTGGACAGACTGCTCAGATTTGATTATGTGCCATGGCCAAATTTAATTTTTTTTTTTCCAGATAAAGCTTTTACTCCAGCACTGGGATAAAATAACAGTATGATTGCTGCGAGACACAAAAATCCATTAAACACATAACCACTCTCTCTATTATGCTCACAGGCTGCAATGCAATTTTTTTCAGCTCCTATTACAGAGCAGAGAGAAATACATGACTCATCTGAAAGAAACCAGTGAAGACACAGAATAAGTGCCCTACAGGGTGGAGAAAAAGCATACACATCCTCAGTCTTGGCCATGTTGACAAAAGGTGAACTAACAGCACCACTGGGTACCACAGAAATAGTACTGTACCACCCTCTTACCTTTTCCCCACACTACTCTGTCTGAAACATCTATCCCAAAAACTACAAGGGCAGAAATCACAGCTCTGTCTTCAGTTCACCTACAATTAACTCCAGACAAAGGCATATAGCACACATTACACCTCCTCTTTGCACCCAAGAAGAACAAAGACATGGAAATACCTCGTAAAGTACAAAGAAACAATTTGATTTCAATTTATCCACATTTTCTTTCACTTCACACTACATAATAACTAAATTATAATCACAATGGTGAAATGTGGCATCTTTCATTGTGATATTGGCTGAGTGAGAACCAATACACCTCAATTTACACACTTAATTTGGCTGACTGGAAATAATCCCAGGAAAGATATCACATGAAAATTATGTATGATCTGCCGAGTATTTTGGCCTGACAAGCATTGCTTTTGCTTGTTAGAATGTTTTATTTTCATTTATTTTGCTGTAGCTGTTCAAAATGAAGCAATCCACCGTTTATATATTTTATTTATTTATTTTGGTTGGCATGGAGAAATTCTGAGTAAATATGCTCAACACTGCATTTGGACAGAAGGGTGGTACGGGCCTTTAGACAACATAGCTGGCATCATTTCAAGTTTACTTATTTTTAATATTATTTTCTTTTCTTATTTGTTTCTGAAACTTGCGGGTTGTGAACTACACTGTCTGTGTTTCCTCATCCATCCAGCTGTGAGTAAAACACGCATAAAAAGAACAGCAGTTCCATACACCCTTAATGCAGCTCAACTGCACAGTGTTTACAGTGTGTGTCTGCCACTGCTGAGTATTGGCAATCAGATAAAGATGGCAAAATTTGGACTTTTATGGTATAAATCGGGGGGCGTGGTGGCGCAGTGGGTTGGACCGGGTCCTGCTCTCCAGTGGCTCTGGGGTTTGAGTCCCGCTCGGGGTGCCTTGCGACGGACTGGTGTCCCGTCCTGGGTGTGTCCCCTTCCCCTCTGGCCTTATGCCCTTTGTTACTGGGTAGGCTCCGGTTCCCCGCGACCCCGTATGGGACAAGCGGTTCGGAAAATGTGTGTATGTGTGGTACAAATCGGTCACCAGTGTGTATTGAAGTCGAGTTTGTGGAGACAAAGCATTTATAATTTCAGTCATTTTAACCTAATTTCAATTCTATCACTCAAGGTTAATAAAAATTTTGCAAATTCTCAAAGCATTCTTTTTCATTAATTATTGTCAAGACTTCTAAAGAATCTGATCAGTGAAAAATCATAGGTGTGTCTTTCTTACTCTGAAAGTGGTCAGAAGCTGATCAATAATTCACATAATCGAAACAGAGGGGCTAGAGATAACTTTAAGAAATTTTTAAAAAGGTTCGATTTTTTTTTTTAAATTAATATAAAACACACACACACACACACACACACACACACACACACACACACACATTTTCAGAACCGCTTATCCCATACGGGGTCACGGGGAACCAGAGCCTACCCAGTAACACAGGGCCGGAGGGGGAGGGGACGCACCCAGGACAGGACACCAGTCCGCCGCAAGGCACCCCAAGCGGGACTCAAACCCCAGACCCACTGGCGAGCAGGACTGCGGTCCAACCCACTGTGCCACCACACCCCCCTAATATAAAACATTAAAATTAAAGTCTTTTTTTTACTATATTTTGTTTAATATATCTACATTACACCACCCGTTCGGTGAATAAATGGAGGGATATCTTCATTAACCTTTCATTGTGATGCAGTGGTAAGAGTGACTTGTCTACCAAACTTGAGCTTCCAATTGTATTTGTATTGCTTCAACACTTTTTATGGTGTGCAGCTGAAGACTGTGGACAGACCATACTTTTCTTTCTGCCGCAGCAGTCTTCAGTTCCTTCCAAGGCTAGACTGAAACTATAATCTCTCTACACCTACTGCAGGGGGCTTCTAATGGGTAATTTAGTTAGGTGCAATGCATGTCAGGTGACCGACGGAGATGAGACAGGTCTAGATGGTTCATGGTGCATTTATGTATTTTATATATAGCTATCATAGAATGGAAATAATACCTGTTATGACAGCCAATCAACTGCAATCAAAGGATTTCAGCTGTTTTAAATATTCATATTCCCACACATGGTAATATATGTGCTACACACACACACACACACACACACACACACGTTTTCAGAACCGCTTGTCCCATACGGGGTCACGGGGAACCGGAGCCTACCCGGTAACACAGGGCGTAAGGCGGGAGGGGGAGGGGAGACACCCAGTACATTTTAAAAGAGAGCACTGAATTGAACAGGTGTCACGGCACATGCACTTACCCCACATTTCCCAAATTCCTGATATGCTGCATATTGTAAAGGGGGTTGGTTCTATCTCTTAAAGCTTTAAAGAACACATTTTCAGGGAGCTCATGACCTTCCAGAGACACTCAGCGTATGAGACAGGTGTAATTAGTGCCACCGAGTCAGCTTCTCCACCCCAAAAGATGTTTCACATTGTTCCCAGGAACATTAAGTCAATGTTGGTGGGCACAAATCATACCGATTGTTAATGTGCCCACCCACGTAGTTGTAAAAAAAACTCTTAAGGGTCACTCCCCAGGACCCGTGAGCTCTTCTGCCATTCTGTAATTGATGGGTGGCCACACAGGAGGCCTCCACCTGCCAAATGCACAGCCCCCGCAGAGGGCCCCATCACTATGGGTGATAAATACAGCGCAAGGCCCCCGGTGACGCCCATGCACGCACAATTCGACAATGATTAGCCCTTAAGTGAAAGGTGAGGTGCCCAAGCTCCAAAAGAGCATCCCACTTTGCTAAAAACATCATCATAATTAATAGTTAGTGTGCAGATGGCAGGCTTTTAGTTCCCATCAGAATGTGATTTTGATGAGGCAAGATAATCTGCTAGCTCTAAGTACAGAGAGGAAACTCATAGTCTAATGCATGTAAAGCTGCAAAATCAGAGCCTATTGTTCATCATCAGCATCCACCAGCACCCCCTGCAAGTCAGCCCTCAAAAGAGCTTTCCCTGTTCCTCAGTCATAGTGCAGCTCGGTTGAAAGACAAATGTGGACAAGCTAGGTGGCATCTTGCATTTTTAAAGCCTGACGTTTCTAAGCCTCCGCTTAAGCAGTTGCAACTCATTGTGGGTGGTGTGAAACATTTTAAGTTACTTTTAATAAAAACTAAGCATTAATCACAGAACAGCAGAATAACCAACCAACCAACCAACCAACGTCTACAACCTCTTCTCCCGAGCTAGAGCGTAACCCAGGGTGCAAGGCTGAGGGAGGAGGGGACACACCCCGGACAGGACACCAGTCCACCTCAAGGCACCCAAGCAGAGAGATATATTATTTTCAGATGCATACGGCAGTTTCAGCTCAAGTTTTCTCTCAAAGGATGCATGCATATATTAATCTTTGAAATATGATTCTTTTAATAGTCTTATAAGATACCGCAATGCTGGTCCTGAATAACTAATTTGCAATGTTAAATCAAAAGTGCCTTATATGTACATTTTCTCATAAGTTTCAGCTGGACAACATTCTCCATTCACAATCCAAGGGCTATCCAGAAAATAAGCGTCTCCTTCTTTCAAATGTCTAATTTGTTGCTGTTTTCTTTACTTTGGAAAGGCTTTGGTTTCTGTGAATGACTGAATGTAAGACATTATACTGTCTGGGAAGAGCACTGGAAACAACTGCGATAGAATAAAGATTGTCTTTATTGCATCTGTATGAGCCACTAATAAAGCTCTTCCAAGCTGTTATGCCATATGCTGCAGAACCTTGATCACAGCGTTTATTCTATTAAAAGGACGTTGGAACAAAAGAGCTTCTGAAAGTATTCAGAATATGCAAGTGACTAAGACCAAGGTGCAACTAGGGTTAAAAGGTTTAACTTTTCTTAAAATATGAATTAGGGTATTGATTTAAATCAGGGCTGCCCAGAAAGGCCATGGAGCAGATTTTTGCAGTGTCCCAGCACTAAAATGATTTTTAATGTTTCGGTTAGGATATAAAATAATTTCAGCTGGCCTTTGCAGGTGTGCAATTTTCCATAAAATAAATTTCATTTCCATAGCTCATTTTTACATTGAAACTAGGCAATGTAACTTGCTCTTGAAAACAACAACTTCAGTTAATCAGGTGAGCACTGGAACATGACAGAAACCCACCGACACCTCTGGCTACAAGTCATACATTAAATAGCAGAGTAGTTTCTGGGCCTGAAAAAACAAAAAGTAAAACTATTTTTGGCAGCTGGACAAAGACATATTTGTCTATATATTCACAGCCTGGATCACATCTGGGGTCCAGGACAAACAAACATTTGCAGTAGCTGGTGGGTTGGGCTCCATCATGAGAACTTTCCAGCTGACGGGAGTGATGCAGTGCTACTGCCGATGGAAGGATCTGATGGAGGTTCATCATCATCTACGGACTCGGAGTCAAGACAGTTGATGAATCATCTCGTCGCCTATACGCCTTCAGAAAGATCCATCCTTGTTCCCATGACCAGGCTGAGGCTGGGGCTGTGTGCTGATCCGTGTAAGCATCCATCCATGTGTATGCGTGCGTGCGAGAGTGTGTGTGCGTCTGTTCTTTAGCATAGGCCAAGTGGGCAGTTTGTCTGTCTCTTCTTGCTTTGCTTTATTTTCCCCTTGCCAGCTTGATGGCACTGTCTCTTCCCTCTGCCTTGTCTCGATGTGCTTCCCAAAGCACAGCTCATCAGCAGGATTCTTCACAGTTGGCTGCCATCCAGGTGGGCCATCACATTCCACATTTCATGTGCAATACATGATTATGACAAGCAGTGAATAGTTTTATACCAAGTGACAATCGTGAAAGGTTTTGTGCCCGAGGAGAAATTATGTAAATAATGTGGTTTTTTATGTAAATAACTTTTGAAATGACAAAAGAATGGACTCTGAAGTTGTGCCAGCACAGCTTATTTTAGCTGCAAATATGGGAATGACATTGCCAGCAGTTTAAAGAGCAAAAGACAAATGGTACAATACAGTATATTAATACTCTAAAAATATTCTACAAAATTGAATCTGATACATCAGTCCGTGGAACACTCCACTTTTATATGTTGTGAAAGTGACAAAATGCAGGTGAAATATTCTCTCAGTTTTGTCATTTTTTGTCAGAAAGTGTAATGAATTCACAGACTTAAGAGAGAGAATTTTCTCTGGAAAAAGCTGAGTGTACAGTAATTGTGTTTTTTGTTCAGGCAGACTCCTGTTTAGTGAGTGGTGGAAAGCTGATAGAATACTGGACAGAGCTACTGCCTTCATATTTGAAGGTGGCAGGTTTGAATCCTGCCTACTGCTGTAGAACCCTTAAGCAATACCAACCAACGTCAAACAAACAACCGCTTGTCCCGAGCGGGGGTCGTGGCAAGCTGGAGCCTTATCTGGCAACACTGGGTGCAAGGCTGAAGGGGGAGGGGACGCACACTTGGATGGGATACCAGTCTGTCGCAAGGCACCCAAAGCAGGGCTCGTATACTCCAGACCTGCCAAACATCGGGCACTGGCCAAACCTGTCACGCCACCATGCCTCAAACAATATGCTAACCCTAAATTGCTCCTGTAAAGTTACCCCACTGTACATTGCTTTGGACTCAAGTGTCAGTTAAATGAAAATGCAAGTTTTTTTCCTGCAAAACATAACACATTTTTATTGATTTAGTTGTTGGAAAATTATTTCTTAAATGATAATTACAGCTTTCTTCCTCAACAACATTTAAATGACCAAACCATGTTGTTTCTATTGCGTTTTGCATGTAACGCAAAAAAGGAAAGAAAAGAAATAAAACTTGTAGTAAGAGTGCATATCCAAAACGTAGAGTATCAGTGTTTAAAGGCCTGTCGCCTGGTTCCCTGTAAGAGAATCATAAAGCCATGAAATAATTTTTTGATATGTTCTGGTACTATGAGATTCCTGAAGAGGCCTTGATTTAGATCAATGGGGGCCTCACTTAACACATTTACTTTACACATTTGTATGTGTTCCTGCTCAAATCATCTTTGTGTCACATCTTTGTAACACATCTTTTTACAGTGATCAAAGTTTCCTATCTTACAGGACACTTCAGCTGCCTACCCTCCTCCCATCAATGTTCACAGTTTACTTGCATATTTGGGCCAGTCCATCCTGGACTGTAAGTGCATTGCTGGTAGACTATAAGGTAAAATACACTATATTATATGCTCCAGAGCAGCAGTCATGAGTGCCTGCTCATGACATCAAGGACACCGACCTCTTTTGGATTTCCACAGGGACCATCCCAACTGCTGGGGCCGTAACTCAGAGGTCATCTTTCCTCCTGTCACAGATCCATGGCAACAGCAGCTCAAAAAGTTGGAGGTAATGTCACGAGTTCCTTGAGTGCCCTGTAATAGTACTGATGTTAACCCCTGACACTCAGTGGCTTCCTCACGCACTGGTGACCCATGAGCCAGTCAAGGTGGACTTAAAAAAGAAGCTGGAGCATTTCTTGAGGAATCTTGCTCAGTGTGCACCAACTCTCAAAGCCTTGGATGGCCAGTGTTTGCCTTTGTGTTTCTTGATTTTATTACAGTTTGTATCAAGCACTCCTAGTCACTCAAAATAAAATCCATACCTGAGTTCATCACAACACCTCTGTATTGTCATTAAAGTACCAAAAATATTTAAGCGTCATTGCAGGTTTGAACCAATACTATAAAACATTACAGAATGCTGTACCGTAGAAATGAATGCTCTGTTTAGTGACATATATTTCATTGATTTTGTTTTCCTTGTACATCTAACAGATCTGTTCAGTAATTATTATCTTGTTAGATTTTCTTTACATTAAATTGAAAGGTATTTATGTCTACTAAACATTTTGTCCTGAGGATCAATTCAAAAGTTCATTCGATAGACCATTGGTGCTGAGTGGTATTTTATCAAATATTATGAAATAAGCTGAAAAAATGGATGATGATTTGCGTGATCAGGTTTTTACAGATCATGTCCATTAAGAACGTACCAAATTTTTATTTGTAGGGTGAATATGTCTTCCTCTTTTCTTTTTCCTGGAACTGAACACAGCAATATTGCAATTTTGTAGTAAGTGTGCTTAGTAAGATTTTTTTTTCGGAACCGCTTGTCCCATACGGGGTCGCGGGGAACCGGAGCCTACCCGGCAACACAGGGCGTAAGGCCGGAGGGGGAGGGGGCACACCCAGGACGGGACGCCAGTCCGTCTCAAGGCACCCCAAGCGGGACTCGAATCCCAGACCCACTGGAGAGCAGGACCTGGTCCAACCCACTGCGCCACTGCACCACCTCACCCCCCTGCTTAGTAAGATCTCTTTACATTTTGTTGCATTTTTACCTAATTCTGTACATTAGATGTATTATGCTGCAATTTCAAAAAGCAATAGCTTCCTACAAAAATTCATTTCAGAAGCATCAGATATCCCTTTTCCTTGCATTCATTTTGTATCATCTTTGGGTGATAATCTTACAGTACATCCATGATCCAGGATTTGCCACAGATGATGGACATTTTTAGAAGGAAAACTGATTTAAAGAGAGGAAGAGAGAGATAGAACAGTCTTCTATTTTATTCCATCACAGCTGCTGCTGACTGTGCATTTGTGGTGCGCATTCATACCAGAATGTCACCAGTAACGAAAGTATTTCAAGGTGGGGGTTACAAAGATCAGTTCGACATAAAGGGGGATGTAATTCAATACATTGTAAAACTAAACAACTAATTCAGAATGGTGGGAACTGTCAGATGGTGGGTATATGAGTTTAAACATAGCAGAAATCAGGAGTACCCACTGTATTGGGTATTACAAGATGTGAAATGGACATGACAGAAACAGTTAATGATGAAACACAGGCATAGTAATTCACCCAAGTTTGACACTGGCTGGAACCAGTAATCATTGTCTAGTCTGCTAGAAATGTCTACAGCAGTAATAATATTTTGCTGTATAAATATTATTTTCGTCTACTTTTCTGTTGGATTCTTTTCCAACCATTATATTTGACTATCTTTCCAGTTGTCCAGTTGAAATATTATTTCACAAAAACGCTAAAGGGCCTCCCTAATACTCAGTGCTGCAAGTATAAAACTATTTTAAATTCTAAAATACACTGTCACACACTGGGTTCAAGACTAATCAGACACTAAGGAAAAGCTTAGGGGAATTTTTCGGTCTAGCTTTTATTTGCAGCTGCTAGGATCATAAGATCTTAGAATCAGAGGGCTTTGATACCAGAAAACTGTTTTATCAATACCAGACATAACAAATTAGCTGACAAATAAACAAGACAGTCCAGGAGCAAAAATAAAATTTTTAAATATTATGTTGTTGATAATTCTGCACGTATTTTCTCTGAGCATATCGGTTACTATACACTCTTAAAAAACACGTGTAAGGCTGCTGGCAATTGTGTGGCAAAGGAATGAAAAACATCAAATAATTATATGCTGAATATATTCTTGACATGAGAAGAAAAAAACTGTATGCACTTAATTCCTAACATTCCTAACATTCTAAATGTGGACCACGCCCATGTGGTGCATCTTTAGAAATTTCATGCAGAACTTTGAATCATCAGTATTGAACTGATGACCTACAAGGCTTTTTTGTGTACTTAAGTCATACCATATTGTAATACTACAAATATGCATTACCCCCCTACAAAGAATGGATTGCTTCAAAGCAAGGAACATTTCTGAAACAACACACACACACACATTTTCAGAACCGCTCATCCCATACAGGGTCGCGGGAAACCGGAGCCTACCCGGTAAAACAGGGCATAAGGCCAGAGGGGGAGGGGACACACCCAGGACGGGACGCCAGTCCATCACAAGGCACCCCAAGCAGGACTCGAACCCCAGTCCCACAGGAGAGCAGGACTGTGGTCCAACCCACTGCGCCACCGCATCCCCTGAAACAACACATTTTTGGCTTAATACGAATATGAATACGAATGAGCTTTATTGCCAAGTATATTTACACAAACGAGGAATTCGTCTTGGTGACGGAAACTTCCACAGCAGAGACAGAATGACAGTGACAAGACGCAGATAATAAAAGTAGAGTGGGCTAATAAAAGATTAAAAAAAAAAAAATATATATATATATATATATGGGGGGTGCGGTGGCGCGGTGGGTTGGACCGCAGTCCTGCTCTCCAGTGGGTCTGGGGTTCGAGTCCCGCTTGGGGTGCCTTGTGCCGGACTGGCGTCCCGTCCTGGGTCTGTCCCCTTCCCCCTCTGGCCTTACGCCCTGTGTTGCCGGGTAGGCTCCGGTTCCCCGTGACCCCGTATGGGATGAGCGGTTCTGAAAATGTGTGTGTGTGTGTATATATATATATATATATATATATATATGTATATAGCATAAAGTACCCAATATACAAAATAGACACTAGAGATTATATGTTTGTACAGGTATGTTATATACAATGCAAGGGAAAGTAAATAAGAGCTATGATGTGAAAAATAAATATAAATAGCATTGTTTATTACACCAGTTTACTCCCTAGGGGGCATTTAGCTGACATGGAGAACCCAAATAATTAAAGTGTCTTCTTAAACACTAAGTATAAAGTCAACAAAAGTAAATATTACAGTAACAATGACCTCAACTAGACATTCACACACACACACACACACACATTTTCAGAACCGCTTGTCCCATACGGGGTCACGGGGAACCGGAGCCTACCCGGCAGCACAGGGTGCAAGGCCGGAGGGGGAGGGGACACACCCAGGACGGGATGCCAGTCCGTCGCAAGGCACCCCAAGCGGGACTCAAACCCCAGACCCACCCGACAGCAGGACTGTGGTCCAACCCATTGCGCCACCGTATCCCCTTCGACTAGACATTCAGTAACTTAAAACATCTTCTGAGAACACAGATAAAACAAGCATTGACTAAGTGAGAAAATGTGCTGAAATATAAGGTCTCTTCGGCAAACTTTAAGAGGGCAGAGCCTCAATATATCAAATTATGATCCAAGCACTCTGTGACCTGCTGCCAAGACCATCTAACCTGTTCAGGTGGGGAACAGGTGATTCTCTATCATGCTCCTTATTTCCACTGACAGAGACATTGGAGCACATCCTCAGCAGCTGTACAAAAGTGTTCAGCGAGGCCTTCTCTCACTAAGTTCGAAAGCACAGTTTTATCAGCATGTCATGACAGAGTTGAACAGGGTGGAGATAGTGTACAACAAGACTTTCAGGCTGGCATGAGGGAAAATGGAATGCTATAGAAGGTGGAAGAATGGATTCATTACCCAATGCCACTTCATGGCTCTTAATGATGACATAGGATTGGAAGTTGATGGTCACCTAAGAAGAAAGGTTTGTTGACAGCATCTCAGAGAAGGCCCAAAGACCAGATTTTGTACTGCTGTCTGTTACTTCTTCTTCTTATGCGTTCCACCTCTTCTGGGGTATAGGCTGCCAACAAGGGTACTCCAGGTGTCCCTAAGAGCTGAGATGTCATGAAGTTTCCTTCATATTGCTGGAACTTAGAGTTCCATGGGAAGTACAGAAGATGGAGGTTCATGAGAGGAAGGATATGAAATATGAGAATATGGGAGAGCAGTACCACTCGAAAGATTTGAGGGTAAGTTTTATGAACGTCAAAGTAGGCTGCGGAGGCTTTTCAGGAAGGTTGCTGAACAGCAACTGCATCATAGAGAGTCAGAGGAAGGTCATCAAAGATGTAACTGAGGCTGCATAGAGGGCATCTAGAATGCTATCAGTGATCAGAGGTGTGTTGTGGATTCTAAGCAGCACTGCCTAAATGCAAGCTGGGGTCTGATAGACTGTGCTTGGGATGCCTGGGTGAGGGTGTTTTGATGGTGAAAGACATGAAGCACTGAGACTTCTGGTGATATCATTGATGTTCTGGTGTCTCTGATGCAATTTGTTCTTTTTTTCCAGGGATTTGTAGTTTTTCTTCTTTATTTGCATATAGAGCAAAACAGTTGAAGAGCACATAAAAAACACTTTAACAAGAAATGACTGGTGCTTATTTTTTCTGGGAAGTAAGACTGAGGAAGACATGGAAACAAAAGGGCCTGGGACAGGACCATGGCTTCATCACATTTACTCTTACCTAGAATGTAGAAGGGATTACTCTAATGGCTTTACCTCATTTACTTTTATTTAAATTGTTACAGAGATTCAGAGGCTAGCTCAATCTCAATTACCTTTCCTTAGCCAGTTACAGATTTCATAGGAACTGCTGTCATGTCTGTTTTTGCCTAGCTTGTTACAGTGCTGATGGAGAAATAGGTTTCATTAGCTTCTACCTGCCTTGTTACGGAGAAGACAGTTATGCTCATTGTAACCATATCACAAAAATGTAACTGACACATAAATCTGGGCTTTAGACCTGAAGGTTGCAGGTTTGAATCTCACCTACTGCTGTAGTACCCATGAGCAATGTGGGTACTCTAAATTGCTCTGGTACAATTAGCCGTCTCTTTAAATGGATAGACAATTGTTAGTAGCTTAACGTTATATGTTGTTTCGGAGAAAAGTGTCAGCTAAATGAATAAATGTAAATGATGCAAGGGGTTCTGACTCAATGACTCACTGGTCAAGAATCCTTCTGAATATGAAGACCTGCTGCCTAGGAATTAAGTATAGAAGTAGCACAACCTTATTTCCCCTGTTAATGTTTGAATATAACGTGCTTCCCTCGGTTCGCTTCATAAAGTCACAAGCTCAGAGGCTTTGTAGGCTAAAGTAGGGTCAGGTCCCAGATTCACTTCTTCATAGCAGTTTCTCTGTAAGATAAAAAGAGGCACTGTCCACACACATTCTAGGCAGACTCACATGGCAGGCATGCAGCAGGTTGTTAAATTTATGTAATTCAGGTAATCACATAATCTGTAATGTAGTTTAGAGACCTTGTCTCAATCTACAGAGTCACACAACTGCAATAATATAACAAATTAAATTTACCAGACCATAGTAAATTACAATATTGAATGAAAATGTATTTTTTGGGGTTAGTCTAAATATTATATTTCACATAATGTCACACTGTTGCACTTCACCATTACTTAATACCAGTTCTCTCATCTCCAAGTCCTCAGGCCATAAACTAGCCATCTGTTTCAATCCCACAGATCATACTGTCAAGGCAAACTCTCAAACTGGGAAGAAAAATGGGAAAATCAATACCAGAAACCCGATAGTTGTCTTACTAGCCCAGGACAAATGCCATTGTATTGAAATCTTCCTTGATAAAAATAGTAGATATAAAAAAGAGGTCAGACAGTAATATAAGACCATCAATATCCACTTTACTTTATTTTAAATGTGCCATACATCCTTCTTAAAATGCAGATGACCTGATAATGATCCCAGACAAAAAAGTTTCAGTTTACTTGCTCTTAAGCGAGTAAATGATACAGATTTAAGCCCAAATTTTAAGCCTTCTGACATAAATTTTACTGGGTCTTTTCCCAAGAGGAAAGATTCTGTCCTTGGATTTCTGAATCACTTCACTGGATTCCTGGCTCTAAGTTTCTTTTGAAACAGTATCAGTATCTGCTCAGAAAATAATATTAAAAAGAATCCCCCCTTAAAATTCAAAATTTACATGTTCTGAAGTGTACTTCAGCTGTGTAATTATATTCAGGATGAGTGCTGTACCTATAATTACTTGTCAAAACACACTAGAAAGTGTTTCTTTGTTTAAAAGCATTTAAAAACAAACCCCCCTAGTACAATAAGTTCTACTTCTTGGTATGAAAAGAAACAAATGAAAAAGTGACTGATGTATTAGAGAAAATGGTAGATTTAGAACCCAAAAGTCTTTGCATGAACCAACGAGTGATCTAGTAAGGTTAATTATTTAGTGAATATAGCTGCTAACAAAAATACATACACACATAAAACAAGAAGAGCCCTCAAAACTCTGATTTGTCTTAAGCAGAGAAAAATGTAGACTTCAAACCTGATAGTGAACTGCTTGACTGTTGGGATTGTTGTTGAGAGTGGAGTTTTTGACAGTTTAATTTGTAGTGCAATAGTCTGGTGCTGTTGTCTCAATCGATAGCTGGCCAACACCAATGATGATGTGACCCCCTGAAGCCATTGTCTGATGGCGTCACACAATCTGAAGGACTGGGCTTGCCTGTCAATCTCAAAGTCATCATGTGGTACTGTAACATATTTGCCCCTGAGGATATTTCATGGAAACTTACTATTCCCAGACACAAGGCCACTGGATCTCATACAATATCTTTGTTCCTACCTGTGTCAGAGCACACAGTTATCTCAACCACTGACTACTGGATATCAGGACTAAATCAGTTGAATATGTAAGATCATGCCTACCAAAAAATCAGATAGAACTCCATCATTGCTTATCTCTGAGAATACTCATGACAAAGACTGTGCTAGAATGTCTTTGAAATTCTGATTTGAGCTGGTCAGCGTCAACATCAGGTTTAACCTCACCTCTTGAAGGGGTGCTGTAAATCCTAGAGCCCTAAAATATTTCTCATAGCTGAGTTATCATCTAAGGAATTTTCATATTGTTTACATAGATTGTGTAGTGGCTCAGTCCCAAGTAATCTATTTAGTACTGTATAAATTCATTCACAATTATTCTAGGTGAGCATGGAAAATACTCTATGCTGTAAAAATTGCATTGGAAAGGCCATCAGGCAACAGAATATTGCATTTCTTTATATAATAATGTGTGCTCTGGTGGGCACATCTGGTGAACACATCAATACACAGAAATCCCCGTTATACTGACCTAATACACTTAACCGTACAAAAGACATATTCAGTTTACATTTATTCGTTCAGCAGACACTTTTCTCCAAAGCAACGTACATCTCTGAGAACAATACAAAAAGTGCATTGTATCAATGGAAGGAGAGATTTGGATGCAGACAAGTGAGTACAGTCAATTTGTCACATACTACAGCATAAACCAGTAAACATTACACGAGTAGCTGCATATAGACTGTTGCATTATCAAAGAAATTATTAAGAATGGTAAAACATAACAAACACGCACTGTCTGAAACCACTTGTCCCAAGCGGGGTTGCAGGAAACCGGAGCCTAACGCAGCAACACAGGGTGCATGGCTGAGGGGGCACGTCCAGGATGGGATGCCCGTCCATTGCAAGGCACCCCAAGCAGGACTTGAACCCCAGACCCACCGGAGAGCAAGACCCAGGGAAACCTGCTGTGCCACCACACCCCCTTCATAAAAGACCTGTTCACATTTATTGAGCACTTACGACATCAGGGGAGAAGTGAATCTGAAAGAGGTGCTTTGAGACCCTCGACTGAACCTATACCGAACATAGGTTCAACGTCATACCGAAAATCGTTATGCTGAAAATCTATAAACAGAGAGTTCATATCCTGGGGTATACCTGTATACTGTAAACTTAAACAAGATGGGCTGCAACAGACACTTTCAGAATTTATGTAAACATGAGTGTTTATATAATGCTATTAGAAAATTTTCTGATCCTTTGTGACATTATGAAGATTTATTTTCATCTTTCCGTTGTTAATAACAAGACTCCTGGAGGGAGCAAATACTGACACTTGAAGGAAAAGCAAAGCAAGAGCAATACCTTTGCAAATTTGTAAAAGAAATAACAATTACATGTGATCACAGTGTACATCAGGATTTAATAAACTCAATTGCTTTGCACACTAATTCAAATTACATATGCGTTAACCCTCCATCTCAGCACATTTTTCTTGCTTTATGTCTTTTTGAATTTGTATATTATATGTATTGTGTTGGCAGAGAAGGCAATGATAAATATTTGCTTTTTCACGCTTTCTACTGTACCTGACAGCTGCTTAAGTTTCTTGTTGTTACACCACCATACGCTTAGCCTTGCAGTTATTTTAAGGAAAGCACCAATTTAAGCAGCCCAAAGTGACACAAAGTCAAGCATGTATCAACACATTTTTTTATTAAAGAAATATAAAATGATCCTGCCTATGGTGTTATGATGATTATAAAGTAAACAACTGTGACCCAATAATTACCACTGGAAGTCAGGCATGTTTTGTCGCTTTAATGAAGGACCAAAATTGTGAAGGTTTCTCTGTCGTCTTGAAAAAGCCATTGAGCTTTTATGCATTTTGAATCATCATACAGTCCATGAAAAAATCTATGTATATATATTTTATATGTTTTTGATAATGTCAAAATGTTTTAGTTTATATAAGTTGAAAACAATGACTATTTTAAAATAATTGAAATGTGGTAGAACAGTCCACATATTTCATAGTCAGATGCATCTGAGCTGTAACCTTAAATAGTACAACCGGAAATGGTAGACAAGCTCCAAATGAACACACTACTGCAGAAAACTCAGGCATCAAAACAAGTTTAAGAGCTGTAATGTTTAATAGCTGAGAGAGTGCAAATGTTCCATATTCCTATGTGGGTTAGGTACTTGTGCAGTTAAAAATACATAATTGTCCATTGCTGATGATATGTCTGCTATTACAGTGACTTACTAATATGTTCAATCAGATTCACATATTGTTTTTTCTGTAGCATTATCACTGTTAACAGGTCACAGTACATATATTTATTTAGTGAAAGAAAAAAAAAACATCCATGGCCTAGATTCATTGTATTCCACAAGAAAATCATTTTGGCCCCAGGATCGTATAGAAAATAATAATAGGGTGAAAAACCTGCAACTATGCCAAGAGACTGGGCACTGAGAGATATCTCAGGCTTGACAAGTCAGGCGTAAAAAGGGAAATCTAGCTGGCAGTTCTGGCAGGGTTATGACAGACTCGAGAGACATTCCCTTAAGAGACAAACACAGCCGTGAGGATCAAGAGAATCACAGCCACCCTTTATTCGGGAGAAGTGTTTTCGCAGGCCCCTGCAACATTTCTGCAGCTCAGTTTTCTTGTTTATTTATATATCAGAGCTTGGAATTTGTGTCTTTCTTTCATTGGCAAACATAATGGATTTTTATGGCAGAGAAGTCTCATCATTGTCAGCAAGATACATGGCTTTTCCTACCAATTGTCTTTTTGTTAGCCAGTCTAACGTGGCTTCCATAACATCTGACCCTCTCAAAAATGTGTCTGGTAGGGTTGAAAAGTAGAATTCTTGTTTTTGTCAGTATGATTATTGTGGTTCAGAAAGCAAACTTTGTTACATATCCGCTAACCTCTGGACATTATAGTACTTTAGTTTCTGAACAGGCAGAAAAGTGTCTGACCCAAGACTCCCCTTTGAATCACAGTTTCAGTTTAGATCTACAACAAACCCAATAACTGTGAGAAAGTAAATGCAGTGAAACCCAGACTGAAGCCTAATATTCAGGAAAACCTACATAGCTTCTTTTCTCCACAAATTCCAGCTAACCCTTTCAAAATCAGTATGTGTCATGTGATTCTTGCTATAAAAATAACATGTAAAAGAACACTGACAGCATCTTTTTTTTTTAAAAAAAAGCACTATTAAATAATATGGATTTCCCCCCTAATTAAGATGTCTGTTGTCTGGGACTATGTACAGTATTACCTTAGCCCTACTTCAATATGCAGGTATTTAAAATAGTTGAAGGATTGCATATCATAACAACGACATGTGGTATTTATTGCATGTAATGTAATTCAGTCAGGTTACGGTTTTGGTGTTTTTGTGTATCAGGTTATATGGTCACATTCTTTGAGATAAACTCTGTATCGAGCACGTTTGAAAGACTTTGTGGAGTACCAGGGGAATCTGTTGTCATGCCTTTCTGTTGTCAGTTGCAGTGTTAAGAGGCCTGTGAAAACCAAAGAAATCACAGAGGAAAGAGCAGTGAAGGCTCTCAGGCACCATATTCCATTTTTGTGAATGTGTGCTAGTTTTGACTCTTTTGGACCTCTTAGACCACATTGTTACTCCACACCTCTGTCAATAATTAAAAAAAAGAATCGGTGGGTATAAAACTGCAGTGTTCCCAGGTTGCAAAATTGCATTTGAACCTCTATAATACATAACTACTATATAGTATAAAGGGGGTGCGGTGGCGCAGTGGGTTGGTCCTGCTCCTGCTCCTGCTCTTTGGTGGGTTTGGGGTTCGAGTCCCGCTTGGGGTGCCTTGCGATGGACTGGCGTCCCGTCCTGGGTGGGTCCCCTCAGGTGGGTCCCCTCCCCCTTCGGCCTTACGCCTTGTATGCTGGGTTAGGCTCCGGTTCCCCATGGGGCGAGTGGTTTGGATGGACGGATGGACTATACAGTATGTAATATAAATACTAGGGAAAAAAGTAGTAAGTTTCTGGTCTTGCCAGCTGAGTTGTTCAGAACATATAAAGAAGAAGACAATCATAAATTCTCAGATATAATGTGTGCCCATGTAGAAGGCACATGCAATCACCAATCTTGCTTTAATGTAAAAATATGAACACCTAGACTACTATGTATTCAGTGTAGCTTTACTAGCAGGCTTCTCTCCACTAAATTTGGCACAGTTCCACTATAACAATTGTTATAAGTACTAAAGGTGGCAATTATTGATTTAAAAATAATAGTAATGATTATAAATTAAGCTGCAGGAAAGAAGCAGAGAGAAGCTAGACACGAATCTAAAACTGCACAATGAATGTATTGTTAAATGACTTTTTTAAACTTTATGTGTAAAATATTTTCCTTTTGTGCATTCCTTGAATTATGCAAATATCTTAAATAATGACCTGTATAATGCTTTCTGTTTCATTTTGCAGCAAGGACAATGGCTGCATTTGTTAAAAAATTAAAATAAATATATAAATAAATAAAATTTAAATTCTGCATGCAAATATGCATAACTTTATAAATAATCATAGTATAAATACTGTATAATTGCAAAAGTTGCGCTGTTTCTACCTTGCTTCTATGTTCCATCAATACAATGTTCACATGATAAGTGACTTGGCACTGTCTCTTGCCAACCCATAGCCTGAAAACAACTTTGGAAAATTTTATCCTCATCATAATATGCACCTAGACCTCAGAAAAAACTGAGTTAAAAACTATGCTTTACATGAGAGATTTTACACCTCTGTTACATGATTCAGTCATTAGAGCTTGGATGGCTAAATTTTTCATAACACTAGGGATTTTATTCTTTTCTCCAATTTGAAGCATTTCATCTGTTGAAATTTAAGGGGAAACAGACTTGCTGAACTGGAGAATAATTTTATCAAAGAGCTGTGAGTATGTTTGAGAAAAAAAAATGCTGATTTCTATGTATATAGCTCCAAATGACACCCAGTGGGAACACATTTTTACGGAGGGATCCCTCAAAGAAGACATCGATACCAGAATTGGTTCATTCAGTGTCAGACTGAGATAGTCCTGCATCTCAGACTCTTGCAGTGTAGTTCCTATGTTAACTGTAGCTTGCCATCTGTCAGATTTTGCCCATGTGTTTAGATGCCATCACGCACCCTTGTCTGTGAGACTTGTCACTTAAAAACAGCTTTAGTCAGAATTTTTGCCAAGTTTCCACAAAAAGTTCCGGTTGTTTATACTCGTTATGAAAGAGTCAGTTTTTTCTTAGCTGCTGCATTACTCTTCTTGTAATGGATTGTCTGTAACCTCTGAAAGTACTTTTCTGAAGAGTGACCTATACTGCAGATGTCAGCTTACACTTTTTGCAGCGGTAATCAAAACTAATTTTTCCATTTATCTGGGAGTCCACACTACTTCTAGTATTCATTTATCATTTATATGACAATATGAAAAATTTTCAACACAGAACTCGAGTACCAATGATTACTGATGTGAAACATGTTTTGACCTTTATTCATTTCGAACAATGCACTAGAATGCATAACAAGAACAATGATGCAATTTATTACAACTCACTGTTAAATAATTTTATTTGCCAGTTTTGTGTTAGACATTTGAAAAGATGGAAATGCAGGGTGTTTTATAGCCCATTCCTGCCAGTTGTGACAGCAGAATAACTGAATAACTCGGACCCAATTGCGATTTGCATGAGAGGCACTGTTTAATAATTGTCCTAAACAGTGGGCCATAAATAATGGGAGGTGTCAAAGCACATAGAAAGACACAGATGCAAGAATTACTTACTGAACAGTTAGCAAATACATGATTAAAGTTCAATTCTGCTGCACTCCCATATTAACATTTGCTCTGAAACTAGTCATGTGAATAATACTATGATAACTACACCGATGGGTACAATGAGAGGATAGAGGATTATATAGGATACTTTCTTAGGAACATTGCTTCATCTGTGAGGACTTTGAGCTAAGGTGATGAGACCATGTCATAAGCTAATCAAGGCTTGGGTTGTGTTGGAATCTATCCATTCTCAATAACCACTTGTCCCAAGGGGGGCGAGTCACAGCAGGCCAGAGGCTAACCCAGGGTGCAGGAGACACACCCAAAATAGGACACCAGTCTACTACAAGGCACCCCAAGCAGGGCTTGAACCCCAGACCCACCACACACCATGTCCCTGGTGACAGGATGTCACTTACAATCCAGACACTGTCTCAAAATGAACACTGTTAACAAAAATACCCAATGATAAAGACCCCATCATTGCTCAAGATGTATGTTGGAATGATGGTGGAACACTTTGATGAGCCACTTAATTCAGTGTTGTAGGGCCATTTACGTTCTTATAAGAAGCATGAAATCAATCCTAATGAGCCACAGTGAGCGACCACTTGTGCTATTTGGACATAATACCAACATACCCGCAATCCCATGTGTTTTTCAAGACAAAGCACATGGTTGCAATTTTTTATACCTTGGTTGCTGGTTGAAACTTGAGTGGCTAACCTCTCCTGCTGTCGATTTATACAACTTGAAAAAAAATTATATTTAGAAAAAGTTTCAAATCTGAAACGAAGCAGCGTGAATAGTTTGCTGTATTGTGAATTTGTATTTCCTAGCCAGCAGTCTTACTGCGATAGCAGTTAAAATTAGGGTGAAGGGCATGTATGCCATTCTCTCGGCTTTGAAAAAGCTTGGACAAAATTGGGACATCAGTGTTCAAAGAGGTAACATTCCAAAAATAAAAAAAAACTAATTTGCATGACACATACAGTATTCAAACGGTTTACCCTCTCCAACAATCTGGTCCTTTTAAATTTCTTCCCTTACAGTTACCAGAACCAATAGACCTACTAATTTAATTTTGTTTGTCTCCTTTCCACTTAACATTTAGAATGACATAGTGAAAGGGCACAACTGAAGTTAATATTTTAATAGTGTCTTCCCTTAGGAAACTGTATCAAAGGCATCTGTGCATGAACTAAGAAACTAATCTAGACATGATTTGCCAAAGGGCCATGATGATGATAATTCAGGCAGCAGTCTCCATAATAGCACAGGACTACACATTTACAGGTTCAAATTCAAGGATATTGTCTTCTGTTACACCACTGAGTGAGGTTAATCTGAACTGCAAAATGTAGTGTACAAAATACACACACACATTTTCAGAACCGCTTGTCCCATACGGGGTCACGGGGAACCGGAGCCTACCCGGTAACACAGGGCGTAAGGCCGGAGGGGGAGGGGACACACCCAGGATGGGACGCCAGTCCATCGCAAGGCACCCCAAGCGGGACTTGAACCCCAGACCCACCGGAGAGCAGGACCGTGGTCCAACCCACTGCGCCACCGCACCCCCTGTACAAAATATATAATCACAAAATCATAATTTTTGATTATTGTGAAATCTCAGAAGAATATACACACACACACACACACATTTTCAGAACCGCTTGTCCCATACGGGGTCACGGGGAACCGGAGCCTACCCGGTAACACAGGGCGTAAGGCCGGAGGGGGAGGGGACACACCCAGGACAGGACGCCAGTCCGTCGCAAGGCACCCCAAGCGGGACTTGAACCCCAGACCCACCGGAGAGCAGGACAGTGGTCCAACCCACTGCGCCACTGCGCCACCCCCAGAAGAATATATTTAAAACATTTAATAAATTTACTGGAAGTACTCACATTTTATTCAATTAAGTAAATAGTTTGTTTTTGGGTGTTATTTTAGGGGGTGTGGTGTCTAGCGCCTTGCTGTTTGGTGGCTTTGGGGTCTGAGTTTTGCTTGGTGCCTTGTGATGGACTGGTGTCCCATCCAGGGTGTCCCATCCAGGGTGTTCCCCCCAATCCCCTTTACCTTATGCCCAATTTTGCCGGGAAGGCTCTGGCTTGCCGTGACCCCACTTCGGGCAAGTGGTTACTGATGTTGGGTGGATGCGTATTACTTTATGGGTCTATGTGACAAAAAACACACACACGTCCCAAGCAGGGCCCCAGCAAGGCAGACCCTAACACAGGGCACAAGAGGACACACACCAGACAGGATGTCAGTCCGTCGCAAGGTTCCCCAAGCAGGACTGGAGGCCCAGACCCACCACAAAGCAGGCCCCAGCCAAACCCACTGCACCCGCACACCCTCCTTGTGACAAAAAGTAAACCGACAACTGCAATGTGAATTTTTCCCTGAGCAATAACCTTGATAAATGTGCAAAATATGTCACTTGAACTGATTATGAGTGGAGTCTTTCAAACATTGTATTGTGCTGAATGTGGATGCAGTCCATTCAGATATTTATTTATGTATTTGTTTAACTCTGGGCACTACCGCTTGTAATTGGTAAGATTTGTGATTGTTTAAAGTGGCACAGAATATTTTCTCTTTATTCTGGCCAAAAACCTTAGTTTCAGTTGAAATTGCACTCTGAGTACAAAATGGGCTGTCATGTGAATTTATACGTTTTTGATCTGCTAAAAGTGTGAGCTGTGTGTTAGCAGTAAGAATAGTCACATTTTTTGCTTTGAAAGACATTAGCCACAGTTGCCATGGCAATTTACCAAGAATATTAGAGGATAGCCTATACAGAGTTATGTTATCTGCCAAGAACACTTTCAGAATGGAGTGGATTGATGTCCTGATCTGTGAAGTGTGGGACAGTTATGGCGATTTAAATGTGTTTCTTTATCAGCTTATGGAGCTAACATACTACCTCATTCATGAACCACTGATATTTGAAGAGCTATGTGCAAAGGTTAGCTGCTGTAATTCCATTTTAACAAAGAAGCATTAATGAATCATCAGGACAAATTTAAGTTGTACCAAATTACTGGATTTAACAATTAAAGGGCAAAAAAAAAAAAAAACAGTAAAAATACAATATCTCAATTGAACAATCTTATAAATGAATGCCTACTAATCATGTACAAAGCAGTAAATAAATAAATAAATAAATGAGTTTCTTTTAGCACAAGCAGATTATGATTACTTACAGTGAAACCCACTCTGTACCTGCAGAATAATTACAACACACCTCTCACGGCTAGGATTCATAGCATGTTGGGATAGACAGAGGCTGTGACTTAGACATCATATATTGAGTATTATATAGGCCAGCTCTGTACTGTGTTATTTGACTTCTGGAAAACATTCCCAACTACATAAAATTTTAAAGGTATAAAGAATTGGCCCATGATTTTTGTTTTTTTTTTTTTTATTTATCGTGAGGTTAAGTATGGGGGGCCACGGAGGCGCAGTGGGTTGGACTGGGTCCTGCTCTCTGGTGGGTCTGGGGTTCAAGTCCCGCTTTGGGTGCCTTGCGACGGACTGGCGTCCTGTCCTGGGTGTATCCCCTCCCCCTCCAGCCTTGCGCCCTGTGTTGCTGGGTTAGGCTCCGGCTCCCTGCAAACCCGTATGGGAGAAGTGGTTCTGATAGTGTGTGTTTGTGTGTGTGTGTGTGTGTGTGTGTGTGTGTGTGTGAGAGATTAAGTACACTCAAAATTTAAATTTTTATCCGGTTGAATACAATACTCTGTGTAGCGGCAGTAAATGATTGTCTTGGTTAAATGGCATTGCACAGGTGAAGAATACAATTTTTGTTAAAAGTCTGTAGAACTTTTCATTATAAAGATTCACGTTGCCATATCCAAACTGTTTTCATTTTGATGTATAATCCCATTCAAGATAAAGAGGGGCACTGAAAACATTTTCTTCCCATCTAATTTCTTAGGTTATCATACCGCACAAAAATAGCAACATCATTTCTTTTAGTGTAGATATTGACTGCCAAAGCTTTAACTCTTGTGTGAAACCAAGTGCTATATTTTATTAATTTATCAATTATGTCAGTAATAGAATACTCCTTGCCCCACATCAAGCAAAATTTGTGTTGTTCCCTTCTGAGTTATATGTCAGTGTTCAGAATCATGAGCTGACATAATTGTATTTATGTAATTACGTACGTCGCTTTGAAGAAAAGCATCTGCTAAATGAATAAATGTAAACGTAAATGTAATTGCTATCATTTTCTTGCTTGAGATGTGATTTTACCTTTACCAGCTTACTATTTTCCAATGTAGGCACCAGGGTATTTTACTTGAGAAAATTAGCTGAAATGCCCCACTCAGATGTACAACAGCAGGCTTCCTCTTGACGCTTGAATCGAGAACCTTTAGGATACAAGTCTGTGTCTTTAACTAATATTTTACCACTGGGCCTAATTGCATACAGCACAATGAAATTGAAGGACCAAAATAAGGAACAACCCATTTGTTCAAGCAGGTTATCTCTGAGCAGAGCTGCAATTCACCCAGTTGTTTTTCCCCATATTTTGGTCTCCTACGGACTGTAAACACATATGGCCTGCAGCGGTACTATCACCACACACCAGTCAAGGCTCTCAGCACAGCGACACAGTGCCACGAAGCCATCCAGCAGCTGCTTCTCTTGTGGGCCCAGAAAAACGTCAGATTTCTTAGTTCATTTTTGACGTTCTTCAGGACAACAGGGGTTGTAAAGGAGAGAGGAAAAGCGCAGCCCTGATTAATCAGTGCCCGTCTCAGTCATCCAGCAGCTCCGCTGCTCATTAATTAGCAAAACCGCTGAAGCGGAAAGCCCTTCTCATTTAGTCCAGATGGATCTCAGAGACCTGTTTTGTGGCTTATAAATATTGACTCTTAGGAGCAGTAAAATAAAAGTTTGAAATGAGAAACAAAAACAATTAAACAAGCGCTTAAGTGCTTCTGCAGGGGCAATCTCCAGTTCACCAGGCATCTCAGACAAATTCATTTGAATGATGGATGCAAGTTGTAGCCATTAGCATGTTACTACTACACTTTGTGAGTGCAGTGAAGGTTATCTCCATTAAAGTATTGCTTTTTTCCTGTTTCCTCCTTCTGGTTTGCCTCTGAGCAAATGTTTTTCACAACTGCAAAGGTAGTTGCAGTGATGGGCTCTGTGGAATCCCTTCCACTTTCATTAGATTGCACTTGACATAGGAACACCTGTCTTTGGAGCAAAGATTTAGTTCTCTTGTGCCCCTTTGCAGTGCTCACCAGTCAAGATGTTTTTATTCCGTTTCCAAAAGCACTTTGTTCAAACTTCTGTTCAATAACCACTGCAAACACAGGAGCTCATGATGACATATCTAACCACAGAGTACCTCAGCTCTCTTTGGGTTTCTATTTCCCAGAAAAACTTTAAATAATATGAAATTTTCCCAATGAAAACATCTAAGTTATTTCATAAACATTTCAATATAATTTCAAACATTCTAGCACATTTAATTTTATTCTTCTATCCTTTTTGCACACTTTCCTTTTACTCTGCTTTCTGTCCAAGGATAGTTTTCATATGTCAGGAACAGCTGGTAGCCTAGTGATTGGAGCTGCTGTCTTGGGATCCAAAGGTTGCATGTTTGATCCTGACCTCTGGCTGTAGTACCCTTGGGCAAGATACTTACTCCAGAAAAGGAAAAAAAAAAAAAAATGGGTAAATAGTTGTAACCTTAATATAGTAAGTTGCTTTGGGGAAATGCATCAGCTAAATGAATACATGTCAGTCTTCTTTGTTCTCTAGATTCTACTTGTGGAAGCAAGTGTCTGTAATGATGATGTTGTAAGCCCTTCCCATTTTGTTGTGGAAACAGGGCAATTGGTACTGCTTTCTAAGCATCATATTTGCATAGTGTATTGTAATTATGTTCATAAGAATCACGACCTTACACTTTTGGCATTTTAACTAATCGAGCCTCTGAAAAAGATGCAGTGCATCTTAACAGATATAAATTTAATGTAATCAAATTCTTAGAGTGCAGAGGACACAAGATTCATTTTATCTCATATCAGAATTGATCAACTACAACTCCTCTCCTCAATAACTTAATAATTTCAAGTTATTTCTCTTAAGTCCTTGAAAGCCCTGTACCCTCTGGATGATATCAGGCATTTTCATTTGTGCTAAATTTAATTCACTGCAGAGCTGTTTTCAGGGTTGATAACCTTATGTTAATTGATAAACTTTTGTGGACAGCAGGGTAATTAAGTCAGATGCTTTTATTAAGCTCTGGGTAATTGAGGTGGTGTTGATGGACACAGCCACGGACATGAGCCCTTAATTGGAAACAAGGCTAATTTTCTACCATCAAAGTACAACAGAAAAGTCATTAAGTCAGGATATGATAAAACATGCCAATGAGCATCACAGCATGCGCTTGCAGTTCTTTGTTAGGAATTATTAATTTTATTTTCATTCTAAATCATGTCCCTGAATAATTTGGTACAGTATATTTTCATGTGAAACTTGTCTGCCTCAGTATTAATTTTTTAAAAAAAGTAGAATTTAACCTCTTGGTAAGGCTGTTCTGGAGCACAAAATAATAACTGACCAGAGAAACAAGCCTCTACGATAGTGAAAAATAATTTTCTTGTAGAGATATTTGAATTATAGTGTGACAGACTGTTGACAAATCCCTTTGTGACGTGTACAATGAACAATTAACAGATGGGCTGCGGAAGGCCCATCTTGGGGAGGTGGACAATTTTACTTGCATTTGGAATCGAAATCCTGTTGGTCTCTCAAAGCACCTGTCTTAAATTTAACCATGACATTACATCCTAAATCAACTAGCCATGGGGCAAAACGTGTGACTTAAAGCTGGAGCCAGTCCAGAGAATTGTTGGTGGTCAGTAGGAAGAGGATATTAGTGCAAAAAACCATTTATCTAGGAACTGAAAACCATTTCAGCTTCCCTGTCAACATACTCCCACATAATCTCAGGTTTAGTACCTTTCGGTATGCATGGCCTTGATTTTAACTCTGCCAGGAATCAAACAAATATGTCTCTTTTTACCTTTCTGTGCTCCACCTTATGTTGTTTTTCATTACATCTACGTAACTTTTTTCTGTTTTTACTTACAATAATGTATAATTCTCAGATAAATTTTATAGAATGCCTGCAGATGTTACGTTATGAAATCATTTCGATGTCGGAAGCGATTGTGTTTCTTTGTGATAACGGGATAAATACAGAAAAGAGCAATTGTGGAACTAGTCCCTTACATATCTAGCTGGAGCCAGGAAATTAAATGAATATTTTCCAGGCAGTAAGCATTCTTAAATGTTTTCTCCCAAAGTTTACACTTACTATACTTCAGTCCTTGTTGCTACAGTCCTCTCATTGAACAGAATACGAAACAAAGCAATTTGTTTACCTTCGTTTCTAATGTGTCATATTCTGAAATCTAATAGCAATGACTGAGTTTAACCTGCTTGACTGGTTTCTGTTTCTTTCCTCTGGTACTGAAACAGTTTGACAATCAGAATGTATGACAATGTTGGGGTGCTATTAATATAGGACAGAGGTTAGCTGTCTTCAGTCCATTTTTCACAAAGCTTTGCTTGAAGGCAATGTATCACGAATTTTAAAACAGTTTAATGCTTGCATGGTCAGGATGGACTACAGGCATGACACAGTATGCATGGCAAAGAATGTGTAATGTATACACAAACCGTTATAAACTGCGTACCCCACATAGGTACAGTGCTGTGCTGTTGTTCAAGAAGTGTTTGAGCACCAGCAGGGATGCCTCATGATTTTAAAATTTGACCTTCTGTCGTTTCACTTCACTTGCTTTGCTGTTTTCATCTTTATGCCAAAGGGTTTGGAATACATAACAACTCTTGTGCCCAAAAAAGCTATTTTCACAGTGTCTGCTTACCCTGCTATCGTTGCCCCTGCTACTGCTTATATTACCACTTCTTTCCATATTGTGAAATCTACTAGTAATAACTGAATTTTATCTGCTTGACTGATTTCTGTTTCTTTCATCTGGTACTGAAACAGTGTGACAATCAGAATGTATGACAAACAGAAGCATTAGATGTTATTATTAAGATGATCAGATAATCCTACAAGGCTAAGCCTCATTCTGTCCTATATTGTTATATTTTGTTAAGATTTAACAAAATAAACACTGTGACAACACTTTAAATACACATTCTAACACGTATTAATTCACAGCTAATTCAGACATTTGTAAAATGTTACATACAGTATATTTAAAAGCCGAAGGCAGAACTGACAATTTAAATTAGCATTAACTTTCACCTTACAAACAATTGTTCTGCAAATAGACAGACATAATTTTGTTGAAAGATTTAAAATTTTTGAAAATTGCAGCCGTAAACATAGAGTGTAACCCAGTGGTTACTTTTGTTTCGAATAACGAGTGGCTGGTTTCCACCTGCTGAACAGTTTCCCTAAACTGTTCTCTGTGCTTTTTTATTATTCCAAAATTTCTTATAGATTTGTGAAAAATAGATAAAGACAAGTTTTGATCATTAAAACTAGAAATTAAACTGTAACTGTCTAGAAATATATTTCCTTTTTTCAATAAAAAATGGGTATCACACACACACACACACACACACACATTGACTTAAATCGCTTGTCCCAAGAGGGGTCGCGGCAAACCAGAGCCTAACCCTGTAACACAGGGCGTAAGGCTGGAGGGGGAGGAGACACACCCAGGACGGGACACCAGTCAAATGGGTATCATCCGTGCTAAAATATTTTTGTGGTTGTGAATTTAGTATCGTAGTTTAGAGTAGAACAGATTCTATCTGTTAAAATATATGTATTACTGTTTTACCTGAAAGGGGGGCATGGTAGCACAGCAGGTTTGGCTGAGGCCTCCTCGGTGGTGGGTCTGGGATTCGAGTCCTGCTTGGGGTGCCTTACGGCACACTGGCATCCTGTATGTCCTCTCCCCCTTCAGCCTTGCACCCTGTGTTGCAGGGTTAAGCTCCAGCTCACGGCAACCCTGCTCAGGACAAGCAGTTGTGGATGTTGTGTGTATCTATTTTATCTGATCCAATATCTTCTTACATGTTCAGAAATCATGATTTTTGAGAGTTTCATGATAGTTGCAAGTGCTTGTTTTCTTTATTAATGAAACTTGTTTTCTAATAATGAAACAAATGTGAATTCAGCAAAAAATATACATATTTATATTATTGTAATATTATAAACATTATATATATGTAAAGGGGGTACAACAGGTTTGGCCTGTGGCTGCTCTCTGGTGGGTCTGAGGTTCAAGTCCCACTTGGGGTGCCTTGTGATGAACTGGCATCCCGTCCTGGGTGTATCCCCTCCCCTCCAGCCTTGCGCCCTATGCTGCTGGGTTGGGCTCTGGCTGGCCATGACCCTGCCTGGGACATTATATATATATAATCATTGCAAATTTTTTCCATCACTTATAAATAAGCATTCTTGCAATCTTAAAGAGTTTACTTTAAAAACTCCAAACAAAAGGCATCTATAAATACTGTTTAGTTTTTTCTATAGGTCTATATTACAGGTATATTTCAATGACTGCTAAGCTTATTTATATTAATGTCATCTGGGCAAAAGGTATAGAAAATTTTCAGTTACAGATTAGAGAACTGAAAAACATTACGTGCAGAAATGATTTTTGGTGTTATATGTATGTTTATTTTAATTGAATTTCAGCTTCGGAACAATTTCCTGAGAGCAAATGCGAAATTAAATTAGGGACAATGAATTGCTGTTAAAATAGATGAATAATTATAATACTTCTTCTGTGGGAAATTGCACAATCAATATGAACAAATGAACACACTATTAGGTATCATTACAAAAAGAATTGATGTTGCCTTGAATATGAAATTGTGGCTGAAGAAAAAAGTAATGAAAACCTTTAGAAGCAGGTGTACATTTTATAATCTTGTTATGGTCTTGTGTGATCAATGTTCAAAAACGTGTTTGTTTCTGATCCATGAAGCCATTGAGGATTCTTTGTTTTACTTATTAAAATAAACAAAACGTACTTGTCATGTACTAAGACGGCTGCATCAACTGTGGCACCGCTGCAGAAACCCACAATTTTTATTTTATAATGCACTACGTTCCGGGGTTGGATGGGGAAAAAAGGACGCACGGACACTGTTCGTTGTACAAACGTTTATTAGAACACTGACACACAGCAAGAGGTATTGTGGGCACCAATTGAAATAATACTCTTGGTCCAAGGAGCCCTTTCCCTCAAGGACCTGCACTTCAAGCCAGCCTTCACAGCTTGCTTGGCTCTTCTCAAGATATCCTTTTTTCCTCACTGTCCACTGGACACTCACCCCCTCATAATCCCTGTGAGCCCCCTCAACGGTTGAACAACTATTTCACATTTTACCCACAATTCTTAACAATTTACAATAAACTTCTTTTCCTTCTCAAAATCAGTAACACGGGCTGTTACAGTATTTCCCCCTCCAATATCTTGTATTAAGTTATTAAAATGGTAGAATGTGACATGTCTCATTTAAAGTAAGACAAGGATTATCAGATTTTTCCTGAACATGTCTTCAGAAAGTGAAACAATCTAAAAGGCTGAGAAAATTCTGAAACAGAGCATGCAGTCTAGAGCTATTATAGGTGCATTTCAACCCTATGATGAAAAAGAAACTGGGGGTCTTGCTGCCAGTTCTGTCACCAGCTATACTGGTTCTCCTTTAGAGGTAGATCTAGAGGGTTGGATGAAAGGAATAAGTGATGAAATGAGACAGATGAGAGAATTATACGGTCAAACATGATATGGTCAAGAGAACCAGATTGATCAAATGAGCTGAGTGGAAGGTAATTTTGGAAAGCTGGACAATGTCCACACTCATTTAAAGAAACTCTACTCCTTTGTTGCGGCTGTAGAGACAAAACCCAACAACTTGACGGATCATGTGAATAGTTTTGAAAACCACTGTGCACGAAACACAAGATCTATGGTTCGGAGGATAGGAAAGATATACAAGATGAATCAATAAATGCCCTGAAGCAAAAAAAATGAAGTTGCACCAGGTTGAAATGGAGTATAAAACCGTCATAATAATTTGAAGATTGTTGGGCTGCCTGAGAACGCTGAAGGGAAAATTCCATCCTGAACAATTTCAGGAGGAACACGTTTAAAGCTACAGTATATTTGCTGTGGTTTTTCTTTCCCATCCAGCCTGAAGTTTCCGAGGGAAGTTCCCTCTGATGAGGGAGGGAGACTGATTTTTGTGTGCTGTGTGTAGTTTGGTTTTGCATTTTGGATTCTTTCTCTCCCTCTCACTCTATGTATGCTTTATACTTCAATGTTTTAGCTATTGTTTTGATGACAGAGTGTCAGCAGGGTTACATTTTTGTTTTACCATTTATTGTTAAATATCTCTGTTCTCTTTTAAATATGCAAAGGCGCTTAAACAAAATGGTACATGAATCTGCTTAATGATGCATTTGAAACTTAGTAGGTCGTGTGTTATCTGTATTTCCTTTAATTTTATGAAGTAGGTACAGGACAACAATGAACATCGATACTGGATAATATATTTTAAGTACTGTTATATTGCTGTCACCATGTTGCTGCTGTTGCAACACACACACACACACAAAGACAAATTTCAGCCTAAATACAATTTCAGCAACTTTAAATACCATCCTTTCTGGTCATACAAAGCAGAAGGAAAATGCATAATTAAATTGTTCCAACTATCTGCAGACAAACTGCAGGTAAAAAAAAATATATATATATATATACACACACACACATTTTCAGAACCGCTTGTCCCATACGGGGTCGCGGGGAACCGGAGCCTACCCGGTAACACAGGGTGGAAGGGGACACACCCAGGACGGGACGCCAGTCCATCGCAAGGCACCCCAAGTGGGACTCGAACCCCAGACCCACCGGAGAGCAGGACTGCGGTCCAACCCACTGTGCCACCGCGCCCCAAAATATATATATATTTGTGATATCTCACTTTAAAGTGGCATCATTGTACCTGTAAATGTTGGTAACATCCATTTTAAGTCAATTACATTCCTTTGTTGTGAGTACTGAAAATTTCCTTTCCAGTTTCCCTCAACCTGGTTCTTGGTCACACCTCACTCTCTCTCAATACTTTTAAACCAAAATGCAACTTTGTTTGTCAGTCTTTCCAAATGACTGGTTCTGTTTTTGGCAGTGAAGCAGTGAGGCAGTGAGGAGTCCCAAATGGAAATGAAGTGTCTGTGTTTTAAAGATAATTGGTTTTGATGCAATAATGATTTTTTTTTATTTCTGATATTTAGAGAGACTGAAGGACCTTACCTGACACGTTCAGATAAAAACTTGATTGTTTTAAGTAGGATGGCAGGTTGCATAGTGGTTAGAGCTATTGCCTTTTGACCTGAAGGCTGAATGACTGATTCCCACCTCCAGCGGTACTACGCTTGAGCAAGGTACTTACCCTGAATTGCTCCAATAAAATGACCCAGCTGTATGAATGTTTAAATAATTGTAAGTTGCTTTGGAGAGAAGTGTCAGCTAAATTATAAAATCTTAAACAGACAACACACCAAGCTAAAAGGTAATAATGAATTGAGGAAACATGGAAATGACAAGAAAAAAAATCAATTTTTTTCAAACCTCAGTGGAAGATGTTGTTATTACACAATGTAACAAAACATTTTCATTGAGATATTTTGCATTTTCAATTCAGCTTTTTTAGATTAAGTATAGTTTTGGCATTAGTTAATACTATACGTCAGTTTTAAAAAAAAATATTCCAGATTCTTGAAATTAGCAAATTTGGGAAATTTTACACACTTAAGAAGAAGTAGTGGTACTTTTCTAATCAGTAAACTTTAACTAAACAAAATCAATGGAACATAACTAGTAACTTTGAACTACTATTATTATTATTATTATTATTATTATTATTATTATTATATGGGGGCGCGGTGGGTTGGACCGGGTCCTGCTCGCCAGTGGGTCTGGGGTTCGAGTCCCGCTTGAGGTGCCTTGCGACGGACTGGTGTCCCGTCCTGGGTGTGTCTCCTCCCGCTCTGGCCTTACGCCCTGTGTTGCCGGGTAGGTTCCGGTTCCCCGTGACCCTGTATGGGACAAGCAGTTCTGAAAATGTGTGTGTGTGTGTATTATTATTATTATTATGCAATGATGAAGGCATATAAATGCCTCAAGATCGACAATTTTATCTATATCAGCTTACTATTTGAACCATATAAAAAGAGTGATATTTTACTTTGAGGATTTGGGTTAATGGTACTACAGTAAGACTCCTCCTGGATCAGAAGCATGAAGAAACTTGTGCAGGTACAAGTGACCTTCAGGGTTTTAAACTTAGCCAGTGAGTAATTTCTACACCCACATCTCCCATTCCTGTAATCTGCTACCAGGGAACTGTCGCTCCTTCACTGAAGGAAGTTCACCTGTGACTGACAAGGTCATCAGAACTTATTTAAAAACTAAACTTAACTTCTGTTTCCTGTTCCAGTCTTAGTGTTTCTTTTCAAGAATTTGAAGTTTGCACCTTTAAATATTTTATGATTCATAAATAAAACCTGCACTTGTATTCACTCACCATGTTTGTCCGTTTATTACAGCATTGCACGGCCCTTTGGGTTGCCTTATTCATGAATTCATACAATAAATCAAGCAAAAATAGAGCTTTAAATGAAAGGGCCCATAAATGTACCATCTGCTGTAAATGACACTCCGGAAACAGATGTGTCCTACCTGTTGGTGCTCAAATGCATGTAGTTTTCTTTTTCAAGGTTAGCACCACTAATCCTGATCATGATGATCTGAGGAACGACACTTCAGCGTTTGCTTTGGACCATTGTTTTGAAGTTGGGTGAGTCTTTTGGTTGGAATTCTGGTTGAATTTTATCAGCAGGCTCAGTGCATAAATTAAAAAATAAATGGAATTGAATTGAATTTAAAATTGAATAAATGTGCTGTTTGAGTAGCAAACTCTAAAGTGAACACTTCATGAGCATCTCTCCCTTTCCCTACCACTGCAGTCAACCTCATGATGACCACAAGACCGCGGGATGCTGTACCTATAGAATTTTTAGAAAATTTGTCTTTCATTGTGGCTTTCATTTTATTTTAATTTTAAATTTAAATTTATTAATTTAGCAGACAGTTTTCTCCAAAGAATCGTAAATCTCAAAAAAAAATAGATCACATTCTTCCAACAAGACCGAAGCAGAGACATAGGAATGGTTTGCTTTTGCACATTTGATTGCATACGCTGTGTTTCCGATGACACTCAGCTGTAAACTTTAGCAGTACAATTGGACAGAGTTAGTGTTTAACTGTAGTTTTTTTTTTCCCACTGGACCAGACTACAAAATCTTACTCATCTCTACGTTACTACCTTGAGGTATAGCTACTAATTCAAAATACAGAGCCATTATGACACTATTGTTTTGATTTTTTTATATGCTCGTTTTTAAAATAAGCTACAGTTATTTCTGAGGGGGTGCGGTGGTGCAGTGGGTTGGACCATGGTCCTGCTCTCCGGTGGGTCTGGGGTTCGAGTCCTGCTTGGGGTGCCTTGCGATGGACTGGTGTCCCGTCCTGGGTGTGTCCCCTCCCCCTCCGGCCTTACGCCCTGTGTTACCGGGTAGGCTCCGGTTCCCCGTGACCCTGTATGGGACAAGCGGTTCTGAAAATGTGTGTGTGTACAGTTATTTCTGTTGCGTTTTAATATGTTTACAACTCACTCAAACATCCGTAGTTCTACATTTCCAACTGCAAAAGTTTGATCTGTGAGAAGAAACTTTTTAATTATTTGGGATAGTGTTGGCAGCATGACAATTGTTTGTATTTTTGACATTTAGCTCATGCTGGTGTCAAACTGGGTATTATTAATAAGTACCATGATAAATGCAGATTGTCAAATTTCACATGTAATATAGAGTGGGAGCCTTACAACTGGCTGAGTGCTTGGTGTGTCAAAGCAGACCTCTGTAAGCTCAGAGAAATCTAGTGGTAAGTCATGACTTCCAGACTTCCAAGTCTTATGTGCCCACACACACCGAAAAATGAGGCACTGAATCATATGACTTCCAACCACTGAGATGTGTGGGGCACTTGCATCCTGTGCGGGAAAGCCACTTCAGAGAGTACGCCTGAAATCGAATATCTCACGCTTACTCCTAGCAATTATACTTCTCTCTGTGGGGAAAGGAAAGAAATGTTCTCTGTTCATCATAGGTGAAGTCAGTAAAACACACATCTTAAATGCAAGTCTTTGAAGAATGAGCTTTGGGAATGAGGGGATTGCTGAAGGTAATATGTTTTAATAAGATATAAGTCAGCTGGGAGAATTTTAAATTGAAGCTGTTATTCACTTGATTAAGGTTACATAGTAGAAAAAAAACCCCTTCATAGCAGCAATGCTGTTTAAAGGCTTTGTTGTGCAACCTGATTGTAAGATTTATGTTCAGACTTAATTTTGACATAGCCAATGGCTATTAGGATAAAATAGAACTGGAAAAGTAACTGAAACCCCATTTCATAAAACAGAATAAATGTTTCTCATCGTCACTTTAAGTGAAGAAAGAAAACCCACTGGTGGCTACTGTAGCAGTTGTTAATGTTCCACCCAGTGCATGCTAATATGTGACGGGATAAATAATAAGATGAACTGTGAGATGAATTACCTATCCAAACCTTTATCTTTTTTTTAAATTTTTCATTTTTTAGTTTTTCTACTAAAAACTGCAACCACTTAACACTAAGTTTGCTCCTCTGGTCCTGCCAAATAAATAAATGACAACTACAGCACTTCCAAATCATGAATTAAAATCTTTCCTGTTCAGTGTAAGTGTTTTAAATATCTACATATATTTTAGCTTATTTTGACTATATAACTTTATGCTTGTTTACGCAATTGTGGCTTATAATTTCACATCTCATTGACACATTGGCCAAATGTATCGCATAAAATCAACAGTTCTCTTCAATCTGCTATTTACAATAAGTCTAAAGTAGCTTTCATAAAACTTACATAAATTCAGTGCAGAATGTACACAGAACAGAAGAGGGATTTATATGCTTTGCCGTCTCTAGTGGCTTGGGACATCTGTTGTCAGATGATTGAACTGAACCTGACATGTCTCCTTTTGCTGTGTCGGCAGGTGGGGTGGCAGGAGGAGAAGCAGTCGAACCAAAGCAGGGCATTTGGAATGCATCAGAAACATCACGTGGCTCCCATTCCTTCTGGAAGAAAACGAAGTACAGAGCTATTCAAAACATCACACGTGAAAGAATACAGGAGATGACACTTGGGGAGCAAGTCATAACATTCCCATTAATACACACATACACACACACACACACACACAGACACACGCGCACAAACAAACATTCAGTTGCAAAGCTAAGGGGAATATACCCATTTCTAATGTAACAGGATCTTTTATTCACTGAATTCCCATTATTTGTTGGGGCTAATAATCATTTTCCTTATTATAAACAAAATGTTCTTGAAGAACATTTCTTCAACATTTCTTATCTTGAAAAAAATGTTAGCTATAATGACACAATAATAATAATAATAATAATAATAATAATAATAATAATAATAATAATAATAACAGTGCTATTTTGTCATTTTGGTTTACATATACAGTACAAATATATATGTAGGTAAGGTTTCATTAATTGAATGCAGCTTATGGCTTGTGAAATTGCAAAATTAATCAAGACAATTATACCATTATATGATATTTGGTTTGCCCTTAGGATTTTACTTCAGCCATGAGGCAGTGACGAGTAGCTGCCTAATTAGATTACCTTGATGACTGGCAATGGGCTAACAGTGCTCGCTAATGCATGCTCTGACAGGCACCATTGATGGGATTTCGACCTTGATTTCTCCCTGGCTATTGTGTAAAATGCGTAAGAAAGGTCGATGTAATGGTCAGCTGCTTTTCTCTGAAGCCCTGTTAAACACACAACACACTAAAGCAGTCCTAAATGCTACCAATATGCGCAACTTGCATTTTTTTCCAAACCCATTAGGTAAGACTGAAATGTCACATCAGGCTTATCTCTGAAATGCAAAATGATTGCTGTGACTGAGGCATTACCTTAAATAATAGGATTTTAATTTATTTATTTATTTTGTGGTTCAGCAAGAGGACAGAGTGGACATGGCTGAAAAAAGCCACCCTTCATCCTTCGAAAAAAAAAAAAAAAAACTGCTATCTCGGTGCAAAGTCCATTTGTCTGTCACTATATCTTGCCTGGGGGTGCAGTGGTGCAGTGGGTTGGACTACAGTCCTGCTCTCCGGTGGGTCTGGGGTTTGAGTCCCGCTTGGGGTGCCTTGCGACGGACTGGTGTCCTGTCCTGGGTGTGTCCCCTCCCCCTCCGGCCTTACGCCCTGAGTTGCCGGGTTGGGCTCCGGTTCCCCGTGACACCGTATAGGACAGCGGTTCTGAAAATGTGTGTGTGTGTGTGTGTGTGTGTGTGTGTGTGTGTATCTTGCCTTGGTATTACAGTTAACACTGTATTGATTATTTTGAGAGTTTTTTTTCTCCCAACTTTAGATTTGTTAAGCAATTCTTTTGATATGCTGCATTGTAAATGTCACATAATAGAAGAAAAACAAAATAACAAAAAGGCTGAATTCTCTTAATAATTATCTTAATTTATAATAATAATTCATAATAGTAATAATAATAATAGTTCATTTTAATTAGTGTCCTCCTGTTTTTGCAAGATGAGAATTTCAGCGAACGGCACTCCCTTATCTGCCTTCATGGTATTAGATGTGCTGAACGAAATACACGTAATGAACAATCTGGGATGCTATTCATCAAGACTGAGTTCATAGTGCTAAGACTTTAATGATCCAAAATGATTTTCAGGTTGTGCTGGGACTGGCTAATAGTCACTACTGAAACAGTCCCCAGCCCACACTTGGAAAATGTGAAAAATCACCTTGTTTATAGAAAACAGCTGATGCTGCTTGAAACTTTCTTGTTCTGGAGAAAAACACCCACTCAGATGATCCTTTGTACACATAAACCAATTGCCCAAGTGTTATTAATTAAAGCGTGGTGGGGTGGTGCAGTGGGTTGGACCAGGTCCTCCTCTCTGGTGGGTCTGGGGTTCGAGTCCTGCTTGGGGTGCCTTGCGGCGGGCTGGCGTCCTGTCCTGGGTGTGTCCCCTTGCCGGGTAGGTTCCGGTTCCCTGTGACCCCGTATGGGGCAAGCAGCACAGAAAGTGTGTGTGTGTGTGTTATTAATTGACGTATTACATACATTCATAGACCTATTTTGGCAGGCTGGAGCATAGGCCACACCACCACTTCTCAGACCCACGGCTACACCTGGGGAGGACTCATTATGAAGTACCATATGCGGAGATTTAAGTAAAGTTAAGGACTCTGTTAAAAGAAATGAACTAAAAACAGTTGTTTCCCCCTTGTTTGGAGGAGGGAGGGCTGAACAACATAATGGAAGTAGGTCATAGCAACATAGAGCCAGAATTGTTATGCAAACACACACACACACACACACACACACACACACACACACACACACACACACACATTTTCTGAAACGCTCGTCCCATACAGGGTCACGGGGAACCAGAGCCTACCCGGCAACACAGGGCGTAAGGCCAGAGGGGGAGGGGACACACCCAGGACGGGACGCCAGTCCATCGCAAGGCACCCCAAGCAGGACTTGAACCCCAGACCCACTAGAGAGCAGGACTGTGGTCCAACCCACTGCGCCACCGCACCCCCCGTTATGCAAACACATACAGATAAATAATACAACTCAAAGGGTTACACCGTTTATTGGGGTGAACAAATAACATGTAAAGAGTTGCAAAAGCAGTCCTAATCTTCTAGACTTTGTTCTGTCGTTATCCTACACAACTGAATTTTAATTTTAACTATTCTGCTGGAAGAATTTTTTTAAAAGATATTAGTAAAAACTATAGGTAGTTTGAGGTGCAAATTTTGTCTTCCTGTATATTTTGGATTTAATATCAGTTTCTGGACTGTATTTTTCAGTTCTGCTGCTAAATATATGTGTTCTTTTCAGTTTCTTGGAGCATCTAAACTGGTAGCCCAGTTTTAGTATTTTGAATCATTTTAGATTTTGATTGACTTTGTCAGTACAGAATGAAAGGCTAACAAAGTCCCCCCAAGTACTGTCAAACACCTGGTCACTGCCTGGATCAGACACAACCATGCATGTTACATGATTAGCAAATCTAATACGTTTCGATTTACTACAGAAAGAAGGCATACTTTTTTTGTGCTAAAATGAAACATTCCTAGGCATATACAATTTTTCTTGTTGGGTTCTAGATACGGGACTTGTGAACTGAAATGGAACCAGAGGTTAACTACTTTTCCTGGCCGTGGTTGCGGTAGTCTGAAACCTATCCTTGAAATGCTGGGTGGAAGGCTGGGGGCTACAGCCTGAAGTAGGAGGCCAGCCCATCTCTGGGTAAATGTTGTGACACTGGAGGTAATGTGCAGAAAGGAGGGAGAAACAGGATGATGTGGTGTGCTTGAACACACTGGTAAAGTATTAAAAACTTTACACACCGTCAATAAATATATAGTTGACAGACTATATAACCCTCTCAATTAGAAGCTGGGGAAGGACACACAAACTCTCGAACCTGCGGCTCTGTGTCTTGGAGCCTGTTCCAATCTGATCCTGAATCATCATAGTTCTGCCATGCCCAGTGCGGCCCGCAAGTTTCATTGTTAATAACAAGCAACAACAGTGAAATCTGGTTCTCACCAAAATTTAAGTCTGCTTCGTCACCCTGCTCGCCGAACCATCACATGCAACAATATGGTAATTATTATAATAATAAATTGGTTTGTTCATTGCTGAATAATGAAAAGTTATTTTCTGTGTCCTCTGTTAGTGAGTTCTAATCCTTTTATATTATGTTGGTGAGATTTATCAAACACGATACCAGGGAAACTCGACAGGTATCAGTGATGTATCAGATAACACACATATTGAATTGATATCTGTGATGTACTTGCTATTACTAAAGCTCTGGACATTGTTGTGAAGCGATGCGACTGTATTCAGATAACTGAGCGAGTGAGTAGAAGTCACACACACGCTGTCTGAAACCGCTTGTCCCGAGTGGGGTCGCAGGGAGCCAGAGCCTAACCCGGCAACACAGGGTGCAAGGCTGGAGGGGGAGGGGACACACCCAGGACGGGACGCCAGTCCGCCGCAAGGCACCCCAAGCAGGACTCGGACCCCAGTCCCACCACACAGTGGGTCCCGGCTGAACAGATCTGGTAGATTTACATTTTAAAACACACCTGGAATGTATTGAAACTTTGTATGATTTCTATCAGTTCAGCATACCTTTAAAATAGGGGAGGCCGATAGTGTAATGGTTAGAGCTGCTGCCCTTGAACCCAAAGATTCCCGGTTTAAATGTCTCTTCTAGCTGTAGTACTTTTGGTCAAGGTACTTAACCTAAATTGCTCCAGTTAAAAAAATGCAACTGTGTAAATGGGTGTATAATTGTAGGTGTCTTAACACTGTAAGTTGCTTTAGAGAAAAGTGTCAAGCTAAAATGAATAAATGTGAGAATAAGTCCAATATTTAGAAGGCGAATTGGATCCTTTTGTCACATAATAAAAAAAAAATGTGGATTGCACTGAAATTGCAAGATTCTCAGTACCTGTAAATATATTTTAACAGTTTTTACCCCAGTAACTCCAGTAGGAAGAAGAGGAGTGTGAAGACATAGAAATGAATGTTTGAGAGCAAAGTGGTGAGTTATAGGAGCATAAGGTAATGTGGTGTACTGAAACACAGAGGTGATTCTATTGTCGAAGAGTTGATACTACGATATGAACATGGTACTGTGATATGGAACAGCTGCTGACTGGAAGGAAGTAGTGTAACATACTGTAATAGAGGTCTGTACCTCTTCTATCTTGCTATCATAAATTACTGAGTGGGCAGGGCAGTATTTTGCATGTTGGTTGGATGGGGTGAAGAGGAGATGGATGTGGAGGGTAAACAAGGCTCTTGGGCCTTGGGAGGTGGAGAACAATCGCCATCCCACAGGGGCACCTGCTGCACACACATTTATCAAATGCTGGATCACCCCCCAGGTAGGAGACTCAGACTGCAGTGCACACAGCAGGCCACAAACCCAGCCACAGGCACTTTTCCCAAACACACAGGATCGAGACAGCTTCATTTGGTCAGTTTTCTTTTTTAATTCTGATATTGTTTGCTGGGGCGGTGCAGTGACACATTGGTTAGTGTGGCTACCTCACGGCACCAGGGCTGTTTGGGTGCGGGTTTGAATCCAGCTGTCTGCTTGACTTACCTCCAGGGGGCTTCAGTTTCTGCCCACAGTCCAAAGGCACACCTCTCAGGTTGACTGATGACCACAAATTGTCCATAGTGTGAGAATTAATGTGTGCGTGGCTACCCTGAGGGTGGCTGGCACCCAGGTTATATTCATCTTAGCCTGATGCTAAGACTCCAGACCACGGTGACCCTGACAAGGACAAGCACTTCACCTAAAGAAGTATTGTGTGTTGTTTTTATTTGTATTTATTTAGGGTCTCAAAGCCCATTATGTCTGGCATCTCTGGCAATTCGTAGTAATATGTAAGGATGGAAAAATTAGGGCAGCAGGTAGTTAAGTAGTTGCTGCTTTACAATGTTAGAACCTAGGTTCAAATCCCACCTCCTGCTGTACTACACTTGAGTAAAGCAGTTACTCCTTACCTAGCTGTGTAAATGGCCAAGCATTATAAGCAGCTTAATGTGTTGCTTTGGAGTGTAAGTAAAAATAATAAGTTTTTCTGAAATAATAAATAACTGAAATAAAGATACACTCTTGTCATACAGAAGTGGGTCCTTCACATGTTAAAATCAGTATAGTGGTATATGAAAATAGGTACTCTTAGCTAACATGAGGGTAATTTGTATCTGTGTAGCAGGGCTTTGCTAGTTATACCGACGTCATCATTTGAGTTGAGTTGTGCAACCAGTAAAGTAGTAATAGTAAAAATATACTGTAAATTATGGGCTGTTTAAATATGCAATAATCAAATATACATTAAAATATTTATTTAAAAAAAGAAAAAAAAACAGAGCACATATTCAGCACTTTTGTGACGTTTTACAGGCTGTGCATTAAACAATACCTAATGTTATGTTGGATTCGCTGGGAATATTACGTCATTTTAAACAAATTCACAGTTAAAATTGTTGTGTATAAACAAGTTAGCACTGAATACGCATAAGGTGCTCTGTTTTGAAATTTAGATACTGTGCATATCCATCTATCACTTATTAATAACATAATTATTAACATAACATAATAACATAAGCATAGGGCTAGAGGCAGGGTATACCCTGGGCAGGAAGACAGGTCATTCCAGGGCTATCATACACGCTCACTAACACATTCACACATCACAGGCAAATCAATGTGACCAATTCACTTGAAACACTGTGGTGGGAGGAACCAGAGCCCCTGTAGGAAACAGACATGAAAAAGAAGTGAACGTGCAAACTTTATACATGCTGAGCCAGACTGACAGCAACAACCGAGGAGCTGTGACGGGGGAAACCTATGCAAGATTTTTTTCTGTTGTCAATATTTTTTGAATGCAAAAATGTAACGTCTTTACCTTTTATTGAGAAACAGTTTATTGTTTATTCTCCTGCATTTTGTTGATGTAATGCACTCGTATTTTTCTGTGAGATGTATGTCACTTTGGAGGAAAACGTGTGCTAAATGAATAAATGTAAATGAAGGTGTATCTACAATCCTATTATTCACTACTGTGTGTTTCCCCTCATATGAGATCCTTGTATCATGGAACACAAATCTCAGGACCATTAATTAAGTGTGATTTGCAGGTTTTAGGAGAAATCCAGATTGTAATTAACAGTGCACTCATATGGGGAATATTTCCACCAACAATGTAATAAGGTTGCAAATGACTTTGCTTTGTTTCAATGGCTTTTTTGTTCTGCACCAGTTAATCTACACATTCAAGTTCGGCTATATTTCACCCCAGAACTTGATTTCAGAATTGCTGTGAAATGCACCTCATAATTACATTGCATGAAAATTTGCTCATGGGCAACTTCTAAAAGGGTTTTCAGCTAAAAGAGAAATTGAATTGAGTGCTCTGCTGAATGCACTAGTGCTCACCTATATAAGACTTTTTTGCCTCTTTATATAGGCTTCATACACTGGTTGAATAAATGTGATGGAGAATGAAATGGTATATAAGTATAGGACTGACAAATCAGTTAGTTCTCTTCACTTTCAAAAGGAAACAAAATCTATCCTAAAAAAAAAATCATTGTAAATTTTGCAAGCCTTCAAGGAAGCCTCCCATGATTTTGTACAGTTTGATCCTGCCGTAACAATGTATCCCATTCAGCCATAATGTATTTCTTTGTTTGTTTGTTTGCTTAAAACTTCTAATTGAATGAAAAATGGTTAAAGGAACATTCTTCACTAAATGCATTTTGAGTTACATTTTAATTCCTTTTGGCTTGTGCATGTGTGTGACCCTTTAGATTTAACAGTGAGTTAACATTCCTTGAAGCACTGTATCTCAAATGAATATTACATACCACTGGATAATCCCTTGACCCTCAGAAGGCAGATACAGCTTATACTTATACTGTATCTAAATGCCTTTTGATGACACCCACAAAGTACATATATATATATTTTGTGGGTGTCATCAAAATGTTCATAATGCCTATATACACATATATTGTGTATATAGACATTATGAACATTTTTATACACACACACACACACACACATTTTCAGAACCGCTTGTCCCATACGGGGTCACGGGGAACCGGAGCCTACCCGGGAACACAGGGGCGTAAGGCCGGAGGGGGAGGGGACACACCCAGGACGGGACGCCAGTCCATCGCAAGGCACCCCAAGCGGGACTCGAACCCCAGACCCACCAGACAGCAGGACTGTGGTCCAACCCACTGCGCCACCGCACCCCCTCATTTTTATACATATATGTATATATACACATATACCCACAATATATGTTTATATACACGTATAGTTACATATATGTATATGTGTATATATGCGTGTCAGAAAAATGTAGCTACTGAGATTTATTAAAACAGAAAAATGATGTAACATTTTTGCATGCAGCTTTTTAAAGTTCACTCAAATTTCCTAAAAAGCATATTACGTCAGCTGACCTCCAACAGCTAACGATTACTTGTTTCAACCTCGCTTTCTGAGTTGAGCCTGGTAGATGCATTTAGGTCATCTACATTAATTGAGCTGAGCTGACTTGACCTGAAAGATTTACTGTATTTTAATACATAACAAAGACACCTCCTGTCTACAAGAATTCTTTTTGGTTTAGGAGAACTTACTGTCATATGATACATTATGCATCAGTTACATTAAAAGATCAGCTACAGCCTGGTTATATAATTTTGATGTAAAAATATAGATACATTTTTAGAAGTTGGATTGTTAGTTTTAGTAGTTTAGTAGTTTTAATAGTAATTATTTATTAATTTTTACCATTTTGCCTCCTATTTTGTTCCCCCATCACCCCCTGGTGCAATGGATGATTTATATCTTGATAACCCATCAAAATACAGGATGGGGAACCTACACAGTATGATTGATATGTGGGAAGGTAGTGTGGGGGTAGTTAAACATCACAACATGAACTCTTTTATAAACCCTGGCCCCACCATGCCATCCAGAACATAAAAGACATGCTCAGCATGGGGAAAGGATAAAGAGCTTTTGTATTTTATATCTTGAATAACAAGACAATTTTCTGTAGTGATTAAGAATAGATTTCTCAGAAAATGCATGATTCACACACACTTTCTAAACCACTTATCCCATAGAGAGTCACGGGGAACCAGAGCCTAACCCGGCAACTCAGGGCATAAGGCTGGAGGGGGAAGGGACACACGCAGGACAGGACGCCAGTCCGTCACAAGGCACCCTAAGCAGGACTTGAACCCCAGACCCACTGGAGAGCAGGACCTGGTCCAACCCACTGCACCACTGCACTGCTGCACCACCACCACCACACCCCCCTCAAACTAAGACTCAGAAAGTAATTGTTCTCATCAGGAATTTAACTATATTTTTCATTATAGAGTCTATGCTTATGCCATTTATGCTTTTCAAAATAAATACATGGCATATAGAGTACATACAGTATATAACGTATAGTCTCAGGTTCTGTTTTTGAAGCAACTGGAAGGACTCCTTTGCTCCTTGTGATTTACTTCAGCTTTGTTGATAAATAATTATACTTTTGAGGTATTCAGTTTCTTCATCAGGAACACACAAAAGAGCATGTTATCTGTTATCTCTAAACCTAGCAGCGAATTGCTCAGATCCACAGCTATCATATTTAACACAGACGGCACAAGGGTTCCTCTGATTCCTCTAGCTCAGCACTGTGAAATACTGCCTTGGACCATTCTGGCACTATGGCCTTCGTGCTGCAGGGTCTACTCCTACAATAGTTCATGTAAGCAGAATTACATTTTAAACGTGGCTAGATTCAGAAATGATCATGTACAGGTTAAGTACATTCTCTTGCTATATGTAAAGGTTACAGATTTTCTATTTCTTTTTCGATGAAAGTGTATAAAATCTAATTTTAACATCCTTTGTCTGCCTGAGAACTTTGTAAATGTGGATATCGGTATGAATATACTAATATCAAAAAAAAACTGTTTAACATTAAAAGTAGATTATATATCACCTCTTACAGACTCAGTTCTCCCATGATCTCTTAAGTGCATGATAAATGTATAAATGCTTATGTTCAATAATCTTCTAATTATAAATGTTGACTAGTGAATAAACCATTCCGCAGCTACTCGCGTAATGTGCATTGGTTCAAAAGGTGGAATGTGTCAAATTAACTGTGCTTTACAATCACATGTCTGCATCCAATTTTTTGTTTCCGTTGATGTAATACACACACACACACACACACACACACACACATTTTCAGAACCGCTTGTCCCATATGGGGTCACGGGGAACCGGAGCCTACCCGGCAACACAGGGCGTAAGGCTGGAGGGGGAGGGGGACACACCCAGGACGGGACGCCAGTCCGTCACAAGGCACCCCAAGCGGGACTCGAACCCCAGACCCACTGGAGAGTAGGACTGCGGTCCAACCCACTGCGCCACCGCACCCCCCTGATGTAATACACTTACTGTATTTTTATGAGATGTACATCACTTTGGAAAAAAGCATCTGCTAAATGAATAAATGTAAATGTATGTATGTATATCAACAATCCTATTATTCACTACTGTGTGTTTCCCTCATATGAGGTCCTTGTATGATGGAACACAAATCTCTTTGAGGACTATTAATTAAGTGTGATTAGCAGGTTTTAGGATAAATATAAATGTAAATATAGTTTATATACATGTGTGTCTGTGTGTATATATATATATATATATATATATATATATATATATATATAATATATATATATATATACATACATACGTATATAGATTTATTCACATAATATATAATACAAACTTTTAGCCCCATCCAGGGTGTACCCCCCTCAGTCTTGTGCCCAATACCTCCAGGATAGACTCCGGTTCACTCCGTCCCTGCTCAGGATAAGTGCTTATTGATACTGGATGGATGGATTGATAATGCTTGTAAAACTGAACTGTTTTTTTTTGCAGAACTTTTCATGACAATATTTTTTTCTATCTGTGAAAAGAATATTCATTTAAGACAAACTGTTACCTGAAAAAGACGTATAACCTCCATGTGAACTGAAATCTTATCCGTGAAATTCATTGGAGTCAAATGCCATTATGCTTCCAAATACAAGTACCTTCCACCTTTACCCTTCAACCTACTGTGAAATGTAAAATCAGTTCATAAATCCAAACATAAATGTTAATCTGCTAAATAATGCAATCATGCTTGATTCTATCTGTTATTATTCTGCTTTCACAGAACCCATTACTATGAAAAAAACTTTATCATCCATATACCCAAAAATGTTTTCCAAACTTCTACAAATACACACACACACACACATTTTCAGAACTGCTTGTCCCATATGGGGTCACGGGGAACCGGAGCCTACCCGGTAACACAGGGCATAAGGCCAGAGGGGGAGGGGACACACCCAGGATGGGATACCAGTCCATCACAAGGCACCCCAAGCAGGACTTGAACCCCAGACCCACTGGAAAGCAGGACTGTGGTCCAACCCACTGCGCCACCGCACCCCAAACTTCTACAAATATATTTAATGCAAACATGAAAATCAATGTAACATTTTAATGGTGTTTCAAAGATTGAAGGTAAGCTTGATAATGCATTTTCATTTAGAAAGACCCTCCAGCCACTCCAATTACATGTGTTACAATTTATAATCCCATTTCTCTATCCCTGAGACATATTATTTACGAACATCCTCCAAGGTCTCCGTTTAAATGTCCTACTAACTTACACAACCATTTTGTATGGGCAGATACTAAACCTAGAACCTCTCCTTTTAGTGTGGGCCAGGGCACCTTCAGGTGCCTTAACTTCATATGCACTAATTTTAGTTCACGTACCTCATGTGATTGTGATCAGTGTTCCTACATGCCCAAACTTTAAGGATCTAATTCACTCCTATGTGCATGGCTTCCCCAAAGGGCCTGTAACATCACGGCACCTCTTCTCAACTGCCACTTCTTCCCTGCTCCAAGTAGCAGGAAGGCCAAACCATTAGAGGCCATTACGTGGTGTCAGCAGTGCCTGGCACCGAGATTATCTTCCTCTCTCAACCACTACCTCTGACAAAAGTAATTTCTGCAAAAGAAAAATGGAAACAAAATCTCCCTGAGTCATCTTGAAGGGACCTTCTTGCACATTTCAGGCTTTGAGAGTAATCTAACTTTGCACTGACTTTCGCTCTTCATAGCACTCCTGTTACTGCAAAAGGAGCAGCATATCACTCACTGTCTGCTAATTCACCTCTGCACCACAAAAAATATTAAATACAACTCTTTATCACAGTCTGAGCATATGTGGAAAAGCACAGTGCCCAAGCTTTTTGAACCATTGCCAATTTTTATATTTCTACATAGCTCAGAAGTTCAGTCAGTCTCCATGGAGAAGAAATGTGGAGGAAAATCAGAAACAATTCCCCACCGATAACTGAAGTGCTGTGCTTCCCCGTGGATAAGCTGTTTACTGTCAGCCTGAGCTCTGTGCTTGGCCAGAACCATGACTATATCATTTTAATCCCTTCCAAGTGCAGGTAGCTTAATTGATTTTTGACAGACAATAGCATGTCATGGCATTGCCCTTGGAAATATTGGCTGAGTTATATGACTATCTCATGCCAGTTTTCTTAATTTCTTCCTTTTCCTGCGTTATACACAATCACACACTCGGTTACTTCAACCAGCAAGACCAACTAAGTGTGACCCAAATTCTTCCCTTATCCTTACCTTCTCCGCTTTATTAAAGGCTTTGGGAATCTGTCACAGGAAATGCCTATGTATAGATTAAATAAAAGACCTCAGAAGAACTATACTATAAACCATTTCGTTTTGTGTAATGGATCAAACGGGACAGGAGAAAGGAGCGAGGAGAGAAAAACAATCTCGATGATTTGTTTTGTACATTACTGTCAGCCTGAAATGCAGATTGCCCATAGCCAGGCCGTGTTTCCAGCAAGCTGAGATTTCACAGCTGTGGAGGAAGTGCTGTGGGAACCCTCCTTCTATTTATTGAAGTGTCAAAATGGGGCTTTTTGAGCTGCAATTTGTCATTATTAAGCTACCAGTGACATTATGTGTCTGTGGGATTCTTTTTGTTATGCCAGGAGGAAAGGGGAAAAAACATAAGAGCAAGAAACACTGACCGCAGTGATGATTCTCCCAGATATTTTCCATATCATAAGTCATTGCACTTCCTCATTGAATACTTTGTGCACTTCAGTAATTTAGCAGGTTAACTGCAATTTCACATGTTCTAACATTTTATCTGCAAAATCAGCGGCAAAGAAATACAAAACCCTAAATGACCCTTTTAGCTGAGACTGTATGTTGAAATGCAAGTTCTGCACATTGGTATATGTCACGAATGAGATATTAGTGAAAACACATTTAGACAGCAATACAAGTTGCCCACAGACTCTTACTGCATACTATAAAACTGCTGTTGTTGTCATAATAGAAGTCACTCAACTTTGAGACTGTGCACACACTTACAATGAGATGACCCTGTTGCACAGCACTGATATTCTTTGACTCATTACTACAAATGCGGCAACAGCCGCTAGACAACTGAAGTTATTATCACCCCCTCCCCACTCCCTGGTGTGTCCGTTATTATCTGACAGCATTTAATGCTCATAATTTAGTCATGTTTTACTGAAAACAAATATTTTCCCAGTGCCAGTCAGTTTTCTTTTCTCTTATTTGAGTACAGACATTTTGCGCATTCATTTTTTTAATAGTGAAAAAGGACAACAATCTCACACATTGCAATTTAAGTTTGATAATCTGTTGAATAATCACTCTTAATGTTTAAGGTCACCGCTCATAGTAGTTTCATAACAAAGAAGCCTATTTAACTGAAAGAAGACTGAGTCCACGTACGCCTCGTTCAGAACTTCGGTTTCACAGGTGAAGTGAATGAACTTTCGTCTGGGATGGCACTTACAGATATGGATAATGTTCTAATCTCAAATACTGTACATGTTTTTTTATGTCACTTTTATGTGACGTGAAGAAAACCGGATAGAAATATGCTCTTGGCAATTTAAAGGATTAAAAGATTCAAGGAACTGAAGCAATATCTTGCAAGTGAACCTATAGATGAATCCCAGCTATTTTGAAGTACATATGTAAGCATAGGGCAATTTCTCTTTGCTGTGCATCTATTAGTTGCTTTCTTTGGTTATTTTATAAACTGCTTGCTTTAATGGAGCTGAAATGGAGAACCTGATTTCTTGTAGATTTTTATACAGTCTTTGTGAAATCTATTCAACCTTTTTTCAGTAACCACTTATTTCACAGTTAGGATAGGCATTTAGTATAATTAAATCACTTGAAAATGGTGCCTTCAGAACACAGGAGGAAATCAAGGTGCCCAGAGTCCAGAAAATGGTGTCAACTTTTCCACGTAGGGCCTGGGATCACACCTGCAGCTCTACAGCGAAAAGATAATAGCACTGCCTATTGCAATAGTGAATTACTCATAACCTGTAAAACATGAATTAGGTTTGTGTGATTTTACCGCAAATTTATGGGCCTAATTATTTACTGTGAGCTCCATTGAAATTACAGCAATGAATTTTCAGATATACGTTAATGATTTTAAGAGCCGTCCTGGGGTACCTGCAGAATTTTTTGCATGAAAGTGGGTCCCTGAAAACGCTGTATGTGGAAACAGCAGAACAGAGCTGTCAGTGTGCTGCTGTAGAGATGTTCTCAATGGGTTAGATATTAAAAATATTGAGGGTTAGATATCACTTTTACATGCACAGACTTCAGTGATGTCTATGAACTACAACAACTTCTTCCTATCTGTTCTGCTGGCCTTTGTCATCAAGCCTCTACAGCTGATAAGGAATGCTAATTCTTCCGTTGCCTCCTGAGTCTCCACTCCTTGTTATTCCTTTGGCTTCCTTTGGCAACTGGTATGTCTACACAACAGTGGAAAGAATGGAAACTCATACGGTGAATTATCAATCCTATATCCTTCACCTCCGATTGATTTCTGATCCCAGTCATAGGGGGTCCAAAATTGAAAGTCCACCACTTCTCAGTTGTGGCTCCCAATTTTCCTCACAACTGCTGAAACCCCAAGAGGATTTAAGAAGGCTTTCAAAACCCATTTGATTTGGAACCATTTCTCTCTGTAGCTATAAACTTTTGAAACTGTCTGCTAACATCGTCTACCTGTTCAAAAGTTTAATGTCACTGTTTGAGTAATATCACCTTCACTCACTCATCTTCCATAACCACTTGTCCTGGTCAGGGTTGCAGTGTTCTGGAGCCTACCCCACATTCAATGGGTACAAGGCTGGAGGGTCACACCTTGGACGGAATGCCAGACCACTGCAGGATAGCCACACAGGCAATCACACACGGAGGCCAATTTAGAATGTTCAGTTTGCTGGAACTGCATGTTTTTGGACTGTGGGTGGAAACCAGAGCACAAAAATGACATGGGATGTACATTCAAACTCCACATAAACTGAGCTGGATTAAAAAACCAGCATCGGTTATGAGACAGCAGTGCTACTCGCTGCACCACCTTGTTGCCCTGTTTGAATTATATGTATAGACAAAATAGTGGTATCATGCAAGCAAACTGTGCTTTGATTCTTGTGTTTGTAGCCAAAGCTCTTTTTCTGTTGTTGAATGTACTTTTATGTAATATGAGATGTATATCTCTTTGGAGAAAAGCACTTGTCAAATGTATAAATGTAACTGCCAACTTTGTGTTAGCATTTTCAAAAAGGATTGGAGACCATATGTTGCATTACAGAGAACGTCATGGTCTGGTCCCCACAATGATATGCCAACAAACTTGTGTATTTTCTCTTGTTTTTCAACGTCAGAGAGATCTTATACTCTGCCATAAATTATGAAAAAAGATGAATTTATGACAGCAGAGTCAAGGGCTCATTATAATGACTTTGCATCTGACAACATCCAGAATCAGGTGAAATATGTTGGTTCATTTAAGTGTGGTATTTCATCAGGTAGATATTGTACATTGGAGAAAAAGACAGAATTTTGAATCCAGCCTGCTGAGTGACTAGACTCTTACTGTGGTACCACTTAGAAATGGCTTGGTCCCAGGACCCATCCCTATTTACAGTACCAGAGACAGCATAACTTCTGTTCCTGCTGGCAGAACTTTCTATTTAATTCTCTCAGATGGTTTATAAAATACATGATGTAGAAATTGGTTGGTTGCTTGTTTAATCGCAAAGGTTACACCAGGTGAAGGTATAGGTTCATTAAATGTACGTTTTAAATGTACTTTTTTTGTGATACTGTAATTAGCCATACACACCTCGGCAGGTTACGAACCCCAGATACATGATGCATTTGAAATGATTAACTGATCACTAAAACAAGTACTTTTGAGAACTGTAACAAGACCCTGGAATAATGAATAGAAGTAGTCCTTGATATTTTTGAGTAATTAATAAGCAAGTGGTATTTCAGGAAATACTGCCAACAGTAAACAGTGCAACATTTTTCTATTTAGCTGACATTTTTCTCCCAAGTGACTTACAGTGTTGAGGTTACAATTATTTACCCATTTTTACAGCTAGATAATTTTTACCAGAGCAACTTAGGGTAGGTACCTTGCTCAAGGGTACTACAGCCAGACAAAGGCATTGAACCTGTGATCTTTAGATCTAAAAGAAGCAGCTCTAACCACTATGCTACCAGCTGTCCCCGGCATAGTTTAACTTGTTTTGAGAGTATCCAAATTCTAATGAAACGTCGGTCATAGACTGACTTTTCAGTCCTAACAATTTCACTAAGTAGGAAAATACAGTTCTTTTTATGTTTCAGTGACATTTGCTTACTTTACAGTGAAAAATGCTAATTAGTCAGTATTCTGCACCAACGTGATATGAATTATTTCCCTGTTTATAGCATGGTGTTTGGGTACACCACCTCCCTGCTACAGTATTCTAATGGAAAGAGCATTTGCTTTCAATTGCTGGCCATGCTGTGCATATTACCTCCAATTTTCATTTTCCACATGGCCAATTATCATGTTTAATTTCTTTCTTTCCCCCAGCAGCAGAGTTCATGTGGGTTTTTCATGGGGCATTCTATCTTTCTCTTTCCTCAGAGATATTAATCTTGCAGACGGGGTTGGAGCAGAGGAGGCAAAAAAAATATGACCAATTTGTATGGTTTTTTGTAAAACAACTTGTGTGTAAAATGCAACAAAACATCGCTAATCTCCCCCCCCCCCCCCCCCCCCCCCCACCATGTGTATTTAATGTAGATTTAGAGAAAAATTTTTACACCTTTATGGCCAAACTTACTGGAAACATGATAAATCTGCTTGTACCCGTTCCTTCTACATCCTTGGTTCCACACCATTTCAGCCTGACCTCACAATCACCCCAGGCAACAGGGAGCCCTCTGAGAGGGCAGATGCACAGAAGCAGATGCTACATGGGTGAGGAGGTCAGGGTTGAGTCAAAGAAGCTTGTGGCTGGCTCAGTGGTTCTCTTCCCTTGCTGTTCTGTTTTCCATGGCTATGCACAGTCCTCGCCAAGGAAAAGAGAGAGAGTGCATTTGTTCCCCATTTTCACACTGCTGTTGCCCTCTTCCACATTTGCATTTATACTTCAGTATGGCGTCTGTGCTAGGACATGCTTCCTTTGCTGCCAGAAATGCAGCCAGGAAGTGAATCACTGGCAGAGTTCTCCCTCTCGAAATGCCTATTTATACATGTGCCAGCAGCCCAGCTCCAGCTCAGTGTAAGACATTACTGAATGCTGTCTGTCCCGCATGGCCCATACTTCCTCCCCACAGCATCATTTCACTGCATGAAGAAATCTAATTAGACAAGAAAGGGTCTGTCAATGAGGCATTTTGTGCTGACCGGATTTGTGAGCCTTTTGCCCCTTTAGATAGATTGATGAGCTCTGGCTTCCAGGGCCACGTGAGGATAGCCATTTATCCATTTACCACCAGACACAGTGGACGAGTTCATCCCTGCTGAAAAACCCCTCAACAAAGGCTTAATTGCTGATTAATTAAATATTTATTGCTCACCAGTTAATGTATCACAGAGTCTGGAGAGCTCAAATTAACCTTTCATTAAAATGGGACAGAAAATGTAATGCTAATTAATCTTTAATTAAATTACTGCATTTACCCTATGAGAAACTGAAAGGAATAGGGTACAATAGTTAAGTAGTAATGTGTCCCATGTTATGATGAATTACCTTCTATGGATTTAAACACCCATCATTATCAGTCAAAAAAAAAAAAAAAACTTTTAGAAAATTTGCTTGGCACAATGTAGAAATGTGGTAGATCTTGTTTGGAATTTCAATAGCTGGACTCTCCATTAGTGGTTGACCATAAACTGATTCTGGCCCTTCCAGCTTTGGTAGAATGCATGAAATTAGGTGCAAAAAAGCGGTATTATAGACTTTTTGGATATAGCTAAAATGGTTTAGGATAAAATTTCAGTTTCTGGTTCTGCAGCACATATTGGTTATTATGTACATCTGGTAAGAGGAGACTAAAGCAGGATCACAAATGTAATTTGTGTTTCAAGATCTGGTCATGAAATGAGCTCTCATGAGAAGAACTCTTTTTTTACTGTTATTTTAAATGGAAAAAAGATGATGTGTTCCTGAGCCACAAAAATGTTCACCTGTTAAGACCATAAGTTGAAGTGCGACTGTTGCAGGTATGATGTAACACGTGCCCCCCATCAAAGGAAGAAGATTTTTTATTGGTGATAGAGTTTATAACAGCTCCATGAATTTATGGGTGTTGTTTATATCAGCTCACAGATACTAACATATGTACTTAAACTCATTTCTTATATATTAAACATAGAGGAATTCTAATTCAAAACTAAGTAAAGAATACACATACACACAGACACACACACACATTTTCTGAACCGCTTGCCCCATACAGGGTCGCGGGGAACTGGAGCCTAACCCGGCAACTCAGGGTGCAAGGCCAAAGGGGGAGGGGACACACCAAGGACAGGACACCAGTCCACCACAAGGCACCCCAAGCAGGACTCGAACCCCAGACCCACCAGAGAGCAGGACCCAGTCCAACCCACTGCGCCACCGCGCCCCCGCGCCCCCAAGTAAAGAATACTGGACCACAAATCTAAAAAGCTAATATAAATAGTTGGTGTTAGTTTCCATTTCTGTACATGGTCTTGTGTTTCTTTCCAATTGGTTGTCGTATTACTGATGCTTGGTTTGTTGCTGAGGATTCTGGGTGCTTCAACGGGCCACCCCCCCCAACCATTATGGGGAGCAGGGGGGCTCAGAGTGACCTCAGAATAACATAAAGGCGTTCTCTACTGATGATTGTTCTATGTAGTCTGCTGTGCCTTTGTCAAGATGGCTGTTGAGAGACATCTGTAATCAATAGAGATTAATGTTCTTTTTTGTTTCAATATTCAGTTTTTTTGTCAATACATTCTCTAGAGAGTATCTAGTTGTTTCATAGGAGGCATGCTCTAGTGTTACTTGAATCATTGGGTTTACGCTAAGTCTCTAGTCTGTTTTAGAGTCAGGGTCTTTATTTCAACTTAGTTTTGATAGGTCACCAGAAAAAAAGAAACTATGTTAAAAAATCAAATGAATGAAAGGGCTCAGACATAAGCGTGTCACATTCCTGCTGTGCCAGCTCACTAAAAGAAGGGGATGTCAATTTTGTCGTCTATCTCATTGAATTACAAATCTTTCACTGTATAAGATTAAAAAAATAAATAAATAAATAAATAGAAATTGTGCAAACTGTTGAAGACACGCAAACGTTTTTAACTCAGTCACCCTCTTCAATTCATTTTATCACTTCAAGTTTTAAACTGAGGGGTACGTATTGCCGTTTTACTTTTTCATTATCCTTTTGAACTTTAAAAATGTTGGGCTTCAGAGCTCATTATTATTAGAGATGAAAAAGTATCAGGAGCTTTCTGCAATAAATGCCAACAGGTACATTACTATGAGACAACTGACATGCAAAGCAAAAGCCATACATGTTTGTGGGTGCTGAGGCTGCTTGTTTTGTGTGTTGTGCGATGTCACCAAGGTATGAGTTTTAAATTTCTATTAAGGTTTGAGAGCTTGTTATGCAAATTTCTGGTGCAAATTACACACACACACACACACACATTTTCTGAACCGCTTGTCCCATACGGGGTCGCGGGGAACCGGAGCCTACCCGGCAACACAGGGCGTAAGGCTGGAGGGGGAGTGGACACACCCAGGACGGGACGCCAGTCCATCGCAAGCAAATTACATTTATTTGTAACTTAGAACTCTTAGAAAAGAGGCTTTTTTACACAAGGAAAAAGAATTTACTTAAGTATTTATTTCTTTGCTTCACTGTTTGCCTTTGCCATTATTATCCTAGTGGTAGTTCTAACTTCAAAATACTGTACTGTATAATGTCTTTTGCAATATGTGTTGTATCTAATGGTTTGACATTTCTTTTATCTGTAACCTTGTGAAAGTGCTTTGCATCTGTCTTCGAGATAGAATACCATATACTAGACCTTTTGTGCTTCTTGTAGTTTTGTGCATGACCACCCCACAAAAATGAAATTTCCACAAATAGCTGATTGTTACCCTATCACTTAGTTCACCATTCAAAAATAGCAAACATAAAATAACAAATCTTTTATTTTTGAATTTATTTATAATAATTAAAAGAAAATTCTATGTATTCCAAATGTAGGCTTCGAAAAAGTGTCACATGGAAGTGTAAAAAAATTTTCTAAAAAACACTGTAATTGGCAGCTGAATGTTCATGTCCTTCAGCTGCAGAAACTTTTTTTTGTAGGGCTCAAAGACATTTCCTAACTCCCTATACATCTTTTTACTTGTGGGTTGTGATTTTTAAATGGTTTCCCATAGTTCCTTTAGTTTGCAGAAAATATTCAATATACCTTTGGCATCAGCCCCACAGTTAAGGGAAAAAAGGTTGTGGGACAGGGTAAGAGTAAATAGTATTGTATTTTTTTCACCCTACCCAATAATTTCTTTAACCCAAGTAGAGCATATGACTGTTAAGAGAAGTGAGTTAAGCCCATGCTGCCTTCTACAATATTTATGAAGATGAATAACCGTGATGGTATTTGTGTGGCAGAAAAGCACCTTGGCCACACTCTTTCCCCCAAGACTGCTGGCCACACTTAAAGTTGTTATAAAACAATGAGAACCATATGTGGTCAATAAAGACCAACTAAAGAGGCTATGAAGAGACTGATGGAGCAAAAAAAAAAAAAACTGGAGGAGCTTTAACTCTGAGACTTCTGACTTGTGACTTTTGAATTGCATCATATGAGTTAAACTTACTTTTGGAACACAGAATGATTTCCCTTTAGTTTTCTTGATAGTAGACGTGATGTGTTCCTTGCTTTTTCCATCTTTAAGTTCTTGGGTGGCTGTTATTTTTTTAAATTTTTTCATACATTCAGAGCTGAAAGTCATTGTGTTTAGTTCTTCAGTTGAGTATTTTCCTGTCTCCGTTTTGTAATAATTTAGCAAAATAAATGCTACTAATTCACCTAATTTTGTGCATTTATGTACAGGTGTGACCTGCACAGATTAGCCATAGAGGCCCTTGGTGGAACTCTTTTCCCAATGACATGCTTTGAGTTACAGTAACCCTGGCTGTAAAATAACTCACTTTCTATGATCATTATTATTACTATTATTATTTTTTATAGAGCGCTCTTCTCACGCAGTGACACAGAGCACTTTAACACAGGCATACAGCAAGAAAAACTGATATAAACAAAGAAGACAGTCAACTAATGGCTACCATGATGAAGAACTTATTATAGAGCTATAAGTATACCTACTGACCACCAGGGAAAGGAACAAAAACTCCCAACTGAAGGTTGAGGGATAAAAAAAACCTCTGGGGGTCCTCATTTGTCCAGCATAGGGGCATGGTGTTCCAGAGCCTATCCCAGATGCATATTACACTGAGGCTACTACATCATACATAGGGTTACTATTTCACCTGAAAGGCCTGTTTTTGTACTGCGAGAAGAATCTTGAGGAAAACTCTGCAAACACACTGAGAATTTATGATTCATTTACATTTAATCATTTAGCCACCTACAATTATTTACCCGTTTATAGAGCTGGGGAATTTCCATGGAGCAATTTAGGGTAAGTACCTTGCTCAAGGGTACTACAGCTGGAGGTGCAATTCAAACCTGTGAATTTACTCCTTGCTGTAAATTGATGAAATAAGTTAAAAAAAAAAAAAGAAGTAAATCCAAGAGCATGCAAACTCCACGGCACAGACTGAACAGATATGTAAACTTGTGTCCATTTACATAGTGAAAGCAGTATGAAGCACCTGCAGTGCTCTCTGCTTGGTTGTACTGGCATGACCAGCATTTGTTCCTTAAAATTGGTATAAATTGGAAATTTTGGTGCTTGTCAGAATTTATATGGGTGTGGCTTTATGATAAGTTATCAGTCCGCTTCTGCTGCAGGTGTTGAAAACGTGTGACCTGAATACATATTCTGTGCACAAAGAATGGATGGTCATGAATGAAACCAGATGCTAGTCATGCATGTCACACATGCGCATGTATGTGTCCGTTCTTAAACAGTAGCATCCTGCAAGGGCAGCACGGTCCTGTGTTCAACGCATCCTTTCCCTCTGTACAAAACTCCCAGAATCGGGAGAGCAAGGGTAGAGAGAGTGCCAGGTTGGGCCTCTCAGTAGATTAATGAGCCTGCGTAACTATGTCTCTTATCTGCAAGCTGCACATGTTTTGTTAGTAGAGGAAAACAGGTTCTATGTCCTGCGAGTCGTCCGGTTCAGATTTACTTGGCCTCCCACTACCACACCTTGTCATGTGTCTTCTTAGCACTTCTCCTTCTATTTGGCATGCATGGCCCATTGTCTTCTGGAAGTCTTCAGGGTCTTACAAGTCCACACTGCCCAAAAGATTGGAAACTCCATTTATTGACAGTTCTGACAAACACAAACTCTGTGCATGGGCTATGACCATAGGTTGAAAATATATGTATACAGTACAGGCATCCATTTAGATTACTTTTACATTTATTCATTTACCTCACAGCTTTGTCCAAAGCAACCTACAATGTTAAGCTGCTTACAATTATTTACCCATTTATACAGCTGGGTAATTTTACTGGCACAATTAAGGCTAAGTACCTTGTTCAAGAGTACTACAGCTGGCTATGGGATTAGAACCTGCAACCTTTGAGACCAGAGGCAGCTGTTCTAACCACTATGCATCTCTTACACAATGAATACTTATATTATGATGATCTGCACTTATGGGCACATGCAATTTTTATCCTAAAATTAGTAAAATGAGCGATTAACTCACACATAATAAAATTTAGTTCTTTTGCACATAAGAAATGTCATTTTAAAATAAGACACTTGAAGTCATGCCACACACACAAGAGAGTGAGCTTGCATTTCTTTGTTTATTTTGGTGTCCTAACATTGTGCCAATAGTACTTTTCAATGTGAGTTAGATTTTTTTCATCTTAAAGAGAAGGTGCATTATTCCTCCTGCAGACAGTATATAAAAATATTAAATGAAATTGCTTGTAAAGCAGAATTCTTGAAACTTGAATGGTATAACTGTATTTGTGTTTTATATGTAATGGCATGACTGGATGTATTTATTTTCTATTTGGTAACTAGCTCTTTCAAATGATTATTTTGTTGTCATGTGTATTAATCCTTTCTAAGTTACAGTCAGGTACCATTTTCTTTCATCAAATTAATACGCTATTATTCAGTTGTTTGCCATAAAAATATCTGTAAATTGGACTTTGAGAAACATGTTATAATGAAATCAGAAATAATCAACCGGCTAACTTTGCTGAAGCACAGTAACGGAAGTGTTTATAGAAGTTGTGCTTCTTGTAAAGTTCAGTCTTATGCTCCACTGAAGACTAGACCTTCTGTAATGGACTAATGAGGTCTAAAATTTCATTACGTTGCCAATTGGCCTTTACTATTTCAAACTTTAAAACTAAATGTTCAGTAATAAAATAATTTTTTTTAAATAGAACCTATATAATGTAGCTAGTATTTTTACAGTCTCATAGCTATTGTGAAGTTATCTAGCTGGCGTTACACTTACGTACCTCACTGGTACTACCTAAAGGCTGTCTAGGGGTGTGGTTTAGTGAAACATTTTGCCTGTACCAGGTTATTGAAAAGACAGGGCCACAAGTAGTGTACAACAAACAAGTGGTTGTATTTAATGTTTCTGAGCAGAAAATATTGTATCATATACATATACATTATATATCATAAAAACACACAACGTTACAAGAAGAAATTAAAGTATAGCAATAACAGAAAACCAGAGAAAAAATAATGTCAGCACCAATGTATTTCCAAATACATATATATTACATATTATATTATATATACATTGGAAATACATTGTGGTGCACAGTTTGGTGCTGGCATTCTTTTCTTTTTATTATTATTATTATTATTATTATTATTATTATTGTATGTACATATACTTTATATAGCATATTCAGCTATGTCTCCACTGGTTTATTTGGTGGTATGTGACAAATAGACTGTACTCAACCATGTGTGCTTCTACTAGCAAAGTCAAAAGGTCTCAGAGTATTCTCAAATCCTGACTGTCCTTCAGGAAATTTATTTAACTTATGAATAGACTCCCATCTCTCTAGTCCATAGTTTCTTGTCAAACTTTCATTAAGGATTTACGGGAAGCAAAACTAATTCAGTATTCTGACATTGTTCAAATTTGGTGACTATCTAAAACACTTTATATGATGCTGAAGAATTTGGCAAAAAAAAAAAACCTATAAGCTCAAAAGGACGGTTATAATTTGCTTTAATGCTTTCTGCTAAGTGTTGTAAGTAAACATAGGTACCAATGCCAATTTATGTAGAAATGCAAAGGGCATAGAGGTTTGTGAGAGGGCTGTTATGTACTTTGAATCTTATGTTCATTAGACTGAATAGCTAATGGGGATCTGACTCTGTTTGACAAGGGACTCTGGGTTGGCCTGACATTCCCTAGTTGTGATTTTTATTTTATTATTTGCCATCTTGAATGTCATTGCTATTTGCTTCTTGAAGCATGAACTGAACATTTTATACCTTAGAAGGGAACTTCAGAGTGTGCTACATGGGTTGTCCGTAATCTGACATTTAATGCCTATGAGGTTGAAAGCAGTAGGTTGTAGAAGCAATAGACTGTGAAAAACATGGATTTAGTTGCGTTGATTGAACTTGTATAACTACAAATAAGGTATTCCAAGACACAGTTATGATGCATTGAACTGATTCTGAAAATTCTCATTCAGTTAGCCCAAAAATTATGTTATGAAATATCAGAATTAACCTGCAAAGTACAAGGTAGATTGACTGTATACTGAGTTAGTACAGGTTAGGTCGACAGTGTTTGACAGTATAGTTTAAGCTGAGATCTGTGCTCTAAAAAGTGTTCTTAAACATTTTTGTTTTGTTTGCTTTTTAGTTTTTTTTAGCAGGAGGCAACACTGGTGTCCATCTGAGGATCCGGAGGCTTATTTCAGCATAACAAACTCGCTAAGTGTGCAAATAAGAAAAAGCTATGAAAAAAGCTTGCCATGGGCCTTTCTGTGAACTTGAACCTCAGCTATGTCCATTCAGCTGAAGTCCATAGGAGCAGAACTTCTCTGCAGAGCTTTAAATCTACGGTAGACACCCATATATTCAAAGCTACCTTTACATGAGACATTTGCTCCTTTTTACATCCCCATTTCTTCTCAACATTGATGTTACCATTATACTATTAATAATAATTATATAATAATTTACTATATATTTTGTTATTTTTTTTTTCTTCTTGTTGATTTATTCCGCTAAAATGTGACTATAAATGTCTCAAATGGGCACAGACAAATTAATCCTTTTTTGGCTCTCTGTAGTTTTGTGTATGTGGGAGGGGATGGTTTATGACACCACAGTTCCTGTTGACTGAAATACAACATTAGATCTGTATTTTTCCAAACTAATGCAACACCCTAAACATTTATGTATGTTTTGACTGCTTAACATGAATCGTCTCGCAGCCCACATGTTGTCAGGTCAGAGTAGCTGGAGGAGTCAAGAGTCAGCCTTGCTGCATTCATGAAATTCAAATAGACTGTTTAAAGCAGTCTCTAACCTGGAATCTGAGTAAAGGGAATCATGTAAACATCACATGTCAGAAGAGATAGTGAGTGGTACCATTAAAAATGACAGCAAAGACCAAGGCATTACTATGTCATCTCTTTATATTAATAATGCATCCTGGCCTGGAGTTATGATCCACATTCAGAGTGAAAAGAAAGTTTATTTAGGGAAACTGAAACACTCAAATTGTGATAACTGCATCAGAAGAGAAATACAAAGCAAAAGAATAACTAGAGCCTTCAAGTTACAAGTTCCTGGTTATAAGTCCATTACAAGTCAATTATAATGCCCAGGACTGGCCATGCTTCTGTATTCTTGAGGATCTGTGTGCCCTTAAAAGATATTTTAATCTTTGTTCTCCCTTGTTTAAAGCTCACTATAGTTGAGTACTGAGGGTGAGAATAGGCTTCATTAAAAGTTTCAAATGTTACAAATCACATCTGGTGGTTGATCACATTTGCAAACTGTGCCCAAATTTAAATTCAAAGTGAAGTGAATGAAGTGCTACTGACACATCACCAAAGGAGATGCTTTTGCAACGTGGAGACTTTCCAGCTTCTAGGAAGCTTCTGTATTCCAGTTCCCCTGACAAGTCAGTGGCTTCCTATGCTTTTTCTTGTTAAGTTTAAATTACTGCAGTTTGCATAAAGAAGCTTGCTCCATACCATTTCACTAACTGTAACTTTTTATGATTGTGCATGATTCTTTCCTTTACAAAAAGTAAGCTAATTAATATTATTTACTTCCCTTGTTTATACTTATAACATAAAGGGTCAGGTGGCACAGTGTTTTTTTCCTGATTCCCATCATTACCAACTTTCCACCTGATAAAAAAAAAAAAAAATCTACGCTCGCTTAACACCCCTTTTCTATGTGGTAGGGTTGTTTTCTTGCTGTTTGAGGATCTATTGTCTCCATGCATGTTTCTGTTATAGCAAGGTGACCTTTGACGTTTTGGGATCAGAAAGCTCAAAAGAAAAATTTGCCAGTCCATCATAAGAAGTATAGTTGCCCAAAGATGTTCAGGTCCTGATGGTCAGAAGAAAACTGCAGTTCCCTCCAAGCTGGCAAGACCAACTCCAGTATGTTTTCAATGCCCAAGACCACTTGATCCCTCAGACCTATACCACAATTGGTCAATAAGTGTGAGAGAAAAGCTCTGTAATGTTCCCTCTCCCTGGGGAGAGGCTGACGGGAATACAGCCCATGGCACACATCGATAACAGTAGAGCATTCCTGTCACAGTGGTGCCAATTCTTTGCAGTGCCATCTGGGGTCTAAATGACAGATCCACTAATAATCTCTTAAGATCTCTTTTAACCATGGGATTCCCCAAGCTACATCCAGGATTACTAGCCTCAGCAGCACTAGGTAGCGTTACCAGGGCTCAGATGTCTGACTGATACTGTGTTTGCTGTGTACAATGTACCCACTAATTGACAGGAACTCCTTCAAGAATCCTGAATCTTTTGGTTCTTTTTAGTGGTTTTCAATTGTCTTGCTCTGGGTGGATTTTTGATGTTCACAATGATTTTAGCACTGATGTTACAGATAAACATTAAGAATTAAGTTGATTCTCTTAGAGCCACTGTTTCTCAATCCCATTTTTTTCTGATTGTTTTTGAGTGGTGCTGTAACTCTTTCAACAACTAAAAAAAAAGTCAAATGGCATGAACAAATCATTACTTTTTCAGAAAAATTTGTTAAAGTAGGCTGCCTGAGTACAAGTACCTGAGGATGCTAGATAAATCATTCATTCATTCATTCATTTCCCTGCCTGCTTGTCCTTCAAGGGTGGTGGTGGCAATAGGGAGAGCAGAGAAACCCAGATGTCCCTGTCCCTAGATCATTCATTCATTCAAATTATATAATACCCAGTTTCAAGATGAAAAGACTATTTCACCTGTTTCAACATGTTTACTCCTGCTAATAGTCCAAAAACATCAAAAGTGAGAAACTTAATTTAATACTTTAAAAAAAATGTAAAAACCATGTTAAAATGTTAAATGTTAAAAACAGGACTGGTGTTATTTGTGTTCATATTTAAATATTAAAGCTACTATTTATGACCAGAATAATTTCAAGAATAATGTGCTAGTTTGTGCTCATGTTTAGTTATTAAAATTACTGGGAATGTTGAGTATTCAACAAGGATGTCCACCCAACACTCAGTCGAACTGGGATCTGAAAGATGGTTGTCTAAAGGGCTGTTGGATGTATCATATGTACTTGCAGATCAGTCAATAGTGAGTTTCAGCCATCTCAGGAATAGTTTTGGTTTGCCCGCCATAAACATCTATACATACTTACAACTATAACATTTTACAGCAGCCCTCGAAAAGGAGAATTAACAATGGACAGACTTAATTACAGCTGAAAAATGTCATTGCAGGGAAGCAGTTCTAGGAGTGTGATCTCTGTATTGCATAACATATTAACAAAGGTTGCTACTGGTTTTTAAGATGCAGTGAGGGAGACATGGGTCATGTCTTATTTTTCTGTGGTGAAGAAGGGTTATCAGTTCAAGCTAAGCCCTTCTCTGCCTGCACAACTCCATTCATCCGGGAAATAAACTTCAAGCTCAGTCAAAGATCTACCTTACTCCAGTACATCTTCAGAGGATTTCCCTAGGGAAACCTCATCTGTGTCTTAAAATTTAATGCTTTTCTGGGCATTTTAATACATTTATTGGAAATGTAATGGGCAGCACGATGGTCCAGTGAGTACCGCTGCAACCTCAAAACACTTAGGTAGAATGAGAGAGGATACTGTTGGTTCGATCACCACTCTCTCTGTGTAGAGTTTCTGTGGGTCAGTCCCAAGCCTGCTAAATGGTGAGGTCAGGAAGGGCATCTGGTCATAAAATCTCTTCTGCAACCACACCTCCAAATTCTGTAATGGTTACAGGTAAAAGACCCAAACCTGTGTTCTCCTGGAAATACATACTGTAGAACTGAATAGTAGTATTCTATAAATGTGATAGGATACAAGATCATTGGAATGGGGTTCACTCAACTATTCAAGGAATCTTCAGCAAAAAAAGATTTTAATCTGTCCACTTCTATTTTCTTGCTGAACTAAAACCCTTTCTATAAAGTTATGGAATGCATGTAAATCCCTCTGTAAATATTTGGATGATGGAAGCACTTTTCCTAGAAAAAAGCAGCATTTGATATGCATATCAGTTCAGAAGAATTCTCAAAAAATCTGGTAACCTTTCTAGAACTTATGACACGTCTATAGCTGTGAAATATTGTATTATTTTGACCTTTTGGGCTTGTCTTCTGTATGTGAATATCTTAACAGTTGTCAAGTGCACCTATTCTGACTATGTTGCTGTAGCACAATGCTGTTCAAAAAATTTAAAAAAATACTGAGAATGTAAAACTTGACTTTGAAGACTGGTGGTTTGATAGTGTCCCTCCTACTCCAACCGGTGTTGAATGACCAGCTGTGGAGGTTTCTGTTCGAAATATGCATTTTGGATGGTTCAACATTTCTTTTGTGATTTCCAGTTGACTACCACCCTTGGTGTAGTTTCAGAGTTCCAGTTTAAGATTATGACAAGACACTGTCTTTGGTGGCCCCAATTTTGCATGGAAAAGGATTGCAATGCAAATAGAAGATGGTCAACAGGTTCTCCATCTAGCCATGCCATCTTAATTGCTATTTCTCTGCATACTCAAAGGAACAATAACAATCAGCTGATGCAATAGATATACAGTCACTCCTTAAATTTGCAAGGGTTAGGGGTGGATGACCTCCGTGAAGGTGAAAATTCATGGATTTCTCCCTAATTTTTCCTGTAATGGCAACCAACCGCACTTGCAGACTTTCCACTATGAGTCATCAGTCTTCTTCCTCTTAGGAACACTTTTGGAAACACTGGGAGCACTACGTTTTGGACCCATTATTAAAAATACAAAATTAACGGCATTAAAAAGTTTAAAAGTTACTGTGAGAAATGTGAGATTCCATGGTCACAAAAATAGCTAACACGATTGCCAAAACAAAGATGCGTAGATCCCGCAGTCCTTTTTTTTCGTTTACCAAAAATAACTTTTAATATTAAAGATATAGTATTCACTTACACTAACAAATATTAAATGACACTAATATTTATATAATATTTCATTTTATGTTATACAAATCATTTTATATTTTTGACTTACAAGTTGCCTGTGAGTTTCTGCGATCTTTCGGCAAGCTCCAAAAATATTCCCATTTAATTGTTCATGGCTAACTCGTGAATAACCAAAACCCGAATGTCAAATTGCAGCTCCTTTGCAGCTGTAATCAGAATCTGTGAATTTGCTTGTCTAATGCTAATTGAGTTTACTGTCCCTCCCATGAGCTCTATTTGTACATCAGAAGAGAGCTGGTCTGCTAAAGTGAAGTGAGCTCAGGTGGAGCTCTGCTTGTGCATAAGTGGTCCCTATGCCTTTCCAGCACTTGGCACCGTGTGACTGATCTCTGATAGGCTTCATTCTGGTGGAGTGAAACATAGAGCACAGAGTGTGAATTAGGTTCATTTAGCAGGGGACAACATGATAAATACAATTAGTGCAGCACTGCCTTTATTTGCAAATTTGATTTTTAAGTAGGTTTCATTGGGAAATGCAAAAAGGAATGAGAGAATCTAATTGTGTGCATCCAAGAAGAAGAAAACAAATGAGAAGCGTGTATTCTTCATTTTATTTTAATTTAATTGCTATATTTTTGTTACCATTAGCTCATTAATAGCAAGTAAACAGATGATTTGTAATGAATTTATACATAATGCAGATGAAATTATTTGCAACTGCAAGCACATAATGAGTTCTTATTTTAATGTTCTTCACAAAATATTTATTTTTTTGAACACATTGCACTGCTGACAGCCTCACCCCTGTGCCAAATTTCAGATACACGTGGTCTCATGAGACTTGAAAAGCTTTTGTACATGGCAGTCATTCTGGTTTCATGTAATAAATTCAAATTCTTTATCTCTAAGTTTACCTATAAACAGAGTTTGGATCTATAACCTTACAGTTGTGCCACAGAATGTAGTACTGCCTTTTTTAAAATGCTTCTTGTTCATGTTAATAATTTCCTGTAGACAAATTCAAACTCTTTTAATTTATTTTAAACTCTTTCCAGCTATTTTCAATTGCATGTGATTCACGTGGGCTGCCATCATCTACTAATGTCTTGTTAGTCTTCTTTGTGAAGAATGTCTTTTTCTTGGGCATTAGTTCATCCCTCATTTCATTTCTTAGTGATACCATGTTTAGGAAATATAAACAGGATTGGGCATTGAGGAGGTAAGGAGACCTTGCCCTACCATTGTCAACACTATATCCTAAATGCAGCATGAAGCATCCATCACCACCTTCATTTTCATCGTCATCATCATTTAGTGTTTTTTCCTCCTTGTTTGATTTTTGAACCACACACACGAAACAAGACATCCATCATTTTGATTAAAATTTCATTTCCGCACTCACATAGCACAACCTTCTTTTGAATTGCTTGTGGGGGTTGAAAAAACCCTTTGATATAACCCCCCCACCAATGCTAGAGCCTCAATTATCTGAGTTACTGAGCATTCAGGGTCTGTAGCAGGACAGTGCCATGGGGGGACAGGGGAAATGGCTCACTATGGACATTTGTGGGGTTTTAATTTTGTTGGGTGCTCTCCAGCAGCCCACAGCATTGCTGATGTGAGGTTGTGAGGGACTGACTTTGCTGACTGTCATGTGTAGCTTGGATACAGGTTTCAGTGAACAAGTAGGAGCGCAGAGGCCAAGGAATCTTTTGGCTTTCTCCAAATGTAAACCTGTTCAGATGTAGCAAATGTAGTGAATGATGACTGATCAGTCCCTATTACTTTTTTCCATTCCACAGGGGGCCAGCGTTTGTGCTCCTTACACCAGGTTATGTGTCGTCATATGTTGGCCCTGGCTACAATTGGTCTCCGAATGGCAGCTCTGTCATAAATTACAGCTTTATGAAGCTCATGATGCACAGGTTTTTGTTGAGACTGGTCACAGAGGTACTGATTCCTTTGTCTGGTGATTTTTTTAGGTTGCACTTTTGGGTATTTAGCAGCTATCCTCATTTTTTATATCCTGTTGCCATTGTTTTTCCGTTCTTATCCACCCCCTGTACTTTCACTGATTTTCTTCTGTTAATTTGATTTTAAAATATATATCTATATTTAAAAAAATAATAAAAAACAAAAGCATAAAGAAGCATTAAACATAAAAAACAAAGCATATTTTCAGTGGTCAGTTACAGAAATAAGGTGAGTCAATAATAATCATATACCAACCAACCAATGTCTACAGCCACTTGTCCCGACCAGGGTCACGGTGAGCTGGAGAGTAAATGATCATATATTAAATATTAAAATTCTACATTTTATTCTGTACTGATGATGAATGACATGAATGGCTGTTCAAGAGGGGCAATTTGGTGATTTCTGGCTACATTCTCTTTTGCCACATGTAGGGTTTTGTCTGGAAAACTAGCAATTTGTCTTCAGCAGTAGTATGACTCGCATGCCCCTGGAGCTCCAACATCAATTGATTTAATAAAATGTATCAGCATGCCGAGGCAATGGATTGTCCTGCGACATTAAACTGCCAATGCTTGTCAAATGTAGATATATCTGTCTTGAATATTTCTGAAGTTCAATCCCACCCTCCACTGTGCATGACAATAGTGTCTTTATTAAATGGAAAACTGTGCTGACTCTGTATTGTGTTCTGTGAATCAACTGAACTGATGTCAGTGGCACCAAGGCATGAGTCAGACATAAATTATCTTACAGAATTTGATCTGTTATATCACTAATTCAGTTAATGATGGGGAAAATTTCTAATTATATTTTTCAAAACAGATGCTTTCCTCACAGGAAGAAATGGCTGGTCTGAGGTTCACTGAGAGCTCATGTTCTTGTTTCTAAATGCATTTTAACTGCACTCTTGAGCAGGAGGTGTACAGTAACCTCTGCCCTCTGGTAACATCCTTGGAGAGAACATTATGGAAATGGGGGTTTCAGTCTTCCTACTGTGGGGTATACAGAAGGAGCAGTATGGAACTGTGCAAGCTGAAAGATAAATCAAATTCAATAGAAACATTTGGATAGGCCTTTCCCCCTATCAGCCCTGTGCTCAAATCCTGGAGGGAGGTTATGATTTAGAATCTGAACTGTTTTCAGAGAGTAAGGATGGGGGGCGTCTAAGGTCACTTGAAGCATTACACAAAGAAAATACAGTGAGGGAAACAGCTTCTGTTAGAATAACAATGTTCCAAAAAGAATAGGAAAGAATAGTTTCTTCACTGAAATACTATTATTAGAAAAAGAGAATTAATATAAATACGGTCTAAGATGTCCAAATTTTATGTTTTCCTTATAGCATCTAGTTATCTTTAAGATTGCTTGATGCTGATATCCAGTTTTCTCAAGAAAATTGCACAATGGTTTTAAGGTATGCGATGAGATTAAACGAACAAAATATGAGTCAGTGTAATTATTTAAGACAAAAAAATAATAGAAATAAATAAATAATGATAAGTATACATTACCCCCCTCCTTTACCCTAAACTGGTCCAGTAAAATTTCCTAGCTGTATGGGTAAATAGTCATCACATTGTGAGTTGTTTTAGAAAAAAACATCAGCTACATGAATAAATTTAAGGGACGGGAAGAACAAAATGGCTCCTTTTTCCCAAAGTCTCACATTTAAGGTCACATTATTTTTACAAGAAGTGATTATCATTATGGGGGGCGTGGTGGCGCAGTGGCGCAGTGGGTTGGACCGGGTCCTGCTCTCCGGTGGGTCTGGGGTTCGAGTCCTGCTTGGGGTGCCTTGCAATGGACTGACGTCCCGTCCTGGGTGTGTCCCCTCCCCCTCTGGCCTTACGCCCTGTGTTACCGGGTTGGCTCCAGTTCCCCGCGACCCCGTATGGGACAAGCGGTTCAGAAAATGTGTGTGTGTGTGTGTGTGATTATCATTAAAAACCAACAAAGGCAAACAAAAAAATATACACGCATAAGAAGAGTTAACTATGATGTTCTGTAGTAAAGAGGCCAACAGCTGCTGTTAGTAGACCTAATAAGCCCCTGAACAACCCATTTTGAACCTAAACCCACACACAACTGACAATCACACACAAAAAAAGTGTTACTGTGCGCAAGCCCTACTATAAACCATCTCATGTGCATTCCATTCAAGGTTCATTGCTAGGAGGGAGTTGTCAGTGCTCACCATGATGCTTTGCATTCACCCGTGGAAACTGACAAGGACCTGCAGATTCAGTTCATTTGGTCTATTTTCTCTCTTTAAATAGCCCAGAAATCCTAGATAACAATTCTGTCCCACTTTTATTCCCTGTGGTCCACTGTGCTCTAGTAAATAATTCTCCCTAATTCTAGGTTAGGATACACTAAGAAAAATGAAAGCACATTACAGTATGGCAGTGTTATATTTGCTCAATATATACTCAGTACAATATTTTGATTGCCCATTTTGATATCCATTGCCAAGCAATTGTATTTCATTAAACACAAACCTCCTTACCATCCTTACTATATTCAGTTTACAAAAAAGAAATAATTGTGAAGGGCTTTAAGAAATAGTGATGCACTAAAATTCATTATTCATTGCAGAGGGATATATACGTGGCTTTGTTTGTCAGTTTTAACAAAAGGATCACAAATCCAGAACTAAAATGAAATACAAAATAATGAAACAAAGGGTAAGCAACAGAATGCTCCATTAATGCCAAATGGCACAAATGGTGTAGCAAAGCATCTGGGGCACTTGGGAACATCCCAGTCATCCCAACCAGTCATGTCTTGAATTCTGTCTTTTCAGATTTTTGGTTTTATCTGCAAGCTTTTGTTTCTGTCATCTCCAGCAGTCAAATGAACCCCCCACCCCCAGTATGCCCAACATACTGAATTTAGATCACTGATTTTATGAAATACAGCAACACGGTGAGACACCAGATTCTACTGCAACGTGAACCCAAACTTAACCTGAACTTACTTTTTAATGTTTTTCTTCTATTTACTATTTGTGAGTCACTTGATACTGGGGACAGTTGCTTCTGCTCTAGTTATATACTACCTGAAATGTCTAGATTTTAGGTTTTGAGACATACCAAGATTATACTGAAGATGGCAAACATTATAACCATTTGGTTTTTTGGTTTTTCATAGTTATTATTTTCGATCTAACCTGACTAAATTGTTTATGTCAAAGTTCAATGAAACAGAGTAATGATTTCCTACCTCATTTAAAATTCACTCACCTTTTAACTGACTAAATTCCTTTTCTTGTATTTTTACTATATTTAATCATGTGTTGTAGATGTCTTCATACAGATATAGGAATATTATCAATGCATGTGATCATCGCCACAAATATTTACATAACAAATAAATGAAACAAGGACACCAGGGATTAAGATTTTATACAGTATATCTCTTTATCCAGAACACAGTGAAACGGATCCAGTACTCATGCCATGTGGTAAATATTCCCAAATGTCTTTTTCTTTTTCAGCTGACACATGTTGAGATAAATACACAAAAGATCTGTTTCGAGCACACAGAAAAGCCAGACTGCTGTCATCTAAATAATAACCTGAAAGAAATTAACAAAAGCAGCAGGTTATAAATAGATACCTCCTTTATGCTGCCAGCTTTGTGCGACCCTACTCTGTATTTGAGGCTGGATAGAGGTCTACCCCGCTTTTATAGGGTACATGAACACATCTCCCCTCTCTTAGTGAGACAAGGTCAAACTTACAGTCCAAATACAGACTGCTTACAGATTTCATAGCCCTCAAGGTTTGTTATGTTTTCGACTGATGTTGCTTAATTATTTTCACATGAAAATGGTAGGGCCATAATTTTATTTTTAAAAGAGGGAAGCTTTCAGTAATATTGGAAAATATAACCATTACTGGTATATTTTATTTAAACAGTAGTGATGATAAAAGTTTTTACTTAATATAAATTATTAAGCAAATTAACATGCAGATGTGTTCATTATACATGGACAACACATTAACCACTTGTCTTTGAAGACCCGCCTATTTGAATGTTATTTTGGAACTGTCTAGCATCTTCACTTCTTTGGTAGGGGTCTTCTTAATCATGTCTCAGTCAATTTTTCAAATCGCTTGATATTGTCTTATTCTGGCAATTGTGTGTGTATTCTTAAGTTGATATTATACCAAGAACAACATGTTATTTCGTCTAACAATTTCATCATAACCCTGTTTACTTCTTACAGTATATAGTACATAAGGATTACACTGTAAGTCATTGTAACCAATGCAATAAATGTGCCAGTGAAGTGACTAGAATTAACGAGAAACTAAAATACTGTAATCATATATTTTTATCTACTCATGCCTAGAGATCCTACCTCGACGTATTACCTGTGCCACAGAACTCTCTCATTTGAGTATTGTTGCCATTACTACACAATGAAGGACACATAGCAGTCGGTATCAAGTGCTGCAAAGATTTAAGTGCTTCAGTTGCTCCAGTTTCCTCCCATGGTCCAGTGATACTCCATTTGGGAGGATTGGTGATGCTAAATTGCCTTTAATGTGTGTAGACCCTCTGGTGGGTCTAGGGTTCAAATCCTGCTTGGGGTGCTTTGTGGTGGACTGGCGTTCCATCCTGGGTGTGTCTCCTCCTCCTCCAGCCTTGTACCCTGTGTTGCCGGGTTAGGCTCTAGCTTGCTGCAACCCCACTTGGTACAAGCAGCTTCAGCCAGTTGTGTTGCTACCTTGCAATGGATTTCCGTCCTATCCAGATTTTCCTCTCCGAGCCGAGCGTCCAGTGATTGTGGTATGGGCTCCAGACTGACGCAGCCATGACAAGGACAAGCAGTTAATGAAAGTGAGTGAGTGCAAAGATCCAGCTATTTATATTCACAAAGTCTCCAATTAAGACAGCTATAACTGAGATTTAGAGCAGAACTGACACTCAAAGCAGATGTCTTTAACAAGCCAATGGGTCTCAGAGGATCGAAATAAGACAGCAATTACACTGTCTTTTAAATTCCCAGACTGTTAACAGGAAATTCAAACACAGGAATCATCAGTTTCGCAGACTCCTTTGGCAGGGCTGCACCAAGAACGTGCCATAAAAGGACAATGAACAACATTCACAGCATAGAACAATGGTGCTCATTTATTGCACAGGGCTTGCACAGTCTGGCATTCTGAATTTTGGTTTGACAGTGAACAAGGACACATTGCTTGATGGCAGAGTGAGTCCATAAAAAAGTGTAGTTCTCAATGAAATGACATTATCTCTACAAATACAGAAGGGAGCCATAAAATCCAGTGGCCTATCAAATAAAAACTGAAAATGAGAACGCATCAAGTGTTAAAACCTGGAATATCTCTTGCTGAGGTCTACCTAGTTTACACATTTGGTAGCATGTAACAGTAGAGATCATTTTAAAAAAAAAAAAACTTTAAATAATTGTAATATTTAGATGCAGACTTAAAACATATTATGTTGAGATAACAAATCTGAGAACTTTTGTGAATGATTTTTTTTTTTTTTTTACTTACACAGCATGTTTTCTCAGCTTCTTAAGAATAGAGAAAACTAATCCAAACTTTACATAATTGTTTATATCTCATGACGGCACTTCTAGTTTCCAGTTTATTAATTTCCCTTTCATTTTTGGCAGTATTTTTGGGTTTAACTACTCAAGTGCTGATTTTACTGCTTTATGGAATAATGTTTCAGTGATTCCAGAGAAGGTAATATGTGTTATTGGTGATGCAATTAACAACAGAAAATATAATATTAATGTTACTTGCTGTCTTTGTAATTAGTTATGAAAAAAAAGTTTGTAAAAATAGCAGTATTTGAAGCTTTCCCTTATGTTTTTAGAGTTCAACTGATTTTGCTGACACATTCCTGCAAGACCAGCTATCTCACTTGACTTTGTTCCCATAGTTAGTTTATGTTCAGGCAGCTATAATTCTTCTTTCATGTAACCCAGCACCTCAATGAAATCTTGTAGATTAGTCTCAGCTGTTATAATGGGCACTATTGATAAACTGTCAGAGTCTTAAGTATCTCATAATTGTTAATCATTCATATTGCGTTTCATTGCTGGGTGTAAGTCAAAGTCATTACTCTCACAGGTCAACAGTGTACCATCTCTCTCATCATATTACCTCAGTCAGAAGTAGGTGACTGGAGCTAGATCAATAAATGTCAGCTTCACCTTAAAATCAGATTATATAACAGCAAACACAAGCACACTACATTTGCTAGACATACACTACATTTACAGACATTTTTCTCACTTTCTTAGCATTTATTAACAAACACTTTGTCAAATACCTTTATTCTATTAAATAGTAAAATTCCACAATATGTTGTAATATAAATCCTAATTTTGCTTTGGGCAAACTCCAGGCAGACTCTTCTAATGAAAAATAAATAAATAAATAAATAAATAAAAAATAAAAAAAAATTAGGTAGTACACTTACTGTTTGTCGCATCATTAACAGTGCCAGCATATTGTTTTGTTATCATCATTTGTTGTTGAGTAGTATAGTGGTTAGCCCTACTGACTCTAGATCCAAAGGTTGCAGGTTTGATCCCCACCTTTGGCTGTAGTACCTTTGAGTAAAATACTTTCCTAAATTGCTCTAGTAAAACTATCTAGCTGTGTAAATGAGTAAATAATTGTAAGCTTGTAGCTATAGCCTTAACATTATAAGTTGCTTTATACAAAAGTGCCAGCTAGATCAATAAGTGGTACTAATTATGATCAGCTGTAAAGATGGTATTTCATTTCTAGGGATAAACCACAAATCGCTTTGCATGAACAAAGAAACACTGCCAGCAGACTTGTTAGTTCTGCGAAAATGATAATGATTAGCACTTCTAAAATGGAAAAGAGAAATTTGCAAATGGATAACATGACAGACAACTGAATTGGGAGAATAGATAGATAAGTAGAGAGAGCATGTAAATACTTGGAAAAACTGCGGACATCCAAGAAAAACACAATAAAGCTACAGTTAGAGATGACCCTAGTGTTGTACTAAAATGTTATGCAAAACATCTACATTGTCTGCCCTCATGAAAACCTCCACACAACTTCTGGTCCAGGCAATGGTGATATCCCACTTGAACTTCTCTTTTGTCTGGCCTTCTGGCCTTCTCCATTAAACCTCTTCAGCTGATATAGAATGTTGCTGCGCAAGTTGTGTTTGCCATGTGTTCCCATTTAACCCACCTCCCTGCCCGAATAACAAAGGTTTTCAGTTTTAGACTCCAGTTTGGAGAAATGCTCTTCCTCTCTCACTCAAAACTGCTGGATTTCTCTAAGTGTTCAAGAAGGGTCTCAAAACATATCCCTTTCAGACTGTCTTCTCCACATACATATCTCCTATATTCTCTGTTCCATTCTCCATGAAGAAAGTCTCTGCTAAATTAATAAATGTAAAGGGAAATGTAAATAATCACATTGTTAGCTGATTTAAAAAAAAACTGAAGAAATTTGATTTTTAATAGCAAGTAACCTCAATGCACAGTACAGCAAACATCTTGATGAAACATACAAACTTAACAAAGCATTAATTTCAGGAATGTTTAATACTAGAGAGATGTAAATAAAGGACTAGTTTAGTTAGTTTTGCCTCTCTAACACGTGGAGTAGAGGCTTCAACATCACATCTCCTAGTATTTATGTAACAAGCTGAATTTTTTGGGGTGGGGGGTGCCTAGCCCCTTGCTCAACCCTTAAAATGGGACGCTAATTGAAAAACTTTACTAAGATTTACATTACATACAAATCTTGCAAAATACTGACTACAAGGCATTGGGTTAACCAACCAACCATTTGTCCCCAGGAAGGGTTGCAGCAAGCCAGAGCCTATACTGGAAACACAGGCCGCGAGGCTGAAGGGGGAGAGGAAGCACCCTGGACAGGATGCCAGTCTATCACAAGGCATCCCAAGCAGGACTTGAACCCGAGACCACCACACAGGAGGCACCGGCCAAACCTGCCCCGCCCTGCCCCGCCCTGATCTGCCCTGACCCGCCCTGACCCACCATGCCATGCCACACCACACCATACCACACCACAGCACATGTAACCCATTCATTGGGTTAACAAAAGTGAAAAATTCACAAATTCGGTGTTTGCAAATCAAGGAATGGATGGGACATTGTGCAGCAGTCAACCTTATTTTTGCCGTAATTTAACTTTATCTTAATTAAAAAAATATTTACACTACAGGGGAGTTGAACATTATGATGGCCCTTGTCATTCAGTATCAGTCTTGCTCCGGTTCTTTAGATTTCCTTCTGCAAGAACTGTGGTTCCATTAAAATAAAATAAAATAAGTAAAATCTTAAAAATTGGTTGCTGTTTTGAGAATCAGCTTGCTTTCTGATCTAGTGTAAAGATGAGGACGGAACAGGAGGAGACGAACAGTACAGTGGCAGTACCACTGAAAAACTCTTTTAAAGAGAACATACATTAAAACATGAATTATATAATTTTATATATAGCATTATTCTGATAATAGATCACAATACTTGTTTGTATAATAATAAACCTCCAAATTATATATCAAAACCTTTTCAGCACTTTAAAATGTGTATACATTTCTTGAGACACTGCGGAGTGATCTAAAATAGCTATGGAAGGTTTTGTTTCCTGATAAAAAAAAATTAAAGGTTCTCAATTCTTATTTTTCAACTCTATTTCATATCTGAACTCTGGTTACAGAATGTATGAAAGATGGTGAAATGAGAAATAAACATATAATTTCTTTGGCAGTTTCGGTCTCTGAGATGCCATTTTTGCTCATCTGGATTTGGCAGAACACATACTGGAAAATGATATGGTTGTGTAAAAGCTGAAATGTGTGAATGTCACAGCTTTTAGTTGTGGGACTGTGCCTTCCAGCCTGAGCAATCTGTTAGACTGCATCTCAGTTTAAATCTCTTTTCAACTTCTCCCCTGTTGCTTGTTGGAGAATAGTTTTAGTTTGACAGCGAGTATAGCTGCCGTCTCATAGTGCCTGGGTGGTGTGAAATAATGTGATTTTGATCCCAGTTTAGCCTGTGTGGAGTTTGCATGTTCTCCCTGTGTCTGCGTGGGTTTCCTCCCACAGTCCAAAGATGTGCTGTTCAGGCTCACCTATAGCGTGTGAGTGACACAGAGAGCGTGTTCAACTGATGTATGGATGAGTGACCCAGTGTAAGTAGTGTATCTAGCAGTGTAAGTCACCACAGTGAATAAGGTGTGTGGGCTGAAAACACTACATATAGTTTATTGGAAGTCACTTTGGAGAAAAAAGTCTGGTAAAAAAAGTAAAACTTAACGCAAGTGTTCAAGTTGTAGTAACAAAAGTGTGTCTTACCACCATATCTATCACAAAATAAAATAAATTTAAAGCATCAGAAAAAGTTTTTTTGGAAATTACATATTCTTCTCTTACTGAATAACTGTAGTATACAGCTATTACTGTAGCTAGTAGTAGTAGTAATAATAATAATAATAATAATAATAATAATGCAGTTTGGAGAGTGTACTCATGTTTCTAACAAAAATACAAAAATGCAGATGATCCCTTTCAAAGGCTTGAATAGATCTCTATAAAGCGGTATTATAATATTTAAAGTCACATACTTGGCACACTAGAGGATGTTTATTTGCTGTGTAGTTACTGCAAGTTAACTCCTGTAAATATTACTCTCAGTTAAGTTTAACATGTTAAACTCATATTTCAGTACTGGGTCTGCTCTTTAGTGATTACTGTATAATATATTTGAAAGGTTCCCTCAGTATAATTTATGAGTTTTGCAGAGAACTGCTTGGTGGTATTAGAAAACAAATCAGAAATTAATTTGCTTACTCATAACATTAGTTAGCCAGTGGATTTTTTTCCTGTTAAATTAGAGTTAACATTAATGTTACTTTAATACATTATGGAAGCTACATTTTGTTTTCAGAGAATTCAACGTCAATAGTTAAATGAGCTTATTATTATTGTATTTCAGTATATTTACAGCTTACCTGCAGTACTACGTAGGTATGCTCTAATGGAGCAATAACCTTTAATGTTACATTTTATTTTGTGGAAATGAAACATGATTTTTTTGTATCTTCTACATCTTCTGCAGCATACTCAATTTTTGTAGCATTTGCCTGGGTAAACTGCAATATTTGATTGATGACATTTTTGGATATAATATCATCATTAGTAAAATGATATGTCAAGTTCAAGTTGTTATATATCCTTCTAAATTATTAGCTTGTAAATCATTGTAGTATTGAATTTTTTTTTTTTTTTTTAATATTCAAAGCATATATTCTCCCAGTCAGTGTTTTTCACTTTCTATACCTTTTTTGTGTGGTTTTTATTCTAACCCCTGAATCTGTGGAACACGCTACTGAGATGTTTAAAGAAAATATCAAAATTTTTTATTACGAGTCAGCAATGCGTTAACTCTAAATTTTTTCCCCCATTTCCACATTTAACGTTTTTTAAAATGCTAAGCTTTTTTCATTTTTTATTATTAACTGTTTATGAGTAGAGACAAGCAGTTGTAGACATTGTGTGTGTGTGTGTGTGTGTTTATGACTAAAATCATACAAATATATTTATTCATAATGGGCAATTTGCAGTTTGTCACACCCCTTGGAAAAGGTTCTGTGCGTTCTCCTTCGTTATGGGTTTCTCACTAGGCCCACTGCCGTTATTCAGAAAGTGTTTCCTTTTTTCTTGTGTTTATCTGTGTCATCATGTCCTTGAATCATCACGTCACTGGTCGTTCACAAGGGACTCTGCACCTAATTTCCACCGAGCCACAGCTCTGGAGAAATACATGATAACAGTCAGGAGTTCACCTGAAATCCATGGATTGGGATTATAGGAAGAAACTCATATGAAAATGAGGGGAAAAACTATGCACAGACTGAGCTGGATTCAAATCCATGCAAAAATACACCGTCTATATTATATCTGGAAGCTTTAAAAAGAAACCACATTGCTTTTAAGTATCAGCACCTCGCATTTGTTGCATCTATTGATGATCATACCTTTTTTTATATATGGACGTGCTACAAATGTGACATTTAATCTTCTTATTGTCTGCACCATGGAAAGACACTGTGGCATGGTTTTTTGCAGAAGAAACTGCAAAAGTCATGACAGACTTTATCGAAAATGACAGCAGCGATGACACAACAGGATTATGTAGAAATAGATGATAGCACAAACAGTGATTTTTGCAGAACAATTACCCAGTGCTGCTAGCTGGTGAGAAGAGAGATGGTAATGTTTTCTCTGTGGATCAAAGCAGACAAGAGAGACTTTTTCTTCTGTGAAGAGATGGCAACACTAAATGCAGTACCATGAAACAGGCACAAATGTTCAGTTTCTGACTTAGTCTGAAAACCTGCTGGCCATGTTGCTGGAGTATAACACCATAATTATAATCTGGATGACTGTTCCAACAAATGATTTTGTGCAGGTCCAAACTGCAAAGAAATTTGCTACTCAACATTCAGTATTTTTCGTTTGTTTTTTCTGTGGTGGTATATAGTGATACACCTCCAGTCAGCCATTTTTCTATGTGTAAGATGGCAAAGATGACAAGACGGTTTATAAGGTTTTATGCAGCAGAAAAAGCAAAAGTAAGTACAGATTGGTTAAAAATGATTAAAGCAATGTTTAAAAAGTTACATTTGATTATATTAGCAGTACAACTTGTATATATATATATTATACTGTATGTATTATATTATATAATTATAACAATTTATATACACACACACACACACACACACACACACACACATTTTCAGAACCGCTTGTCCCATACGGGGTCACGGGGAACCGGAGCCTACCCGGCAACACAGGGCGTAAGGCCGGAGGGGGAGGGGACACACCCAGGACAGGGCGCCAGTCCGCCACAAGGCACCCCAAGCGGGACTCAAACCCCAGACCCACTGGAGAGCAGGACTGTGGTCCAACCCACTGCGCCACTGCGCCACCGCGCCCCCCTACAATTTATATAATTATAACAATATAACCTGGGGCTCCAAAACTTTGTGGTGTAAAAATTCACCCTATGTTAATTAGTCTGTGATTTCTTATGGTGTTACACTGCAAGGGATGTACAAACACTATGAAACAACTTCCATCCATCCATCCATCTTCCTCCGCTTATCCGGGACCGGGTCGCGGGGGCAGTAGTCTAAGCAGAGCCCCCCAGACTTCCCTCTCCTCGCACACCTCCTCCAGCTCCTCTGGGGGAACCCCAAGGCGTTCCCAGGCCAGCCGGGAGACGTAGTCTCTCCAACGTGTCCTGGGTCTGCCCTGAGGCCTCCTCCCAGTGGGACATGCCCGGAACACCTCCCCAGGGAGGCGTCCAGGAGGCATCCGGAACAGATGCCCGAGCCACCTCAACTGGCTCCTCTCGATGCGGAGGAGCAGCGGCTCTACTCCGAGCTCCTCCCAGGTGACTGAGCTCCTCACCCTATCTCTAAGGGTGCGCCCAGCCACCCTGCGGAGGAAACTCATTTCTGCCGCTTGTATCCGCGATCTCATTCTTTCGGTCATGATCCAGAGTTCATGACCATAGGTGAGGGTAGGAACGTAGGTTGACCGGTAAATTGAGAGCTTCGCCTTACGACTCAGCTCCTTCTTCACCACAACAGACCGGTACAACGACCGCATTACTGCGGACGCCGCACCGATCCGTCTGTCAACCTGCCGCTCCATTTTTCCCTCACTCGTGAACAAGACCCCAAGATACTTAAACTCCTCCACTTGAGGGAGGAGCTCCCCCCTAACCCGGAGGGGGCAATCCACCTTTTTTCGACTGAGGACCATGGTCTCGGATTTGGAGGTGCTGATTCTCATCCCCGCCGCTTCGCACTCGGCTGCAAACCTCTCCAGTGCACGCTCTAAGTCTTGATTCGATGAAGCCAACAGGACCACATCATCCGCAAAAAGCAGAGACGAGATCTCGCGGCCACCAAAACAGACACCCTCCGTTCCCTGACTGCGCCTATAAATTCTGTCCATAAAGATAATGAACAGAATCGGTGACAAAGGGCAGCCCTGGTGGAGTCCAACATGCACCGGGAACAGGTCTGACTTACTGCCGGCAATGCGAACCAAGCTCCTGCTCCGGTCATACAGGGAACGAACAGCCCGTAGCAACGAGCCCCGAACCCCATAATCCCGAAGTACCCCCCACAGGATGCTACGAGGGACACGGTCGAATGCCTTCTCCAGGTCCACAAAACACAGATGGACTGGTTGGGCAAACTCCCATGAACCCTCCAACACCCTAGTGAGGTATAGAGCTGGTCCAGTGTTCCACGGCCAGGGCGAAAACCGCATTGCTCCTCCTGGATCCGAGGTTCGACTATCGGTCGGATTCTCCTCTCCAGTACCCCGGCATAGACTTTCCCAGGGAGGCTAAGGAGTGTGATCCCCCTATAGTTGGAACACAATCTCCTGTCCCCCTTCTTAAAAAGAGGGACCACCACCCCGGTCTGCCAGTCCAGAGGCACCGTCCCCGAACTCCACGCAATGCTGCAGAGGCGTGTCAGCCAAGACAGCCCCACAACATCCAGAGACTTGAGAAACTCGGGGCGGATCTCATCCACCCCCGGAGCCTTGCCACCGAGGAGTTTTTTGACTGCCTCAGCAACTTCAGCCAGGGTAATGGACGAGTCCCCCTCCGAGTCCCCGGCCTCAGCTTCCTCTACGGAAGGCGTGTTGGAGGGATTGAGGAGATCCTCAAAGTACTCCTTCCACCGCCCGAGGACATCCTCAGTTGAGGTCAGCAGCGCACCACTTCCACTGTAAACAGTGTTGGCGGAACACTGCTTCCCCCTTCTGAGTCGCCGGACGGTTTGCCAGAATCTCTTTGAGGCCGACCGAAAGTCTTCCTCCATGGCCTCACCGAACTCCTCCCAGGCCCGAGTTTTTGCCGCGGCGACTGCCAGAGCCATGCTCCGTCTGGCCCGCCGGTACCCGTCAGCTGCTTCAGGAGTCCTATGAGCCAGCCAGGCCCGATAGAACTCCTTCTTCAGCTTGACGGCATCCCTTACCTCCGGTGTCCACCACCGTGTTCGGGGATTGCCGCCGCGACAGGCACCGGAGACTTTATGGCCGCAGCTCCGAACTGCCGCCCCGACAATGGAGGTGTGGAACATAGTCCATTCGGACTCAATGTCCCCAGTCTCCCTCGGGACCTGGTTGAAGGTCTGTCGGAGGTGGGAGTTGAAGACCTCTCTGACAGGGGCCTCCGCCAAACGTTCCTAACAGACCCTCACTATGCGTTTGGGCCTGCCAGGTCTGTCCAGTTTTTTCCCCCCGCCATCGAATCCAACTCACCACCAGGTGGTGATCAGTTGACAGCTCAGCCCCTCTCTTCACCCGAGTGTCCAAGACATATGGCCGAAGATCAGAAGAAACGACTACAAAGTCGATCATCGACCTCTGACCTAGGGTGTCCTGGTGCCAAGTGCACTGATGGACACCCTTATGCATGAACATGGTGTTCGTTATGGATAAACCGCGACTAGCACAGAAATCCAATAACAACTCACCGCTCGGGTTCAGATCAGGGAGGCCGTTCCTCCCAATCACGCCCCTCCAGGTGTCACTGTCGCTGCCCACGTGGGCGTTAAAGTCCCCCTGTTGAACGACAGAGTCCCCAGTGGGAGCGCTTTCCAGCACGCCCCCCAAGGACTCTAAAAAGGCCGGGTACTCTACACTGCCGCTAGGCGCATAAGCACAAACGACAGTGAGAGACCGTTCCCTGACCTGAAGGCGTGGGGAGACGACCCTCTCATTCACCGGGGGTAGACTCCAACACATGGCGGCTGAACTGGGGGGCTATTAATAAGCCCATACCCGCCCGCCGCCTCTCACCCTGGGCAACGCCAGAATAGTGGAGAGTCCACCCTTGGTCGAGAAGAGCGGTTCCAGAACCCAAGCTGTGAGTGGAAGTGAGCCCGACTATATCTAGACGGTATCTCTCAACCTCCTGCACTAGCTCAGGCTCCTTCCCCACCAGTGAGGTGACATTCCAAGTCCCAAAAGCCAGACCGGGCACTCGGCCCCGACCACCGCCCAAATCACAACGCACCGGCCCCTTATGTCCTCTCCGGCAGGTGGTGAGCCCACCGAAGAGCGGCTCCACGTCTTGGCTTCGGGCTAAGCCCGGCCAGGCCCCGTGTGCATGGACCTGGCCACCAGGCGCTCGCATGCGAGCCCCCCCCCCCAGGCTTGGATCCAGGGTGGGGCCCCGGTGACCCCATACCAGGCGGGGTGAACGAGATCCTTGATTTAATAGTCATAAGGGGATTTTTGAAACAACTTAATCTACAATACTGGCACATCTGATGGATCACAATAGTTCTTGCCCACATAAATTTGAAAGTTGTTTTGAGTAAAGTTATTTTCAGTATTTTTCCAATTAAATTTGTACTGAATCAATAAAAGACCAAATGCTTGTTACCATACTTCTGTACTTGTGTTTGTTTCACAAGTAGTATATATCTGTTCCGTAGACAACTGTAAAGTACTGTATGTTTCGTCTAATATTCTTGTTTAGGTGACATCATTAGTAAGTTTAATGCAAATAAACTCATCCTTAATTCATAAGTGCTTTATACATTATCAGGCATTAGTAGGCAAAATAATGTAATTTTGTAAATTTGTAATTTTTAAGGGGGCGCAGTGGTGCAGTGGGTTGATCTGCAGTCCTGCTTTCTGGTGGGTCTGGGGTTCGAGTCCCCCTTGGGGTGCCTTGCGACGGACTGGTGTCCTGTCCTGGGTGTGTCCCCACCCCCTCTGGCCTTACGCCCTGTGTTACTGGGTAGGCTCCGGTTCCCTGCGACCCCGTATGGGACGAGTGGTTCTGAAAATGTGTGTGTGTGTGTGTGTGTGTGTGTGTGTGTGTGTGTGTGTGTGTGTGTTTAATTTTTAATTTTGTATATTACAAATTTTTAAAATTTGTAGTATACAAATACAGGAGATTGTTCGGAATTCATTCCGAGGTGTGTTTTTTATTCTCAGTTACCTGCTGAGATATTTGCAGAAAACAAAGCACACTATATGGTTTGAGACCTTAAATGGTTTTCATTTTGGTTCAGCCTGGCTAGTTTGGAGTCCAAGATGTCGATAACATTAGAACCTTTGAATCAAGACTTCCTGTTAATTCATAACCTCTGGTCTTCTGCTGTATAGCCATTTGAATATGTATTTGAGTAGTGCTGCTGTAGGGGGTGTGGTGGCGCAGTGGGTTGGACCGGGTCTTGCTCTTCAGTGGGTCTGCAGTTCGAGTCCCGCTTGGGGTGCCTTGCGATGGACTGGCATCCTGTCCTGGGTGTGTCCCCTCCCCCTCTGGCCTTACGCCCTGTTTTACCGGGTAGGCTCTGGTTCCCCGTGACCCCGTATGGGACAAGCGGTTCTGAAAATGTCTGTCTGTGTGTGTGTGTAGTGCTGCTGTCTCAAAGTGTCTGTGTGGTGTGAGGAGACATGGGTTCAATCCCCACTTGGTGTGTGTGGAGGCTGCATGTTCTCCTCTTGTCTGTTCAGGTTCCCCCATAGTGTGTGAGTGAAGAAGAGAGTGTTTCACTGATGTATGGATGAGTGACCCACTGTAAGTAGTGTATCTAGCAGTGTAAGTCACTGCGGTGAATAAAGTGTGTGGGCTGATAACACTACATAGAGTTCACTGGAAGTTGCTTTGGCAAAAAGTGTCTGCTAAATAAATCAATGTAAATGTATTATTTCTTTACAACTGAAGAGCACGGGTGACAAATGGAAAGTATACAGCAGTAGCTAACGTTGTTGGCACTTGCTGGGCACAGCTACTCAGATGGCTGTTTGAGTGTTGTTTTCGGTGTTGCAGTTCGGATCATGCTTGGTTTCTGTCTACCGTTTGCCCCTCAGTGACCTGCCTATCACTGCTCCATTGAGGAGCTGGCTAATTAGCTGAGAAGCACTAATGACAAGGTCCAGAGACAGATGAAAGAAGTGTGTGGGAAGCTTTTTTTAATCGCAGTGAAGCTGGGCAGGAATGTCCTTACAGGTCTCTTGAACTTCTTGGAGACCTCGCGCATTTTATTTTAACCCTCGTTGTGCGTGCAAGAGAGACCTGTACACCTTAATGAGATGTGTTCCTACATAAAATCAATACAGCTTCAAACAACTGGTATTTAACTTTCATTAGACAAACTTGTGTTTGTTCAGAGGGAAACTCCATCATAATAGATTGTTCATAGTTCAATACTATTTGCCACAAAGCTGTTTTCTTGCCAAGAGGAACATATAGTCTGCTGTTGTTGTTTATACCTGTGGTGTTTTACACCAAGAACGAATCCTTGAGAGTTTTGTAAAAGAAAGGTTCCTGCCGGCCTGTAGGGTGTAAGCTGACAAAGGATAATTGTTATTGGTTAGTTCCTAAAAGAAGCGGGAACCGTTATTGGGGGCACTATATATAACGGGGGCTTTTTCGCACGAAAGCAGATGAGGTTCCGCGGTGTGAAGTGAGTTTGTGACGCGAGCTACTGTTCTTAATAAACTCTTTGTTTTGCACACTTCAAGTGTTCCAGTGCTTTGTTTCAGGGAAACCTCCAAAGATCGGTGTCCCTTCCTTTTCGGACACCACAATACCTTTATGTTTTGTTAAAAAGTCAGCAGACTGTGGAAGAAGGCCTTTTTTCCACAATTGACTGTTTATTGCATTTCATGTCTCAAAGCTAGGCAACTCAGAAAAATTGTTTGCGATCATAACTTGTGGACCTAGTTGGAGAAAGAAGATTCCTATGGCCACTTGGTAGTGTAGTGGTTAGAGCTCCTTCCTTTACCTCTAAAGGTTGCAGGTTCAATCCCCACCTCTGGCTGTAGTACCCTGAAGTGATGTATTTAGCCTGGGTTGCTCTAGTAAAATTACCCAGCTCCATAAATGGATTAGTAATTGTAACCTTGATGTTGTAAGTTGCTGGGTGACACACTGAGTAGAGCTGCTGTCTCACAGTGCCAGGGTGGTGTAAGAGGAGGTGGGTCTGATCCTCACTCAGTCTGTCTGGAGTTTGCATGTGTTTCCTCTGGATGCCCTGGCTTCCTTCTAGAGTCCCATGACATGTTGTTTAGGTTCACTAGTAATGTGTGAGTGACAAAGAGTGTGTTCCACTGATCTATGGATGGGTGACCCATTGTAAGTAGTGTATCTAGCAGTGTAAGTGACCTTGATGAGTAAAGTGTATGGGCTGATAACACTACATAGAGTTCATTGGAAGTTGCTTTGGAGAAAAGTGTCTGCTAAATAAATGTAAATATGGAGTTTTCCAATTAAATTATCTTTGGATTCAGCATTATTTTATTGCTGTATGGACACATATAATCAAGAAAATAGAAACTTTATAGGGATTGGAGAGTGAAATAAAAAAAATGCTTTGTCATGATCAAATACCTATTATCTTTTGCTGTATTATCATGTTGCTGTATTATCTTTCCTATTTTGATCCAATTTCAAATTGTTTATTTCAAAACCGGGCTTGTTTTTTAGGAGAATCCTACTGTAATTCAAATGGTTCATGCATGCAGTCAGAATGGATCCTGGTTTCTGTTTCTGCATTCTTTTTTAAAATATGGCCAAGGTATACGTCATTCTGTTTATGTAGATATGTTTAATTTATAAGTGCAGTCTCCTTTCCTTCTTCTCTTGCCATGAAATTGATAGTGTTAAATCTAAAAAATATTCTAAAAGGATTATGGATCAGCCATCCAGAAAGAAAATCGTGCAGTGTACAAGAATGATGCTCTCAGACAGTTCAAATAGCTTTTATTACATTCTAAGATTGAAAAGGGCCCTTCTTCAGTCTTTGGTCGTAGCAGACTTATCTATAGTTATTCCAGATGGAGTTGCTCTGCTTCTCCCTAAAAAACTAACAGAACAATTATTCTAATGTTTGAGTAATGTCCACTGGATACAATAGTGACACCCTTTCCTTTTTTTTGACATGATTTTAAACATTTGCTTAAGCATTTAAAGTTTTTAAAATTTGGGTAAAATGACAGCTCAGGCAGTGTGGAATCATCATGATTCCAACGTGTTCAAGTGCATTTACTCTCTTTTGGCCAAAGGTATGTGTTTCAGGTGAATGGATGATTCTAAATTACCCAAAGTGTGTACGTTGCCTAATGCCCTAACTTTCTGGGATAGGCTCTGGACCATGTCAAGTTTTATCTTGGTGAAAATTCTGTTTTTTGGTAATGGACGTGATGAAAGTCCTGTTTTCAACTGAGCTTTCTTGTTATGCATTTCTGTCAGAGTTTCTAACTCATTATTTGAATTTTACTATAAATTACATTTGCTGAAATCCAAATTCTTGTGAAGAGTCTTTGTTGTGTGAGGTAAGCCTGTATTTTTCAGTGTTACTTTTTCACAAAAGGTTTTTTTAGGGTTTAAAAGAAGAGAACCAGATTCATTTTTCTGAACTTCTGTTTTCAAGTTAGCATTTGACTAAACATTGCGGTCATCATTTTACAATCAAGTCATACTGACTGTTATTTGAAGCCAAGATCACAAAGTAGAACAAGTAAAGCTTTATTTTTGAGAAATATGATCATTATAAATTAGTAAGAGATTATTTGCAGAATTCAAAATTATGAGCAGGAAATAGCAGCCTAAACCATTTTAATGAGTTATACACCATTTCATACTTTTCAGTCATTTTGAGCTGTCTAATACAGAAATACATTAGAAACTCTGCCTCCTTAAAGAAAAGTAGACATGCCAGGAGCAGATGGATCGACACAACTGTACCTACAGGCAATGTTTATATATGCTGGATAAAGTAGCTGGGATTGATTCCTTCCCCAAAGTGCACCAGATTCGGCAGTTTATCTTTTAAAATATTTCTGTCACTTATTACATGTGGATTTTTTCATTTCCTTTACTCTTTTGGGTGTTCTTATAAATCGTCATTAAAATTTTCATTTCTGGTTAAAAGTTCTTATCATCCTGCCTATCTGAGTAGCTGTTTAAGTTAGGGGCTAGCGAATGAAACAAAGTGCCAGAAGATATTTCAGCGCTACTGCAGTACATCTTGTCTCTCTCGTCATTATCTAGTCTGAAAGTGCTCATGGTGCTGTAGTCTTATGTTTGCTTTTTTGCTGCTTAGTTTTTAATAATCATAAACAGTGTCACCCTTTAAATTGGCTACACTGATTAGATAAAGTTCAGAAAATGTGACTAGCCCTACAATGTTGCTCCTTTCCTTGGATTTTGATTAATTATTGATTAACCAAATCAATTGGAATTAAACTGATTAAATTTCACAGCAGATTTCATTTATTTAAAAGAAGAATAATATAACTATTAAAACTGCAAATAGTTCAGAAACATCAAAAAGTTTCCTCTTGCCACGCCCACATCACCGGGACGACAGGGCACACCTGGGGTTCGACGGAGACGGAGGCATAAAAGGCAGAGGCAGAGCGATGGTGGACGCAGAACTTTGTTCGCCTAACACTCACTCACCTTGAGAGTCAGCCTTCGGTTTCCTTCTCCTTCTCCTTCTCCTTCTCCTTCTCCTTGCCCGTGTTCCTTCCCCTTCCCTGCTTCAAGTTCCAGTCTTCTCGTGTTCTGACCTTTCGCCTGTCCTTCGACCACGCTTTCTGGATAACCCTGTGTACGACGTTTGCGAATCGAAGACCATCGCCTGTCCCTGACTGCGTTCCTTGTGCATTCCCCACAATAAAGACCAGTTCGCTCCGCAATTGTGTCCGACAGCTCCTTTCCGGAATGGAACATGGCACCTTTGAATGAAATTAACTTCATTTATTTAATTTTTTTGACCTGATACATTTTGTCTTGCATGTCAGTAAGTTTTTGAAAGAGTATTTTTCTTGAGAATTTTTTTTTCAAAGTAATACTTTACCTGAGTACTGTACTGGTAACTTCATCTACCTCTGCCTCATACGGGAGGGAATTTTGGATCCCCTCAATGAGTACGACAGCTGTCATAAATTAAGTCATTTTCACACAATGGAAAGAAGCATTCACAAATTGTAAAAATTACTTGCACAAATTACAAAAAAATTCAAATGCACCTGAGACTGGAAGGATTAGTGAAAGGAAGGCTTCAGGAACACTGGGGTAAAGGCTGGCGCCAAAACCTCACCAAAATACATGTATGTTTAATATGTGTATACTATAGTATTTTTATGTGTGGTAGGTACAATATTTACACAGGGACAAAACCTTGATGCTGGGTATATGCTGTTAATATCACATACATGAATATAGAAATAGGGGGTGCGGTGGCGCAGTGGGTTGGACCAGGTCCTACTCTCCTGTGGGTCTAGGGTTCAAGTCCCACTTGGGGTGCCTTGCAACAGACTGGCGTTCTGTCCTGGGTGTGTCCCCTCCCCCTCCAGCCTTATGCCCTGAGTTGTTGGGTTAGGCTCTGGTTCCCCGTGACCCTGTATGGGACAAGCTGTTCAGAAAGTGTGTGTGAATATGGAAATCACAAAAAAGTGACCTCTGGCCAGATGTGGTTAAACTGCTGAGGCAAGATATTGATGGACACCTGCTGAACTCAAAAGCAGTGAATGATACAGTGTGAGCTGGGGAGAGGGCTCTCTGATTTGCAGGATGACTCTTAAACAGAAAAAACAAAGAACAACAATAATGTGGCTCATATCAATGCCAGGATGCACAGAACCGGATTAGAGTGCTCTTCGAAAGAACAAATGCAGCTACCATTTCTGCAAGGGATGACAGAGTGCTTATCTCTGCTTTAGAAAGAGCTGCAGCCTAGCACCCCATGGGCCTCCAACCCCTTCAAAGTCCTGCAGAGAAACAACGCATGGACTGCCAGAAGCTGCTGGACTGAGATGAAGCGAGATCCCAGTTATTTGCATCTTTTTAGAAGCCGGTGACGAAATTACAGCCCACCGTTTCTTTTGGCACAGCTCATATTGGGAGCTCTTTTGTCGCGGTGCATCGCACCTGTGCATGAAGCCTTGCTATGAAGGAGACCGCAGTGGAACCTGCTGTTTTCAGTGACTCAGCCCATCTGCTGACTACTAATTAACAGCTGTGCGATGAGGTCATGTACCAAAGGTTGCAAAGAACGTTGCTCATAAGTGAAACTGGGATCCAAAAGTGAATGTCATTGTGTAACTTTGCACCTTTTCAAAGTATGGCGACCAGAAGACTTTTATGATACATTGACACATTGATATTATGAATTTTAACTATGTTCTTTTGTTTGGAAAGAATTCACATTATTCTTCTGTAGCACCTGCACTTCCATAACAAAACATGTGGACAACTGAGCATCACTGAGTAGAACTTAGCAGTATTCCTCCATTACTGTATTACTTTGAGTTCAGCTCATTTACTCAGTAATGCAAAATATAAGCACGTTGGGGACAAAGTAGTTTATGTTCACAAGCCAACCCAAGTTCTGTGTTATACTGACATTGCTCCCCTATTTACAAATTGTTTAGGAGACAATTTATGATATTAAAACGTGACATAGCAGAAATTACTACATAATATCATATTGTTGAAATGCTGATTAGCTAATTAATCTGGTAAACATTGGAATGTTTTTTTTTCAGTAACACAGCTGTATAGGTCAACTACTGGCCATTTCTTTTTTTTTGTCTGTGGTTTCTTGGTATTCCAGGTTGTGTTACAAGCTTTTGACAAAATAAAAACATCAACTTCTTCAGCCTGAACCACAGGCTAAATCTTTTTTCTCAACATGAGAACTGGATACTCTATTTCTAAACATCCCCTTTCTGAAACATCACTAATATCATCAAATTCAGTATTTGAAACATCACTGCTGAAAACTTCCTGTCGCTTTGCAGAAAACAACAAAATGGCTAACAGGAAGTGTGTGATCATATCAGTCACATGACCCTATATCAAAAAGGAAGTGATATCCGTAAATAGGAAAAAATTGATAGATACCTGAAAACACATTGCTCAGTTACAAAGCTTTCATTTGGCAAAACTGATAGTGAGGTGTGAGCCCCCAAGTTATCCTTCACAACAATTTACAATGGCTGTGAAAGTGTTCACCCACTCCTCTAGTCATTTCCTCTGTTGTCATACAAATGTGATGTACAAAAATAACCCCTAGCAGACACTATTAATACTATTTGACCTGTTGTCTGAAACAAGTTTGACACCCTTGATATGTAGCATTCACTCTGGTTATAAATAAGCAGTCATTTTATTAATTCACCATTTTTTTTAAGGGTATTGTTTTCCCACTCTTTTCAACTGAAATAAAGTATTTCATTGCTTTACTGATATTTTATCAATAGTACATATTTAGGGAAACCGAAGTGTCACAAACTCAGAACCAGCATAATCTAAAACAGTTCAGGTCTACAATGCTTTCCAGAGATTCCCAATAAATATTTTTATGTTAAATGAGAGGTTATCACAGCAACATGCTTCCCTCTTTGGAAACCAGATGTTCTGTCTATTCCTTTAACCTTGTAATCAATTTAGGAGAGCTCTCCATGGAACAAGGCTGCTTCATAATGGGTGGGATTACTGGGTTTAAGGCTTGCTGAAGGATCGCCTCTGCCTGTTGAAATTCAAAATCATTACAAAATGAAGGTGAAAGCAATTATGGCTGTGCTTTCAGCTTAATTCTGTCGCATATTTTTTTCTGATTGTGGACAATGCAGGTCATTTGTGTCCTTTTATTTAAACATTCAACAAGGAAATTTTTGAATTCCCCTAATCATTGGCTTTTAAAATTTTCTTTAAACATTCAACAAGGAAATTTCTTAGTTCCCTTAATCATAGCATTTTTAATGCTTTTTTAGACGCTTGCAATTTTCCTCCACTTCTTGACCATTGGAAATGATACCCAGTGAGTCATGGGTATAAGATCTACTGAGGAAAGTGGATGAAGTATTAAAGACTACCATGTGTTTTAACTTCCACAGGTCAGAGCTAGACATTAAATGGCACTTTATCTTATTAAGGGGATAAAGCAGGTAGCTCTTTATTCTCAATAGCCATAATGGTTAATTTATAAAAGGAAAAACTCCTTGGCTTTTCCAAAAATAGAATAGTAATGTTGCAGTTATTTGCTAGAAGAGCTGTTAGTCTTAATATTTCTTTCTCAGGAAGAAGAGATCAGATACATAACACAAATAACGAATGGTACAATCATTTTCTTGCGAGAAGTTTATTTATGTATCTATAAACAGGAACTATGAACATGGCATGTGTTTCCTAATGCAAGTAGACACCATTTTCCAAAGGGAGATATATCTCATGTTTGTTGCAATTAAAATGCATACAGGCAATATAAAAAATAAATGTCTTAGATATTTAGTGTTAAATATTATTGCATATTGCTTTCAGTTTTGTTTTCAACAGTCAGTTTATTACGGTTGTGTATTACTACACAATTTGATGATGGTGTGTGTATGGCAGTTGCAATTAATTTTGAGTTTATCTAGTAACAACCTGGGGCATCGCTTGTGCCTCATAGATCCTCTGCTCTCGGAGATGCGCGTTCACTTCTAATTCTACCTCTGTGCATTTGCATGGGTTTCCTCCAGATGTTCTGCTTTACACCCTTTTCATTCAGGAATTTAAACTGTGTTCTCTATCACACAGAAAATAAGCCAATACAAAATGTTGTTTCAACTGCTGTTAACTTTACAGTTTTAATCACAGTGATAATGCTACATATTTCAACAGTTATGATGTTTTCTTGAACAGTCTAAGTTGTACAAGTTAGCAAAGTGCTTTTTAAAGATTTATTCAAAATACTTTTCCATGAGCAAAGTTGCATTTACAGATACAACACCAAGTTTTCTTGATAAAAAAAAAAAAAAAAAATACAACATTTTTAGTATTTTTTAAGAATGAATACTTTTTTAAAAGTAATTAAAGAATCTTTCTTTTGGAGATTGTCAACTCCAAAAGTGAAATTATGTGACGATGATCATTTATTTTTTAAAAAAAAAATATCGAAATTGAAGCATTGATCCTTGATAAATATGGTAAGCCCTACTACTACCAGACCTAAAAGGCCATAGCTCCAGCACCAATTAAATATAAGAATTAAATATTTTGTCTGGAACTTTGAAGATAAGTAATAGGATGTTGCCATGTGGAATTAAAAAAAAAAACAAACAAATACCTCTCAATTTAAATAACATTTTTTTTAATGGAAGTTTGATTTGTTTTCAATTGCCACGGGAAAGTTCAGCTTTACTGATACTTGAATCTACCAATCTGAAACTGGGAAAGCTCAAATTCTTTCACTCACATTTTCTGCAAGACAGACAGATGATCTTTTTGAAGTGGAGTGTTGCAACTGTATAGGGGGCGCGGTGGAGCAGCGGATTTGACTGGGTCCTGCTGTCTGGGGTTCAAGTCCTGCTTGGAGTGCCTTGCAATGGACTGGTGTCCTGTCCTGGGTGTGTCATCTCCCTCTCCAGCCTTACGCCCTGTGTTGCAGGGTTAGACTCTGGTTCGCCGTGACCCCACTTGGGACAAGGGGTTTCAGTCAATGTGTGTGTGTGTGTGTGTGTGTGTGTGTGTGTGTTGCAACTGTATGTGCCACATTAGCAAGGGAAGGCCTTATGGGCCTCTTATCACTCAACAGTGTAGAACAGAAGAAACTTGAAAATGAAGCCTTTAATTATCTATCTCGATGCTTCATTTCCATTTTGTGATTTTTTTCTTTTGCCTTCTTGGGAAATAAATAAATAAATAAATAAATAGTGAGTGGCACAGTGGGATAAGTGTGGTCACAGGTTCAAATCCAGCTCTCTCTGTGTGATTTGCATATTAACCCTGTGTCTGCATGGGTTTCCTCCAGATGCTCTGATTTCCAAAGGCATGCAGTTCTGGTGAATTGGACAGTCTAATTTGCCCATAGTGAATGTGAGCATGCGTGGACTGCTGCCCCATCCAGGGTGCACCCCCCAGCTTTGTGCCCTGTGATTCTGAGATAGGCTCCTGACTGCTACAACCCTGACCAGGAGAAGTGGTTAAGAAGAATAAAGATGATAATGAAAATTGTTTACAGCTATGTGATAATAGAAGTGCCAGAGGTTTTTTAATTTATTTTTTCACTTTGCCCTTGGGAGCCAGCAGATACATCAATTATTTCAGTCACTGGATGACACTCTTAAGAAGGGAAAATATACACCACAAAATTCAACAGGTTGTCAATACAATTCCTATTGTATTTTATTTCCCACTGGTTTTATATGGAGGTGTGTTGCTATATTTCATAACGAGGCAAGGCACAAATGCACAACAATTGGTTGTTCTTGCTGGGAGTTCTGTCGGTGTTTAACAGGGCAAATTTTATTTAGTACACCCAAATTTTCTCATGCCAGAAACTTAACTTCATCAAGCAACATCCCTGATGTATTACAGAGTATTGTCTTTTAAGTGGTGACTAACATTTGCATGTGCATAGAAATATTTTATGTATTATATATAATTGATCCATGACCTAGGGTAATTTTAGATGTAGTTGGTATCTGGGTATATAGTAGAAAAAAGGAAGTGGTTCATTTGCAAAAATAGGTGAACCCCAAGTTGTATTGCTAAAACCCAGAAGGTAAGCAGAATCAAGTGTGTAAATCATAATCATTTATTCATTTTATGAGTTTTTTTTTTTTTTTTAAATTTAGATTTTATAAGTTTATTTTAATATTCTGTACAAAAATAATGACCATCCCTGAAGAGTTCACATGCTTTCGAGCAGTGCTGCATGATGATAAACATTCATTGATTTTTTTTCTTTAAATGCCAGGGAAGTCGATAAACCACTTTTATGCATATGTTCTCTCCTTTTAATATAGAAAACTTTTAGCCCTCATAGAACTCATTGTCCACACACTGTGGTAAAAGTAATAAAAATAAAGCATCATTGGAGAAAAAGGCAGTTGAAAGCAGGTTCGTTATAATTTGCCATCATATTCTGGGGTTCTGTTTTCTGTCTGAGTTGACAACTGAAAGAAGACTAATTTTCATTCAGTGTGCAGAGCACTGAAGAGCTTGTTGAAGGGAACCAGTGCAAGAAGCAGGCGGAGGAGAGGGAGGGAATGAGAGTGAGGCTGCTAGAACACCACAAAGAGCCTCATGTTCCTATCTTGCCAAAGTCAATTAAAGTTAACACTTATCATAATGGAACATGAAACATCCTCGTAGTTTACACACTTCTGTGCGTATAAATTAATAATTAGTAGCCTTTCCATATTTTCTCAGCAACAGTATTGCTGATGGGTTGCGGCAGCTAGTTGACTGCTGTGACCTTGTTTTTCATTCTGTAGATGGTGGTGGACAGGGTGCTGTCAAACTCAGAAATTACTTAAACAGTGAAACATAATCAATGGTGGAATGCTCAGAAGTTTATTTTAATGTGTTTCAGTGTAAAGGCTTTGCATCTTCATCAGGAAACAACAAAGCATAAATCACATGTCCATCTCCGCAATCTTTATTATCTGAGCCAGCTTCCACTATGGATGATTTCTGTCCCTTCATCCAAAAAAAAAAGAATAAGTGGTAATAACTAATAATTATATGATCATCCTAGTCATTCTTTTTAATAATTAATATTTCTGTTGCTAAAGTCAAGAACACCATCACTTCATACAGGTCATTACTCATTAGGCATGAACAAGTTTTCTCAAGACATCACTGAGAAAAGAACTCCTATTCCATTTTGAAAAGTATTAATCATGGCAGCCAGGAGACATTGGGAACCTCAGATAAGAACAACAATGTTAGCTTCCTGTTCCACAGCAAACACACAAAATCTTTTGCACGTGCATCCAAACTGGATTCTTTAGCTATGTTATTTAAACTGTCAGTGGAAATAAATACAATTTATTCTCCGGCACACACTTGTGACCCACAGCAGATGGGCTTCATTCAAAGTTGTGCTATTGTTACTTGCATATCAACTTAAGTGATTTGCTGAAATGACCCAAATCTCCTTAAAAATAGATTTAGAATTGAAAAAAAATCTTTAGAAATACAGAAGCATATCATTTCAATCATTAATATTTTTGATGTCAATTATTATTAAGATTAATTTAGGCCAATGAGACAGGGTTTAAAATAGGACCAATGTAGATGTTGCACTGGCTTAGACATTACTGACACGGAAACCTCTACTTTAACAATAAAAATTATTTGAACAAGTAACTTTAATAACAGAGGATATTTTGGAATTTAATGCCAATGCAACAGTAAAGAAAACCCTTCCAATCATGTTTTTTTTGCAAGCTGAACTTGTTTGACATGTGCTATGTCATGCCCATCACCACACCCCAGGCACCTGGTCCTAATCAGCACGACCAGGTATAAGAGGAGCCAGTCCACCACTGTCCCTTTGGGGAATCCCACTAGAGACAACCACATCCCATGTCCTGTTCCTCGTCGCTCCCTAGCCCAGCCTCACGTTTCCCTGGTCACGACTGCTTGCTCCGCCCCTCGACTCTGACTTTGGATCTTCGCTCTAGCCCTGTTCACCAGTAGACCGACCATTTGGCCGTCCTCAACCACGAGAACCAGCCTAGTCCTTTGGTTTTGAATAAACAATCCTGCACATGGGTCCACCCTCCTCCATGTCCTCTGTTCGCCATGACATGCAGCAACTTCTGTGGAATCCATAACAGTAAATCAAGATCTCTATTGCATAATTGCTGTTGTACTTAAGTGCTTTCAGGCTGATGTTGATGCGGGCTTTGTGGACCACATAGACAGTGATCCTTCTGAATGTATTGAACCTGTACATCACAACAGACCATGTCAGAGCTGCTTTATTTCAGTATTTGAGTCGTACAAAAATATGCCGGGGCAGGCTAAAGTTGCTTGAATCCAGAAATGTAATGTATTGATGTCATGTACCTGCCTTCTGTCTGTGGGATGCTTTTTGCTTGTCGGTTTTGAGAAAAGTATCTGCCAAATGCATACATGGAAATTTAAATATATTGCAAAATTTACCCAAATAATGATTAGATCAAGTAAAGACGTTTGTATAATTGTGGAACTATGGCACAGCGAGTGGCATTCCTGTCCGCTCAGACTGTGTGGAGTTTTTCGGCTTCCTCCCAAAGATATGCTGTTCAGGTAGATTGGTGACTCTAAGTCCCCCATAGTGTGTGACTGAAAGAGAGAGTGTATTTTGCTGATGTATAAATGAGTGACCCATTGTTAATACTGTATCTGGCATTGTAAGTCACCTTGGGTGAAAAGGTGTGATCTGATAAAACTACATAGAGTTCACAGGAAGTTACTTTAACGTCTGCTAAATTAAGTGAGGCAATTGTTCTTTAAATTTATTATCAGTGAAAAAAGGTAAAACCTGATTTATTAGAAAAGGAATTGGGAAGTATGAATGAACCCAGGCCAGTTTAATTATTTAAGCAACAGGTTTAAGGTTTGCTCTGAACATGATTACATTAAGTGGTGACTTGGCACAAAATTGAAAACAAAAAACAAAAATGAAACACAATATATGCACTCATAGACAAGAATGGAATTTTAGAAAAATTAAGTCGTGTCCATGTTGAGATTTTGTATTTTCGGCATCACAGGAAATAGAAATGCGTGATTATTCTGTTTTTGTGATAATTGTATGGTTATGCTGTTTTTCTGGCCTATGTGTTTGTGCACAAGCCAGAGTGACCAAAGAGTTCTTGCGCTCTACACTGTGCACTTCAGCAACAGACAGGAGCACTTTCTTCTTCCATTTCAGTGCCACCAATGTCTTATAGCTATTGAGAAATTCTCAATAAAAAATACTGTACAGCAGCACACTGAACATCTTCCATCTGATATAGAAATCAACATAGATTCCCGCTTGGGGTGCCTTGCGATGGACTGGCATCCCGTCCTGGGTGTGTCCCCTCCCCCTCTGGCCTTACGCCCTGTGTTGCCGGGTAAGCTCCGGTTCTCCGCGACCCTGTATGGGACAAGCGATTTGGAAAATGTGTGTGTGTGAATTATGCCTGTATCAGTTTGTGAGCTATTTGTCCATCTTTACTTCTGTGACAATTCAGCTCTACTCATATACGCAATGCCCTGAAATAACACACACACTGTCTCTCAGTTTTTGTGTCTCAAGAACAAGTTGTCACTGTGTGCCTGAGCTTGTCATGTAGTCTTTGTCCATTTCAGCTCTATAAAGAAACAGCTTTATGCCTTAAGACTTTATCTGTCATGAAGAAACCTTGCTGACATCTTAAAGAGAGAGTTCACTGTGGAACTGAAATTCGGTACTGGTTTTGCTTCTTTGTCAGTTAAAAACACATTCTCCTCTTTGAATATCTTTGAGTTTGCAGAAATGTGTTCTGCTGTGTTTAAAATATCTTCTTTTTTTACTTTATGTACAATGATGTGAAATAAAAAAAAATACTACCTTTTCAGTTTTCTGGTTTTACAGGATAGAAAATAATTAGCCCTCATCTAATCCTTGCCGAGTCCTATAATCGGATAACTCTTATAACTTTGTCATTAAAGGAAAAATTCTGAGTTTGGCCTTAAGCATTCAGGAATGTGGCTTACACAGCATGTCAAAAAAAAAAAAAAAAAATCTAAAGATCTCAAAGAAAAATTGCTGCTGCTCATCAGTCTGGGAAGGGTTTTATAAAGCCATTTTCAAATAATAGGGAGTCAATCATTCTAAAATGAGAAAGGTGAAGAGCAGTATGAAGCTATTTGGGCACAAAACAAAACGCTATGTTTGGGGAAAATCAAACATGGCATATCACTAATATCTACCGTCAAACATGATGGTGGACAGTTGATAATTAAGGACTGTTTTGCAGCCATAGCACCTGAATACATCTTATAATTGAATTAATACAATGCATTCATGTTCCACGTAAAATCAGAGAATTGAAAGAGACTATACTTTCAAACTTGTGGGTCTTGTCTAACTGACTAATTGTGCTGGATGCTATTTTTCTACCTTGTTAGCTCTGCTGATACAAAATCAAGGATGGAGTCAGTGCGAGGTGAACTACCATAATTTAGGTCCAATTTATGTCTGGATGATTGCTGCCAAATATAGACTAAATTGCCTTCAGCCTTCTACCAACCTTCAGTCACCCTTCCTACCTATTACCTTATCATTTAGAAACTTGCAGGTTTGTTAGCTTTTTACTTTGATTTGGTGGATATTTTAGAATTTCAGTGACAAATTGGTCTCACTCTTTCAAGGCCAGTATGAGGTGAAAAAAAAAATCAGGCATGGCATTTTATCCCCTTTATCCTTAGTTTGACAAGAATTTGCCTAACTAGATCACCCAAGGACATTTTCAGGGGAAAGTATGTGAATAATGTCAAGATACACTTGTTAGCTCCTCCTCTTAAATAGTATTCAGCCATTCTGTCTATTCAGTAAAAAAATGAAGCCTTATATCAGTTGTTCTATTTAACAATCTGGTATGCAGATTAGTGCAAAAAATATTCAGGTAATGTCATTCTTTTAGGTTGTAGTGTAAACAGATTTCCCTTGTAGTATTTTTTTATTGGACTCCGGTGAAATCTGCATTACAATCACATGTAAAGCTTACATAAGAGTATCCTCATTAAATATATATATATATATATATACACATATTTATATATATAAATATAAATATATATATATATATATTCAGTTAAATGCCCAAAGTCTTTCTGTTGATAAGCATTCAAATCTAGCCTGCAGCCCACATATTGATTACCTGTTACCATCTGTTTCCATTTGTTTATGAACAACTGTTAATGAACTTGTGGATTTAACACCTGTAAGGTGAAGGGTGGGGGTTGGGTGCAATACCAGCAAGCGGGAGACATGAGCAGCATGCTCCTAGATGGACTGGACCTTTGCACTGGAAACTGACTATGAATTTGAGTGCCACTTCTCCTGGGGATGCTTCAGCTTCTGTAGGATTTGGAAAAGCATTGTAACGACCCACGTTACCGAGAGTTTGAGCGGGAAAATAGGTCTTCTGTAAATAGTTGCATTATGGAAAAAATGTAAGTGTTTAACCACTGGGAGCACTTGTAAGGAATATAACGGGGTGACTGTATTTGCCAGTGAGAGGGGAAGAAAGTCTGGGAGTTGCTAAACAGGCTGGAGAAGGCTGGTTTTCTTGAGACGCAAGTCCTTGAGGAAAAGGGGTCCTCGGACCAAAAGCATTATTTCCCTGTGTGCCGGTGTTCTAATAAACGTGAATGCTGTCCGTGTGTCCGTCTTCGCCCCATCCAAACCCAGAGCGCTGCACGCCACGGTATGTGTTGAACATAGTCTTACCTCTATGCATAGTGTGTGCTCTGGGATCAGACTTATGTATCAGGGGGTCAGCATTCTATCATGTGCCATTTCAGTGTTTCAAGGAAGGTGGAAAAACTGTGGAAACCTGGAAAACTGTGGTCGTAGTCTTTCTGTTACAAGGATCACACTTTCCAGCCTCGCTGTAATGCTTATGCCAGTGTACTGGAAAGAAGACTTTGCCTGACGGATAAGCCTTATGTTCAGTAAGAACAACGGCCATCTCCATGAGCAAGTGTGATGGGAGGAACTGCAGCTATATGGGGGACCAAGTCTGCTGATGTGCGGTATATGGTTCTTGTATGAGTTCAGTCTAGACACATGTCCACATTTACCTTCTTTGTCACCACATACCCAACAGCAATTAGGATGGATGTTCAAAATGATCCTAGGTGTATTTTATATTTGGACTGGCAAACTGCAACCTCTCATGCTGGACTGAGGGGGTGAGAAGGGCAGACACTGTGTGCCACACATGGTGCCTCTCAAGTCGATGACTTTGCCCCCAGGACACCTATGCTTTACTGTCAGCATGAAGCAGTGGACATTTCACTTTAACTTGCTAAGTTCAGTGTTAGTTCATTTTGCTTGTGGACCGTCCTAAGGCAGAAATACAAATCAATATGTCTGCCTGCACTTTTGCGACTGAAATGGTTCAATGTAATGTCATCTGGCAGAGAAAAGCTACTTGGGAACGTATTAAATGCTACAGGGCTTTTTATGCATGGGTGATTTGCAAGATGAAAAAAATGTTAGGATATTCTGTAGAAGTACTATTTCTGCTTCTCTGTACCATTTTGGTTATTTTTTCCCTGTGAGCATCACTGACATTAGCTACAAATTAATTCATTTTATGGGATGCATTATTGTATTTCTTGCCTTTATTGTTGATTGAACATTCATAATATTAGAGAGTATTACATTTTTGAAATCCTGTTCATCCATCAATACAAAAAAGGTTCATAAGAACCTGCAGTACTTTCAGAAACTTTTAAAAACTGGCTGATTTACACTTATTTAATACTCTTACAAGGTAAAACATTTAAATGGGATTTTTTTTACTGTTCAGAGAGTATAAGTAACTCTTTCAACTCAAAACAAAATGAAGTATTTAGATGTAAAAAATACTACTACTAAAATACTAGAAGTAAGAAATACCTTGTGATGGATTGCTCTCATATCCAGTGTGTATACCCTCCTGCCTTGTGCCCGATGTTTCCGGAATAAACTCCAGTTGAGTGTGACCCTACTCAGAACAAGCAGTTATTTCAATTGGATGGATGGATGGAATTTTTTAAAAGTAAATAAGAATAAGAAAATAATGGTGTCTGTACCCTCTATTTTATTAACAACCTTATATGGGTCAGGTCTATTTTTGATAGCACAATAAGAAAAATACTTTGGACACAATCACAATCAATAATTATCTCCTGTATGTTTTACGCTGACATTATGGACCAAGCGAGGATACACTAAGAGAGGAGATTTGTTAGAAAAAAAAAGTCAACAGGTAAAAAAGTTTTGGGAAAAGAATGTGTCAGAAACTAAAAACTGATATGACTGTGCAAAACCAACTTGAACATTTTTCCAATGTGAAGTGATTTATCTACATCATGGCTTGACTTTGCGAACGAAGACTTAGGAAGGGGGCTGCCCACGTCTGCTGCAAGCTTGCTGGTGGCTGACGAGGTCAATGCGGGACAGGCAGGTTCGGCTGCAGTGACTGCAAGGGGAAGTCTGTTCTGGATTTGATGCTGCAGTGTCACATTTCTTTCTTTTCATCTCCTTTTGTCCTCAAGACCCACCCTACGTGCATTCTCAAAGGAGGAGACAGCCTGGTGAATGGTGTGTCTCCAGACCTTGCAGTCAGAGGCTAGAGCAGACCACTGGCAGTGGTCAATCTAACAGACACCAAGGGATTTCTTCAGAGAGTCCGTGTACTTCTGCTTGAGTGCCCCTCTGTCACAGTCGCAAGTGGTGAGTTCGCCATACAGCACAATCTTGGGCAGGTGATGATCTTCCATCCTGGAGATGTGCCCTGCTCAGTGCAGTTGCATCTTCATCAGCATGGCCTCTATGCTGGTGACCTCCACCTGTTTCAGGACTTCACTGTTGGTGATGAAGTCATTCCAGTGGATTTTGAGGATGTAGCGGAGGCAATGCTAGTGCAAGAGCTCAAGGAGTTGTAGGTGGTGGTGGTAGGTGACCCACGATTTGGAACCGTAGAGTAGAGTGGTCAGTACAACGGCTCTGCACACTCAAGCATTCAGATCGTTGTTGTTCCAGACTCTTGTACAGTCTTCTGAATACACTGTTTGCCTTTACCAGTCTGTTATCAACCTCTTTGTCGACCTTGGCGTCCGAGGAGGTGATGCACCCCATGTTTCTGAACGTGGATTGTCTTCAGCTAAGACTTGAAAATGGTGATGCACAGAGGGTGGAAGTCTTCCTGAGCTGCAGGCTGATGGAGAACTTCTGTCTTCTTCAAGCTGACTTCTAGCCTGAAGAGCTTGGCAGCCTCTGCAAACAGGATCTTATATGCTGCAGAGCTGTCACTGTATGGGAAACAAGGGCAGCATCGTCAGCAAAGAATAGCTCTCAAATAAGATTCTCCACTGTCTTGGCGTGGGCTTTTATTTACATAATTATCAAATATGTATATGCATAATGAATACACAATAAACACAAAATCACGTGAACTACCCTCTTTGGACATCTACTCCTTGACTGAATTATGGTATTTGTTGCCACAGAATAGACTGAACTGAACAGATTTAAACACCTTTAATCTGAACCAGATCTGAACCATTACTTCATGTTACTTTTTGTTTTGTTTGTTTCCAGCAGCATGTCTGCATCTGATCTAACCACCAAGTAAGTGGTCATTTTACATTGTCTATTGTCCATTTGTACTCCATTGGAATCAGAATGCAGACTGGGATTTAAGACTCAGTGCACAACAAGAATGGTAGGGACATCTGGAGCCAGTGTGTTTCACTCATAAAACAATTATGAAAATGATGATCTTGGCCAGGCTGTGAATACTTGTAAGAGGCCACGGGATGTTTGAGGTTATCGTGGTGACAGAATAGAAGCACTGATGAGCTTTCTGGGTTACATCTGAAAGAACTGCAACACACATCTCTTTACCTCCTGGAAAGAGCCATACCTCACTTTAGGCACATTAGTCCAATCATGCTCAGGTCAGGTCATTTACAGACTTTTTTTTTTTTAAGTGATCTGAGATGGAGGAGGAGGGAATCACATGCTGTGGATTTGTTTTGCTGTAATTTTCAGTTTTTTCATTAAAGAGTTTTAAGAAATTTTTATTCAGAGAGGTTGTGTTTACAATATCAAACACTGGTGTCCACCAGCTGATAACGTAAAGGAAACATGCCTCGATGTGTACCAAAAAATAAAAACACCTTGTAGCTTTGTTGGATTATAACTGATTTACTTTACTGTGAACACCACTACTAAATTTGGTTTGATTTTATTCCCAAAGTACCATTCTGCTAACACACTGCTGTCCAATTTAATTAATATCAGTTGTTACTTTTACACGGTTTGTATAATATACTTCTTAAACTCATCACTACATGAGATGTGTTATTTCAAGAAATGCACGTTCTTCTCTATGGGTGAACTTTAGATGGAAATTCAAAATAAATTAAACTGTTTTGCATGAGGCATGCAAAATCATAAAGAAAGGAACTATTTCAGAAGCACAAGCTGAATACCAGTTGAAGCCACATCTTGAAATGAACTGCAAGGCAATGATTTAAGAGTCAGTCATTACAATAGGAGGAAATATATGAAAATCCAAAACATCATTCACTGCAGCAAGGGCTATAGTATATTTATTCTTCGTCTTCCAGAGACTGGGGGAAATTCTGCTCTCCGTACTTTGTGTCAAATCTGCTGCTATATTAGTTCTGCTCATAAATAGAAGCAATTCACTGATTCACAGAGCATAAAATGTGTCAGCCAATTTTCCTATATGTGCAGGGAGCTGAGGGAGGTAGTGTTTGTGGTTTTTTCTCCTTGCCAAATTGAGAAAGGCAGCCTCTCGCCATCCACATGTGCACCCCATTGATAACAGACACTTTCAAACACACCAATTCATCTTCTGAGGCATGGTTGTGATGCTGGTGCATTTGGTTTTGATACAAATTTCACCATTAATTTAAATTTTCTAGTGCGAGCAGGTCCATCGCTGCTTATTGGCAGTTAGTTAGTTTACTCCTTTATTTATTTTATTGCACCAGATTGAGATCTTTTTGTATCTGTCTGGAGTCAGATTGAGTGTGACCCTCTGCTGAATGGACCATCCACATAGATATATTACATGTATTGATTCAGGAGATGTAATTAGCCTGACTACTGTGTGCTGTGATTTTCAGACCCATCAGTCTATGGAGAGCACAGCTGCATAATGTTCATCTGCCTCATGCAAAATGTTATTACAGACAACGAAACAAATCAGATTTTAAGATTTTGCATTATTGTGCTGCAATTATTCCCAAAAACCCTTTTGTGTTTTGCTTGTTACCCCAACAGATTAATTCCAACGAAGGCATAGTTTAGTTTCAGTTGTAGTTTATTTCTAGTTAGGGATATTTTAGGGGGAACCTGAAATGTTATTATATAAGACATATTTATTTTAAAGAAAATGTAAGTATGAATTTTTTGGCCCTTCTAGGATTTAAGCTTAAATATACTTAACAGTGTTGTGAAGAAAGATTTGCTCTAGCAGTGAACATTTCTGATACTGACTGCTTCAAGTCATCAACCAAAATCTAATATTAGACAAAGGACATCAGAGACAACAAATAATTTTTCACACCTTTTAAATTATCTAATGAACAAAGCTATGCAATAACAAGTGACACTACGTGAGGAAATAACTAAATCAAGCGAAAGGGATGATTAGAGCAAGATTCAAATTCACTATGCCACTATCAAATGAAATTTCAGAAAGGAAGAGAAAAAGTTGGTGAAATTTATCAGTCTGGAAGGGGTTACAGACTGAGACTATCCCCAAATGGAGAATGACTGTAACAGTAGAAAATTTTTTCAGGTGTAGCTGTTGTTGTTAGGTGCCTTCAAGGCAATGTCAACTCATTAACGACTCTATGAATAGTCGTCCTGAGAAGTGTCCGGTCTTCCACTAACCGACTTGAAAGCAGGGCATCCATGGCTGTGGTGATTGTGTCGATCCACTGCACAGCAGCTATCCTTCCAAAATTTCTCCAAGAGCATAATGTAAAATCGTTCAGGAAGTCAGAAAGGATTCTAGAAAACATGCAAAAAAATCCTATACTTCTCTTGACTCTGCTGAAGTCAGTGTTCTTGACCCTACCATCAGAAAGAAACTGGGCAAAAAGTAGCTTCATGGGAGAGCACACACACACTGGCTGAAATCACTTGTCACGGTGAACCTAACCTGGCAACACAGGACACAAGGTGGGAGCAGGAGGGGACACACCCAGGACGGGACACCAGTCCTTCACAAGGGACCCCAAGTAGGACCCAAACCCCAGACCCGCCAAAGAGCAGGACTTGGTCAAACCCGCTGTGCCGCCGCACCCACCTAGCCACGGGAGTGCAACAAGGCATAAATCCATGTTCATCAAGAAAAACATATAACATGCTCATTTCTTATCTACCATTTATATTTGGATTATCCCCAAGAATATTCTATGGACAAATGAGTTAAAAATTGAACTTTTTGGACAACATGAGATCCATTACACCTGGCACAAAAGGACACAGCATTTCACTATAAGAACATAATAGCCACAGTCAAAATCCTTGGGGTTGTAGTCTGACGGTGTGAGGATGCTTTGTTGCCTAAGACCCTAGAAAACGTTGAATAATTCAAAGGACCTTGAATTCTACACTCCATTAAAACAATTTTAAGAAAAGCTCAGTCACTCATTCATGATCGGAAGCTAAAGCTGAAGTGCAGTTGGGCTGAAACAAAGCAATATTATAGCAATATTTAAACTGAAGCAATACTGAAACAATATTAAAATTCTGGAGTGGGCTAGTTAAAGTCCAGATCCAAACCCAATGGAGATGCTGTGGCAGGACCTGTAACAATTCAGTCTCAAAAATGTAGCGGTATTTCTGAATTAAAGGAGTTCTGTAAAGGATAGTGAACTAAAATTCAGCCGTGTACAGCGCTGATATTGAATTACAGTGTTTGACTGCAGTTAAAGGTGGTGCAACCACTTATGAAAAAGTACTAATAATAGGGCAATCATTTTTTTTACACACTGCCAGTTGGCGTTGGATAATTTTGTTCATTAAATGAACTAAATGTAAAGAATATATATTTTTTAGTTAATCTTGACAAGGCTGTTCAAATTTACTCATTTGCAAGCAGTTCGTTTACATTGTCTTCACAGCAAAACCTCATATCCCTCAGGGTCTGAAATGATATGTGAGAAATCTTTCCAGTTAAATTGCAAGATTCAGTTTCATCATTTGGAACCAAACTGACCTGAATAAAATCATGTCAGCACTGATTTCATGACATAATCAGAAACATGTACATATGTAAAAAAATGCTTCATATTCATGACTCACTTCTACTTTTTACATTTTTAGCAGCGAACAAGCAATATTTCAATATTAATGTAGTTGATTACATCACTGCAACTATTTTTCCATTAAAGAAAGTTTTGTTATGTAACTTCAAGTTTTAACTAGCAATGTTGAAAGGTGTTGCAGTTGTCATACAAAAGAAATAATGTAAAGTTAATTCTCCTTCTGAGCTCACATTGCTTCAGCTGTGTCATGGGTAGGACTGTATGCTATGTAGGCAAATAACTGCAACAGGATTTAACATCTAGAAAGTCTAAGAGAGAAAACTTGCTATTTTTAACCTCGAAGCTAAACACCAGTCCACAGCAGTTATTTCGTCCCAATTTTATGCACCATTTGAAAATGAAATAAAAATGTTCCCTGACAAACCTCACGTCAAGATGACAACAGAAGCTTGTTAGAAAAGATTTGAAATGGGTTAAATCTGGACCATTTGCCCCTTGATTTTTGCTGAGATCATCTTGACATGTTTTTCAATACCATACTGAAGCACTTGACAGCTATTTTTCTCTAAAGCGACTCATAAAAAGAAGTGTATCCACAAAAAGGAGCTTAGATACAAACATATAAAAGCACAGTTTTTTTATACCACTATTTTTCCTTTTTTTCCTAGCACCATAATAAGCAGTAATACCAGAGTATCAAATCAAGTTCTTTAAAAATCTGGGAACATTTTCATGAGCAATGCAGTGTGAAGATGGCAGTGCTGTTTCTGAGACCATAGTGTAAAATGCCTGATTCTGAAGTGACATGCTGATTGCTGTCCATGTACTCAGGAAAACCACACATGACCTGTAAATCCTGTGAAAGTTGGCTAAATGAAGGCTGCACCACCCTCATATCCTCTATGAGTGTGTTTTCTTACTAACAAACAGCTAAGTGTGGAAATACAAATTGCATTCAATCCACAACAAGCAGATTTTATTATATATAAAAACACAAATAAAATAAATAAACTGGTAAATATTCGCATCCTAGAAAAATTGCAGTTATGTGTTTTTAAGTGTATTCATAAATATTAGATATGTTTTAATGGTCTTCTGTGATGCAATGCTTTATAATATATAATGTTCTACTTTACAGATATCACATTTATTTAAGAAAAATGATTTATTTTGTAAACCTTTCAGCTCAATAGGCAATGCAGTAAAAACTATTAGTTTTCAATTGCAAAAGTATAGTGTGTATATATGTGTATATAAAAGTGATATTTAAAAGTATACAAAACACTTGTTACTCACATACTTATTCACATACTTGTTACCATAAAAAATTTATTTAATTTGCAAAATTAATTTATTTTATCAATTAAAGTTTTGTTTTCTCTTCATGAGCTGTTGGTACCTGTATCTAAAATAAAAACAATTTTTGTTATATATATGTGCATCTTAAACGGGGGGCAGTGGCGCAGTGGGTTGGACCAGGTCCTCCTCTCTGGTGGGTCTGGGGTTCGAGTCCCGCTTGGGGTGCCTTGCGGCGGACTGGCGTCCTGTCCTGGCTGTGTCCCCTCCCCCTCCAGCCTTACGCCCTGAGTTGCCAGGTAGGCTCTGGTTCCCCGCGACCCCATATGGGACAAGAGGTTCAGAAAATGTGTGTGTGTGTGTGTGTGTGTGTGTGTGTGTGTGTGTGTGTGTGTGTGTGTGTGTGTGTGTATATATGTACATCTTACTTAATTAATTAGGAGACAGAAAGAGACACTGACCTGATATCTACCTCAACAAATTTCATATGGTTTAAGTATCATATTCCTGGTGTTCTGTCCACTGTATTAAAGGTACCTGAAATTCATGCCCAGTCAGGGTGCTGAGCTGTGATTCATACTGTAGAACAGAAAAAAGACCGTTGTCCTACGTTTGCTTGTATGTGCAACAGTTGGATTCTGGGTTTGGTCATTTTCAGTAGGAAATTAATTTTGAGTCAATATTGCTCAGAGCCACCGATCAAAGGATCCATAACAGGAAGATAATGGAAATTTATGACAGAAGCTGTTCGTCTGAAAGTAGTTTTTCTGTAACTGGAGGGAATGTAGCAAATAGTTGCTGTCATTACTGTCTCTGAGATAGTTTACTCATAACAGCTTTCACACGATGCTGAAATCATGCCAACCATTCTGCTAAGGATGATGTGATGGGCACCTTGGTTTAAATGAAATCACATCAGGGGTCAGTGTATGATAGTACCTCACAGCAGAATCACAGGGGACCTGGCACTCTTGATGCATCAGAGTTATTGAGTGACTGTCTAAGGGGTGACATTTTCAAGCAACACAATCCGCAACGATACTAGTGGATTTTTGAAGACTCATGAAGACTTAATGGAAATACTGTAATGACACTGGGGATGGGGGGGTGGTCTGGATTCATGTAAATAATTGATTTTAGTGTCTATTCCTGTACATAGTCCTTTCTGATTCGTTGCTATATTGCTGACACTTAGTCTGCCATGGGGGAATTCTGGCGGGGCGGAATTTGGCTTAGAGTGACCTGGGGGAACTCTCAAGTGTTAAGCAGACTGTCTTGTACTGTCTGCGGTGTCATTGTTGTCAAGACTGCTGTTGAAGGGACACAAATGTGTTCAATAAAGAGCAATTTTGTCGAACCCTGTCTCCGGAACCAGTCTCCAGTAGCTCCATGCGGAGAAGCTACAATACCAGTTTTTTGCTATATAAAACATAAATGAATACAATGAGGGGGTGTGGTGGCGCAGTGGGTTGGACCGGGTCCTGCTCTCCAGTGGGTCTGGGGTTCGAGTCCCGCTTGGGGTGTCCTGCGACGGACTGGCGTCCTGTCCTGGGTGTGTCCCCTCCGGCCTTACGCCCTGTATTGCCAGGTAGGCTCCGGTTCCCTGCGACCCCATATGGGACAAGCGGTTCTGAAAGTGTGTGTGTGAATACAATGATCACACCTTGTAAAGTATTAAGGAAAATGTATAATGAATCCTTCTTTAGGTGACACCTTTTTTTTTTTACTTTTCCAAAGCAAAGAAAATGCTGTGTAAACATAGTGGAGAGACAGCTTGGCTTTATTTACATTGAAGAATAAAAAAAGACAGTTCATACTGGCAATGCTTGTTTATTTGTTATGCTGAGTATAATGTGAGTGTTAGTCATTCTGAAAAGGTGAAACAAAACTGTGAAAAGTATGGAAAGGGTATATAGCTTCCGAACACAGTTTCTACTTGGAGTAATCTTGCTGATCTCTCTATTTAATCACTAAATCTGTGTAACATTGAAGTACCTAAAAGGAATGCATCTTCAGATCCAACATTTAATGCAATCTGTTATGAAAAGAAGGGGGTGTGGTGGTGCAGTGGGTTTGACCAGGTCCTGCTGTCTGGTGGGTCTGGAGTTCGAGTCCCGCTTGGGGTGCCTTGTGACAGACTGGCGTCCCATCCTGGGTGTGTCCCCTCCCCCTCTGGCCTTACGCCCTGTGTTGCCGGGTAGGCTCTGGTTCCCCTGCGACCCTGTGTGGGACAAGCGGTTCTGAAAATGTGTGTGTGTGTGAAATTAAAAAAAAAAAATACACAGAGGTTGTTTTTCATGCTAACTGAAAGCTAACATTAGGTGAAATATTTTTTTAATATGCCAGGAGATACAGTACCTGAATAGAATCGGCATGTAATCTATTGTATAGATTATACTGCATATACACTGGCCACACCGATGATGTGCTGCAATCTCAAGGCTCCTACAGGAACACAGAAGGGTCTGTTCTGCCCTCCTAATTTATGACAGCCTAATAAGGCTTCAGTCAAAATAAAGAAAGTGAAAACTCTTTTCTCTTCGTTTTTACAGGTTGTGTTTTGAAGCTTTGTCTCAAAGAACATTTTTAAATCAACTGGGACACTGAGCATAGCACAGCAGCGGAAAAAGTTTCAACACCTTAGACAGCACTGGAATGTGTGAGTATGGATCTGCCAATGAGAGCTGTAAGGTGTCACCACAGCTGCCAACATTTTCTAGCTTAAAAGGGTTCATAAGTGAAGTGCTCTCAAGAGTGGGACTGTGCCATGGCAGCAGTTGCAATAGCAGCCATCAGAGTGTGAAAGGCATTGTGGTTAGGAGATGGGAATCCTCAGTGAGCAGGAACTTCAGAATGGGTGCAGATTCTTGTAGGTGTCTCAACCCCAGGGAGTGAAATCCTTGATGGCCACCGATGATCCGTGTAACCGTGTCTACACACCTGGCCTCAATGGACCACCTGACCAATTCCCAGCCGACATGTCACGAGCTTGCAGATTCGTGATCAGCTCTTTACCTCTTTCCCTGTGATTAACTATCGACTCACCTCATTGAACTTTTCTCTGAGATTTACATCGCATTGCAGAAAAGCGTTGGCTAAATGAACAAAAATGAGAATGTACATGTAAATGATCTTCATTAAACTATTTCCAAAGTTCCATTCCCAGTGTGTTTCTGTTTCAGCCCTGAGCTCCTGTCCTGCCTGCACAACTCCTTTGTGAGTCTGTCCAAGTCCCATGTTCCAACCCTGCCTACGCCGTGTTTCTGTACATCAATGCTGTTTCTCTTACTCTCAGTCCTTGTTTTGTATTTATCATGTCACACCTACACTTCATTTCCTATGCATTTCTCTATACACTCTGAATTTGAGATCATTGCACTTTACATCTGTTTCTGTTCCACGTCCAGATGTCTCTCTCACACACACACACACTGTCTACAACTGCTTGTCCCAAGTGGGGTCGCGGCAAACCAGAGCCGAACCCGGCAACACAGGACGCAAGGCTGTAGGGGGAGGCAGACCCAGGGCTAGACGCTAGTCTAGTCCATCGCAAGGCACTCCAAGCAGACGAGAACCCCAGACCCACCACAGAGCAGGCCCCAGCCAGACCCGCTGTGCCACCATACCCCACTCCTGGATGTCACAGTGAGAACTCAATGGCAGCAAATCCTCAGTGAGGTCTACACCTGAAACCCTTGTTGCTGGTATCCTTGAAGGCCTTGTGGCTCAGAATGCTGTAATAAGCTTTTGTTTCTATTTATTTTATTGCTTTCCATCACTTCCTCTTTATTTTGCATACAAAATCTGATATAATGGTTTTGTTTGAAAGTGAAGCATTTGGCTTGTCCTTCTTGCTACTCCTTGACTCTGTTTCTCTCACTTTCGCACAACTACACAACTTTTGAACACTCTTGCTCATATAATTAGTTTGCCCTGTATCACCATGATAAAATTTTAGCATATGCTTATCTTTCTGCTTTCTTGACCTTTTATCAGCCACTAAACCAAAAATTAAGTGCCTCGTTTGTAATGAATTATTTCTTAACCATATTTCTGATTCTAAATACTGATTTCTCTGTCTCTTTGAAATGGTTTTGCATCTTTGGGCTTCTTTTCAAATTAGATTCTTCCTTTAAACGTTCACTGACAGTCCTTACCTCTAATTCTGTAGCATTTTCCAAACTTTGAGGTAGGTTTATTTAGATAAGAATTTTCTTTTTCAACTTCAGGCAATATTCATATTATTTGCCTCTTTCATCTTTTTGTTCATGCTTTGAAAACACTAACAGAATGGAGGCATGAGGTTGGAATTAAATTTGAAAATCCTTAAAGCAATGTGTGGCTATTTGCCACAATCTGAGAGAAGTATGGAACTCAGGGAGTACTTACATTAGATAAATACAATTATTAAGTAAGTCTGGACTGGAAGCCAGAATGTTTTAATCCATTATGCAAATGAGTCTATGCCCCAAGAATGACACTAATCACAATGATTTACGTCATATATTGAGTCAGTACCTATTAATCCTCTGAATCCAGAATTTCCCAGTGTTGATTTCTGTCAGACACATTCCAGTTCAAACTGAAAACAGCCTTAGAGAGAAGTAGCATCTCTGCATTTTTGTTTTTAGATCTATGTTTTTATATCTGTGAGGCATAATTATACTGGAATTTCAAAAAAGGATTAAATCATGCTCCACTGTCATTCTTTAAAGCTTTTTGTCACTCAGTACTTTTAAAGAGATGGATCATGAAGTCAACAATGTTGCCACAAGTTTTTTGACTTCAAGTAATAAGATACCGTCTATGTAATTTGTTCCCCTGATGAACAATAAAAAGAAGAACTATCCATGTTAATAATGGCAATGCATTTACAATGCATTTTACATTTTTTATTGCATTTCATTCTTAAGGATACATGCCAGGGGGGGCGAGGTGGTGAGGTGGTGCAGCAGGCTGGGCTGGGTCCTGCTCTCTGGTGGGTCTGGGGTTTGAATCCCGCTTGGGGTGGCTTGTGATGGACTGACGTCCCATTCTGGGTGTGTCCCCTCCCACTCCATCCTTGCGCCCTGTGTTGCCGGGCCGGGGTCCGGCTCGCCGCAACACCCGCTTGGGACAGATGGCTTCAGCCAGTGTGTGTGGGTTACATGCCGGGATGTTTGTAATCTCTCATGCTCCCACAATATCTGAGAATCAAGAAAGTTGTCAGGCTTTATAATGTGGTGCAAGTGTTGGTGTTGTGAGCCTGACAGTGATTTGAGAGACATTTTACAGTAAATGAACAAAAAAATCTCTCAATACACTGATTGCCAGACTTAACAGGAAAATGGTGTAGGAGTGCTGGGACAACAAGTTTGATGGCTGTACAGAGGATGAAAGCATATCATGAACATAATTGAAATGTAGTGTATGGCTAAACTGAAGCATAAGACACAATGGGCATAGTTCATCCCTGTGGGTTGGACTGCATGTGTTGATTAGGAGTATATGTTAACAGCAAATAATGTAAAAAAGCTAACTTTGCTTGTAATTTATGTTTATTTAGAGGTCGGAACAGAACATTTACATTTACATTTACATTTATTCATTTAGCAGACGCTTTTGTCCAAAGCGAACGTATATCTCAGCAAAAGTACAATTTATGCATTACATTAAGAAAAGGAGACATAGTTGCAGACATGGAAGTCTCAAGCAAACCTAGTTCGTTACCTACCACTTGCTGCAATGAGGTTCATTGATCGAGTAGGTGCATAAAATACAGGATAGACAAATCCCGATACCCTCCCACCATTTTTTTTTCTTTTTTTTTTTTTTAAATATTAGAAGATACACAAAGAAGCAAGTACAATGCCAGAGTAGTGGCTGAATAAAGGTTGTATCTGGGGATGCTTATGGAGTTATGATGCCTGAACAGTTACACCGTAAATGAGTTGGAGAGATCTTGGGTGAAGTGGATCTGGAAAAGGTGAGTTTTCAGACCCTTCTTGAAAGTAGACAGAGTTTCCGCAGTTCTGAGTGACAGGGGTAGGTCATTCCACCACAACGGACCCAGAACCGAGAACCTCCGAGCTTTACCTTTCATGCGCGGGACCACCAAGCGAGCAGAAGTAGACCAGCGAAGGCGCCTGGCTGGGGTGTAGCGGTTAATTAAGTCTTGTAAATAGCTGGGAGCAGTTCTATTGATGCATTTATAGACAATAACCAGGGTCTTGAATTTGATTCGGGCAGTTATAGGAAGCCAGTGCAGAGAAATGAGTAGAGGAGATACATGGGAATGCTTTGGCAAATCAAACACAACTCGTGCAGCAGCATTCTGTAGAAACTGCAGAGGTTTTATGGCAGTAGCAGGAAGGCCACACAGGAGAGAGTTGCAGTAGTCCAGACGGGAAGTCAGCATGGTCTGGACAGGTAGTTGGGCGGAGTCAGTAGTAGGTAGGGACAGATCCTACGAATATTGCAGGATGTATCTGCAGGGCCAGGTTGTGGCTTCGATATGTTGAGAGAATGACAGACTCGCATCAGTTGTTACTCTCAGGCTCGTTAGAACAGAGCAGAACAGGTTAACTCCAGAAATAAGTACATTTTCAGTTAAGAATGAGTGCTGTCGAGTCAAAATTGACTCGTAACAAACATTTATATGTTTCTCTTGGTAAGGGAGGTTCAGAAGTGGCATACCGTTGCTTGCTTTCATACATCTTTGCAAACACAGGGAGAGTATGCAAGCTCCACACTGTGACTTAGATTTGAACCTTGAACCAAACACTACCATAATAAGCTTTTGGTACCGTGCCAATTAATGTTTTTAAACTTTTGGACAATTCAAACTCTTCACCTATGTTGAAAATCTAGTTAAAAAGACAAGCTTTCTGCAGAAGATAACCAACAATCTGCACATTCTTGCAGCTGATGACCCAGGGGACCATGGCATTGGATATTTCTGCCTTTTCTACTCTAGGTATAAACTAATAGTTATTGGAATGATGGAATAAAAAATTACAAAAATAGTTAATAGCCATGATTTAAAGAAGCAACTAAGCAAGCAATAATAATAATAAAAAAAAGTTAAACTAAACATTCAAATGGAAGGTGAGAACATGTAGGACAAACAGGACAAGCTGAACATCAGCATGTTGAGCAGCATTTCTTGTACTCCATTGTCAGTTTCAAGTTTAGCTAAGTGATAGCATCATATGGCCTAATATTTCTGTGCTATTTTTCTTTATTATAACAAAATAAGCAGTCCATTTATAAGGTTTTGGGAGCAATATCTTTGTACTGCAGCACAATGTTTTCAGTGAAGACTTGAAAGTACTTTAGGCTAGTGTGTTAAGGTAGAACAAATCCATTTGGGGTTGAATACAACAATTCCAATTGTATTTTCTACTTAATCCTCTTCATTATTTCAGGTCTCTTCCTTTATTTGAGCTTCTGCATTTTTAACCATTCTTGCTGGTACCACCACCCTTAATGGCCATAGTGCAGATACTCTCATGTGAAACCTTTATGACCTTAATGCTTTACAAAATAAATTAATCCTGATGTTATGAAAAGTGTATCTTTAGTAATTTAGTAGTGTTTTTCTCATCTTTGTAATAACATTTTATTTTTTAATGAGATATTTATATATTTATCTGCATGTATTTTAAGATGACATTTATGTTTCAGTTTGTTGCATCAGTCAAAATGATAAATGAAAGAGCACTATCAGACAGAATTCATGTTTGTAGCACAAATAATGACAGCCTCTCCTGGGATGTTTGGGCGATAATAGTATTTACACTCATATTAGAGTTCTAACTTTGCAGTTAACCAATTTTAATAGAAAAAATTGGAAAAAAATATTTACTTCGAGCCTACACTGTCAGAGCAATGTCACTGTCACTGTCATTTTCCAGCAAATGTAATGACACCTCAGGCACACACTGATGTTGATGTTAGTTATTCTCAATTTGCTGTACATTTCATGTGGAACTTGTAAAAGCACTCTCCAGTTTAGGAACTCAAATACTCATTTTGTAGTGTGGTTTGGTTTTATAACATGTAGCACTGCTGAACAGAAAGTTTCTTTTCAAAGCAAAATGTCACAAGCTGAGTCCAATTGACCTTGGGTGGGCTCAAGCACCTTGGTTCTGCTGGTAGACTAATGTAAACTTAATAATGGTGTGGCAATAGCTTCCAGTATTTCAAGTCAAAAAACCTATTATCTCTTATATGTTCAATTCTTCATTTTCTTGTTTTTTTTTTTTCACTTTTTCCTTCTTGTGGTGACTGTTCTGTATAATTCTCTATAATTTCATCTTTATCTGAATAAATTTCTCACACATTTAAAAATTGTAGAAAGCAATATATCAATGAACTGATTTGAACTGAAGTGAAGTGAAATTCCCTTTCATTTCTGTATAAAGCTACTTGCTTAATGTATGTCACTTTAGAGAAAAACACCTGCGACATGAATGTATTTAAAGTAAATTTGTAAATTTAACATCCAGCAATACGTGTTCACATTTCATCTTCCTTGATACTTTCCATCCGTTTCCCTGATGTGTTGGTGGAAGCTTACACTTTGCTCTTCACTTCCTTGATACCTCCTATCCATTTCCCTGATGTGTTGGTGGAAGCTCACGCTTTGCTCTTCACTTAGTACTATGAGATTAAATAAAAAAGTAGGCCAGATGTAAGTGTGGAACACATAGTTTTGAACTCATTTTACAAACTTTTTTTCTGGATGCATTTGTCATTCACAATATTTTAATAGTCCAAATCCTTCTCATTTATAAGAAATTTTCAGGTAACTTCCTTAAAAGCTCCCCATGCTTTGTCCTCTCCACTCTGTAACATTTTGCCTTTTATTTCTTTTGAACACATTTTACCCAAGTCTAACAGAAAATATTTGTGCTACTAATGCAGCCTCTTTGAAATATTGAGATTTACTGAGAAGCCACTGTAATCACACATCCATTTATTCAGCAGCTATGGCTTTAACCTAATGGTCAAGCTCCTGTTTAAATTAAAAACTAGTTTTCTTCAGTTTTATACATTACTCAAGAGTGCCACTGTGACCATGCATAAATCCAAATCATCCAGGGGGCTGTGCAGAGAGAAACAAGCGAAGTAAGAGGAATGACAAATCTGTCCAAACCCTAACCTTTAAAAAAGATATTTACATCCTTAAAAAAGGACCATAGAAGAATCTTGAGAAAACTAAGTTATAAACCTTATTTTTAATGCAACTTTATAATAATAATTATAGGACACTGGTGAAATGTCTGCACATGAATATTCCAACACTATTTCTGGGTTAATTGTGTTTAAATTATATTAAAATTAAAATGACCGAGAAAACAGATGCATTGCAGATCGGTTTTATTTACATTTACCGTTACATTTATTCATTTATCAGGCACTTCTCCACAGCAGCTCACATCTTAGAGAATAGTACAACGTGCGCATTATATCAACAGAAGGACAGATGTGGATGCATGAGTCTACAGTAAAGTTAATTTGCCACATTCTACCATATGAACCAGTATACATGACATGATCAGCCGCATAAAGGGTTATCCATTATTCAACAGTTTCTAATCACAAATCAATTAAACAATGATTTAATGAATACATGATGAATACATTTATCATGCATTTATCATGCATTTATCAGTAAGGATAAGCTTATCGAACTGATACATAAATATTTCTGTTGTGTTTATCTATGTACTGCTTTTTTCAGCCTCCAACTGTTAGGGTTTACAAGGTTGGTTATTTTACTGCACTTCCTGACTCTGCGCTTTATATTCTTTGGCTGTATATCAATCAATATTTCAGTGTATGAAACTAAAGGACAATTACCGATGCCATCAGATCAATTCTTTGCTTTTGCCACTGGATCCTGTACGACTTCTGTGTTTCGTACCTGTGATTCTATTTTTCATTTTCAGCTGAATCAAACTCAATTATCAAAGGACGCTTAATCAATATTGTATATGTGCTGAAAAGCACAGCTCTGAAATTCACACAGGCATACGGACACAGCCTCAGCAATTTATCAGCAATTACTGGATCTTAAGGAAAAGAGATCCCTTGACTGAAGCAGAGCAGAATGGGCCTTGATCTATTGATATTCATCAGAGGAGGAGCTTGGCAGGATGTGCCGCCTCCATTCATCCTCGTAAACAAAATCCTCCCTGCTGTGCCTCTCATGTGTGCATGTGGCCCTGTCGCATACACAGTTTTCTCAGGAGACAGACAAAGTCACTGTGTCTTCCCGTTCTTTGTCTGTCCCTCAAACTCGAGGCTTAGCACCTGAGTAACGCAACCATGGCCAACACATGGCGTTCAGTGGAAGAGTGGCAGTGGCAGTTAGTCTAAAAAATAAACACAATCCTGTGATTGTTTTGTTTATTGTAAGATTTTTCTTCAGTAAGCAATGACATTATTCTGTCAGATATTAGTATAACTCCAATCCAAAAGACATGCTGTTCAGGTTCACCCAGAGTATGTGTCAATTACCAAAACAGAACTATTAGCAACCATATTGGATAAGGAAGATAGTGCTTCACTTACGTTGTACTAAACTTACAGTGTGCTCAGTGCAAGCAGGAAAAGAGATCATTGCATATTTCTAAGAACCACAGTGTATCGATACAAAAAAGATTTAATTTGACACTCTGAATTTTACCTTGTACTAATAGTCATAGGAATATTATAGCACTTCAGCATCGATGTTTAAATTCTTTACTTCAAAACGTGAAACTGGTGAGAAATCATAAATAATTAAAATACAAGTGCATTGTAATATTCTTTGTTAGGCAAGCCATATGTCTTTCCATCTGCATATTTCTTTTCTCAGCTAGAGGGATCTCTGTTACTAATAACAGATGTTTCATGAAATTTGGATGATTTGTGCTCCGGAGCTAAGAAAATAAATGTATTCATTATTAAAAGCAGTGGATGAAACCTATGTATCCTGTGTAGGTTGTTAATCATTTCATTCTATATAATTAATGTTTTTCTTCCAAAAAAGTTTTATTTTGAAATAGCTTGTAAATATTAATGTAAACTACTAAACAATGAAAACAAGATATTTATTAGCCAAGGTTGAAATATATTTTCTGTCTTTGTAAGTTACTGTGAGTAAAGAAGTGGGTAAGAAAGTTCTGTGATGTCTTTTTACCATTTTGCAGAATACCATAACTGTAGAGACAAAATGAGGGTACTGAGAAAATGAGACAATATAGAGATATGACAAATACAGCACAGGTGAAAGAGATTGCAATGTTTAGTGAGGTTGGTTATGCAGCAGCATAGAAAAAGTTCCAAAAACGTGAAGAAATTTTCCAAAATTAAGTCAAACTATGATGCATGTCAAAGGTTAGCTTTTTTAATGGAACTAAATTAAGTCAACCACATATTTATGTATGTAAAATCTGACTGTGGACCATAGTGAAAAATAAAAGAAAAAAATGCGGTAACCGGATATATGTACTTCTCTATTCCACTCCATTTTTATGTTACGTTATTATCACGGATAGAGCGCTTTGAAAACAGACCGATTCTCTTGCTCAGCAAGGTGCGATGTCTGTTCTCCTTTTACAGTCTTTGTAGAGTATAGATGAATTCCCTCCCGACAACACAAATGGAGAGAAGAGGCACTTCTTTGTCCTCATGGGGGAAAAAGGTGTTTCAGAAACCCAATTGTTGACTTTCAAAAAATTCACATGTACATATATTTTCTTTTTCTAAAAAAAAAGATGAGTGTTTGTCATACGCTAGACCATTTGAAATACATTACATATTTACGCTGAAGAATTTAAGGGTCAAATTCGTTCCTGGGAAAACTGCTGTTCCCCACTGCTTGTCAGAATAATTTGGCAAGTGCTTTCGACTCCAGCATCAGCAGAGCTGATACACGAGCTCTCTTCACTAGCATTATTCTCCAGTGTTTGGCTGTTTCCTCCTTCCTGAGATTACAGTAGATGGAACCCAAAATCAAAGCGCCACTGCTATGATGAGCATATGGAAAATGCTGACTTGTGATCAAAAGGGCCTATTTTATGACTTGTGCTAGAATAGCATGTTACACATATAAAGACATTAAAGACATGTCATCACAATCCAGGAAATCCCGTGGAATTCAAATTGTCCTTACCCATGTGATGTAAGTGCAAGGGAAACACCATGAAATTGTACGTCATTTCATGTTAGAAGCTTAATTTGGGGGTAGTTTATTCCACCCACCTTCTGGGATGTTGACTGTCTGTTGCGGCACTATCTTGGAGGACAATATGCAGCTCTTATATCCATTATGAGTAGCTATTGTGTCAGAGCTGAATATTTTTAATGTCATTTTTAAACACAGTAGAGACTGAAATATTGAGCTTCTTTGCGGAATACTTTTTCTGCATGCTTTTGATTTCTTTTTATATAATTTCTTGCATTGTTAAGGTTTCTCTTTACTTTTGCATTATTTCATCAGAAAAGAAATAATGTAGTTCTATGTGGTGTGCTTATCATTGTCCATGTCTGTGAAAAATTCTAGTATTTTAATAAAGTTAAAGAGAGAAAAAGTTCCAGAGAAAAAAGTGACATTTTTTTACAAGCTTTTAGGTCGATAATCACACCAAAAACACAAAGTACAAAACGGTGTTATTTAAAGTCGAGTGAAAAATAAATATGCAGAACCAGAAACATACAGCTTCTCTAGGAAGAAAAATGAAAAGGAAAACAAACACGTTAATGTGACAGTGATGCAGCAAATAATTCAATTTTACTTTGGATAAAGAAATGGACACTCTTTACTTGTAGAAAAACAGGGCTGTTTCTGCCCTTTATTTGATCTATTGTTCTTATACTCTTTGCACTTCTTTGAATCTTGATTGTTTTATATCAGTTTGACACTGCATGCAGTGTTGAAGGGGCAGAGGGATACCCCCATGGATCATTCAGAGAAAAATTAAATGAATCCTTTCTCTCATTTGAGGCTAAGATTACATTATAAACTGCAGACATTTACAGATATCCCAAATACCTACAATGAAGGAGTGGGTCACTGTGATTAAATATTTGTTTATAGATGAGCATCATGCACCATGCAGCACCCCCTCTGCTAGCTGCTTCATCACTGGTTCAACCATGAACCAGTCTGATGATAGTCTGGGCCTCCCCTCCCACTCTTACCACCCAGGGCTGAACTCATAGTAAGTCTTTAGAGCCCTCTCATGTCTCTCGTGTGTGTGGGAGAAACTGTCCGTTTTGCAGCCCAGGTGGTACTCTGCCTTATAGAAGATATAGAAGATTTCAGATTGTTTCTTTTTGGAACAGATGTTATGTTTCTCCCTTAATTATCACTGAGCTGTCATCACTCCTGCTGTCTGCTCAATGTAGACATCTCTATTATCCCTTATATATTTGCTGTGGTATCTAATGGATTTATAGAAATACCTCATCTGAGAACACCACTGGTCATTGGGTCCTTAAAAGACCATTAGATGTCATTATGTTTGAGTTAATAAAGTTAAATTTGCACAAATACTATTTTAAGGAAGCTTTTACACTATTCCAAGGTCACTATATAATTAAGGTTTAGTCTGTGTTTACTTGCTCAGCATACGATGCAAGATTTGTTCTCCTCAGGCTTCAGTGACTTAAATCTGTAATTATTACTTGATGGTTGGTTTTGAATTTCAATCTTTAAAATGTTGATGGAAAGCTAACGTAAAATAAAGATAGTGCATAGTATAAGGGCAAACTAAAATCCTCAGGTTTAGGTAAACCTCAGAACAATTTTCTTACTTTACAAATTCAAATAATACATTTACAGTTACATTTATTGATTTAGTGGACACTTTTTTCCAAAGCGACATACAGCTCAGTGAAAATACTAATTTGTTATTTGTATATTATTTGTTATTAATAATGCATTCATTCTTCTTATATGCTGTATTAGTATTGATTATTTAGTTACAATCCTTATTATACTTTTAATTTAATCCCTGTTTTATGAACCTAAAAAATTAGGAAAAAAAATGAATTGCCCTGCATTTGCTTTTCCCAGCTTGGCTTTAGTATTCAGTCTGTAGAACTGTCACTAGTCCCTGCACAGCAAACAGCATAGAGAAGAAGACATGCAAAGGGCATAGTTTAAATTTTCCTCTCTGGGAAGAGCTGATTAAACAGTGCTGATTAAACAGAAGATTTAGAGAGAAGAAGCTATGGGCCTGATAATAAATAAAAATTGTATAATTAGGCTGTAAAATTACTAGTAGAGGCTCAGATGAGAGAACACTGCCATGAGCTTGAAGGGGAAGTCTAGGAAATAAAATGTTTGTCCTGAAATATTAACATGTAACACTGAATAAAGTAAATGTGTAATTAAGAAAAATGTTTCAGCAAAAGTGTTATAAAGATGGGAAAATATAGAATGTATCTGCATGGACTGAAAAAAGGGCTATATTTAGAGCTATATAAAGACTGATGCCTTAAACTTTCAAGAAAAGTTAATTAATGGCTGAACCTGTAAACAAATATCATCCGACTGGGAGTTTTGTACTTCTGGATTAAACCGCGTCGTGTGGGACATTGGTTCCAACGTTTCGCTTCTCCTGTTGGAAGCATCGTCAGGGAGCTGCGACATCTTGTAAAGGTTAGATGTGAATGTGATCATTTATTATATTGGACCAGTTCCAATAAATTTCATTCAAGAAGCGAAACGTTGGAACCAATGTCCCACACGACACGATTTAATCCAGAAGTACAAAACTCCCAGTCAGTTGACACCAACCACGGAAGCCTACGGGTTTGAAATATCATCAGCATCAAGCTTTAATAATGATTGTAGAAACATAGTGACACGCCACCAGTTTCGAGTCGCCACTGACTCTAGAGCACAGTCTGAGCTCTGTCTTACCAGATGCTCACATGTATTTCCTGCACTCTATCACCTAGAACTGAGTTAATCTGCTGGTTTAAGAGATTAAACATTTTGTCAATATGTGGTTTTGGCAGAAAATAGACTTAAGAAGAAAGCCTTGTTGCAGGGCCTGTAGTTGATATCCAGTTTATATCCAGCAGAACTTTTTTCTTGTCAATCCTCACGTTTTTGTTAGTGCACAGAGGGTTTAGAAAAGGGGGGGAGCTGCCAGGTCCGAGCCACATTGCTCATTTATTATATTGGACCAGTTCCAATAAATTCCATTCATTCATTACCTTCCCAGTTCAGCATGCAAAGTAAGCTCAGCAAGCACTGGGAGTGCAGACCTTTAGAACAGTAGAGCTCACTGGGTAGCTGATCACCTTTCTGACCTTCGATTAACAAGACCCTATGAAACGTTTCCTAATTAGTTTCAACAGCAGGAAGGATGTTATGTACTACAAGACAAGATCTATGACTTTTTTATTACTCCAACAAATCACACACTCATATGATGAGATGGTGCTTTCAGTTGAACTGAATTTATTAACAACAATGATGATCGCAGTCAATAATTTGGACGCATTGCTATAACATACAAATATTGAACTTCTAATTTAACCGTAATACTTTTTTCTTTTGAGATTTTTCTATATTAATTGTATCTTTCAAGGTTGAGGTGAACACTTGAAACCGATAGCTGAGCCTGATGCACATAGATGGTGACTTTTAAAAATTTAATCCATTCAAATAATCAATCCTTTGTGTTTAAAGACATGCAAAAACATTTTTTTCCTTTTTGGATTAGCTTCAGAAAATTCATTCATATGCAGTCCTTCTGATAACGCTTGCATGGAAAGAAGATGAAAAGAGATACCAGTCAAAAAAGACAATTTGATATTGTCTTTGTCTTCTTCATTAAAATATTAATTTGAGTTCAAGGAAATTCAAATTTATGGTTATTCATTACTACAAATGATTTTCCCTTGAAGGATCTGTGGTCAACCCTGACTGCATACATTAATTTTTCCTAATTAATGAAAAAGTTATTGTGAAAGGTGGTGATAATGGATGATGATCAAAAATGATATCAAATTTCATTTTGTTAACTGGTTCTACAATGGACATTTTTATTGCCTGCCATATCAGACCAATGACATCTGAAAGACTTTGTTAGGGGCTGATGTCATCCCACAATCTCTTTTTTCTGTGTCTGTATGTGTGTGTTACAAACCCAGGCGTCTAGGGTAGCTAGAGCGTAACATCAAGGTGAGTGGTGACGAGTGGTAATAAGGGGCCAACAAAATCACATGTTCACGAATGAAGTGCTAAGTGCAAGTTCTTTTTGACTGTGCTAATTGGTGCAGATATTGAAGTGAGTATTAACAATATGACCAGAACAGAAAGATGCTTTCCAGGGGAAAAAAAAGAAGCGAGATGGTGCCAAAAAAAAAAAAAAATCACTTAAGTACACACACACACAGTCTGAACCGCTTGTCCCATACAGGGTTGCAGGGAGCCGGAGCCTAACCTGGCAACACAGGACGTAAGGCTGGAGGGGGAGGGGACACACTCAGGACAGGATGCCAGTCTGTCACAAGGCACCCCAAGCAGGACTCGAACCCAAGACCCAGAGGAGAGCAGGACCCAGTCCAACCCACTGCACCGCCATTCACTTAAGTAAACCAGTCTAAACTATCTCAAGTTGGTAGACTACCCTACCTATAAAATAAAACCAAACAAAACAAAACAAAAGGGTCTCCAGTATCTGTGATGCCCTAACTAACCTACTCTATCTACCAGAAACAAGAAGTATAGGGGGTGGCACCTGCCTCTCCCCTAATGTGTCTAGACAGGCTGACAAAACCTATTTGTATGATGACCTGCTAACCCGTCTGCTTTTTCCCAAAGACAACACCATAAAGTCAATAAACAACTAATCATAACAATAAACCAAAGAAAGTATAACTAAATGACTAGAGTCAATGATGCAATCACGTGCCAAACAAGCACCATGATACAAAAGTCTGGGTTTACTTGGCAAATGGTGAGGTCTTTAAAATGGCAAAGCCTGGAGGTGATAGGTCCAAATGGAGGAACAGGACTGATGATGATGGACAGGGATGACCACTAATGACAAACAACGGACCTGTACAGGAAGCAAAAACACAGAAACAGAGAAACGAATAACAAAACAAACGGAAAGTCTGTACAGGGACGTAGCTCTGTGTGTGTGATGTGTGGTGTTAAAAATGAGTAATTATAGAAATTGTTAAGCATGGTAACTGGTAATATTTTTGCATTGGATTTAAGGCTGTGCTCTGTGCTATGGAATATAAGATCACTGCATGAGAAGCAGGCTGTAACAGGCACCCAGATGAGAGGTTATTTGATAAAGGCAGGCTGTGGACACCAACAGCATGTCATAAAAGGCTGGTGGTCCTGCCTTGCCTGGAGTGAGGTCAGTTTAAGGTAAGCTGGATGATGGGGGTTGAATAGCTCAACTTTAGGGTGAGGAGTTTTAAGAACAAAGGAGAGGAAAATTATTAACCAAAAAGGCGGGAAAACATTGAACACATCTGTTGTAATGCCCTGTAATGAATTATGCATAATCTTGGCAAATAAAAGCAGGCAGGAAAGACTGATCGGGGAGACACCCATCTGGGGCTCTCCCATTGGCCAATGTTGTCGTGAAAAGTCTTTGTGTGTCTGAGTGCATTTCTTTTAGGGTCTCCTACGGCTGAAACGGGAAAGGGAAAAATTTGTTTCACAGATGGCATATGATCTAGTTTTGATTTAGAAGCAGAAGAAATCACTTAATTTGTGACTATAGACATGAAGGCATTATGGACATTTCTGGCATTACTGATTATGATTTTCATTTCTCCACATAGATGATTTCTCTTTAAATTATCTCCACTAAGCAACCACTGCCCTTCCTCTGAAACCCGATCACCCCACTGAGGTAAATGAGGAACACCAGTATTTCATCTGAAGAGGGTCTTAGACAGTTCTAGCAGCAGAAAGGACATTTCTGAGTATTTTTAATGAAAATTTAAATTTTATGAACAATATGCTATAATTCTTATTGTTATTATTGTTATTAGTAGTAGTGGTAGTAGTAGTAGTAATAGTTATTTAATATATTTTTTCTGGTATTGGGAGCTACAGGTCAAAAGTGAATTTCATGTTGTACTCAAGTTAAATTTCACCACAGGTCACAACTGAAGTCACAAATAACTCTATCCTGAATGGACAGCAGAGCAATCCCAGAACTTACTCCAATGAGCTCCATTTAATTGGAGTTAATCGAGCGTATAATTTAAATCAAAAAGCTGTAGTACCTTGGATTTTCTTGCAGATGACAAGTTTGTGTGGTATTGAACTGAAATGTGAGTGGCTTGCACTTTTTGCCTATAAATTATTCAACACTCATTACTTTTCTGAGGCTCACAGTTGAATTCCGATTGATCACCAAGTATTTTGTTGTACTAGCTATCCATTTCTGCATGAACATATCCTAAACAGCTCTTGGGCTGGATGATCATATTTCCTTTTAGTTTGTTCAAAATTTGTTCAATCAGTGCTGCTTACACAAATCTGACTTGTAATTGACTTTAGTAGCAATCACCGCACACATTTGGGACTAGTGGCACTTTGATTATACCTGTTTCCGTAACAGAATGTTTGACCATCACAGTTTTTTCCCTCTATTGTAATTATTGCTGCTTTTTAAGCAGTTGCAAGTGGACTGTCAAGGCCAATATGTTGCCTTGTCTGTGTAAAGTCTTTGGATCATTTGGTCAATACTGCATGAGGTATAATTTTAATTTCTCAACCATTCTTTAATCATACTTCATTTTTTAATCCTCCATATGATCCATATACAGTGTGTCATTCCCACCATCATTTTAAAGTAGTTCACAATGACTTTGTGTTTCAAAGGTAGTGCAGTTCCTCAATTGGATTACATCAGAGAGTTTGAAAAACTTTTGTAAAGAATAATGCATGAGGCTGAGGTAATTGACAAATCGATGTAATGAGAGATCCAGGCCAATCCTGAGCAGTTCTAAGTGGATGTACTATGACGGATGTCACCCTCAGCCGAATTGGCAAAGTGCTGTACATGGCAGGCTCTTCTTACAGCACCTGCCATTTTAAAACTTGAGGCCACCTGCCTTGCATTTTAAATTTTTCAGTTTTCATGTCTAATTAAAAGAATTTCCTTAACATTATTTCGTTGTTGGTAGCATCTAACAATGTTACAGTGAAATCAAATGTATGGGTTGAGAAATGACATGAGCTTACATTTAGTAACTTGTATTTAATTATTCTCACTTCTCATGTCTTATCCACACGTGATGACTGTACCTTCCAAAATGATTTTGACTACACATTTGGTGGGTAACTTTTAAATTAAATTCATCCAGTCTATTGCAGATATTATTTCAAGCACAATCTCCATGTGAGTCAAATAATATAATTTAACTGAAAAGTGTAAACTTGCCATCCTTCCTGGATTGGGGCCTTGTCGTGGTGGAAGGGCTTGCGTGATCTAAGGATCTCCAGAGCTATTTTGACGGGAGCAGTATGCTCCTGGTAGGGTCTTCCATGGCGACCATGTTTGGAGTGAAGATTCAGACTAACACAATCCAAAAAACTCCTATGATGAACGTAAACAAGTCAACGTTTACCCTGCCCGGAACAGGGTCACCGGAACCTACCCCTGCAGCCAAGCCTTGGGGTAGTGTTCCTAGGCGAGCGCCTGGTGGCCGGGCAGCCCACGTAACCCAGCTGGGCTCAGCCCAAAAAGGCAATGTGGGGGGCCATGTGAGCCCACAACCCCCAAGGTCCAGCATAGGGGTGGGGGCAATGCCTTTCAGAGTTGCTTTGTGGGCATTTGAATCGAACACAATATGTGCAGAGTGCACATGTTCTCCTCATATTTGCAAATTGCAGACATACACAGAGGATAGCAATGGTTGAGCACTTCTCTTCTCTCCCTTACATAGAAACCACGAGTTACTTCCATCCATCCCCGGTCCAAAATTGTTGTTCCATGTCAAAGAAGCTTTAATGGTTTTCAACATACTTTTTCTAGTTCTTACCTCCTTGTAGTAAGACGACTGACCCTCAAGCTTTTACTTCCATGCCATAACTGCTTGCCAGTATGGCTAGTGGCAACCACTGCTGTTGACACGTTTTTTAAATCAAAATGGTTTGTCAGAATAATACATAGATACAACACATTTGATTATGTTGCCTTTTATTCCACTGAAGAAAAAAATATGGAAATAGCTCCGAAATGTAATTTATTTTAAGCTCAGTTTGCCAAGTGCAGAAGCATGTTTCCAGTTGCTTCATGTTTTCAACAAATTGCCTGTTTTCACATCATTGTCAGAAAGTACATGGCTTGTTTAAGTTGAGCGCAGCATGTAATTGTGATACATATTCATGTTTTTAAAAACTGAATAAATGCAGTTCTAACAGTTTTAATGTGACTCATTTTATTTAAAATAAAAAAGAAAAACAATATTTGAGGGCTCTCACTACTGATGTTTAGTCTGACCCCCCCACTTGCCATGCTTCGATGTTTTTTTAATTATATACAACATTGTAGATAAACCTTGGATAAATCTGGTTAAAAACAATGATGACTTCAGAGGAGGGTTGACCTTGTAACTCGAAGGCATCCAATAATATAATAAAGCTTTCATGTGTCTTTACCATGCCACTAACACCCATAATCATGTTTGAGCCTGTATTTCCCTTGGCAGTAAAAAAGCCCAAATATGTTATTTGTATTTCTTAAATAATATTATCCTTGCCTCAAAATCAATATACTAACTTCTCAAAAAACCTGTGATTTAAATTTAAATATTCATCTAAGTGGGGATGCGGTGGCGCAGTGGGTTGGACTACAGTCCTTCTCTCCGGTGGGTCTGGGATTCGAGTCCCACTGGGGGTGCCTTGCGATGGACTGGCGTCCCATCCTGGGTGTGTCTCCTCTCCCTCCGGCCTTACGCCCTGTGTTACCGGGTAAGCTCCGGTTCCCCGCGACCCCGTATGGGACAAGCGGTTCTGAAAGTGTGTGTGTGTGTATTGATCTAAGTGAAATATTGTGCACTCTTAGTTTTATTTTCACATTTTTCAGCCCATTTAATCAGTGGGTTCTTGCCATGCTGATAACTGTACCCAGTTAAACATTTTGTAAATCTCACAACTTAGACAGACTATCCGCAGGGAATATTTTACGTAGGTAAAGTACCCTCCTTAAGTGTAGTTGTAAGTGCAAGCCCAAGTATAGAAATTTTGAAATCCAACATTTGCATTTCCCTTCTGTAAAGTATCCTCTAGTACTTGTGAATAAACATTACATTACATGTGCACTGTAGATAGGTCTGGATGAAAAATTATAATGGCTTGTGTCCTTTCTTGATGTTTTCTCTTTATTGTATATTTGGTTTTTTTTTTTTGGTATGTTCTTCTCTCTTCTATTATTTTAGGCATCAGTGTTTTAACTATTATATATTCTTATTCCTATGATATTGATCCAGTCTGATACTAGTATAACTATATGGTAACTGAGTAGATTTGGCAGATTATAGTGTAAGACTTTGCCAATGCACATGGCAGTTCTTAAGGAGCGTTGACAGATGCACATGCAGGCACTGATTCAATATCCCAACCACAGATCCGAACGTTAAGGCATGGCATGGGTAGCGCTGTCATCTGCCATGTTGGAATTTCCGATGGTGCCGTTGCTTCAGAGGTGTCATGCGTCTGGCTTGGCTCACCACCGAGAATCTGTGTACGCTGAGCATGGAGATGTGACAACTGGATGACAAGTGCGGAAAAATGCGGAGGTGGGAGTCCCTGCACCCCTGAGGGACCACAAAGGAAGCTCTGTGGCTCCCATGAAGGAGACACAAATGGATATTTACTGCTGTAATGTACACTGGTAGTGTGATAGAGAGAAACCCATTGTCAGGTTTGCTTCTCAGCCTATCTTCTACTGCTTTTACTAATTCCAAGACCTTGGTCTGCACTGAAAAGCTAGCTGTCACTCTGTGCATGTGTGTGAAGGTGTGCGTGTGTTCATCTGAACCTCTGGAATAATCTTCAACACAGCTTTATACTGTTGTATCAGAAGAATACACTGCTAATGATTAAATGTGAACGGTTTTCATTAGAAGCACCCTCTGCTGTCTTTGATCATATTATGCAATGAAGTTCCAGCTTTCATTCTTTTTTTTTTTAGTTTTAATTAATTGGTTTTATGGACAGTACAGGGTCAAAACAGCATACAGACAGACAGTTCACCAAGAAAAAGGAAATATGTCCACATACATAGAGCAGGGGCTCAGGGTCACAGCCATGATCATGCAGCACTTTCTAATAACTGCCAGAAGGGTGTCCACCTATTCCAGAACTCACTGGAATTATGCAAATCAAATGTCAATTTTTCAGGTGGGAGAAATTCAAACACTTAAGTCATCCACATGTTTACAGAGGGAACGTCAGGTATCGACCACAGCATAAAAATACAGTTCTTTGTCAAATATGTCAGAGTAGATGGTCTGTGTACCATAGCATCATCAAGGCAGGAGTTTGGGTTATGATTTAAGAGTGTAGTTGGGGAAAAATCAACATTTCTTGGATCGAGGTGTGAACTCCAGTCTTGTAAACTTGTATCTTGCCACATTCCCAGAATAAATGTATCAAAGTGCCTGGAGAGGGTTTGCATTTTTAACACAGCTAAGATGTACCTGAGAACATGCAGAGAAAGTGCATTGAAGTAAGGTAGATAGATAGTTTTGTTCCTGGATGCTGAGAGGTACAGCTTTTACTGAAAAGAATTGGAGTGGTGGCTGGCTGGGCGCGGTGATGAAGAAGAGCCGTGGTCGAGGTTCGCATCGAAGTCGAGCTGGTGATATTGTTCTGTGGGGTGACTCTGAAATCTAAGTCAAGGGTCAAAGCGCAGGTCCAAACCGATGGAGCAGGAGTAGGAGCAGGAGCTATCATGATCACAGGGTGGACAGCTGTCTCAAATAGATTGTGGTGCGGGTGACGGAGTTTCTCCCTTAATTTGGTGAAGGTGAACTTGGCTGATCTGCTAGGATGTGACAAATAATAAATATGCAGGTGAATAAATAAGCAAGCGAGCAATGCCTGGACCAATCCAGTAGATCTCCATGGTGGAATGATGGAAAGAAAATGTTATAGACTACAGAGGTAAATGTTTAGTGAAGAACGGCCCATCTGATATGCAGAATTACATGAAATATGGTGAGGCTCCCAGCACTGTCCCTTTGTCTTCATCGCAAGGCATTTTGCTGATGCTGTCAGTGCTGTGCTCCTCCTCTGAATACAGGAGCAGGAGAAATGAGTGGAAAATCTAATGAGGGCAGCTGCCAGTCATCCATTATCAGTGGACAGTAATTCCTTTTTTGTTGGCTTTGAGTGACAAAAATATCCAACAGGGTCTATAGTCTCGTTGTGTTTCTTGCCCCAGGAAAGAAATGGTTCTGGTTCCCTGCATTCAAATGGCTCAAGCATGATCACACATCTCATTTGGTTATGTCTGTTTAACATAGAGCAAGCCACTTATAAAAGGAAACGTCTGTGTTACGGAACTTTGAAAACGACAGTCGGATGTTATCATCTGGGCTGCTTCATTGAGCATCCAGTGACTGAAGTCCTGAGTTCTTTCATAAGTGTGTAACACTATACATGCCCACTATTAACAAAAAAAAAAATAAAAATTTTAGAGGGCTATTATAAGAAAACCAAGACAGAGGCACCCAAAAAGACATTGCATACAAAATGCACGCATGGGTTTCATGAGTCTACAGGAGATTGACAGATTCTTTCTCAATTTTGATCAGGGAAAGGGACCAGGCTTTAACCTTTACTTACCAAAACTTGTTAAGCAAACAATGCCCGCCCACTCATGTCCAATGGAAATATTATATTAAACGTGTGTATGCCATGCTTCCCTTCTGAGGTGGTATCTGTCTGTTTCACCACCTCTCCTGTGTTATGTGAGGTTCATTTGAGGCTATAGACTTAGACTCAGTGCCCAACAACCATAAAGAACCCACAACATAACAGCTGAGATCTCACAGTTCATGTGTACCATTTAATTCTGCTAAAGAAGATTAGTATTTCTCCTGTCTTCCAATAATTACCATTTCTTATGCTCATTGTAAAGAATTTTCTAGTTAGGCTACTGAGTGTTTTAAAAGCTATTCAGTTTTTTTCCCAAAGTCCCATGGATGTGTTAAGGGCACACACACACACACACATACTGTCTGAAACTGCTTGTCCCAAGCAGGATCGCGGACAGGAGCCTAACCTGGCAACACAACACACCGGTGGGGGGGGGAATGTGTGAAACACCCAGGACGGGATACCAGTCCGTCGCAAGGCATCCCATTTTTTTGAGGCACAATTTATTTTGAAGTCTTTTGTCTCTTTTTGTCTCTTGGAATCATGATTATCGTGGTGTGATTATACAGGTATTTGCATATGTATTTAAACATTTTTGAATTGTTTTTAACACCTATTTTTTTTGTGATTTATTGTTTTTGTTTCTTCTTTCTTACTTTTTTCCCAAAAATTTAGAAAAAATGGTTTTTTGGCTGCTGTCCATTATTTCCAAAATCCATTTTCTGGTGTTTGCAGTTCTGCAGATGGACTGTAGTGTATTTATATATTAGTTGATTCATTTTGCATCGTTGATACTAAATCCACTATGCCTCTTGAAGTTAAAGGGGAGAGCTAATAGCACAGTGGTTAGAGCTTGGTGGCACAGTGAGTAGCGCTGCTGTCTCACTGCGCCTGGGTGGTGTGAGAGAATGTGGGTTTGATCCCTGCTCAGTCTGTGTGGAGTTTGCACGTTCTCCCTGTGTCTGTGTGGGTTTCCTCCCACAATCCAAAGACATACTGTTCAGGTTCCCCCTATAGTGTGTGAGTGACAGAGAAAGAGTGTGCTCCACTAATGTATGGATGAGTGACCCAGTGTAAGTAGCGTATCTAGCAGTGTAAGTCACTGTGGTGAATAAGGTGTGTGGGCTCACAACACTACAAAGAGTTCACTGAAAGTCAGTTTGGAGAAAAGCATCTGCCAAGTGAATAAATGTAAATGTAAGAGCTGCTGCTTTTGGACCCAAAGATCGCAGGCTTCAGTCTCACCTCCAGATGTAGTGTCATTGAGCAAGGTACTTACCCTACAATTGCTCTGGTAAAATTACACAGCTCTATAAATGGGTAAATAATTGTAAGTAGCTTTGGAGGAGATCAACTAAATGAATAAATATGAAGTTTGTTTTTATTATTTGTTTTTATTTTCATGATTTTGTTAAAAACTAGTTATAAAAAGTTACATTGTTACAACATATCTAATTGTTTTTAACTGGAAATCAAGACTTAAAGAAGAAAGCTGGGATTCTCTGGCATTATAGGCAATTATAGTCCTAGTGTTATATGCCTTTATAGTCCTGAGCAAATAGGATGTATATTGCATTGTACATTGTTAAAGTTGACTTTTAATTTTCAGTAAATGGGTTTAGATTATGTGCCTGCTGGAATCACACCATTAAAATTCTCACTCTGTTGCAATTTTGCATTCATACTCTTGAAAGTGATTTTGTTTATTCATACAAAATTCAAGTATCTGGGAATATTATGCAATCACAATTTACCTCCCAAAATATACTGGCAAATTAATATGTAAGAGGGTTTATTGTGTATAAAATAAATAAAAATTCCCCACTCGCCCCCTTTTTTTGCGGGCGGTCTTACACCTTCAAGCTCGGGTCCTCTACCGGAGGCCTGGGAGCTTGAGGGTTCTGCGCAGTATCTTAGCTGTTCCTCGGACCGCGCTCTTCTGGACAGAGATCTCGGATGTTGTTCCCGGGATCTGCTGGAGCCACTCTCCCAGCTTAGGGGTCACAGCCCCAAGTGTTCCGATTACCACGGGGACCACTGTTGCCTTCACCTTCCACATCTTTTCTAGCTCCTCTCTCAGTCCTTGGTATTTCTCAAGCTTCTCATGTTCTTTCTTTCTGATGTTGCCATCACTTGGGATGGTGACATCTATCACTACGGCTTTCTTCCTCTGTTTGTCCACCACTACTATGTCCGGTTGGTTAGCCATTACCAGTTTGTCAGTCTGGATCTGGAAGTCCCACAGGATCTTAGCTTGGTCATTCTCGACCACCCTTGGGGGTGTATCCTACTTTGATCCTGGGACTTCCAGCCCATACTCGGCACAGATGTTCCTGTACACTATGCCAGCCACTTGGTTATGGCGTTCCATGTATGCCTTGCCTGCTAGCATCTTACACCCTGCTGTTATGTGCTGGATTGTCTCAGGGGCATCTTTGCACAGCCTGCACCTGTGGTCCTGCCTGGTGTGGTAGACCCCGGCCTCTATTGATCTTGTACTTAGAGCTTGTTCCTGTGCTGCTATGATTAGTGCCTCTGTGCTGTCTTTCAGTCCAGCTTTGTCCAGCCACCAGTATGATTTTTCGATATCAGCCACGTCTTCAATCTGCCGGTAGTACATACCGTGTAGGGGTTTGTCCTTCCATGATGGTTCCTGTTCTTCCTCGTCCTCCTTCTCGGGTTTCTGCTGCCTGAGGTATTCACTAAGCATCTCATCAGTCGGGGCCATCTTATTGATGCAGTCAAGGATCTTTGTTGTTTCATCCTGGATAGTGGCTCTGACGCTCACTAGTCCTCGGCCTCCTTCTTTTCGCTTAGCGTACAGCCTCAGGGTGCTGGGTTTGGGGTGAAACCCTCCGTGCATTGTCAGGAGCTTTCTTGTCTTGATGTCAGTGGCTTCTATCTCCTCTTTTGGCCAGCTTATTATGCCAGCGGGGTATCTGATGACCGGCAGGGCGTAGGTGTTGATAGCCCGGACCTTGTTCTTCCCATTCAGCTGACTTCTCAGGACTTGCCTTACTCTCTGTAGGTATTTGGCGGTTGCTGCTTTCCTTGCGGCCTCTTCATGATTCCCATGTGCCTGCGGGATTCCAAGGTACTTGTAGCTGTCCTCAACATCTGCTATGTTGCCTTCTCGTAGTACAATCCCCTCAGTTCTGACTACCTTCCCTCTCTTTGTTACCATCCGGCTACACTTATCCAATCCGAGTGACATTCCGATGCCATTGCTGAAGATCCTGGTGGTGTGGATCAGGGAATCGATGTCTTGTTCACTCTTGACATACAGCTTGATGTCATCCATGTAGAGGAGGTGACTGATGTTTACTCCATTCCGTAGTCGGTATCCGTAGCCAGTCTTGGTGATGATCTGGCTGAGGGGGTTCAGGCCTATGCAGAACAGCAGTGGGGACAACGCATCTCCTTGGTAGATGCCGCACTTGACGGTGACTTGCGCAATTTGCTTGGAGTTGGCCTCTAGGGTTGTTTTCCACTGCCCCATTGAGTTCCTGATGAAGGATCTTAGTGTCCTGTTGATCTTGTATAGTTCTAAGCATTCCAGGATTCCATGAGTGAGGCATCGAGTCATAGGCTTTCTTGTAGTCAATCTAGGCGGTGCACAGGTTGGTCTGTCTGGTCTTGCAGTCTCGGCTGACTGTTCTGTCTACCAGTAGCTGGTGTTTTGCTCCTCTGGTGTTTCTAGAAATTCCTTTCTGGGCTCCGCTCATATATTGAGCCATATGCCTGTTCATCTTAGCCGCTATGATAGCGGAGAGCAGCTTCCATGTTGTGCAGAGGCAGGTTATTGGGCGATAGTTGGATGGGACTGCTCCTTTCTGGGGGTCCTTCAGGATCAGGACTGTCCGGCCTTCTGTTAACCATTCAGGGTGGGTCCCATCCATTAGCAGCTGGTTCATTTGTGTTGCCAGGCACTCATGGAGTGCAGTTAGCTTTTTTAGCCAGAAGGCATGGATCATGTCAGGGCCTGGTGCTGTCCAGTTCTTCATACTTGAGACTCTTTCTTGGATGTCTGCCACTGTGATGGTTACTGGGTCCTGTTCAGGGAGGTTGCTGTGGTCTGCTCTTAGATCCACTAGCCACTGGGGTTTGTTGTTATGTGAAGCTTCCTTCTTCCACATGTTTTTCCAGTATTGCTCAGTCTCCAACCTTGGTGGGTCTGCTCTCATGTTATTACCCTGCCACTGAGAGTACACTTTGGATGGTTCTGTGGAGAACATCTGGTTTATTCTTCTGCCCTCTATCTCTCTTGTGTACCTCTTCAGGTGGTTAGCCAAGGCTGTGAGTCTTTGCTTGGCAGTTTCTAAGGCCTCAGGTATAGACAGCTTGCTGTACTTCTTAGGCAGGGTCTTCATCACACCTTTCTGCGGTTCCAATAGCTGACTTACTTCCCTTCGTGCTGCCTTGATCTTGGCCTCTAGCCTTCTTTTCCATGGAGGATACTGCTTCTTATGCTTGGTATTCATCTTGTATCCAACCATCTCAAGGATCACTGTTGCTGTGTTGTACATCAGCTGGTTGGTCTCAGTAGGGATTGTTCATAGTGCTGCATTCACATCTTCTAGTAGACTTTCAGTAGGTACTTCACTTGGTCTTGGTAATCGGCCACAGGGGCTCCAGGTGTCCTTCTTAGCCATGATCTTATCTCAGCTGCTCTTGCATTCAGCTTACAAGGGCTCATTGTTCTTGGGGCTTGGTAACCAATCTCAGTATGTGGGGATGATGATATCTCCCCCCCCTGACCTGTTGTCCTGGCTCCCCCTTCCCATAACATTTGTGCTGTACATCATCAATCTCTAGTTGTGATAGCAGTTGTTTCTTGCAGATGTTGTAACACTGAACTACTAATTGTTTAGGCATTAGTCTTGATGTTGGGTTTCAAAGTATCCATAGGTCCCACATCCTCTTCATGTAACCCCTTTTACTGGGGTTACTTGTGTAGTAGCATTCCAACAGTTCCCTATTCTCATCTCTTGTCCATGCATGCCTTGTTCTAGTTCCAGTAGCCCACTTATCACCAGTATGTCCTGGTTCCCCAACATCTGGCAAGGCCTTGTTAATCCAGGTAACATCTGAGCCAGCATGACTCTGTTTGTTTTACTCTCATCTTGAAGGTAGGCAGAGCCAAGCATAAGGGGGTCTTGCCTAAGGACCCCCTACTGGAGGTAGGCCATGACTGGGATTCAAACCCCCACTTTCCCAGCTGAAAGGCAGCAATCTTACCACTACACTATCCAGCCCCTCATATCCTAGGTAGGCAGAGGGGGTTGTTTTTTTTTTTTTTTTTTTTTTTTTATATACATATGGCACATTACATATTGTAATACAACATAGTACACACACACACACACACACACACACACACACACATACGGAACTGCTTGTCCCATACGGGGTCACAGAGCCTACCCGGTAACACAGGGTGTAAGGCCAGAAGGGGAGGGGAGGGGACACACCCAGGACGGGACACCAGTCCGCCACAAGGCACCCCAAGCAGGACTCAAACCCCAAACCCACCAGAGAGCAGGACTGCAGTCCAACCCACTGCGCCACCACACCCTCCCTACAGCATAGTATTTTGGTTCATTTTTCATTGTTGAAGGCAACATTGCTTGACTCTCTACTAATCTGCTGTGTTCAGTTTGCAGGAGATTTTCCCAGTGCTTGTGAATCAGGAAGTCAGTTTGTTAGTTATTAATTGACAGGTTGGGACTAATTAGAAATACGCACACTTTACCTCAGGTTATTTAACCATAAATAGAACCAGTCACAAATAATATATTGTGAGTAAGTAAGCCCTTCTGTGATGGAAATTTACTTTTCATGAAGTCATATTCATGTCTCCTAAACGTAGTTATAAACTAGTCATAAACTATCCTTTAATTTACACAGCTATTATTTATTGTTTTAAATTGTGTCTTAAAGCAATATTAAGTAGTTTCTAATGTAAATCAACATCATATTTCAGAATACAGTACCGGTGCAGAAATAAAAAGTCAACATCGTGAATTATTTTATAAAGCATGCAGATGTGGTCAGAGTCCATCTGTTGTTTGACTAAGCATTAGAATAGGCATGAGTTCTAATCTATGTGATTATGTGTGTGCCATAATTGGTGGTACCTGACAAAACAGTCTCAGGGTTTTAAACAGGGCCATCTTCCTGGCATAACAATAATAGTGGTGCTGGTGGCATTTATCATGTAAATTTAATTCAGGAGATCCTGAATGTGACAGACATGACAAACAGGGACAGAAAACTTTACTGAAAGAATGTCGTGTCTCACCGTATATTACCAGGGTAAATATAAATAGTCGCACATTCAGTTTGCTATTCAGTGCATAAATGTGGGTGGGTTGGACAGCAAATAAGGAAAACCACACTCTTCAGCAACTCTGAGCTTCGTAAAACTGGAGAGTTCAGCTCATATCTAAACCGGAACTGACTGAGGAACAGACATTTCCATTGCAGATAAGTCCAGGGAACCAACAGTTTTAATTAGATTTGGAAAAAATAAAAAGAATCTTATCTATGTAATTAGATTCTGCGTTTTCCTTTTCTCCGGTCTCTTGCCCTTTGATTAATATTTTGTACCTAAGATGCAGAACAAAATAGTCTGGAATCCATTGACTTTTCCATATCTCTAACTCCCATTATGTTTCCATTGAATGACTGAAATATCTTCACACGTTAAAATTCACATGCTGAGTTTTAAGTCTCCCAGCAGTCAATAATGCAACATTAATAAACCAGCAAACAGCTTCGGAAGGGAATATATATATATATATATACAGATTTGATTATAAAGATCATATAACAACAGGAATTACACAAAAATGAATATAACATTATTTCTGAAAAAAATTCTGTTTTACACACAGTAGTTTCTCATGCACACACAAACACACTGTAATTTTTCACATTGACTTTAAAATTAATTAGATAAATAAGACAAATAGATAAATAATATAGGCAATACTACATGCATGCAATTTTCTATGAATTACTTTGGAATTTAAAGTGAAACTTCAAATTCTGTGTCTAAGGCATAACTTTCAGAAAATGGGGCATGGCCAAAACCTGTTATGTCTCTGGTATTGTCAGTGATATAATTTGCTTTTTGATAATATCTGGTGAGAAGTTTGCATGTAACAGGAGAATTGACAAATTAGTTTATGTGCCATTAATCAGAGGTAAAAATTAGGCAATAGGATAATCCCTGCGAGGTTTGAAAATAATGCAGTTCCTTACTGCAACATGACTTGTAACAAAAGTCTGTAGAAATACAACTGTTATTGTTTAGGTTTAGTTAGATTGGAATGGGTTGTTTATATTCTTCCAGATATTCACTGATTTTCAATGACATCTGATCATGGCTCTTTCCTCAAGGCAAAGCTTGGTGTTGACCTCCACTGTGGGTTCATGTGTATAGAACCCCACCAAGAGATGTCTCATTGGTAAACAACAAGCGACATTTATGAGAAAACAGCCATCCTGGGGACTGAAATGACATTTATGCACAGAAACTTTAACTGTTGGCTGACAACCACCTAGGGGAAATATACAACCTTGAGGGCATATGCATCTTGATTTCACAAATTGTAGAATGCTCAAAACTGGTGCACTGCTGCACAGTCCTAGATATTCTGAGCTGTTTACAAAATTTTAACAGCAAACACCATCAAGCCACCTCTATCTGTGAAAAAATGTCTAAGTATCCAGTCATATAGTATTATTTTATAACATTTAAAAATCATTATGATCAAAGTGGTAAATAAAGCTAACATTGATGTTAATGTGCAGCACCTATGCAACATTTTTCACATGTGAGGTCTTTTTGCATTTACATTGAAATTTATTCATGTAGCAGATGCATTTTTAAAAGCAGCTCTGAGTAAACAGAAGTGAATTTCACCAACAGACAGCAGTCGTACCTGAATGGGCTTATCAACGTTTTCATTCATTCATATTCAGTGCTTATTTACAAATGTTTTTGCTGATTGCAAATCAATATGTGGAGTATCACTTTCAAACAGATGTAATCTTTTTTACATAAGCTACAATACTCAGTTTTGTTAGTCTGATTGACAGCTTTTGGTTTTTCAGCATGCATTACCAACCAACCAGTGTCAACGACTGCTTGTCCTGGGGTCGCGGCGAACTGGAGCCTAACCCAGCAACACAAGGCGCAAGGCTGGAGGGGGAGGGGACACACCCAGGACGGAACACCAGTCCGATCATGCATTACTGGTTTACTAATGCCAACCAGAATACAATCATTATGTATTGTAGTCATACTTGTCATCATCAAGTGTTCATTTTCAATTGGATCTTCCTGATGAGTGCACACTAGTACTGTTGCACCCATGTTGGTTTACATTTATCCATTTAGCCAGTACAATTCTCCAAAGCAACTTACAATATTAAGCTACTTACAATTATTTACCCGTTCATACAGCTGGATAATTTTTACTGAAACAATTTAGGGGAAGTATCTCGATCAAGGATAAAGCTGGGATTCCAAACTACAACCTTTGGGTCCAAAGGCAGCAAATCTTACCACTACACTACCAGCTGCTGGCAAGTAGATTGTCAGTTAAGTAAACCAAACTAAGTGGTAAATATTGTGATACATTTTGCCTCCAGACAGGAGAGTTTTGTGTTTCTGTCTGTAACTTTTTGCTGTGCCTTGTATGAACCGAGTGTGAATTAGAAGTAGAAAAGCAAATCTATGAAGTGACCGGACTCGTGTTTGACTCACTTGTTATATGAGGTGTTGGAAATGTGATTTGATCTCAGTGCTCTCCATGGAGGGGCACATGGTGGCACTGCCACCTCACAGCTGTCATGACCCCAGTTAGTGAAAGTTCTTAGGTTCACCAGAAGCACCACCTGAGATCCACATAATTAAGCCAACAAACCTGCTTTCAGCTAACCTGATCAGTTTCCAGCCCTATAAAGGGGTTGAAGTCACATCACAGGTTTGTGGGCTCTTGATCAGCCCATTGCTGCTTTCCCAGCGATTACCTAGTGACTCTTGTTTGCTGACTTGCTTCTCACGTTGTTGTTTTAATATGTTTCTGTTCCAGTCCTGAGCTCCTGTCCTGTCTTTGCCACACTGTATTAGCTCTGTGCACTCATCATTTTTTTCACTTATTGTATAACACCCTGTGTGTCCCTTGGCTCTGTGTCTATCACACCACCCATGTTCTTTAATTCCTGGTTAGCACCGTGCACTTGTATTTACACTGCAGTTGAGATTGTTGCACTTTGTCTGTCTTTGAATGGTACCGCAACACATCCGTGTTCGTTTTAGGTTTGGTCATTGCAAAAGCACAATCTGCTTTGGTGTAAGTTCCAATTTCACTTGACCAGTGTGGAGTTTGCGTGTGTCCACATGGGTTTCCTCCCACAGTTCAAAGACATGCAGTTCAGGATTGATATGCCAAATTGCCTTAGAGTGTGAACAGGTGAGTGACTGAATATGTGACTACTTTGCAATGGACTGACATCCTGTCTCATCAGCGTTGCCCCCTGCAATTCTGGAATAGGCTCCGGATCACCGCAACCCTGCTCAGGACAAGTGGTTATTTAAATTGGATGGATGGATGGATGGATGGGCAGCTATGGAGTTGAATGGGTTGTTGAGTCTCGTCCCAGGGGAACTGTATAGAAATACTACACTCTTCACAACAAATGAAAGCTGTCTGGTCTGTGTTGCACGAAATTCAGTCCGACACTGTCCCAAGAGGTCTATTTAGATGCAGCTTGATTTAATTTTATGATGATACTAAAGTCAACAGAAAAGTGTTAATAATTTATTAAGTCTCATTGGAGCCATGAAGATGCTGTCACAGGACATGCTGTAGTATGTCACAACCATCTTCAATCACCCTTACAAATGTTTGTCTATTGTAGTATTAAATGGTGAGGGTATGTTTTGACACAATTTATACAAGCAACAGAAGGCCAGTAAGGGGCTGCCTTCTTTAGTTTAACAAACACATTTCACTTCAGTTACACATTAGAGATACTGGTGCCCCGAGTGCACTGCTCAGAGTATTTACAGTAGCACTTTGAGTAGATGATCTGTTTGTAAAAAAAAATATACAGCATGTATATATACTGTATATACACACACACATACATACATATATACAGCATGTGTTTAAACACATTTTTATTTAAGTATATTTTATCGCACGTGAGATATATTTTCACTTCATGAATACAATGGTTTTTATTATTCACATTTATTTATTTAGAAGACGCTTTTCTCCGAAGCGACTTCCAGTGAACTCTGTGTAGTGTTATCAGCCCACACACCTTATTCACCAAGCTGTCTTAGACTGCTAGATATACTACTTAGAAAAACATGTACATTTTGGATTATTTCCTACATGTATTTTAAATGCATTAAATACACATATAATAAAGAGTTTTAAAAATGCACTTTAAAATATATTGCAAAATATATTTATCATGGACCTTCTCTTGTATGCCTCGAGTCTCTTCTTCCTGGAAGCTGCAGCTTTTGGAGTCTAAGCATCATTTTTACTCTGCTTTCGTTTCTCTGTGTTTTCACTGAAATTCAGGGATGTCCTGACCTGTTGCCACCAGATGACATTGAATGTAGTCTTGCAGAGCAATTCATGTGTCAAGAGAGACTGAACAGCTCAGATGTTTTTCAGACACCCTGGTGCCAAGAGGAAGAGCGCTTGTTTCGAATTCTGGGTGGATTGTGGTTCTTGTCTGGAGACTCCCCAGAAACTGGCTAAATCTGATCCCTCACTAATCTCTGCAAAATGGATGAAGCTCAACTCATTCCATTAGTTCATGCAGTTCAGTGGTGTGCCTATTAATTTTATTGTAAGTAATGCACGTTAAATATCAGTTACTACATGAAAGAACCATGCATTCTACAAATAATAACAGTTTTATTGATAAAGAAACAAGCACAACAGTAGCATATCTGGACTTTACTGCAATGTACAAAGGAAAGTGACATTAACATTGTTACAGTGCTGAGATATTGTTTGTCCACATAGCATAGCTTGAACAAATACTGAGTCAATGTACGACCATTTGCCTTGAAGTCAGCAAGGTCAGCGCCAATAATTATGCCACAACACAAACTGGTTATCTATAGTATATAACTCCTCAGCATCAATGTCTGGAATCCTGCAACAAAGCCGATTATTTTAAAAAGATAGTTTGTTTTGGTTAATTTTGAGTTGCCCTGCTGTACAGTTTGCACGATTGTCTCTGTAAGTTGGGAGCCTCGTCGAGCTTCTCATCGAGTGTTTGCAAATGCTCAGCTTGGTTGCAGACAATCAAGTCATATGCACATTCACAACAAAATAAAACCATGACAATATGTATGCAGTGAAGTCAACATTTGGCAACATCGAGCACATGGACAGGGCCTTTATGAAACAAACACACACATATGTGTGCTTTTTGTTGACTTTATTGTTTTTTCAATGTGAAGTCATCATACCAAATACAATATGACAGTGCCAAATGAAATTTTCAAAGCACTGTGTCTGAGTCATTTAATATATGCTTTCTGTCCTGGGCCTCATGAAAAGACTAACCCAACCACCACCTGAGGGAATTGTGTGTAAGCGCTATGGCAGCTTTGCCCCATCACTGAATGCCCTGGGCTTGGCTGTGCTTGCTCCCCGTGAACTAACCACAGATCCGCAAAACTTTCTTTTGAAAAGTTTGAAATAAAAGAAAGACACATCTTTAGGCGCTGTCACACATTTAACAAAAAGCCCTTCATATGATCCAACTTTAAGGTCTTGTTTGGTCAGAACAGGCAGTATTCATCCCTCTCTGAAGAAGTGTCCTTTAGAAAGAACAGTCAAAACTGGCAGCTGCTTTTCCTCCATATCCTGCATTGGTAGCTACTACTTCTTTTACTTAGGCTTTGGTCATATATCACATATAGTAGGGCAGTGTACATGAGTTGCAGAATACTCCTATCTATGCAGACACTGTTGCCAGGGAGACGTCATAATTCACTGCTCACCGCAGCAAGATAATCGTCTTGCACATACCCTTTATATTTTAGTAATTTCAGGCAGTTTTCAAGCAACAGAAATTTCCGTAAGACCCAGTGTATGTGGTTGCTTAGTTTCTAACTTAAAAGTTGTTTAAATACTATGACAGCTGTGAGCATTTATCTGACCATACAGGTAATAAGATTTTCAAAATTGTATGGAAAGCAGAATAATAAAGCAGGAAGAATAATAAGGCAAACAGTCTGAAACAGAAAACTTCTGAAATGTAGAATTTATAAAGTGCCCTATATTGTTAAACCCACAAAGTGTATGATTTCACAAGAAATTAAACTTCAGTGAATATAGTGAATGTAAAAACTTGCCATGAAAGAGAATATTTGAGAATCGAGACACTGAAACGTAACATTTAATGCAAAGAGAGAAGCTTTTAACATACTGACAAGCTAGCAAGTCTTCTTTTGCTGAATTTGCTGAATTAAAGAGTATATAAATGAAATCAGACTGTAAACTTTTCTGCATCATCCCTTTTCAATTTTACAGTATCATATGTAAAAAAATATAGTAAATGTGTTCCTAATTGCCTACATTTGTTCATTTTATTTTGTACAAATTTGTTTTGGCCATAAAAGAACATCTCTAGACAAGATTTTTATTATTTTATCAAATTCATTTAGTTGAATTCACCACATTTTTAATAACAATTAAGTAATAATTTAAGTGTCTTGCACATTTTTTGCATTCTGCTGGCCATTCTTGTACAAAGGCAGTGACCCTGTCATGCTGTCAGACGGACTTTACAATGCCTGAATGTAATTTTGTTTTGAGATCTGCTGTATTCTGAAAAAAAGTTCCGTATTCGATAACTGTGCACCAGAGCGAATGAGCAAGTCATTCAGAAATACTGGAAACAAGAAGTCAGGAGTAAAGTGACATATTTGATTCACTGACTTTCTCATGCCTTACTTCAGTGGAGTAAAAAGCGATTCAAAAGTGAGTCTCAGTTTAAGTAATACGTTCAATTTCAATTAGTGTATACAGGTCAGTCAGATCTTCCAAGACTCCCCTGGAGTTTGTGTTAGCCTTAGCTTGGTTCGACCTGTCTCACACCTGTTCCACAGTGGTCAAAATAATTTCAGTTTGTAGACAGCACAGAGTACACAGAAATGACTGGTTCAGTGGGAAATGAAATCAGGTGCTTATGTAACTGCGAGCAGTGATTAATAAGCACTTTCATCTTACCCTGAGACTGTGCCTACTCTGCTATGAAGTGCACAGTATGTGAAGTGTAGACATGTAGTCCTTATTTAGTTTAACTTCCCATTTTTTTTTTTCCAAATAAACCGGAAATAAGTGACTAAGGAGGAATATGGCGCTACAGTTCTGAAATACTGTATGTGTTTATAATCCCAGATGCCTTGAAAAGTAATAAAGAAATATTATACATTATATAATGAAATCATGGCATGCATTACTAATTGGGTGAATGAATATAATAAAGTACTCTTTAAGACACCACCTATTAGCATTGTTCTGGTAAATAAGAGATTTTGATACTCCACCTTGTACTGTGAAACACTTTTCTCATTTGTAAATTATACCTGAAGGCCAGCTGCAACCACTTAACATAAATATGGTTTACTGCCTTAACAGGAGAAGGTCTGGAGACTGGGATTAAATGTCCATGTTTATGCAATACTACCAATAAATGTCTATTTATGTTACACATAGGCAGATATCAGGGCTCTGGAGAAGCCAAAATGTTTTTCTTTTTTCTTGTTTTTCTTATCTGGTTAAAATCTTTTCTTAAAATAATGTTTCATAAATGTTCTGTTACCATGCTAGTGAGCGAGCTAGCAAAGCAAAGGGCATGGTTCAAACAATGTTGTTGTTATCATTCTAGAATATATGTCAGATCATCAGCACGTTAGTGTCAGCATTGCTTGTTATTCATTTACCAGGATTACATACAGTACTGTGAAAACTCAGAAAATCGTAGATATATAAAGAGCCAAGTTTTTCCTACACGTTTTCACACTCCACTGGTGCAACAGTTTTCCCATAACACGGTCATATTCACTTTGCAGTGTATAATGTGACAGAACTGAGGCATCATTTGCTGCCTAAGAAGACTCATTTTTACAAATGACAACTTTCTCAAATGATATTTCTCTTTTCTTCTACTCCAGTGTTGGAATGTTACTAGAAATGAGTTAATCTCAGAGCATTTTGTTTTTTTGATAGAGGACCAGAATGTGTTTCTGAAACATGGCATCCTCAGTACTGAAAGTAATTTTTGCCTCTCTTCAGTTCATTAAAACAGCAGGGGATGTGATACCATCACATTGGAGAAAGAATAATTGAAAGGAAAAAAGCAAAAGAAGGAAAAAAAAAAAACAAAGAATAAGGCCACGCAATAGATTGCACACTGTAATATACACCAGGAAATTGACTTTCTAAGCAAACAAAGCTTGGCTTAGACACCAGGTGAACTTTTGTCTTTCAGTATGACCAGAGCCCGAATAGACGGACAACAACTACGCATGAGGACAGTTTAAGACTAGGGTTCGTGGCACAAAGTGTTCCCAAAGGCTGGAGAGTATGCAGTCTTTGTTCCGTTCTGTTGTTCACACTGCACTCCTCCAGCCTTCTTGCCATATTCCTTTCTTTCTGCAGATGTATTTTCTTCTATTTTAGTACATATGAAGTTACATTAGAACAGCCGAAGGGAAACACTTTGAATCTATACTCACAGACAAATTATACACATTGAGGGCAGGAGGATGACCTCCAAGCTACTTCCAACAAGCACATATTTCTGGTGAAAATGCTGAGTTTACACCTGTACTTTTTCCTTTTAAGTATTTTTTCCTTTCGACAAAATACAGAACTGGCATAAAAGACCTGCAGGGAGTGTGTCTACAAGACTCCATACTTTTAAATCACATAATGTTTTATACTTAAACAATGAAAAGAAAGTGACTGTCCTGAATTTCATCAGCAAAAATATGAATGAATAATAATCAGCTGCTGAAAAGAAAATAGTTGTGGAGCGTCAATCACTAACTAAAGCAAGGGAAAGAGTCCAGGACAGTTTTGTGAGGGGTGGGTATGGAGCCACCTTCTGCAAAGAAGCAAGAGGCAAAGATATTCCCATTGCCTTTGGCTCAGGAGCCATTGCACTAAGGAACTTGAACCATTGCTCCCCATTCTGGAGTTTGGAACTGGTCTACCAGTTACTCTCTGGAAGCAGGCCAAGTGCAGAGCCATGTTTTAAGAGTCATTCCTTCCCAGCACTGGAATCTGGAGCCATCATAGTCTGCCGCCATCTTGCTCTCTCTCTGCTGCATCAAGGCATCAGTCCAGCATACTTTGAACGCTTCCTTTGATTTACAGACCGTTTTCATTGTCTAAAAGAAAGAAATACTGCAGAGAAAGAGAGTGGAATCTTGAAGGTCCTTGTGTAGGGATTTGTTTACACGCTTTTCCTCGGCATCTTGGTCAGTGAGGGGGCCGCGCTGGGCCTTATAGAGCCAGCCTGACCAGCGCGTAGGACAGGCAGACTACCACTGCTCTGGCACTGATACTGGCGCCAGTCGATTGCCCTTCCTCCTCAACTTCTTTCTTTGTGGTTCTCTCCATGCTAATTAGCTTTGGCTGTTGAAGGAATGAAAGGAGCAGTCAGTGACAGTCTCACTGCACCTTTAAAAAGTAGGTCTCTACATTGTAAAATAATCTGGTTAATTTGCATGTGTAGTTCAACATCAACGTCATTGTAACAGAAAACAGGCAGATTTCTACATCATGTCTGTATGGATTAAAAAGGATTATTTTTCTTTTTTCCCCACAGTGTTTACAGAACCTGCCATGATGAGTGTTATGGACTGTTAACGTAGAAAGTTGAGATCATAAAGAAAGCCGAATGTGACAAATGTTGCACAAGCTTATGCGATGAACTGGTTAAAAACTGGCAATTAACTGGAGATTGTAGGGACAACATTTTAATTTTCAATCATTTTAAGTTACTTTTCATTTTAGTCAAACTACAAGGGAGAAAAAGTCAGACATTTTTCAAAGACATTTTTATTTATTACTGCAATATTCAAGGTTTTCATGGAACATAACCAGGCAATAATGAATGTGTGTAATTACTAATATTTAATTGATTTTGACTGACTTCGGTAAAAGTGACTTTGGAGTTATGAATAAAACAAGCTGTAAATAGTCCAACAGCAGCCACGGCATTTGTATGTTGGAGATTTGGTTTATTGTCTAACAAAAAATTATTTACTTTATTGTCTTTGCATTTCCGGACTACAGATCTCGCTTACCTACATACTGATTTTGGAAATAAGTATAGCCATTCCATGCCTTACACTGAAAATTTGTTCACTAAAATAATAGAAATTATTCTTATTACTTTTTAATTTTTCTATATAAAATATATACAATGTGGCAACTTCTGATTAACACTCAATATATATATATTTTTTTTTAATTAAATGTAAAGAGATACTACTGAGAAACCTAACCTGAAAACTAGAAACATTTAAATAAAGCTTAACAAATCTATGGTTACTAGTTTTCATACAGTGTGTATTTCTTGATGACTTTAATTTGTCAACATCTAACACAATTTACCTCTTTTTTTTATCCGAAGTACATGAGTCTATTAGGTACTTTTACTGGTTTAGCTGTGACTACTGAATTTTTCAGTGAGCTCTTCAGCTGTGATTATATTCATTACAGCACAGCCCATGCTTTTAAAATATATTATAAATGGATAAAAAAAAACAAGCAAACAGAAAATATTTAAAAAAAAAAATTAAAAATTATATGGTTGCAGGCTGAGCTATTTCATGTCGAAAAAACACAAATGGAGTTGTGCTCTTAAGTAGGGCTGAAATCAGCCGGGTAGAATACGGTATGCTTCAAGGAGAATCGATATAATGCATGAGAAGCACTTTAGTTCAATTCTGGTCAAAGTATATGAAACCAGGCACACCTCCTACCCTCAGCTGCACTGTACAAAACTGACTTTGTGGTATTCTCCATGACTCTTTCATGTTTTATTTAATAGGGATGCAAATTAAAGTTCTTGTTACCTTGTCCACTGATGTGTTCCACCTTTTTAAATTATAAAAAAGGTTGTTGTCAAGATTGTTAAAATTCACAATTTACCAGCTTACCTCGTCTTTACATAAGTAGTCATTGGACAGGTTACACTTTGGTCCATTTTCCTATAAAACACAACATCAAAACATTAAATTAGATGCCAAAAACTCCTTTGTATGAGGTACAGTCCAACACAGCCTTGCTTACTCTAACCCGTATTTCTCCCCATAGGTCCTTTCAGTTGTATGGTAGGGTAGAATGATTCCTTTGAAGGTCAGCCACTGAAGTTCCCTACTTGAAAACAGCTATTATGGAGTACAACTCCTTCATACAATACAACACTGGTACACAGATACTCTATTCAAGTACTGCATGTGACTGCTCGGGTGAGTGGCTTAAAATGTCTGCAACCATTCTCGTATTTTATTTAATTATTTAGTCTCTTTTGGTAGTATAGAATTTGAAAAAAAAATAAAAAATTCTGCACTGCGTGATGTCATATAAATGATATATCATTTTGCAGATTAGTAACTAGTATTTTTACTGAGTGTGTGCTTATTCATATCTTTATTGCACTTAGAAATCGAAGTAATGTCCTATGAGGAAATCATTAATATGCAACATGAAAAGAACTGATTAGTTCTATATTTACGTTCTTTAGCAAACTTAACTGTGGTATTGTCACGCCCTCGACAGCACCCCAGCCAAACGCACTTGTCAGAAATCAGCAGGGGCGAATGTAAAGGAAGCCACACCACTGCTCCGAGGTTACGGAATCTCTATGAGACAACCATCCCCTCTGTGTTCCCAACCTGCTTCTATGACCCTCGCCCTGTTTTTCTGCCTTGCCACCTCAACCCTGAATCCTCCTTCCCAAATCTCAAGTTCCTCGTCTTTGACCACCTCTTTGGACTACCACCCCAATCTCGGACATCCCTCAGAATGATGTGCTGCCTCCGTTTGTTTGACCCATGCCTGTCCCCGAACACGTCTTTTGTCTTGCCCTTCAGACAAATGAACAAATGATACCGCACTTGGGTCCTACCTCCTATCTCCCGCCCTGGTGTGCACGACAGGTATGTTGTTCAGCTAATCAAAAATAATTTTCTCAGTTGTGACAATGAAAATACTCCTCATTACTAATGATGCGTCTTAACTTTCAGTCTTTGAAAGTAATCAATAAGTTTTCCCCAGTATACCCAGCAGTTATCTTCAACATGGCATACCTTGGCTGACCTTAAGAAAATCAAGCTGGTTTACTCTTGAGATCAAACAAACAAACACACACTGATTTAATATGTTCGTACAAGTAAAGTATTATAGTTATCCAAAGTTTGGGGTCCTGCATGTGGGATGACAATAAAATAACTCTTTTCATATGGAAACCAGATTATTTATATTCACGGTTCAGCAAGGTGATAGCAATGGAAGGTAATTAGATCACAGATGACATCCTTGACATTCCATAATATATGAGTCATTTATTTCCTTGCTCTTCGTAAGGCAATTGCAGGAAAATCCACTTTATGGCAGAAAAATCACATCTGCCCATTGGGTAGAACAAGAAAACATGGCATGACTCCTGAAAATTTATGCTCTCCTGAAAATTTACGTCCAGGCTTTGTTATTTATTACAAGACCAATAGCGGGTATATATAATTTGCTTAGGTAGAAAAGCTGTTGTGTGTCATTTATTTGAAAGTTATAAGTAATGAAAAAAAGGAGAAAAGTTTAGCTATGTGCTGATACCTTAGGAGCTTTTTTTTTTTATGTTGGCTGAGCAGGGTGAGATGCGCCAACTCATAAATAATCATCAGACTCTCAGTGTGCCTATTTACAAATTCATGTTTTAAAATAAATTGCACCGCAGTCTTCCCTGGAATCCCTCTGGGTAGAGAAACGCGATAGTCAAAGTGCATTTTGCAGAACTTTAATCTAATACGCTATGTTAGATCAGGCACGCTGTGTTCCACAGCAGTAGTGGAAAAGCAAAAAGCACTGCATCAGAATATTTGCACTGTGGCATAAGAAATGTGTGGAAATAATGTATCATGTATTTACAGCATTGAGTGCCTGTGTTTTTCCTCTTTATTTTCCTGTTATTTGTCCCCGGACAAGCAGATCTCTCTCTCTCTTTCGCTCTCTCTCTCTGCTGTGTTGCTGTGGACGGTTCCTCTAGTTCCTCTGTCACTCCCTTAAAAATGTAAAATAAGCCAAATCTGTAGAGATGAACACAGCACACACCTCCTCCGATGTGTATGCAATGAACCACGTGCTTCTGTTCACTCTGCAGGGTTCAAGGAGACTGCTATTCACACAGTTTCCCCTCCAGCCCTGTAGGTGCTTGGGAGAGGAACCCAGTTCTTTCACATTCCCGAGGAAACACGGGCCACTTTGTATTTACTGAGCCTACTCACCACAGATGGGGGGGGCGTGGTTGTTTGAGTCCTGCTTGGGGTGCCTTGCCATGGACTGGCGTCCCGTCCTGGATGTGTCCCCTCCCCCTTCGGCCTTGCGCCCGTGTTGCCGGGTTGAGCTCCAGTTCGCCGCGACCCCGCTAGGGACAAGCGGTTTCAAACTCTGTGTGTGCGTGCGTGCATGCGTGTGTGTGTACTCATCACAGATGACTCAAGTTGCCTTGTGATGCAAAGATTTTCAGCAAGCAAGCTAAAGCTTATCATTATGCTAAAACACTCTTGAATACAGACACCCCTCAACTTACACAAATAGACCGTTCTTCAACCTCTTACGTAAGTCAAAAGTTACATATGTCAGTTTCCAGCATCCTTCACTATCATATTCACATAGTCAATACAGCTAAACCTTGTCGATAATCATTTTCCACCTTATTATTTTCAATTTCATCTCCAAATCGATTGTTCTATGTTTGCAAGACGGTTCTTGTTTTCCTTCATGTGCACGTGTACTACCAGGCATAGAACGTATTTCAGATGTTTTGCGGAAAATAAACATGCTATCTGTAAATAATTTGTATGCGGGGAATTTTTTACATAAATGTAAAAAATGGTGTCTGTATTAGAAAAATTTACCGACGAACAGTGTTTTTGATGTGATATATTTTTTATGATGTATTTCCATGTGTTTTAACTCATTGTCATGTTACATGTTGTCATTCTTAAAACACACACACACACACACACACACACTTTCAGAACCGCTTGTCCCATACGGGGTCACGGGAAACCGGAGCCTACCCAGTAACACAGGGCGTAGGGCTAGAGGGGGAGGGGACACACCCAGGACGGGACACCAGTCCATCGCAAGGCACCCCAAGCAGGACTCGAACCCCAGACCCACCGGAGAGCAGGACTGCGGTCCAACCCACTGCGCCACCGCACCCCTCTAAAACAAACACTGAACATAGATTAATTTTTCCCTAGAATGGATAAATGCAAAAATATGTTTTCCACATATATTTATTATTAAAAAATAAGGAATTCTCAGCTCCGGCTTGCCGCGACCCTGCTCGGCACAAGCGGTTGTTGACGATGGATGGATAAATGGGATTCTCATTGAAAAAGGAAGTCTTGATTCAGTCTAATACTATCCTAAATTTCTAGCTTAGACATGAGATAATATAAAACCTAGGCCTACTGCTTAATTTACTGTGGTAGTATACTCTTTTGTCTTCTGTTATTCTTTATATGGTTACGCTGTTTTGTTTAAAAAAGGAAAAAGTCATTTTTACAAGAATAATTATTATTTTCATGTTGCAATGCATCTTTCCTTCAGAATTTTTCAACTTTATGATTGAATTTAGCATTTTTCGAATAGAATGCAGTTGTGTCACTATATCTGTCACTGGTTTGTATATAAAAAGCTTATGAAGTACGTCGCTTTGGAGAAAAGCATCTGCTAAATGAATAAATGTAAATGTAGACGTAAATGAAGTAATTGGCCAATGATACCTCCGGCAACTGCTGTCATCTTTGATAAATCTCTTAAAGTCTCTCCATGGCCTTTATTTGCATACCCTTATATCTACTACGTATAAAGTATAACATAAGTCGTTAATTGTAACAAATAATGAACTAAAGTACTGGATTGTCATATTTAATGGAAACATATAATTCTGTGTTTAGTAAATATAATTTTTACTAATTCATTGCACTCAAGTGATTTTCTGAACAAGAACAGCACCCCCCCCGCCACCTTTCTGCCCCAGAAATGTTTGATAAATGAAACAAAAAAGCTCCAAATACTATGACAACTAAAAGCCCATTAATTATCGTGAGCAGTGATGTGTGGCAGCTGCTTGTTGACATGGCTGCAGAAGCCCCTCCTTAACCCACTGCACCCCCACCTCCACCCCATCCCACAAACAGCAGTAATTCATCAGTGCTCCTCTCGCAGCGTTCAGCATATTGCCTGTACACGTAGTGTATATAAGAGATGGTGGCTCGGTGGGTTCTACAGAGACGCTGCATCTCATCAGCCTCTGACTAGTGAGCAAGGAAAGGAATCACGGTAACCCATGCGAGCAGCTGAAGTAGAATAGAGAAAAATTATTATTATTATTATTATTCTTATTATAATACAGCAGAGTGGGTTCTGCTGGTGCTTCACAGCACCTAGAATGCAGGCGTATATGTAATTTCAAACCTTCCTCAGTCGGTGAATGTTCTCCCCATGTTCACATAGGTTTCTCTCAAAGTCTAAAGATGTGTTTCAGGTGAACTGGTGACTCTGAATTGCCCTTTGTGTGGTAATACTATACTATTGGTAGTATATCAGTATTATTGTACTATACTATAGTATATTATTATTATACTAGTATATATTAAAGGGGAGTGTGGCGGCGTGGCGGGTTTGGCTGGTGTCCGCTGTGTGGCGGGTCTGGGGCTCAAGCCCTACTTGGGGTGCTTTGCGGCAGACCGGTGTCCTGTCATGGGCGTGTCCCCTCGGCACTGCGCCCCGTGTTGCTGGGTAAAGCTCCGGCTCACCGCAACCCCCCTCGGGACCGGCGGTTGTTGACGATGGATGGATAGTTTATATTACTAGTATATTAGTATAAGAGGTTAAGAAGTTGCCCCTTTTAAGAATGAAAGTACATATGTTTTGGAGGAAATTGCATGCACATTCGACTTGCATGCTGAATTTAATAAAAGCGTGTGTCACATGCATAAACATAAGTGTGAATATAATGTAAATGCATACATGTTCAAGCCCAGCAACCCTTGAAATTACAATGAGCTTTCTGAAAAATTATATCTTTCTTCGGTGTGAAAAGTGCAACACAGCAATTAATTTATCGTTAGTCGCCGTCGTCACCTGTGTTTGTGGAGAAACTGAAGCGTGACTCTGGTTGCTCCTATGCATTTTAATATGGCAGGTTTAATGAGCATGCTGTGTGAACCACGGCTGTAGGGCAATTATAACGGCTGTAAAGAGTCTCCGCTGTGCCCGACTCAGACAAATGCAGAAGAACCCACGTCAAATACATGAAAGACAGAACACAGTTACAGTAGCCTGGAGAAGGAAAGTATTGAAGTAAAGACAGAGAAGGTATTTTGGAAGGGCAACAGCTCTCCTCTTCTTGTATGCATGCCATACAGACCTGGCCAGCTTTGATGGGAGGGACAACGCCACTGTTCTTTGTAAGTCCCCTGCGTGTATACTAAATGCAGACGAAATAGATATATCTGGTGTGTCCTGCATAGCACGTTTTAACCAAAGACTGAGTCACGAGTCACTGTGTGAGGTGTCTGCATGAACTCCATCTCACCACAAAATCCCTGAAGAGCACATCCTTTCCCCTTTGTCACCAATCATTTTTACTGCAGCATTATTACAAATTCTCTCACACACACACACTCACTTTCTGAACCGCTTGTCCCATACGGGGTCACAGGGAGCCAGAGCCTAACCCAGCAACTCAGGGCATAAGGCTGGAGGGGGAGGGGGCACACCCAGGACAGGGCACCAGTCCATCACAAGGCACCCCAAGCAGGACTCAAACCCCAGACCCACTGGAGAGCAGGACCCGGTCCAACTTACTGCGCCACTGCACCCCCATTACAAATTCAGCAGTTTTCAAAAACCCAGGGTAATTTCTTTAAAAATCTTTGGATGTAGCAAATCATAATATTTAAAAATAAAACAAATACTTTAAGTGCTAAGAAATACAAGTCTGGTTAGGATGTAGCACTTTGGTTAAAGAATTTTAGCACATTCATTTACTCCTGCTTCTAGTAGCAGACCTGTTGCTTGTCTTACTGTTGTGCAAAGTAATTTGCCACATGCGTAGGCCCACATTGGTCCAAGATAATATAAATACGTATTTAATGAGTGAATTAAAGGGCCATTGCTGGAACCAGTAAAGGTATTGTAGGAGGGAGACACCTTTGTATGTTTCTATATGATTTATTGCTTTGATTATTTGCCATGATTTATTGCCTTTGGATATTTGTTATTTTGGCAAAGTGAAGAAGTGTACATTTTTGCTGACTTGGAGTTAATAAAATATATCGAAGCTTCCTAAACTTAGCCCTAAGCGTGGTGTGTTTGGTCAGTTCATTCATCGTCAATGAAATATACATGTTTTATGTACCCCTAAATACTTCTATGAGTGCTTTAAATTGAATTTGACATACACATTTATTCACAGATAAATGAAATTTCATGTGTGGTTAATATGACATGTAAATATAACATGCAACCGTTCTTTCATTATAATCTTAGAAATATTTTTTTGCAATTGCCATAACTGCTCGTCTCAAGCAGGGTGGCAGTGAGCCAGAACCGACCAAGAAACATGGGGCACAAGGATGAAGGGGGAGGGGACACAAGCTGGATGGGATGCCAGTCCATCACAAGGCACCCTCAGGAGGGCTTGAACCCTTGACCTGCCCCACAGCCGACACAGGCCAAACCCACCATGCCACTGCACCACCACATCCCACCCCAACTTAGAAATATTGTGTCGGTGAATTCAAAATAAACTAGATAGTGGGCATTTCTTGATATAGAAATGGGATTGTTACTTAAAAAGAACAGCATTTTTGTGTTACAATATACAAGACTAGGAAGCGCGGTGGTGGTGCGGTGGGTTTGGCTGGGTCCTGCTCTTTGGTGGGTCTCCGGTCTGAGTCCTGCTTGTGGTACCTTACAAGCGTCCCATCCTGGGTGTGTCCCGACCCCCTCCTGCCTTGTGCCCTGTATTTCCAGGTTGGGCTCCAGTTTGCTGTGATCCCACTTGGTCAGTAGTTTCAGCCAGTGTGTGTGTAAATATACAAGACATTCAAAAAATAATTATTTTAATTGAAAATAAAACTTGTAAAAATACATTTTGAAATGCTGTGTTTCTGTACAAAGTTTTCATTATGTAGAGCAATGAATGGGGGGCGCAGTGGCGTGGGTGCTGCTCTACCGTGGGTCTGGGGTTCAAGTCCCGCTTGGGGTGCCTTGCGACGGACTGGTGTCCCATCCTGGGTGTGTCCCCTCCCCCTCCAGCCTTACGCCCTGAGTTGCCGAGCTAGGCTCCGGCTCCACGCGACCCCGTATGGGACAAGCGGTTCAGAAAGTGAGTGTGTGTGAGTGAGTGAGCAATGAATGTATTTATTAGATCTTTGTTCTAAATATCTTTATTATTTTCTTTTTGATTTTCATGTTTAGATAGTACGTTAGTCTAAGAACACTTGCTAGAAAGTGGCATCTTGCACGGGGCATTAGCAAGAAAGCAAGAGCAAGGAAGGAGGTAACATGATTTAGTTCCTCTTCTGTACTAATTAATATTTTACTCAAAATATCAGGCTTACAGTTGCTGATGACGATAGACTAAGTAGCTAAAATAACACTGATTTGAGTCTACAGAGATTCAGGTGTTACGATGTTGGTACAAATGCATTTTATCCTGGTAAAATGTTAGCCTACCTTCAGGTTAGCACAGGTGGAGAAAACACAAGCATCGTCTTTGATGTCGTTTTGGTTGACCGAGGGTTCAGACAGGCTCACCGGCTCCACATCAGGCCTCAGCGAAGGTGTCACTGCAACAGGCTTGGCAAAGGGGCCCGAGTCTGGTCCATAGCCAAAGGCATAAATGGCGTTCCCTGGAGAAAAAAAGGGAGCATTCTTGTCAATTTCGTTCTGATGGTCTTCTCCAGGGTTATAAGTGCAGCAATCCAGTGTGTTCTCCCCAAGGAGTCCACATTGTGTTCTGGGCATACAATGAAGGTCTTTTGTTTCATCTTCAGTCAAAATGTCTCGTGAATGTAAAATGAAAACACTTCAAGTCTATCAACAATAACCCTTTGGCATAAATGTAAGTAGTTTTCTTTGGATTTTGGACGATTTGTAAATGAAAAAGCTTGTGAGAAAAGCCATTCACTCCAAAGTCAATTTTTTTCCCTTCAATTTAAAAACAAAAAAAAGTCTCGTAGAGAATGTATATAAGGTGTAAGTCCATCAGTCTAACTATCTGTCTGACTGTCTGTCTGTCTGTTTATTAGTAAGGATCATTTTTCACTATTGTTAGCATTGCTCCTTAAAAGGCAACACTGCAAGTCAAGTTAATAATTCAGAGGCTAACATGCACTGTCTTAGACGACTATTAATCCCTTAAGTTTTCACCCCGACAAAAGTTCAGGGGTTGATGTTGAAAGCTGAATGCTATATAAATAATATTTTGTGTGAACCTTTATTAAACTTAATGTTTACTGTCATTGTTTAGAGAGGCAAATCTGTAGATTTGTGTTGCTGAGAAACCTATTTTAATTTCCTGTGACTGAAATAACAATCTCTTATATTGATTCATTTAGCTGGTGCTTTTCTCCAAAGCAACTTACAATGCTAAGGTGACAGTTATCACAAGCTTACAATTATTTACACAGCTGGACAATTTCACCAAAGCAATTTAGGGCAAGTACATTGCTTGAGGGTACTACAGCTGAAGATTGAACCTGCAACTTTTCAATTTAAAGGCAACAGTACCAACCACTATGCTACCAGCTGCCCCCTTCTTGAGGGGCAGATAACAAGCAGTACTGAGTTGCACTTTTTATATTAATTTTTTTGAAACTTTGAGATTATAAAATGTTTGCTGATGTTTTTCACCAAAGCAACTTATAGTGCTAAGCTACCTACAATTATTTATCCATTTATACATCTGAGTAATCTTACTGGAGCAGCTGCTCAAAAACCTTGCTTTCAAAATCGCATTCTTTGTAACAAATACTAATCAAGTCAATGCTTAAAATACTAAACAAAACAAGAAAATCAAAATCAACCAAAGGGCTAATGTTATTACTCCTTCCCCGGACAAAATAATGTCAGTGCAGACGCACAGTCAGCACGTAGCTTGAGCTGTGAACCTGCATACATTCTGTATATAGTCAGTTATTATAAACCTGAAATAATATATTGTATTAGTCGTGCTGTTGAGCTATTAAAGAATGCAGGAGGGAATTGTACTTATTGTATGACTCTAGGTTAGTAATCATTAGTAATGTCGCTTTCTAGTTCAACAATCCTGAATACCTCTGGTGTACATAATCTTTACATGGGGCTGTTATACATGAGTGCTCAAAATTCTCTTTCAAAATGTCTTGATAATATGCTCCATGGAGAAGGATCCTGTGTGAGATGTAACAGCCAGAAATGTTGGTTGTCAGCATTCTGGCAGAAAGCAGCCCTTGAGCTTCATCAGTCACTTATTGACAAAAGAGCAATAACCAGCAATTATTTATGGGGAACTGCTCCCAGAGTGGGTGTTTCCTTTTTGCTGTACACGCAGTCATTAGCATAACACAGGGCAGGTTACTCCATAAAAACAACAACAGCATCAATCAAATAAACAGTTACAGATGAGGTCACTAAGCACAGGGGGATGAGCACACAGGGGAGACAACATGTGGCTTTGTACAGCATACAATCAATGCCATCCTGTTCTGTTGAAGCTACAACCAAGAGCATTACGTTGTATGCACTACTGTTTGTACTAAGCTGACAACTGCATTAAAAGAGTCCAATTTATTCAGCAGGATATGGTGGAACAACAATGCAAGTCAAGCGTCTTGCTCAAGGGTACTAAAGCAGGGAACCTCCTAGGACTTGAGACAGTGATTTTAATGGTAATGTCTGTTGTGTAATCACTAAATTACAGAATCATTTTATAGCCATACATGTGAATCAGGTAAATATAATGATGGACCAACATTTTTCTCCTCCCCAGTTTTTTTTTTTACCTGAGACTCAACAAAAGAAAATTCAGACCTTATTACTTTTATTTCTGTGCTTTAAATTGATTTGATTACATAAAACATGCCAAGGAGCTTAGAAAAAATGTCAGGGTTTTAGCTCCCTTAGCTAGAGTCCAGCAATAATAAAGCAATAAACCTAGGGTCCAGCAGAATTCTTTATGGCATTTTGTTTGGACTGGAGCAGTGTGAGATGCTTCTTGAGTGTTTATTTAAGGAAGATAAGGAAATTAGTTATTGCTAGGTATGTAACACTCTTTTACAATGTTCAATGTTCAGTATTAAGAGGTCAGTCAATGCTGCAACATACATTTATCTGAACTGAGCTGAACTTAACACCATTTATTAAACAAACTCCACTTGAACAAGCACCAGTTGTGCAGAAACCCTAGTTCCGCAGGTCTTTTTACAAGGTGCAGTCTTGATCTTTGCACCTAATCTGTTTCTTCATCGTTGAATAGAATGCAGCTAAAGTGTTCTGGTATGGAAATTCTGCCACTGGAGGCCAATTAATGTTCATTTTCATGCCCACAGCAACAATGTCTCCCTGCAACGTATTCCTCAAAGTGGAAACTAGTTGCTGTTCTAGCAAAAGTCAATACTTGTTGCCTTTTTATGTAGAAAAAATGCTATCTTCACCTTTTCAGACCAAATGTAAATGAGTCCTAATGGATTTTAAAAACTATGTAAAATAACTTAAAGATTATAAAAAAAGGAAATTGCTCCCTCCAGATGACTGTGGCAGACAGAATAAGCTACATCCCCACCTCCCAGGCTGGCAGTTATATCTGGAGAGAAGCTTGTTGAGGAAATGAGCTCATAAAGCCCAAGATCTATTAAACAGAGTTGGGAGAACTAGACTGCGAAATCAAGTGGGACTGAGAGCTTATGAATGTATCACGAGAGTTTTATGTGGCTGTAAGATGATTTTGAGAGAGAGAGAGTGAGTGTGCGTGTGTGTGTGTGTGTGTGTGTGTGTCTGTGCATGTTTGTCGATAACATATACAGCAAATTTTAGAATAATGGTGTCTGTATGTCTTCCCACTTCTGCCTCTAATCTGGACACTCCCTGGACATACCTCAGTATGACACACTAATGATATGAATTAATATGCCAGCTGTGTCAGATGTATCATAGGTTAACAGCACTGTCAGGGATCCCCTCACACTTTTACTGCTTTCTGGTTTTGTCTGCAGAAGAAGTACTGGAAACAACTCTCAACCATGTTAATCTAATAATAATTTGCCTAATTGTGAAATATATTTCTAAATGTATTTTGGAAAAAAAAAAATTCAGTTAATTGGTGACTACTAAATCCTGAACCCCTCCATACTGAGAAAGCAAACACACTAAATGAAATACTCATTAAGTTTGATCTGCTTCAGTTTCAGAATGGAGGAAATACAGGCAGCACAGATAATCTGCCCCCAGATTTTAGTTGTATGCAAGTTCATAGTCACTCTTTTTTACTGAAATATTATCCAAGATTTTAGTGCTCAGCTAGAACAAAAATTAGAACACCCAGGAACATGTGCTGACCAGGGCTGCTGACCTCAGATTTCGGGCGTCTGTCACTCTGAGAGCCCGACTAACTGCACACACCATGGCTTTATGGTTTATGGTTGCTGCCAGTTCAGTGTAGGATCTACTGTTTCATTTTGTGTACTCGTTTGTCTCTTGACTACAAACAAAGCTGCTGTTACTTTGGCTGGACAACACTGGTGAGCATAAATAGACATTTTACATTCAGATGGCAGTTTCAAGTAGTCCCGCTGTGAGCTGTGCAGACTGCGTGTTGACAGTGAGTGGACACTTTACAAAGCAAGCATGAAACCAAAGATTTTTTAGCAGCATTCAGGGGATGTGTTCCCAAAAAAGAAAAGCAAGATGTACCCTCTAACTGTTCTTTGGTGAGATGAGCTTTAAGGGCTTGTTGAATACAGGTCTGTCTGAACTATGTTGTGGTTATTTTTAACTCAGAATTTTTACAACATAGAAGTATTTACTTCATCTTCATTGTTGTGTTGCTCTGATCAACCAGATATGGAGGAAAGACCTTCATGTGGCATTAAAACTGAATTCTGAATGTATGTACTTATAACAAATATAAATAAATGAATTAATGAATAAGTGAATAGAAGAAGTAAATACCACTTAATTTCAGTTATATGATTTTTTTACTGTTATTACAATGTATTGTACCTTTCTTGATGCACTGAAAGACTCATTTCTAGGATGACTTCCTGTCACCTCATTGATCCTTACTTCTGATGACATAAAACTACACAAGATTTTTCTCAGCCTGTATGCAAACGTTTCCAGTTTTAATATATTGTCACATAATGTTAGCACCCATATAATGGACAGTAAACGAAGAGCTGCTGTTGTACAGAAGTCTCTATTCTTTTTTTCCCTCCATTATTATCTTGCCATGAATCTGGACAAGAAAATCCTCTAAATAAACACAAGAAAGGAGGTATTTTATGCAGAAATTATCAATGCAAATGACACCCAAGGATAACTGGACTCACTTAAGCAGGTGTTCTCTCTGAAGTCACTGAGGAACTTCTCACACTCCTCCTCCTGGTTCCCACTGCTCCGGCACGTGCACCATGGTGAGATGGTGATATTTGTGTAGCTGGCATCCACATAGTTGAGTGTCATGTCAGACCCTGGCATACAAACACAGTTTAAGTTCAATTATACCAATGCAATCCCCGACAAAAAAGATGCGAAAACCCTTCAAGTGTGGTCAGAAAAATTGCAGATGCTTTACCAATAAGTTATTATTTAATATATTAAAATGTTTGGTTGTGTAAAATGAACAACTTAAAATGCCCTTTGCCCCTTTGTGGAGCAGGGTCCTTTTGCTAACTTACTTCCCTCAAGGTACTGCAGTAGGAGAGATACTCCTACCGACGTTCATCAAATCGCAAGTCGACAGCCCTAACCACTACTCTACTCTCTCTATGCCAAGAAAGTCATCAATCCTTTGTACAACCAGTCAAGTCACACATCCAGCTCCTTCACTTTTTTCTTCTCAAAAGACAGACTGCTCCATTGTATAAAATAGCAGGGAACAAATAGTGGAAGGAGGACATTACTCACCGATGAGCCCTACGTAGGAGGTTAGGCAGGCCTGGTAGTTTTCATTGGGACAGTTGGTAATGGAGTGTGGAGTTGTCTGACAGTTCATGTGGAAGTCAGCCAGTCTGGACCTAGTCATATAGAATTTGGAATACATCAACAGTGTACTTTTTATTAGCCAGTATTTACAAGAGCCAGTATGATGTGGAGGGGCTGTATTTTCTTAAGTTACAAAAGGTGTGCTGTATTTTATGTTGTTTATACCTATTCATCCACAAATGTTAATCCAGTCAGTACTGGTTTGCATCTGTTTGGGCAATGATGTTCTGCTGTTCTGCTTTCCCACATCACTGCTCTTCTCAGAGGTGAAAGGAAAAATCAGAACTCACTCACTCACTCACCTCAGCATTACTTTTTCATCTTGTCTGTCCTCGACTTCATGTATCATTAGTTCAAAGGCGCTGCTCAAGGCAAAGGCCGAGCAAGCTGTGATCCAGCATCCCCAATGTCCGAGGGGAATGGGATCTTCTCGCATGGGAAAGGTGCTCTTGCAGGATAAACTGGTTGTCCCATGAGGAATATAATTTCTCATTGGAAACATAATGTCGCATTAGGAATAAAGTTTTGTATGGGGAACGTAACCTTTGTGCTAGGATGGCTGTACATTACTGTTATTTGGATTGTAATTTAAATCATTATCATGTACATCATATTTATTTTAATTTGTCAAATATAGCTATAATAAAGAGAAGTATGATTCTAGTGCTCCTATCTTGACCATTATACTCACTTGACTAACTCTGCAAACCATTTTACTCATGTTGAGAAAGAGATTATTACACATTTACATAAAACAGTAAAACAGTGCCAGTAAAGGTCATGTAGTTCCAGTCAGAACTACATAACATCGATAAGCATGTCAGAATAGCTGCTTCCTACTTTGTCTGCCCTTCAGAATCCCAATTTATATGTTCTCATTGTTTTTTTTTTTTTTTTTTTACGGAAATACACAGTAGTAGAACACTATGCAAAGGGTGTTTCAGGAAAATGTACAGGTCAGTATATTTTGCCATTAATATTTTATGAACTGCAAATCTTACAGTCCTGGGAATCCAGGCTCAGGCTCTCAATTCGACACTAAGCTTGTGGCACAGTCATTTAAATGGCCTCTTTTACGGAAAGTGGCACCAGTGTATAAAAAGAGCTCTATTCAGCAACTGCGTCTTACAAAAACTAAATAGATAAATAAATAAATAACAAAAAACAATCATGAACTGGGACAGAATCAGGCACATGATTTGTATGAATAGATTATACAGAATGAAGGAATTAAGAATAAAGAATGAAATGAATTGCAACAATGTGAGATTTCACATCACCGGCTGATAAGCTGCTGTGGTTTATATTGCTGTAATCATTTTACAAATCCCAGTCAGTTTTGTGCTGCATAAGGTGGTGCAATTTAGTGCAAAACCATCAACTAGAACTCCTGCTTTGTTAGTCTGAGGTGACTGCTCCTGGCACAGTGGTGGTGGTCTCAAACCGGAAAACAGCAGTACTGCTACATGTAAAGGTATCAAGATGGTATCAGATGCATACATACTCTACATAATACCCAGTGCTAAGATGGCCCTATTTTAAAGCTCTGGAGGTGTTATGCAAAGATATGGCATTCTGTCGTCTACTCATTTAATCTTCATTGCATGATCTGGAATGCCACACCCACTCAGTATACTGACAGTGATAAGAAGGAGGCTCATTTTCTTTGTAACCCCACAACTGTGCACACAAGAATCATTAGATTACCAGTACTGGTATAAGTGCACTTCTCAAATCAAACACTTGCTTGTGATCTTGTTGACAAGTTTCTTATTTGACTTTTTCCGGCACTAAACATAATGTATAATGTCCCACACTAGAAAATATGCGTAATGGAGCCTTTCATTTCTTATGTATGCATCCTGCAACAAAAAAGAATCATGGCCAGTCTTTCTTCACTTAATAGAAAGTCAGATGAGCCATTTAAGTGTTAATAGTATGGTATTGAGAGCAGATAACACAATGACCTTAATACTCATCAAAGCATCTGCTAAGTGAATAAATGTAAATGTCAGGAAAGTTTTGTGAATTTATATTGCTGAGTGTTTGGGAGGGTTAGAATAGTGAGAGTTTTGAGTTTTTGCTGGCCAGTGAAATAGCTGATAGTTATTTTACTGCTGAAGAGCAATTTTCTTTCTGATTTAGTTGCTTAATTTGTGAGGTTGTAAATATGGGATTTGCTAATAAAAGCAATTGCAAGTCCATATTGCCACACCATGCGTGGTCAGTGTTTAAACCCGACACACCTTGGTATGTCACACATTTATTCACCCTTATAAGACACAGCCCATTTTCTTTAGAGAAAATGAAAACATCTTGGGATGAAAGCTTTGATCAGAAAATACTAAAAAGAAAGACAACAGGTACAGCATGTTTGTATGATATAAGTCCCTGAGCTGTAGCATGCAAACTGAAAGATACACAAATTTGCAGGTATCTAAATGATTATAAAATAATACTTTAAAAATGAATAAACCAGAGCATGTAGGAATAAAGCTCTGGTATGGGTGTACTTAGCAGCATGTTCCAGTAACTTTGAATGTAATGCATTTTTTTTTAAAATTAATGTCACTTTTCTACTATTTTCACTTCATTTTTTTTATTTCTTTTGTTATATTTGTCTGAAGTCAACTATACAGGGTAGATTACCATACAATAATTGCAAAATGATTCAAATGTAGCAAAGAAATATATATCATGCATACAGTATATAACTCACTATACTCCAATGGTAATCTAAAATATGATATATGATGCAGCTGGGAAATGCAGCTCTGATATCCTTCTTTAATAGATAACAGGGATATTTTCTTTGTGTGTTGTGTTTCTATTTTATTTCAGTTTTTCCCTTTAGGAAATAACCTGTGTGCAGCAATATTTGCATTATAATGTTAAAGTAAAATCATAAATCATATTTGACCAATCAGTTTCTGTGATGGACACAAAAAAGAATATGTGTATGATATGAGTCTTACTAGCACACTCTCTTAAGTACTGCAGCTTTTCTGTGCCGCAGTTTTGGAGAATATTGCATTATTCAAGAAGGTGTTTTTTTTAATACAATATGAGGTTCAGCAGCGTATCAAGGGAAACCCTAAACCATGGGATGTTTAATAACTCTTGCAGTCTGCATAGGGGGTTTTCATTACAGGGCATTGTATGCTTGTTCTAATATTACCAGCATGCATATTTTGCAGTTCATTAGCATACCTCATAGGATGTTTGTGATTTGCATGGCTAATTACAAATTTGTTTATTGCATGAGACAGAACCAGTGTGCATGAATTGTATACAGGGATAGGCAGGGCTGTGTACCATGTACACAATATGCATGAATCCTACTTTCTGTTCTCAGGGGCAAGAGAAGGGCCATTAGCAGTCATTTTAATTTATTGATTCAAATTCCCTGAAATTTGGAGTGAAAACTCTTACCTAATTGGACCTAAATCTAATACTGTATGGTTTCTTTAAACTTTTTTTAAAGGGTGCTCAAATTAACTCTGGCTGTGCTTTCAGCAAAAGTGTCGAGTCGTAAAAAGCGATGTATACTTAAATAATTAAGCATCTGAAAACAAAAAAAGTTCAGCATGTAAATTTGAATTACTGCATAAATCATATATCTTTGATCAGAGGGTCATGGAAAACTTTGATGGAATCACTGAGTTGCTGTTGTTCCAGGGTCCAATGAAAACTCAGTTTATGTCCACTGTATTTAAGGACCGATTCCTTGTGCCGTAACTAATGGGATAATGATAAGAAAATATGAGAAGGCAGCAGACGGGTGAAAGGTGCAGAAAGCAGATAAAGTGAAGAGTGGCTGTAGTTTTCCTGTTAATGATATGGGCTCTTCACTCCTTTGTGACCTAATGAAGCAGAACTGGTCTGTTTAGTTGTTTGTATTCAGACCTGTTCTTTGTGTGTGCCCTTTGTACCTGTGTGAAGGTTCAAAACTGATTCTGGAAAACAGTACTCGAGCAACACATCAGGGTCAACGCTGCTTCTGCAGTGCTTCCAGTGCAGCTTAGCTGTTTCACTTGGTGTGGAAATTGCAGGTGTTGAGGGTTCTCTGAGTTCTCCTTTGTGAGAATGAATTCAGTTTTTAATGGTGCAAAATTGGTTATTTTGTAAGTAGCGGTTGTTTCTTCTTCTTTAGCTGCAATGGGAAAACCAGTGCCTCCTGCCCCTATGGCTACTGATGACATGCACTCTTTGGTTTTCTGCAGCTTCTTTCAAGCTGATATTTTAATGTTCTCCTTGTCCAAATGCATTTGGATAAAAAATTGTATTAAAATAAATATTAATATCTGTAAGTTTCTTGTATGGGGTGTGGTGGTGCAGCGGTGCAGCGGGCTTGGCTGGGTCCTGCTCTCTGGCGGGTCTGGGGTTCGAGTCCCGCTTGGGATGCCTTGCGACAGACTGGCGTTCTGCCCCCCTCCAGTCTTGCGTCCTGTGTTGCCACGTTAGGCTCTGGTTTGCTGCAACCCTTCTTTGGACAGTGTGAGTTACTATTAATTTGTTTGTTTTCTTTCTTTGCTTGTTTTTCAAATCTATTTCAATTACACCAAATAGAAGTGGTAAAATTAATTTGCTTGTTCAGTAATATATGTGTTCTTTTCTTTTTGCTGTTCTTTCTTTGTTTTTAGGCCTATAATGTGCCTGTTTTTAAGTAAGGAAAAGCCATGCACATCTACATGTTTTTTGTTTGCACTGTATTTGAAACCAAATACTGAGTTATGGGGTGGCCCTATGTATCCTCTCAGGTTCATTAGTGAACCATTTCCAAAACAGAAAAAATATTTCAGTCTTTTTTCTTTCCTTTTCAGTTCTCTATTGATTTGGATCAATTAAATTTCTGCTATCTAAGGAAATCTAAGGACAAAGGACAAAATAAACTAAGGATATTTGTTTGTAAGCATTCAAAAAACCAACTGAGGGGTTGAAATATGGTATATAGTCACTAATTACTAAACAAATCTCAACTGCCTTTTTAGCATAGTTTAAATGCTATTGAAGCCAAAGAACTTTTAAAAACAAAGACATAGCCATTTTGTTTGATTTGTCCTGGCCTCGTGCTTAAAACAATTCAGGGAGATTCACATGGATCCTTTCAATACTTACTGTATGTGGCAAAGAAAACTTCAGAATATTTCCGGAATTTCAAGGCCAGTATATTTTAGACAGTGATGTAGTTAACAGTGCCCCTAAAAAAAACAAGCCACGACTATCTGATGCAAAAATCATCTGTAGTGGTTTTATATTTGTCATAAGTTCTTCCTGCTGCGTTGTCAGTGGACCAATATGACCAGTCATGGAATTCCTTCATCTAATATACACCTGAGTGCCTCAGTCAGTATCTGTTACTCTAAATGTGCATTTTCCTTCCACCAGCAAATTATACCAAGTAAGTCATAGTTTTCCCCAGGCCCACTGAAAGACCACAGAAAAAAAAGAACTTTACTGCTGCACTTGTACATGTTTCCTTGAATGATCTGTCAAATGCACGAATGATAAATCACAACCAATTGGGACTGCAGCTTCAAACAAGAATCTCATGAAAAGAAAAATCATAGAGGCCTTCATGCACGGCAGACTGATCTTCAGACCCAACCTGTCCAATGTCCGCAGTGCTTTTATAACTCAGATCTGGGTCAGGTTACCTGCGAAAAGATTAATCTTGTTTTGCTGAAGTCCCTGGGTAAGCAGTGTGCTCAAGACAAATCCCTCAGACAGTAAATAGGGCGAATGACAGAAAAGATAAATAAAGGATGGTGAAGTGTTGCATTGATGCTGCATCCAATCAATAACTGAGAGTCTTTGCTAAACTCAGCCAAACTTCCCAGCCCTTTCATTCCCAGCATTCACCTTAATTCCCATCTTATATGTGAGCATAGTTCTTCCCATACAAAATCTGTCATCCCCTCAAAAAATGGCCCAGAGTGAGCAGTTTAGTGACCAAGCTTACCCACAGAGGGAAAAAAAACGAACAAAAAATCAACAGCTCTTCAAATGAAGACAGAGGATAACTGTCATTGTGACCTTCTGAAGGAATTTTCCACAGCCTCTGCAAATAATTAAGCAAAAATGAGCCAGTATATATTCTCTCCTTTGCCTTGGCTGTCCGTCCACACTCTCAATGCATGCAGATAGACCTCCAGGGCTCAGCTTGCCAATCTATACCGCTGCGACGGCACCTCTGGCCCCTCTCTACTCGAACACGATCGATACGCATTCCTCGAGGTTGGCTGATGTACATGCCTGTTTATTCTCTGTGCTGTGGGTGCGGATTAGACCCCTCTCTCGGCTGTCCTCCAACACTGCCAACCTGAGGCTGAGAGGACCCAGAGGACCCCGAAAACAGATTCTTTGTGTGTATGTGCGTGCGTTTCCCCATCGTCTGTGGTCATAACCCACACTCCTGGGGCAGAAGAACTGGCAAGGAGCAACTGGTGGCACACAGGTGCCCCCATCAGCAGCGCATACTGCAGCAGCAGTGTACTGCGGTGGGGGGCGTGGGGCTTTCCTCTGATGTGCTCATTTGGAAAGAATGCCTGCTGATGAGTGAGAGCACCTTACCTCACGGCAAAAAGAAAAGGTAACACAGCAAAACAGCTACCTCCATTTTGCTATCATCTTGTCATTTTCCTAGCCAACTATCATTTGGCACCATTACTGTCTCCACACAGTCGGGCAGCCTCCCCCTGCTAAACAGAGGGTTCTAAGAATCATGCAAATTATGGTGATAGTACTAAAATAGCCCAGAAGGTTACCTTGGCGGTGCTTTGTGTACACATTTGGGCATTGCAAAAAAGATGGAGTAAATTTTACCCTCGGAGTAATCGAGTAATTTTTTAGCTACATTAAGACATTGGGCTTTGAGAAATGTCTTTTTTCTAGTTCTGTGGGGAAAACAGGCTTTAACCAAGTGTTGCAGTCCAAGCTCTTAAAATCTGGCTTACTAAATATTTTATATTATACATAAATTTGTAGTAATATAATATTTATATTATTTATATTCAACATAAATTGTTTATATACTTCTTTTACAAGCAGTTCATTAACATGTATTTTAAAAAATTATGCAAAATATATGAAGTTACAAATATACAGTTTCCTTTCCCAGTCTTTTTAATGAACAACTCCCCTACACCAGCAGGTCAATTTCCTTGGGCATATATGGCTATCTAAATGACTTGTCTGAAACTTTATTAGTGCAGGTGGTCCTTTTAGTGAGCGATCACTTAAGCGTTGTGATTCAAAATGCCCATATACAAATGTGCCCTAGACACTGTTTTGTGTGACTGACAGAATAAAAGTAAAAAAGAAGCAGGTGTTAATTAAAGGATGCCCCATTAAATTGAATTGAAACACAGTAAAAGTGATCTACTAATGTGTCATTCAGCTTAATTGAACACTGTCCTCTCAATTAAGCAGTTAGCCTTCATTCATTCTTTCTAATTGCAAGGTTTCTCTTAGTGTCTGCAGTTCGTTTCCTGGGAAACTTACAGAGTTGCATAATTAAATTAAACCCGGAGCACAGGCTCTGCACGAAAAAAGAAAGGAACCAAAAACTATTTCATCATTGTTAGTGCAGCAGAATATTTTTTTTTTTCCCCCCACATGATTGGTTATCAAACTGAACAGTGGATTCGTCTTGATTTTTTAAATAGAGTAATTTAACACAGACCAATTTGTCTGTCAGCTTTTAGTAGCCCCTGCCACACTGGAGCAGTACTTCTAACACACCTTATAGTAGAAGCAATAGCTGTAGTGTTATATTTTAAATTAATCAACACTCATTCTTGTAGACTTTTTTTGAGAACTCTCAATGTTTCTTTTCAGACTTCAGTCCGGTTGAATCAAATGAAAGGATTATTTGCTTAATACATTTTATTAGGACTATGCCACCACCTGTCTAATCACAGCTCTGTGACTAGACTGAAGTTGAAATTGAACAGCATTCACCGTACTGCATGAAACCCAACACATACTTGTGTCAGGTTCCTTAACACATGTATGCAATCAAAATGCAAACATGTGTTACGGAACCTGACACAAGTATGCGCACGGTCATAGCAATGGCGCATTTACCTGCATAGAGGGTCTGAGCGGCAGGTCTTCCTTAGCTCCAGGCAGTTTGGCTTGACCTTCTCCTCAAAGGCGCAGGAGGGCACAATGGTCTGCCGCCGCCTCTCAGCACAGGCCGTGTCCCGGCATGGGCAGAAGAGCATCCTATAGGTGTACTCGGTCTGCACGCGGTCGAAGAATAGGCGCAGGGCCTTGTGGCAGCGCTTGCGGTTGCATGGCTCTGAGCGCTGTCCCGTCTGTACAGCTGTATCCTTGTTGCAGGTGGAGATGTAGTGGGAGCGCTGCTTCTTGCAGGTGTCATTCAGGTTGCAGGCCTTGGCTGCATCCAGACAAGAGTTGCAGGGTTTGCCCTGATCTGAGCACTGGTTTGCCTTAGCTGTGGCAGGGTCCATTCCTGGTAGCAGAACAATGACGTGGACAGAAGGAGAGGCCGCTTACTGAGAGCGGTTTATAGCATAGTTGAAAACACAGGCGAGGAAAATCACATTTTTATGACATGACATTATTCTCCTTTGTTTCAACCGGAGGCAGTATTTATTTAAGACTCTTTTGGAAGTACAAGCTTTTTAAACCCGATTAGCAAATCTCTCTAAAAGGGCCACCAGTCTGACATTACATAGCTTAATGAGAGTGATGTAGCCTGATTAAATATTTATTTGAGTGAGGCTTCTCCCTGAACCATTGATTCTGTATGGACTCATTTGAAGATGTGCTCAAAAGAAAGACACAGCATTTTTACATTTATTTAGCAGCTGGGTATCTGTACTGACAACAGTGAAGGGGTAAAAGGTGATGCATGAAGTGCAATGAGGAGACATTCATTCAGCTTTAATTGCCAGCCAAATATGCTAAACTGCAAAATGCACAATGTTGATGAGGTCAGAAGGCTTAGACTGGCGATTTACAGGCATGGTGATCCAGGTCATGACAGGCATGATGCTTTTTATTTATCATTTTTTTCATTTTTTAAATTTATTTCATTTTTATTTTTCTATATGCTAAAAATCAGCTACTACAAGAGTGCACATTTCGAGCAAGGCTACCAAACAGAAACAAAAAAAAGGAAGATATTTTCATACTTTAAAATACTAAAATATATAGTGACTCACTTCAGAAATTTAAACAGATCTTTTATATATATATATATATATATATAAGAAAAGAAAAAAGAATAACCAAAGAAAGAGGTAACCATTGCACAGCTCACATGTACAGTACAGTGATCTTGGATATACTGTTTTATGCTGTTTTACCTTCCTACATAGACTCAAAAAATAGCATGTTCTGGGCTCTCAGGTTACCTGATGCCTGGAGAAATAAATGCCTATAGAAAGTACCTTAGTGGCTGTTTTTTTCTTCCTGACCTAAACATAGTAAACCTTTAATAAAATACTGAAAATATAATGGGAGACTTTGAGTTCCCACAGAAGATTGTAAAAAAGCAAGAAAGCATGCACGTTTTTCACGCGGATTGAATTTTGAAGAAGAGAACAATCAAATACAATAGCGTAAGAAGAGATGATGGGAACACCTCCGCTGTGCTTTCAATGCAAGGCTGCTCCTGGCATTTTGATACATTTATTCTGGTACTATGACAGGATACAAATTTTCTCGTTCAAACAAATATTCAGAAAATCTTTCGACAAAGTTTTATTTGTACCCCTTTATATTCCTGTTGAACTACAATCTGAATTGAGTTTCTTGATCAAGTTATGACATTTAGGTTCATTACCCATCTAGAAAGGAAATGTGTACATCGCTACAGTCCACAACTAAAACTCTCTATAAATATGAGGATCACTTAGCAGTTTAAATTTCTTCTACCAGAAACATTATTTGATCTGGACAATAATATAAATGAATTCTTAAATGACAGGTAAGCTTTTTGGATACTTCTTACAGCGCTACATGATCACCTCTGCTAGATACTGCAATCTTTTGCCCTCTTATTGTATTATGTATGTGTATGTATTTGCAATTTGTCAGTCAACTCTTTCTGCCTTCCTCGGTGTGACCTAGTTGTGTTTGGTTCTGTTATTAATCTATTAAATTGGAGTTGGGAGATTGAGTTCATTTGCTTTTTTAAACATTATTTTCATATTAAAGAAGGAATTAAATATTTATCAAAAAAAAAACTTTTTCATGTGTTGATTTTTTCCAGGTTGTACAAAAAATAGGAAAGTGATACTACCACAAAGTGGACAATTACAGAAAATAACGAAATATTATCCTAATAGTCACCTGACTTTAAAGGTATTTAGATTGAATAATGGCCTACATACAGTATGATTTAATTGTGTGTGTAGGTGTCATTCCAAGTCCTTATTCAGCCATCTGCTAAACCTGGAGAGGGTGGACCTGCTGGACAAACCACACAGCTACAATAAGAGGACTGGACCAGCGATGGGGGACCTGGGTGACTTTACTGTGGACTCAGATGTGTGCTCTCAGCATTTTTTCTCTTAGTATTACCCTTCATTCTTCATTTGGTAAGAATGAAGAAATTTTAAAATGACCCTGGCATTTCCAGTGCCTGGTCCCTCTTAAACTGGGGCAGACACTTGTGCAAAGAGCATCGTGTTCCATTTACTGCAAGATACAGAGCTATAACTTGGTGCAAAAATATAGAGAATTGACATCAAGATCAGTATCTTAGGTGATTCTCAGGGCCCAATAATATCCTTTCCCCTGCCTCTAGAAACTCAGTAGAGAGTATATATACTATAATTTGATTTAGTTGCACATGCTTTTTCACGTCACTCTACAAAGGTCAAACGTAACAAGTTATTAATTATTTGTTTTTTTTTTCTTTTTTTTTTCTGGATAAAAGCAAATAGAAATGCTTTTCAGCACCAACAGCATTTACACACACTCTATATCTGACCTCTGTTGGTGATTCTATATAGAAGCAAAGGCTTACTTTACAGAATATTGCTTGGAAAAATTGAGAGAGTAGGGTTTATTCTTGAAAACTGACGTTCTAGTGGTTGAACAAAAAAAAAAAAAACAGTAAACAGAACAGCTTGATTACTGTTGTACTGTGTACTGTTTGGTTGTGTATCTACCAAAGATGTTCTGAATGCAACATCAAGACAATGTTGCTCCAAACACTCTATATGTACCCTAAATTAAACTTCTCTAAAATTACTCTTTACCTTCAGCTATGATTACTTTTCACACACAGCATGGCTATATAATTAGATATCTGGCTTCACATAAAGTGTGTCAGGCATGTCATGGAAGTTTGTACAATTCAATCATTCACAGTAAAACCTGGAGGATGTTGTTTTATTCCCCAGCTTGTTGGGGCCCTGCAATTCCAGTTATCTGAACTAATTTCATGCGTATTCCGTGAAAACAGAACAGCGCTCTCATTGTTTCTGGTGTTGAGAGTTGTCTGAAATGTGATTGCATCTGAAATCACAATGAACAATATGATTAGTCAAGGGGATAACAGGCTGCAGCCAATGCAACATGTGTCTTCTGTTTTACAGATCCAATATCTGAATGTTCATGTTTGCGGAAGAACAGTGTTTCAGAAGGAAAAGTCATACATTTACCATAATAACAGCTTTGCTCAGTGTAAATTTCTCCCTTCATGAAAAATTTGATTCATTTTAATTATATATTTACAGTTTTTCTGTAAAAAAGTGTCTGCTGGACTGAGATTCTTGCACTGCCCCTGTTGCTGCTTGAGTGAGACACACAATGATTATGAATACAGTGTGAGCCATCGTCCTGTTCGAGTCCTGCTTGGGGTGCTTTGTGATGGACTGGCGTCCTGTCCTGGGTGTGTCCCCTTCCCCACCAGCCTTGCACCCTGTGTTGCTGGGTTGGGCTCCAGTTCGCCTCAGGACAAGTGATTTCAGACAGTGTGTGTGTTTATTTCCTCCCAAGAGGAACAATTTAGGTTGCTTTTTTCTAGTGTACCCCAGCTATGAAACAGGTGGTGTGGCATGTTTGAGTGGTGTATTGTGGGGCTGGGGTTCAAGTCCTGCTTGGGGTATGTGGGGCCTCTGTGTTTTTTCCCTGCGTTTGCCTCGCCCAACATGCAGAGGAAGGACCAGGCAACCCACCTCTGTTCCTCCCTTGACTTGTCTTGTAAACCAGGGGAGTGGTCGCTGTGGGTCAGGTTTGACTCGGCACCTTGCATGCATGCATAGCCATGAAGGAGGACAGATTTGAACGAGTATCCTTCTGGGTATAGGTCCTTGTCCTTAGCCACTAAAATACCTGTAACTGTGTAATGAATTGATTTGCACAATATAGAGAAAGTATTTATATAGAGTCCTTAAAGGATTTAAGAACCACACAATTGTACAGGATTTTGTGAAGCTAAAATTGTTTTCTATCAAGGTTCTAACTAGAGTAAGAATGTCAGATGTCTCTAACAAAGGTGAGTACCAGGAATATATTAAACATTAATTACACGGAATGTCTGTGTATTTTCTGGGATGTGGTTCAAAATGCAGAATTTTTTCTTTCCACGTCCAAGGCTTTGCAACTCGTGCTGCAGTAAATATCCTTCCGTTCAGTAAAGAATGTCACTTCATACTGCGGGTATGCCATTGATTCTGTCGACCACCTTGCCCCCTACCTGCTATTTTTGTTTTTAAAACACATTATCGTTCTTACCATCATTTTTAACAATCGTTCTTTGGGTTGGGAGTGAACATCCATTAGATGAAAAGATTGTTTCAGTTGTGTGGCACTATGCTCCACCTTATTGATTCGTTTGACTTGATTTCTGCCAGTACTGTATGTATATTTACGGCACTTTGGTGAGTATTGAAAATTCAATAAAGTACAAAAGGGAGTTATATTGTAGGCTCTGAGTATATAGATCTTACTTCAAAGTAATGCTGCATAAGCATGAGGAAAATGCAATGGATCACTGATTTATTTCTATGGGAATAAGTAAAAGTATTCAGTCTTTTGTAGGGAATACTGTATGGCTCTCATCACTAAACTAATGTGAGATTACACTTATACCTTTTACCATTTGTTGTTAAGTATTCATTTTCATTAACAGAATGTCTACACAGGGTTATTGCAATCTAAAGGCAGCACAGTAACCCAAAAGTAGTAAAGCAGAGTGTACTTTGATAGGATACTGGTGTGTTATAGGACACATAGCAAACATTCACTCAGAAAAATATACCTTATAAAATCATTAATTCATCTGGACTACATGCAAAGTGAATGGAAACCAAAGTAGAAGTAAGAAACCCACAGAACGCAGAGACAAGATATAAATTAGCGCTGTTTTTTGATCCCACGACCCACTGAGACAGGAGCACTACCCACTGTGCTACACCGTTGTGTGCACTGGATTTTAGTGCTGAAGCTGCACTGCTGTGTTAACACTAACTTCACTTTTGCTTTCTGATGAGTTCATGCATGACAAAGCCTTTCAGACATGAAGTACTGCACCATCAATAACCAATCCATGTCACAGCGTACATCAGCAAGCAGCCACTAAGAAGTGTTACGAACCAATTAGTGATATTACAGGATGGAAGGGGTTTGGAGCTCTGAAAACTTTAAGGGGACAGCGGTGCTTCTAGTGGGTGACTGGACTAACTATTTTCAAAAAAATAATAGGTTACTGAGTGAGGACTTCATTGGTTCACCATGTGCAGGTAGCAAGGGTTGTAAATGAGATGTGAAAGGGGTTGTTAAATATGTGCATAAAACATGATCTGTCATCTGGAGGTCAAAGGAACTTGTAATTGTTTGAATGTGCCATGAATATATAAAAACTCATCCAATGTAATCAGATAAATTCTATGTAATGTATACATATACAGACAGATATTGTTTTTTACAAGTTAAGAATTAATCAGAATTAAAATGCAATTCTGTTTGTGCAGATAATATGAAGGCAGTAAAAGATTGATTTCACTTAGCTAAATATGCTTGTTAAAAAGTTATTAGTCTATACCCTGTAGCTCTGTGTCATTGAATACCAGAGATAGGGACTTAAACAGAGAAAATAGTCTGAAGGATTTATTTCTTGATGTAATTTAATGGTGTTAAATAACTTTCTACAATATCAGTTAATTTTAACAAGAAATGAGTGATAATTTCATCGTACATGAGGATTTCTGGTTAAGTTCAGAACATGTGCTCCTTCTCCTTGGTGAATAAAACCAGAAAACAGTTTCAGGGAACTGCTGCTCAACAAGTTCCTTTATAATTTATGACTTTGTATAATTTTAAGAATGAGCCAATATGGGCTGAATGAAGCAGTGTGGACAATGTTCAATGAAAATCCATCAGCATAGTCACCCAATTATAACTGCATAAAGTTACTCTGTGAATGTCATTTGACTTTTATCAGTGAGGTAGGCAATGCTCTTTACAAAGAACTGTGAGATGGCACTCATGAGTCTGCTAATAGCTGCTTCATACGAGGTTGCTTGACCAAGTGAATAAGAGCAATTGTACTCGGTCCTAGGAATACTGTGCAGCAAGGTCCAATTTTCTATCCATTTACATGAAACAATGGGAGCTCCAGGAACACAGTTTCTCCACTCTTTTCTAGCAAAATTCAGAATGTGGATCTAGCACTGACTACAGAATATGTATTATGGTCTCCAAGTGGGAGCCCAGGGTTAGAGGGTGCAGGGGCACTGACCACAGCAGTGGTGGAGAGGTCAAAGCAGGGCTGTCCCAGATGCGTGATCCTTGATTTTCGAAGAACAGAGATTAGCAAAGCAGGGCAGATTGGGTTAGAGGTTTCAGAGGTCAATTTCATCTATTAAATTACCACTGGCCATCGACTGCTGCATATTAAAGCCACTGGGAGTCTAAAATGAAAAGATAATAAGAAAATTGAGAATAATGTACTAGGGTGAGATGTTACAGTTTCTGAGTTGTGAGTGATGTAAAAGATCTGCTGGACAGATATAATACACACGCACAGTCTGAACCGTTTGTCCCATACAGGGTCGCAGGGAGCCGGAGCCTAACCCATCAACACAGGGCATAAGGCTGGAGGGGGAGGGGACACACCCAAGACGGGACGCCAGTCCGTGACAAAGCACCCCAAGGGGACTTGAACCGCAGACCTAGAGGAGAGCAGGGCCCAGTCCAACCCACTGCACCACCACACCCCAAGGGTGGATAGGAAGGGTCTAAATCCAATAAATTACTGTGATATGTTTACATTTACCTTTTGCTGTTTCATGCATGCACAAAGGCATGTAAATGAACTAACCGTTGAATGAAATTATGAAAAAAGAAACATTTACAATTATACGTAAAAAAATGGTAAAAGCACAAAAATATACAGAATAAATGTACCTATAAATGGCCCCACCTGCAAATAACTCCCCCCTGACTCTCCCCTCATTTGCATGGGTTTCATCCTACAATCCAAAGACTGTAGGATACTTAAGGGGAACTGGCAACTTTAAATTACCAGTAGTGAATTACTATTACGGCCCTTTTTGCACATTTACATTACATTTATACACTTTTTCAGTTATCAGACACTTTTCTCCAAAGCAACTTACAATGGATACTATGTAGTGTTACCAGCCCACACACCTTATTCACTAAGGTGACTTACACTGCTAGATCCACTATTTACAATGGGTCTCTCATCTATACATCAGTGAAACACACTCTCTCTCAGTCACTCACACACTATGAGGGAACCCGAATAGCATGTCTTTGGACTGCTGGAGTAAACCAGAGCACCCAGAGGAAACCCATGCAGACACAGGGAGAACATGCAAACTCCACACAGACTGAGTGGGGATCGAACCCACGTTCTCTCGCACCATCCGGGCGCTGTGAGGCAACAGCGTTATATGTGTATGCATGTCTGTGTATGAGCCTGTTACATTGCTTTGTTCTATTGATGGGTGAATGACTGTAGTTAATGTAAACAGCACTGTAAGTCATCTTGGATGAAGGTGTCAGCTAAATACTAGTTAATGATCATGTTGCTTTGGAAAAGTGTATTGCTGAATGGATAAATGTAAACGTGCAGGTCTCACGCTCCTCAAATGATTGCATCTGGAGGTCCAAAATTCATCCCTCATAAATTCCTCATAAAGAAATGCCTTGTAACATGAAGTAGGGTACTAATCAAAGTATTTATAAAGCTGAATTTTCCTTAAGTCAAATGGGTGTATCTCGGGGAATGATTACAGTCTAACAGGAAATTGCTCTGACTGAAAAAATATTTGCCTAGTTTATTGTTTGTTACTGAGCCCTCAATACTTTAATTTTTTTTTTATATATCTTAGCAGGTCCCCTGGCTCATGTGGCAGATATTTACAGCAACTGCAGTTGGTTACAGCTGTTTACCATTTGTGGATTGATCTCTATAAACTTATTCTAATGAACTGGTTTCCCGAAGGCAGCGCACTGAGTAGCTGTAATTCCCAAACTCCCCGCAAAGTTAAGAACATAAGAAGAGTTACAAATGAGCAGAGCTCATCTAGCCCATCCTGCTATTTAACAACACTACTGTAAATGGTAGTAGAATTTAACTTGCTATGGACTCAAGTAAACTTACTGCCACCTTTCTCCAAAACAACTTATGTTGTTAATCTACTTACCATCATTTATCTATTTGTACAGCTGGATAACATTTATTAGAGAAATTTAGAGTAAGTATCTTGCTCAAGGGTACTACAGCCAGAGGTGAGACTCAAGCCTTGGGTCCAAAGGCAGCAGCTCTAACCACTATGCTACCAGCTGTGCCCTAGAACAACTTGTAAAGAAGATGTAGATCAAAGTTTACAGTATAATACACAGACTGGGGCCATTCCCATTTTTAGCTAGCCAAACTCAATGATAATCGGAAGGTTATCATCCTTAATATGTGTAAAAAATACATATGACAGCCTACTAGTTAAAAAAAATAGATTAATAATGTATTTGTATCATAACATTTCCAACTTCTGAAAGAAAAGAATGTTTTCAAAACTATTGTTATAAAATATACACACTAAGGCAGGGCACAGGGCAGTGTGATGTAGGTTTTCATATTTTCATGAAACTGACTACAGCGACCTTTCTCCTTGCTAAATTTTAATGTGCACCACCTCAAATATGGAAGCCTGTGGGTCCAACTGAGGCTGAAGCACATTCTTTTTCATTGTATCTGCTTCTTTCATTAGTGTACCATTTTGGCTTTTTCTTGCCTGTGATGGTTACACTAGTCAAAACGCCTGCACTCTACGGTTCGAAAGAAAATGTTTCCTTAATAATTGTTTTCCATTATTGTATGGGTGTTATTGATGAGAACAAGCATGTGACAAACTGGGCAAAGTTATCACATAACATAAGGAAAAAGCACAATTATTTCCATCTGTTTTAATGCAAAACATAATCGAACACGCTCACTCAACAGCGTAAGCAATCCCTACCAGACACACCTGGGGCTCATGGGTGTGTTCACCTGCAGTGTTGTCAGCAGTGGGTCTGTGCCACACACATACACAGAAACACGTAAGTATTTATGATGTTTTTTAAAACTATGCACACTTTTTTTTCCTTCTGCCTTCTGCTCCTATGAATACAGTGAGGTATTAGGGGTCTGACTGGAGTCAGACACATTTCAAGACCCATGTGATTCAAAATGAGAAGGTGCCAGCTAGGATGGCAAATGTGTGCTTCCCACCCATCACAGTGTCTGCCAACTCATGCTTAAAGCTGTTCCTCAGGGATAAAGCAATCAGACTGGTGTTTTTCCATTTCATAACTTATGTAAGAGGCAGAGTCAAGATGATGCCTTTGACAGTGCACTCTTCATTCACTGGGATGGAAGCAGAATACTGAACATGGGTCACTATGGGCCTAGAAGATTGGAGATCTGATATAAAACCCAAGCATCGGTATCTTCAAACTCCAACTTCATCCCTTCCCACTGCCAAAGCCTCCCCTTCATAGGTGTCCTCCTCCTGTGGTGGCAGCCGAGGGATGAGGACAGACATGAGGTAAAAATGGTCCAGAATCAGCACTACAAACAGCCACGGTGTTGACCATCCATTTCCCTCCAGAAATTCAGATTTTAGAAAAAAAAAAAAAAAAAAAAAAATTGGGAGACAGCAAGGGGGAAAAACCTGACTGGAAGGGATAACAGATGACTCAGCTACTGGATGTGGACAGAAGCCGAGTGTGTTTGCAAGCTGGTCGAGTCAAAAGGAAACAGAACTTATTCAAGCAGACCACAATTTCATTGCAGACACACTGATTAACTGGGCTGCACACGAGGTTAGAATATTTTTAAAATGTGACACATGATTCTGCTTGTCTCCATAATTCAGCCGAACGTGGTTGCAGCTTACCAGACTGTACCAAAGTCCTTTCCATTTGGTAAATACCATTTTTAGACTGACTGTGCATGGCATTAGCCTAGTGGTGTTTTGCCAGTTTTTGCTATGCTGGCAGTACAGTCCTGATCACCTCTATTATTAGCTTCACATGCATATACTTGCAGAAACATTTAAACATTAAACATCTTCTTGGCCTATTATCACAATTGCATTTTCAGTGTTTTGTGCAACTCAGTCCTGGTTAAGAATTCTAACCACATAAAGGGAAGATATTATTTCAAATGCACAGCAAATTAAGATGCTACTCTGTAAACAGTGTCTCATTAAAAATCCCTAGAGGGTACTCAGAAGCAACAGAAGCAGCAAAAACTTTGAATAATTGCAAGTTTACACAGACTGAAGCAGTAAACAAGCGTAGCAAATTCAACTTCTGAAGTTTTACTTTTAGTCATATATAACTTTTTTGGAAAGAATGAGTAGGTATCTCTCCATGCACTAGTAATTGACTCATGTGGTTTTCTCCAAACTTTCTTCCTAGAGAATTCAGTTCTGCTTGTAACTGAGTGATGTAGTTGAAATATTGCATATTTAGCATCATGTCCAAATGATGCAGAAACAAACCATCCTCATTTGAGATAATTACACTAACCCCTTCCTAAAGAGCCCATGTTACTTAACATTATTACTGTTATTGTCTGGACTGCAGTGCCTATGCAGTTTGTATCTTATCCTCATGCCCTGCTTGTGAAAATAGGCAGAAATTTACTATAGATAAGAAAAAATAGAACTACCCTTTTGGGCTAGACCTTTGAAAATGATTTATATGTTTGTGGTTAGGTGCCATTGATGTCTTTGCAAAGTCCTTTGCAAATGGTAGTGAATGCAGGATTTCTACTAAGAGGCTACATATTATTCATTCCCCTTCTTTCCCAGCTTTTTCCCATAGATAATTTGACCCCCTCTATGGGAAATTCAAAGTTTGGCTGCTGTGACATTTTTAAATGCAATTTTAAAATGTGTTTTTGCAGGCGGAGTTCCAGTATGTTGGGGAGAAAATCTATAACATTCTGTACAGGCAAAACACCGGTACAAAAAAAATTTCTGTCACAGTTTCTTGGCTGAATTGCAGCTGTGTTCTTGAGTGCTTCTTTTAGAGAGTGAGAAAAAAAAAAAAAAAACATTTTCCTTTCCTTCCAAAATCAGTTTGACCCAGAGGAGATAGAACATTCTTTAGACAGTGTAGTTCCAGGAAAAAGGGATACTTTGGTGAGGTACACAGTCTCAGAAACAGCATGAGGTCTCTGTGTGTTGGCAAAACAATTCAGTGCCTATAAATGGAACTCATACGTCATGTAAAATCGTACCTTGAAAAGGTCTCGCATAAAGAAGCAAAAAAATATACTGCAGAAACATCTACTGTAGCACAGAATTTCTGCAAATGTGGCATTGACCCAACACTTCAGTGGACTCTGCCTGTAAACGGCAAATAAATAGTACATTTCAGCATCAAACTAGCAGCATCTTACTGGGAGGAGGCATTCCATGACAACTGGAGAGGCCATATATTTTCTCAACAGATAGATCTGAAAAAAGAGTCAAGCCATGAGGATGCTGAAAATTCACATTTATTGGCTGGCAGATGGTACCACATACTACCATATGAGTTCTCCTGACAGCCCTTTTATATTCACTTCCATTTGGGACTCTTAGTCAGAAGGGAGCATTTTTCCATTGAATTCCCCATACCTTCATCCTTTTTAGGCAGTTTTCACTTTTTCCTTCTATCATTTACTTCTTAATCTGTGATTTCTCAGATGATCTCTCTCTGTCTTCTACTTATTTTTCTTGTCTTTTTCACAGAGTATTATGTGCCAAATTCAAAAGCACTTTGGGAAACACCCTTCCTTAATGGGGACAGCGACTACAGCTGGTGGGAGACAGCTTTAGAGGGTTATGCTTGGGTTGCCAAAGACTGAGATGTGCACTGTGGTGCAAGCCCTTCCTTGCTGAGTCAGAAAGGAAGAGAAATGTCATTGATTATCTCAGGTAAATGATACGGAAACAATGGTGAAAAATATGAGGCCACTTGATGCTGCATTAAAAGGTGTTTCTTCCATACTTCTCTCACTCTGACATTTTTTCAATAGTGTTCGGAAATGCATGGAGTTGACTTTATACCAAATTGTTGATTGCATTATGGGTGAAAATAAATGTCAAGGTAACAGACTTGCCTCATTGCTAACTCTACGAAATGATAAGCTGTGAGCAAAAAAATCGGAATGAATTCCAAGTATTTCTTGGTGTAGATCCTTTAAAAATTATTTGTTGTGCCTCAGTGCTGTGGATGCCTTTCCGGAGCATTTTACAAATGAGAGTGATTGCAGAATTTTTAAAAGGAGAGCCTAGAATTTATTAACAGAACATCTCCTTAACAAATTATTTTGTTTGACTCAAAACTAACAGGGAGAACATTTGCCTGACTGCCTTTTTGCATCTCTATATATTGGTGTGTTCATCTGTCCCTAAGTATCAGGAAGATTCTCCGACTTAAACTATATCTTTAAATTCCTGATGTACATTCTTTCAAGTAAACAAAATTATTTAAGAGGAAAATCTAAACTGATTACAAATTAATTGTAATTCACAAATGCCATTAAAGTTGGTTTCTCCCATCCCCATAATTACTGTCATACTGCCAAGTATAATGAAATACAGTCAGAGACAATTTAAATAAGCACATTTGTTAATCACATTAAATTATGTAACTCAAATTGAGGTCACACACAAAAATTATCTTGGTAATGAAACCTTCACACACACTAAAGTGTTTCTAGAAAACTGTAAGCATCACTTACAGAATTCTGAACACAGCATTTCCTTTTGTTATGTTGACATGCAGTTTTAGTGCACAGGCAGAAAAAAAAGAAAAAAAACATCCCACTTCCTCCATTTTCTGCCTGCTTCTCCGCCATTTTACTCTCTTCTCCCAGTTTCTGTAACTCTTTCATGTTAACTTCCAATATATTCTCTTTCCATCTCCCAGTGCATAGTGCATTTTACAATACTTTCCTCATTTAACTCTTCCAGTATGTTCACGCTACTATAACCTCATCCTTGTACTGTAGTGTGCCAGGTCTGAGAAATCACTACCTTGCTCAGTAGCATCCTCCTCTGTTTATGCTCCTTATTATATTTGTGGTCACACTCTCAGCTAGTGGGTGGCTTGCCCTTCAGAACAGGTAATGCAGTGAGCCATGGGGTCCTAGCGAAAAGGAGACACTGTCACAGATGGACTGGCACAAATTCAATATGTGGGTGACAGTGTTACAAATAGCTGTGCCTCCTGTCGCATGGCTAAACCGTTACCAGTGGAGCCACAGAGCTAGTATCACTGCAACGACCACCACCACCACCACCATCATCATCATCATCATCATCACTGCCACGACCATGCTGTCAACATGCCCGAGAAATGGTTGAAAAGGCTCTCCTGCCCCTGAGAGGCATTTGAAGACAAGGAGTATTTGTGTACGGTACAAATGTGACAACAATGTTTCAACATTTTGCTGGGCAAGGGAACCTGCCCATCTCCTTTCTGCAACGTCCCAAATATCCAGAAGCAAACCCCTCCATGAACCAATGAAAGGACAAGGTCGAAAGGCAAACTGACACGGATGTTCAGACGTAAACTGTGCAAACTTCTCTTCAGCTTGGCAACCACCTTTTCATACTTTCTGAAATCGTTCATAAAGGAAATGTTATTTTTGCATCCTTCAGAATTTTACTTTCTGAAACAAGATATTGCAGTGATACACAGAATCTCACAATGAAAAGAACAGTCTGGTGCATGAACAGCTCTTCTGACTCAGCAAGAAATGGCTAGCATCACCATGGATGCTGTACACATTACAACAATTTTTCAAGAGAGTACCTCCTTCTCTGACTTATTTCTGAATGCTGTGAAGTTATTCTAGGTCCCTGTAGAACTTGCTGGCCTATTACTCCTTTAATACTTTTTTCATTCACTTGGTGTGATTGAGGACCCATCAATTTTGTCAATGGAGAGATTAAAAAAGAGTCAAGCCAGCTGGGTGTTGAAAATGCATACGCATGTACTGGGAGGTTGATTGTTGATGGTGACACTGCTACTACTGTAAGTTCCCAGTTCTCCTTTATATTCATTCCCATTTGTCCCTCTCACTTTGAGGAGCCCTCCCACATAGAATTTTCCATATCCACATGGTGACCTTTTTTAAGAGAAAGATGATGGAAATAACAACCCATTATCAAGTATATTTCTTATTCACTCTGCAATATATGTTAATGACATTATCTGAAGATGATTTATTTTTGCATGTTACCATAGACTGCCTAATCTGAAACTCAGTATTTAGCTAAATGTGAGAAAACCAGATTCCCGTCAAAAGCAGTTTTGTTTTTTTGCCCCCCTGAATGGTCAAATATGGTGGCCAGTAACAAAGCTCTTCTGACAACTAAGATGTAGCTTTACAGAAGTTCATTGTTTTTATTCTGCATTTCAATCATTTTAGCCTTCTTTCCACACATTAATTGCTTCAGAGATGCTTAGACACCTTAGATTTTTTTATACCTTACCTATTCATACAATTGGATATTTTCTGTTAGAAGGAAGCACTGCGGCCCTTGTCATGAGGACAGCTCCATAACTGAACTGAAGAATGGTTCTGTGGCTGGTTTGTGGGTGAATGCTACAGTAGCTTCTTGTGCCAAAGACTATTGTTGGTAAAATATTCAGATTGCTACCAGGGGCAGTATTGAGGCCTGATCAACACACACAGCTCCCATCACCTCACTCGAAACACATCACACTTTGTCTGCCCATCTCCACAAAGTCATACATCTATGTCTGCATCCTTGGCTGTGACAATATATTTGATTCATTACTTGTCCTTGGCATTGTGAAAAAAAAAGAATAAAATTGAAAGAAAAAAAAAAAAACAAATATCTCAAAGAATTTTCCAATATTGGGACCTTTCATACAAATCACAGCCTTTGGAGACTATTGAAATGACCCATGAAATGAATCTTGTGTCACATAATAAAAATCCTGTCTTCTTTCATGCTTGGCTCATATTTTACTGTCTGGCACTGTCCAGTCTGGCCAGATGACTTCTGTTTTATGGAACACAGACTGGGATTTATGTGTGGCTGCAGAAGATAGCGGAAATCATTTAGCTATTGACGGGTAATTGTCGTCAGAAGTTAAAATCCATTTTGGGAATTGCTTTCTTACAGAAGGCTGCAAAACACCAAAAGTGTCTTAAATAAGAAGTACAGACAATCTGAGTCACCAAATACAAGAGAACATTTCTCCGCAATTGCATACAGTTTATCTTTGGTTCCCTGGAGCTAGATTTACATGTTTAATCAGATAATGTCTACCCTAAGTGCATTCTCATCTTTTAAACATAACCTTTTAAAAAAATAATAAAATATATAAAGAACAGCTTAACGAATAACGACAGAATGAAATAAATATATGCTAGCAATAGCTGCTGAACTCATGCACAGGCATTCTGGGGGTTAGGAACATGTATTGCAGATTCATTGGTCTAATGGAACCAAGCGTCCGACTTTCCTCTCTGCCTAGAGAATGAGAAGACCATGCCCAGAGTGTAAGCTGTGCGTTCATCAGCCACAGTGCTGCACTGTACTGGCTCCAGCAAAGCGGTCTGCGGTGCCAGCAATATTTCAAAGAGCACCTGCTGTACTACCTCAATGTCCAGCCCCGATTTGGTGGCACTCTGTCATCCTCACTGAACCCAGACCTCTGCACCAGGACTCCCCCACCCTCACAGCCAGGTCTCTTCTGCTTTCTGCTGACGGTTCTCTGCGGCCTGGGTGAGGCCACAATGTCGTGTCACCACATCTGCCTGCTCTCTAGTGGCCTTCCTCTGTGAGGCCGAGACTTTTCGCACCAATCAGCATGTTAGCTGCTGCCTGGAGGTGCACTAATGCACAGCCTTCTAATGCACTCTTGCTTTTTTTTTTGAATTTACTTGAGATTCCCAAAGGAGGACCCAGTGCTGCATGATGCAATGGCTCCTGTCACATCTCGCACAAGTTATGACCCCAACATTCCAAGCCTACCTTCTAGCAGCTGTTAACTCTAAGCAAGTTAAGATTCTCATTAATAAGAAATCAGGAGTAAACAAAGCAGCTCATCAAAATAAAGTCATCTCTTCCATATCACACACACATTTTCAGAACCGCTTGTCCCATGCGGGGTGACGGGGAACCGGAGCCTACCCGGCAACACAGGGCGTAAGGCCGGAGGGGACACACCCAGGACGGGACGCCAGTCCGTCGCAAGGCACCCCAAGCGGGACTCAAACCCCAGACCCACCGGAGAGCAGGACTGTGGTTCAACCCACTGCGCCACTGCGCCACTGCACCCCCCTCTTCCATATCATTCAAAGTTAAAGAAACGCCAATGTTCATGTCCTGAATCTGTACTTCTAGTTAAGGCCGTTATGCCAATAGTCTTATGGACACAATTTTTTCACAGTTGCCTCATTTACTCCATTAACTTTATCTGAGACTTCATAACATTATTGCTTCTCTAACGTATACATTAAACATGTTCACATCAATTAGCCATGTGCTCGCTCTGTGTCAACCAGAAATTTTAAAGTCAGATATAATGTCCATGCTTTTCCCACTTCAGCACCTGAAGTTTAATAAACCCATAAATACCATATGCAATCAGGAAAAGGAAAGTATAAAATAAATGCATGGAAGCAAATATTTGTTTTCAGAGAAAAGACCCCGAGCAACCAAGGTGCAGTAGAAACACTCAATATGAGGGGTGTAATAAAAGATGATAAACGCCATTTTTTTTTCCCTGCCACAGGAGGATTTCCATATCAAATTTGGCTTTAGTAGCACACTTGAAGTCAATATTTAATATTTGCTTTTCAGTGTGCTGCACATCTCTTCATGAAACCTTTTCAGTCTTCATGAATTGGGTTTCATTATCACAGAGGAAATTGAAATCAGTGCAGTGCATCAATACCATTCTATCCACTTTAGTAACATCATAAGTTTTACCACTTCTTATCTGTTGTTAATCTCCTGTATCTAATTGCAAGAACTTTCCTAAGTAGTGTAAGTATATGTATAGAATTAGGAACTTTAAATTCAGACTGAAATGCGTTTTAACGTGACAACAGGGACAATCTTGTGAGCATACAAACTTTTATTAATCTGTGCGTTTACCCAGTACTAAAAGCCGATTTTTTTTTAAGTGAGCAAAAGCAAGAACCACCTTTCTTACCTATAATCGATGCCAGTCGAAAAACATCAGAATGGAGAATTGTCACTGGTTCGTATGGGGATGTTTCATAAAACTGTTCTCCTGTGTGGGGGAAAAAAAAGTACATCAGCAAAGGTTTACTAGAGCAGAAGTACATCCACTTGTACCTTAATGCAACTTGTTACTCTCTGGCCTCTAATGAGAGTTCCTTCTTATGGTAGCACACATACTTGCCGCTCATTTCATGATGCGTGACACCCCACATCGTACCAAGAGGAGTCAATATCATGATCGGCCAGCCTACCCACAGAGTGAACATCTGGTTAGTGGTGTACCAGAATTCGGGAGCAGCAGTGGAGGATCTGAATTAAGGCAGCCTCCTTTGTGTTAATCACAAATTATTCCTTTGCACCACAGTGCTACATCCCTCCTCCCTCCTTCTATGGCTCTGTGTTTTTAGTCCAGGATTTAAAATTCACAGCTGCTCCCGGTTCAACTCGCACAAAACCCTCCAGTGTATAATTGCTCTGGATTTGGAATGGCTTAAGAAGGGGAAGCTTACTACAGCCACCAAAAGGAAGGGTACAGGCCAACAGCATCCAAGAGCAACACTACAAACCATTTTCTTCTTAACTGATGAGCCTCAGACCCGCACATATCTATGCTTTCTTAAAGGGATCATTTTCATCTTGGCTAACACATGGACACTTATGTTCCTCTCTAGAGAAGGAACTGGTCCCCCGATGAGTTCCCTGCATCAGAAATGCCTTGACAACAAAACAACAGGAAGAAGCAGTGTCACTTAAAACTATCACACAGTAGTAAATCTGTTGGTTATTATGTGGCTATCAGCTAATCACCATTACACTAACCTGGAGCTCAATACAACATTAAACATAATATTGTAATACATCTGCCCTTATAATCTGCTGATTCCAGTAAATACACAGTTAATATTTGACTGTGATTCACACTGTTCTGTTCTGCTAAATAAATAAATGTAAAGAGTCAGCAACTAATTTTACATTTATTTATCAGACACTTTTCCCCAAAGCGACTTCCAGTCAACTCTAATGTAGTGTTATGAGCCCACACACCTTATTCACCAAGGTTACATACACTGCTAGATACACTACTTACACTGGGTCACTCATCCATACATCAGTGGAACACACTCTCTCTGTCACTCACACACTATGGGTGAACCTGAACAGTATGCCTTTGGACTGTGGGAGGAAACCAGAGCACCCAGAGGAAACCCACACAAACATAGGGAGAACAGGTAAACTCCACACATGCTGAGCAGGGATCAAACCCATGTCCTCTCACACCACCCAGGCACTGCAAGACAGCAGTGCTACTCACTGTGCCACCGTGTCACCCTTTATTTGTACATGCATACATACAGTTAACTAGCAATAGGTTACTCAGCAGTTAAATGGTTGGGAGCACAACTAAATTTGAGAAAGGTTATACTACACCGATTCTTAAAGTTTCTTTCTTCAAAAAGTGATCTATAACTGCATATATGATTTTTACTTATACCAAACTCATGAAAGCATATAAAAATATCACAGCTTTAATTCCCCTATCATTAGTTTTTATGCGAGACCATTTTAGTTTAGTTAAAACTACTTTAGCCTGGAATCTGTGATGTGCCAGGACCTATTAGTGACTTTTTCCATATGTGTACTGGGTTCTGACATCTGCTGAGGGAGATTGGTAACAATCTGGACCACTGTATGGGCAATCTGCTCCGTGGTAGCTGATTGCTTCTGCATTTGCGGAACATCAGACTCTTACCATGAGACCTCATTTTGCCAGATGCCTGTGTCTCCCAAGAGTGCAAGCTGAATAACTGAGTTTGAAAGTGCAGCTAATAATTACTGCGCTGTATTAACACTTATTTGAGGTGTGTAACTCTGAAAGGCACAAGCCAAGAGTTCACACTTAAAAGGGAAAGGGCAGCGCTGAACAGCTTGGAGTGTAAAATGATTAAAAGACGATTGCTCCAGGAGAATCTCATTTTTATAAGATGGGAGATTATAGTCCGCGGTGAGCTGCTGAAATGACTGCATCTGGTGGCAGGTAGCGTGCCGCATTGCACTCAAAGGGCCCAGGTTCAAACCCCAACTCCTGGTGTAGCTGAAGCAGGGCTCTTATGCAGAAATACTCAAGTAAAAATGACCCACCTGCAGTACGTTTGTAAATCAACGAAAGTAACTTAACGTTGTAAGCTGCTTTGGAGAAAAATGCTGGATAAATAAACATAAATGACAACTGGTCTGAAACCGTGAAGGTTTCTGACTGCTCTGTGTAGTCCCTGCAGGTACCTAAGTAGCACCTAGGAACTGGTCCGCAAGCAGGAAGGTCGGTAGCTGCAATGAGAGCAAGCTGGGGCTGTTGTGATACACATGCCATTACTTCTCGCTGAGATGCCCCCGCTATGTGGTGGCAAGTCATGACTCAGGATGCCATCGGGGTGGTCTGTTATGAGTGGGTCAACCATGTAGCTCACCAGTGTTCACGCTGTATGATGAACCACTCATTGCTACTTTAATAGAGAGCAATACCACTTCCCTCCTTGTTAAAAGAGGATACACAGGATATTATCCCTGCTCTGGTATCAAAGTTTTCAAGCATTTCTGTGTCCTGATAAATCGGACAGACGCCTGCCAGATGGTAAGATTTACAAGCAAAATACCAGCAGGCAGAAGCTGATTTGATTTCGGAGCAGGGCGTGATGAGCAGCACACAAGCACAACACCTATTGCTGTGCGCTTATGTGGTTTTTATAGACAGGCAAATTTAATACTATAACTCTCCATCGTATTGCTATCAGCAGAGCGCCACTGTTTTTATTTTATCGGAAATATAATAACTATTTCTTATTAAATTCTTATCTTTTAGACCTTATTTTCAGTCCTCAGTCCATTTTCTGTCTGTGTGCCGGCTGGCATAGCACCAGGCTGCGTTGCTGATGGTATCGCTCAGAGATAGGCTATTTTCAAGAGCCTCAGGGAGTCTGGCCCAGAGATTACGCCCCCCCTTAGCACGTCTTGCTTCGACACCTTTTGTCCGCCCGCATCCGTCCCCTGGTCACCGCTGCTTGAAAACCAGGTGCTGTCTCCCCGCGTGGCCTCGCCTCTGTTGCGTTCTCAGCCTCAGAGACACAGACATTTAGCATGTGACACAACCTAGCAGGACATGGATTTTTTTTCCTATGATTTCCTAAATTGCTGTTAAAAACCCTAACGGTGTTCAAATTACACTTTGCAACTCTCTAAAGAAAGAATAAATGACAGAGATGCTCTATATAGTTTCTGAAAGCTAATACTTACAAATACACACACACACACACATTTTCAGAACCGCTCATCCCATACGGGGTCACGGGGGAACCGGAGCCTACCCGGTAACACAGGGCGTAAGGCCGGAGGGGCAGGGGACACACCCAGGACGGGACGCCAGTCCGTCACAAGGCACCCCAAGCGGGACTTGAACCCCAGACCCACCGGACAGCAGGACTGCGGTCCAACCCACTGCGCCACCGCACCCCCTGTGTACTTACAAATATATTTCTGAGATTTTTTTTATCACTGTCACTACTGAGCAATTTTTAATTTTTTTATTTTTTTTTCTTTTTTCAGTAGTACCTTTTTTCCAACTTTATATATGATTTGGAGTTTCAGGAAAAATAAACAAATAGTTTATATATTGCAGAGTTCAACCATTCCAAGTCAACATTGGCAATATAGAAGTATGAATCATTTTCCCGAAAGTTGCTTACTTCACTCACTGTGGCAGATTGCCCTGAAGGTCAGAAATGAAGACTGTTCAGCATCTTTCGGAATGAATGGCATACTACTTTGACTTTTTACATTCACACTCTTATCATCTTGAGGTATAAGCAAGTGAAAAAAGACCTTAATGATGCATAAAGGACATGTGCCGCACTGGGAGAAGGGATGACTAACTGATGATGAGAACAGCTCTGGAGCAATAATATGGCTTTTTATGTGCCTTTCTTATTTGAAAAAAAAACAAAGAAAGAAATGCACTGCCAGTAAATTTGATGTAATATGGAGAATATCCAACAATGCTCTATTCAACAACCCCAGTCATAATGTCTTCATAACACAGTCTTATAGATGTCATAACATTGTCATAAACATTTCATAATAGCATGTCTAACAGGTTATGACTATATTCGAAGATTTGGGGGGGGCAGGGGGGCACAGTGAGTAGCGCTGGTATCTCAGCACCTGGATGGTGTGAGAGGACATGGGCTCAATCCCTGCTCAGCCTGTGTGGAGTTTGCATGTTCTCCCCATCTTTGCATTGGTTTCCTCCCACAGTCCAAAGACATGCTGTTCAGGTTCCCCCATAGTGTGTGAGTGACTGATATATGGATGAGTGACCCAGTGTAAGTAGTGTATCTAGCAGTGTAAGCCACCTTGGTGAATAAGGTGTGTGGGCTGATAACACTACATAGAGTTTGTTGGAAGTTGCTTTGGAGTAAAATGTCTGCTATGTAAATAAATGTAAGACTTGCATTTGTTGGGACACTTTAGCCAGATTGCTTTCCTTCCACTGCCCCCCAGTAAAGTGTTAATATTTTATTGCTAAGCAAGAGTTAGACAACTGGCCCAGAATCCTACAAAAGTTAAAAAAGTTAAAAGTTACATGCTTCCTACAAAAACTGAAGTTCTGTTCTTTAAGAAACAGCGAAGAAGACACACAAGAACAAAAACTTGGAATAAACATGTGGAATGAGGTCTCCCTCATGACACAGCTGCATAACAGCTTTTAAAGAAAGCCATGCTTTTTTTTAATAAATATTTTTGTCTCTATATTCTTGAATAATGTCAGGTTATACAATTATACAACAACAGTACAACAGTGCCACTCCTGGGACTTGAACCTTAAGGTCTAGATCAACAACTGTTACAGTGATAGAAATGACTTTTAAAGAAGTATTCATATCCTCAGAATGTCAACATCACTTATGTCCTTGGCGTAAAAATGGCTGTTATTGCAGGTGCAATAATGTAACAGACAAAACAAGCTTTTACAACTACGCTGAAAGAGGATTTGCAACTAATGGCGTTTCATTTAGTCATGCAATTTTCTCCTGCCCCTTGGATCCAAACCAGCGGGTCAGCAGTAATGGAAGAAATTAAAGCAAAGCAAGCATTAGACTCTAAGGACTGGCTAATTCATTTCTTATGAACACAGCAAATAAGCTCTTGTCCTTTCACCATCACAACCCTCCCCCACACACACACACACACACACACACACACAGAGTCCAACTGCATCTTTTTCAGCACACGAGGTACATTTATTTTTCTGCTTCTTATCATGGTTAAATAACTAGACTGGAAGGATCCCTTCATGTCCCAAAATGAAAAGCAGAATTGGTGTGAAACCTGAAAGTTGCATGTCAGTGCTTTTCGGTGAAGATCCTTTACTGTTTGCTCTATTCTTCTCTAAGACCTCACTTAATCATAAACACAAGGCTTTCTGCATTGTTCCAGTACTTATCGTCATTTGTCACAATGTGGATATGCACTCAAAATATCATGGAAAATTGATATTTCATTGAACTGGCAGTTTTTTTTCTTTGTTTCAAGATTGGTCGAAACAGATTATTTTGTTTGTTATCGTGCCATAAACGCCATAGAGCGCTTTTTACTTGCAGTGTTTATGTCAGTCTATGTTGGTCCAACTTTCTCCCTGCATCCTAATGCGATTTTGCGTAATTTCTGTGCTGCTTTGTTTGTTACAATGTAATTACTGAAGGCAGAACAATTACATGATGTATTGCCTCTGTGGGAGAATGTTAATCATGGCCTTCTTCAGTGGAGAACCTCTGTGTAATTTATTACATCTGCAGAAGCTAATTGACTTGGCGCCATCAAGCCTTTTGAGTGTGGCCCTTGTTTAGGTTCACATTTGTCAAAGCTGTGGCAGATGTACAATAAACAATGTGCTTCAGCCCGCCCTGCTTCCAGATTTGCTTGTGGGCTTAATGTAACGTTATCTCCGAGTTTGACTTTAATGCGCACAGCAGACGCTCACATCTGTGAATCAGTGTTGATTCATTAAAGTCCCATTCACACCACACTTTTCAAAATGTTTTACCATCTGTTGAGGGTGAGATGGTTGTACAAAGCATTTGGTATATGTGTTGTCAGGTATTCACATTTCTGTCATTATATACATCTTCATGAAAAAAATATGATTTCAGGGTCAGAGAATAATTTCTTTTTTCGAAAAATTAAGTTGTTTGGGGGGCATGGCGGCGCAGTGGCGCAGTGGGTTGGACTGGGTCCTGCTCTCTAGAAGGCCTGGGGTTCAAGTCCCGCCTGGGGTGCCTTGTGATGGACTGGTGTCCCGTCCTGGGTGTGTCCCCTCCCCCTCCAGCCCTATGCCCTGTGTTGCCGGGTTAGGTTCCGGCTCCCCGCGACCCTGTATGGGACAAGTCGTTCAGACAATGTGTGTTTGTGGAGTTTAAAAATGCCCAATCCAGCAGACCATGGTATAAATTTCAACAAGATCATTACAATCAAAATAGAAGATATCTTCAGCTAGCAGTCAACAGATACATACAGAGCACAGGCTGATTATGACCTTTTGTGCTTAACTGTGTCATTAATTCTTAGTCCATATGCATGGCAGTGGTGCTGTAGAACAACGGGAGTTGTCCAAAGGCTGGAAAGCAGCTGCAAAAAATGTTTCCATGTTCAAACTCATGCCACAACCCTGTGAAAATCACTGAACATTATTTGGGCTGTGGTCCAAAAAGAATATCAACTCAAGCTTTTTCATTCCTTTGTGAGTAGACATGTAGTGCATAGAGCTGCTGGGGAACTGAGGATTACAGTGAGAAGATGATATAGGTGAGCGTAACCCTTGAAGAGTTGGCTCTGAGTTATGTCTCCTGTGGGTAGGAGGAGCATCAATACCGCCTCAGACAGCAACATGTTCATTAATTCTACTTCTACTTTGCTCTTTAGCACTGAAAGTTCCCCGTGTCTGCAGTGAGCATTTTTCACTTATTTCCTTCAATTCCAGTTGAGACAGTACCTGACATGAAATAAAGAGCCTAAACAGTGAGAAGAACATTCACAGCTAGAGAATATTCACAGATTGCTCTACTACTGTTCCTACTCTGAAGTCTTGCAAGAAATAAGTGAGAGCAGAAAAAAAAAAAAAAAAATTCAGCTAAAGAAAGATCTGCTGTGTGAAATGCAGCTGTAATACAGTATGATGTATATATGTTGCCCAGTATCTCATTCCATTGCACATCAACCCACGCATTTAAAAGAAATTACCGCAATAAAAATGCTTAATGCCTTGCACCATGAGTGTCACACTCCTGTCACTGCACTTCTGCTTGATTTGATTAGAATCCATTTCCCAGACTTAATTAGCCTAGTTAGTATTTCAAGTAAATACACAGTTTGAAATAATTATTTTCTCTCCAAATGTACTTGGTAATTGGAAAACAAGTAAAAAATCAAAATGGTTGAGCTAATTAAATAATAATAATAATAATAATAATAATAATAATAATAATAATAATAATAATAATAATGAAAATATCGGAATACATATGCAGTGGAAAACATATGTCAATGGTCCTCCATTAATTCATTTTGGCACCCAACTATAATTCTTACACTGTATGGAAAATATATTTAACAAATGTAGAGGAAAAACTACTTGGTTTTCATTTAAGTTATTCTCTTCATATTCATTATTTTTTGAATGTATTTTTTTTGTTTAATAATGATGCAATAAAAATGTGTGGAAAAAATGCTACAACTACCAAAAAGTGAAACCTGAATCCAGCCAGTCGTTAAACAATCACTGATAAATCATTGTTTATTTACATAGAAAGACAGATGGTGGAGTACTTAATGAGTTGACCTTGTGACACACAAGATGCTGAAGATTCTAATTCTATACTTTTTTCACTAATGTATGAAATAGAACAACATAAAAGGTATTGCCATGAGGGGTGTGGTGGGCTTGGCCAGGTCCCACTCTCTGGAAGGGCTGGGGTTCGAGTCTTGCTTGTGGTGCCTTGCAATGGACTGGTACCCGGTCCTTGGTGTGTCGCCTCCCCCTCCAGCCTTGTGCCCTGTGTTGCTGGGTTAGGCTCCAGTTTGCTAGAACCCTGCTCGGGACAAGCGGTTTCAGACTGTGTGTGTATTGCCATGATTATTTAATTTTCTTTGGTAGTGCTGGAAGTTGGCGCCACAAATTAATCAATTTGTAATGAACACAGGATTATCGAAAAACCTTAAAGTTACTTACAAAACATCCTTAAACATAAGCTAAACCAAGATCGCTGCTGTCTCACAGTGCCTGGGTGGTGCGAGTGGACGTGGGTTCAATCCCCGCTCAGTCTGTGTGGAGTTTGCATGTTCTCCCCATCTTTGCATTGGTTTCCTCCCACAGTCCAAAGACATGCTGTTCAGGTTCCCCCCATAGTGTGTGAGTGACAGAGAGAGTGTGTTCCACTGATGTATGGATGAGTGACCCATTATAAGTAGTGTATCTAGCAGTGTAAGTCACCCTGGTGAATAAGGTGTGTGGGCTGATAACACTACATAGAGTTCATGGGAAGTCACTTTGGAGAAAAGCATCTGTTAAATAAATAAATGCAAATGTAAACTCTACTTCACCTTCAAAAATACAGAATTGATACAGACTGTATTTCTGATATTGGGGGGTGCGGTGGCACAGTGGGTTGGCCCACAGTCCTGCTCTCTGGTGGGTCTGGGGTTCCAGTCCTGCTTGGGGTGCCTTGCGATGGACTGGCGTCCTGTCCTGGGTGTGTCCCCTCCCCCTCCGGCCCTACGCCCTGTGTTGCCGGGTAGACTCCGGTTCCCCGTGACCCCGTAAGGGACAAGCGGTTCTGAAACTGTGTGTGTGTGTGTATTTCTGATAGTATTGTGACTTTATATGTTGTGTCACATTTTCTACACTGACCTTAACAAAATGCACTGAATAACTAGAAAATGTTCACAACAGTCACTGTGTATTTATATTACACAGCAATACACCATATAGTACTACTATAATATTAAGCAAATGGGCCTATAAATTGCAATTAGCACAATATGATTGAAGAGGACAGCTGTATTGCAGCTAGTTTAACTTTTTAATTAAAAGGCAAGCCTTTAACATGCTATTCTTTAATATGTTTTGATGCAATTATTTTGTATTACATTAAATTTAACTCGTAATTAAAACTGGAATACCTGGGGTCAGCGTGTCACAGTTTGACTTTCATGTCTTTCTGAAGGCAAAACCTTTGTGCCGTTGTTTGTAAGTGATGGTGGGAATGGAGAGCTGGATTTAAGCAGAAAGTAACCTGCCTCGTGTCCCGGGGGAGAAATGGCTTGCGTTCCTAAGATAGGCACTTGCCAGGAATCACTGGCAATCCATGCTTCTTTTGTGTTTACTGTAACTGACAAACTAATTTCACAGCCATTTCAGCCCTGTGGGAACAGTTTCATGTAAAATTTGTAAGTACTGATACAAGAATAGATCAATTTTGATCATGGAGTTTGCATTTGCTCGTTGATTCTACATCCCTGTGCCTGTTTTACAATGATATCACAATCAAGGTTTTTTCTCGTCTCTTTCTACTCAGAACTAATTAGAATGCAAAAGACTGGTGACAAGACTGAACTATATCATTAATCAGTATTTATGTGCTCAACACATTCTTGTTAATTTAATTTTACTTGGCTGTCGCTCAATTTACTCCTATAGGAATTTGACCAGTTCCTTGCCCGGGCAATTTGTGTGAGCTTAATGTAATGAGCACATGAATCTTACAGAACATTTAAAGAACAGCCTGTAAGAAATCTCCATCTTTTTAGTAATCCAAAATAATGAATATCCCGCTGGTAGAAAATACATATATAAATTTATATTTTTATTTCACAATAATTTTGCATTCAATTCTAAATACTATTAAAAAAATAAATCTTTAAACGCACAGTGTCTTCGTTCTGTCTGAAAAACAGCCTTTCACCATTTCCCAATATCCATATCCTTACTTTACATAGGACCTTCTACACTGTAGAATCTACAGGTAGCGACTGAAATATGTGCACTTAGAGTACAGCAGCATCAAACAAAACAGCCACAATTCAGTAATTATGTGAATGTGTACGTGTATGAATAAATGTAAATGTATTTATTTAAGTCTTCTGTCTGTTGTGGGATGCACATTTGTTTACTCTGAGTTGACCATCGCATCAGAGAAACCATCTGTTAAATGCATAGATGTAAGTGTAAAGGTAAATGAGTATAAAGTCTTACTGCATTCACGGTACTATTTGCTAAATTGCTTTGCTTCTGCTGATAAGTAAAATATATATATATATATATATACAAATCTCCATCACAATGACATTTGTTTTAAGATTGCATTGTACTCCACAAACCAAAGAAACATCACAACCCTCTGGACTGAAATGTCATGAGTCTCTTAGCCATTTCCTTTGCTTGGTTATGACAACTTTCCACCAGAGGATTTGAACAGAATGCTAAGGCTTTAATTTGCACATGTGTCTGTCAGCATAAAGGATACTAATATGAGATGACAACATAATGTGATACAGACAAATCTATTTCCTCAAAATAATCATCAGAAATAACTTATCTGCAACAAAATTCCACAATAAACATTGAAAATCTCCATCTATTTTTATATTAACTCACATGTCGATATTTTAGATTACAGAAAAAATTGACTGGACTTCTAAAAAATGTTCTTAAACACCAGTCAAGAAATATAAACCAAACAGAATTATTTCATCCCATCACACTATATAATAGCGTTAATATACTGTAAACAGTACAGACACTTCACTTCAGTACACATGAATTCTGAATATACAATAAGTAAATAGATATCTAGGGGGCAACTGCAGCTTAGTCTCTTCATTATCATATGCCATTAGAGATAAAGCATTTTTGTGGCTGCAGTAATGAGCAACAGCCCCAAGAGCTGCATTGAGCTGTAGGTTTCATATACCATGTGTAAGAGAAATGTTATAAAACTCAAACCTGTGGAAAAAGAAAGCATTATTAGCTTTAGATAAGCAAAAAAGCTTCCTTTATACAAGAAATAACTGTACACTCATTATAGGCTTGTTATTTGACAGTCCTCCGGCTACACATTTTTTAATAAATAACTTCCTGGTTGTTTTCTAGATGATTAGCCTGAGGGTTAAAAACTAATCCTTATAATTGAGATGCAATTTGACTTGGTTACCATTTTGCCTTCAACAAATCTTGAGCGTGGTATGATGAATAAAGTGCACACTCCTCTGTGAGAAGGTTCAAGTTACTGGTAACCTCCTGGAGTGATGCACAAACACACATATGGAAGAAGAGCTATTCTCATTTTCTTCATTTTGAAGAAAGTGTCAGTTGGGTCTCCACTATGCTTGCATCTGAAAAGAAGTGCTGTTCCTACATTTACACTTATTCATTTAGCTGACACTTTTTTCCAAAGCTACTAACAATATTAAGGTACTCACAGTTATTTACCGATTTGTACAGCTAGGTAATTTTTTTACTGGCACAATTTAGGGTAAGTGCCTTGCTCAAGAGAACTACATCCAGATATGGGAATAGAACTCATGACCTTTGGGGCCAAAGGGAATAGCACTAAGCACTACAATACCATTGCTTCCTTTGATTTTTTTTTTAAGGCACTCTCAACTAATTGCAGAATTTGCAAGCATTGATTCCCTTAGGATGAAACGATTAGAGGCATGGTATCTTCAGTAAAGCGATGACCCACAGAATGTATCTGTAACAAAAGAGAAACTGAGAGAGCTTTTCATTTTACCCCTTTAAGAGCACGTATGACACATGACAGGTTCTTTTCAGTAAAAAAACAGTAAAACGCTTCACCGAAGGAAATTTGATGGCTTTCTCTAAGAACCCTCTTTTATTTATTCACTGCTCTTGGAGATGTTTTGAGAAAATGGATGGTCCTCTGACAACGAGGACCAATCACATACACGAACAACCAAAAAACTCAGCAGACTTTAATGTTATATACTGAAACGTTCCCCAAAAATTCCCTCTTTTTTTACATAAAAGCAGGTCTTTTGTTGTTAATATTTGTAATACATGGCTGCTATCTCATGCAGTGTAATTATAGGATTGTCAACGGTTTGTTGAATCATGTGTGGCTGGATTTTAATTGATGAATGGACGTGTGGACACATAGACAACTGATGACAGATTCCCTGTCACTTCCATTAACAGAAGAAATGCCAGCCAGAGCTATAAATTTTCACATTGTCAGGATGTTGGAGTCTTTCTCACAACTCATTCAAATTTAGACAGTGAAGTAACATCAAGTTTAGAAATAACATTTTATATGTGACATGGCATTACTGCAAAATAACAGTTCACTCCCATTAAACCCTCTCATACTAAATGTATTCTGGATAAATGGACAAATGACTAATACATAAGTGGCTCACATAAAACATGCTTAACGTGGATCCTGCTATATTATTATTAACAAAATACCGTATAGTGCTCCATTATGAATGCATTTGTTATATTAAAATTACAGAGTGGACATCGGAAATGGTTTAGAGGAGCACTCTCTGGTTGACTTAGGGAAAAAAGTGAAAGGATCATTTAATTCTGCTATTTAAAGGGGAAAAGGTTCTAATAAGGTCTCAGGGGATGGAAAGCCAAAGACGCTGCATTTCTTCAACTCTTCCACTTTTGGAGTTATTAATGCGGTTGAGAAGGTGACACAGGATGTGCTGTTTGAGAGAATGGAAATGGCATGAAATGTTTCACCGCAACTGTTACATTCTAGTGTATGTTGTTCTAATTAGAACAGTCACCAAATAACAAATAAACACCTTAATTTCCTTAGTGCCCCTTTAGACCTTTATTCAGCCCATCAGCCAGGCCTATTTGAGGTTTTAAATTGAGCAGTAATTGGTTCGGGATTACAATTCTGTATTTTCACAGGAGAAAAAGACTATTTAGTGCCCCGTGTGTATGCTAGCTAGAAGTGCTTATGTAAGACAACACTTATTGATTAGAAATCTTTCTACTTGTATTTATTCTGGTGAAGGAGATAATGTTAGCTAAATAAAACTGAAGCATCCACTGAGGAGCTGAGGAATCATAGGAAACGATTCAACCATTCTGTGTGGGCCCATTTACCTTCTAGTGAGCTCGTCTGACCCACAAAAACAGATTTACAATTCACGAGGCAACACTCTTTCGGCAACTTTAAATAAACCTGGGCTTCCTACAGTGCTTTTCAGGCTGGTAGCCTGACAGGCCTAAGATTTGCACTGACTTTACAAGGATTTCCTTATGGATCAACACATAGGCCTCTGTTAAATTAATGGGAAGCAGCCACTGAAGCATGATAATGAAGCTATTTTCCATAATCCTGGTATCTACAGATACACAATATTGTGGCCATAAAAAACAACTAATTGTAGCAACTGAAGATTATTTTCTGGAGTCCTATTGGTGAAAACTATTTGAAACAGGTCCTATATTTTATGTAAATGTAAATTTCCAAACTTCAACTAAACATGATTTATTCCAATTAGATTACACTTGTACAAAGCTGTGAAATTTGCACTTTGGATGTTTAATCTCTAAATGACAATTTATGGTGAATCTGAGCAGATGCAAACACGTTATCAACTACACCCTCTAAACACCATTTAAGCTCATTCTCATACTGTCATCTTTGTACAATGAACAAGTCATTGAAGGAAAATAACTTCAGTGATGTTGAAACATTCTCCTGTTTGATTTTCGGCACAATTAGCAGCAGCATTCCTTCAAAAGCTAATAACTTCATTAAATAAATTATTGAATTAGTGCTCAAACATTACAAAAAGAAGTCGCTGTAAAAAGACAGCAAATTCATTAGCACTAGCGTTGAGCTCAAATCTTCAAGAAATCAACCAGGTTTACTCCAAATGGGATGCAAACTGATAGAATCATAACTTTTGATTTTAATGTATCCAAGGTCATTATGTTTGGAGGAGATTTATAGATGAACAGATGCAGTCTATTGCACCAGTGACACTACGGAATCTGGTGGAACAGACCAAGTCGCCTCACATGTCCACCTGTTTAGCAACATCTATCCATTCAATTTCAATAACTGCTGGACCTAAGCAGGGTCGGGGTGATGTTGAGCCTGTCCCAGAATCACTGGGTGCAAAGCTGAGGGGGGTACAACCTGGATGGGATGGCAGTCCTTCTCAGGGTTGTCATATCCATACTCACTCATTCACAAGCTAAGGGAAATTTAAAGTCATCAGTTCACCTAAACTGCATGTATTTGGACTGTCGGGGGGCGGAACTGGAACACCCGGAGGAAACTTAAGCAGACAAGGGTGGGAAGACGCAAATCCCACACCGACTAAGCGGGGAATCACACCCATGTTATCTCACACCAACCAGATGCTGTGAGGCTGCTACACTACTCACGGCACCAACACATTTGCTTAGCACCAGGCTAAGTGAAATGATTAAAAGTCACAAACAAACAAAAGTACAACTCCTAGCACCACAGGCACGATGTGTCTAAAGGGTAGTTGTCAAATAAACTGTCTCCCTTTGAAACGTCTTTTTTTATTCTAAAACCTCAAAGTGTAGAAGACTTGGGCACATACTGGTCTATCACTGCTACACTGAATTCTTCTGTCCAAAGTTGAGTCGGGATGGTTGCATGAGTAATAAAAGAGCTTTTGTGAACAACTCAATCTCATCATTATGCTCTTTCAGTTCAGCTTGATCTTGCAGCATACATTCCTTGTGCGCTACACTATATGTAACACCTGCTAGAGGAACTACTTCAGTCCATAACTACAAAACTGCATTTGTTTTATATAATGTATGCACAACACTTGGGCACAAAAAGACAAAAAAGTTATTATTTATCTTTTAGTCTGAAGTTCTTTCCTGCCACCACAACCATGTGAAATTAATAAATCCACTTTAAACTAAAATGTCTTGATTAATTAAAAATAAGAGATCAAATAAGCCTGAATTAAAGTTTAATTTGAGTTGATCTTTTTAAAATTTGCAGTGAATTAAATTTCCCATTCTTTCAGCTACTGAAACCTTATCCATGCATTTATTAATGTATAATGATCAAGCACCTAATACTTAAAATTCTCAGTTCAGAAGCTTTCCTTAGAGCTAGCCAGTTTTTACATCAAGTTTCAGTTTTCTAAATCAAAGCAATGATCTATATTTTTATGGACATTTAACTTCAAATGTGTGTCTGACCATTTTATAAATGGACACCAATGAATTTAAATCGGTGCTGCTGCCTTTTACTGAATGGGATAACTGGCCTGCAAAATATGTGCAAAATCCAAAATCTGTCAAAATGTTACCAACAGAGACAGAGAGGGAGTTTCACCTCCATAAGTATGCACAGGTTCCTGTAATAAATTGGGAAGAAAGAATCCCTTGTAACCACAGGAGACTGTCTACTTTTACCATGAAGGCAGGCACACACACACACACACACACACACACACACACACACACACACACTGTCTGAACCACTTGTCCCATATGCGGTCACAGGGAACCAGAGCCTAATCCAGCAACACAGGGCATAAGGCTAGAGAGGGAGGGGACACACCACAGGACAGGACACCAATCCATCACAAGGCACTCCAAGCAGGATTCAAACCCCAGACCCACCAGAGAACAGGACCCGGTCCAACCCACTCCGCCACTGCGCCACCGCACCCCCCTACCAATTAATGCATAAACTAAATTAATATACTTTAAAATTATCTCAAAAACAATACAACAAATTTGTTCCTGCACAAGAGTTTAATTCCCCTTATTATTAAGACATCTTTCATTACGAGTCAAACACAGACTGCTATTTGCTTACAAATATCACAATGCTAGTCCATGGAAGGGCAGTCTCACGCCTGGTGGCATTTAAGAGTCGTCAGTTCACCTGAACCACACATTTTCAGAATGCGGGAGGAATCCTGCACAAAGAAATGAGAACGTAAAAACTCCACACAGACCGAGCCGGATTCAAACCAACGTCCAAATCCACAGCTTAGTTGCTGTGAGGCAACAGCACTAACCAGTGTGCCACCATGGAGCTCTGAGCTTAATGAGTGTAATGATCAAAAATAATGGCACTGAGTGTAAAAGGGATATAGTCTTGTCATGGAAGGATCACGCCTTCAAATGCAGTCACAGTTAAAGGGATTCTGTTTGGTACTGCTAAAAAGTAATGAACATGGCATAGTCATTGCCATAATGTCCAAGACCTAAGCCAATGGCCTATCTTAGAAAAAAAAATTATTTACTGCTCCTAGCAAGATGATTTAGGACCCCTTTGGAGTGGAAGGATGAGATGCCCGGGGAAAAGTTAAGCACACAGCAACGGTCTCTCGGTGCTTCCCGGTCTCGCAGGCACTCTTTATTAGTGTGGATGGCTGGGGTAATGGTCTCTGACTGCTGCCATTGCTCATGGAACTAATAGCTGCATTGCGGGATCCCGGGTGAAGGGCATTAGCTACAATACAGTGCCAGCTCAAGTTCCCACAGTCTCTTGCCATGTGACCTTTTGAGGACAGGAATTCCAAAAAAAGAGCAACCCTTCGCAAAAGACCCCAGGCCATTGTTTCCTTTTGTCTGGGTTTCTAATCACCCTCTGTGTGGAATTGGAGCTTCAGCATATCTCCAATCCACAAAGACTATCAGTGTCCGTGACTTCTTTTCATTTTGTTTCCCATTGGGATTTCCATGGTGTGAGCTAATAAAATAAGCCTTCTGATTTTTCTTCATATTATTGGACTGAAGAATGCCCTTTTTCTTTAAAATCCAGTGAGTGCAATTGCACACAAGACACCAATATCCCAATGGGATATAAGGTAAAAAAGACAAATACGTATTCAGCACCCCATCTCTATTCATCAGAGCCCTGGAAATCACTGCATTCGAGTAGCACAGTTTTCAGATCCTGCAAAAATGTTTACAGTTAGAAGTCCAAAAGAAGATAGAATGGTCTTGCTCTGGGCTGCCTTTTTGTCTTCATGACACTCTCTTTAGCACATACATCACAGTGTGGTGGGCAACTGCCCAAGAGCTACGCCATTTCAAAAATCCCCCTGCCTACAGGGGAACCCTTTAGGAACTGATGCTCTCCCTGTGGCTTCCAGGGCATCTAGTCATCTGGAGAATGACTTTTTAAGTGGCTGCTGAGGTTCCATGTGTCTGCAGGGAACACACACTCATACTGAGAAGGTAAAGAAGGTGGACAGTCGCAAATGAGAACTGCTCCCGTGTGAAAACGGTTCACAGCACTCAGGACTGGCCTACATTAATGCCCAGGCAGGATAAGACTGGTAGCTTGTAAATAACCTTTAATTTCCTCGGTCACCACAGAAGAGGCTTTTTCATTTCTTTCTCTGCTCTTTGGATCAGTGTGTTTAGCACTGCAGAAAGGGAAGTCTGTGCTCTTTTTGGTGACCTGATCTGTGGGGTATTTATGAGGAAGGAGAGGGGAGTGCTGTTTCAGCACCACATGGGCGGATAGCTCCCACTCCTGAGTAGAATGGCTCAGTTCTCCTTACTGCATCTTAGACGAAAAAAAATTATTCTGCTCGCATTGGCTGCTTTTACTGTTCCATTTCACTTCACTCTATTGAAGTATTGACTGCACCAAGCAATTATTCCATTGTGACGTTTTCTGAACAAACGCTCCTGTCACAGCAAGTTTTATCACATGCCACATACGCTAACTGAAGTAAAACACCAAAAAAGTCTAGACCTTTAAGAATCTCTCCTATACTGCATCTCAATTACTATGTGGCTATTATCATAAATAGCCACTTTTGGATCTAGGTACTACTCCTGTACCTAAAGTGTGGTTTTTTAGCTCTTTGCCAGTGCGTTTCTCAATACACTGCACATGCCTAAGCTTTTCAGAAGGTAGCTTCAGCAGAAACTGTTGGTGCGACAAATAGCATTAGCAGATAAAAAACAAAGAGTCACATGGGAAACATTTTAATGATGCTGCTGCTGCGCTGAGCCCAAAGTAGGACATTGAACTGGGTTCTCTGAGCAAAGTGAGTACAGCTACATCAGCAGCATTAGCAACATCAGAGCAGAAGTCAGGAGAGCATGAATGTACTTCCTTTAAGCAGTGCTCCTGCCACACTGCAGAAGGAATACAAAACTGAAATATAGCCATTATGTATGTAGAAGGAAGAAATATTAACATTAATCTATACTTGTTTAATTCTGAATTGGAGGGAAGACAAAATATATACTATAAATCTAGACTTTCACTGCGAGCTTTTGTAGACTCACCATAATTTCTTGTTCAAATGGCAAGTTAACAGGAAGCATTAGCTGTGTAAATAGGGCCTCTGCCATACTCCCCCAAAACCACCAAGGCTTGTGATAATAATTTAATCAGTAATGTGATGTTGTCTAGCACTCATAATCTATGCTTAATGCTCCTGAAGGCAAACGATTACAGCTCTCTTATAGGCATTAGCGTTATGTGATGGACAGCTTAGATAAAGCAAGACCGTCCACACATCTTGATTTTTCAAATCCCTTAATAGACAAGAAGTCAATTACACTCCATATCAATTTCAGTAGGGAGTTTCACTGGGAATTGTGATTTTGTTTTAATTATTTAAAGTGATGTAACAGGCCCTTTTATCCAGTCTGGCTTTTACATAGTAATTTATTTTGACATCTCTTGATGTAAGTTTAATACCTTGCTCAAGGATAAAACAGCACTGCATTTCGTACGGATTGAACTGTTCGATCACAAAACAATTTTCCACTATACTTATCTGTATCTTTTCTCTTTCCTTTTATTATAGTCTATATATGAACCAATATGTGGTGCCTTCACTATTCCTTGCCTTCACTACAGATTCAGACAAGCCAGTCTTCATAACATCCCACAAGAATGTTCTCACGCTTACCTTCAGTCAGGCCCATGTGAATGCTCCAGTAGCTCTGCAAGCACTGCAGTTCCTTCTTCATACCACGTTTGCAGCGGCAGTCATACAAGGGGCTCTCCTGCAGCACCTCCAGTGCCACTTGGCACTCCTTGTTGGCCAGCATGGTATTCCTATCCTTACCCACCAGGCACTGACGCATAATGCGGTAACGTGAGCTGCACTGGGGGTTCTGGTTGCACATGTCACTAGCCTTCAAGCAGTCCACTTGGGTCCTCGGGCTATGGGCCCCTGATGTAGTCAAGGCCGAAGAGCTGGCCAAGGAACTAATAACTTTATCTGCAGAGAGGGAAAAAAGTCACTTAGCCACAATATGTTGCATTTCCAAAACCATCATTACACCTGTAGCCAGTCATGGGATGCCTCAGCCAACACTGGCAGGGCCTGCAAATCCCACTGAGACAGAAAACCTGATTGCTTTTATGGTTTTCTCAGGTAATTGTTGAGGAAGTACATGAGCCAGGGGATAGGTGCAGGGGTCCAAGGTTCCACTGGACAAACAGTAAACAGCAATGCAATCTGAGATGAGGAAAGAATTCATGTTTTTCAGTGGATTTCTGTTGCAATGGGGCAGCAGGTGGTGTAATCAATATGAAATAGTCTTGTGTCCAAAAGATTCCAGTTTCATATCCCATGAGGGCTTGGTAAATAGCAAAAAGTGTTAATGTGTTGTTAAACAGTATGCGATGAAAAAAGTTTATGTTGATTAACCGAACAAGGCAATAACGGCAGATGTAAATAAAATGTACAGACTCTATATACATAAAATTCTCATGTGACCGAGGAAAGAATTTGAAAAAAGTGTTTCCTGCTACCACTAAGCACTTCACGTATGATTAAATGGTGAATACTTACATCCTGTTCTTTTTAATTGCCTCGTTGTATCAGAAATTTACACAGACAAACATTGACTGAAACCGCTCGTCCCAAGTGGGGTCGCAGAGAACCGGAGCCTAACCTGGCAATGCAGGGTGTGGGGCTGGAGGGGCAAGAAACGCACACAGGACAAGATGCCAGTCTATCGCAAGGCACCCGAAGTGGGACTCGAACCGCAGACCCACCAGAAAGCAGGCACAGGCCAAGCCTGCTGCGCCACCACACCCCCCATCAGAACATCACTTCTGCCAAATTAATGCAATCATTTTTCCAGGAAAATGTGCTGTCAAGCATTACACGGGTAGCCATTATTCTTCTAAGTCGCTCTAAGAATCTAAACATTATTTTTTTCTCTTTTACCCTTCCTCTTTTCTCATGTGATGGTTACCTGCATTGAAATATATGTGTTTTACATTAATTCTTGAGAGGTTACAGTTCAGTGGCTGTTTCATGTTTTGTTAATATGTCAAAGCATGGGCTCGACTCCAAACTAGTCTTTAGCCAAAGGGTGACTTTTGATCAGTTATGTACCACAAGCGAATTCTCACGAAGTTTACGGAGCAGACTGTGTGTGCACAGATTGTGCCACAGGGAAAGGCTGAAAAGGTGTACATGAATACAAAGCGCTGCAAGGTTAAATGCCACACAGATGTTGGCAATATAAAATACTGCTGAAATGCATGCTACCTGCTTTGATTTCCTACGCGTTCTTACAATCGCAACTGGGTTTCTCTGCGTGTATCTGCAAACTTAGAACAATGTGTGTAAATGGGCTGCATTCCTAGTCTGCAGTCATAGTCACTTTTTCAACACAAAGTCACTTTTACAAGTGAACACATTTTTAAATTCCATCCACTGCATGTGGGATGTCAGTGTGGACCTCAAGGCCCGGTCCCCTGGACCCTTCGAGCTTTTATACCCCACAGAAACAACACTACAACACATTCATTCAGCACACAAAAGTGTGTGCACAAGAGGCTGAAAACGACATCATGTGTGCACACAAATAAAAAGGCTGCAGTATTATTTCTATATTACTCTATTGCTTTATTACACACAAAAATACGGCAATAGTATTTCCTCTGCAATAACTACAACTGATAACTGCTATGATGCGGATAAAAGGATATTAAGAGCTCTAATCATTGATTTTGCAAAGAAATATAAACACTGCATACAAAGCAAGTTAAAGTAACCTTAAACGGATACTGAAATTACTTAATGATCTTAAAGGACCTTAACCAAATATACTTATTTATGTATGTATTAGAAGGGGTGCGGTGGCACGGTGGCCGGCGGGCTTGGCCGGGTCCTGCTCTCTGGTGGGTCTGGGGTTCGAGTCGTTCTTGGGGTGCCTTGCAATGGACTGGCGTCCCGTCCTAGGTGTGCCCCCCCCCACCCCCAGCCTTGCCGCGACCCTGCTCAGGACAAGAGGCTTGTGTGTGTGTGTGTGTGTGTGTGTGTGCGTGTGTGTGATGTATTTACTATCTTATTACATAAATCCTGGTGCCAGACAGACAAACATAGGCTTAATCTAGTCAAAACTGGAATCTAACTAAACTTAATAATAATAATAATAATAATAATAATAATAATAATAATAATAAAACAAAGTGCTGGACATGAGCGACCCCTAGAGGTTGAACAAAAATGCTCGGTTGCGCGGCCTCAGCAGATGCATAAATGTTGTGAAGTGGCCATATCATAAAGATGATAATGACACTCACAGTACCCCACCAGTTCGAGGACCACTGGGAGACATGCACCCATAGTTGGGAACTGATGTTTGGACACGACGAGCGGAGGCTTCGCAGGACGTCGCTCGGGTCGCGCTCCGCCACGTCGCCCAGCGCGGCGTTACGGATGATCGGAGCGGGTCACGGTAACGAAGCGCCGTGTGTCGGTGCGCGGAGGCGGAGGCTCAGGCTTCACCTGGACTGAGGACGTGCGCGCGGTGGCATCTGCCAACACTTACTGTCCACCACCAGCAGCAGCAGCAGCAGCAGCCTTACACCACCAGCCACAGAATAAAAACCTGATGATACTGAGTGAGAATTGTTTCATCGCCGAGGCACGACTGATGTACTTATGTTCCATACGCACTGCATGTAACTACAGCGCTTTCGCATTCACTCATCTGCGGTTACATGTGACCTTGATCACGCTCCGCTTCTTCGCTTATTCTTATTGTCAGCGCGTGGAAACGCGCGGAAACGTTTAACTATTTATTGATCGACTGTGTTAGCTGCGGACACGGTCACAACAGGTACAATTCATACTCCACCCTTACACTTGGGATAATTTTCCCGATAGTTTTCCAGAAGATTCGGGTGTTTTCGTGCATATATTATTAAGTCATGTAAAAGGTCGAACTAGTAACAGTAAGTTAGATATAAAAAAAATTACACGTTAATACGAGAAACTCTTCTTGCAGTCAAAGTGTTGCGTTTGTGTGTGTATGTGTGCGCGCGCGTTTCCAATACGATTACATTTTCAAGTGCATTTCTGCCACTGGGATGCACATGCTTTGCACAAATGAAAAATGAACAAATCACTTCACCATATTTACTACTTATCTGCAAGCAAAAAATGTGTTTTCTTTAGTATCATAGTAGCAGTTCAGTCACTCATCGGTATACTAAGCACTATGATCTGTAGGTGTCGTTTGAGAAAATGTGTGTTTTTGTGCATAATTGGTTTATGCTTATTTATTTATAAAGATAAGATTTTGCTAAAAAAAAAAAAAAAGACGAATGCAACTTTAGTTTACTCACCAAACAGAAACAAGAAGCTGAAAAATCTCATGAGCATCATGATAAATCCAACACAAACTCCTAAGCAGGATTCGGGAAAACAGTGAAGCCCCGGCCTCTTCAAATCGTTCCCTCCGAAGAAAAAAAAAAATGTGTTATAATTTCCCTCAAAGCCCCACAGCCCCTGGTACGATTCCAGTGACTTCTTCTTCTTGATCGTCAAAATATCCCCGCATCATGTCTTCGGCGTTTGCTGTCCGGTACTGGCGCACTAGTACTGCCTCTAAATAATCCACAGTTTAGGGGGGAAACTTCACGACTGTGCGGAGAAGGGAAAGAACGGTTTTAATTCCAGGTTCCGAGAAAACAGTTACTGGAAGCGAAGTATCATGAGCGGTAACATCCTCCTGTCGCGCGCACGCTCTTCAGCGCATGATTTCTCTCTCCAAATGGGCTACTTTCTTTCGCTCTGTCTGTCTGGCTCTCCACGTTTCTGTCACTCGGCGCTGTCCTCCAAATTCCTCCGGTTTTGACGTTGCCCCAGCCAAAGGTCTTGACAGGCGCCAACTTTGCAAGAAGGGAAGCAGCTGGACACTGAGCGACGACTCAATCTTTCCGTCAGTCCCGAAGAAGAAGCGGCTGAGGGCAGCGCATTTTAAGCCATATGACTTGCTTGGACAGCAAATCCGTTAATTATATTATTAAGAGCCAAAGAGAAGGCAGTGCGGACGCGCCCTCGCCTTTTGCAAAAATCTAATGGGATTCCACTGGAAAAAGTGAGAAGTTATGAAATGAGCTCGGTGCCATTCCTCCTGCGGCAAACACAGGTCGTCCGCGCGTTCGCGACGCGTAAACGGCGCCCGTCGTCTTCTGCGCGCATACTTCTCTCTCTATGTACAAATTCAACCTCCAAGAGGAATTCTAAAGCGGCTATTGAATGATGTTTCAGCACTCGCACCCGCCGATTCTGTCCGTTGTATACATATATTGCTATATCTAGCCTATATATATTGCAGGATTTCGTGTGTTGTTCTCCACTTATGCCCGATCGACTGCACTCGGCACGTCGGAAAGTGCGGAGCTCCACTTTCTTTCGCGGAGGCACTGAGAAGATCAACTTTCCCGACCCTCTTCCGCTGTGGTGCCGCGACACGGCTAATACCGGCGCGACAACTGCGCGGCAGACGTCCGTAATGACCGCCCGCGCACAGCCCGCGCACAGCCCGCACACAGCCTGCGCTGCGCAGCTGCTCTCACACACTGGCAGCTGTGAACAAACGAAGCCTTTCAATAACACACTTCCAGACCTTAGAATAAGCACAGAAAGATATGTTTTCCTTTCCTTTCTTTTTCTTTTAAAAAAAGAAGCGCAATATAAATCGTTTTTGTTACGTAACTCCGGTTGATCTGATTAGTTTTTTTTTTGTTTGTTTTGTTTTCTGGGTCGCGTTAGTTTATGATTTGTTTGCTTATGTTCTCAAACATGGATTGTTTCATTTTGTTACCTTAGACTAAGGCTTAGTATGGTATGGTGTAGAGTACTACAGGATAAAACAGTAAAGATACAATATAGTGTATATATGAAGGTTTATAGCTAGCTTCTTTTGGACTTTTTCAGAGTTTACCAGAGGAATAGCAGCAGCAACAACAATAATAGCAATGAATATTTTTATTATTATTAATAATAATAATAATAAGAAGAAGAAGAAGAATAACAACAACAATTTTTTCAAATAAGGTGTGACTAATGGCTCTTTGCACAAATAAGCTAATCATTACAGCTGTCCATTCTTTCTTGTCAGGTAGCGAAATTGAGTGTGTTTCTGGATCCACTCCTATCCCTCTTTTATGACGTCCAGGCTGCTCTCAGGTTTATTGAGTTGTGACACGATCACGTCGTAAAGCACAAAATATGTATTCCACAGGCTGTGCACGCGCCGGAGCTCGAAAGAGGGAGAGCGGGATTAGTCAGCTGCAGGGTTGCCAGGTTGGGTGGACATCTGTAGGTCGATGGAAGGCAACATGAGGAAAGAGTGCCTTGGAGGGAGGAAAGGGACATTTAATTGTCATTTTGGGATTCACTTTAGAAATTATGAGAAATTGCTTTTTCTTGGTATAAAGTATACTAATTTGCATATGCATCACAGACTAAGTGAGACTGTGTGATTAGGATTTTGTGGCCAGTCATCACTGCCTTTATCTATCCATCGTCAACAACCGCTCATCCCAAGCGGGGTTGCTACCAGCCGGAGCCTTACCTGGCAACACAGGGCCAAAAGGCGGAGGACACACCCAGGACAGGACGCCAGTCCATCGCTAGGCACCCTAAGCAGGGCTCGAACCGCAGACCCACCACACAGCAGACACGGGCTGAACCCACCGTGACTGCCTTTATTGTTATTATTATTATTGTTGTTGTTGTTATCTTTACTGCTTACCTTGATGGACCATGACAGATTGCAAACAACACTCAAGGTGATTGATTAGTAAAGAACTTGCTGTGTTGTACAAGGCAGGTCCAGGAATGCTGACTATTTGCAGCAATTACATTTATATTCACATTTATTCATTTAGCTGATGTTGACTTACAATGACTTACAATATTAAGTTACTTACAAAATTAATTGAAAACATGCTAATGGAGTGCTAGGGTGGATTCTGCCTTTTACCTTCCAAACCATTAGAGAACCAAACCAGATTATGTTACTTAAGATGATTGCACCACCATAGCAGCACTGGTTTGGCAGAGCTGAAATAATCAGATGTCTTAAAACATCATTCCTTCAGAAATGGGATTCTGAATAATGATGCTGTCACTCAACATAGCAATATAGATAACTCCAAAGAACAATGGAAATCTCATGCAAAGGTAAGAGATATTGTTCTGGATTTCTATTGTGCTGGAGTCTTAAATAACAACTAAATGTACAGTATGTAAAGTATGAGTTAGCTTTTACCAACTAATGAAATTATTAATGCATATTTATTAAAGCATACTCCAAGTAATGCTGGCAACCCTAGACAAACTGGTGTTGTGTTGGTTGACGTCAAAAAGATGTGACCTTGTCTAGGCTTGTTTCAGTAAAAGCAGTGTTTGTGATCATTTTCCAGTATAAGTACAGTAAACTAAGTAATGAGAACTGCTGATAAAACTGAAACCTGAAGTTATTTCCAAAACATGACCAAGTACTGATACTTAATGCTAGTGGACTAGAAGGAAAAGAGCAGTTAAACAATTAGTAAGGAAACAGTGTCAACATACCAAACAAGCAATACATTTGGCATAGGTTGTTACTGAAATGTCAGTTATCAGAAATGCAGAACTGTCTGAGATGTGGTTATCTTTATTTGCATCAGTGCACAAATAGAGAACATATTTTGTTTTTCTCATTTTTTCTCATATTTCAAACGCTCTTCTGAAACAGTTGCCAGAGAGTCTCCTGGAAGACTTGAACCTTCCCTGGAATAGTAGTGCAAAAAGCAGGAACAGAAACAAATAATAGGGTCTTCTCCAGGGAGTACATCCCCTCAGTTTTTCACCCAATGCTTCCGGGATAGGCTCCAGATCACCACTTCCCTGCTGAGGACAAAGAAGTTATTGAAACTGGATGGATGGAGGATACTGGCATATTCTAAATCAGCATCACCACGGCTTCATCTTTCACCTGTCACATCCACGTCCACAACTCAGCCGACAGCACCTGACTCTGGTCCAGCACCCGACTAACTGCTCACCCTTTAAAAGACCCTCCTCAGCTCCCATACCTTTGCAGAATCTCATCAGAGACAACCGCCCTCCCTTGTGACGTCCAGTGCACACTCAACACTTGTTCTTCATTCTCATCTTCCGGTTTTCGTCCCTTTGCTTTGTTTCCCGACCATGTCCACAGATCTTCGTTCAAACGTCAACCGCTGACCAACCGACCTTTCACTTCATCCCCTGACTCATCCATGGATCCTCACTCTGACTCCGACCGCCAATCGACCGACCATTTTCCTGTCCCCGACTCCAAGAACTTGCCTTATCCCCTGAATCCAGACGAACAACTCCGCACTTGGGTCCTGCCGTCCCAATGTCACCCATCACCTCGGATCGTCCGTTAGTATGATGTTCACTTCGAGTCATTGACCTAAGCCTGTCCCCCACCACGATTCTTGCCTTGCCCTTTGGACAAATAATAAACAGTCCTGCACTTTGCTCCTACCTCATGTATCCTGCACTTATGCCCTGGACACTAATGGTTAGAATATACTTCATAGAATCATTACAATACAAAAAATCTGCATTAGCCACATTACAAGTAAAACATATTTGAATTAAACAGTCAGCTGTTTTTAGGCAGTTTTAAGGTCCCACTCAGAAATGTTCATAAATCAATTTGGCACTGAATTTAGTTCACTGAAACTTCACTATCATAGACAGTAACAGTATAGTAATATTTTTATCTAATATTTTACTTCAATTCAGTTAGCACTGTTTTTTAAACAAACCTGGGTTTCAGGGACCCGCTGAAGCCAAATCAGAGACTCCCAAGGGGCCTATAGACTTCAAGTTAAAATCCCTGGTGTCAGATCATATTTAGGTACCATTACTTGGCTATTCCTTGGGGAGAATTTATGCTTGTTTTCAGAGCATGCTGTTTATTTCTCTTACGCACTAAAGTAAGGCATCTGTGCTGTTAAGTGAATAATTGAAAAGAAATCAGAAGCAATCTAGAACCAGGTAGTGTAAATTAATCTGGGAGTATGCCTGTTAACTGTGTTTGGTCCAAAATTCTTAAAAAAAAGGCACAAACAGAAGATTGCTACAATGCAGACTTGTAAAAACAGAATACAATGTTTATGGAAAGGAAAATAAAGAAAAGATGGGATTATTTGGGTTTACAGACATTCCAGTGAAACAATTAAAGTAAAATACTGTGAAATATTTTCTATAAAATTTCATATGTGCTCACATTTTTGCATGCACTGCATAGACTTTAATTACTTTTGCTAACCTGTAAATAAACATTTGGGCCATTTAAAAACTAGATGAAATTTGTTTCGGAAAGAATTTTTCTGTCTATTTTGTAGATGTGGTTTACTTTAACAGTTTACCTCAGATACTGTATGAGCAAAGCCTGTCAAAGTCAACAATGAAAGTTATGGTTTTAAAGCCAATGACACACTGTCTTCAGTACTGATATAGTGAGATGTCTCATTCAGTTACCATTTTTAATATACTTGATTTTATTCTCTTTTAGAGTTATGCAACATACATAAGCACACCTTTATTAATTTCTGATGTAGCAGATGCACTCATCTTTCAGGTAATGGGGGTCCTGTAGAAGAACAGCTACAGTTGCCTGTGAAGAGTTACATTTTTTCACAAAACAGACATATTATTCAGTACAACAGCATTTTTCCCCATTATGCCTTCATTCTACTTCCATACATTGCCTAGACGCAATCTTAACAAAACTCAATTCAATAAATTTTTTATAGAACCCTCTTTTCACCACAGTGGCACAGAGTGCTGACAAAGATTGCAATAAAATCCAATGATAAAACCCTAAAACAAATAGGGACAGTCTGAAAAAATTAAAACTTGTTAGGTTTGTGCTTGCCTAATGTATTTGCATGCACATAAATGGATAAGTTTTGAAATTGCTTATAGGTAATAGAGTTACCGCACCTCCAGCCGGAAACTAGCGCTTGTGCAAAATATGTTAACTGTACCCAACTTTATCTTTCTGTTCTGTGACCTCACCACCGTCTTATAGAAATTGTACTTTCCCATGACATGCAAGCCTGAGCTTGAGGTCGAGGCTGCATTTTCCCAGCACATTGATGCACTGAATCACTGGAAATAAAGGTGATCTGTTTGCATGCGGAGTGCGTTAGCTAAATTCCACGACAATAGTAATGGAGTAAGCAATAGAGTTAGAAAAGACACAGAAGACAACACTACCACACAAGTATGCAGTCAACGCTTCATAGATAATTCCCAACAACAAAACTTCCATCCCTGGTTATTGTTTCAGAAGTGCCATTTCACTAAAGGACAAAGCAAACAGTGAATAAACACTCATGGAAGCATTTAAGACAATTACAGAACACAATAATTTCATTTAACTATGTACAGAAACACACACACACACACACATTTTCAGAACCGCTTGTCCCATACGGGGTCACGGGGAACCGGAGCCTACCCGGTAACACAGGGCGTAAGGCCGGAGGGGGAGGGGACACACCCAGGACGGGACGCCAGTCCGTCACAATTATACTTAACACAAGTCTGTATATCAACATTACTTTTTTATGAATTTGAGAATTCTAACCAATTAAAACAATTGATTAATGTAAATCTAACATCAAAACTGAAATAGTACAAGTATTACTATTATTTATTCACTTAATTGACACTTTTCCCCAAAAGCAAATTACAGTATTAAGCTCCTAATCATTACCTATTCACTGATAGAACTGGGCCTTTTTGTGGGAGCAATTCAGGGTAAATTCCTTGCTACAGCATTAGTAGAATTCAAATCTGAGTCCTTTCTATCTTTGGTACCTTTAGTGACATTAGGTATATTCGTAACTGAACTGCCCTACAATGGGAATTTGCCGAACAGGGTGATTTTACAGTGTTAGGAGTAGTTGTTTGCAAAATAATGATGATGATGATGTTGATAATGATGATGATGATTATTATTATTATTATTATTATTATTATTATTATTATTTAAACCAAGGGTACATTTTATTTTCACAATTCAGACTTGCACTGATTTGGTTTTAAACCTTATGAAACAAAACAATAGCTGAATTATGTGCATTAAATACCCGATTAAGGTCTACATAATGTATACCCAAAATGTAAATGTCATGATCATAAGTATGTTGCAACACATGTTGAAGGTTATGAGACTTTAAATTGCATTTTATCCTACAATGACAAGCCTTCTCCTTGTTTCCAGTCCTTCAGAATTTACCCCACATCTTTCAGCCCAAAACTGTTATCTCTGCCTGTGTGCAGTTCTCTGTTTATCATCACAGTGTCCTGGAAAACAGAACATCGAAAAAAGAAAACTGGTGTTATCTGTACCAGTCCAGTTCCAGACCAGTGATAGTCATCACATAATTTTATGGTCCCAACAGCCATTACATTCACACGGGGGAATTCAATTAAACAACAAAATCACACAGCAACCAGAGTTCATATATTATACCATGAGGATGCTCCGAAATTGGCAACATCTGTCATGTCCTGCCTAAGAAGTAGAACCAAACATGGAAGGCTACTTTCTCATGCGGTAAAGAACGCCATACAGGTTTTCAGGAAAAACCTGTGATCAGTATCACATGACATAAGTAATGTTTAGGAGTAGGTACACTGCCTGTGCTCCTCAAGCCCTTGCACAGATGCTTAAGGCCATAAAACAACAGGCAGTAGAACACAACAGAAAACTGTGGATCCTTTTTTGTATGTTAAGACAATGAACTATTCAGCTAATTTATTTTCGTAATGAAAATTCAAAGGGGAAAAGAAAAGCATTTGTTTTAACGAATTTTTAAAGAATGTGTCTCTTTTATATCAGAAAAAATAAAGAGAAAAAAGCACGTCTTGCAAAATGTCAGGACATATAGGGGGATAAAGAAAAGTGGCCTGTAGTTTAGAAGAAAAATTGACACTTTAGAAAAAAAGTGGACATGATTTGACACAACTCACGATAAGAGAAGCGATGGGCACAGTGCAGCGTAACATAATTGGCTTATCATCGAATGTGAAATTCAGTGATGATGTGTGTTTACAAATAAGCACAGATGTAGAAATTATATATTTTTGCACAGCATGCCGATTACTCTGAATTTATTAAGAACAACGTATTAAAAATAATTATTAATATTATTCATATTTTTAACTGATCACCTTTGACATTCAGCTAATTTCTGTAGCCTCCTAATGGTCTTTTCTTTATTCATCCATTAACCATGAATAATTGCTTTCTTTTGGAATGCAGGATCACAACGATCTGGAGCTTATTCTGGAAGCTTGGTATACCTTGGACAGGGGGCTAGCCCATTACAAAGCAATAACACACACTAATGTCAGTTCAGAGTCACCAGTTCACCTTAAGCACATGCTTTTGGACTGTTGAAGGAAACCAGAGCACGCTGAGAAAACCAAAACAAAAAGACAGACAGCATTCTCCACACTGACTTAGCCAGATTCAAATCCACATCTGATCAATCCAGGGTGTGTGATGCGCCGACACCAACTGCTGGATCAACCTGACTGTGTTTGCTTAGTGTTCCCTTTGTCGATTTTTATTATACCCACCCCACTGTTAAGAAAAAGACTTTTGGTATTCCATGTGGTCTAGTTTATTGTGAATCCCTTCTTTCACCGCAGGAGGTTTTACAGTTACATTTGCATTTATTCATTTAGCAGACGCTTTGGTCCAAAGCGACGTACATCTCAGCAAAAGTAGAATGTATGCATTGCATTAAGAGAAGGAGACATAGCTGCAGACATGAAAGTCTCAAGCAAACCTAGTTTGTTCCCCACCACTTGCTGCACCGAGGTTCATCGTTCAAGTAGGTGCATAAGACACAGGATAGACAAATCCCAGGTTTTGAGCTGGTAATTCCTGAAAGGTGATTCAACAATTAAAGAATGTGGTTAATCTTCGCAGTTCTCCCACATGTACAAGGGACTGTGGTATTCTCATGCATTCCTGCAGTCTTCCACAGTATTTGGTATACTTGTACATTTCTTTAGACTTTCACTGGCAAGTGTTCTGCAATGTGCTCCCGTCTTACTACAGGAGGAAGGAAGCAACATTGTACATTGGTTTTGGGAATTAGTCAGGGACTGGAGAGCTGCTGGGGTGCCTTTGCTTTGCTCAGATCTGAGAGAATAGGAACCTCTAGTTTGCTTGTGGTTGCAGCTGTAGGATGCTCCAAGACTGGCTACAGCCGTACTCTGGCCTCCCCTAAAAATATTACACACAGTTCCTTTCCCACTTTCCCTTTAATTTGTGCTGGTTGATATTAATTCTGATGGCTTGTAAACTGTCAGTATGAGAAAGCAACCAGATGTGCATATTAATGGATGTAAAACAAAAGCGCTTCTATCTATCTGACTGTGGGACCCCCAGGAATTCAGGATGAAAAGCTATACTTTCCAGCAGACACTACTAAGAACAAATTCAAAAGAATAAGTATTCTGATATGTAATCAAAGACAGCTTGCCTATTGTGCAGTATATAAATTATCAGGTGTCTCAGAATAAGCGATCTCTCCTGAAAAAGAACTGTCCCAGTTCTTACGATTAGTTCTGTATCAATTTGTCATCGTAGGGGAGATATGTGAATCAGTGTTGTTTCCAGTCCCCCATGTTTCTTTTCCTATACGCTAAGTGGTTTCCTTTGGTTTTGCTCGTTGTGATGACTTCTGCGGAGGAGAGAGAGATTTAACAGGGAGCTGTGATGCTGGGATCTGACTTTCTCACAAATGCCACAGGGACACACACTGGAGACCTCTGGGGGCTCTTCTTCTACCCACCTCCACCTCATAGGCCCTGATCTGCACAGCAACACAGTCAGTTGGCAAAGGTGGAAGCGTGATCTATGGAGAGGTCAGTGTTCCAGGGTGAGAGGGCTAGAGGGCTGGGTAGCTTGCCTGCGGTGTCTTTGGATGGCACATTTGCCCTGGGGCTGGGCTGTTTGTGAGTTAAAGCCAAGCAAGAAGTCCTCTGGGATGTCTTTCTTTACTGCTGACACATTCTCCCTCTGAGCTCTAGGCATTATAAGTGGGGGAGGGGACCACAGGCCTCGTGCTGCTTCACAGCCAGACACATGTTTGAGTTTAGAGGTGCGCCTGGTGACAGGACTGCTGGAGGTGCAAGTGTTGTTTAACGATCCGCAAAATTTGCCAGAGGCTTGCAAGTATTCCTTATTGTTCTTTTCTTGGTTCCGCAAAAGAGCAATGCTACTATATTTATAAAGATAATAATACTGACGGTGCTGAATTTCATCTCCAGCCTAGGGTTCACCAAGGTCAGCATTACTTAAAGGTGTTTCGAAAATCAAAGGCACTGATGCTAACAAGAAACTGTATTTTTTTAAAAAAAAAAAATGCATGACAGCGGAAAATGAAAGAGAGAAAGTCTTAGCTCCATGCTTCTTGATGACCACACCGGAAAGATTTAGCCGAATTCATTCCCATCTAGCCCCACACTTTTCATTCTGTCTTTGCCATATACCAGCAAGTGGCTCAGAAAGCTGCTGAATGTTGGATTTGACTGTGCCAGAGGGCGATGGCTGTCACACTGAAGCTCTGAGTGAAATCCAGCCCCGAGGCCAAGAGCCTGCAAAGAGCATCTAACAAGGCCCCAGCACGGCAGCCTCCCACAGAATGATCCAGGATTCACATGCCTCTTCCTTTACTGCCCCCCACCTCCTTCTAACCCCACCAGCTTGTCTTCCATCGAGCCAGATCTGCACACATCTGACAACTGGATACAGCACAACAAACACTTGGAACTTCTGTTGGTCTCTCTTGAACTGTCATGTCTTATTTATCAGTGGGGGCCAATTAGTGCCACAATAGGCACTGGCAGAGAAGGCGCTCAGATTCCATCACTCACATTCTGCCCTTAGAACGGGAATTTAAGCGAAATGTCTACCCCTGTGCTGTCTCAGTGAATGTGCGATGCCGCCCCACGGAGGAGGCAAGAACGGAGCAAGTCATCATTAATAAATGGTTACTCAAACATTGATTGATGAAGCTCAGATTGGAAGTGGCATTACTAGATATGTAGTTTATTGCATACTTGTCGATTTCATAATTTTTTTTTAACTGTTCTCTTTTTATTTAAATTTTGTAGATGTATGCAACTGGATACGTTAATAAAATAATAAATTCCTCATGCTAACTAAATTTGCTGAGTGTCTACCACTGGATATGTGCAGTACATATAGGTATGTATTGTACAACATCCAATGGCACACATACACACACACACACAAGCTGCAGGCAAATTAGAGTCACCAATTCTTTTGAAACACAAGCCTTTGGACTGTGGCAGGAAACCAATGTGGATATACGTATAAACTTCACACAGATAGATCTAGGACTGAACCCACTGCCGACTGCACAGCACCGGCACTGTGAGGCATCTACATTAGCTATTGAAAAGTTACAATTAAAAGCATAATAAAATAAAATGAGCCCAGACATTCCAAAATTCAGATGAATTATTGTGCAGATGTTTATATTTCTAGCAGGGGAAAAAGTTACTCAGACAATGACTTTGTTCACACTTTGGTCATTCATACACTGTGTTGACAAAAGGAACTTCAGGTATAACAGCAAAATATACTGTATTTCTTTAATATATAAGAGTAATCAGCCTCTATTCCGAATCTCAAACAAACAAATAAACATATATTATTTAATGCTTGACTGAACACAATTTCAATGACTTTGTATCCTCTCATGTTCCCAGAATAAATGTCTCAAAGTGCCATGAGTGCCTACACATATTTATTTAAAGTAGCTGATAATGTGGACCAAGAGGGACAAATGTAACTTTATACAGAAGTGACTTTCCAGTAAACTTGTAACTTATGCTCAGACATTACGTGTTTCTAAGTATCTGGAGTGGCTTCTTATTTAAAACACAGTGAAGTCCCTAGAAACACTGTGCATCAATGTACAGGTGTGTCACACAGGGGTGTGTATTAGGTGTATTAAATGCATTTTCGACTTACGATATTTTCGACTTACAATGGGTTTTGGGGAACGTAACCCCATCGTAAATTGGGGTCCACCTGTACTGGAAATCAATAAATAAACTGTAAATGTCTGTAAATAAACTAGGAACATATAGTATTATAGAAAAAAACAGTACTGCTATTTTATTAATAAAGCTATAAGACATAAATTAGATGCAATTTCACTTCAATTTTAGTATAATGTTAAGGGATATGTTTTTCATTCCTTTAAGAATATACACACACACACACATTTTCAGAACCGCTTGTCCCATACGGGGTCACGGGGAACCGGAGCCTACCCGGTAACACAGGGCGTAAGGCCGGAGGGGGAGGGGACACACCCAGGACGGGACGCCAGTCCGTCGCAAGGCACCCCAAGCGGGACTCGAACCCCAGACCCACCGGAGAGCAGGACTGCGGTCCAACCCACTGCGCCACCGCACCCCCTCCCTTTAAGAATATATATTTTTTTAAATATCTATGCATATTCAAATTGTTGTTCTCTTAATTATGTTGGTATCACAAAGGATAAGTTCAAACAGAAAGAGAAATAATTTCACTACGAAAAAAAATGGTGTAACCCCAGTGATAGTTTCATTATTTAAAAAAAAAATGTAAAGAACATGCGACCCAGTGAAGAAGAGTGTTTGAGAAGTCAAAACTTAAAGATTCAAGCAATCACCAGCAAATTATGAGCAAAACTTCATCAACCTTACCCCACACCAGTCATGATGATTTTTGGCTGGTTGGTTGGTATTGATTATTGATGAGAGTCAGGAGTCCCTAGGGACACACAAAAAAAGCACCAGTAAAAATGAGGGTCACTACTGGACTCATACTTCCCGTTTCAGGGCTCCGGTATCATGTCAGGTAATCGGACCTTATCACAGAACTCTATAACTGAGATCATGACTGTAAAGGGATACCGATAAGATGGAAGTAAGATAAACAAAGGATTGTGTCGTCTTATCAGCTTCCCCTCCAGAATAAATAGGCTGTCTGATCATTATTTGAAATATAATTAGATACTACTATTTAGGACATTCAATAACCTGCTTCTTTTAAGACCTTTAACATGTTTTTTAGAATTTATTTACTTTTTGAAATACTTATTCAGACATATTAAATATGGTATGCTAGGATGAGATTTGAAAATCATTGCGCCATATCTTTACATCTTGTCATGCATTTCATCTGTGTTACACTCACTCAGAACTCTTTATTTTCAGTATGTAGCATGCAGCATTTTGCATGGCACTCATGGAATACTGTATACTGTGTTTACATGAACAGTTTAACCTACACTAAGGCAGAGCTTCTTGCTGTGTTTGTTTTCATAGAACTGGGTAATTTTTTTCTTCAGTGTTTCTGGATTAAAAATATTTATCTGACTTTTTTTGGTAATTGAAATAGTCTTCGATTATAATGAAGGGAATGATGGGGTAGGTACTACCTGTGATATAAAGTAATAATTGACTTTTTAAGTCAAATTGGCCAATGGAATTTTTATCCACTTGCACTGAGAAAATACAGCATACCACCTATGAAATCAAAAAACGACGCTAAATGTGACAAAAATATAGTTTAGAACAGAATATTCACACACACACACACATTTTCAGAACCGCTTGTCCCATACAGGGTCACGGGGAACCAGAGCCTACCCGGTAACACAGGGCGTAAGGCCAGAGGGGGAGGGGACACACCCAGGACAGGACAGAATATTCAATTTCATATCATTCTCTTTTCTCCATCTTCAGTTGAAATTTCCTCAGACAGGTTACCAGCGAATATGAGAGGTTTGGTCCTCTGAACTCAATATGATGTCCTTGTGATATCCTTGTGACCATGTGTACAGATTGTACAGTCCCTTCGATAGGCAAAACATTACTGCAGTTCTGAGTATCTTTCACGCAACTGACCTCTGAAGGACCTTGACCTTTTCAATTCCTGGAATGCAGAGGGTTTCCTAAGAGGTGGTATTTGCGTCTGTCTGTGTGCACTGGCCTTTTAAAATTCCAGCCTGTGCCTCCTGTACTTCAGGCTCCAGGGACCTTTAGTAACGTATGGGATACACCCTCACTTGGTGATTGATGTCAGAAAATAATGTTCTAAATAATGTTCTCAACTCTTATACACGGCTGGAACATTAGGAATGTTACCTAACAGAGAAGCACATCAGCATCACCGGTTATTTTGTTGTCTGCTTTGTACCAGGGAACCCTTGTTATTTTTTTTGATTTTGTGCAGTATTTGTTTAAATCTATTCCTGTTAGATACCATCAAGCATTTGAAAGGTTATACTCCCTAAGCAGCTAATGGCACTTATGGAAATGTTGGACTGAATTGATGTAATGCAATATGGGAGGGGCATTTTTCCAGAGTCCTAGAGTGCAGAATGAACACAACTGTGATTACTTACGCAAAATATCATTGAGTCAAATTCTGACCTTTAGACAGTGTTGTAAAATTGGGATGTATGCGTCACACCTGCAAGTTAAACAAGCTAGAGCTCTGTAGACACTTACAGGCTGAAATAATGAAATGATGTCAATCATTTAAGCCTTGGGTTTCTGTCTGACAGTTGATAGTGAGTCAATTAAGCCTTTTGAAGGGCCATTTCTATATAATAACAATGGTATTAATAACATTGTATTTGCATGAGCTATCCCTGGCTGCTACAGATTCCTCTTACAGTCCAAAGGCATGGCTTTCAGCTAAAAAGGTGACTGTAACTCCTTTGGTTTGTATGTGCTTGTGCATGTCTGCAGCTGTGTGATTGCCTTGCATTGAACTGGTGTCCTGTGCAGGGTCTACCCCGCCTCGAACCCTATGTCTCTGTGACTAGGATTCAGAGCATCGTGACCCTTCATTGGACAATCAGCTATTGAAAATGGATGGATGGAGGGACGGAGGTAAGGATGGATGAAGAAATTGTTAAGGTATGGTAGAATTAACACTGCCTAAACATTGCACACGGTACTTAATATTACTTGTGTGATACTTGAATAAACATATACGCCGTAGATCAAAGGGTAGTGCTGTGCAATACTACTCTTACTCTGGAAATGTTCCACTGTTGAAATCTTCCTAATACAAGATTCGTAAAGAAGATTAATGGTTCAGATTTAATATGGGTCTGGAGAAACTTCACAATGAACCTCAACTCCACCACTGTACCTGTAAACACTGCTATCTCCACAACACATGACAAGGAAATTAATAAAAGACATTTATCTTCTGCAACAAGAAAGGGAAAGGGCACCCTCAGCGTGAGGTCCATGAACCGGAGAACACAATTTCATTTCTTCTCTCTGTCTTCACATGTGAATTACTTGTCACTTTAAATGGGCTGTTTGGGCGAAATGATGGGCTGTTTTTTCAGAAGAGCATGCGAGGAGAGGAATGGGAGGATCACGCCACAGTGTGGAAAGGGGGATGCGGGCTGTGCCGTATATTACGGGACACTGAGAGGCCCTCGGCCAATATCCAATTTTTTCCGTATTGCTGGTGTTCTTGGCGATTTCCCTGTCATGGGAATCGCGCTACCCTTATTGCAGATGATGAGATGATGGAAGGAGTGTTTGTTTCCTTCCAACACCTAATTTCTATCAGCTGAGAGGCCTGGAGCATTGTTCTCATATCTCGGATAAGGAAGACGCAGCTTAAATAAATTCTGAATCAGCCCTAGAACAGGGAGCCAGGGTATGTCTCGAGGCTATGCTTTTTAAAGCCGATGTCTAAGAATAAAATGTATGCCTTTGGTTTATGGTGCACCACGTATGAATTAATTGCAGCTCTTGCACACCTTTTTTGTGCCTTATGGTTTTTATGACTTTCCATCAGAGAGGAAGGTCGTACAGCTCTGCTTTGACGCGAGGATAGATTAATCATCAGCGCATCCATCATCTTAAGCTCAGAGATGTTAGTATATCCCACAGAAAAGGTGCTAATCACTGTTAGCTTCATAAAACAACCATCCTTCTCCCTACATTGTCCCCACCCTCCCCTCCTGGGCACTGTTCCAGAGAACAGCACAAGAACAATGGCCTCATCTCTCTGTAGCACCAATCAGTCAGGTTATTTATAACTATTGATCTCTGTCTCTGCGATTCAATCACAGAGCACCGGACAGACCCCATTGCACTGTTAAAGTTGCAGCACTCATTAATACCCCTCTTTTGACCTCCTCAGAAACAAAGCATTTTAGCAAACATTCACTTTCTCATAGTTGTATTAAATCTGGTTTATCCAGGCCGGAGGACCATAACATTGGACACAGTCGCATTTCATTTTAACAGATTTTGACCTTTATATTTCTCATGTCGGACTCATGTTTCGTGGACCCCAGCTGATATTTTGATTTTGAATAAATGAGTGCTTCAAAGTTTACACCATTACTTACCCTTTTGGTAAAGAGCAAAATTAATATATGCTCTAACTGTTCCGTGTTTTGATGTTGCGAAATTAACTTGCATCATTGCTTTAATAGATCTTATGGGAGCATACTTGTAATTGTCCCAGGAGGCCTAGTCTGTGCTGGTAGCACTTATTTTTCTGCACAATGCAATTAGAAAGAAATTACAAATGATATTCCTCTAGCATTATTTTCATATTTTAATGGATTTATAATTAGAATGGAAGAGAAAAAGCATTGAAAGCTTTCCAGTTTTTTCCAGAATGGCTATTTTTAATTGTTTTCTGCATCCTTAGCTGAAACACTACCCAGTCTATCTAATCTAATCACGCCCCATTAGACCTGTGACGCATAATGCTTCCGGCTTTGGTGTACAAGAGAGAACAGAAGGCATGCATCATGTTTTGGAAGTGTTTTTGGATCAGTTCAAGGGATCGCTTTTCACAGTGGTCGCCCAGTGCTCGCCACTCCACAGAGCCAGGCCACAGGTACAGGGATATTATTTTCCTCTGTCCTGGTGAATGACTAGATGTGCCATGGAGCTCAAAGCTCAACTGAAACTTTTTGCCTGTGTCAGGTAGATGGTTTCTGAGAGTACGTCTGATTTTTGGATACATGCTGCAAAGTACTCACATCCTGTCAGTAGTGTAAACTTCCTATGCCCTTGACTTGTGGGGCGTCTTTCATGCATCTGTTCAACGTTTTATTATAAGAAACAGGTTTTTCATAATACGTTATAAAAGAACAAATATAAACGTTTGAATTCAACCAATAACACTGGCTATCAAGAATTCCAGATGCAAATATGAATTTACATGCTATATGTAATTTGATATATTTGTAGAAAGCACTACAGTACAGTATCACTCTTTCTTTCATTCTATCACTCATTCACACCAACAACCAACTGCCTTGCCTTATTGTATTCAGTTTATCGACATGCCCTCATGTACGATTTAACTTTATACTGATGCTCCATGATTCCACTTCTCCCCTCCCCCTTGCACACACACCTGTCTGCTGGGAGGGAAAACTTCCCCAGTGCAACACCTCTTCATTGAGCGTGACAAGCTGCGGGCTCGGTCTCTCACAGCTGATGCAAATGAAGACCCGAGGTTTACTTGTAATCCTGGGGGGAACGACAAAAACAGAAAAATCAGGAGCCTCAGAAAAAACAGCTATGGCATCTCTCAAATGCATTCAAATGTCCATTTCTTAAGTACCAGTGGAAATTGCATCGTATTTGTAAGCTATCTGCCAAGACATTATATTATAAACCCATTATGCAATAGACCCTGTACTATCTGCATGTATTTGGTTCTGTTTTACTCAAAACAACCCGCCTCTATCCAGATTCTTCCACTGCAGATTTTAAATGACACATTGCACCAGTGGCAATTGGAAAATGCATTCTTTATGCAAAATGACTGAAATAAAACCCTGAATAGAAAGATGTAGGATAGAAGACACTTGCGTATCTCAAAGGTTAGACAATCAGCATTTGTTCAGTCAACAACGTAGAAGCTTTTAGGGAGACATTAGATTCGTAGAAATAACTGTCTTTTGATATTTAGTGTTTTAGCTTCTACTGATCGGATTGAATAAAGAATTTTAGACATGTCATCTAAACAAACAGGCAGATACTGTATGTGTATGGAAAAAAGGTAAAGCTGAAGTCTCTAATTGAAGGTCAGGGTCTCCTGTTCTACCATATATAGCAGATCTATTTTATCATTTTAGTCATGCAAATCAAGATGAATTAACACAAAATGACTCCTCTGTGGAGTATCATTTAGATGCATCTCTGTAATGGATCACATTAACCCTTTGATGAATATGACATTGATGGGTGGTGCTATTCTGTTCAGCAGTGCCCTTCAGATTGCCAAGGTTAGCGCGTCAGGCAGCCGTGCAGATGGGTCACAGGAGAATGAGGCAGAGGAACATTTCTGACTCCAACACATCCCACTCCTTTCTAAATTCTATTGTTCTCTTCTAGTACTGTAGAGCTCATTCAGTCAGATTGACTTCATACACACCAGGGGACCAATTACAGCCAATAAAGGGTATGTACCATTATTCCACAACACCAAAGTTTGATCCCAGTGTACACACCATAGCAGTGAGAGTAAGCATGTAAGCAAACAAAAAAATAAAAAGTATATCGACTACAACTGACATTAAAACACTTGGTTGTGATCACTGCATTGTGAGTGTACATCTAGTGTTTACTTTTTCAAATAATGTTATCGTGCAATAACATGGCTTTGTGTATCATAATTTTAAAACTCTGAAAGCCTTACTCTCATAAAAGTTTAAAACTATCTGCTGTTACCCTTTTAGATAAGACTTAATACAAAATGTAGGTACAGACCTACGGAATCTGCTTTCCTGCGTTCATTTCTGCTCTACATAATTTTTTCCTTACAGGGCATGTTTTTGTTTGCTTTCTTTTTTCTGTAATTTAATTAACCTGAATCATTTACCCTGCTGTAAGTCTTTTACGTTATGCCCAAACAAAATAGAAACTCTAAATTTATACTTCATACTTCTAATGCTGACATTATCCCATTTTCTGTGTAAGAGTTGACATAACCAATTGTATTTACAAAAACTGTGAGTTGCAGTTATGTAGCTTGAACCATTATAGACATCCTTGTGAATGTCATATGCAGATGAGCATGTAATCGCCTGACCCACAGCTAATTCATCAAAATAAATGACAAATCAATTTTTTTGATGGATGCTTTAAGCAAACTGAGTTTCAATAGTGGGTTGTTGGGGGGGAGTGAATCAGGCCTCTGGTGTGTTTCAATAAGAGGTGGGAATAAAGAGGTATTAATTGTCCTCTTGTTATCAAACACCGGCAACAGATGGAGGAAACTTTGGCATGGGGGCGGGTGCATGCCATGTTTGTATTCCCCTGTCATTTGTTACTCTCTGGGAACTGGACATCAAGGTTGTCTTAATGCACTGTATGCTATTCTGAATGAGGAGCTTGCAAAGTAAATGACATTCCAAGTAAATCCCATATTTTAAAACCATGATAAATCAAGGTCATTGTTTTCTATAATGGACTGTGTAATTGCATGCAATTAGAAACCCTTAAGTCTGGTAGTACAAGAGTCACGCAAAAGATAATGCAGAGACTGACAGCCTTGGAGAACACTAGTAAGATAACTCACCAGCGTTTAGGAGCTGAGTTCAGAAGATAGTGCTATTAAGCATGATAGTTAAGGTTTGTTAAACCTGTAGTTTAATTTAAAAAAAAAAAAAAAAAATCTGTTCATCTTTGAATAAGTATGTGTGGGCAAAAGTATCAGGGCACCAGATACTTGTCTCCTGAACATTTTGTAAACTTGGTGGCTTTGAGGGTTTGAACGTGGCCCATATTACCGTATTACTGCATACACATCAATCACCCACATCCTTTAAACTTAAAGTGACTGTGCAGGTTTCGTGGACTATGACCATCATCAGGAGAAGGAGGACAAGTCTTCATCATTGGTTGAAGATGCATATATATAAAGAGTGATTGGTTTACATTTGATGGGAAGATGAAAATACATACAGGAGAACAAACAAAATAATGACTGTGTTTGTTACTGTTTAAATTTTCATTACCAAAAGTGCTGGCATTGTAAAATGTTTAAATTATTATTTCTTAAACCTGGCAGCAGTGTTTGCCTTAGATATGTCTACTGTCTTTCAACCCAAAGGTTTCAGGTTCAAATCCCACCTCTGGCTGTAGTGACCTTGAGCAAGGTACTTACCCTGAATTGCTCAAGTAAAATTACCCTGCTGTACAAGTAGGTAAATAAGTGTAGGTAGATTAATAGTGTAAGTTGCTTTGAAGAAAGCATCAGCTGAATGAATAACAAAAATACAATTAATGTAAGAGGTGTGAAAATATGCATATTCCTTTAAAAATCCTGGAACTTCATTATGGAAACAAGCTCATTTTGGATAAGTCCTTCTAATTGCTGAAATTCTCAGTTGTGCAAAGTTAGCAGAAGAAAGTATCTGAAAGAAAATGAGAGAAATCATGCAAGAGAGAGTCATTTCAGCAAGTGTGCTGGAAACTGATTGAAATCTTCACGTAAAACTATAATTTATAATTTCTGAGGTGCTTATCAGATTGAATTTTTTTTTGTTCTGTAAAACTATCCATTTTGGAACAATGCATGTGGAGCTGAATTTTCACATGCTCCTCTGTGCTGGATGCACAAAATTCTAGGTTTCTTTAACAACATGTGAGATCTAACTCACAATCCTTCCTATTTATGCATCAGAGAGCAACATTTCATATGAAAAATATTCTGGAACAATAACAACCTTTGAAACTGTTCTTATTTCAAAGTCTAGTTTGTCACATGCAGAAATAATAATGGAGTCAGAGACTTTCCTTCTTGCAAAGTTTTTTCTGTAAGTAATAAATGGATGGAAAGACAGACATAGACAGATAGATAGATAGATAGATAGATAGATAGATAGATAGATAGATAGATAGATAAGGACTGGAAATGACTGTGAGTACTAGGAGCAGAAATACAACTACTGTTGCAACTTAAAACAAGCACATTTTATGTAAAACATGAAAAAAACATGAAGTGATTGCAATTTCTTGGAATACAAAACTCTTTGTAATCTATTGAGTTTAACAAGTGTGAAAACTAAAACTAATTGTTTGCTTTGGCATCTGAACAGGCTGCATAATTATTGTCTTTAACGTAAAATTAAGTTTATAAATACAAACTTTTGCAGAAAAATCATCAGATTCTCCATAACTGATAAAGTTAATGTTTATGCCATACTTTATTTTTTAATATGCTGTATAGCTGTAATGATGTAAAAGACAGATATCACCTCACACTTTACTGCCTACAGGTTTACATATCTGTTGTCATCCCAATAGGGACGCTTTGCTTATCTGTTGTGATCCCAATAGAAAAGATATTGATTAATTTGATTTATTTTCAAAGAAAGATTGTGTGCTACTTTCTTGCTGGCTGGATAAGCTCTCCTGATATCCAGGACTAGGCGAGACTGATAAAACTTGGCTTGGGCCTTCAGGCTTTTATCACAGCCCAAGAAAATAGTGTTAAACCCTCAGCTGGGAGCTATCTTCCTCAGTGCCAAGCAGAAGGAAGGAGAAGTCCAGGCTTTTGCAGATGATGAGACCTAAAGTGATAGGGGTTTAAATGAAGACAGTCTTTGGCACAGCGGTCCATGTTTTTCACTGCAGAAAATCACCACCGATCCACAGTCTATTCAAATACATGTATTTTCTTTTTGGTGGGATATCAAAGACACTGACAGCCAATTGCCAGATTTGTTCCGATATGTTTATCTCTCTTACATGTGTCACTTCTCTTGTTTTATCTTTGCTAAGAGTAGTTGACTACTCAGTTTTTACTGTGCATCCTATTCAGTGAGTGAAACGGTAACTGATCCCTGTAATTTAATGCACATGTATCTTTGTGTAATATGTTGATAACATTTTATTCCTTTAATATCAATAAAAAGAGGATCTGCAGTAGATAACAAAAATACAATAGCATACACCAAAAGGCTTTGTATTTTTCTTTAACCAACTCAAATGACTTATGCCCCATCCTCACTAACATACTATTTTGTTGCTGTCAGTTTAGCACACAAAAAAAAAAAAACACCTTGCACATTATGTTTTAAGACAATAGAACCTGTTTACATTTTTATAGCACGGCCAATGTCCTCTAATTAATCCAAACTGTAAACATGCTTGTGGTCTACCCTGTCAAAACAAAGTGTTCAGCTTCAGTAGGACCGACTTTTATGAACAACTTGTACTTTATAGCAGTTGAGCTCATGAAACAACTATCCTTCATCTTGTAACAGTACACAACAACAACTTTTCAAATTCTGTAAAATCAGATGACTTAGACAATGGAAACAGGATAAGTTATGAAAAAAGATCTACGTGTTAATGAGACAATAAATATGGTTTTCATTCCAGGGTTTCTAAAAGTTCCTACAAGTGATGTGTTTTGATAAAAAAAAATGTTTTTACCTCTTTATTGTAGTTGAACTTACCAAAAAAGACATTTCTTCAGTGTACACATTATTGTTTCATAAGCCCAACTCCATATGGTTTCCAAGATAACGGATGTGCCTTCTATGTTTTATATCAGAGAGATCTGTTAGCCTAACCTCACGTAACCCTTCCTGCTGACCTCAGTTTAACCCAAGGAACCAAGGAGGAGAAGGTATCTCCTAATGGGTTCCTGACATGCTTAACCGCAGGACGTGGTTAGCCCCTCTCTGACAGTAAAGTAGAGCTTGTGTCATTGAGAACTGGGAAGGAGAAGAAGCAGAAAGCCTTCCCTGGTCCAATGGGACTAAATATACAGCATTACTTGCTTGGCATTTCAGAGAATGGCCAACAGCAAACAAATTGCACTTCCATCAAATTGCACTTCTGTGTTTGTTTTTAAAAACCAACTCTTGGGTGTTTTATTTCATAGCGGTGTAATGGATTCAGATATCCAAGGACAATTGTTTTTTTGTTGAAAAGGATTAATCAAATTTAAATCCTTTTAGCACTTTTTTGTTTTCCTTACCAATTCATGACAATATGATTTCCACATTAACACTGCACCATGAGCTTTTTTCTCCATTATTCACAAAGTGAACTGGGAATACAAAGGGACACAGAATGCATTACTGCACTTCAAAATGTGATAGCGGAAAGAAATACATTAAAAAATACAAAAGTTGCAAAAATAAAACCAGTTTCACATTGTTTAACAGATTAACAAGGTCAGCACATATCATGTGGCATATTAACTTTACGTATTCAGCTTCTAACAGATGCCCTGCTGTTGTGTCAGGTTAGGTAAGGCACCCAATGTGAATTGCTTCAGTAGAGATTTTCAAGCTTTTTAAATCCAGATCCTTAAGCTGAGGTTGAAATTGTGCTTTCTGTAGTATTTTTATTTTAGTAAGGGAATGCTTCACCATCATAATTTTGTACACCAGTTCCCCAAACGCTAACTTGTCTCTGAAGTGGATGTTGAGCTGATTTTGCTTTCGTCTGTCGCTGTGCCTAATTATTGCAAAGATGACTTGTCAGGCCTCTTACAGTCCACTGGGGAATTTATCAGCTGGATACTTTCCTCAGCCTCCTTCTTATTTTCAAATGAAGCGTTACATACCGTTTACCACAGGAACTTTTAGAATTCCAAACTATTTTTTTCTAGCTTTCTCAATTTACTGCGATTGCATACATTTAAGCTACTCAGTTTTGTGTCACAAGTGAAGAAAATATATGGTAAACAATTAGAGCAGGGTCGTTGATTTGTTTGTGGAGCTCAATAACTTCTTTCTGTATGTATCTTTTTCATATCTGTTTACTTAAAGGCAAAGATACATTCTTTAAGAGAACTGTTCAACTGTTAGTGAAAAATTATACAGTGGCTGAGCACTCTTGCAGATGTGGAAGGTAGGATGTTGTGATGAGCGACTGATGAACACTGGTCCTTCACGACTGGAAGTGAGACAAAAAACGAAAGTCAGCTGCTGCTAAGGAGAACAGTGGTGGTCAACATCTGCCTTCGCTATTTATTCTTGACCTTCACAAGTGTGTTTCAACAAGACCTGAAACTCACCATCACCACATGGTCCTACACTGTACCAAACCTCTCCATTTATATTGAAATTCCTGGTCCTTGGCATCTCAGATTAAAGGCATTATGGGATAAATAAGGGCTTTTCTCACTCTTGAAGGAATGAGTCAAATGAGAGATGTGTGGCTTAAGGTGAATTTTTTAAACTCGTACTGGTTTTGTGTTAGAGAAGATGTGTGATGAAAACACTATTTTGCCATGAAAAATTAATGCTTTTTGTTTATTTTTCATGGAAGACTTTCCTTGTTAAATTACACAAAATTATGTAATAAGATCTTGCCAGTCTTAAAATCAGCTTCGTTTTCTTTACCAGGGGCAATACTGATCTGTGACAATTTGGCATTATTGGCATCCTAAGGATCTGGATTTCATAAATTTACTGGAAAATTCACCAGCAGAGTCCCGAACAAAATCCACCACATTTCACTGAGTGCTGGTCTCAGCATCATCCAATCAAAAAGATGCTGGCTGTAGAGGTTTTCTGAAGGCATAGTATCTGTCCTACAATGTGCTCCCACTACATTCTTCTCATCTCTACACATGGTCATTGTGGGTGCATTTCATCCGGGAAAGTTACATCTCGGTGGAGATAACATGTTGGAGCAAGCCATTTAGCTGTCAGCGTATTATTGATCCTGGAGGAGTGATAGCATGGCGACACAGTGTGTGAAATGCCCCAGATTATCTGGCTCCTCCACTGGCCGCTTCTCGTCCTTTACCTTATCACTCGGTGTTACTCTGGCTATTATTTCTATTGCTGGTCAGAATCTATTTTCGATCCCTTAGTTGTAACAGTTTTGTTTGGAATCCAATCTAGGAATCACATTCACTTTGATCACTTTGAACACTTCCTGAGAAAACTGATTCATTGGAAATTTTATGAAATGAAATAAAGAAAAAAACAGATTTTATCTTTAAATCCTAACTTCTTTCTAATTTTGATTTTTCAAGCTAAAGTCACAGGAACAATACTCTGATGCCAAGAGACAATGCATCTCATTGTAAAGATGAGGTAATTAGACTGATATGCGTAAGAGTGAAGCCGTAAAAAAATTTTAAACAACATAACCCCCCCACACCCATTTTATTTTTGATGCGAAACAATTTTTGTCAATCCAGTTCTGAATGTTGGTCTTAACTTACTGTATGTTTCATAGGTATCACAATTTAAATCATGTATTATTTCATGGTATCACAATTTAAGGTAAACTTTTCTTGCACCTTGATGCTAGGGCCAAGGGGCAGTTGGTAGCATAGTGGTTAGAGCTACTTCCTTTGGATTTAAAAGTCAGGTTCAATCCCTACTTCTGGCTATAGTGCCTTTGAGCAAGGTACTTACTCTGAATTGCTCCAGTAAAATTACCCCGCTGTATAAATGGGTAAATAATTGTAACCTTAACACTGTAAGTCACTTTGGAAAAGAGCATCAGCTAAATGAATAAATGTCAATAAAAACTTTTTTCTAGTGTAAAACAATGGCAAGGAGTTGCAAAAAAAAAAAAAAAAAATTGTCTACCTCACACAATCCTAACAAAAAATTACTGGTTCTGGTAACAAAAAAAAGAAACACAAAATTACAGAGCTGTATAAAACTTGTAAATAACTGTAATAAAAGTACCTTAACAATTAAAATTTCTTAGGAGAGAATTGTCAGCTACATGAATAAATAACTAATTAGTTTTTCCTTCCCAGCACCAACAGTCTGGAAGGGAAATCTGAATGTAACCATTACAGGAATGAAATATTGTAATTATTACTATATTATTAAGTTCTGGTTATTTTTTTTTATTTATTACTACAGTAATTTATTTCTATGTGTGTGAGGGTACTTGTAACTATACACATGCTTTTTTTCCCCCACCGTGAAAGCCAACACCTAAAATGCCAAGAGTGCTCTACGGTGAAATTTTCAGCAATGACTCCTAAACCAGCTGCTAGACTCTTTCAGGAATGCTGTTGTGTAAACCATCATTACCTTAAGAGATGTACTCAAAGATCAATTTTAAATGGTTTCCTGGAACTGTTATGTGGATTGAAAGGAGCACATCTCAAAAAAAAAAAGAGACAAGTTGTCACCCTTTTCATATAATAAACAGTTTTGCATCATCACATTTATGCTGGCGATGTGTGAAATATGAAAGGTAGAGAAATAATTCTTTGGACTTTATGGTGAACCTGAGTCTCAGTTTTTGTAGCATTTTTTATACTCAAACTCAAAAAGAGGGTGATCATGACAAAACCAATGTCTTTTTTTTTCCTCCCAGCACTCAATTACAACTTTATTCAGTCACATTACATGTTTTGCACATTTTTGTTAATATTTAGGAGGTTTGCTTAATGTTTATATTTGTTGCATTTGCTTTCCTATTCAGTATCCACACTTTATATATATCATAAAAAACTTTTTTCAACTAACAGTTTCATTTGAGTACTGAAATACATCCCTCTACAGTCAAACTAAAATTTTAAACTGTACAATTAAGTCATACATTTATTTAATTGAAAATAGCCATGTCTTTTTTTTACCACATGATCATTTGGTGTGACACTTCTCAGGTTTTTTGCATTATCCCGCACGTCAACCTTCAATATACGTTGGAGGGAGTCGAGTCATTAAGGCCTAACTGAATATTTGAAACAACCATGCAGAGCTGTAGATTGCCTTAAATTGCTCTAAGCTTTTATTTGAATTAATACCTCAGCTTCCGAGAAACAATGGGAGGTGATGCTTAATGCAGATCACCTCTTTTTCGTGCGGCTTCCCACAGCTGAATTTAATGATGCTTAATAACATAATGTACTGTAGACGTACGGAGCCACCAGGAAACCAAAGATGAAACTTTTTATCATGCAGCTAAACAGGAAGGGGATAGTCCTGGTGGAAGGTGGGTAGATAGTAAAAGCTAGTATTTTGGATGATGATGATGATGATGATGATGATGATGATGATGAATGTGTGGTGCTAGACTTGCTATGTTTCTGAAACCCTTCCCCATCTCCAAACCTCCTGCACGAGACCCAATGTGATGCCCACCTGCTGGCCAGCTGCTCTCTTTTGTTCCCCTCATTTTGTTCTATGATCTAATCATTCCAGGGCCAGCATGACTAAATGTCTAATAGCACTCCAATAGCGCTCACTACAGGACAACGTTCTTTTTAAAATGTGATTTATTATGTTGAGAGTCATTAGTCATCCTTTAAATGCAGTGGCTACTGGCATTATGAGGTTTTGCTTTTCTTTTGCACAAAGCAAAGAACCAATTATGGTATTAACAATGCGAGGATCCAGCGCATTGGTAAATAAGCTGTTTATCCTGCATTGCCTCCACTGCAGCCTGGTGCCAGATGAAGCAGTGGAAACTGGTGTTCTCATAGTGACCATTGGTCCTTAGACTAGTTTCTTTTCTTCTCCAAACAACCGCCCCGTCATATATTATGCTTTGATTTGTCCATTTGAATCTGGCCTGACAGGTTCTTCTTTCACCACTCGACTTGTGATTATGCTTCAGAGATCCTCTTTGGCAAAGCTATTATTTACTTAGAAATGCCTTGAGAGGCACCACCTTTAATTGTTGACCTGATGCTTTTCTCCAAAACAATTTATAACTTCCCTTCTTATTCAACAGGCAATTTCTTCTTTGGAGCAGTTTAAGGTAAGGAAATTTCTCAAAGCTACTAGAGCAGGAGGTGGGATTTTAAGATGGGGCCTGAGTACAAAACAATAACTCTGACCATTGTGTTACCTGAGAAGTTTAAAGATGACCATAGCTTTAGACTATAAGCAAAAGTTTCTTTCTACTGATTGTGTGTTACTGGTTTAGTAGGCTGCTTCACTATGATGGTTTGGTTGAGCTAAGATCTGCATTTCAACAGGACCGTATGGCACTAAAGGCAGAGTCAATACTAGTCAGTTATGTCATGAAGTGGGCCGGCTGCAAGCTGATGCGAGTCTAAAAAAATCAATGCTCTCCAGTCAAGTGTACTGATGTTGCAGTACTCTACAGGGAGATTAACTCGGAGTGCTTGCAGTATGTACAAAAATGCACTTAGCACAACTGCATTGATACCCGTATCACATACATGGAGTCCAAAGCCATTTTGTTTAGCGTGAAAAATACTCTCTGTTTTATTTCCCGATAAATGCAATCAGAAAAAAAATCTGTTGCAAGAAAGCCTGCTGGAATTCCTGCTGCCAATTTATCTGTTTTATTTGTGCCCAACTATTAAACCTCAGCTTTCTGGAAAAAATTTACAATTAAGTAGTAGGTTTGTGTGTTAAACTGGAACAAGCCAATTTCAGTGTCATTTTTTTTGCGAAAGCTGGTCTGGATATGTTGAGCTGGCAAAAGAAACCTAAAGTTTGTGAATGACAGATTGACTGTTATGATTCCATTTGTTACCATTAGCTAAGTGGTAATGGAAGTCATATTAAAGAGTAAGTTCACTTTTATCCACGCATTGGCTCTTTAAAATGCTTTAAAATGTATGTATAACAATGTCTCTGTCCCATCTTCAATCAGTAACTTTCATTTAAGTATTTCTCAAGAAAATGAAATATTCATAAAAGCTACTTACATTTACTGTGCATTTAGAGGTCTCTGCGTTAATGCTGAACTTTTACATGTCTTTCTGGAAAAGTTGGGAAATTTCCATTTAAGAAGGGGGATTTAAAATATTACTTATTAGGTTGTTTAGGATCAGTGTGGATCAACTGTTGTCTTTTTATTGCATATCAATTACCTATGATAATAAAATGTTGTTGAACTTTAGATTGCAAAAGATCATTATACTCGGTGGTTCTCTGAAATACACAGCTGAAGGAGCAGAAACTTGAAACAAAGACATAACATATACCTGGTTACGTGTTGGAAAACATGAGAAATTGTGAGCAGGGCTGAAAGGACAGCACTCAGTGACCTGAGACAAAGAGACTGGATTTAAGTAATAATTTACAATAAGATATTTTTTTTTCTGCTTATTGCAGTGCAATACAGTTAGCCCTCTGTTCCTTATTCAAATATTTCCATAACATATGTGGTTTTTACTCATAATTAAATAATTAAGTTATACTACAGATGTTATCATGAACTATATTTATTGATCAGAAACAGATGGTAACATAAAAAAGGACAAGGACAAAAAAAAAAAAAAAAAAACACTGATGGTTATTTTAAAAGAACTGATATTGTATTACAATGTGCAACTGAGGGGCCCATGGTACACTCAGGAAGTCTGCACCCTGGATATCTCTGAATTGATGATTTGCTTTCATGTGTAAAAAAGCAAGGGCCAAATAGCCAACCGGGTTATCAGCAACACGTGAAACCAAAGAGTAAAGGGTTGAGTACGGTGTGTGTCAAATGAAAAATGATAATGATATGCATGAACTTCACAGCACCAAGTTGTACAAGGTGGAAGCCACACAAGTAGCCCTGAACAAGATAGCTATGACATTTCTATGAAATGTTCAGCAGTGTTCAAACATATCAGAAAAATTCATATTTTAATTTACTCATGGTGGTCCAGAGCCTTTGCCAGAAGATTAGGGCATGAGGCTGTACATGGATGCCAGTCCATGATAGGGAAAGCACAGACAAACTCACTCACTCACTCACAAGACATTTTAATTCACCAGTTTACATGAAACTTGTCTTTGTTCTAAGGGAGAAAAGCTGAGCTCTTAGAGGAACCCCATTCAAGCATCATGAGAACATGCCCCCACCACACAGACTGAGCTGAGTTTGAACTCAGTCCAACCCCAGATCCCAGGAGCTGCAAAGCAGCAGTGCTACCTGCTGCACCACCATGCCACTCTTACCAAGCTTAGATTGTATTGATTAATTAGATCACACACACACATTTTCAGAACCGCTTGTCCCATACGGGGTCGCAGGGAACCAGAGCCTAACCCAGCAACACAGGGCATAAGGCCGGAGGGGGAGGGGACACACCCAGGACGGGACGCCAGTCCGTCACAAGGCACCCCAAGCAGGACTTGAACCCCAGACCCACCCGAGAGCAGGACCCTGGTCCAACCCACTGCGCCACCATACCCCCTTAATTAGAACACATTTTTGCCTAATTCATTTTGATGGATGTATGTTTAAAAATGATTTGGAGTACGTGAAGATGAAAAGCCTTTTGACACAGCATACACTACAGGTCATGGACAACTAGAGAGGGAGAAATATGTACACTTATCCAAGGTGCTGTAAACAACAGGTTGCCTGCTGTAAGAAAAACACCTTAAGCTCTGTTTGCTGTTTTGTTGTTCATTGTGTTGCATGGACCATGCAAATATTTCTGCCTGCTTGTAGTTCTGCCTGTGGGTGGAAAAAATTATCACCATAGGGGTACACAATAAAAACCTTGTGAGCTCTCTTAATCTACTAATTTTTGGCTATAATGGCAGCCAATGCAGCAAATGATGTCAGAAGCCAAGCTTTTCCTCCTTGCATTAGAAGATGTTAAGGACTGAAATTAAATGCAGAGAAGAAAAGGAAGACAATGAATCTGAACAGCTGAAGCTTGGCAGAACATCATTCATCTGTACAAGACTGCCATGTTCCGTATCCGGTTTAGAAAGGACGGACCCAAGTGCAAGACGAACAAGACGTTTATTAGGGAAATCCAAAGACGTTGTTGCAGACAGGCAAAGGTCACCGAGGGGCAAACGTCGTTCAGAGGGGTGATCCAGGAAGCGAAGTCGATAGGGAGGCAAGGAGTCGGTAAACCGGGAAGCCAAGCAGGTAGAAGGGAACTGGGTTTGGGGAACAAGGAACAGGGAAACCGGGCGAGGAGCGAGGTAGTAGTACAGGTGTCTCGTGAGAACGGAGGCGAACATGGTTCTGCGTCAGACTTGGTTCTGGCGTTGCCTTTTATGCCCCCGTCCTGACTGGTTCCCAGGTGCGGCTCATTGTGCCGGTAGTGCTGACGTGGCAAAGACATATGGTTAGATAAAGTCAACTACTGGTTGCAAAACTAGTAGAGCTTCTCCAGGTGCAGTCTGAAACAGCTAGAGAGGTACACTTCCATAAAAGTCAGTTCACCACAAGCAGAAATGGAGATTCATCTTCATTACTTTCAACAGTTAACCATACAACAAATCTCAACGAATGAGGAGACACAGGATAACAGCAATTGTTCAGACGAAGTGGCCCCCAGAAATCACAAAATGAGCTATATACCCTATATCGCTGGACAACAGTTATACTGGAGATTATGATCCATCTTGGCTGACCTGAAACCCAACAGCTCCTTAAGGCAGTTTGGTAACGGGGAGGAACTGAAATGGTTTGCCGGTTCCTTCTTCTGGGGGTTCAAACAGAGAAAGAAACATGCAAAGCCAATACCCACAGAGCATCTCAGCAGCTTTGAGGGAAGGGTTTAACCTGCTATGCCACCGCAAACAAGGAAATTAAGCAAGGTGGAAGGCTGAGGCATTGTTCATCTGGTTCAAAGACATATTTTCCGAGTTGTGTAATCCAGAGCAACAGATGTTGGGAAAGGTCTTCAAAATCACGAACCTGGAACAATTTAACTGTAAGTATGGATCAAAGAATATAGCCTCTACTGAATGTACTGATGTCTGCCAGAAGGATGACATGCAACTTTGGCAGAGACTTCTCTAAGCATATGTCTGGTGAAGATGAACAAGGTTAAAGAGTGTCAAGGAAAATGCTTGTTTTGGGATACATCACCAAAATAGTAGTTAAAGACATGAGATTTATAACATCCTGCTATGGGATTACCTGGTGCCTGGGCAGAGTTAGATTTATGCAGCACCAGTAAATCTCTGCTGTGTCCATTTTTATGTGTACATGCATACTGTATGCTGTGTACAGTCAAGAGACAAATACATTTGGAATATCAGCTTTGAAATGTTAAATAAAATAACAGGTTTACAAGGGCTAGGAAAAAAGGACTATGGTGTTTAGGTGATGAAATGTTTGCAAAAAATGACATTGTGCCAAAGCAAAAGATATGTAGAAGCCTTAAACATGGGAAAATATGACAATGTCTTGTCTCCAGGACACTGCTAACAAGATCAGCTGGAGAAGGATAATACTGTAGCAAGCTTAGTAATCATTTTAGATGTCCTCAGAACTATGTGTCCCTGTCTGTCTGTATATTTGGCAAGATATATAAGTGTGACAGGCTCTGCCTGGCCACACCTTATCAACCAGATCGACAACTATACCTAGAAGCAGCTTGTAAAGGAGATAACAAGCACCAGTGTAGCCAATTTTCTAATAAAGAACTGTATAAAGGCTCAAACACTGAGAAAGAAGATAGGGTTTTATTTTTTTGAAATTATATAAAACATATGATGATGCCATTGCTTTGGGGTGGAACTTGATGTGTCCTGAGTTTAGTGTACTTGAGACTTTGCTGTTTTGTGCTCCTTTTGTTGTGATTATCATCTCTGTGATACTGTTGGTTGTGGATGAAAAAAAATAAAAAGTCTTACAAGTTCTCCAACCACTGTTACCAACACTGACATGCCCCAGTGTGTTACATTGTGATATGTAAGTACTACAGGATTGTCTGGAACTTGAAATTTTCTGCAAAATCCAGGATGCTCCATGCTTGCCCAGTGTCACATCCAAGAAAGTAGTCTAAAAGAAGTCATACCCAACATCTGTGTTCATCTTTGCCTCTGTTAAAACACAAGAGGTACTTGAGGAAACAAGATGGTTGTGAAAATAGTGAATTATGTGGTTCTAAAACCATCAGAAGTGGAAGCTTTTGATTTTCTTTTGACTTCTGGAAGAGGAGGCCTATGTCAAAAATTAACTTTACACCCTGCATCAATGACTGCATTAAGGGGTAAGGAGAGGCAAAGTGAATTTCTTCACTGGATGTGAGCAAGAGATACTTGCAACAACTACAAATAAACAAATTCTTTAGAACTGGACAAATTATTTCTAGTAGTTTGTGATATGCAGTATGCGCATATGGTAAAGAACTGATTTACAGAACTCATCTGAGATTTATGCTGGGCTGTTGCCTGTGCCCAAGCTATTATGTTGTTGCAAGCAAGTAAGATGGTTTGGAAAAAAGCCAAACATAATATTGACGTGTTTTTCTTTCTCCAATGACCAGCAGTGTGCCCTGCCTGATGCAGCCAGCAGTGGACAGACCCTGGCGAGAAAACTTACGAAAACCAGTGCCCACCTCCAACATAATATTCAGCAACACTTTTTTCCCCTTAGCAAAAATTTTATTATACAGCACAAGTGTTTTGGCTGAATGTTTTATTCATTGTGCATAAGTGCACATCTATACATGCGATTCCTCAGGTAAGAAGAGGCTCTCAAGAAACATGGCTCCCTGGTAGATAAAGTTAGAATTTCCCTGGGTGTTCTCCCACCCCAGATTCATTAAAACATCAAAGATGACTCACGCATTTAATTACTGTTCCATTTTAATTAGATTGCTATTGTCCAAATGTTGACGTAATCCCTCATAGTGACGCCTTTGTTCTTTTGCTTTGGGGAGACGGCAGTCATTTCTCCGCGTTGAGAATTTTACGTTTTTAATTGAAAATATAAAATCCTGTCAGGCCTCTGAAGTGAACATAAAAGAAAAGCTGGAGAGATACTCACAGCTGTTAGTGTCAGCAGTTTGTTTTGCCACTTTAGTTCTTTTCACGCAGCCTACATTTCACTTGAGAATATAAGCAAGGAAATTCTGTATGCACAGCTGAATGACCCTTCTTTGGCTTCCCAAGCTGTGCCAATGTGTCTGCTTACTTGGGGAAAAACACCTTGGACATTTCATAACCCTCTTTTACACAAATTTTCTTTTACAATAACTTTGGAATCTACTTTGAAAGGGAAAATTCACTTTAATAATTCTTCTCAGGTGGCCAAGATGTACAACTCATAGACCTCTGGGATTGCATTGCCCTTCTGCACTTTGTGTGTGTGTTGGGATTCATGTGGTAGGGGAGTTTAGGTATCACCCTGCTATGGAACACACATATTTTCTGAACCGCTTGTCCCATACAGGGTCACAGGGAACCAGAGCCTACCCAGCAACTCAGGGCATAGGGCCAGAGGGGGAAAGGACACACCCAGGACAGGATGCCAGACCGCCACAAGGCACCCCAAGCAGGACTCAAACCCCAGACAGGAGGACCCTGGTCCAACCCACTGCACCACCACACCCCCTGCTATGGAACACATGCATTTATATAGCTGCTGCTTTTCTTCAAAGCAATTTACAATGCTAGTCTATTTATAGTTATGTACCCTTTCAGGCAGCTGGGTAATTGTACTAGAGCAATTTAGGGTAAGTACCTTGCTCAAGGGTACTACAGTCTGAGGTGAGATTTGAACCTACCAACTTTGGGGCCAAGGGCACCAACAGCTCTAACCACTATGCTACCACCTGTCCCAAAAGCTCTAAGCAGTAGGCTTGGATTAATAACTGTGTAGGTATTTGTAGCTTTGCTATAACAGCATAAAGAACAAGAACTCAGCCAGAAACACAGACTTGTGAGTTAATAACAGAAATACCCCACCACAGAACAGTGACAATGAAGGTGAGTGAACTATTTATGGATGTGTCTTTTCACCTGTGGACAATTTTTCAGTTTTTTTTTTTTTCCCCTTTGGATTGTAGAATATAGTAAAAAAAAAAAAAACAAAATCACAACATTCTGTACCATTATAATTCACAAATTGACTTAACTTTGATTATAAATTACCTAAACTTTTGGTCATTGTTTTCTAACAGTTTCTTTGGAAACAGTCATGTGCAGAATGTTAGCTTTTTAGCATTTTTGTGAAATTATAACATTCCTAAGATTATAATTTTAGGGGGTTTATAAAGTTAATCTTTGTAAAACAGGATCTTTAAATTCTTCCAGAAATTCCGCGTCATCTGAAAATATATTTGTTAAACACTGAACTATGTAACCCTATGTTACTGCCTTGAATGTCTAAATTAAGAGATTTTTTTTTGTTTTTACTATAGAAAAGCAAATGTGACATTTTATCCTTAGCCTGTGTCTCACCAGAAGAGTCATCTTACTAACAGTAGCTTATAATAACGATCAGAAGTCTGACTCCATCTATAGTATGGAATTCATATCTGAAAATATTATGGCTTGGTCTGTATTGTGGTCAGTTACAATTATATTTGTAGTCTCATTAAAAAGCACAAAGCATTACATTAGAAATATGCTTTTTAATATAAATGTCAAAGATAAAGATAGTAACATCTTACATTTTCCGTAGAAAAACCATCAGTGAGCTGCATTTTTCTGTTGCGTCCTACAAAACTGAGCACACACCCCCTTTATTTCTAGCAAGTGAAGCTGCCACATTCATGCGTGACGTCAGTGTGACTTCTCTTCACAAAGAAGTAAAGAACACAGCACATCAAACGTCTCACACCTTGTGCTTCTCAGATGTGATCTTATTTGAGTGAAAGTCTTTGAGTGAGCCTCCCGGGCTGGTCTACTGAGACCCCTTTCATTTCTCTTCATCATAGTGAAAAATAGGAAGAGATCTAAGAAAAATCCTTTTGTGTTTGGGTGAGTACATTTTCGTACCATGTAACTGTACCTTCATTATACTCAGTTTGTTGTTTAAAATATCTTCCAAAAAAAAAAAAAAATCCCAGTTAAAACTGCAGGGTTTGAAAGAACCAAGAGAAGTCATTATATTCATGAATTATTTTCATAATAAAGGTTATTTGGCTGCATTTTTCCACTCGCTGGGTTTATATTTTGAATTAATCATGTCAGTCACCTTTAGGCCTCTCCCAAAGGTTATGCATCCAATGCTGGTGGCTTCCATTCACCTGAACAGCATATGAAATGTGCTTGAACAGCAGCTTGTCCAGACATCCTATCAGACTGAAACCCTGTGTGCAGTTGGGTTATTACTAGCAGATGATTCAACTGAAATGCCAGCCTTGTCTTCTCTGGTACTTCTGCTGTAGTGTTGTCTCTTATGATCTCAAGAGCTCACATTTTCCCTAGTTTACTAAGTGACTTCTGCAACCCTTAGGTCTGGTCAACTGCCTCTACCATCAAGCCTCTCAAGTAGATACAGAATGCTGCAGTATGAGTTGTGCTTGACCTACCAAAGCATTCACATATAGCTCCCCTCCACACCTCTCTCCATTGGCTTCTTATAGTTGCCCTGAATCAAGTTCTAGATTCTTACAGCCTACAAGGCAATCAAAGGATCTTTGCCCCAACACCTACAAGATGTGATCAGACCCTATACCCCAATAAGGGTGCTATGATCTTCCACCTCTGGCTGGTTTTTGCTCTAACTCACAAGAGCTCCAAAACTGAAAGTCTGTATGTTTTGCTTTTTGGTTTTTTTTCAGAAAAGATCTCCAAATGCACCTCTTTCACATCCACTTCTCTCTGGATCTCCTAATAACTGCATAAATTTCACACCATCTGTCACAAACACCTTTGCATTTCCTGTCTGGCTCAATTCCATAGGCAGCTACTTGTGTAATATGCACTGGCAAAAAACAGCGCTGTTGAAGGCTGTGTTTCAGCAATAAGGTGTCTGCATCTCAAGCTTTTTTGCCTCTTAAGTTTACTGAGTGTATGCTGCTTTGAAGAAAAGTATCTGATAAATGAATAAATGTAAAAATTTATGCAAAACTAATGCAGGGTTCAGAACTGCAAACTTGAAAATGGTCAAAGCTGGTTGGACTATCTCTTGCAACTTCTCCTAGGGATATCTAGTAGCATGGTATTTAGTGCGGCTGCATTTGAATCTGAAAGTTACAGGTTTGATTCCCCCCCTCTGGCTATGGTATCGTTGCGCAAGGTACTTACCCTAAATAGCTCCACTAAAAATTATCTAGCTGTATAAATGGGTAAATAATTGTCAATAGACTGATGTTATAAGTCACTTTGGAGAAAAGCATCAGCTAAATGAGTAAATGTACTAGAATGGAGTTTAGAGCTGCTTTCTGTATGATTGTTTGAATGTATTCATTGCCTTGTTTAGGAATGAATGGGCCCGCTACAACGAAATTGACTAGTTATCCTTCAAATTATGTGAAGAGTTAAAATGTGTTCACAAAGCAAAAGTTAGCTTTCCATGCAAGAACTGAAGATTGCCTACATCCTTTTTTAAAAACAGTCAGATAGGAAAAATGTTTCAATGTCTTTTTTTAGATGTAGAAGAACTACAGTAAGCAGTAGGCTGGCCTGTAGAATTTTCTGAGAATGACAATGTTTATCCTGTCCAAATGCTTTCTCTTTTAACATTTCCCAGATCCTGTTTACTTGCCCTCTTGCCTTAGATATTTAAAGATGACATTTTGCTGGTGTGTCCCCCCACCACTAAGCTCCCTCTTCTGAAAATGAGATAGCCAGTAGATTAATTACAAATTATACAAGCTTCAATGCCATGACTGTGCAGCATAAACAAGGTCATTTTAGTGGAATTCTAATATGTTTCATTGTTAATCTGCAAAGGCATAGCGAAACATTCTGTGACAGTGTGTTCTGGATATTGTCGCCTAAAGGGTTTGACATATTCTGATATTCACATTGCACCACAAAAAAGCAGACACTTTAACAGGCTAACTCGGGTCATTCCAGTGAGCTATTTACACTGACTGTCTTCCATCTTTCAGAAAGCAGAGTACCCAATTACTGGAATATAGCCTCCCCTTGTCTGATGACTTAATTTTTATAGTTTTTGGTCATCCTTCCCTTTTAAACCAGTGTAGGTCAAAAAAAAAAGGTGGAAAAGGGCTACAATCATTATTGTAAACAGATTTGAAGGCCAGACATGTAAAAATTACAGTCACATACTGAGTTTTATATGTCTCAAGTGAAACATTGTTATTCTTTTAACTGTACAATGCAAGGGTATTAATGAAATTAGCTGCTTCAAGAAGACAACATTATCAAGTAATTTATCTGATACATAGATGGATGTAAAATACCATTTTTGCAATACATAATTCTTGTAAAAGTCCAACAAAGAGAAATTTTAGAAAACCTCGACCTGGCATCACAGGGCGGAAAGCTGGAGGGGGAGGGAACCCACCCAGGACAGGGCATCAGTCCATTGCAAGGCACCCCAAGCAGGACTCGAACCCCGGACCAAGCAGAGAGCAGGCACAGGCCCAACCTGTTGTGCCTCCGCAGGCCCAGTAGAATTAGCACACTCTAATAATAATACACACACACACACACACACACACACATTTTCAGAACTGCTTGTCCCATATGGGGTCACGGGGAACCGGAGCCTACCCGGTAACACAGGGCATAAGGCCAGAGGGGGAGGGGACACACCCAGAACAGGACACCAGTCCATCACCAGGCACCCCAAGCAGGACTTGAACCCCAGACCCACCAGAGAGCAGGACCGTGGTCCAACCCACTGCACCACCGCACCCCCTCGCTAATAATAATAATAACAATTGAAATCTGAATCTTTCATTTTTAAAGCAAATTGTGTTTTTTCTTTGTCAAAACATATTATATCAACAACTTTCTCAAAACATTCTTTAATTCATAGTCTGAAAACAGTTTTGACCAGAAATAATTTCAGCTGTGACAAATCCAGCTGGGAAGACATGCTCTTAATGAGCCATTTTTTGTCCTCAGTTACCTTTGTAGTTTGAATGCTATGTCTACGTCACAAAACTGATTTGAAATTTGTCAAAAAGTAAATGCATGTTCTGTATCATAATGTTTAACATTATATTCCTTAAGAATTGAAACCACTTCAGTGCATATCAAAAGAATGGGCTCTTTTTTTCATTTCAGTATAGGAAATAAAAAGTAACAATAAATTAAAGTAAATAAAGAGCTCATAGAGTTTATTCAAGAAATTAGACTTAATAACTAACTCTTACCTCTGTGGATAACTGATGTGCAGCAACACCATGCTCAAACACCAGCGGAGCTCCAACTAAGTACAGCAGTTTTAGGTCCACTGTCTGCTGTTTGGTCACTCACCTTTACGGGGCATGCTGTGTGTTTCAATGTAACTGTATCATCGTGCAATTCAACTGAATTTTTAATATTTATGTCAGGCATAGAATACATTAATAATTTACAAATGCTCCTGCAGGCCACATTACGTGAAATGGCAGGCCACCTCCATCCTGAATACCCCTGCTTTAGACCCTCTGTAGTCTTTAGCATTGACTCAGTCATTCCGTGGTTAGAATCATTCTTTGTCCTAAATAAAATAACACCTGCCTTTTTAGCATGCACAAAATTATCCACACAAGTAGCTGCTTATGAGTATCACTCAGAAATACAGATATTATCTAATCTAAAGATATTCTGGAGACTGATCCCTGCCTCTTTGTGCAGAGTTTGTGTTCTCCCCAAGTCCATGTGAGTTTCCTGCTACAGCCAAATTTTAGTAAACCATTGTCTTTCTGACCATTCAAATGGATGCCATGAGTCAAGTTCTGTTCAATCCATCCTATCCCATGCACTATATCAATTTTCAACAAAAACTGTATTGTCCTTCTTTCACATAGTAACTCTGTATGGAGAAAAAAAAAATGCTAGAAATAAACACATCTTTGGCAGTGCTCTCCCTCCCCATGACTTTCACTCTCCAAGGTTATTGTCAGAGGCCTCTGTTTTTAGTGTCACTGTAGTAATATTAAGCAGTTTAATGCCCCAAGTAACTCTGACCTAGGCCTTTTTGACTGATTGAGTAGTAGCAGACTCAGTTTGTAAGAGCTTGTTTTGACTCTGAGTATAGACTGTTCCAATTAACACTGCTAATTAGAAGAAACTTGTCTTCACTGAAACACACACACACACACACGCAAACAAGTTTGTGTTTGAATAAGATGATTTTTAGCCTTTCTACACACTTTTAATGAACAAGTTTTCAAGTATAATTACGCTTGCCTCATAGCTGCACATTAAAAGGAGAAATCTTTATGAAAACACACATAAAAGTAGGGACAGCACAGAACTCCAAATGAAATCAGTTGAGAGTTAGAATATTGTCCTCTATTGATATGCCTTTTCCTAGTTACAGTACAATTTAGCAAAGAAGGGGAATATCGCTGGCACTCTTTAAAATATCAATGTGTGGCTTGAATTTAAAATCTAACCACACATTAGATTAAATCAGCTCTCAGGCCCTTGGGCTCCATCTACTGCTAGGGTCCTGGCCATTGGTGGCACAGTGAGTACTGCTGTTGTGTTACAGTGCCTAGGTGGTGTGAGTGGATATGGGTTTGATCCCTGCTCAGTCTGTGTGAAAGTTTGCATGTTCACCCCATGTCTGCGTGGGTTTCCTCCCACAGTCTAAAGACATGCTGTTCAGGTGGGCTGGTGACTTTAAAGTCCCCCATAGTGTGAGTGACAGAAAGTGTGTTTCACTGGTATGTGGATAAGTGACTCATTGCAAGTAGTGTATCGGGCATTATAAATCACCTTGGATGAATTAGGTGTGGGCTGATACTACTACAATGTTCACTGGAAGTTGCTTTGGAGAAATATTTCTGCAGAATGAAGAAAGATATATAACATCATTGATAAATGAAAGATTGATTACAAATGCTATAACACACTTCTCATGTAAATGACATGTTCTGGGCACCTATTCCTAGTAATGGATGTGAAAACAGTATGTGATGAAGGTCAGCTGAACAAGTGTTTTCCCTTGTAATTTGAGCGGCTTTGTTTGCCCTATAAATGGATGTAGTCATTCAAGCTACTGTAACCTTCTGGTTTTGAAAATCATAAAGGTCTCTGTGATACATGTTCATCAGAACTCAAAAATATGTAGAAATCACAACACTTACCTTGATCATATTTTCTTCTATCGATTGCCTCAAAGCAATAAACTCTTGATGTAAGCCCAATATTTTTTTTTTCACATAATCTTCAGCATACTTTACAGAAAGCTGTTGTTGCTGCTGTTCTTGCTGTTGTCATTATGTGCAGTAAGCAGATATATCAGTGATTTGCCTTCCAACTCCATGCACACAAGGTGTGAACTTTGCCAGGTTGAGTCGTGCCAGCACTCCCTGTTTGTGATACCTCACCCACCAAAGTTCCCTCACTGACCAGACAGAGAGCATCTGGACGGCCATCTGACCACTACAGCAACTACTTATAAAACACAGATCCTATATTGTGTAGTATTAAAAAGCCCAGGAGAGGCAGGCAGCGTGTTTCTCTTGGATTCACTGATATTTAATTTTACTTGCCTAGGGGGTTCAGTATCTTTTCCAGAACTGTCTTCTGGCTTCAGCCCCTAGCTTGTTTTTAAATGTGTATCATTATTACAGTTATTACTTACAGTACTTGCTACATGCTTCTCTGCTCTTTATTATTTATTATAGTTTATTACTGTTTGCTGAGCCCTCCAAGTCAGCCTGTTAGGAAGGGTGGAATACAAAAGAAAGTTTGAAAATGGAAAAAAATAAGTACTGATTCACATTTTGTACATAAGAAGCAAATGCAATACATTAAAAGGACAATCTACAAATCTTTAGTGATCTTTATAAGCAATTTTATAGAAAATATGTATAGTGTGAGAGAGTAGGGTAAGTGCTGTGAAGTCAAACTTGACTCCTAGTAACCACTTAGTACCACAGTAAGGAATATGTTTACCATTGCCTTTTCCCACCCACATGTCTTTAGATTACAAAAACAGGAAGAATAGAGAACTTATACCCAAATGAGTAGCTCAGTCATAGTGAGGCACCAGAGATATTGTAGCTCTACCACGGTATGGACAGTATAATGTATGAAGTCAGGGCTATGGCAGATGTAGTGGAATGACCTCATCCCCATCTGAACTGCTGTATCTCCCTCTAGATCTGAGAAGAGTCTGAAAACTCATCTATTTCAGACTCACTTCTCCCCCGATTTCTAAAATACATGAAAAATGTGTCGATGTCTATGTTTAATAATTCTGTGATTTTGAAGTTGTTGAACAGTGGGTAAACCTTTATGGAGCTACTCATGTGATGTATACTGGTTCTTATGGTGGATTGTGAGAAATTAACTGTACTCTAGAATACAAATCTCTCCTTCTGTTGATGTAATGCACTCCATTGTGTTGTTCTCTGAGATGTATGTCACTTTGGAGAGAAGTGTCTGCTGAATGAATAAATGTAAGTGTGAAACGTAATAAGCTACAATCTATGCTAGGAATAGTTGTACAGTTTTGACTTTCTGTGTAAGCTTCTGGGTTTGTGTAAAAAGATAGTCATTCGTATAAGGCTCCAGTAAATTAAAAGGTGATAGATATGAGGGCAAACAAGAGTCAAAAGATACCAATCTATCTCATTTTACATGGGTAAGCAGCAGATGTTTACATAAGTAAACACTGCTAGATACCTTCTAATCCTGCCTTGGCTTTATCTGCAGTAACAGACTTGTGATTTAAATGACAGTTTCATGATTTTGCTTTGCTAAATCTTGGCTATAGCAGGCAGGATTATAGAGTTTCTTCTGTCTCCGATCAGGCTTTTTGATTTAGTGGGGGGCATGCTCATTCACAATAATGAAATTAAACTGATTTGAATGTAATCAAATTATAAGCAACACGTACAAGCACAGTCACACACCCACACATGCATGCATGCACAGAAGCTCCTGTATCATAAGCAAAATAGCTCCAGTATCGGAAATATAAAATAGTTTTATATGTTATTGCTTCTTTCACATGCAGTCCTGTCCAGAGCAACTGACAAATTCATTTATAATCTGAAAGTGAATTTCTCATCTATAATATAATGGGCAGGGAGGCACTGATGATAGTAAAGAAAAAAGCGAGAAATTATTTGGGAACCATGTGACAGAAACAATGTAATTCACAACAATCTATAACTCCTATTATCCATTCTAATTACAAGCTTTTCGCATATTGTAAAAAAAAAATCCCTTTTACTTTTGATATATCTGATTTACTAACATTTATTAATTTAGCAGTCGCTTTTCGCCAAAGCAACTTACAATGTTAGTCTGCCTACCCCATTTATACTGCTGGGGAATTTTTCACTGGACCAATTTGCAAATACCTTGCTCAAGGGTATTACAACAGGAGGTGAGAATCAAAGTTGCAACCACTACATTACTGACTGTCCCACATATATAATGTTATGGGACATATATATAATTTTGTTAGTTTCTTCACTCAGGGTTACTTGTTCTGAATTACGGCAGCTGTAATATTATACAATGGTATTTATTTGTGAAACATGAGATATACACACACACACACACTTTCCGAATCGCTTGTCCCATACGGGGTCACGGGGAACCAGAGCCTAACCCGGCAACTCAGGGCATAAGGCTGGAGGGGGAGGGGACACACCCAGGACAGGACGCCAGTCTGCCGCAAGGCACCCCAAGCGGGACTCAAACCCCAGACCCATAAGAAAGCAGGACCTGGTCCAACCCACTGCTCCACCACATCCCCTTTGAAACATGAAATAATGTCTCATTATTACAGAAAAAAAAAGATCAAGAAATAGTATACCTGAATGCAAGCAAAAATCTATAGCACCAGTGATTAGACCAGAAAGAATGTAGGTATAATTGTTTGCTATCTGTGTTATCATTGCTCAGTTTTAAATTTTTGAGTCCTCTATTAATTTGGCCTATATGTCAGAAAAAGAAATAACCCTCTAACCATGAATCTTAACGAAAAACCAACAGTGAAATAATTTCTCACTTCTTTTTCTCCTTTTGACTGTAAATCTATATGTTTGCCTGTTGAATGACACAAAAAAAAAAAAAATCTAGATTTAGATAATTATGATAACTCAACAATCACATTATTTCAAAGGCTGAATATGCAAGTTGATTCAGATCATGTTTTCTCACATGTTCCTCAATCTGACTCTCTAGATTTTGTGAGATTACAGCTCAAATGTCTTGAGAGAATATAATGAGCCACTTTGTTCAATAAGTCCTGGCTGCTGAGATTCTCAAAACATTCCATATAGGTTTACCCCATCTTCCCATCAGTCAGAAAAAGTGTGGCATGCAATGTCTGTAATGTCTGAAATATGATCTTCGGGACACATTTAGTAGAAACCTGTTTCTTGGAGATTCTTTTATTTTTTGGCTTTCGATTGCTAGAGATTGATTTAAACTTCATGTGCTATACATGTTAATGCTAAGGGCAGCTTAAAAAGAGAAAGTTCTTCATTGCTGCATGTGGAATAAAACTGAGAGACAGCAGATGCTCTTACGGAAAGTTCTCTTAATTTAGAGCTCTGTACCCTACTGATACTACACCTTAGTCAGGAAAAGAAAGTGAATTGAAACCCTTGAGTCATGAGAAAGGTGCAGAGCAGCTGTCTATTATTTATTTGAACTGTGAGTGGAAGCCATTGTTAAATTTAGCCTCACAACATATTTAAGACTATAATCTGATATATTGTATATGTGCTTGGGTTTCAAGTTCAGTCAAACGAAAGCTGTGGATAGCAAGCAGCTGTAATGACTTTTCTCACTGAAGCATTTGAATCACCATTTGTCATCATTACTAGTGTCTGCAGCAGACTCTGGAGTGGTAGAAAAAGAGGACGTCCCATCCAGTTTCTTTATCATTATCTTCTGGTCATTAAGCAGGCTGAAATCATCTAAAACTGATGTGTCTTTTAAAAGTAGCACCCAGAGGTCTTGGATGATTCATTTAGGGCATGCCAGAGTTATTATTTTTTATTATTATTGTTCTATTTTTCCATCATAGAGGCAATGCTGAAAGTGGAAGGAATAGACTTCAAGATTTTCCCTTCATCTAAGGAAAAACTTTTTTCTCCACTTGTAGTTAAGATAAGATACACAGTAATTCACACAAGCTGCTGAAGCTGCTCGTCCCGAGCGGGGTCGCAGTGAGCTGGAGCCCAACCCAGCAGCGCAGGGCGCAGGGCCGGAGGGGGAGGGGACACGTTCAGGATGGGATGCCAGTCCGTTACAAGGCACCCCAAGCTGGAGTCGAAACCCAGATCTACCAGCGAATGCGACACGGCCAAGCCTGTTGCGCTACCTCCTCCCCCCATCACAGTAAGTCATATAAAAAAAAAAAAAAAAAAAAACAACTATGTAAATTTTACAATTCAGCCAATATTATAGTATTATGCCTGTTATAGGCACATTACAAAATAATGGTGTTTCAGCTGAATACAATCTGTAACACTTAAAAAGATGGTGGATGGATGATGTAGCAGAAGACTTTCATATAGCTGGAGTTTAGATGACAGTTATAGATCAGTGTCATGTATTCATGGCTAAAAGTATGGAAGCAGGAAAAGTTGGTAGCATAGCGGTTAGAGCTGCAAAAGGTCTCAGGTTTGAACCTCCAGCTTTTGTGCCCTAAAAATTGCTCTAGTTAAATGACCTATCTGTATAAAGGGGTGAATGACTGGAAGTAAGTTTAATTGGAGAAAAGTGTCAGCTAAACGAATAAGTGTAAACGAATGCTGTTTGAAAGTTCTTGGAGGAAGGATTTGGTATGGAATGTTTCCAGGAGATCTTGGAGTAGAGAGAATGGAAGCAGCTGAGCATCAGCAGGTAGACAAGCAATCAAAGAGAAGCTATTCCAGAGTAAGCATCAAGGAGGTGAGGTTTTGGTCTCAGCTCACTAAACATGGAGGTCTTGCAACATGACCATAAACTACAGAGAACTGACTCCTGTTGGAAGTGTCAGTTGTGGTCTTGCATGTTGCAGCCATAGAGGAACTCCTTGCTCTCAAGCCATAAACATAACAATACATGAACTGTCTGGTCAGTGGTTCTATAGAGGTTAAAGGGCATCTAAATTGTTTATACCTGGGACTGTGTAGCTGCAACACTATAGCTAGTAAAGGAAAATCTAATGGCACAAAAATAATCTTGCAGAGTTTATATATCCCTCTAATACAGGGGATTTTATCCCTTTTTATGCCATGGACTCCTTTGACAGTCTGGTGAAACCTATATACCCCCTTCTCAGGATAATGTTTTCAATACATAAAATTAAATACACAGGATTTGAAATGAAGCCAATTATATTGAAATAGTTATCTTTTTCTTTAAACTGTGATAGAGTATTACATGTGCTTTTTTATTAAAGCATTTAATAACATCTGTGTATTTAAAATATAGAACAGAATTAAAGCTTTCATAGCTCGCTTTAAAGGTGGGGACAGGCTACTCGAAAAACACCAGAATTCTCTTTTTGAGTTAAATTCCTATTTTAACAAGTTTTCCTTCCTAAGATCATTAAGTTACTCTTTATTACGAATCACTATCACTCATCTTTAAGTTCAAGTTCAAGTTTATTGTCGTATGTACAAGTACCATGTACGAGTATCATAAAATTCTTCCTGAATGCTTCTCCACAGACTTTGGACAAAGACAGAGACAATAGAAATACTGCACAAACAAAACAATGACAATGACAGTGAGTAGTGCAACAGCAATAGCAATAAATAATGGTAACAGTAGTAACAACAATGTCAGAGAACTCAGAACGAGAGAATGAGAATGCTTAAAGTGGCACTATAATTTACCAATGTGCTTGGGAGGAGCAGTCCAACTCTAGTTACTAAACGTGGCACATTGGTTAGCGTTGTATACTCTTACAGCAGTGGGGTAAAAGCTGTTCCTGTACCTAGCAGTGCGGGTTCGAATAAACCTGAGCCGCTTTGCAGACGGCAGAGCGGAGAAAAGCGCCCGTGCGGGGTGACTATGATCTTTCACGATGCTCATCGTCTTTCTGAGGCAGCGTGTGGTGTAGGTGTCCTCGACTGCTGGTAGCTGTGTGGTGATGATTCCCTGAGCCATTTTGACCACCCTCTGTAGGGCTTTCTTGTCCTGTATGGAGCAGCTGCCACCCCAGGATATAATACATCCTTTGAGGATGGACTCCACAGCACACCTGTAGAAAGTGGTGAGGACTGTAGTGGACATCCTGGCTTTCTTCAGACGCCTGAGGAAGCGGAGGCGTCGATGGGCCTTTTTGATGGTCGATGCTGTGTGCTCAGTCCATGTGAGTTTGGCAGTGAGGGTGACCCCGAGGAATTTGAAGCTGTTGACCCTCTCTACAATGTCCCCTCCTATGTAGATGGGTGCCTGAACCGTATCCTGTTTCCTGAAGTCAATCACCAACTCCTTAGTTTTACTGACATTGAGAGACAGCTTGTTGTCCTGGCACCACTCTGCCAGGAGCCTCACTTCCTCTCTGTAGGCCGTCTCATCGTTGTTGGTGATCAGACCTACAATGGTAGTATCGTCAGCAAACTTTATGAAGGTGTTGGACGTGTGCCTGGCACACAGTCATGTGTGAACAAGGAATACAGCACCGAGCTCAGGACGCTTCCCTGTGGAGTGCCAGCGTTGAGGGTCAGTGGGGAGGAGGTATTACTGCCGATCCGCACACGCTGGGGTCTGTCGGTGAGGAAATCCAGGATCCGATTGCACGATGTGGCACTCAGTCCCAGCCCTAGTAGTTTGTGGATCAGCTTGGTTGGGATGACAGTGTTAAATGCCGAGCTACAGTCCACAAATAATAGCCTTGCATAGCAGTTTTTATTATCCAGGTGAGACAGAATGGTGTGAAGTGCGTGTGATATTGCGTCTTCGGTGGATCTGTTGTGGCGGAAGGCAAACTGCAGTGGGTCCAAAGTGTCTGGGATGGTGTCCTTAATGTGTCCCAGCACCAGCCTCTCAAAGCATTTCATTGCAATGGGGGTCAGTGCCACTAAAAGAAAGATGAACATTTATACCATTTGACAGATAGATAGATAGATAGATAGATCATTCTGGTGGCCAATTTTTCAGTTGGGCATTTCACAAAACACATCCATTTTAATTTTTGTTTTGTAATTTATTAAGACTGTGCATTTTTAATTCAGCTTGAAAATCAGGTCAAGTGCTGCTCATCCAGACTGTGATTTTGCTTTCATAAATTTAATGGAATAATATTGCGTAGTGCATTGGGTGTTTAACTAGCCCTTTTTTTCTTGGACAAACCCAGACAGGAGGAATGATGAATGTTCCTTACATTGAAATTGGTGAATTTGAAATATCTGAAAAAATTCTGCATAAACAAAATCTACTGCATAATGTATAACAAATGTATAGCCCTTCTGTTGTCAAAAACCGAGAGAGCTCAGTCCTATCAATGTATAATTTTTAGTACAGTGTATTTAAAAGCACCATAAAACACAATCTGAAAGAAAAAAATTTGTTGCAACTTGTTTCTTTTACAAGGAATAAAAGGTCATTGTAAAGGAAACAAAAATAATATTAAGTGAAGCAAATATATGTATACACACACGCGCAGACACACACAGACATATATCTTCCATTAGAATCAGAGCAAACACGAAATAGGCATATTTTGTTGAATCATATGTACAATTTTTTGTTTCATCTTTTAAAGTTTTGAAGTGCCCCTGCTGTTAGTTTAAAACCGTCAGTTACAGTATGAAAATTTTAACATCTTGTAATTTATCCCCAGATGTTTAAGGACCAAAGGACCAGTTATATTAAGATTTTTGGTTTCTTGATACATTTATGCTATTACTTAAATATCTTTTTTAATTTCATTATTCATTTTAAGATAATTTATGTATATCTGAGTCTAAGCAATATGTCACAGAGATTGAATTCTTTTTGTTACAATAAAGAGAAACATTGATGGAAATCAGCATCAGTTCATTTATAGAACTAGCAGTGTTAAAACTGTTCTGCAAAGTAACAGTTATGTACATAAATAACAGTGTTTAAAGGAAATGAAGGATTACTGATTTTTCCTTCAATTAAGCTGAAAGCAAACGGTGATCATTTGGAAGAGTACAGTTTTACCTTAAACACTTGAGCAAACACTGCAAAGTTGCTAGTTGTTGTGCACACTCTCATTCATTTACATCAGCTTTATCTGAAGGGGTGGGATAGTCTAGTATGTTTGCATACTTTCTTTTTTCCAAACTGACATTAATATGCCAACAGCCATGATACAAAACATATTTTAGTGAGAATAAATTTGATTACCCGACAAAGGGAGGTTATTAGTAATACGATACTTGTAGTTTTCTTGGATAGATAATTCATAGCTTGGAGCTTTGCTTTCAAAGTTTTTTGACAGATTCATTATTTTCAGCTGAAGTTGGTTAAAATTCTTTTTCCTTTTTTTTTTTTTAATCATTGTTCACAGGTAGTCGGTGTCAAATTCCCCTGAGTAAGTTGGGTGAAAGTATCCGGATAATAAAATGATCTGAGAAAGGTGAAGACAAGTACAGGTATACCCAGCCTTGTAAAATTCTACCAAGCAGCCCCATCAGTAAACATGGGCTGCTGACTTTTTGTGTAAGTCACTTAATTCGGTTACCTTATTGCAATTCTTCTTTGGCACATGATGTTCCTATGTGGTGCAAGGCCTGCTTCAATTTGGATGAAAGGAGTGCATAGCACTGATAGGGGCACTTGCTTCTCCAGTTTCTTCTCTCCTGAAACCAGCCCATGCCTGATTATGTTCATTAACTTTCATCCCATCTGAATTAACACAGTTTTGGCATAAAGGCTGAGCTGTTGACTCACTGATCAATTTTTGTGGTGGTGATTATAATTAAAATACTGGCTATGGGTTGGCCTGTGATGTGATCTAGTGGGGTGATGTGATTCACTGCTTGTTGTCAGAGCAATTTGATAATCTGAAGCAGCTCCTGTGGTTTACACATATAGTACATTAATTAACCTTTATTCCATCAAAAGTTGAATTATGTGATCAGTTATAATATATCACTGATATAAACTGTGTAACTGTAAATCAGGGATGCATGGTAAGTGGCCTTTAGCTGATTCTCAGCATATCATAGCCTTTTTGTTCATGTACTAGGTTCTTGTGTGTTTTCATTTATTCACTCCTTTGTTCTGTTGGACTATGTCTGTGGAAATAAAATGGAGTGCAGGTATTCTCATCTTCATACCCTGTCTCTAGTTGTGCTTGAGGGAAATAATCTAACGTTATATGAGTAATTCAGTAGAGGGTGTCTCAGTATACCTAATATTTAATGTGTGCTGCGTGTGAGCAGGTGCTAATTGTATTATGTAAAACCTGTAGGACTGCAGCTGCAAAGAATAGAGTCGGGAACTTCTGCTTTGGAGTCACGCACTCATTGTGGTTTTGGTCATGAGCAAAGATTGTGGTTGAAACCCTAACAAATTAAAATGTTATGTTTTCTAATATTCTCACAGTTTTAAACTTTTTATTGATACTATTCTGATTGAGTTACTATATATATATATATTATTGTTGTTTATGTATACTATTAATAGGTTGCAAAAGGGGACCTTCGCAGTACAATATGCAGTGCACCCGTGTCACCCTGCTTCACTAACCACTTGAGGTGACAGGATATCAAAATAGGCCAAGTGTGCTGTGACAGACCAGCACTTGTATTATGAAGCAATAGAGGTTCGAGGCATCCTGCAGAATTTCAGTCCTATGATGAGAAGTTCAGGTTGTGCTATTGGTGCTCTGAGAAAAAGCAGCCCTGCCCTGGCCATCATCATATGTGAGGTGCCATCTTGACTGATGATTCTAGAGCTGCTTTAAGACCAACACTGCCAACAGAAGAGTTCAGAGCACAGGCTACTCAAATAGTCCTCTTTTGTGATTCTAAGGGTTTAAAAAGAATTCTGGTAATGGTGTCACGGCCTCTTTTAAACACATAAAAATACAAACTGAGAAGAAGTCTGGCATAAAGAAAGTGGAAGGTCTTGTGTAAGGTGTCTATCACTAAATATCCACCTGGTGCACAAAAGACAAGAGCGTGAAATGGATAAACTGTCTGGATAAGGTTAAGACTGAATTAATAATAAGGAAGATATGTCATACAGAGGGTCCATGCTTTATGGTGCCACAATATGTGTTTCTTCCGCAGAGGTGTTGCTCATTCTCTGTGACAGGATGGCACTCTGAGAGCTTTTACCCGACATATGTATACGTGTATAGCACGTACTGTATATGAGCAACATATATTAACTCTAGATTGAAAGTTACAAAGAAAAATGCGTTTTAATATTGGTATTTAAAAAAATGTCATTTATGATGATTAAAAGTATTTCTGAAGAAAATATTGCAGCAGTATCTATCATCTGCAAGACATGGTGGCACAACTACTTGAGCCATTGTTTTATACCTCCTGAGGTGCTTAGTGGGTGTGGAGTTCGAGTGCAACTAAGGGTGTGTGGAGTTTGCCTATTTCCCCCTGTATCTGTACTCCCCAGGCATGCACAGAAGAAAGTACTGGCGAACAACTTCCTTCCCTCCTCTGGCTTGGAAACTACACAAGTGCTTCCACAAAGCCAGACTTGACTTCATGGCACTTCCATCCATCTATCATTTACAATACATGTGTTTTTGCAAGACGTTTGCAGATGTCTCATGCTAATCCTTCATTTATGTTGTGACATATGCAGTAAATACAGAGCAATGAAAAATTTACCTAAATACAGTAACTGTTAGACTGTGTAAAAAAATAGCATTGCAATATATAGTTATCAGATCTAGTAATTAATTCATTAATTTTTCCATTAACAATAACTACTAGAGTTGAGGGAGTCCTGAATTACTGAATCTACTATGTGCACCATGCATTTCCCGTGCTCTGCATATCCAGCATCACATACCATGATGGAGCATATTTTTTTGTCTTTGTGTAAGGTTTGCATCAAACAACTGTTTTGCTTTTTGTGATTTTTCATCAAAATGTAGATGATGTTTGTACTGTAAGATCCACTTTCATATTTCTTCAGTTTATTCATCCTGAGTATCTTTCAGAGTTTGCTGAACAGAATTTAATGTGGAGCCAGCAAATGCCAGAGAAAGTTGCATGAGACTGCAGTCTTTTTAACTGTTTAATTAGATCATCTTTAATGATATTTCGTAGAGGGAGAAGAGCAACTTTATATGGTACACTTTCTCAGACCCCTTTTTCGATGGTCAGAGAGCGGGGACCTTCTGTAGCAGAGTGTGGAAAACGTGACTGCACATGCGGTGTGAAATGTACTCCTTGGAGAAGCATTAAAGTTGTCAGCACAGTGAAAATGCTAAAACAAGTGACTGTAGTCCACTTTGGGGAATTCACAATACAACTCTTACACTAATTCTTTGTATCTCTTTGTTTTTCTAACCTTTAAGACAAAATATCTCAAACATCCAACTAGTATGTGCTGTTATTTTGCAAGAGATGGAGCCAAAGCAAAGGGTGAGTGATAAACCTGATGGACAGCTCCCCACTGCCCACCCAATGCCATATCTGTCATAATGATAACGTGCTGCAGACAAGTGAAGGCCAATCAGCTTGGGGGAAGGACTTCCTATAACTCAATGATGGTAGACATGGGCATTTAGAGTCTGATTATAATAGTGACCCTTTGATTTTCTCTTAAAAGGAGGATGTCTGATCTTTTGGGGTGAGTCCGTACATAAAGGCCTTTTTTGGAAACCTGCAGTCCCTCTACCCTGTCCTTGTGGTCACCTCCCACTCACAGTCACAATGCCTATCTATATTTAGTACATGTCCTCCTTAAACAGTGTCAGGTCTGAGCTGTTTAAAAGCAGATGGTTTGCAGAACAAGTGTTAACAGGCTGAATTGGTTGGCAACAACAAAATACAATCCACAGGCACAGTATGATGCTAATGGAGCTGAACCAGGGCCTGTCATATTTTTATGCTCCAGCTCCTGCTTTTCCACTTTATTCTCCCCTGCTCTGTCAGTGCTGACCCTTAAATGGTTGTGTGCTAATTGGTAGGGCTCCATTTGATTTTGTTTTGTTGTCTTGTAAATGTCCTCTCCGAGCCCTTGCCCATTCTCCAGGCGATCTCTAATCCACCATGCAAGTTGCTTGTAAATAGGATTATCCCAGGTGGGTTACAGCAACTGGCATTCTCTTAAGCTTGTCCAGTTGCTTTCTATATGTGTTTGCACTAGATTTATTAGCACAAATTGGATTGTAATGACAAGGAAATTGGCTGTGTGTGTTTGATTTTGTGTCCACTTGTGTTGAGGTGAAAAACAGGAGGTGGAAGTGTCATTTAGAAATAGCTGTGGAGTGATCTTTACTCCGCTAGAATGTCCACTGAAGCCCTCACAGCTCTGCCAGTGCAGTTTCACATTAAACAGACAGTAAAAGTCAGCTGAGCACATTTTTCACGCTCCAGTAACATGTGTTCACGCTCATTTTGTCCTGAAGCAGGGAAATGTTTCATTTATGATGCCGAAGTTTGTGGTTTTTGTACCTGCTCCATCGATGCAGCGTTGGGACATAATGTTATACAATTAAGTTTGCCTGGAGCACACTCTTTGTAAACTGAGAAATGCATTTAACTCTCAGGAGTCCTCATTTTAGCCCCAGAAAGCATAGAGAAGTTCTAAAAAAAGCCAGTGAACGCTATAAACGCATTGAGATGCAATATGTCTTAGAGTGTGGCTGCTAATGAAGAGTGCCGCATTTTCCCTCAAATAGCCATTACTTCTCATCCACTTTCACCCACAAATTAGTTTGCTTATGATTCCAGTCATTACAAGTTCAAAGTGTTTATGTACAGTGTCAGTGGATCCTTGCATTTCTCACTGATTGCTATTGTTCTGCGTGTATGTGTGTGAGAGACGTAGGTAGGTCCATCAGTCTGTCTTGCCCTCCAGGAGGTTGAAACCTGAAAAACCAAGTGGAAAAACTGGGATGTAATCCCAAATCCAGTTCTCCACCAGTATGACAGTCATACTGTAAGATAACCAGCAGCAAGCATGACACATGCAAGGAAATAAGATGTGTGTAGGATGGAGGAAAAGCATCTGAGGGGCAATAGTTCAGATAGTATCCAGAGGCCACGTAGCAAAGAAGCTGACAGAAGATAGTGTCAGTCTTCCAAAAGCTAACACCGGCATTACACGGCAGTGCCCTTCTGCCCACCATGTTTCCCAATCACCCTTTTAGCCAACTGGTGGCTCGCATAAGGAAAAAGAAAGAAAACCACTGTTCAGCAACTTGGAGAAAGAAGAGCTGTTATAACCAGTGCATGTCAGGGTTTCAGGAAAACATCTCCGCAGATGACAGAAGCAGGAAGTAGCAGGAGGCATTAGAAAGCTTGCTTTGTGCAGTTCCTGCAGAGCAGAGACAATCCGTGAAAGGAGATCAGAACGCAGATCTCTGCAGCCTCAAGGATGAATGCCGAATTACTGTGTTTGGAAGGAGTTGAGTCATAGTAGGATTCCCTCCCATTTTTCCAAAGCTCTGAAAAGAGTGAGATGCTTTGGTTCACCATGCTCCATCATCATGCTCTGTCTTCTCTTTGTTTTCTTTGGGATTAAGCTGAACAACTCTGTGTTGAGATTAAATATATTTTTCCATTGCAGGGTAGCCACACAGGGACATAATCACACTCTGTGGGCAATTTAGAGCCACCAACCAACCTAAAAGGCATGCCTCTGTATTGTGGGATGAAGCCAGAGTGCCTAGAAGAAACCCACACAGTCATGGGGAGAACAAGCAAACTGTTCACAGACTGAGCTTTGTTCAAACCTATGCTGTGAGATAGCAGCTCTATCCATTTCTCCACTGTGCTGCCCCTGCCCCCCCCCCCCCCCCCCCCCGATATTTAGCAGTATTAAATATAATATTTCAAATAATGTTGCTCCTGAGAAAAAAAAAGTACATGAATGTCTTTCAGTGCAATTACTAATTTTGCAAGTTAGTCAGACACATCATAAAAGAATTCATACCTTTTTTTTTTTTTTAACAACTGTACAGAACTGGATCATATTAATATAAAAACATATTCAATATACTCAAAAAATGCAAATGCATTCCAGTGCTTAATACAATTCATAGGCAAAGCATTACAGCAGTTAGTAGGGGTGGTAACTGAGCGCGATGTAAGAAGATTTAAAAAAAAAAAAAAAAAAAAAAAAACATATTCTCATCACGCTATAAAAATATTTGACAAATAGGAAGGAAAATTTGCAGGCTGAATTTTGTTAGGACATATAAAGATTTATTCTTGTTATGGACAAGAACAATTATAAAATTTATAGATCTCCTCAAGATGCGATATATTTTCTTTTTATTTAATAATAATTTAACTGAGCATTAGCTCCGGAGAAACTGTGAAAACAACTTGGAGGCAGGATAATAGAAGAATATAAACATAAATGAAACCAAAAATTTGCAATACTTGCTATAATGGATGGCACAGTTAGTTAAATGAAAAATATTTTGTCTGATTGAAGGGAAAACAACCAGAAAGAGCAACCGATGACAAACCCAATCAAGAGGATGAGAGATGGATGTACTGTGAGGAGACTGGTGGCTGGGTCTGTAAGAGGGGAGACCCTTGGGTCACCCCTGTCCAGCTTCAGAAACCTGCTCTGTTTCAACATTGTCAGTGAGCCCCCTTCCCTTCCAAAAGTCATGGTATATGTATGACCTGAGGTGACTCTAGTGTGACGTGCCAGGCAGCAGAGGAGCTGTCTAAAATTACCAGCAGTAATGTCAATAGCCCGGCAGCCGCTGGACCGACTGGACCTGTTTCGCTCTCATTCTTGGCCACTGGGCACTTTGATTAAATGACACGTCTCAGCGACAAGGGGGCAAACTGCTTTCCATAAAGAAAATAATGTAAAATTACAATGTTTAGCTCAGTGTCCAAGCATCAAGGCCTTACACAGCATGGTAAATCAAAGATTTCATCAGTCTTAGCGTAAGGCCTTGTAAGTTCTTACCCTGATTACAAGACTTCGCAATGTTCCTTGAAACTTTAATAAAACGCATGCTTTAGAATATTTTCCGTGAAAGGTACCCTTGAATTCTCTGCTTCGTGACTTCAATACTTTAGACACAGTGCTGTGAAGCAACGATTCTCGCCATAGAGAAGCCACAATTGCAGTCATATACAAACCGCCTGCTGTTGTCTGCAGCTCTGCTGGTGTCTCTGGGATGCTTTGGGGTGTCAGCTTCAATAACACAGTCAATGACAACAGCTCTTTTAATTCACTTCCAGGCAACTGCCAGCCTCCTGTTTCAGCAGCTGTGAGTCTATACCCTAGCAAATGGCTCAGATGAAAATGTTTCTAGATCATTACATGCCTGGTTACACTTTCACTGCCTGGGAGTTCCCTCCAAAATGTTAATATTTCTGGTCTATGGGTGACATCCAGTAACATTTCACTTGCATCGACAGAGACAGTGCAACTAGGAAGTGATTGGCAAGGCCTCTTTATTTAGGCCATTAGCAGAATATCTAGTGAAAGTCATTAAATGTCCAAGTGATTAATGTTTTGTATGTAGCCCGCCTCTTATTTTGGCGAACAGGAAACCAGATCATGGTGGAGAGCTTGACTGATTCACATTTGGTGCAAGAGAAGGCATTGGAAAGATCTACCGCTGAATGTACAAGCACACCTAGCTGTGAGCAATAAGAGACTTTTCTATTTATTGTAGACCATTTCCATTTCCATGCTTGGCACTGGCTCTGACTATTGCAGCTTATAGCAAGGATACAACCACCCTCATACAGTTTGTACTACGCATGATTCAGGATATATAACTTTATGAAATGACAACACAGACTGCTGTCCATTAATCATAGTGCCTATGAAAAATGTTTTCCTTAAATATGGACTGAGCTTTAGTTACTTTATGGAGTGGGCTTTTCCGTAAGTATATGTAAGATTCAAGAAAACTGGATGGAAAAGAAAAGAAGTGGAAAAAAAAAAAAACTACAAATGTATTCTCTAACACACCACATCAGGAAAATTGGAAGAAAACATTTTCCAGAAGTTTGTGTCAGAAGACTGAAATTATATTACTGTGGCAGCAGCAATGAATGGTTTTGTCTGAATTTATACAAATATATGAATTTCAGGTTTTTTTGTTTGTTTCAGGATAATTGATTGTCTTACAAATAAATTTTTACTGAAACACCTCAATACGCATAGGAGCAAAAATATCTCACTGAACATTTTTTTTTAAAAACCAACCCTAGTTTACGATTGTCAATGAGGTAATTATTCAAAATATAGTAGATAAATATTTTGTCTGAGGGGCGCGGTGGCGCAGTGGGTTGGACCACGGTCCTGCTCTCTGGTGGGTCTGGGGTTCGAGTCCCGCTTGGGGTGCCTTGCGACGGACTGGCGTCCCGTCCTGGGTGTGTTCCCTCTCCCTCCGGCCTTACGCCCTGTGTTACCGGGTAGGCTCCGTGACCCCGTATGGGACAAGTGGATCTGAAAGTGTGTGTGTGTGTGTGTGTGTGTGTGTGTGTGTGTGTGTGTGTGTGTGTGTGTGTGTGTGTGTGTGTGTGTGTGTGTGTGTATTTTGTATGAATCGTAAGATTGTCTTTTTTTCTGTTGTTGAATGGTTACACTCTTTAGCGAAGAAGGTCACAGGTTGAAGGGAATAAAATCTAAGAGCAGCAGATGCCTACATGTTTTAAATGCTTTTAGAGATAGATTCAAGAAACATCCTTGGATGTGATATCACTGTGAGTCCTACTCCAGCACACCAGCAATCAACAGTCCAGGAAGACTCATCTCCTCCTGGGAGCACCACATGACTAATCATTCTCAATTGAAAGTCGAATGAGCATTGACAAACTGCAGGGAATAAGATCATTTCCTTTCATTTCCCTTGGGATTTCAGTCGGAGACATATTTTTCTCATTTTCATACTAATAATCGTTTATTTTCATTACCAGGTAATTACCCCACATTGCATGTATAGGAGATGCTGTTTTTTTTTTTTTTTTTTCCCACATGTGCATTCCAAGGTTTCAGTAATTCTGTAGGATGATCAAATTGCACATTCAGTAACCATGAAATTATTTAAACATTTTCCAATGATTGCAGAGTACAGAGCAGAGTGTTAATATACTAGGCTCACATTCTTGATTCCAGCTCTTTTCGTCTCTCTCTGTCTCTCTTTTCTCTCTCTTTCCCTATCTGTCTATCCCTCTCTCAGATGGTGGTGGGTAAATTTGGAGACCTTCTCACCAAAATTAACTTTGACTTTCATGTAATTGAGAATTACAGATGCTGTTGCCATTGTAATGTAAATGTTCTTAACTTAAATTGAGGACATCATGAATGTGTTACCAGAATCACAATCAGGAATTACAATAGATGATTTCTCTATTGATAAAATTAGCTCTTCATGCCTATAATTGATTGCTGTGCTGCCCTGTCTGGTACAATTTGGCTGCAGAGCATGCAGTGAGATTAGAAAAAGCCCATGTTTTAAAAAGCTCAGCGTCTTGGGTCAGAAAGGCTGATTAAAACTGACAGATCCAGCTGGATTTCTTGCTTTCTGATGGCCTTGATTAACCAGGTGCAAAACAAGTTTACAGCTTTTTTCAGGACAGATTAAATGCCTTCTAGTCTATTTTAGCAAAAGAAAAGCATCCTATGTGTTTATCCATCTAATTAAAATCAAATCATTTGATTAATGATTAAGGGAAAGTGAAAACGAGTTTCAAACACACTTTTTTGATGGTCACTAGATATTCCTGTCTGTGGGAGTGAGGGGTTTAGGGGAAATTAAGAACGAGGAGAAGCAAGAAAAAAAGTGCTTATCCATATTTTCATCCTCTAACTGGTAAAAGTGACCAGGTTCCTGCACCAGTCCAAAGACTTGTAGTTCACATGAGCTGGTGTCCCTAAGATGTCCTTAGTGGTTGAATGGGGGAATGACTGTGTGTTTTTATGGCTACCCTTCAGTGGACTGGTATCCTGTTCAGGGTGTACCCCTCTCAGACCTGCACCCAGTGCTTTTGGGATTGACTCTGGATCACAACGGCCCTGCTCGGGATAAGTGGTAATTAAAATTGGATGGATGGATGGGTGGATGGATGGATGGATGGATGGATGGATGGATGGATGGAAAAACTGACCAAGCAACTTTTAACCCAGGTCAGCTGGTGTCCCAGTATGCCCCTTTGCTGAAATATACACAGCCCTATCATTTTTTTCCCTAGTGTTGACAGGATTGGCAGAGGGATTCCATCAACTTGGTTTCTGTATACATGCAGAATATATATAGAAATGGAGAAGGATCTGCAAAGAATTCTGGAGTGTAACATAATTTTTATTCATATGAATATCTATACTTGTGGTAAAATGACAAAAAGTCATTTTTGTAACAAAGGCTGGAATAGGTGGAGGCCATGCACAACTGGTCTTTAAGAATGCGTGGATAAAATGATTTAAAATATCTAAGGAGGCGTGGGGGTGCGGTGGCGCAGTGGGTTGGACCGCAGTCCTGCTCTTCGGTGGGTCTGGGGTTCAAGTCCCGCTTGGGGTGCCTTGCGGCGGACTGGCGTCCTGTCCTGGGTGTGTCCCCTTCCCCCTCCGGCCTTACGCCCTGTGTTGCCGGGTAGGCTCCGGTTCCCCGTGACCCCGTAAGGGACGAGCGGTTCTGAAAATGTGTGTGTGTATCTAAGGAGGAAAGCAAGAAAAAAGATGTGCACCTCACTGTTTAATACCCAATGGTGTGCACTCAAGAAAAGAGAACATGTCTTGCGAAGACCTTTTTTTTTTTTTTTTTCTTTTTCTGCTCAGCATCCATAAAGATCACTGGCATTAGTGCATGGAAGTTTTTCTTTTTTTTTTTTTTAAGCCATACTGGGTAGAGTGCCAGCAGTTTTCAGAAGGTAGAACTGCGTTTGTATTGTTGGAGTACGTCCGGCAAACCTACAATTTTAGCTTTCAAGAACTAGGAAAGGAGAGGGGATAAAGCAAAGAAAAATGCAAGTGAAAGATTAAAAGGAAAAAAAAAATAAAAGCAAAGATGTTTCCACCCCCAACCCAACTGTGTATTTCAAATTGTATATAATTTGCTTACACAATATACATAAAGATTATGTATGTGTACAAGGAACATACAGGATCTTTTCTGCCTGCAGTTTTAGACTTGTGTTGTTTATTCTTCATTCTGTACTAAGGAAACAACTCTATTATTGTAAATTGTCTCCATAATGAGTATCCATACAAGGGGTTTTCATAATTAACCTCAATTATGGATTTGTTTTGACTGAAACAAAATGAAAATAAATGGAAAAAGAGTTATTAAATTAAAATTCGCCCTTGATTAAATAATTAGATGAATATTTCCCATGCTAGCTAACTGCCCATAATGGGATTTGCTGATAGAGGAGTTGAAAGAGCAACAAATTGAATGATGATATAATTCCAGTGGGGTGTGTAATACTGGTTCATTCCTCATGTCTGATACACTCTGGATTTATGGTCTGAATGTGCTGATGTGGTTTAGTAAGGTATATCTTGCACAGATTGCTAGGGCAGTGGGTGATGTAGCGGTTAGAGCCATTTTCTTTCAGTCAGAAAGTCACTTGTTCCATTCCCTCTTCTGCTGCAGTACCCTTGGGCAAGGCACCTACCCTGCATTACTCCAGTAAGAAAACCTGGCTGTAAATGAGTCAGTAATTTAAAGTTTCATAGGGTACAAACCTATCCCCACAGATTGGACATTGACTTGACAAATGTCATTGTCTAAATTAAGAATAGTCATAGTTTGTGCTGTACTGATATCATTAAAATATAATGGCTGGATGATGGAAAATTGTTGAGATAGCATTTGTTATTAAAGTAAAATATTGGCTAGGTGTGAAGGTATTTTCTTAAGAGAGCATTTATGTGTTTTCTGTAGACTCTGTTGTCTGTAGCTGGCCAGCTTCCATGTTTTCCCCTTCCATAAGTAATCTTCTATTCTCAGACCACATACCTTCCATGTAGCTCTGGTCAGTGTCCCTGCTTGGCTTCATTATTTATCTACTTATGTTCCATCTCTGGTATTATAACAACATTGGTTGGCATGTATGGTCTGTTTTTTTTTTTTTTTTTCAATATCTATGTAATCTTTTATCCTTAGGCCACATATCTTCTATGTGACTCTGTTCAGTCTCCCATCTTGGCTTTATTCACTATTATACACAGTTATATTTTATCTATGGGATAACACATCTTTCTTTGTGAAATTACCTCTCTTAGTTTCAATCTCTGACAGCTGATGTTCTTAGACATTTCTGTTAATATCTAATAAAACAGAGTAAACAACTTGATTGGTCATTGTTGCCAAATCTGATGAAATACAGAGAAAATATTTATTGGCCAAGTGTTTCATCAGGGGATGGGACCATGAAGAGTGCAACAGGTAACTGATCCAGCTGGTGTGGTAGAAGGAGTGTGAGCATGAAGGAGTATTATGGTCCTGTGCCAACTGTGCCAGCATCACTGAGGTAGACACCTAACATATGGTATAGGGTCATCTCTTCTCTTTTTATTGACCCGTAAAGGTGTGAAACACTATTACACCAGAGTTTTGTTAAAGAACTAATGCAAGGAAATGTGAATGAGAGTTTAGAAATGCCTTTAGATAACTCACAAAAGCCTACATCACCTTCGTTGGAAGATTATTTTTCTGCTTGAATATTTCACATTCATTGCTATCATATCAAAGCAGATACTTGTCAGTAATGATATAGCCTTACTATGCTTGTGTAGAACAAAGCATGTTCAGTACTAGTTATTAATGTTTTCTAAAACATAAAGCAGCAACTTGGTTAAATTAACATTTCCCACAACGGTCTTTGAAAACCAAAAAACCAATCAATACTTGCCCTGTGTTAAAACACTTGAGTCACAAGGTTATGCCAGTTTATAACAAGTAACCTTGAATTACCATTACATCCTAATTAAACATGGATCTTTATATTGACTGCTTGTGTTTGCTGACTGCATTCAGTGGTGCTTGATGTACATCCATGAGCCATTTCTCTTTGTGAAATCAATGCTTTATGTCGCACTGCAATTGTTGCTCAAACAGTGCATCTTGCTTTCATAAAGTGCTGCAGTGCCAGTTCTAAGAAGGGAAAATACATTCTCTCATGTTGGTCCTGATGAAATATTTGCATCCTAAACATCCTTCAGCACCTTCTATGAAATTTTGCAGAAAAGATTTATTGAATGGTAACGTTCTCACCGTAGCAGTTCGGCTTAAAGCACTAAAGTTTATCAGACTATCTCAGGTGCCCTGCTATTTTTTTGCCCGGGAGCAATTTGAGGAATGAAATTTAGAGAGATATTATGTGATAACAAGAATCCATTTAAGTCCTCGGGCACAAGTACTGTATTGGGGTAGAGAACGATATCACCATGTGTATTTAATAGGCTTTTGCTTTAAATCCATTTTCATTGAAAGGTAGAGAACAGAAGAGGTCCAATTAGGTAACAGAAAGGTAACTTTTTGATGACCTTCATTAGGACAGACATTTTTTTGCCTTTTTTTTTTGGCATTTTAGTTGTCTAATGATATGAGACTTGACTACACGCATTGCATTGGACAAGGTTTTATTTCAGAACACAGGATATCATACCTAAATCCTTTGGTTACTCTGTCAGAGGGGTTCCTTGCTGAAATATTCAAGAGCAGCAGTCTGCAGTTTTTCAAGAGTAAGCAAATCATTACTGTAAATTATTGGGCTACATAAATCAAATTTCTAGAAATGTACCATAACGTTTTTCTTTTTCGTCTTCCAGGGTGTAGACAGAAACTAATTAAAATGTTAATTATAAACACAATGTTAACTAGATTTTAATCAAGATGATGATTTGAGTGCTCATTGATTGTTTAATACCCATTACACTTGATTAAAGGCATCTTGAAATCTACCCTGAGAAATAGGAGCACAGACTATTAAACAGCTAAATTATAAAGCACATTACAGCTAGCAATGAACAGTTACTTCACTTTTATGGTTCTACATCCATTAATCCACAAAATACCACAAAGATACCAAAATAAGATCAAATATTGGGAGAAATAGCAGAAAGGAAAATATGTATATGTGTTAAAACTGCTACATGTTAAAAGCATGAAAATGTCTCATTTATTTTACTGACCAGAAGTGTGAACACAGTTGTAGCACAAAGTTCCTGAATTACATCATTTCATGTTTATGGCTATACAAGGGACTGAGCTCCAGGGGGTATCTTATTTTTCCATAAAAGGCAGGACCAGACACTCACTGGCTATGTGGTCCCAGCTTGGTTGAAGGTATTTGCATATTTGGAAATTGAGAAAAAATGAAAATGTAGCACCATAGGGGTTTTCCTTTCAGAATTATACAATATGCTTCATTTGTGCCGAGAGCTGTAGACATTTTAATTGTGTTCTTTGCTTCCTAATTTAAATACAAGTCACTCATGGAGGCATAAATTAGAATGGGGTACTTAAATGTCAAAGGGTATTGATTGTAACTTACTTGGGGGCTTTTCAGTGGATCAAGTTCTTGAGTGTAATTGCAAAATTGAATTACTCACGCAATGACTGAGGGAGTGATCTTGCCTATTTTTATTGGCCTCTGTTCGACACACATATCCCATCTGATTTTTTTCCCAGTTGTTGCCCTCTAGCAAAAGTAAAGGCCACATAATAGAAAAAAATTCTTATGTGTACAGATTTCTTATGTGTGTAACAGGTGTGACAAAACCCCTTTCCGCTTTACTTCTTGTTGTATTTAGTCATCTCACTAGTGTTCCACATCTAGCTGACTGCTCAATTGGTCCTGCTTGTTGTTTTCGACCTTATATTATATAAGAGGTGCTCTGTGTCTACAAGGCAGTTGTCAGAGGTAAGCTGGTAGAATCCAGTGAAGAATTTAAAAAGGAAGTGTACATGGAGTGCACTGGACAATGTTTTCAATAGCACAGTGGGAAGTGAAATACACTTCAGAGGTGTGTAATACAACATCTGCAAAACGCTCTGATCCCATAGCAGTAGCTTAATAATCACATTCATCCAAAGTGATTTAAGTGTTGTCCCTGCATACTCCCAAACGTAACTTTCAAACCTATTGTAGTACCTGCTCTTACTATGTACTGTAAGTTTGCACCTCTTCATTTACACATGGTTTCAAATAGAGGTAACTTTCATAAAGTTGATCTATATATTGGTGTCTTGTATTTCCTAACATTGGCACTGTAATAAAATTAAAATATGTTTTCAGAAATACTGAAACAGAGTGGGCTACAAAGGGACTAGACCAGTAAATCCATGCAAGATATGGAAGAAACTAGAACAAATTGCAACAGAAGGTTTTTTTTCCTTGTTTACTGTTCTATGTGTCATACTTGAAATAAAAATACAAAGTTTCCCATGGAAAAGTAGTTAATTAGCATAAATTCAGTATGGTTGCCAATCAGTCCTTTGAGGTCCATTATCTCATTTATTACTGAATTTAGACCCTGTAAACGTATTACAAGTAGATAGAAATATAATCTATTGTATTCACAGATTATGTCATATCTTGTCTATGATGTCATAAGGCCACTTTGATGTCACACTACATCATCAAACTTTCAGACACCTTGATATTTTAGAAGAGTTCAAAGGGTAATGTAATGTCCCAGATGCCAAATACTTGACAATCTTTTCTCAGGTAGTGGAACCAATCAAGGATGGATAATATTTGCAAGAAACATACCAGCAACTGATGTTTTGTGTCATCAGGTGTGTAGTGTTATTTTCCAAATTGGAAACAAATCCCATTGCGATATCAAAATCAGGAAACCAACACTAAACTACCACAATTAGGTAGACATGTAGGTCTTTCATGTAAGCATTTCTTAAAGTTATCAATGATTTTAAAAAAAAAGATGACAGTAGGTGACCTGATTGACAGAATGTCCCTGTTCACCTTTGAACCACTGAATGGGCATTATATGTGAAAAAAGCTTTAAAACCGTTTGTGACCAAAAAACCATGTTGTGATAACAACAGCAGGCCTGATGCTGTGATCTTCTGGAAAACTGCTGAAAAGATATTACAGACATTATATGAAGCACCTGTCACGGACTCAAGCATGGAGCACAAGAAGGTCTTTCAAGGAGCAATCCAGAAGAAATGGTCAAAAAAACAGGTAAAGGGTTACTGATGTGCATACGTAATCCAAAGAGAGAATCTGAGAGGCATAATCCGGGAAACAGGCAAGGAGTCGAAGTGAGCCAGGAAGTCGTGAAGGCACAGGAGAAGGTTTAGGGAAATGAGGAGAAGGATGAGGATGAGGACGGGGACAAGGGTGAGGACGAGGAATCAGGAAAGTCAGGAAGGCAAAGGTGCTCCTCGTTGTACCAAGCAGGGTGTGACAGCACCAAAACTGGAGGATGAAGAATCAAAGAAAAGCCAGATTGTGTTAACAGCAGCAGCACTAATCAAAACTGACATAAGTATCTTCAAAAGTCAAAGTATGTGTACCCAGATGCTAACCAGATAAGGACACTAGAACAAAAGCTTTCTTACCTTCCTGGGTTGCTCCACTTATTCTTAGATGAGCTCTTAAGTGCGAACTCAAGGGATCTCAGGGTTGCTTCTCTTGGCCAGTGTATGATACAAATGGCAAGACCAAGAGTGGTCATTGACTTTTACCCATTGATTGACAATCTATAAAGCCATGGACTTTGCATATCATATTCCAAGGTGGTAAACTATTCGAAAAGTGCTACATGTTTTCCAGGGACAGACTTTCCAATGACAGGGCACATCAGTCAATATGTCGCTGATAACATAGTCCAAAATCTATGGACATTGGAAGGCAATGTTACATTTTATGGAATGAATTTAATTGTCACTGTAGCCCCAGTCTTAAGGAAACATCAGATGGTGAAACAAATCTTTTCAGCCAGCAAGGGTAGAGAAGATGCTAAAAGTGCCATTAGATACTTCAAGTTCCTGACTGGAAAATGTACACCACAGATGTACAAAAAACTTTCTCAAATTTATGCAAGCAGTGTCTTCAGGCCACTTGATACTATGTGGAAAATATCTTGGCCATTTTGACGCAGGAGGCCAAGCAGGTCTGGTGATATGGATGATGAACAGCATGATTTTTGAATATATGTTATCATAATACCTTTTAATGATGCAATTAAACATTAATGACATCATAACTATGGCAACGACGACATCATATATGGCACTTGACATGATATATGAATACTATGGGGTCATGTTATAAGGTTATTTATTTATTTATAAGGTTTTAAGTCAATATTTAATGAGACAGATGACCTCAAAAGGTTGATTGGCAACCATATTGGATTTATGCTAATTAGCTGCTTTTCCGTAGGGATATTTTGGGAAACTTAGTATTCTTATATCAAGTATGACCCATAGAACAAGAAACAAATAAAAAACATTCTGTTGCAATTACTTCAAGTTTCATCCCTGTTTTGACAGGACTACACAGTAAGTAATGCCGGTGCTTTGCAGTTCCTAGCGACCTTAGTGGGCATGGTGTTTTAATCCAGCTGTGTTATTATGACCCCATAGTTGTCTAGTTGCATAGAGAGATGTAACGAAATTTTTGTAGCAAGCTATAGGTTATGAATTGACAAGACAGCAAATACTTTGACGAACACAAGTGTGTTAAATTTTCTTGTGAAAGCGAAAAATGAAAGGGCACAAGAAAGAGCCAACAAGAACGCCTTATAAAAGTGAACAGATATTAAAGGGTATCTGAAAACAAAGAAAGATTAACTAACCTAATCCTTGTAGACAACTTTCAAACTCAAAGTCTGGAAACAAAAAAAGGGGTCAAAATCTAAATCAAAGTCCTCCGCCACCTTCTTAACTACGTTATGTTCATTATATCTAAAGAAGAAAAAAAATCAAATAGGTGTACCAGTAGTATACAAATGACACAAACAAAGAAAGAAGCAAAAATATCAGTGAGAGTAAGAAGGCAAACAGGGAGCAAGCACTATCAACCAACCAACCAATTGCAATAACCGCTTGTCCCGAGCGGGGTCATGGTGAGCCGGAGCCTATCCCGGAGACATTGGGAGCAAGGCTGAAGGGGAGGGGGAGGGGGCACACCTTGGATGGGATGCCAGTCCATCGCAGAAGCACTATCAAAACCACACCAAGTTTTGTTGTTCCACGACCAAGCTCTTAAATGCCCTCAAGGAAGTTGCTTTTGAATTTGAGGCAAATCCTGCTCTTCAGGTGTAGCAAATCACGCCCAGCTCTCTTGTATTGGCACTGATGGACATGTGTGACTCCAAATCCACATCAGGGGGATGGGAAAGCCAAAAAAGAGGAGACAAAGTGGACACGCCCCGTGGATGTCACAGTCTGTTGAGTTTGTATGTTCTCCCTCTGTTTGCACCCTCCAAACATGTACAGAAGAAAAGAATTGCAAACCACATCTGTTTCATCCCTTTCCCAGGAAGGCATTTCAGTGGTCACTGTGGGTCAGCTTCGGTTCAATGGCACATCCAGCAATGGGACAGAACTAATTTAATGGACCACTCCAGTAGAGATGATAGATTATTTTCTGACTTAAAGCAAGCCTGTCAGTAAACGTGTTAAGTTTTGAAGTACTATTATAGTTTGCTGAAGTGAAATGAATGGGAAATCATTTTGATATCCTAGGAAGAATTCTAGCTGCAGCTCCAGATACACAGACAGCATGTGTAGTAATGATTTATGTAACTAATAATTTTTCTGAGAACAAATAAATAAACTGACCGATGTTTGTGTCATGTTTCAATGGATACTTGACTCTGACAAAATTAGATCAGGGTTTCTGAAACACGACAGTACTGGCTTTACCATAATGACTTATAATTGGAAATAATTAGGAATAATGAAAAAATATTAAGGGACGTTTCTGAACTGAAAACCAGACATTTTTGATATGCATTTCAAATGCCAGAGGTTTTTTTATTATTATTATTATTATTATTATTATTTATTTTTTTTTTGTAAAGAAAATTTTCAATCTGTTGCACCAAAATTATAAATTCAATCTTACCTCCCTCTGTAACTTTGTTTACTGTCTCTGCATCAACTCCTAGCCTTTTGATGTGTAATGTGTGACTCAAATGCTTTCACTCAAGCAAGTATTTTAAATGTATTTGAATACCATTCTGTTGCTGTTACTATATCTTATTGTGCCTATGTTTTATATTTTGTAATTTACACTATGTAGTTCTCATAAGTACATACAAGGTAAATAATGCAAATGCTATTATTTTGTAAACTGACCCCAAAACAATGGAGCAGTATAATGCTCAGGTGTGCTCTGCAAGCATGAACTAGACCTGCTGTGCATGGCCCCTTGCACTTATCACAGAGCCCAGAGATGGCACAGCACCATGTGCTATGACATTATCATTCACAAAGGGTAGCCATCAGATTTGATTCTGCTGAACTAGTGACCAAAATGTCTTGATTTTAAGGTTTCTGATTTGAGGCTGATCTTCACCCCAGGAAAAAGAGCATGAGATATGAAGAAAAAGGCTAATTAGAGAGCATGCATTATTGTACCTCTGTACGATAGTGCTTTCTGCTATGCTGTGAAGGCTATGATCAGTATACGGCTCACTGTAAACTGAGTCTTGGTGATCAAGTGTTTTTTTTATGACAGTTGTTATACTTATCTTTTTGGTATCTTACTGAGAGAATCTGTCATTATAAAAAGGTAGAATGCATGTGAATCTGTCAACTCATCAGAGATGTTTATTGTAAGGCACTCACCTGCCTGCCATTTATCTTGGACTAAACCAACTTAACTGTAAGGCAACTGTGATAGGAATGCATTTTACTTTATTTCCAAAAAAAATACATATATACATTTTTCACACTTTCCGAACCGCTTGTCCCATATGGGGTCGCGGGGAACCGGAGCCTAACCCAGCAACTGAGGGCGTAAAGCCGGAGGGGGAGGGGACACACCCAGGACGGGACACCAGTCCGTCGCAAGGCACCCCAAGCGGGACTCGAACCCCAGACCCACCGGAGAGCAGGACCCGGTCCAACCAATTGCACCACTGCACCCCCTTCACATACATTTTTTATTTAAAAATAATAATAAAAAAAAAAAATTGTTGTTACAAAGCCCCATTGAAGCACTTTTTGGTATAACTTTATTGAATTGTGTGTGTCCTAGGAGCTTTTCAGAAAAGCATGTTGTTGAGGTCAGTATATGCTTTCGTGTAAAATTCTTCTCCATCATTGTATGTCAAAAACTGTTTTTTTTTTTTTTTAAAGTCTACATTTGGGACAAAGGTAACAATAATGGCTTTTCATTTGGTTTCACTATATTTTATGTTTAACTTCTTTCTAAATTATAAATTAATACAAACACAAGTACAAAGATACAAGTATATGACAGAGTTTTCAAATGCAGTCTCAATTTATCATGCCCAGCTGAATTTCATGGGACTGGACCAAATGTGACAGACTGTAGAAATGTCAGTCTATACTGACTAATGATAAACACACACACACACACACACACACACACACACACGCACACACACACACACGCACATTTTCTGAACCGCTTGTCCCATACAGGGTTGCAGGAAACCAGAGCCTACCCGGCAACACAGGGCGTAAGGCCGGAGGGGGAGGGGACACACCCAGGACGGGACGCCAGTCTGCCGCAAGGCACCCCAAGCGGGACTCGAACCCTAGACCCACCGGAGAGCAGGACCTGGTCCAACCCACTGCGCCAACGCACCCCCCCTAATGATAAACGATATTAATAATCTCTGACTGGATTCGTGAAAAGCCAGCTACTACAAGACTGAACAACAGTGAATGTATAGACTCTGAATGACCTTTGAATATCTTTTGTTTAGCATTTTTGTTTTCCGGAAATAAATAATACATGGTCAAAAGTTTATTTGTCAACCAAGGAAATTACAAACAAACAAACAGATAAACAAACGAACGAATGGATGAATGAATAAATGAATGAATGAATGAATGAATGAATGAATGAATGAATGACATTAAAACAATATTTATACAGCTCCAGAAGCCATGAATGATTCTATGAATTTTTGTTTGTTTGTTATGTGATTATGGTTTTGGAATGGAATGCTTTAAAAGAAAATGCACTTTTTACCTAAACATTATGAGATATGATACTATGATAATATCCACTCTTTTGGTACAGCTGGAAAAGTTCTGAGCCACAATGGGGCTCTGTCTAATTCAGTTATATGACTTGTACAAGATCTGTACACAGCCAAGAGCAAACAACTTTTGTAAATATCCACATGCAATGATAGTACAACATTTCATTTTAATAGACACTACCCAGGCCATTTTTCCCACCTGTCATTGCTGGTGGATGTGCCAGTCACTGATATGTCAGCACCCGCCTTCCTATGTGCAAGAATGGAGGCTATATACAAACAGAACAGCTGTGCACCTGAGCTGGATCCTGGGAAATAGAATATGTAAAGACACAGATCACCCACTGAGTGCCCATGTAGGTGTACTAATAGGTTCAAGGCTTAGGAAACACAGGGTGACCCCCCCCCCAATATAGACTAAAAGATAAAACCAATTCATTTTTACACATTTTTGGTGTCTCTAGCAGTATATTCCTCCTTATAAATAATGTCTTACTGATGGATTACCCCCATGTCATCCAATAGCCTGACATCCATAAAAGTGTCAAAAAGCCTCTAGTATCATTGCCTTTATATTTCTCTTTTATTATTATTATTTTTTATTTTTTATGGTCAATAGAGTAAATAACTTCTCAAATATGAAACCTAAGCACATCCAGTTGGAACTCTGTAAGAGTATGTTAATAAAACATTATATGTGCTTGCAAAAGTTAAATTTTACATTTCATCTGTAATGTGTTTTGTGTCAGTACTATTTTTGTTATAAAGGCTTTATTTGTTTGTCTTTTATACTTTAACTCACAGCTCAAAAGCAGTCTGTTACCTTTTAATCACATAACAGTTAAAAGAAACAGCTAAGTAGCACAAATACCCAGAGCAGTGCTCCTCAGTAAGACCTCTATATGACTCCTATAATTACTGATAACTGAAAGATTGTAACACTATAATACTCTTCAAAGTAGTTTAGGGAAGATTAGCCCTACAACAAATTTCATCTGTGATGATCTCTGAAACATTCCAGCAATTACTTTTTTGTTGCTTTTTAAATCAGGAGATTTCAGTTTTGGTCACACTTATAACAAAGAAGAAAGTGTTTGTTTGGGGGAAGGTACATTATATTAGGAAGTAAATCCTAGGAAGTAAATTGTAGGATAATAATAAGTAAATCATCAGAAATTAAATGGTTGAAACAAAAATGTCACAAATAAGCTGCAATACAATTACAAGTGAAAATCTGAATTTTTTTGACAAAACTACAATAACAATTATGATGACTTTTATTATAAATTAAACTATTTATATCCAGGTCACATAGACTTTGAAGGTCTATGCCCCATAACCTTAAGTCTGTACATAACATTAATTTAAAAAAAAAAAAAATGTGTTGTGATTACAAAGGTTTTACCTTTTTTTTCATTGGAAAAAAAGATAGTTTTTACCAAATGGACTATAAAACAGCATTGACACTGATCATCTTTAACACACTACCATAACTTAGAAACTAAAATTTTATACGTAAGATGAAGGAATTTCAAAACCTCTGCACCTTTTGAATTTATCCTGACATATCTTAACACTTTCATAATCAACAGTTTCACAAAGATGGAAAAAGTGGAAAAACTTGCACTGCAGCAAGTCAGCATCAAGTGAAAAATAAAAAATCTCATAATTCAGAGAGTCTGAAAATTGGTACATAAACATTTTTGATTGTGAGTAAAGGTACTAAGGTCAACAGCTATCCAAAATATGACATTGTATTTGTCATTTTAATGGAAACAAGGCTGTGCTTTACTGTAAACTATAACAGCCCTTATTACTGCATACAAACTTTTCTGTGAATTAAAATTGTAAAAATTACATTTTGAATTTCTTTTCTTTAGCATTGCAAACCTTTCATTTAAAAAATCTTTGAAATAAAAAGGTTAAAACATGCATACAATGATAAGGTGTGCCAGCTTTTAAAAGTAAAAATTAACTGAACTTGTCATTTTACATCAACTTGCTGAATTAAGTATGAGATGAATGTTTTCATCTTTTCAGCAATTGTTGCAGACAATGTTCCAACTGTAATTAGAAGCAGAAACCTGCATACAATCCACTGAAATTTAAGGAATTCACACATTTTGGAATAAAAAAAAAAAACAACTTCTGTTACTGTCCCTTTAACAAACAAACAGACAAACAATTAAATAAATTAACAAACTAAAATAAACAAACAAAGTTATTTATATTCATTGGTCCTAAAGCTATAGATGGTCTCAAAGAAAGCAGTGACAGCTTGTTCTCCACTGTCATTTTGCAGTCACTCTAATTATTTTTGAATATTTAATTTGTAAATTGCAAGTATGGTATACCTATTAGACTGCTGGTAGCATGTTGGTTAGAGATGTTGCCTTTGGATCTAGAGATCACAGGTTTGATCCCCACCTCTGGCTGTAATACACTTGAGCAAGGTACTTACCCTGAACTTACTCCAGTAGAAGTACCTATCTCTATAAATGGGCAAATAATTGTAAGCTTGTGGTAAGGGTAACCTTAACATTGTAAACTGCTTTGGAGAAAAGCATTGGATAAATGTAAATAGCTGCATTAATTTGATTATGTACTAGTTTGGTAAATTAATCTATTGTTTTAATTTCAAATGTATTACTAATAATTTCGAAGTCTGTTTATTTGTTCATCTGATTTATGTAAATAAATTCAGAAAATGCAAGTAAATAGAAGGAAATAGATGCAAATGAAAAACTTCCTCAAGTGGCACAAAAGAGGGAGGAAGGACATTAGCATTTCCTTTACATTTGAGCATTCTGACTACATTGACACTCCAGTTGGAGCAAAGGATTTCTCTACTATTTGCTGAACCATTCTAATAATGTGAGGTTTTACAAAGGAGGTATCTTATACATTACAGTGACATTTATATTTCAGTGTATTCCTTCAGGGGGTGCGGTGGTGCAGTGGGTTGGACCAGGGTCTGGTGAGTCTGGGGTTTGAGTCCTGCTTGGGGTGCCTTGCGGCAGATTGGCGTCCCGTCCTGGGTGTGTCCCCTCCGCCTCCGGCCTTATGCCCTGAGTTGCCAGGTAGGCTCCGGTTCCCCGCGACCCCATATGGGACAAGCAGTTCAGAAAGTGTGTGTGTATTCCTTCAGCAAATTTTTTTTTTTCAAAGTGATGTGTGATTTGGAGTAAACAGATGTTCATTTACAAGAAGCAAAGAACTTTAGAGGTAGGCATGCAATTATGAAAACAAAGTTAGTTTGTCTGATACAGTATTTGCACATTATACAAGTAGCTGCCTATAGAATTGAGTCTGACAGGAAATTCAAACTGATCGTGACAGATGGCGTGATAGAAATTCATAGAGCTGTTAGGAAATCAGGAGGGAAGTGGATTGGTAGTAGACAGTAGTCAGCAGTCTTTTTTTTTTTTGTTGGAAAATAGAGAACTCATTCTACCATGTTGGAGCCAAAACCAAAAGGCTATAGACTTCCTTTTTTTGTCCTCTCAAACGGCTGAAGGCAGTGGGCATATTGCTCTTGTTGAGGTACAGCGAGTGATCATGTCTTGTTGGTGTTACGGTGCAGATCCATTTTCTAGGCTGCAACCAAAGCATTGAACTTCATATGGCCAGCAACTGCAAGTTAATAAATATGGATGACAAGAGCAGATACACGGGAATTCTTTGGCAAGTCAAACTACACTTGTGTTGCAGAATTCTGGATCAACTAGACAGGCTCAATAACAGAGGCTAAGTGGTTGGATTTTGTGAAATTCATACAGGAGATATCTACAGGTTCAGGTTATAGCTTCAATGTGATGAGCAACACAGAGGCTTAAGTCTCTTGACTAGTGAAGAGGATGAAATTAGCAAATTCTCCTGTCTGATAGAGAATTCTCTAGTTCTCAAGATGTTGAGTGTGCTGCTATGGGATGAAGTCTTGAATAGATTATATTGTTTATGGGGATCGGTCTTTAACATGGAGACATCCGAGAGACAGTTGGAGGGAAACAAGTATCGTCAGCATAGCAATGATGGGAAATTCTGTGAGAGGCAAAGACAGAGGCGAAGAAAGCAGAGTAGACAGATATGCAGAACTGCTGCTGAGACAGTGAAAGGAAGACAGGGATCCATACCAAACCACCTGGTAAGAGGTACCCGACAGGTAAAACTCAAACCATTACATTTACAGGAATTCATTCATTCATTCATTCATTTATTTATTCGTTCGTTCATTCGATTGTTCGTTCATTCATTTACTGATTTTTATGAGTCTTTAACCATAAAAAGTAGATTTACTTTATGCTAAAGCTGAAGGTACTATCATGTTCTATACTCTTACTGGATACTATGAACTGAAAAACTAGCTGAGTCATCTACCAGCCAGACAATGAAATACAAAATCTACAGCAGTGATGGCAAATGATGATGACCAAGAAACTTCTACTATTGTCATAGAAGGTAATCACTGTTCATTGACCGCTATATTCTTATCACTGCTGCATGTCAGAATACAGTAATGAAGCTTTTGTATGGGGTGAAGGTGCAGAGACTGAAATAGAGCCAGAGGCACGGAAAGACAAAAAAGCAGAAGTATGATGACACAGAAGTGTTGAGGTTTACATTCCACACTTTAAAAGGGATCAGTAAAGTATCTTTTTGTTAATGAAAATTTCTGGTTGGACTGCTTTCATAGAAACAGACATTAAGTAACTCTCACACACACACACACACACACACACACACACACACACATTGACTGAAACCGCTTGTCCCAAGTGGGGTTGCAGCAAGCCGGAGCCTAACCCGGCAGCACACAGGGCGCAGGGCTGGAGGGGGAGGGGACACACCCAGGACGGTACGCCAGTCTGCCGCAAGGAACGCCAAGTGGGACTCGAACCGCTTGATCTCATATTTTTTTTTACATTTACATTTACATTTATTCATCTAGCAGACACTTTTCTCCAAAGCGACTTCCAGTGAACTCTGTGTAGTGTTATCAGCCCAGACACCTCATTCACCAAGGTGACTTACACTGCTAGATACACTACTTACACTGGGTCACTCATCCATACATCAATGGAACACACTCTCTCTGTCACTCACACACTATGAGTGACACACTATGGGAACAATTTTTTGATTTTTAAGTTTGAAGTTCTAGTTCTGGGTTAATTCATCAATGATCTCCATCTTTCCATATGTGTGCATATCACTTCCTCCAGCTATTTTCCACCCTGTTCCCACCTTTACTCCTATGAGCCAGGAAACATTGAGAGAAAAGAGCATACATTAATAAAATAAGCATTCCTGTCAGTCTGGAGATGTTTGTTACAACATGGCATGCTCTGCGGTACACACTTAACCTAATGTCATAGGTAGAACTGTACAGGTACCAGGAAATCTGGCAGGTCACTACATTTTTCTCTGAGGTATTCATGCAATAGTCAGCCAATTTTAGAAACATATCAGTTGTTATTTTTGGTGGAAAGATGCAAAAATTGTCAATTTTAGTACAAAGTCACATATTGTGTTGAACTGCTAGAGAAGTTGAGATCAATGTAGCACAAGAGAAGAAGATGCTGAACCTGTAACGTAAGTTTAAGACTATAGCCAGTTACATATGACTCAGCCCAAAGACTTATTACAAATGTATGATTGAGCATCCATACTTCTTACTTGTTGAATCATTTAATCATTAAGTAGCCCCCGTGAGTTTGTTTTGAAGGAGTGTTCTTCATAAATCTACACAAAATTCAGCATAAGGAAAGCAAAGACATGCTCTTCACACGCCTACATAAAATTCAGCAAGAGGAAAGACCGAAAGTGCAGTTATTATGCACAAAGCTAAGGGCCTCTCTTGGGTCTCATGTAAACTGCAATATATTGATTTTTATGGTTTGACATCCATCCACTGAATTATAATCTAATATATTGGAAAAATTTCCCCAGATTTTCCTCATTGAAATTCTTTTGCAATAATCACAAATATATATATTTTAAGATTCTATATTGAAATGGAAAATTTCTTTTTGAACTGTTCTTTTTGTTTTTAAGCATTTGCTTAAAACATCCGTAAGGGCTCTGAATCAAATGGGACCTTACATAAGGGGTCACTTTTAATAAGATTATTCTTTTCAAAGACAAAGTGGCAACAACTTAATAATATGACTGGAAAAGTGGTTTTCTTTCATTCAAATTTAATTATAAGAAAGTATCATATTGCATTAGCTAGAGACATAATGGCCTTTAAATTGAATTTGGTGGTGTTTGTTTTAAAAGTGAAAAACCAAAAAGCTTTGAAAACTGTTGTCTGAGTTGAGCTTAAATGGATAGGAAAATGTTTTAAATGTTTCATGCAATTTTTCTTTTTTTTTCTTTTTTTTTGGTAAAGCTGAAGTGGAGACAACCAGCTCCAGGAGCTATGAAATATACATCTTTTATCTTCCTTCTTACATACGAGAGGGGTCATTGAAGACTAAAACAATTCCCAAACTACTGAATTGAGAAATTATCTTTTTTTTCTTCATTTGTCATCAACATGTGGCCAGGGATGCCAAGCGGTGGTTCCACATCATGGATAATAATATTACCCTTGTTTGATATACACATTTATCAGCAGATACATAATGTTTTTTCTTGTCACAGGCGACTAACTGGAATGCAGCAAAGGAACTTTACTGTCACAAACTGTCTTATAACTTTCCCCATACAATCTATATCTCATACTCCAGTAGGTAAACATGCAAGGAGATGTGCTTTACCTTGTGTACATGGGTATCATACAAAATCCTGTTAAACTACTTTCTTACTTGCTGTACATACTAATGCCTGATGAGCTAAACTGATTGCATCTTACAAATAGCTTTTTCTCCCTTTTTTTTTTTCTTTTCCCCAGAGCAATTATGTAAAATTCCGTCTCACAGAGATGAAAAAACAAAAAAAGTTATTAAAACTCGTTCCTGGATCCAGTGTCAGAACCCATTGTTCACGCTGTTGCTCAACACAAAATGACACGGATACGAGACCACTTGTAAGGGACAGGCTTCTACAAAGGAGACACAAATATTTGAATGAATTTTCAGTATGATTGTGTACTTGCTCCCAGGACTCTAAAGGAGAAATAGTCTTTTGTTCCTTTATTATGACATGATTTTATTTTTGGGCAAAAATTGCTGGACCACAACTCTCATTAAATCCCTAAACCAGAATGCAGTCCATTTATGTTCAAATACAACATTTGTATTTCGCCATAGAGTTTCCATCTTCTGTGCACAAAATAAGCTGGTTGCATTACATTTGGATGAATTAATTGCATGTGTTTCCAGATCTTTGTTGCCTGTTAGAAGTATCAGGACATGGTGTGTGTGTGTGTGTGTGTGTGTGTGTACATTCGTTTAGGCAGAAAGCCTGTTGTGGATAACCTCTTAGGATGCACAAAAATCATATTTGCTTAAAAGGAACTGGAAGCCTTGTTGAAGGTCAACTTTTAGACATAACTGCTGACATTCTAAGGTGAAAGTAGATGGATCAATGCTAGCAGATTGTCTGCGGCTCTCTAAATGTTGGCTTTATTAAATCACAGGTCTGAGGTAACTCAAGGGCCCCTGAGCTGTGAACAGCTTAAACAAAACATACATACCAAATACCTGATTTCTCCAAATTTTTCCCATCATCCTTCAGTGGATATTAGTACAGATGTACAGTGCACCTCAAGATGTGATATCAGTCAGGCCTTTCCTTCAATCAGTGTAAATATACTTTAAGAACAAGAGAAGCAACAAGACTCTGCAGGGTTCTGTTACAGCAGTAAAGTAATCCTCTTCAAAAAATGCTGGTTGATTTACCCTTAAGAAGGAATGAGAGTGAATCCCAGTGATGACAGAGCCAGTACTGGTGCACAGGTTCAAGAAAATAATACTATTTATTCACATTTTATTTAAATAGCTTAGGTAGCAAGGTGACATGCTGTACTGTTAGACAGGCATGATGAGGCTGTCTTTATTGTTTCATAATTACTGTATATATGTTTGTTATCTGGAGTGACACAAAAAATAAATGTGGGGATGAATATAAATAGAAAAACTAAGGAAATTTATTTCACTGTCTTCTGAATGATTAATTTGATTAGCAAACTTTGATTTTTTAAGTTTTTCTTGCATAACGCTTGATACCTTCTATCTGAGATTGAGTCCCTATATATTGAAGTTAATCAGTGTCATGGTAGTCTCCATAGATTTCAAATTTTCAGAAAGAAAGCTTCTCTGAATAAAACATAAAACAACTTTTACTATAAACTTTCATAATCTTCAGATTCCTCTTACCACACCTACTGTACCTTGATGGAAATTTTTTGCATTTACACTTACAAAAATTAATGCTGTTCCTCAGTATGCTGATAAGATATTGTTATAAAAAAGTCCCTTTGTTATATTGTTGAACTTCTTACAAATTTTCAATTCCTGTGAAATAGTTTCCTCAAGATGATCCTTAGTTTTTCTGCCACACAAGCACACTGTACATTTAAATAATTTTTTTTTCTTTTTTTTTTTTTTTATTTGGCTGTATCAGTGTCGTTCAGGTTACATATGAAGTTTTTTTTTTTTTTTTTCCGAAAAAAGTAGTGAGTCTAAAAATGTATTTTCAGCAATTTACTCCTTCACAATTCATGCAGATTTTGAAACAGCCTTGGCTGTAGATTAGAGCTGAGAGTGGCACATTTCCAATTGCAGGCTGCATTTTAATTGTTTGGTTCAGAGCCCTTAAGCAAAGTTTCTGTTAAAAAGAGTGTGCAGTGTACTGCAGTGTGCAAGCTGTTCCTTTTCAACTGAAAATAATCTATATTCTCTGATTGTCATTTTTTCTACCCCAGTACCATTAAAAGTAAATGACGGAGAAGGCAACTCTTCATGGTCTTTTTGAAGAAAGTAGTGTATTTGTCCGGCATGTCGTTACATTAGTTAGCTTCACTGATGTTCTTTATGTATGTATGTGTGTGTGTGTGTGTGTCTGTGTGTGTGTGTGTGTGTTAGGACCTCTGGAGAAAATACCCCAGAGGACCACCAGAGAAGATAATCAGTTAATCCCAAAACATATGCCAAACAGTAGCACCGAATCAAGACACTCTAAAAAAAACAGGAAAACTATCTGCAATAAATTGCAGAATCTCACTGATAAACCTCGCCTTTCCTTGCACTTTACCATGCTCCTCGCTCACTGTCATTCCACTCTTGGATCTCGACCCTTCCTCTTCGAACACGACAACAGCTCCTTGGATCTCAATCTTTGCATTGAAACCACAACCTTTCAGATCTTGACCCTAGCTTGTGAACCTCGACCTTTCAAATCACGCCCTTAACTCAACCCAACTTTGGAAAAGATCTCCGTGCTACATAACTCATGAAAATCATGACAATAATGTTTTGTCTTCAGAAGAAATTTTATTTTAAAAATGCATTTTTTCCCCATCACCCCATTATGATGACCTGCCTGTCTTTATCATCTTACAAGTGGCAAGAAATATCCATAGTAACAAATTTAAAGTATCTGATTAGTATTGATTTTTATAGCTTACTAATATTCCATCTTAAAAGCCACTGAAACACCTAACAGATTTGTGAGAGGATTTTCAGGAATCAACTGAACTTAAGTCAGCTGATGGGTAGTTCCTGTAAGATGTGATTTTAATTATAGACAAATAGTTTTCCATAAACATAATACCAATGCACTTTAAAAGAGAAATAAATGGTTTGTTCTCTAAAATGGAATAGAGACTTGCACTCTAAAATGAGGGTCATTAAATCAATAAAATAATGGCATATTCTGTGTTCCGGCACAAGGGTGAATATTGTGCTTTAGAGTATAGGACCACTGAAAACGAACTTCTAAGTGCCATTAAGAGTGAATATGAATTTCAGTACTGCCTTTTTAGTGCTGTTCTGTGGGGGAGGAACTAATGGCCCTTGCTGTGGCTTTGAGTGAGTGAATAGAAACAAAAGATACAAAAGCTGATTTCTGCTCCTAAGAATGACTTTTGATGAAGAAGTGGTGCCACATGACTCACAAGGATAGCTCTACACAATCCATCAGTGAGGAAGGTCCAACAATTTGCAAACTCCAGGATCATGCTCAAGACACCGTAAGACCCATAGTCATCTTCTAATAATGACATTTAAAATGTATGCATGTGGTAGCATCTGGAAACCAGAAATTTGATGGATGCAGAGCATAATTAAATTTCTCAGCTCATATTTGACAATAGAGTTGCAATATTAACCCCTCTAAATGATTACAGTTGTATCAGTAACCTCCTCCAATATATCACACTTTAGTGCATTTCTAAGTTGAAGTATCATAGACGATAACATGATGATATAATGGATAGCACTGGTACCTCACAGCTCCTGGCATGTAGGTTCACACCTTACTTTGAATCTGTTTCAGTGTCTGCGTTATTTGAATGTTCTTCCCATGTTCCTGTGGGTTTTCATCCACAATTCTTTGACATGTGTTTCAAGTGAATTTGTGACAGTAAGTTAACTAGACAGTTTGTATGTGTGAGAATGCCCTGTGATGGATTGGCATTTTGTCCAGGGTGTACTCTACCTGGAACTCTGTTTCTGGAATATGTTTCATCAAACTGCATCCCTGCAGTAAACAATAGGTTGCTGACAATTAATTAACTTCACAGAGCACTATAGCTAGTGATATGTTGTGCAGATTTTGTTACTTTGCATTATGTATGGATATTATGCTTTTTACCCAAGAAAAATATACATTTCTGCTGCAGTTTTTTCCATGTTTCCTGTGAACAAATGAACTTCTTGGTCATCTGAAAAAAGATGTGTGAGAATGCCTTGAATGAGCACTAACACATTTGACCTGATTTTTTTTTTTTTTTTTTTTTCCCCTGTATCTTAAAATACAGCCCTAGGAGTCCTGTAAATTTATATGCATTATGCCATTAAGACAGTGTCTTCTTCCACAGTGAAGGTAACCCTCTTGTCAAGTATTCGTTTGAGTGAAACAGGCACAACTTGAAAGGGCTAATGGATGCAGAGCATGATGATAGGCCTAGTCTGAGGGGGGTTTGCCAGAGGGGGACTGATTGAGATGGTGCCTGTCGAGCACCTGGCAGGGGTGCTGCTTGACCACTGCTGTGATTGAGCAGCTCCCACAGTACCACAGCATTTTTATTCTGCCCTCAACTGTTCACAAAACCCAGGGATACAATTTTGCATTCTTTGACTTGACACAAATTTTTATTTTTTCTTTAAACTTGAATTTATTTATTTATTTATTTATTTGGTGTAACCTTCAACATTTAAGGTAATTCAAAAAGGAACCATGCAAATGGATCTGTAAGGTATGACTGTAAAGTCACAATTACATTATTTGGCTCTGTTCTGGTGCTTTATATTTTCTGATACAATGATTTTCTTCCTTATTATGGATGCTTCTTTGAAAAACTTTAACCAAAGCCATATTTGTTGTGTGACTTTACTTTAATCTAGTCCATTTCCCATTTTTATTCTTTCACTATGTTCCTCTGGGTTTTTCAGATTACATTAGATCACATTTTGTGTGTAAAAAAGTTCTAAATTGCATGTAACATCATTATTTACAGTTAGTACAATGTTGGTCTGGCTATAAAAGAAGGTATGTTTATCTTACATCTAATAAAATCTGAGAATTTATCTTGGGATCCAGTCCAATTCAGTTTACTCTTATACAGCACTGTTCTTAAGAAGGTGACAAAAGATAAATTGTGTACATTGGTGTCATTTGCAGGATATACTGGGTAGTTTTAGTCCTTGTCTCGGTGATCCCTATGATTGTTCATCAGCTGAGTTTGCTGTGATTAGCTGGGAAACAAATGAATCACACTTACCAATCCATTCTGAATTTAGAGTGCTTTTTCTGTTCATGGGAAACCAAATTTGTCTTGATCTAAGAAGGTTAGAGGTTTCATCTATTTAATTATGGAAAAACAGAATAAATTACTATTGAACCTTGATTAATCAATTCCTTAGTTACTTAATTGTGAAAAGGCCATTTAATATAAATAAATATAATTCTATTATCAATTTTGAAAGAAAAAAATCCTTTGCTAATATTTTCTCTGTTTCATTTCATCCACACAAAATATAAATGTAGTTAGTTAAAAGGCAGTGTATAATGAAAAAGTAATTGTTAATAATGCTTATAAAATTTATTTTGCTTTTACATACTGTTACCTATTAGAACTCTGGGATGAGAAATCAGTCTGTTTGGTTCTTTTACACCTTCTCCACTCGTTTGAAGAGATTAAGGCATTGCTATTGCTATTGACAGTCGCTGCCTGACAGTGTACCAGGTCATGCTTTGGTACACTTGAATTGGCAAGTCTAAATACTAAATGTATCAGCAAAGAGTTTGATACTGGGAAGTTCTTAAGTCCCAAACCAAGTGTATATGTTATGACTTAGGAGAAACAAGGCTGTGCTGTAGTTAACACAGTCCAAAAACACTGTATTTCAGGTTAATTTACATTTAAATTTATTAATTTAGCAGACTCTTTTCTCCAAAGCGACATACATCTCATAGAAAATACAATTTGTGCATTAGCCCTGGGAGAAAGAGACATAGCTGCAGATGTGTGACTCTTAAGTACAGTTAGTGTGTTACCTTCACCATATACACCGAGGTTCATCACACAAGTAGCTGCATAAAACTTTACCAGAATATCGCCAATTCCTTATCACCTTCCCAGTAGATAAGTTTTTTTTTTTTTTTTGAGATACATAGAAACATTTACATTACATTGTAGTAGTGGCTCTGTAAAGGATTGATCTTAGCATGATCATGAACATTTATACATTAACTTAAGAGATTATAGGTGAAGTGAGTCCAGAAGAGATACGTTTTAAGACCCTTTTTAAATGTGGGCAAAGATTCAGCAGTTCTGAGCCAGAGGGAAAGGTCGTTCCACCACAACGGAGCCAGAACTGAAAACCTTCATACTTTATCTTTCGTGTGTGGGACCACCAAGCAGGCAGATGTGGAAGAGCATAGTAGTCTGGTTGACGTGTAGTGAATGATCAAGTCCTATAGATAGCTGGGAGCAGATCTATTGATGCATTTGTATGCTACAACCAGGGTATTAAATTTGATCTGAGCAGCTATGGGAAGCCAGTGCAGAGAAATGAGTAGATATCTGAGAACGTTTCGGCAAGTCAAACACAACTCAGCCAGCAGCATTCTGTATGAGCTATAGAGGTTTGATGGCAATAGGAGGAAGGCTAGACAGTTGCAGTATGGCCTGGACAAGCAGGGTTTGACATGGGTTTTATCTCTGCTCAGTCTGTGTGGAGTTTGCATGTTCTCCCTGTGTCTATTGCAGGTTTCCTCCAACAGTCCAGAACAGTAGCACACAGCAAGAGGTTTTAGCATGAACCAAGGGAAATAATGTGCTCTGGTTTCCTCCCTCAGTCCAAAGACCTGCTGTTCAGGTTCACCCATAGTGTGTGAGTGAGAGAGAAGTGTGTTCCACTGATGTATGGATGAGTGACCCAGTGCAAATAGTGTATCTAGCAGTGTAAGTCACCTTGGTGAATAAGGTGTGTTGGCTGATAACACTACATAGAGTGCACTGGATGTAGATATTCAGGTGACTATTTACAGAATACTAAAGCAATGTTCAGGGGAAAAACATACAAAGATGTTGCCAAAGCAGAGAACTAAAACCAAACTAAACTAGTTCAAGTTGGTAGACTACTGTAGTCATGAAACAAAACAAAACAAAGAAGTCTTCAGCATCTGTGATGCCCTAACTAACCTACTCTATCCACCAAAAACCAGAAGTATAGGGGGTGGCATCTGCCTCTTTTCTAATGTGTCTAGACAGGCCGCCAAAACCTATGCGTTTGATAAATAGGACATGTGAGCTGCTAACCTGTTTGCTTTCTCTGCAAGACAACAAAACAAAGTCAACAGACAACTAATCATAACAATCAACCAAAGACAGAATGACTAAACGACCACAAAAACCAAGCGAGCCAATAATCAAAACAAAAGCACCATGAGACAAAGGTCTGAGTTTCTTGGGAAATGGCTGAGTTTTTAAGATGGCGGAGCCTGGAAGTGATTGGTCCAAATGGAGGAACTGACAACAGGACTGATCATGATGGACAGGGACGGCAACCAATGAAAGACAAGGGACCTGTACAGGGTGCAAAAATACACAAACACAGAAAGGAATAACAAAACACACCAAAAACCTAGACAGGTATATTTAAACCTGCAACAGTTCCACACATGGATTGCAATGGTTTTACAGATGTTCTCAGAGTTTTTGCTACAGGTGTAACTATTGTTGTAGTAAATTTATGGTTTGAAGTTTAAAAGAACATGCTTTTACCATTAATGTGTTCTTACTGTTTACTGTTAAGCTTTTTGTTCCAGTCCTACATTCACCATTCACTCAAAAAGGGGGACAGTTGGCCTTAGTTTCTTTTTTTAATTTAATTTGTTCTTGCTGAAATTTAAGTTGAACATTTGAAGCATAATTTAAAAGCAAGCATATTTCTGTGACTCACTGTATTTTATATAACGTCTTCCATATTTATTCTTTGTTGAGGTAACACCCAAACTGCCAGTGTACCTGTTGTCAGTGCACTAGCTAAAAGTAATGCTCAGCTTTGCATGATAAAGGGTGGATTATTTGAGCCATCAATACATCCATTTTATTTTGCCCTCAGAGTCCTTGGGAAAGCTGATTTAATTACTAACCTATTCCTTAGCTGATATGAACACAGAGAGGGGCAGAGATTTGAAGTGCTACACAACTAGACTGTTATACATTATTTGTTCTTAACATATCATGTACTTTTTAATACTGATGAAACAGATAAGTTTTACTATGTAAAAGTGAATAGAGGCTTTTTCGTATCCTACCTTATATTGCTCAGATCAAGCTTTAAATGTATATGACACCAACGAAAGTAGCAGGTACGGTTTCTGTTGTCAGGTGAAGAGATTTCAGGATACTTTAACTGCCTAGAGGCTTTCTTCAGTCTCCATGAGAACCAGTGTAGTGTGAGATACTGTACCTACAGCAAACAATCTTCCCAAAGTTATATTGTGCTTCTGAGCAAAGTTGTACATTGCTGAACATTTTTAAGTCATTTCTTGTTACAAAAAATATATTAATATTGTCTAAATTTCCAAGATGTGAATAAATCCAGTGCCAAGACCGAAAGGTCAGATAATTTTAGTTCGCATGATAAGTTACCCTCTTCATTTCCTCAGGGCAACATAATCGATTTTAGATGCAGATTTAAAAAAGAACAGCCCTATCATACTGTATTGATTAAAACTGTTGGCCTACTGTAAAGTCAAGGTTATGCTTTTTTAACTTTCTAAACAGTCAACAAGTTAAAATATTGCTGCTAAATTATTAATAATAAAATTACATGGGGCACAGAAATATTTTGAATTCTTGGAAATGTTTTGATCAATAGAAACATCTAACTCTGACTCCTCAACAAAAGGTGCTTTGGTATTCCCATGAAGATTATTTGTTTCTCTGTGGTGCATTTAGCCAAAAAAATCACTTGGAGTAGCTTTAGTTCATGGAAGTTTCATAAGACAGAGATCAGCTAGAGAAGTTTCTCTATGTTCACAGCTGATATTTCAGGAGTTTCATTATATGGAGAAGGAGACAAGGCATGATGCACCCTTAAGAACCTCTATTTAATTTAAAGAAATAAAGGCATGGCAAATTGGCATACTGTTTCTCATCGTTGGCATGTCATAGAATTTACTAAAGAGAGAGTGCAAAATAAAGTGAGTGGACTCAGCAGTACATTACATTTATTCATTCAGCTGATGCTTTTCTCCAAAGCAACTCATAATGTTATGCTATTTAGTGTTATTTACCTATTTATACAGTTGATTAATGTTACAGGAGATATTTAGGATAAAATCTTGCTTAAGGGTACCACAGCAAGAGGTAGGGATTGGACCAGCAATTTTGGGAGTCAAAGGCTGCAGCGCTAACCACTACACTACCAACACTCCCTAGCTTTAGCTTTTGCTAAATACTGTAGATTACACTCACATGTGATTGTAAATTTTACAGCTTTCTCTGGTGTGAGGATACTGCACTTTGCCCTGGTGCCTTGGCATCACATTTTGCAGGTCAACATGTATCATAGGCACTTTGAATATCATGCCATATTATTTTATCATGTTACAAGGCATTTGACTGTCTGTGGTATATGGACTCTCTATAATTATTTTAATTACATCATCACTCTAAGTGCTACCTGCTGAACATTGATATCAATCACAATAGTAAATTTAAATTATTGCCCTTTAATTTCCTGTATAAGAATAGGTCAAACACCACCTTAGCTAGTCTCTCAATTTAATTGCATTGTAACTCATATTTATTGCTATATAAATACAAAACAACTTTTTGTTTCTTAAGCCAGTCAAAAAAGAATGAGCCATTCTTTTATCAACCAGGCTAATGTGCTGACTTTAGCATAACACAGAATGAAAAACATGAAGTATGGAAAATGTCAGACTATTTAGTGTAGTCAATACTATAGACCTTACACAATTCATATAAAATTTTTTATTAAAAAATACTATGGCACAGTATAACTGTGAGATTAAATAATATGATCATCTTGCCACTATAGTTCCACAAATGGCTTCCAGATAAGCAAGAGCTGACACATGGTGGAAAATTTTGGTAGCATTTTATTAACCCAAAGATAAGGCTGGCCTTCTCCAGAATCAGCAGATACAAGAGGGAATACAATACTTATCAACAAAACCTGATGCATGCATTGAGCAGTATAAAGGTTTCATGAAACCTGAATTCAACCATTTGTTTAGCCCTCCAGCTCTATAGATATTAAAATATAAATAAAATATATGAACACTTTTGTTTGCCTTGTACTTCACAAAGTCTGGGAATGATCAGACAGAGCATGGCACTGCAGCTCCTTCCTGAAAGAGATGGAATCAGTATTAGAATTAGCTTCCTAAATATGGACGTGGTTGGAGAAACAGTGCCGCATGGCTTCAGCTGGACCTTGTGACAAAGAGAGGACAGGCCATGGACTTAAAGCTTGTCCAGTTGCCAAGTTAGAGGAGCAGTTTGAGGAACCCTATTTGGTCCAATGAGGAGCTGGGGCATCAAGTGAGGGAAAGGATGCAACCACCTGGCAACCCATCAAAGATGGACAGGCTGATGCAGATGTCTGTGCAATATACTGTAGATAAAGGGACGGGGGCCAAGCCCAGCCAGAGGCACTACCGGTGTATTTGCCCTGGTCAGTGGAGATAGGCATCATGGCCATGGTCCCTGAGGGTCACAAAAAGGGCCCAAGATCTCTCTGTGAGGGGAACTAGAACTCATGCACAGGACCTTTTCCCTGAGCAGCTCTCACCTTGGTGGGACCCGGAGCTGGGGACCAAGGAACAGCCTGTGCTGATATTCCTTTCCAAGTACATGTCTAAATCAGTACTCATGTACCAGCCCTTGTCTCTCAGAATCAAAAATTTGCTGCTGACATGCATGCCTGGCTGCATCCATCACCTCCACACAGTTGTCTCAGAGGTGTGAGGTCTATGATGGCCTCAGTGCCTCATGCTGTGTCTGAGCTGGGGCCACTATCATCCCTGATCTCCAAGCCACAGGCAATTTCCCTTTTCCAGTTTAAGCTCATGTCATTGTCCCTTTACCTGCCTGACGGCATTAGTCTCCATGACTCTAATTGGAGGGTTATTTTCTCACCCCAAATGGAGAGGTTCTTTTGTGCTGTCTCAGACTTAACTTGGTCTCGAAGTTGGGTCACCTCCTATACTACATTGTGTTCATGGGTCTTTCTGCTGCTAGTAATTATTTTCTGTATGATAGGGTTTCTTCTGGCTTGTCAAGTGTGGCCCTTAGTACTATAAATAATATTGGTGATTATAGCAAAAACTAGAGATTATTATAAGATGATGGTTTTAGCAATAGGAGCCTTCATGCCAGTAACCTAAAATATTAAGTGACTTAACTCAATTTACTACCAGCGTCAAGTAAAAGCCTAAAATGGAGCCAATTAATAATTGTTCATTAACACATAAAACCACTTTGGTAAATGATTTGATTCTAAATTAGAAGGCCAATCTCTTTCTTACCAAAACTTGGCTCAGTGACTCCGATTTAATTCTTGCAACTGAAGCTGCTCCAAACGAATACAATTATTTCCATAAATCTCGTTCCGTACATTGTGGAGGTTGCATTGGTGTTAGTGTTCTTTTTAATGATGGACTACAAAGAACCCCCAGAAGCCCTGATAATTTTGCATTGTTTGAAGTCGTACCACTTAACATAATTATATTTTTTATTTATTGTTTGCCTGGGCCATAATCATTTTCCTCAACAAATTTATTTACTTTATAGCCAATTTGGCAATTTGGCAATCACCTATGACAAAGTAATTGTAATAGGGATTTTAATATTCATATGGATATGGCATCTGATACTGTCGGTAAAGCTTATATGTCTCTTCTAAATTCTGTCAGTTTTATTCAAGTTAATGGTCCTACGCATACGCTCAGTCTCTTAATAACTTATGATGTAGGTGTTCATAATGTTACAATTACTCCTTTAAATGACAGTATTTCTAATAATTACTTGATAACCTTCCATTTGCACCTCCCGATGTCACTTGGATCAAACAGAACCAAATCTGTGGCGTCTCAATGAAAAATAATACTTCTAAACTAGCTGATTACTAAAGGCAATCTGATTTTGTAATGAACATAGATAAAGATCAACTCGAGTATAATCCCATGATAATATTCTCCCTTAGGCTGTAGCTCCACCTAAAACTAGAGTTACTTGAAATGTTAAGAACAGCCCTTCGTTCAACGAGTCGACTCATTGTAAAGCTAGATTGTCATAAAGGTAAGTGTAAATGGTATTCAATTAAACTGAACGTTTATTTTATAGCCTGGTCCAACTGTCCAAAAAAACATAGGAAATCACTTTTAAAGCCATATATTACTTTATATTAACTGATGAAAAATAGCAATAATCCTTGGTTTCTTTCTGTTTTTTTTTTTCATTTTCTTAATTAGTACAAACTTAAATAAGCAATATAACTCAGTTTCTATTACTAATAATGAATTTATGATGTTTTTACAATAAATTATCTGGGCGTTGATTGTCTTCTCCAGTCCTTACCAGTGTTGAGGAATCTGGATCTGATAACACTATATGTTGTCTGCTCTATTTCAGTAGCTTTTATTTAATTTGTGAACTCAGGCTAACTCAGGCTAATATTACATTGCAACACTTTATTTTGGCTATCCTGGAGGCCAGAATGTCCAGTACTTGATCCTAGCAATGCATGCTTTTCAAACTGTGCTTACTAGTATGTTTATAAATATTAATAATAAACTGTATTCCCTAAATACTGCAGGTTCAGATGTGTCACTTTTCTTTCCAGCAGTTCTATACCTTCTGTTTTGATAACTGTTTAATAATCAGATTTTTCCATAACTTGTTTTTATAATCACTTGGATAATAACTGCTTTATTACAGGAAAAAAACAAAACAATATACTCAGTAAGTCAAAATGCTGTAATAATGTTTGCGAATATAACTGGCAGAGAAAAATTAATATCCTGCTTCTTCTAATATTATTATTTGTTCTTTACCAGAAACTGAATTTTGTGTGTCTCTCTTCAGGCCCTACTCTTTTCTGGACCTCACTCTCTTGCTGTTTTAGTACCTTTTAACTTACATGTTACAAAAAGTGTTATGATTATAGCTAGTAGTGTTTGTGAACTCTATATAACTGCAGTCAATTAGTTACTGTATTTGAATTAAGTGGCATATCTCTGGAGCTCCCAATCTTTTCCCCGTGGCCCCTTGGAAAAGGGTTTTGTTCAAACTGATCTTATAACTAATTAATCTTGATTGAGCCATTCACTGAATAAATACCATGATTCAAATCATGTTGTTTTCAAGGTGCTATTCGTGAGCTCACTGTATAATCACGTTAAAAAGAATTTGTGCCTTGGAATACCAGTTTAAGAAGTAAAATTTTATGGGAATGTTTGCACAATTACTAAAAAGAGTTTTAAATATTATATTCAGTTTGACATTAATTTTCCTTGTTTCTATATGGTTCATATTGTGGCTTCATTGACTTCATTCAACAAACCAGTCATGTCAAATAAAAACTTAACTGGATGCCTGAACCAGGATTAAAAACCTTCTGGAACTTATTACACAGAGCTGCAGGATCATACTTGTGAAATGCTGCATCCTCTTGACCTTCAGGCCTTACTGTATGTATATGGATAAATTAGCAATTTCTGGTTTACATTCTCTGCCTGTATATTTCTGGAATGTGAGTGCAGGCACCATTGTATATTGAAAGAGAACATGCATATTCAAACTTGGAATCAAATTAGGCAAGGACCCTGGGATTTCAGGTACAGAAGTGAGGGTGAATAAAACTAAACCATTCACTGAATAAATAGGATGATTCAAATCATGTTGTTTCGTAACTTGGCAGAACTAGGTGCAGGCTTTTCAGTGAGTTGTCTAAACATTTACAATGACACAGTAAACCGACGTTAACATGAACAACAAGAAAATGCTATTGAAAACAGCAGCAGATCTTTGGGGAGTTGTCACCGAACAAACAGCAAGACCCCACAGGAAACTATTTCTTCCAGCTTCCTCTTAAAGATGATCCTGATGGGCTCATGAGGATCAAGTCTGTGTGGAAACCTCATAGAATTCTGGTGAGAGAGGTCTCTGGTGGGCTTTCGAGATATTGGCACTAGAATTTGAATACACCTTTCAATGAAATTTGCCTCGCACCTGGAGGAAGAAAAGGGTTCACAGTGTTAAGACTTAACGAGAAAATCAAAGCGTTAAAGTAAAGGTACAGAAGTTTAAATGACTCTCTAGAAACAGGCTGCAGGAGAATTACTGAAATTGTTGCAATTTCTGTTTTTAATAATTTAACTGCAAAACGTATGCCAACACTGGAAATAATGTGATTACTTGTCCCATGATATCAATAACCGAATAAGAATCTCTAATTGTGTGTTTTACATGCACCTTTTGTTCCTTTAGATCAACAGCTCAGTTTGCCATATATTCAGAATTAATGGTACGCTGCTAATTTTGTAACCGTTAGAATATTGCTCATAATATCGGAGCAAGAAAAAAGAAGACATCTTCATGATCATAATCTAGGCAAACAAGAAGACGAGTGCCTGGCTTCCACATCTGTTTACAAAATATTGCAAAAAACCGTTGCTTTTCACACACCTTCAATCACTGCGTAACAATGGCAAAATCACGTCGCGTTTGTTTTCCACCTGTTACAATTCAAATGAAAGTCTTTCTGCAGAATTAATTGAATTCCACCACATACTGTTGTTCTGTAATGGCTTGGCAATTTTGCCTAAAAGAGGTCTTTGTTTTGTTTCTCTAAAGAGGAACGCGTCAGTAGAAAAACGGTGCTGGCATTTGCTATAGTGCCGTTAGGGCTGCTAATGGTACCGTAGGGAAAAGAGGGCAGTTCTGCTGACAGACATAGAAAAAAATGGAGTGTAAAAAAGAACAACAAAAATGTGACAGGAAGAAGATGAGATGTTTTCAAGGAAGAATGACTGGGCCTTGGAGACAGAAACAAGATGGTACAGGTGCTTCTAAACAGAGTTTGATGTAGTTTTTGAAGCCCCTGCAATAATCACTGAGAAATTCTGAACGAGAGCAAGAGAATTCAAATCCAAAATAATGGCTCTCATCAAGACCCCTCATAAAGCACTTCCCAAACATGCAGGTATAATGAAGAACAAACCATCTGCTTTTCTTACATATTGTTGTTCTGAGACACTGATGCAGAAATGTTCCCAACTCCACTGCCATGCTTCTTTGTGAGGGGTTAAAGCATCTATCATTTTTAATCTTAATGCTGCTGGGATACAGTGTTCATAAATAGTTAACTGCTTGAAAATAACAGTGATGGAAAAAATAAAAGAAAGTAACAAAAAGAACTGCAGAATTTCCATTATGAGGGGGTTGAAGTAATATTAATTCTTGTTTAAAAAATAATTTCCAGATTTAAAACATGTCACTTAAGATGCATTAAAACAACAAAATAGGTTCAGGTCCCGCTTGGGATGCCTTGCGACGGACTGGCATCCTGTCCTGGGTGTGCCCCCTCCCCTTCCAGCCTTACGCCCTGTGTGCTGCTGGGTTAGGCTATGGCTCCCCACGACCCCGTATGGGACAAGCGGTTTGGACAGTGTTTGTGTGTGTGTGTGTGTGTGTGTGTGTGTGTGTGTATTTATTATTTATACCTTGCATTTTAATGTTATAATTTCATTCGGAGGCGAGCCACATCTGCTGATGCTGTGACAAAGCATCATCTTCAGTGTGATCAGTGCTACAATCATTTCAATGCTGTGATCATTTACAATGACTTTGTACTGAATAATAAACTTGTATGAAAAAAGTTTTATATTTTCATAAATCATTATATTGTTTTTTTTTTTTTTTTTTTTTAATAACAGCAGGACCTGTCATGTAAGGGATGACTGCACATTGTTACTAATATCACCTTTTCCAGACGTGATGATTTCATGATTTGTAAATGACACATTATGTCTCTATTATGAGTTTCTGCAAGTTTTATTTTATCTTTATATGGCCTTTCAAGGGGGTGTGCAATAATCTACTTGACTGACAACTTTGAGACTGTAGTCAATCAAAGGCATCAGATCATCACTTTGTGTCGAAGAGTATGTCACTGCAATCATTTCATAGGCAGACTGTATCAGGGCCGTAAATCCAACCTTTTTCCATGCTGTACAAATGTCAACATGGTTTCACATGTAGATGACAGACTCGAATCCATATTTTTCAATGAATTACCCATGCCTTTACCAAATGTCAGCACTGCCTCTCAGTTTCCTCTTTTTTTAATATTGCAAAATCTCTTTTGATTAGATAACTCCATATTCTAAATATATACCATCTTTGTACATTCTGCTAAGAGTTCGCTAATTACCATAGTAAGAAACTTTTTCAGTATAAATTAAGAGCCGACATCTGAATTATCTGCTTCAGTACTAGCTTTGTCAAACACACGTTTTTCAACTCAGCCGATACCTAACTGATCCCAGCTGCACATTTTGTATTGTCTTCTCAACTAAAACTGTATTGTTTTCTAGGCTATAAGTGTCTGCACTTTTGAGGCAATGTGACAGTGAAAGTTTGTGAAACGATAAACAGAGTGAAGCTGAGGGGTCTGATTTTGGTACCAAAGCTAAACAGCTGGGGATGTGTTGTGGACATCAACATGAGTCTGAATTTTAATGGCCTTACTGCAGGCAAGTCTAAAATAGAAAAGGGACACTTTTTATAGGTCTCCTCCAAGGTTGTTAGATGACTCATGTAGAGAGAAGTTTAAATTTGCTACAGTTTCTTTTTTATTTATTTTTATTTGAGAGAAACTGTTTTCTTCAGTTTCTTGCATCCTGGCTACATACTGTATCTAAACAACAAAAGTATATCTCAAATGCCTAAGAATTACCCACTAAATATAACACGCATTACACAATACAGTTATAAATAATGTGTGTCATACCTAATGACTTTACCAAGAGGTTTTTTAGCTTTGCATAATAATAATAATAATAATAATAATAATAATAATGATAAGCACCACTATCATCATCATCATCATCATCATCATCGTCATCATCATCATCATTTTGTTTAATACAGGCCTTTGCAGTCAATACCTGCTTCACAACCCTAGAGTAAATGTTGTTGTATTTCCGTCCAGGTTTGACCAGCACTACTTCAAGACTTTAAATTCCACAACAGTAAATTGTGTTACAGGTAAAAAGTTGGAGGTGTTGTGATATGGCCATTATTCTGAGATGGGACAGTAAGGAGAGTAGCTTTGCCCGGTAACCTCAAAACTCTGATTGTCTGAAGTCAACTTAGGCAGTTTGCACACTTTCATCCCACTCCATCACATGTCCTTCTGAGACAGGATTGTTTGGTTAAGAAGAGGGGCATGAGGGACTTAGGGTGGCTCCAACAAGGGCTTGCGTCTGTAGTAGTTGTGCTGCTGAGTGGCGGGACTTTGGAGATTTTTGCTATGCTATGCATACCCTTCCAAACACATCAAACATACACACAATTTCACAGCAAATGCACCAACATTACATTTACATTTACATTTATTCGTTTTGCAGACGCTTTTCTACAAAACGATGTACATCTCAGCGAAAATACAAATTTGTGCGTTATATTAGGAGAAAGAGACATAGTTGCAGACATATGATTCTTAAATTCGCCTAGTTTGTTTCTTTCCACTTTATGCACTGATGTTCATCGCTCGAGTCGGTGCATAAAACGCAGGATAGACGAAACATGTCAGTCTTCTCAATGTGTTTACCGCTAAAGGACACTAATACTTCCAAGGTGACCTAACACTAATGGACTCAACGCTAAACAGACAGTTGTTCCTGCTAAACTACAGAAACACATCTGAGGAAAGAAAAAGGAGGGAGTGCGGTTGGAGGGGGTTGTCATTTTCTGTCTTAACAAACAGGTCTGTCAAGTGTTAACAGGGGCATGAGCTTAAGGGCCAGTGGGACCCATGCTTGGGAGCCTGTCAGAGATGCCTTTTGAACAGCAGTTTCTCAGATGGAGAGCAGACCAGTGGTCTGGTGTGTTGGGTACAGCTGGACTTGCTTTCAACCCTAGTTTTAGGCCTGAGGGATGGTGGCGCTCTAAGGAAAGTCATCAAAGCCATAGCTCGACACTTTGGAATGGTGCCACTAACGGATGTCCCATCAGGCCTGGATGGATACTGCTCTGTGGAAGTGCTCCTCAAGGGTTTGCTGGAAAAACTGTAAGCACTTGGCTCTGCTAGGGGATCTGCCAACTCAGTGAGCAGGAATGGCCACAAGAACTTCAGATTTGTATGCAAACCTTTTGCTTAGTTATTTTCCAGCTGCTTCATTTGATTTTATAAAAACAGATTTGTTTTTTTTTCAAATGCCATTCTTTGAATAGAGGGAGTTCAACAAATCCTGTACCCTGAACCACAGTAAATGACACATCTTTGTTCCTCATGTCAGACAGTGACATTGGACCTGATGCAAATATGCTACCATGAGGAAAAAAGGGGAGAACATCCACCGGGACATGAGAATAAATTAAAAATGAATTTTCAGTTAAAAAATCACCAACCACCAACAAGCAAGAGTGTGGTTTTAGTTTGTCTTAAAATGACGAGGCTATTTATACAGACAGTTTTGAAACACAGATAGTAATTTCTCTGCTTGCAGAATATAGATAACAACAAGCTATTCCTCTAATTGTTAATGGTTTTCTCATACATCACATATTTTCTTAGTTTCATTTTCATTCTTACACAGTTTTAATGTCCAACAGCTTTTGCCTGTGTACGCTGCAGACTTTGTGTATATTTTCAAAGGTTCTCACAAAATGTACAGAACAGACTTGTCCTGACTTCATCAGATAGACTAGAAGATCTATTTCTCGTTTCTCTTGCCTAAAAAACTCTCTGCAGAATTTAACTTTTTTCTTGCAATGCCATCAGCATAATTTAGAAGTCATGTCTCTAGTCTTCTCCCACATCGTTTCTAATGAATGGCTGCAAAAAAAAAAAAAAAAAAAAAAAAAAAAAATTAAAGATGTATGCAAATATTTCAAAATTTAATTTGCATATGATGGCAGAAACACTGAGATTCCTTTTAACGGCTATTATTTTAATTCTTCTCAATCCTAATTACTGGCACATTCTTGTAAATGGTTTTCTTTCCATTGAAAAAGTAGATTGTACCCAATATGGTGATTAAACACTTTTCTGATATCTAAACATAACATCCTTTAATTATAATACACAAGGCACTGTTGTCATTACATTTATTTATTTAGCAGATGCTTTTCTCCAAAAAAACTTCCAATGAGTTCTAAGCCTACACACCTTATTCACCAAGGTGACTTACACTGCTAGATACATTACTTACAATGGGTCACTCATCCATACATCAGTGGAACACACTCCCTCTGTCACTCATACACCTGAATAACATGTCTTTGGACTGTGGAATGAAACCTCCACAGACATGGGGAGAATATGCAAACTCCACACAGACTGAGTAGGAATTGAACCCATGTCCTCTCACACCGCCCAGGCACTGTGAGACAACAGTGCTACTCATTGCACCACTGTGCCACTTTGTAAGTAACTTAGGACTGCAGTGTCAGGAGAGGCACTGAATAAACAGTGGATAAACAAATAACAAGCTGTAAAAAACAACACTTTTATCTTTATCATTATTGGCCTGTCATTCATTCTCTTCTTCTCCGGAGATATCAATTATTGTCCATTCAGTTTCAATTAAGAATTTTGTCACTGACAGATTTTTCCCATTACCAGTTTAGTACAAAAATACACTGACAATGTTTTGAGGTGATAGAAGGAGTGATTAGCTTTACATCTAAGATCCAAAACCCAAACTTAATTATCCGTGACTGTGATGTTAAATAGTGCTGTTAATGCTCCAGTTGGCTTCTGTTGACTGCACTTGTTAGCACCATGGCCTACTTCAGATATTAGAGGTAGAACTTAGATTTTGTTGTCAAATCTGTGCATAACTCATTATAAAAATCAATTTTATATTTCTAACATGGCCCTAGTGGAGTAAATATTACATAGAAATAATTTAAGCTCAGAGAAAGGCAGTTTGAAAATCCATTTCCTTTAGATTAATGCTGTTTGAGGGAAAGAATATAGTATTTATAGATAAAAGTTGAAGTTAGACTCAGCCGCTAAAGGACAATTACAGCTCTCAAATGAAATCAGCAACTGTGACAGACCCCCTTTGGTCATAATGCATTCTGCATCATTGTAAAGGGCCATATTATTTCATTTTTCTTTCCTTTTTTAACACAACATTTAATCTAAAAATTTGCTAATGATGTGCCGTATCTTTCAGCCTACACCAAAGAAAAAAGGTTATGAGCTCCTTCATCATTCTTTATGATATTGCTGATTGAAACCTCTAACCTTAGAGTGATTCACTGTGCCTAAGATTAGTATTTCAAAAAGGCTAAAAGCATTTTCAAAGCCATAGCTTATTTTAAATATTACTTTAATATTATGCACAATGTAAATGGCCATAAAAAAAGTGATAAATGCAACACAAAAGACACAAACACAGCTCCAACAGTATTCAATTTTTAGAAAAAAAAAAATGTAGTTCAGCAAAGATGTTCTGCTATCTGGGAAATTACATTCAAGCTGACTGGCCTGTAAAATTTTCACAATTAAGACTGACTACATAGCAGACAAAAAAATCCAATTTATAGTTAGTTAAACCCATAACAAACTGCAATATAAAACAATCTATTTGCATATTTTTCTGAACTGTGGACTAGATAAGTCTTTTTAAATTATCCCTTTTTAATTTTTATGACTGATGATCTTAAGTGGGAGACTTGGGAGTGTATTTAACAACCATAGAAGCCTTTAGTGAGTCATTGTTTATTGTATCGATTCATTTTACAGAGGCATTGCTATTGATTCAAATTCCCTTTAGAATGACAGATTGGAAAAGCAAAAAGGTTTGGATAACTGATTGCAGATTGCTTTCATAATGGCCCTTAAGGTTAGCATCTCAAGATCATTTTGTTCCTGCCAGAATTTCCATTTGCACAGCTCATAAGTGTCATGGCTTTTATTTATTTAAAACAAAAGTGGCTTGCTTTTTGGAAGCGGTGCAGCTTGTGCGATGCACGAGTGAGGAATCCCTTAAATAAATGAAATGCAGTCTGTTATTTCCATCGACCCAAGGCTCTCACATGTGTTCAAAGATTGTTTAATGTGGCCCCCCATCCCTACTGCAGCCACTCTTAAAATATAATGAGGCAGCCATAGCAAATTCTTCTGAGTGAAAAGAAAGTATTTGTTCACTCGTAGTGATAAAACTGACAAAAGTATCAAAACAGAGCCGAGTGAATGAATGTACATAATATATAATGTACCTCAACTTACCAACACAACTTGGACCAGAAGTCAGTTCATAACTCTGAATTGTTTGTAAATCCACCACCTACGGTGCAGTCCAGTAAAATTTAATACACACACATTTTCGGAACCACTCGTCCCATACGGGGTCGCGGGGAACCGGAGCCTACCCGGCAACACAGGGCGGAAGGCCGGAGGGGGAGGGGACACACCCAGGACAGGACGCCAGTCTGTCACAAGGCACCCCAAGCGGGACTCGAACCCCAGACCCACTGGAGAGCAGGACCTGGTCCAACCCACTGCGCCACTGTGCCACCGCGCCACCGTGCCCCCCCAGTAAAATTTAATAATACAGGTTAATTCTTTTATTTATTCAGAGGTTTTTACTTTTAAATGCATCAGACAAAGCCGAAATAAAAAGCAAATTTGTTGCAGTATTATTTTAAACATCTGCCCATCCATTGTCAACAACCACTTGTCTGAAGCGGGGTCACAGCGAGCCAGAGCCTCACCAGGCAACACAGGGCACCAGGACAAAGGGGGAGGGGACACACCCAGGACAGGACACCAGTCTGTCATAAGACACCCTAAGCAGGACTTCAACCCCACGCCCGCCACACAGCGGGCACTGGCTGCACCACCACACCCCCCACTGTTTTAAACGTTACTTTATTTATTCTATTTCCATCAACAGCTCATACAGTCCTGCACCAGAAAACAGATCCAGGTTTGTTTATTTATTTATTTAATTTATTTAATTATATAGTTAGTTAGTTTGTTAGTTTTTTGTTTGTTTGTTTTCTTAATTTCTTTCTATAAAATAAAATAAAGAAATTTGGAAATGTTTATTCTTTGAACATTTTTCAGATGGATGTTTGTAACACAAGGTACCAGTGTACATTAAACATCAAACAATTTTTTTTGTTTTTTTGAGTAGTGCATTGAAAATCTTAATTAATAATTATTCTTACCAGGTCAAAGTGTTAATTTTTTAAACTTTCCAAGATGCTCGCATTGTGTGTGCATGTGTATGTGTTTTCATCTTATTCTTTGCAAAGGAATGTGTTGCTAATCGTGGAATATGCCTAATTTCCATCACTAGTCCTGCTGTAAGAAGCCAAGTAATGTTTTTTTCTTCAAGGCTGTGACCAGAAGATTTCTGAACTAAAAAAAAAAAAGAAAAAAAAAAAAATGTAAACCCCCTACACTTCCAACTTATTGTCTTAAAGATGGCGACACATGACTGCACCACGCACTGCCCCCAAATTTTGGACTTTGTTCTTGCATAAAAGATTCAAGCATACATTGCTCCTGCCACTGTCTGGGTTTCTGCACGCCAGCATGCATTCACTCTATCTACACCATTACCCTTCAGCAACAGCCAGCAATATGCCAGTGGAGCAGATTCCTGTAATACTGCCGAGGCTGCTGATATGAATGCTGGGATGCTACAGCTCATGTGTTTGAAAGAGGTGTGCTACTTCGGCTTGGCTTCAATGAGACATAACGTATGGAGGATGATGGTGGAGCAGAGGAACATAACTGGCTGCCATGATGGAGGGCAAGCAGCCCCAGGATACGGCATGAAAGGTATCTCGCTGGGTTCCAGCAGGATCGTTGTGTCCTGTCTGCCGACAGACAGAGGGTAGACAGCTTGTCTTTCAGCTCCCTTGGCATCGACGGATGGGAGCATTCAATTAGTTCAGACCATCTGGGGGTGTAAGTGAGAAAAGAGGCAATTAGAATCGGTGTGTTAGTACCCTTTTCTCCTCAACCTGGCCCTGTCAGAAACCTATCCTTAGGCTGTAGGTCACAAAGCAGTTCTCCCAGATGGAAGGGTTAGAAATGAACCAGGTGTACACAAGTGAAACACAGTTAATGCAATATCCACTGTGCATATGACGTATTCATAAAATCAGGTGGAGAGAGGCGTATTATTTCCGTGTTATTTGAGAAAATGTGCCAAAGGTAAACATTTAAAAAGGTCCTCCTTAAATATCACCTCCATACTTCTTCAGATGCTGGTGCACTGTGCTCTGGCAGAAAGGATGGGGCACAAGGCAGAGCCAACCCTGGAGACACCATCGTTGAATTAATAGTAATAGTAATTGGTAACACTGAAGTCTTATTCTGAGCTAGTGTCTGTACCATACTGACTGCAGGCTGCACTAATCATTTTGGTTTCTGTGTAGCACCCTAAGTGCCATTAATGGGAGTGGACAAGGATGAGTGGAATAAATGTAATTTTTCATTGAAATGCAAAATCAGATCAGAAGCAAACCGCAATAAGTGATGACACATTGCCTTGTCTTACACCGATCAGCACACAGCTGAGGCATAAGCGTTCTGAGGGAGTGCACTGGTTTACATTGTTAACATATTATGTAACAAATTTGTTTTGTAATAGTGGCACTTGTTATTATGAGTTGAAACTAGCCTTTCAATAAAAGGATAATAAACACCAGAGTCATGAAATTAGCCCTTAGTCAACTCTAGAATGTTTTCAAATTAAACAAGAAATGTAATGCTGATAGAGCTACTTCCAGTGGTTTTGGTACTTAAAATGTAGCAATGAAAGCTGTGTTGCAGTATTTGTCTTATTAATATTAATCTGGAATATATTCCATTGCATTTCTGACCTCGGCAGTCCACATCACTCTTCTACCTCCTTTAGAAAGTGCTGTGTTCATTTTTTTAAAATGTGCTCATTTCCTCTATGCACAGATTCATCTTCATTAACAGCCTGCCAATTAAAATGCTTCCTCCCACTTAGGGTGGTGAAGACACATCCTATCCTCTGCATTGGTCCGGTGCAGGACAGCTGTTTCCTGCCTGGGGCATCAGGGACCAGATGGAGTCCACGTAGCCACATCTACGCCTCTGCTCTGCCGCTTCCAGGCTCAAGTCCAGGACAAACATGATTCCATATGGACCAGACACAGTGAGGCCTGATGGAGGTCAGTACTCTGGCAGGCATCAGTGTTGCAAGGTCAGAAAGCCTATTGGAGAACCAGGCGCACCCGGAAAAGGGTCAGGATTAAAGCCAATTGTCTCCACACCTCTTTGGTCATTTATTGAGTGGCTGCTGTGGCTGATTAGTGCTTGTGAGGACACCTGTAGGTCCACCATGTCCCCCAGAGTCTGAAACAAAGATCTTCAAACTATGACAGCAGTCCTCAGCTGAGCAAGGAAACAAAACCACTTACCCATAGCCAGCATAACCAGCGTGTCCTTTTCTAATTTGGAGATCTCATGCATAGTCAAAGCAGCACAGATCTTGCTGAAGTCCAGGCATAGCATAAGCTCAGTAGAAATTCAAAGGTCTCAATATAAGGTCATCACTTGCTGTGCATATTGAATCTGAATACTTTGTTGGACAATTATCAATAAATACATCATCTGAATCACTTCTCCCATACAGGGTCGCGGGGAGCCAGGGCCTAATCCGGCAACACAGGGCATAGGGCTAGAGGGGACACACCCAGGACGGGATGTGAATCCATCGCAAGGCACCCCAAGCGGGACTTGAACCCCAGACCCACCGGAGTTCAGGACCTGGTTCAACCCACTGCGCCACCATGCCCCCCCTCAATAAATAGGGTTTTAGTTTTTAAAATCCGTGTAAAGATCCAAAAGACCCTGTGAAGGTTTGTGCCTGTGCATATCACATGTGTATATGTGCACAGCAGTATATGTTGATGCTTGTCTCAACTGGAGATCTCCATTGGCAGCATGAAAAGTGCTGAAAGTTTGAAGGGTGTAATAGCCTTGGGGAAAGTTGTGTACAGAACTCATTCACCAGCATGAATGCTACCAAACAAATCTACAACAAAACTTACTCAAGTTTTATGTGTATTTTCTTGACATTTATCTTACATGCTTATTTATTTGTCAGCTTTATCTGGTGGGAGGTGTAGGTGGTGGACATGGGCTTGTATCCAGCTCTGTCTAAGTGGAATTTGAAAGTTCCCCACATGTTTAGACAGGTTACCAAGTGCTCTGGTTTCCACCCAAAGTCCAAAGACATGTTTCAGGTGAACTAGTGATTCTAAATTGCCCATAGTCTGCATGTATGTGTCTGTTATATCGCTATGATGTGCAGATGGATGAAATCACTGTGGTCACTACTCACTATCAGGGCACTTTGGCAAGGTTCTGACTATGGATTTTTTTGTAAAAGCACTGAAAATGAAGCATGAAGAATATGATTCTGTAGAGTGAGAAGTTCCACCTACTCACACTTTCATGCTCTGATATTTCTGAGTCTAAGACATTTTTTTTACTTTAGCTGTTGAACCCCTTAAGACACATATGACAGAAGGGAACTTAGGGCCAGGCAAGTGCCGTCCAACTATGGAGTGTTTCTAAGTAACCTAATATTATTAGCAAAGGTGAGAATAGGTCAGTTCCCTTGTGAGCATTTGAGAAGGGGCCTTCCAGATTCTTTGTTCTTTTTAGTGCAGATTTGGATGTAAGCTGCAGTAAAATGTGAACAGAGAATGCCTAAGGCAAATTACCTTATTTAAAATCATTACATAAATTATCCTGAACATGCCCCTAGGCCTGTGAAAATGTCAAGGTATTAAACTATTATTCCCCAAGACTTTCTTCCCTGCTCATATATATTTGTTATAATCAGCATTCTTCTTAAACTAACAAAATGTCTTGGTTGCCGTATTACACTCGAGTGTTGTATCACAGCTGCACTCCGCTTCACAAATATACCATTGTTACTTTTTGGCTGGGGTTTAGATTTCGGTGCTCATATGGATAGGAAGGGATTTTAAATCATTTCATTTAAGGATCCCAACCGTGGTCTGCCACATTTTATGTTCGCAGTTTTCTCTGAAAACCCACAATAAAAATTCTGGAAACTTTCACTGGCTTCAACTGCTTTGCCTCAAACTTTATCATTAATTAGAAGGAAAGTTACATCATCTAATCACTGTACAATATTACCTTACCTAAGCTAATAAGTTACTGCATGATTTTACTATAAACCATGGTTTTGTGCTTGTGATGAACAAAATGTTTTCATCAAAATGTCATCAGGGGGCACCATACTGAAATCCAAGGGTCTGAAAGTCACCATACCACTGATGAAATTCACAGAAGATCCCTCAGTGAAAGCATGGCATCATCCAACCCAGAAGTGTTTAGTGTCTGTGTTAGTGCCCTATAACTCAAAAAAACAGATATAATGACCCAAGAAGTTCATTTATCCAGGGCTTTGCAAAGTGTACAGTTTTCCGAGTCACAGGTCATGGTCTCGGTCTCTGAACTCTCGACATGGGATGATGAAATAAGAGATGATGTCACCCATAATGCACTAGGGAGAGAAGAGGTCAAATAGCCTCTGGGGAAAGGACCAAAGTAACAAGTGGACACGTGCACCCGGATACAACCAGATGACTCACAAAATCACATTAACAAAAGTTCTAATCAGTTTAATAGCCAGATCATTTTAATGACCATGGTGTGGTTTCATTAGGGTATAGTTATTACGTGTTCAGTTTCAGTGAAAACATACAGCATGTTTAATTTCAGTTTCACTGAAGATACAACTTTAGCATAACAAAAAACTGGGTTTGCAGCTGATACATAAAATAGCAATGTTAATTAGCTGCACAAAGTGTTTTCAAATTAAATTATAACATTCAGATTACATTTTTAGGATTATATTTAAAAAGTCACAAATTTAACTGATTGTTCAAAAAATTCTGCTCTTTACACCAAGAATATCAAACATATATTAAAGTGTTTTTAACAGAAGTATTTCCCTTAAAATTTTTGTTGTCTGAGAAAGCCATAATTGTACCACTTTTGAGTAATGACTGTATCACTGAGACAATAAACAGCAAATCGCAGTCTGGTTATAGACAATACATAAAAAAGACGATATACTGTATATAGAGCCATAATTCCTCTGTCTAGGTAATTTTTGTAGTCCTGACTTATGTTAGCAACTTTTGAAAAATATTTTCTCTGTAGTTCTCTGTACACTGATTATGGTACATTTCTCTTAGCAAAGACATTTACAGATTATCAATTTCTAATGATTAGAACACGGTAATTTAGTAGTGAGGCAATTAAAATTGATTTATTTTTTTGGGTTTAGCCAATCTGTTGTGAAACATGTTGACAGCACTATGCAGCATTTGCTGACCTATATTACCAAGAGATGATGCATAAGCAATAGCTTTCTTAATTCAATTTGTTAGAAGAAATCTCTTTATTATGGTACTTTTAAATTAATCTTCCTACAATCCATTACACCAGGAAGGAAACTATTTACATAGAGTAAGTGCTAACAGGATTTGGGTTTGGGGAAGTCAAACAGTATAACAGTATAACACAGCAGGTACGTTTAGATGGAATTTATAGCATGTATGATGCTATACCCATGGCATAATTCTTGTTATTATTTTTATTATTGTTGGTGTTGTTGTTATTGATGATGGTGTTTTCTTAATGTTAAATCATTTGATCAGCTTGAAAACATTTTTGTTTAATTTTATTCCTCATGTTGCAATAATAATAATAATAATAATAATAATAACAAAGGTCAAAGGTTTGAATCCTACCTGATTATTGTACTGTTAAGCAAGGTACTTATATTGAATTGCTCCAATAAAATTATACAATTGTACAAACAGGTAAATAATTGTGGGTGACTTAACATTGCAAGTTACTTTGAAGAAAAGTATCAGCTAAATGAAAGTAATATTAATTCACTTCTGCATGGACACAATTTTTACTGAAAATTACACAGAAACAGTAGTGTGAGGCGGGTGCGGGGGTGGGTCTGACGTCCCTTTCAGGGTGTATGTCCCCAGTCTGTATGTGTGTGTGTGTGTGTGTGTGTGTTCAGGATAAGTGTCTTGATCAAACAAAAGTGGAATTTAAACTGGGTGCCTTCAAACAGTAACATAAAAGCAAAAAATAATAAATTGCCTGCTAATTATGAGCAGCTATCCTTTTAGATTTTCAGTTTTTACCAGAATTTAAAGATTTTTTCTTCATTCCCTTTGTGTTCAGCATGTCAGCAAATTCGCTGAAAACAAACATTCAAACACAATACACAGTTTTGTGTAAACATGAACGGAGATGGCATCCATTCCAAGCATCCTAAGCCTGTTTGCACAGCTGTTAGTGTTTTCATCTGCTGGGACTACTTACGGATCTGAGCAGGACCAAAAATATCCAGGTTCCCAGGAAATTAGTCTTTTTACTTAGGTTTGGGGAACACGTTCTTGAAATCTGGATTTGTGAATGTCATGATAAGAAGCATCTATATATCAGGAGAAGGTGTACACTAAATAGTAATTATAGCCATGCTATATCAGAGAGCTGGTAGCATGATTAGTGTTGTTGCCTTTCAACCCAAAAGTCACAGGTTCCATCCCAACCTCTAGCTGTATTACTCTTGAGCAAGGTATTTACCCTAAATGGTTCCAGTAAAATTACCCAGCTGTACAAATGGGTACATAATTGTAAGCTCCTTTGGAGAAAAGTGTTGAATAAATGTTAATGATTTTGTTGTTGGAGATGTTGTCATAATTGAGAAATGTGTATACACATTAGGAAATGCTTCCAGATACCTCAGATTCCACTGAACATCACTTTCTCTCCTATAACTCTAAAATGTCAGATCTGTTACTTAGACACACATCCGCTACCTGTGTGCTGAACCTTATTTGTGCACATTTTCTCCAGAGTGTCTGCTCTTAAGAAGCACCACACATCCGTACCATGGTCAAATACTCCCTCATCACAGGTACAGTTGTTGGAGACTTGAAGAAGCCTCACCTGTAACCCATATCCCAGATAAAAATATATGATGGTTCTAAGGTCGCACAACTAAAACAGCTGGAGACAAAAAGTCATTAAGAGACAAAAACTTAGAGAAGGTTAAAAAAGACAGTACAAGTTACATGATTGCAATGTACTACTTGTGAAGCCTACATTTACCATCATTATTGTTTGCACAAAGACAAAATTCTGAGATCCAGTCTTTACTGATCTTCAGGTGAGTACAGGGAAAAGTTGTAGACATGATGTACAGCAACACTATGCACATTTTGGGAATATGTAAGTTCACCATCTAAAAACTGCATGATCACATTTTAACTGCAGTCATGCCCTGAGATTCTTCCATTTAACTGACAAGAAATCAAGTTTATTAGGAGTTTCATGTAATTTCCTGACATCAGTTTAAGAGGCATTTCTTTTCTTTACCAAATTTAGATTTTGTGTCCATCCTGATAGCTGGACTGCACAAGACCAAAGCCCCAATGGAGTCCTCTTTGCAGTTATAGTTTGGCTCATGAAGTTCTCAACCAATCTTACCCCTGTTTGCAAGTTTCACCCACCATAATCCTGGCAATCAGGGCCACTTTTGGTCTGTTTGCTTCATAAGAATGACTTTATTTGTTACAAGAGAGCTTAAGGAGTAATCAAAGTATCGCAGATAATTGATGAAGGGAAAATGCCTGGTTATGTTGTGTATGATAAGTAGTTAATTACAGAAGTAACTGTGCCAGTATGAGTAGGATTTTAGTATAAATGGCTGTCAGTTTTGGAGCTGAGATTGTTTTTTTTTTTTTTTTTTACTGAAACTAACAGTAATTATATTTCTGATAGATATATAGAATTCATCATACAAAGGGTTTTTCAAGAACTAAATACCTTCCAGAGGTACCTTCCAGACTTCAGTTGGAAGACTATATAAAAATATGGGATTTCTTATAATCTTCTTAAAGATAGTTATATTCTTTTTTTTTTTTTTTATTTTTTAATAGCACTGAAATGGCCTTTGTGGTGTTTGTTTGTGAAATAAAAGCCATGGCCTTTTTCATAGAAAAAGAAAATGTATTTTTTCAAAAACTGAAAAAAAAAAATGTTGAAATGAACAAATAACAAGTTGATTGAAGTCATTTACAGCTAGCTCTTATTAGGTTGCTAGGCAAGTGAAAAAATCTGTTCCTCAGTGTAGAGAGGAGTAGAAGAGCAGAAAGAAACTGTACAAGGCAAAGCCAGTGCCAGTAAATAGAGAGACTTACTGTGCCAAGCTTTTAGATAAGAAATTTACTTGTCAATCATTCATTCATTTCTATCTACCACTTATCCAGAAGGGTCATGGTGATCCAGACCCAGTTCTGGGAAGCATCGGGTGCAAAGCAGGATGCAGCCTAGATGGAGTCCAGTCTACAAAAGGCACATATCCATTCAAGCATTTATTTATGTAGACAAACACCAAAGGCAATGTAAGACCTCAAGGTTCCAAACCTTGAAGAATTTATTAGAATTGTCATGCAAATCAAATCTTAAATTTTAAGGAGAAAGAAATTAAATACTTCAGTCATCCACATATTTACCGAGAAAACATTAAAATCCATTCAAATGTCTGCATAACATAACCTCACCAAAAAAGAAATCTCACTTGTGATTCAATAAGAAAAGCAATGGAGACAAATCAAATAATCTGTTAAAAGTTTTTTGAATGGTCACATTACTCCAGTCAAACAAACTTGTATTTTACCACATTCCTAGAACAAAGGTACAAAACTGACTGGAGAGGCTTTGCATTTAAAACACAGCCGAGACGTCCCTGGGAAAATCCTGTGAAAACATACTTGGGTGACGTAGGTTCTGTGAATGAGTTTCAAATCTTCTTTCTAGATCGTGAGGAGACTTACAGATGACCATTCATAATCACTAAATGACAAGTCAAGGTCATGTTTCCAAGTCTAATACCAACACATCATGAAATAGGGTATGATGCAAAGATCTTGCCCCTGTAGTGGTTGATATAATGAGATGTTTCTCAGCTTTAGTTAATTCTGTGTGTAAAGAAATGTTTTTATTGATTTTAAAGACATTTAATGAACCCAAGCATTGAATATTATCTTTTGTGACTCTTCTAAACCCATAACCCTTTTCATATAGTTGTGCACTATGCAACCACTGTTATTTGGAAATATGTATTAATTTAGCAGACACTTTTCTCCAAAGCGACATACATCTCAGAGAACGAAGGACAAGTTAGATTCTCCAGTCCACTCAGGTGATATGTCTCTGGACTGTGGGAGGAGAGCCACACAAACATTGAGAGAACATGCAAACGCTGAGCAGACAGAGTCAGATTGAAACCCACCACCCGGGAGCTGTGAGGCATGAGTACTTGTTGCACCACTGTGCTACCCATATGTAACATCAAAAATTCTTGTTTCATAATCCAGCAAGAAAATTTGCTTACTAGAGAACAAACAAATATTTAAGGCCAAGACAGCAAACAGGTTCCAGCAGTTCTAATACCAGTGAAAAAACAATTATAGCCTAATTATTAAAGTTTCATGATTCACAGATATTATTTGTCTTCATAAACACAACCTGGCTTTTCCTGTTTATAACTTTTTGAGCAGAATAGCAGTAGTTATTAGATGGTACACAACAAGAGGATGAGAGCTCACCTTTGCACCTTGCTGGCTGCTACGACTCAGGATGTATGAATCTATGAATCTGACCCATCAGTGCTTCTAAGTTTTCTCTGTGCGATGTTTCTAGAAAAATGGCAACTCTGTGTTCTTTTACAGTAGTGATCACCCTGAGAAATATACAGTCTTGCGGCTGTTAATTATTTTATTAAGTATAAATATCAGCTTTCGGAATGAATGTACAATGTCCGTTCCTTTCAGAAGTCACACGGCCTCGTGCAGAGATTGATGTCTAGCAGGGCAGACGGTGGTCCGACCGCATTTTGGGAATGAACCGATGTCCATGACCTCCAAAAAAGAGACAAATGATATTAAACATCCATTTTTAGTGTGCACACTCCTTTTCACTTCACTGCACTCGAAAGAATTTTCTAATCATCCACTCCAAACAGCTGTAGAGCTATTGAACACTTTCCACATGAAGGGTAATTGAGTACAATTTTGCATGCAAGATAGGAAATCAAATAAGAAGCAATGCCAATCATTAATTATGAACAAAGACAGATCGCAGTTCTTAAGTGTCTTGAAATGCCACTTCCATTCTGGCAGAAAGATAACAGAACGATTTATAATTAAATGGACTCCTGGTCTGAAACGATTGATTATTCTGTGTTAAACACGTGTTACAAGGTGTCATGTTCTGTCCTTGGTCTTGGTTTCCGGAACATGGATGTTAAATTAACATTGTAAATGCTAAACATTCTTGCTTTTTGCTGTCTTTTCACAGGTGACAAGTGAGTTGGTGCTTTTTATTTGTTGTTCTGCATTTAGATCTAGCACTTAGACCATTTTCATTGACTTACATACCAGCAGGCACCACCTCAGGGAGAAACATGATAATCTGATCTCCTTGTATGCCTTTAGGGGACAAAGAGAGAAAGAGATGAGATGAGTACATTTACGTGTATTCATTTAGCACACACTTTTCTCCAAAGCGGCGTACATCTCATAGAAAACACAATGCGTACGTTACATTAGCGGAAAGAGACACTTACAGGCATGATTCTTTAGTGCAAGTAGTTTACAGCCACCATATGAACCAATACTCCTCGCACAAATAGCTGCAGAGTTCAGGCAAACACATATGCACACTTTATTAATCCCTACATGGAAAGTTATGAATCACACAGGCTCTATATGCACCCCAGATGGGACTTAAACCCACACTCTCTGGCTTAGAAAGCCAATGCCTTATGTATGAGGCCACTGGAGTTGGACAGTGTTAAAATGGTAAAGGAAACACATCTGTGAAATGTATTAATTTAGTTGTTCATACTAATGCGCAGCCCCTTCCTGTCATATAAGCCACTTCAGACAGCCAAAATAAACCTCATCTCAGCCTTCTGTGATGCTCACTTAGTACTCAGCCAGTGAAATTTTCAGAAGGTTCAAGATCTGCACCACTCCACTTAGTTGTTATACCAAACCTCTACAGCTATGAATCAGATGTAACCAAATAAAGATGTGACCAAATAAAGATGTAGCCAAATAAAGATGTACTTTATCGTGAAATCACTCATAATTAATTGTTATTAATAAGCTGATATTCCAGAAACCATTTCTATATTGAATCATCAGTTCACAGAATTCCACCTCCACCCCATTACCATCACGCCCTCCTCTTCGTAACTTAGGGCAACTTCAAACACCTGCTCTGAACTTTCTAGTGGACTCAAAGAGGAAGAATGTGAGTGTACTTAATTCAGTTTTATGTAATCAGCTATTCAGAATTTTTCTTTTTTTTTTAGAGTGATTATTGAATCAAAAAAGTTCAATGATTTCAACATATCTTTTTACTTATGTAAATTACACACACACACACACCTTCAGAACCACTTGTCCCATACGGGGTCACGGGGCAACCGGAGCCTACCCGGCAACACAGGGCGGAAGGCCGGAGGGGGAGGGGACACACCCAGGATGGGACGCCAGTCCGTCACAAGGCACCCCAAGCGGGACTCGAACCACAGACCCACCGGAGAGCAGGACTGTGGTCCAACCCACTGCGCCACCACGCCCCCCTTATGTAAATTACAGTGAAAATAAATATTTATGGTCTCTGCGTACTTTTTGAAGGTTACAGTCTTCATCTGACATTTCATAAGTTTGCTAGCAGTTAAAATATTTTATCTCTATTGTTAGTCGTACCTCACGCACACACACACTTTCTGAAGCACTAGTCCCATATGGGGTCACAGGGAACCGGAGCCTAACCCGGCAACTTAGGACGTAAGGGACACACCCAGGACGGGATGACAGTCCATCGCAAGGCACCCCAAGTGGGACTTAAACCCCAGACCCACCAGAGAGCAGGACCCGGTCCAACTCACTGCGCCACCGTGCCCCCTAACCATAGCTGAAAGTTATAAAAGCAGAAAAAAGTAACTATCCATTTTATTTCTTTCTTTTTTTCTGAGAGAAATTTCAAGTAAAGTTACAATATTTTTCAGAAGGTCTGCTTTTGTCCTTCATATTGCAGGGGAACTTATTTAAAGCTGATAGCTCTATTTCAAAGTGTGTTCATATATTTTCCTATTGCACTTTGGGTTGAGTTAACGCACTAGATAGCCTCACAAGGGGGTAAGTGTATTAAGTGAGAAAGCATGAAACATGGGCATGCTGACACTGCTTTAACAACACGCTGAAAACTATGTCCCTTGTAGCATTGGCATCCTGGGGGCTCCTGTCCCATCATGTAAGAAATGTTGCCTTCTGGTGAAATACAGCACTGATTACCAGGGTACACAGAAAAGATAGTCCCCCACTAAAAACTGTTAGGTTTCTCTCATGCTCATGTATAAGCCCATAACACAAAACAGCTAGCACCAATAGGGACAGTAAGGAAATGGTAATCAGAGACAAATGATACTCAGAGAATCAGATTTGAAACCACAGACTGGGAAGTGCTCTGTGAACCACATGGGGAGTATATAAACAGACTGACTGTGTTCAGGGCCTAATCAGTGTCTGTGTGGACACCATCATACCCTCCAGGACCTTACTTTGCTCCCCTAATAACAAACTTTGGGTCACAAGTGACCTGAAAGCTCTTTATAATCAGAATGACATGCCATCAGGGCGAGTGTCAGCCAGGAAGTTAGGCAGGCGCAGAAAGGGCTGATGCTGGGCATCAGGGATACCAGGAGCCAAGGGGTGAATGGCTGTCGTGAAACAATCACTGTTATGATATGTGAATTTAGTGCAGTGTATCTAGCACAGCAAGTCATCTTGGACAAAGGTGGAATCTAAGTACTACCTAATAATAGTAATTATAGTATTAATAATAACCAAGAAGATCCCAGCTATAAACAGTTCAGTGGCTGCCTAGTTGAGAGAGGCTGTGTTTGCAAATGTGACAAAAATTTCTATTGATGGGTCTGATAAAGGCAGTGACACTGATTGCCTCTTCAGCCTATCAGCTTGTACCACTGGACAGTCTATGCTGCCGCTGCTCTCTTCTTCCTTCCTTTCGTTTCGCACTTCTGCATATCAACCCCTTCTGCTGCCCCCACCCACGAGCATGCGTATCTCCTCATACCGGCTTTGTCACCTGCAGCCACCACTATCTCTCTTGCCCTCTACAGAGTCAGAAATCAGCTGCAGAAATCAGCAGCACATTACAGCCTTTTTTGTCATCGCTTACACCCGTCCCTCTCCTACTATCACCCAGTCACCCTGGATTGTTTTTCAATGCTGACCATGTGCGAAGGCCTGAGGAGACTATTCCAGCTGCAGGGCCTAATGTCATTAGTTCAAGAGTGTTGACAGTTTGTGCAGAGCATCTATGTGGAGTTTTCAGGCATGTTCAATTTGGTCATAAGCCTAGAAAGGCCCACACAGATATGGAAAACATCCTGCTTGGTTCCAGTATCCTGGATTACTGACCACCTGATTGGTACATTACTGTGTTTGTGGCTCCAGGACTATATGTTAAATATCACTGTTAGCAGCCCAGCAGCCCCCAAGATGCAGTCTTGCTCACCCTATATGCTTCAGACTTCAGTACCACACCAGATCATGTCATCTGCAGAAGTTCTTAGAGCAGTTGTTGGATGTATCAGGGTGGGACAGCAGGAAGAGTACAGAGGCTTTGTGAAAGATTTCAAAGAGCAGCACCAATTAAACCCAATGCAGATCAACACCAATCAGATAAAAGAAAAGTTCAGTCCCTTGTGTTCAGTAATCATTGATGGAGTGGAAGCTTTGGTGGTGAGGAGGTACAAGGATTTGGGGGTATACGTGGACAAATAAACTGCAGTGGTCTACGCTGAGGCTCCTTGGAAGAAGGGCCTGAGTTATTTTTACTTTCTGAGAAGCTGCCAATACCAATAACATGTTTTCAGGTTATCTGCGTTATTTTGAAATTATCAGTTTGGTATCACACATGAAACGTATAATCCTCATATTTCACTGGATTTTCACACTGCACTAATTTAAATGTGGCTAACATTTCCAGTTGTTGACAGAGCAATATCTTCCATGGGCAGTAAAGCTAAAAACTGAGCAAATGCCTTGATGTGCACACAAGATGAATCATTATAACATTTTTCTACTACTTTTCAAGAACAATAGGAAAAAAGTAGGATTATATGAGCTAATGAGTTATCTGAACTGTGTAAATATGTTCTTAGAAAGTTTTGCTTGAGGTTCTAGATGATAATAGGCGTTCACCAGAAATATGAAGACAGAAGAATGAAGAGATTCTACATTCTACAACCAAATTCCTACCATCTTTTGTCAGTCTTTGCTTAAGGAAAACATTTTCTAGAGCAGATAAAAAAGACAGCAGTTTCCAACCCTTCCTTGTGATATTATTCTGCCTGGGAAAAGAAAGTAGCTGCAAAAAATAATGCTGGACAGGTAGGAGTTCGTGATTTTTTTTTTTTTTTTTTAAATGAAAAAATATTTGCTATAAATTTAAGAAAATGATCTGCATATTCATTCCAAGTATATATTGGATCTCTATTTGTATTTGTCCTTACTTTCAAAGAATGCAATAGCCACTACACATATATTATCACGACCCACAAAAACCATTCAAATGATCCCGAAGGACAGCACTCCACGTCCAACCTGTCCCATCAGTACTCCTGATTCCAAATTACTGACCGGCCCTATAAAAGGGGTGAAGGAGTACCACCAGGTTGTGGATTATTAATCGGTGTTCTACTGCAAATTATTTGCGAACCTTGGTTATGCGCTTGTTTTCCAAGACTTGTTCCATAGGTGTCTACTGTAATTGTCTACTCCTGCTTTTTGTGCTCCTGTACAGGTCCAGTGTCCCCATATGATATTTCATCACACCTTCCTATTCAAGTCCCATGCATGGATTTGTGTTTCACGTTTCACCTTTGTGTGAATACACTGTGCGTCTCATTGTCCCATGTTCATTGTTTCACCTCTACACTGTAAATTGCAGCTTGCACTCTGCACTTCTAAATACATTCGGCACATAGGGTCATCACACCTTACGTCCGTGTCCAGAAGTTAGAGCAGTACACGTCCCTGTCTCTACCTCTTTTTTGCAACACTTTTATTCATAGTTTTTTTTTTTTGTCTTTTTAGTCAGTGAGCAGTTTCCATCGTAGCTTCAATAATTTGTAAAAAGAAAAAAAAAAAAAAGTTTGGATTTGTACAAGAGCTTTCTTTTCCCCCATTCTCCCCCCTCTGTGTTTAACAGTTGCCAGTAACAATATTTTCAAGGGTTCGGTGTTCACTTAATCCTCCTTTAGCCTCCCCAAACCACCAAGAAATGAAATATAGTTGAAATGTGATTTGAATAAATGCCAGTTACATTCAAAGTTAGGAACATGAGTTACTTTCGGACTGGTAGGCTCATATACATCAAAACATGGACACTGTGGCTAACTGTCAAGATAAGCAAATAAAATAAATTTATAGCACATTAATATTTATTAGCACACACTAAATGTGAAAGTGTATTGCCACAAAGCAATAATAAATAAATATAGCCCTTCTGGTATTCTACAGTTTCTTGAGACTATTATACATTTCTTTGCTGTTATCAATATTATAGCTGTCATCCTTTTGAGAACTGTATGGCAACAGCGATAAAAAGCTAGCAGTTTTATCACAATAAAGGTAACTTGTAAGGTTTTCTGGTGTAAGGTTTATGAACTGTAAATTTGTAAATGTATGGCTGTCTTGGTGCTATGCTCCAAGCAGTCTATCGTGTGTCATGGAGTAAACTTAATGATTTGCATGTTTATAATGTTTACTTGGGAATGTGAAACTGCTTAATAAGGAGGAAATACTGAAAAGTTCGATACACATTAAAAATACCATTTGACTAATAGCTATGTGACTTCCGCAGATTTCTGTTATAGCACAACATGTTATTGATGCATACCTGATGACGTAAAAAAACAGAAAGTGCAGAACTGGCAAGTAGAATTGGGAATGGTTATCCAAAATATGATAGGAGACAACTGGGAATGGGATGAGTAAAATGAAGGAAAGTTTTCCTAGTGGTTTAATGGCGAAAAGAAAACTATAAAGAGCAAAAATTAAAGCATGAAGTACAATAGAAGGACTGTAAGTTTACAAAGTTTCATTCTTTTAGCCACTATGGTGTAAAATTTTTATTATTTTCACCATAATTTCACTATTACGTTTTCTTTATTTCCAATGCCACATTGGTTTAGAATTCACTTTCAAAAGAATTGTATTATAAGTTAAGATTTCTTTGACGTGGCAGTAATTCTGTTCCTTGGAGCACTATGCATGAACATAAACTATAAAACAAATTAATGATTTGAGTAGTAAAGCAGGCTGTTTTGTCCTGAATCTTTATAAAGATGAGATTATTTTTAAGAATAGGATTTAACTCACCCAAAGATATTAGATATTTTGTGAAAAATTGTGCCTACAACATTTTCGGCCTATTTTACAGTGAGTTCTGCAACACTGTGAGATCCATGGCAATTGTCCAAGACAAAATAAATATTTGCAGTCTGTCAGAATGCTGCGTCAACTGCTTCCCTCCAAATATTTCTCTGGATGCAGGTTTTTCACCTTTATGATTGTGATTTGAACCATTTAATTCTTAAAGCAAGCTGAGCAACATACTGCATGTTTGTCAAAGGGGAAAGCAGGGATTTGGAACTTGAAAAGTAGAAATTTAGAGCAGCAGTGCACGGTGGGAGACAAAGCAAGCAGAGAGAAAAGAAGATAAAGCTTTAAGAGGTTAATTGGGTACCCCTGGAAATGTCTGTCGAAAGAAAAACCGTGCTGAATTCAGTCAAGAAAATGAGGACAAAAGTTTTTTGTGTCATTATGCATCCATAGGCTACACCTTAATCGGCCTTGATCTGAAAGAAGGGATGCATATTACTATAATGTATATACTGTAATATAATGTTCTGGAATCAGCATTATTCTCTTGATACTTAAAAGTAAAGAGAAAAGAAAGTTTTTACCTGATTGAAAGCTATATATAAAATTTCCAGATGACCTCCCAGTTTCTTGAGGTAAACAGTTTTGGAGTGCTTTGTGCTGCCTCCCCTTGCAGCTCTGTAGGTTCCTTATGTCTGAGGAGGGACTTCAGAAGAGCCGAGCCTCCACCGGCTCCTGCAAAACACATGCACTAGGGTAGCAGTGTCCAGTGATCGATGTGTTAGCCGCCTCTGCCAGGGGGATCGTGCTTGCTCGGAATCAAAAGATTTCAATTATGATTACTGGCGAACGGACAGAGCACAGCTTGCCCCAGGATGGGGGGGAGGCGAGTCCAGAAATGCAATGTTTCATCGTGAACCAGGCCTTTAATGGAATGGCCCCATACTATGGGGACAGACCTCATACTCTAGAAGGCCCTTCTTTTCAGTGCTTCCTTTAGTGATTGAAAATAGAAGAAAATAAATAATGTTGTGAGTCATTCTTGTGGTGGTACTGAAGTAGCAGAGTTGAGGTCCAGCAGCAGGGGTTGATGGGAATGAACTTCGTCATGAAGGGTGAAGCTCAGGTGTACTGCCTGCTCATGTCAGTGGTCACTGAAGAGGACATGAAAACTGTCTTCACCATACGGATAATGTGATAGTCTCAGTGCCACTGTTTACTCATTTGAATTTTTAACGTATTAATAGAATTTTTGCCGGCTTAAAAGTTAAATCATTTTTGCTACTTTTAAAGTTATGGAATTCAAATGTTCTTCCAGGATTCTGAAGGATTTCCTCAGGGTATTCATTTTCCAACACTGTCCAAAGACAGGTTGTTCAGTTGAAATAGTGACTCAGTACTGCATTTGTGTGTGTGTGTGTGTGTGTGTGTGTGTGTGTGTGTGTGTGTGTGTGTGTGTGTGTGTGCCCACCTGCTTGTTGTTCTGTGCTGCATTTAAACATTTAGCTTTGTTTCAGGACAAGCCTGTCAGAGGTGTGTCCATAAAAACGTAGGTTTTGCAGGTGTAAACCTGAAAAGGAGTGTATGAGTAAAATGTTACTATAACTGGTACTGAGCTATTGGTTGGCTTTCCTTTCTCTCTTATTTAAATTGAAATGGGCCATCAACTTAGATCCATGATTTATATGTAGTATTCACACACACACACACACACATGCACAGTCTGAAACCAGTTGGCCCAAGCTGGAGTTGCGGTGAGCTGGAACCGAACCTGGCAACACAGGGCGCGAGGCTGGAGAGGGTGGGAACACACCCAGGATGGGAGACTAGTCCATCACAAGGCACCCCAAGCAGGACCTGAACCATAAACCCACCGGAGAGCAGGACCCAGTCAAACCCGCTGCGCCACCATGCCCCCCTTACAGTGCTGAGTAACCATTTTTCTGATGATACTGAAAAAGCGTAGATTTACATAATGATTTTGTTGTAATTATAGTTCAGTTCATAGCTATTTTCATTTTGAATTCCATTCCCTTGTTTAATTTGTATTTCTATCTCAGTTCGGAGCTATGAATTATTTAGGTTGCTTGTCCCTTGTCAAAATGTTCGCTTCTCTAACATTTCCTGAATGACTTTCTGGTCATTGTATTACAAAATCCTCAGAATATCCCATCTATCCGCACATTTCAAAATGAAAACAACGAAAATCTTAATGTCAAACATCAGTACCCAAGCCAGAGAAATCATTTGGGCGCAGAAAATCGCATGAAGATGTTCTTTGGTTTGAAGATGCAGAAAATTCCTAGCTTTCTGGAACTGTTTTTAACTAATGATGCACTTCTAAAGAGCTCTCTGCTTACACTTTTGAGTAAAGTGCAATGGCAGTACAACAGTCAGGCTGTTTTAGGGAAGCAGTTAAGATTTGGAAGTGTAAGAGAGGCAGATTTTTATTGCAAGTTGATAAAAAGGCCAAAAAATGTGTGTGGGCATGTTATAAAACAGAGACTTTGCTGTAATCTGTAACCCTTGTTATTTCATTACTCCCACCATGTATTTATAGAGGTCCCCATCATTAAGACACACAAATTTGGTGGCGTACTAGCTGTAGGCTGGCAGGCTGTCCCCTGTGAGCACTGCTCCCTCTCAGCCTTGAGTCCTGGCTCCATGAGTTACACAGCATTCGTCCCAGCTGTTCTAATGTCTTCCCCTCCCCCAAAATACCATGCTTCCCCAGAGGCTGACTTATTTGGATGAATCCTTGGATACCGTTTGCTCCCATTTTGCCACTTCCCGTTCCAGGAGCATGTTCAGATAAATGCATCATGGACCGAATGAGAAATCGGAATGACTTTGGAAACATCTGCAGCGGCACTTTTCAAGATGATAAGCGTACTTGTCAGAAAAAGAGATGCATTATTAATAAGAAGCTGTGTGTGGCAAAGTGTGACTTGCCATAGATTTGTATTGCCTGAAATATTTTATTACAGCCACCAAGGCCGGTTTTGGGTTCGTGTTGACAGTTATGAGCAATTTGCCGTACCTGCATCCTCAACGGCCTTTGTTTTCGTTCAACTCTACAATGGGTATAATCCCTTTCATAAACTGTTACTCTGCTGTTACCCATGACAAATGTGCTGAATAGAGAGCAATGTGGTTTGCCCACATAGGTCACAACTTCTGTGTTTCACCTCTGGCATGCCTGCTTGTACCATTATTTGGACCAGCTAAAATGGCCCACCGGTAGCTATTCAGCTTGCAGCCCTCCTGTAATTTGTTACCTTAGGGAGCCTATGTACATCAGTGCCTGTGGCTTTGTTGCTCTCATCCTTTAATTTGGTGCTATAGCAGATCAGCACCCCCAATAAGGAGTACTTGGGAAGACTGTGATGCATTCTGGGATTGATTTTCAAGGAATGAACCAGGTCACATTAAGAAAGCCAAACCATTTTAGAGCTGGTCAGTGGTTGCATCTGTCACAAGTCAAACACCACTCCTCCATGCAAGCTTGGATATGCATTAGTCTGTGACATGGGCATCCTGGTTATTTCCACCAGGCCTTGGAACATGTGCTTGTGGCGTGAAGGTTTCGTGCTCGTTTTCAAAGGCAAAGTCTTTGGATTGGAGAGGAATAAGAAACGTTAGCTTGCACTACCTAACAGGTTTCTTCAGACCTGTGGGAAAGAGGTACTTCAAAGAATTTGAAAATAGCATCAAACAAATTGGTTTCTACATTTTTGTGTTTTTAGCTTTTAATGAGTACTTTGTCTCTTACAATTAAACATGGGAGTTTGCTTCTTTGCTGCACAGAAAGAAAAAATTCAATCTTTATTTCTTTTTCCAATTTCTGATATATTAATTACAATTCTTTTGATCCCTTTAGAAACTAAATTCAATCAAATTATTTAAAAAATATTTAAAAGAAAAAAGAAATGAATAATCAGAGCAGAAAAATTATTTGTTGTGTGTCAAGTCTGTTTCCATATTTCTAGGCTGCATGGTACCCCAAGGACACCCAGAAGTCAGTGCAAAGGGATATAATCTAAGGTACACAAATGCTCATGCACACAAAACCACACGATAGAAAGCCAGACACGTTTCATGTTATGATGCATTTACTGTATATGTTTCATTTTCTTGGTGGAGTTCGAGAACATGTGTGTGCTCTTGCTTTGCTGCAGAGTAGCTGAAAGCAGCAACAGTCGTACAACAAATCAAAATGCACAACAGCAAAAGGGAGGCTTCCTGATCGATATTCGCCAGAGAGGAACAGCTCGGCCGGTGGTACACCTGAGTACTGATTGTTCTCTTCTGGCAAATGTGGCAAATTGGCATCTCTCAGCTCACTCAGCGCTGCACCAGCTGGCGCCTCTGTCTTCTCTGGAGGGTGGGCCTGGCAAAAGGAGCAAGATGAGGGCTGGTTCAGCTGCTGCTGAGCTCCAAAAGCACTGAAGTCAGGTCTTCAGCGAGACTCCCAGGAGCACCACAGGTGGGAACCCAAGATGAGGACTTGATTAAGGACACAAGGTATTCCTTCTGCCTTTTTGTGATTCATTTGGAAGAGGAAAGAGTGTAACGATCCTCTGCCGGCTGAATTCTCATGAGCTGAATTGCGTTTAAAGCTTATACCATTAAAATAGGTACTTAAACTAAATTAATGCAAGTTAAAAAGTTTTAGATAACAGCAAAACACTGATAAGGCTGCGAAATAATTGAATACATTCACCTGATGTTTTCTCCAAAGTGAGTTACTTACTGGAGCAATTTAGGGTAAGTTTTTTGCTCAAGGACATGGTAGCTGGAAGTGGGATTCAAACCCACAACTAGCTGCATTTCATGGAGATGAGGTGGGTGCTAAATGGAATGGCTCACAAACGATGCAGCATAAACCCATGCGCAAAAACATCATACAATCAAACTGATAAAATATAATATACAATGCCATAAGACGTTATTATCCCCCTTTCAGGGAATAGTTAAGGTGAAATGTTTGAATACTGCAGTGAAGAGCTATGTCCAGTATAAACTCTTACCATTATATTTCAGATGATAAATCACAGGACCTCAGAGGTGCATCATGTTGTGGAAAAAGGAATTCCCAAAGTTCTCTGAAGAAGCACTGCTGAAGCTTGGAAAGAGCTGCATAGCCAATTGCCATTCTTTGAACCTCAGCCAAACCACAGTTAAAATTATACTCTCCAAACCAAGAAAGTCTGAGACTGGAGACCACTGCAATATGTTTTACTCTATACTTATATTTCTGTCATTTATGTTTCCTATATTGATGCCAATTATCCTTAACATATCTTCAGAAGTTTACTGAACGGGATGTCAGGTACCCCCAACGTCAGTCCATATGAATAATAATTTCCTTTATTTTATTTTCCTTAGGGGAAAAATATCAACACTATACCTTGTTTGCATAGATGTAGCACTTTATCATTCCATATTAGCATCAAAGAGCAGCACCTACCCGTGTTAGTTTTTGAGCTGTTTGTTTACTTGGTTTTATGTAATATTTGGGTTTAGTTGAAGACCTGACCCAAATCACAGTAAAAAAAAAAAAAAGAACAATATGCACAAATACAAAAAAAATAAGACTGAGGGTAGATAACTTTTAAGGCAGAGAAAATGAATACAGACTGCCATTTCACCTCAACTCCTTATGCAAAACTAATGTGTAAGATCATCTGAGGTTAAGCATAAGGTTACGATCCAACAGGAACTCTAATATAGATTTTTATGACATGATGACACTACTATATGCCAGCAGAGCATCATTTTAGCTCAGAGATATTGTTGTCATGAATTATTGCACCATAGTAGTGCGTCACTATGATCTGAGACAAGTGAGTGTTTTGAAAAATGGCAGTTAGAGACTTTCTTTCAGATTGTAAGAAATCCATACAAAGCATCTGACTGATACACTGTTATGGCTGCTGTCATTGAGCCCATGTAAGCTGTACGCATGAGCATTGAAGTTACTGCCGGCATGTAATTATATTGCTAGGGTACACACAATACACACAAATAGCTCTGCCAGGCTACCAATCGGTAACATTGTCATCCTATTCTAAAAGACTGGTGACTTTCACCTACTTCATTATGTTAGCCTTCATGGGAAGGATGAAACTCTACAGTAGGATGGGATTTTAAAGCTCCTCAAATTGAAAGCATTTAACACATTAAGTAGTTTGTTTTTTTTTTTTTTTTTTAATTTTTAATGTTTAGCTGAGGTTTTAAAGGTTTTCATAGTAAGTGCAATATAGAACACATACCAGCTTTTGCTATCAAAATAGGCGACAAGTAATTGCTAATTCTCAGGCTTCTGGAAAGACTTAATGATGGACTGATACTTTAAAGGCTTTCAGTTCAAGGGTGAAATTAACAATGTGAAATTCGTGCATGTTCTAACCATCTCCTTATTCTATTCTTAGCCTGACGCCTCTAGTTGCTGTAATCTGTTGCTAGCAGTACAGTTCCTCATGGAAATATTCACCCTTTTGTCCTTCATTTTGACATTCAGAAGAAGCGACTATGTATGTATGTATATATTATTTTGTAATATGAGACATCAAAATGCTCAATTTACCATGTGAAGTTTGTCTTTTTACAACTCAAAAGGCCCCTCACAGTTTAACAGACAATGTGGAAGTGCATGTCATCACTGCCATTATGGTACTGTTATTGTAATTATTGACTTTTTTTTTTTTTAATCGGCATTGCATTATTGCTGTCCTTAGCATGGAATGACATTAATCGCTCACTTTTCTTGATAAATAAAAATAATGTAAATCTTATGGTGGGGTTCGAGTCCTGCTTGGGGTGCCTTGCCTTGCATTGGACTGGCGTCCCGTCCTGGGTGTGTCCCCTCCCCCTCCAGCCTTGAGCCCTGTGTTGCTGGGTTAGGCTCCAGTTCACCGCAACCCCACTCGGGACAAGCGGCTTCATCCGGCGTTTGTGTGTGTAAACCTTGTACTCCTTTAATCCTTTAGAGTAAGAGACAGTGGAGTGATGCACAAACACTGATTATTTCTAGTTGAATAACCAATTAAGATTGCGGTGTTGTGGCACTTGGAGGTACTCAGGTGGCTCCAAGCCACACACAGACGCCAATAGTCCTCTGAGCAGTGGAAGTCCTCCACTTGCTGATGGGATACATTGATCATCACCTCTCAGATCTTCCACCCTGCCAGCAGAGTGATGGAGCATTTTAGAACCTGGGCCAAAAACATCAGATTGGTAGCAGTGAATGTTGGAGGAACAGATCCCTTTACTAATGATGACATACTTCCACTTTGTGCAGGGCATCCAAGTCATGTAATTTAGAGAAAAACACATTAAATTTCACAAAACGAGCACTACATGAGTTTACGCCAAGATTTTTGAGTTTACCAGTTAATTTCAATTAATAGTTGGTCATTATCATCAAGTTGTTATTCACAAATTAAAATTAAGTTCTTTTTTAATTTAGAAGAAGGCCTCATTTTATGCAGAACATCCATTTAAATTTCTACCGTTCTTTACACTCCATGTGTATGTCACACTTGAAACGTCCTTAATAAACTTTGCGTTATGTAAACATCAGCAAGTAATAAAGCAAACCATTCTACAGATTAACAGTAACAAGCAGCAAAAGCAATGGGGATCAGCACAGAAAACAGACTGTTGGGCTGTCTATCTCTCTCTCCCCATCTCTCTTTAAAATACCTTGCACCTTTTAATTGTGCAGGTCCCCAGTTACTCGAACTGTCTTTTTCTCCTATTCTCTCACTAGTTAGTCTTTATGGCTCCCTCCTGTCTGAATATGCTTTCGTGCACCTATCCCACATTTTCACAAGAGTTATACAGCAGTTTGTTCAAGAAGACAACCATTCAATCAATAGAACAAATAGGAATGAAATGCATACAAGAGGACTGGGATAAAATAGGAGGGAAGAAGGCTTGCAGGAGAAATTAATCACACCTGCGGCTCATGGAAAGGTTAATCAATCAACAGAATTGTTCGGTTGTATATAATAAAATGCAGGGGATTTTGCACTGTGTGTAAGGTAAATGTGAAAGGTTTGGGCATGAGTGTGTGTATGCATTTTTTTTTTATAGGTGCTTCATTAGGTTTCGGTTGGTTTAGTGCTTGGTAGGTATATTTTATGTTTCTCATCCTATAAAGATCTGAGGTTGTCTCACTGTCCTGCTGTTTGGATGAATGAAGAATGTTATTTTAGTCTTATAAATAATAATAATTATATAGAAACACACCTGAAAAAGAAAGGATGAAAAATGCAAATATTTACAGAGGCTGTAAGGTGAATTTTAATTAGCCTTTATTCACACTACATATTTATTCTGCAAGGAAATGGGGACATACAGTATGTATGCCTGCAAATGCACTATTGCTGCTCTTTGGCAGAACAGGGAGGAAGTTAAAAAAAGTGGAATAGAATGGGAAGACAAATTATTTGAGCCTGTTGTAGCACACCAGGAGCAAAAAGGAGCCATCTGAAAAATGCAACGTCAAGATCTTATTGCATTGCCTTTATGAGAAATCCCTGTTGTATGCAGAAAGTACTAAGTGGGGGTCATAGGTGGGGAGGGGGGGGCGTGATGACTATGAGAAAAGGGAAGGAACAGATGGCACTATAAACCTGAGCGGCAGCTCTAATGGAGTTGTAAAGCATTATTGCCACCCATCTCTGAAACATTACCTACACTGAATATCTAATCATATAAGGTCCCAAAGGTGACTGACACATTCCCCTACTAAAACAAGCAAGATGTAACCTAATTTGGAAATTTGACGCAGGTTTTCTTGTCCAGTGTCAGATACACATGGGCAGAACTCAGTCCCCCTGCACACATCCTGTCTTATCTGTGTATCTGCTCACCTGCAGATGTTTGTACCAAAGCATGCGGCATTGCTCTGCGTCCCTGATTTGACATGAAGGTAAAACTATAAACAGGGAGGCTGTATTCTCACGCACTCTAAACTCCTGTCAAAACACTCCTCCTCACCGTAAAAAACAAATAGAGTAAAAGGACACTGCTCTCATGACAGAACTGTAAACTATTCACATTTTGTAGTGTGACATTAGGTTTACATCTAAGGGTTTACATTACATTTACATTTATTTATTTAGCAGACACTTTTCTCCAAAGCGACTCCCAATGAACTTTATGTAGTGTTATCAGCCCACACACCTTATTCACCGTGGTGACTTACACTGCTGGATACACTACTTACACTGGGTCACTCATCCATACATTAGTGGAACACACTCTCTCTGTCACTCACACGCTAACCTGAACAGCATGTCTTTGGAGTGTGGGAGGAAACGAGAGCACATTATTTCCCTTGGTTCACGCTAAAACCTCTTGCTGTGTGCTACTGTTCCAATAAATGTTCGTGATGAAAGGGGTCCATGCGTCCTTCTTTGCCCCACCCGAACACAGCGCGCTACAATATGAGAATATCATAGCTGGTATAATCTGGGAATAAGAAAAGTTTTATTAAACTGCAGATTCTACTCACACAGGACTAAAAAACGATGATTTCCAGAGCAGTTTATTTTTGTCTAATGTACGAAAAACTATGCGTTCCCCTTGCATGTCCGCCATTGACTGCCGCAGTGGAGGTATATTGTACTTTATATGAGAGGACACACACACAAACACGTTTTAAAGGAAGGTTTAGTGATATGTTGATGGGTGGTAGGAAACCAGAAGAAAAAGAAAAAGCTCTCCTGAAGTGGGTTATTTATACTAAGGGCAAATGCAGATGTGACTCTGTGTTTACGGTTAAGCCAGTTGGTTCTGGTTTACCAGGCTCTGTCATTAGCCCATGGGCAGTCAAGGAGGCTTTATTTCCTGAATTTCATTTACCTCCCTCACCTCCTTAAATTACTAAGCCTTCTGTATTTCCTTCTTTTTTTATCTAAAAGGAACGCTTATAGAATGAAGGAGAAGGACCCTGTTCTGAATGCCATGAAGGGAATGATGCACCGAGTGTAAACACTAGAAGCCGTTGCCAATCGAAGAGTTAAGAATAGAGTCTGTAACTGCATGCTTATACTTATATATATTCACTGCAGTTGGGAATCTTAAGACTTCAGGTTACCTGCAGGTTATTTCTCTGAAGTTCTGCTGCATTTGTCTCTTCCTGAAGATATGGAATTTTACTGTTTTTATAGCGAAGAAAAAAACTTCCCTTTTCCTTTCTTATTATTCAACTGCATATTCACTGATGCCATTATATAAATTCCTGCCATTATCAAAATTTTACCAAATTATAAAAGTGAATTTCTTTTTCCAGATTAAGTACCTTGAACAAGTTTTTAATGCAGCTGAGACTACCAACACTAACCTTCTTGCACAGGTGACCTTAAGATCTCCAGCCACTTCCCCAAAGGTCAAAACATAGATGGGTGCATAATTCAGGTTTCAGCTCATAATTCATTGAGCATTCATTAAAAGACCATATTTGCTTTTTTTTCTGGTTTCTTCAGTGCCCCAGTGGCATTTTCAACACCCCATCCAAATTCTTCATAAGTTTATTCCCTGGCAGCTGCATGGTAAATAGGCTCTGTGCTATCACAGCATCAAATGTACACGTGTATAGTTTGCGTGGTGTCTCTGGAGCAATACAGAGCAAGCAGTGAATTAATCATTGTAATCAAGCAAAAATGACACTCTGCAGTAGCCTTCCCTGACCTCTACATTAACCCTACCACCCCTGGGGGGATGGGGGTGGGGCTTGCTTTGCTAGACAATAAGTCCACTTTTGGTTGATGTGATGTGGTTTAAACTGTTGTTTTAAAAAACTGAACATATTATGAAATCAGAATGTATGTTTTCTTGTCAAGAAGGCTTCATAAAACAGTTTCAATGAGTCTCACTTCAAAAGACTTTAAATCCCCAGCAGCTGAGTGCAGTGACATGACTTGATGGTTGGAAAGCATTGGAAAGCTGCAGCCTCAGCCAGCCTAACCCTACTTACTTGCAAAAATGGCTCTTTAAAATGTTCTACTTTATTCAGTTGAACATAAAACACATGAGCATAAGAAGCCAGTTGGAAGGAACAGGACCATTACCATTTTCGATAATAAACCACTGGAAATAAAATGTTCTGGAATGTTTTGTATATACACAGGCAGAGGCTGACTTTTTAAAATAATTTGCATCATTTACAGTCATCATTTTCAATTGGAATTTTCTGTCATTTTATTGAATCATTACAAATTTGTGGTATTTATTGATTTTTTTTTCTGGCAAATGACTTGTCCTTGTCTTAAGTGAGTGGTCGCTGAGTTGGGGTCAACATGTCCATCATCATCATCATCATCATCATCATCATCATTGAATTTTAGAGATGAACATCTTGAAGAACACATTTTCCTGACCACGTACTGTATATTTTAACTTTAGGATTCTTCGAATGCCTGATTTGCATTTAACTGGATGCAATAATGTCATGTCATAGATGAACAAAGAGCAAAGGTTCTATAATAAATTAGGATAATAATAATAATAACTGAGTAAATATTTGCACAGGAGACCTTCTAGCAATGTTGACCCTAAAGGGTTAAAGACTTATTTCCAGATCTCATTCTCTTACCTTCAAAGAACTGCTGGGGTCACAGGTGTTTGAGTCTATATTAAATTATTACTCTGACCACAATATTATGGTGTCCTGAAGTTCACAGATATCTTAAATTATCCTAAGCCTTTCCTCTGCCTCTCAATATAGCAGAGAGATGGCTTTTTGCAGTGGTATTCAAAACAAATGATTTTTTCCACTGACCTTTAGGCTGACCCCAATGATTTTATTTATTATAGAGCATGCAGCCTAATTGAGGACATCTCTCACACTGGAAAAGTGTAGCAGTTTTGTATTCTCTTTTCTTATGGAGATTAGGTGAACATATACATGTAAAGTTCCTAATCACCACACCACAAAAAGTAGCAAACGCTAAAAACAGAATCTGAACCCTGACCTCTTGTTTCCACTGGACCGTCATGAAATTTTAGAGTCGTTTCAAACCTTTGATTATTTTGGAAATGTTTTCTGACAAGGAGCTAAGCAGGTGGCCCAGTCACCTAATTAGGTTTTTATGCCTTAATGACCTCAAATGCTCTGAGCCGAAACAAGGGCCGGCAGCCGGAACATGAGCCATCAGTGCAAGCCCCAGCGGGATTTGAAAAGAGTCTGTAACCACTGTATGTTGGAACGGGAAGATGTCAGAGACACAAACTGGCCGAGCTTCTGCTTCACGGCCATAATGATTGATATCAAGTCCTGTGTGAATGCACTACAGGACATTTCCTTCTCCAGGGTGCCAACGTAGCAAAAAATTTCACCGATTCTTAGATTTCACCTGTTAAATAATTGTCATTACGAAAATGTGCCTGCCTTCTAGGTGGTGTAGGTAGTACATAGACTGACTGTAGGTAGTGTATCGAGTATTCTTCAGTCACATTGCATGAAAAAGTGTCAGCTAAATACGAAAGGGTATTCATTGCAAGTCACTTTGGAGAAAAGCCTCGTTCGGTCCTTGTTCCAGTTTCTCCTAAGTGAAGTTTTTCAAGAAAATATTTTTAAATTATTCTGGTAGAAACTATTGTACCTGGAGTCACCTGTAAAATTTACTAAAATGTTTGTCTGGTTGTAAACCACTGTGCCTTCCACTTGGATTTAAACTCAGAAGGTCCAGTTTTGTTTTATCTTCCTTGATCTTTCCTCCTTTTCTTTATTTCTAGAAGATTTAAATGCAAATGTCATATCAAGGTTCCGAAGTTTGCTGTTTACCCTTTGAGTGGTGGTGAGAGTGAAAATGCGAAGTATGGCATCAGATAACCAAAGCCTCAGCAGCGGAAAAATAGTCCAGACCTCATTCTGAGTCGGACAAAAGCCCTTGTTATCTCCTTTCATTGCATCCAGATAGCTTGTTCTGTCTGACACGCCATTTACATCAATTAACCTTTATTTTAATGTCATCAGTATTTTTTTGTATTGTTTCTTCGCCACTTAGTGGGGTGTTATCCAAACAGCAGGCCTGAACCAGTTTTGGTTAGAAGTAAGAACTGGAGGCTTTAGGATTTATTATTTGCATAATGAATGATCATATAATTGTGTAATGAAAGGACAGCACAGCCTTATGTCTGAGCAGGAGTAACTCCACTGGGAACAGCGGTTTGCGAAAACAAACTTTACAGGCAATTAGCTTCGCCGCCCAAGATTAGAGAGCTGGAAGGACACAGACAAAGCACATTTCTCACTTAATTGTCTGTTAAATCCTGCAGGCTGCACACACCTCAGAAACGTGACATTCCCTGCTTGAGCTCGGAAGGGAAATTTTGCGTTCGTGGGATGAGATCCCCGATTACTGCTACATCAGCTGTACTAGCGTTGTGCTCGGATTAATTCTAACAGCAGCAAAAACCACAATAACAATAGTAATAATTCAAACTGAAATCTTTTTATATTTATATTCTTATGGATCTGAATGGTGAAGAACCAAGCATCTCCTCCACTGAAGATGAGGTTATCACAGAACATAGCAACTTTGCACTCAGGTGACATTGTGACATTCCTCAAAACATATCTTCACATAAGGATAGATCACTGCAACATGTTCATTATATCAAAGAATGATGTAGCCAACTGTACTTTTGAAATTAGCACTGTTTTATAGTATTGTCTTGTCCAACAAATCTTTGTAAGAAATATGGTACAGGTTTGACGTTGACTTTTCTCATGGAAGTTGTTTACTATCCACACACACACTTTTAAGTAGCTTAATTGCATGGTTCTGCACCTATTGCATACTCACACACACACTCACACACACACACACACACACACACACACACACACACTGGCCGAAACCGCTTGCCCAGAGCGGGGACGCGGCGAGCTGGAGCCTAACACAGGGTGCAAGGCTGAAGGGGGAGGGGACACACCCAGGGCAGGATGCCAGTCCATCACAAGGCACCCCAAGCAGCAATCGAACCCCAGACTCACCAGAGAGCAGGCCCTGTTGTTGCATACTTTAATAGGATAAAGTAAAAAAATTCTATAGAGTATATACTGAGAAAATATATATAACTACATAAAAAGAAATATTTCGTCATTAATACAGTATTTAATACATAGACATGTATGACTTGTTTTTACTTCATTCTTTTATATAGCCAAGCTTACAAAAATCTATGATAACCATGTGAATTTGTCTAATTGATAAGTTCACATTCAATAAAATATCTATAAATTCTATGTGAATGTATTTTCATTGTCTTACATCATGAACGTGTAGAAATATATGGAAGTATATTTAGATAGTTATTGAAACTGTCATAATACCTTCAGGTACTGAAAATCTGTTTTGAGTTCTTCTCAGTGTGTGATATAGGTTAATGGAAATTGCCATAGGCCATAAGCAAATAAATAATTAAAGTCAAATGTGAAAGAGGAAAGGATTTAATTCCAAACAAGAGTACAACAAAACATATTCACGTTACTGGCAATAACCTAAAACAGGGTTTCTCCTCCACAGGGATATCAGATTTTTGGTTTTTTTTTTTTTTTTTTTTGCTGTCAGGAATTAAACAAAAAAAAGAACTGTAAGCAATAAATCACAAAAAATAAATTCTGCTTTTTTTTTCTTTTTTTAGTAACAACTAGTACATGCATTACCGGACGTTTTTCATTTTGCCTATTTGGAAGCATCACAGTAGTGAAATGGCAATAACTTCAAACACATTACGAAGATGTTGCTGAATGCATTTTGCTTAACTTTTTGTTCACTGTGGCCCATGATTTGGAGTAGTTCACTGCTGTGGTGCTGAAATGTCAGGACAAGATATTGTACAGATGCCACTGAGGATGACATGTTGGTGACAGTTGCCATAGTTACCCTTGTCATTCTGCTTTTAACCAGTAGCATCTGTTATCATGCTGAGGGGCAATAGAATGCAAACCCAGCAATCTCTTAATCATGTAGTTTTTGTAGCTTTTTAAGCCAGTTTCATAAATCTGTATAACTGCTAGTGAAATCAAGTGACGTATGAATATTTTACATCTTTCTTCCTTGAAAAAATGAAGAATTTTCAAAACTACAGTTTTTATTCATTTTCAGTAGTCTGTCTGAGGAATTTAAAAGGTTTTACTTTTTTGCCAATCAGGGACAGATGCATTTTATAAGTAAATGTGATATTGCTTCCTGATCAGTCATCAATAAAACATGTACTGAATGATAAAGAATTCCACATACATAGTGATTTAGCTCCTTAGGATAATGTGAGGAATCAAAATGAAAAATGAAAGATACACATCCTCATTTTTGTTAATGTGTACTCAAGAAGCAGCATCCTTTCTGCTTGAAAAGAAACCCACGCAAAAGGAAACGGATTAGGGTTAGAGACATTGAAAGAGAATAGATGAGCTAAGGAAATCTTTTTCCCTTTTTTCTGATAAATTGAACTGTCAGACTGCAGTATGTGGTCTTTTGAAACATGCAAATTGTCATGCAGTAATTTTCCATTCCTTTTTAACCTTGGTTTATTAGTATTAGGTTATTCAGCTGATTATCAAAAGAGGCATAAATAACACTTAACTCTATAAAGTCAGTTTTTTCCCAACAAGAATTTCATCGCTGAATCAGTTTATTCTGAATCTGACCTTTCAAGAAAATGTTCAGAAAAAGATGACAAAACTGAGTATCCAAAATTTTGTTCAGTAAAACACCTTTGCTGTGTTGTTGAGTCTCCTCTGCCCCATAACAGGGGTGGGGGCAGCTGATAGTGCAGTGATTAGAGCTACCTTCAGACCCAAAGGTCACAGGTTTGAAACCCAGCTGCAGCATCAATGTGCAAGGGCCTTGCTCTAAATTGGTCCTGTAATAAATTCCCAGCTATATAAATGGAGGAATAGCACAGCATTATAGGTCACTTTGGAGAAAAGCACCAGCTAATTGTAAATGACAAATATCTATAAAAGTGGCTTTAAGCTCTATTTGTGTTTAATGTATTCTCAGTGCTCTAGAAGACCACGTATCAACTAACAGATTCACATTTTTTTCCCCTCACTTTTTAGTGCTGTCATCTCACTCAGTTCCTGTGAGACTTCTGGCCTGTGATCTCTTCCTTTGTGGACAATACATTAATAGCCATTTTTTCTTTGATTATTATGAATTGTGTCAGGGCAAGAATATGGTGTACAGCACATAACTGGTAAGTCATGCAATCATTAGTGCTTAATTTTTAAAGTCTCTTTGTTACGCCCCCCACTTCCACACAACAAGCGACAGCTGCAGCTGATCACGGGATGGGAGCATAAAGAGCGGCTTTGTACGCAACAGTGTGCGGAACCTTAGTTCAGCCTTACCTGATGACAGTGTTAGAGCCTATTACCCCTCTACCCTCTACCCTCTACCCTCATCCTTTGTCTCCTTGTCTTCCCGGTTTCTACGCTCACGGCTTGTTTCTCGGATTTCGTCTCTGGATTCTCCTTGTTACTATATCTGCGCCTTGGTGACTTTTTGCCTGTTCTTTGGATTATGATCTTGGATCGCCCTTTGAATAAACCGCCCCGTGCGCTGCGATTGGGTCCGATGCCTCCTTTCCGTGTGGAAACCATGACACCGTTTCATCATTTTCCTACTGAATCAAAATGATGCAAAAATAACTGTTTTCTGAGTCCATGGATCCTGTTAAATCCCTAAAGTGTCCCTGAGTCAGATATTAGAATGTATTGAATGAAAAAATATTTTTATTTGCATAGGTCTTACATGCATATTTAAATGACAAGGAATCATATTACTGGCAGTTAATAATATGCATAAATGACTAAATTAAGATTAACTGATCTGCCAGCAGACCCACCAGAGAGCAGGCACAGGGCAAAGGTTTGAGTCCTGCTTGGGGTGCCTTGCGATGGACTGGCATCCCATCCTGGGTGTGTCTCCTCCCCCTCCAGTCTTGCGCCCTGTGTTACCGTGTTAGGCTCTGGCTCGCCATAACCCCGCTTGGGACAAGCGACTTCAGACTGTGTGTGTGTGTGTGTGAGAAATCTGCCAGCAAGTAGTATGGTTACACCCATTATCTTACATTTATGGACCTAAGTTTGAATGTCACCTCCTGTTGTAGTACCCTTGAGCACGGTATTTACCATGCATTGTTTAATGAAAAGTTATATTGAAATTCACTAGCTTTCACAGGGACACAGATACACTCCACTTGTGTTCTGGCATACATTTCTCTGGTATTCTCCTGGTTGCCAGCCCTGTTCCTTAAGCAGTGCACGACCAACACCAACCCCACTGTCTGGGTGAAAAAGCGGCTCAGTTTTTCAGGCAGAATAAATGGTCTAATGGTGTGTCCAGAATCGAAGGTCTCCTGGCAAACATCTGTCCTCTGCCTCCAGTGTGAACGAACCAAAAAAAACTCCAGCTGGACCTTACTCAGCACCTGAACTCTTGTTGCTCAGCAGACCGTGAGCTCTTTTGTGAGCTCGATTGGCCCCAGCTACTGATAATTGTCACCTTTTTCCATGGCACCTTGCCACACCCAACCCAACCTCAGCACAAGCACCAAATGCTTGATGATTTCTTAATGTACATTCTGTATCCATGCTTTTGTTCACCATCTTGTGATACACGCTAATTTTATCTTGCCGGACAAGCTTTGTGATACACTTCGGAATAAAGCAAATGCCAAATGAATAAGTAGAAATGATAACAATAATTGAGAACGAGTGGTGGAGCAAAGGGAGAAGCAGCATCCTATGAGTGAAATGTGAATTTGCTCTGATCTATAATGCATTTCTTCCAATCAGCTACATCATCTGCTTGGGATGAAGGGAGCCATTCACCAGACCGTGCTCGCAGAGTTCCAAGGGGGAAAGCTATCTAGATTAACAAACTGGTAGAGTAGACAAAAGCCCTGTCACATCAGAGAACTGTAGTGCATTTTCTCTTATCATGCCTTTTCTGATTCTCTTTGTCTTTTTCTTTTCACTACATTCCAGCTATATAGATTTTACAAAAAAATTGTAACAAATCAAGAAATGTATAGTTAATACCCATTTATACCGCTGGGTAATTTTACTGGAGGAATTTGTATTTTGCACAAAGGAACTGCAGTACGAAGTGCGATTCAGACCAGCAACTCTAACCACTACACTCACCATGCCATGTACTAGAACATAGTGGGCATCACCAGGGTGTAGCATGGTAGGGATTAAGATTGTAATTCCAGCTGTGTGGAGTTTACATATTTTCCCGGTTACTCCACTTTCCTTAAATTAGACATGTTCATTGAAAGCAATGAGTTTTAATTTCTTCTATATGTCCATGTATCTGCACAATTGAACATTTGTACTATATTATATGTGTTAAATGTCCTACAATGATTGGACTTAAACTCCTTTGTGCCTTTGGGGATTAACTCTGGATCCAAATGACTCCAACCTGACAAATGATTATTGAATATTGATGAGTAAATGGATCCATGCAGTGAAAGTTAGCTGACCGACGTTGTTGCATTCTAGCACAACCAGGGTGAGTAGCTCATCAGTGGCCACTTCTACAGACAGTTAAACAGACCTGTTAAAGCACCCACAGACTGTCCACTCAAATGTCCACTCAAATTAATTGCCAAATTATAACAAGTCAGTATTTTTCTAAAACTGCTGGGAGATGTTCTACTGCCACTCTTAAATAATAACTGAATGATAATTATATTTTTACACCAATTTGATTATTTATTATGTGTCATAAATTTTAATTTATGAATTCAGTTTTACAGTGAACAGCAATAAAGTGCAACAGTCCTGCTGTAATGACTTCAACTGTCCACTTTTACTAAGAAAAACCTTTAAACTAAAGCACTGATTTATAAAGCTTTTTCAACAAATTGTTGCTTTTTAGAGATGAAAAGGAATAAGTAAAAAAATATTAACTGGTTTTTTGATACCATTTCAAAGAAATTTTATAAATTATATATATCGTATATGGAATTACCTACATGGCAAAGTATTTTCATTTCTCTTACAGTTTTTCATACATACATTGAACTCATGAAATTCAGAATTTTAACTTCTGGGCACTAAGATGTATTGCATGTAAGAAGAATCTGCAAGAATCTGTGACATCTGAGTTTGTTTAGACCATTTATCTGAAATGTTGTAAATGCTGTCTTCTGCTATATTTTTCTTCATGTTCATGTGGTAAAAGACCAGCGTTCTGTCCAGGTTTAAGAAACTGATATGGAGCCAGAGTGTTGATATCAGTGTTTGGATCTTGAAAAGGTCATTACTGCTGTAGCAGGATACAGACAGTTTATTACATATTCAGATATGTTTAGATAAAGTCTGTTGAGATGCTAAATTAAACAGATATGAATGAAACGTGTCAATGTGGTGTGACACAAACACATGTAAAGTTAATCTGATACATGTGCATTTTGATTAATTACAGAGCAAACCTTCCACAGCGCATATACTACAGAGCATTGTTCTAATTCAAAACAAAATACTTTTACTTATTTATGTACCTAACAGCATAATGAGTACAAGTGCCAGCTGTTTTATTTGATTAGGGTAATTACTATTTGGTAAATGACTGTTTACATGAAGAAGCCTAAATAAGATTTGTCATTTCCCCTGCAATTTTCATTCTGTATTTATGGCTCTGAATTTTGGGTTATTTTCTTATTACTTTATATTCTGTTTAGTGCTGCGCTTGGCTCATTTTGTTTGGCATTTTCCTTCATGCGTAACCATAGCAGATGGCCTGGAATTTCTCAGATTTTCACAACCACAAAACAAAGCACAGTGCCTGCAAACACACTTTATCACAGTTCTGGTGCTCAGCCTCCACAGGGAAACTCCATGGATGCTTCTGCCACATGAACTGGTCCATTCTACACCCCGTAGTGGACCAGCAGGTGACAAGGCTGTTGTCATCATGGGTCCAGTGCTGAACGACTGGGGCGGTGATTTACCGGCACTCTGGCCGGGAGGAAAAGATTCCAGACCGTTCCATTACTCATTGATATTCTTTTGTTTGCCTTTCCCCCTCTTGTTTCTGGAATGATGTACGCTGTAGAACTCCCACATTACAGAGTAATTCAATCTCAGAGGCTAAGCTTTGCTGTTACTCAGCAGGAATACCAATCCAGCCCAGGTCCCAGAGCGCATTTCTCAGCTGCCAAGTGAATAATTGTGGCACAAGCCTGTGTGGATACTGCAGGATAGCTGATAATTTCCCCCTCAAAGTTATTTTTTTTTTTTGTATGATTGTTTGTGTGTTGCAAATAAGTCCATTAGTATAAGAGATTGTCATAGCAGTAAGAGAGGAAATAGTCGGTGTCTCAGCCATAGGAGCTTTGTGGGACGATTGGATGTAAGGTCCCCCTACTTCGCCAACGTTGTTTGTCTTTTACGCCCCTCAATCGATTGCCTAATGAATTAGCCTTGAAACGGGCCTGTTTATTCACAGTCAAGCGTAAGAAGCCAGCGAAGAAAAATAGTTCAGGCATGCATAGCCATCGACAGCAAGCGCAGTATAGAATGAAACACACTGCTCATAAGTTTTTCTGTCAACCACTGCTGAGAGCCATGAAAAACACAAAGGGATATGTATGAAATGGAAACTTATCTTGGCAAGCAGAAGATCCATGATGAGACCTGGGGCCTTCATAAAGCACACAACCTTATTTTTACATTAACTACCACATGAAACATGGAACAGCTCACCAGTGTACAAACATGTCATAGCCATGGTCAACACAAAAGAAAAGGCACTAAAATTAGCACCTCACAGTAACTAGAAAAAAGGGGAACAAGAACACTGTACAGACAATTAAGTAAGAGAACAACAAAAGCAATGCTTCATTTACTGTTGCATTTGTTTACATTTAATGAGCGTACATCTCATACAAAGTACAATTTGTGCATTACGTTAGGAGAAAGAGATGTAGTTCTAGACGTGTGATTCTTAAGTACAGTTAGTTTGCTTCTTTCCACCATATGAACCAATGTCCACCACATGAGGAGCTGGATAAAAGTTACAAATTAAAACTATATCTTACTTATCGACGATTTCTGATCACTTTCCTATTATTTATTTTTTAATTTTTTTGGGATACATATAAACATTTATGTTACATTACGGGAGTAGCTGCATAAAGGACTGATCCGGACATGATCTTAAAGTAATAGCGGATGAACATTTATACCTTACTTCACTTAAGAGATCATGAGCGAAGTGAGTCTGGAAGAGGTGACTTGTTGCACTTGTTGTAAAGCATGCTGGGAAGACTGCCACAGCATCGCACAGCTTGACATCTCCCCCACCCTGAACTCTACAACATGTAATATTCACGGGTAACAGCAATTGGTAAATTAAAGTATGACATTAATAGTCCTGCAGAGCCTTAGTATGACCTTTCCTTTGTTTCAGGAAAGCAAACTGTAGATACATTTTATGAATAATAGGCTGGATTGAACATATTTCTGTTTCACTGAAAATAATGAAATTGAAATGCTTAACCAGTGGTCTCTGTTGACCTTGGCCGATGAACATTTGTGAAATCCTGCCACTTTGGGTCATTTTGAATTATTGTTGTAATTCGCCTTGCTATTGTGCCTTGTTGCATCTTAAGGTAAAAGTTTTTACGCACACAATCCGACATGTCCAGCAAGCAGGATGACTAAATTTTTAAATGCTTCTTTATAGTGCTAAAGCTTTCCAGTTCATCACATTTACTTGAAATGGCCCTAAAGTCGATTTAGTGCTCTCTGAAAACCAACTGCCTGGAAGACTGAGGTCATTCTTCCAAAAAAAAAAAAAAAATCCTCAGTGATTCTTCAGCTGCGAGAAATTCCGTTAGTCTTGTTATTGAGTGATGACACTAACAATAATGCATTATTTAACACGGGATTTGTACATCAGCCGATCACCTGGTTTCGTCGTGGATCTGCTAACAGGTTCACTTTAATGCATGAGCAAAAAAGGGCTTTCGGAAAGACATCGTTTAACACATCAAGTGCCTCAGCGTTGTTTATGAAATATGATGTGCACTCTACGGTGCACACTCTTGCCGTAAGAAGTGGGCTCCAGGTCTGCAGTAGGTTCACAAGTAGCAAATGGACAAACGCAAAGGGTGTAGAGGGACTCACTGTGCAGTTCTGTGCTCCCAAGGCACCTCCCCAAAATAGAAGCAAACATGTCACCTTCTCAGCCTCAAACACAGCAACACTTCTGCTCCCCTCAAATCAGTTTATACGAACTGGCTCGACCCACAAGCAGGGCGCACATGAGCTCAGAATCTGGCTGTAACTTGGCTTCCAGTGAAAAAAGTAGGCCCCAGCAATCCCTTGCATATTGTACAGCGTATAATTAATTGCTTGGGAGATGCCATTATGCAGGCATGATTATTTAATGGTATAATTTCTCTCATTTCTCTGTTTTTCACATTGACGTTTTGTGAAGTAATTAAAGCTGAGTGCCTCGCTCAAGGGTACAATGGCTGCGTCTCTCCACAAGGCCCCTTATGGGTTGTTAACCTGTAACCTGTTCTCAAAGCCTGTTTGTCAACTGTTCCTCATGTGCCTCCCTCGGGGTCAGTCAGGGTCACGCTTATCAACCCAGCTGTCCAGTCCAGTCAAACGCCCTCAGTGCCGTGACCCCAGAAAAAGCCTACAGACGCCGAGGGTACCAGAGCGCCACGCTGTCACTCAGCAGGGACAGCCACGTGTACTGTCATGCCTCCCCTCAACGGTGTGGCCTTCCTTGCCCTTGTTGCCACAGGGACACGGGATGCTTCCTGACAGCCCACAGCGCCTCCCACACAGACCACCATGCCAGCCATTCCACAGTACTGGGTCAGCTACTCCTTACGTGTCAGTTCTACCTGCTAATCAGTGATGCTCTTCCTCTGGCTGTGTATCCAGTACCCTCTGAACACCAGCTCCACAAGGAGTTTGAACAAGAGGTAGCTGCCCCCATGGCTTAGTCAACTAATTCCTGTTACAACATGACACCTCATCAAAAAGGCTTTAATCCACTGCTTGTAAGTACCCCAGCTGACCCTAGGAAACAGTATTCCCCAGGTGTTCGGTACAAGACAGATTGTTGTACCGTTGAGAAAACTGTTTAACTGAGGGACGTAGGAAAAAAGTAGCTCTACATACAAATGGGTAAAGTATCAAACATTCAAACAGAAAAGCTGGTTTGAATAAAAGCATCTGCTGCGCAGCAAAATAAAGGAGTTAGCGTACTGAAACTGTGGACAAAATGACAGCTGAGTGCTAATGGAAAAGCCAAGGCAGTCTTTCTGTGAACAAGGCCATTCCCCTCTGCTATATTTAAACTTCACGGTAGTGCGTGACAAACGGCTGAAAGCTCGTTCCCTTTGGTAGTTGACCGTGCATGTATGGCCTCCAATATTAACATGGTTGTCACCGCCTGTGGGAACAGAATTTTGTGACAGATTGCAACGAGTTGTGACAGATAAGTGTTATGGCTGATAATGGGCATTGATTTTGCTCCTCGGAGTGGACGGAACGGCAGAAAGCTGCGGGTGTGACACAGTGCCGCTGCACTGGATACTCTGTACGCTTCTCATATGACAGTCCATGCCTGACTGATGCCCTTCCTTTAGCACATTGCTCATGATCACCACGCGAAAGGTGTCAATTGAACCTGCCTTGCTGGAGCATACCCAGGATAATGATTCTGATTACGGTGCGATGATCTCAGTATGAGATGACATGAAATCTAATTTCATAATGGAAGCTTGTGACATTATTAAAGCTCCATCACACAACTAAACCTTTCACATATAACCCAACATTGATGGCAAATCCAATGACTTGTACTATGGTACTATTAATCCATTTTGCAGCTGAGGAGTTTATCCAAAGAAGCTTACATTATTTAACCAGGTTAATTATTGAGGTGCTTTCCTGGAGAGTTCCAGGAAGAGTCAGTGGGTTTCAATGACTGACATGTAGGTTGCAAAGACATGTCCTTACTTACTACACCGCCTGCCTTTTTACTCAGTTTGCAAATGAATAGGGAGAGACTAGATAATTGCTGTAGGACTTCAATTTGAAAATTTAATTTTTGCATCTCTTATTTTTGTCAGGACAGACGATAATTAAAAACATTGCAGATGATGGCCAGTTCCTTTGTGTGCATTCTTGTTACAACCTTTACGCTGAAAAATAGAAAAAAGTCAATCGTGGATTCTATCAATCTGCTGTCATGCTAAGTTGTTTTGGAGAAATGTGCCAGCTAAATTAATTTGAAGTAAAAATGTACTATTGTTCAAATTTTCTTAAATTAAAGGGACAGCTGGTAGCATAGTAGTTAGAGCTGCTGTGTTTGGACCCAAAGGTTGCTGGTTTCAATCCCATGTCCAGCTGCAATACCCTTTCCCTAAATTGTTCCAGTAAAATTCCCCAGCTCTATAAACAGGTAAATCATTGTAAGTTACTTTGGTGAAAAGCATCAGATATATATAACGGAATTTTTGAATGTCTGGACAACCTCCTGGAACTTATTGGATAGTGTTAACATGATTGTAATTGTAAAACATTGTGACCTTTTGACCTTCTGCCCTTTCTCTTTGTGTGTGGACATACTCTATTTGTACTTTATTGATGAAATGTTTTGTTTTGCCTCGTCATGCTGGGACAGTTTTGTTCAGTTAATTATTAATTTAAAAAAAAAAAAACCTTTTAAAAATGGGCAATTAGCTACAGTTAAACAGTATGTCTCTACCCCTGCTTTGCAATCAATAGAGTATTATCTGAAGAATTTAATTTTTCCAATTGTTATTCATATTAATACACTTCATTTTATTTCACTAAATGAGAAAAGAAGAGAAAATAGACGATTTTAAACACTAAGATAATCCAGAGGTCACCAAGTGCCATCCATGTGAATAACAGGCTATTAAAAGTTTCGTTCCACTTTTAGCCCAGCAATGAACTGAACCTAATTCAGCAAATAATTCCATCATTTATTTGCAAGAACATTAAGTCTCTTGGATGGATTTAAAACAAAATTACTGTGCTGAATCCAAGAAAAATATATATGTTTCAGGCACTTGTTTTAACAGTAAAAAACAAAAAAGAAAGATTCAGACAGTGTTTCCCCTCACACTTTCCAGCATTGAAATACCATGTAGTTTGGTGCAATGTTTCCATGCCATCTGAACTCATTCTTGCTTGCAGAGTGCAGCCTAATGGCCTCAGCAGCTGATGGCACATTGCAGCGTCAGGTTCCGGAACGAGTCACCCTAATTGAACCATCTGGTATCAATCAGCCCTTGTTATCCTGCCTTTTTAGACCAGATCCTCTGGACTTTTAAGGAAAGACAGGTTTGAAACCAGCCAAGCTTGTGTTTGAATTGCTGTAAGACAAGCCTATACTGCATGATAGTACTGGGTTGATCCTTGCTTGTCATGTGATGCCTTGGTGGCTCTTGTACTTTATTTTATTTTTTGCTCAGATAAAATTAGCAGTCTCTGCTGTAGCGCAGTACTGAACGTAGCAAATTCAACACTCAAGTCTATGTAGGGATGATATATTTTTCATCAAATAGCTGTTATTTCCTCTGTTATCCTCCTGCACACATCACTCAGTTCTTCCTGGCATGAGTATTGTGTGATGCATATTTTTTACTTTTTGCATCATCATTAGGAAAAAAAAAAAAAAAAAAAAAAACTATAAATGGCTTTTCTCCTTCCCCCTTAGTTCAAAAAGCCATTCTGCTTGGCATGTACATCTGCTTTGAATGATCTGTTATGCTGGGGTGCACCTCCATTAAATCCTTGTTGTCAGGGCATCTATTTAAGGCTTTCATCTTCAATGTGCATCCCTTGCCTTATTTTATTTATTTCTTTCCTTATGAGCGCAACACCCTTGGGGAGGGGGAATAGATAACTGAGGTCCTTTCAGCACAGGGCCGTGCGTTGCATCAGCCCACTTCCTGTCCAGTAAGCATTGGGGACAGGTGCCAGGTGAGTTCATACCACGGTCCAGGAGCTTGGCAGCCCACAGGCAGAGACAGCTTTGTCCCAATGGAACTGGGGCACGGAGGACAGCTCTGCAAAGGCCTCAGGGGACCAGAGTCACCATCCAGTAATGTGGTTATGCATTCAGAGCAGAATCCTCAGGCTTTTCTCCCACTGTATCACACACCTGTAAACATCCTTATTGGACAGGCTGTCAGGGAGAGTTTTAGAATGTATACAGGATTTTGAGTTGGTTAAATAAGTTGTTGTAATAGAAAAATAAACTTTTGACTAAAATAAGCCAGCATTAACAAACAATGGAATGTACTATTAGTACCGCAGATGTTTGGGTTGTAGAGGGCAGACTTTCATTTCTCTTGTCGAATTCATTTTGATGAACTTCAAAAAGTTGGAATAGCTGTTTCAGCAGCACTGGACATATGAATCTTAGCCATGTATGTAGCACTGAAGTTAGTTCTGATCAGGTTACCCTTGAACATTACAATTTTGTGACTTGCTCCATTTCTTCAGGTGTCTTTATAGAACGGATACGTGATGGCAGTTTATTGACATTAATAATGTATGCATAACATTACAAGACAAGTTGAAAATATTCTTCTTACCAATATCATCAAAATTTGTTAGGTTCCTTTGTCTTACGTGATAGGCAAGTGTACGGTCATCCCATACTTTGGTTTTAATGAGATATTTGACCACGTCATTTGGCCATTATCTGCATACAAAATGATGTATGCTTTACATCTGGACATACTATGAATCCTTGTATATTATTTAGCGTGGAGGTATGCAGTTTTGAATGCAGTGCTTGCTGTGCATCTCATTTTCCTTAATCTCCCTTCCCTCGTTTTCACTTGGAATCATGCTTATCCTCTCTCCTTGAAAATGTTCTGCCAGCGAAGGCAGAAATTTCCTCACCAAAGGACATGAACACTATCACTGACCAGAACATGAGATCCTACTCTGATAGTTTTCACATGCATTCAGAATGAAAAAAGTCCTCACTTTGGCATAAAATAGGGATTTCTCATAACTGTTGAGTCCCGAGGTGTGTATACGTTCAGCCTAATTGCTTTCCACTTTATAAAGATATGAGGATCTCAAATGTTTCGCATACATATTCATTGATTCTTCCCCCTTGGTTTACTTGGCAGTAATGAACACTCCTCTAAGTGTCTGGCTATAGGCTTTTAGGATGCATCTGACCTCTTAAAAATGAATTTTCCCCTGATGTATTCTTCCGCTTACAATAGTCAGTAAAATCATTCTTTCCCAGATATGACCCGGGAGACTGTGCCTCGTGGCAAGTTAACAATTTAATGTGGCACGCATCACTTAAGCCTTGGAAAAAACATGCAAATCAGCTGTTCTAACCCTTTTAGAGTTAGAGCTCTCTCTGATTCGCCCTGTCTTGTCCTGAAGACTGCTTTTTATCGCAGAACATGAACAGTTCTCCACATATGTTTTCACAACAAAGGCACAGAGAAGGAGGAATTTGCATATTTCATTCACCACTTACATTTCTGTGCATTTTTTAATCTTTTGCTGGTTAAAATGTTATCTTTTCTGGACCTTGGTTACATGTAAATGTCTGAAAAAACATGAGATATGGTCAATTTATAATGAAATAAAGAATAAAGGGCTTGTGTGCTCAAATCCCTTGGTGTATGTAAGATTTAGAGCAAAGATGGGAGAGCACTACAGAGCTTGAAGGGGAAAAAAAAGTGTTTTTATTTTTTTCTTCCCCCACAGGTTGTTATAAATCCTCCATGTAAATGTACAATATTTGCAAAGAAATTAATAGAATGAGTACATTTCAAATTGCCCAACAAAACTGCTTTTCATTAGACAGGTAAACAGTGTGCCCCAGCTTCTTTACTGTACAGTGTGCATTTATGTAGTCTGCCTCCAAAACCGTTAAAGCAGAGAGGGGAAATTTTGTTTTGATGCATCAAGAATCTAAAGCAGATTTCAACTGTGTGCATAAAATGATTTTTAGTTTTCATAAAGAAGAGACAAATGTTGGCAAAGCCACTGGTAAACACAACCTGTTATCCTTGTACAGCGGAATGGAGGAACATACTTAAGTTCTTCATACACGGCGCCAAAAAGGGGCCTAGCATAAAAAATGTAACTCATTCAAAGAAATTCACAGAATGTATTATTATTTAGTATAAATAGATAATTTATTAGTAAATTACAAATTCTGCTGAGGAAATTATATGGAAAGATTCCTAGAAAACATGCATAATTGTTTTGACGCATTCCTTGAATAATTTGACTGTAGTTATTGTATGAATGACATGGAATAATTATTCTTGCGGAATATCAGTGTATATCTGGAGTTATTTCCTCACTCTCGATCATGAACCTCTTGTAATATTACAAGATCATAGTTGTCGTGCTGTGCCACTGTGCTGTGCCACTGTGCTGCTTAAATTACCTTTACTCAATAAATCTTCCAACAATAAAGGTGCATTTTTGCAAGTGAGGTCTGTGCCTTTGATGCATGACAAGTGAGACAGGGCTGCCTAACATGAATAGCTGTTGATGAAGTGCCATGACGCAAAAGCTTGCCCACATGTTAATACAATGCTGTCATCGTTTCGTGCTGTTGTGTATTAAATGAGATCTGCAACTAAGGTACAAAAGTGCAAAGGAAACACTTATTGAACTGTTTAGCTCGCCTCGTCTTTATTAAAGAACTACCATAACTCAAAAGCATGCTCATGTGTGGACTATGCCTGCAAGTTTATTTTTTCTCTGTGATAATTTACCATCTGGATTTTTTATTTTTTTTTTTTTGGATTACCATAGTTAAAATGTAAATGAGACATGTTGTCTCCATTTCTTCAGTCTTTGCTTTTTTCTTTGCTTTTATCTATTCTTGTTTATATGCATTTTTCTTTCTATCTATCTTTTGTTCAGTGGATTTTCAGTAAATACTGCGCTGCCTTTTTACAATGTTCTTTCCCTTTTCCTTTAATCCCTGAGCCGCAATTTTTAACAGCTTTTTTCCAGTTTCACTTCTCAATCTCTTGCTTTCCTGTTCAGTTGGGTTAAATTATTTTGACTTAGAAATGCATTTCACATGAATGTGTCATATTTGGAACATTTTATCTGCACACATGAGCTAATTTGGGGTTGCACTGATAACAGCAAAGGTGAATGATTTTGATCAACCAGTATTTGCTTTTTTGTGCTATTTGATTGTACTGGCTGTTGTTGTTTGTTAGTAATGCTTGCCATAATTTAGCAAGCAAAATAATGTTATAGTGGGGAAACATGTATGCTTATTACATACAAAGAAATGACTGTGGATAAGCTTTATGTGCTAAGTGGGTATTTCGGCAATGGAGTGGAGTTATGTCACATTGCATCATTGCAGTTAAATGAAGTGGTCACCTGCTGTAATGCCTTACCCCATCTTTCTCTGAATGTGTTTAAAAAATGTATGCACTTGAAAGGAGTCATGAAAACAACAGGTGGAAAAAGTTGACTTGAATGAGAAAAGGCTCCTTGCTCTGCACTGCAGTTTTGAAAGCAAAGACTGTAAGAGGAACTGTAAGAGAAAAAAAAAAAGCTACCCTGGGCAAGAGCAGAGAACGAACAGCTAAGGTCAAATCATTTAACACTTTGTCAGAAGCTTTTTTTTTTTATAGCTTTTTCATTGATATCCCTTAAAGCGATTTATGTCCTTTTGCTTGTTCTACTTTGGAGTTTGAAAACTGCACTGACAATAACACCTTACGTAACAGTTTTTTACCTGAATGCCATCTTTGAAGTTCAGAAAAACAAAATTGCCACGTAGTATTAGTTTTCCAGATATAAAATATAGAAAATTATAATTGTGCAAACATATATAATATGGGGGGTGCGGTGGCGCAGTGGGTTGGACCACAGTCCTGCTCTCCAGTGGGTCTGGGGTTTGAGTCCCGCTTGGGGTGCCTTGCGACGGACTGGCGTCCCGTCCTGGGTGTGTCCCCTCCCCCTCCGGCCTTACGCCCTGTGTTGCCGGGTAGGCTCCGGTTCCCCGTGACCCCGTGTGGGACAAGCGGTTCTGAAGGTGTGTGTGTGTGTGTGTATATAATATGACATATTCAGAGTTGATACTGTGCTGCTTCAAATGAAAAAGCTGTACTTCTACAATAAATGGTATTTTCCTTTTTAAAAAAGGCAAATAACATGAAATGCATGTTGTTGAAATAATGTCATAACTATGAAACATTGCAAAGAACAGTGATATACTATATGGATAAGCTGTATGAACACAAATAATATTCAGTTCAGTTTCCTCCTCTTTGTCCTGTCAGGGTTGCAGTGGTCACATGCTGAGCAGACAGGTCTAAATCTTCCTTTCCTCAGAAGCAGTCTTCAGTTCCTCCAGGAGGATCTCCAGGCACTCTCATGCCAGCTAAGGGATATAATCTTTTCAATGTGTCCTGGATCTGACCTGCAGTCTCCTCCAAGTCATATGTGTCTGGAACAGCTCCAGCAGAAGCTGACCATGGGGTATTCTTACAACATTCCTAAACATCTTCAACTGCTTTTTCACCATCTTGTATGTGTTGTCTTTCTTTTGGCGATTACCATAGGTGAAGATGAGGACGTAGACTGAGCAGTAAACCAACCACTCCAATCGAACACCCAGCTCTCACTTTTCCACCATGGGTCAGTAAAATGACCATAAAACTGCTTATGCTGCACCAATCCACCTTTCAATCTCGCATTGTCCTTTACCACCACTTGTGTTGGAAACACAATACCTTGAGGTGTTTCCTCAAGATATCCTGAGGTGTCTGCTCTTCATCTTTTTGGTGATGATCCCACCGTTTACCAGCACACAATGTTCATTCATGGATCAAATAGTATGTATCAGGAACCCCAGTGCACTATATCCCAGAAGTAATGTAATGCACAAGTAAATATAAGTGTAAGTCACTCTTACAGAACATGGTCAAATACTTTGTCCAAATCCACAAAACGCGCAGATACTGGATTAAAGTATTCCCATGTCCTCTCAAACAGCTTTGCCAAGGAGAAGTGCTGGTTGACCAGGATACTGTATAACTTATTATTCCTCTTGAGTATGAGGTTCACCTCTGTAGTGACTTCAGGAATAGTAATTTGTCAGGGGTTAATCCTCTGGAGACATGGAACATTGCCTCCTGCTCGGTAGTCCTGTCCACTGGGTAGAGGAATTCCTCAAAGTGTTTGTTTTGCTACTCAAAAATCTCCCCAGGAGTGGTCAGCACTACTCCTCCCTTACAGAGTAAAGCCTGGGCAGGGTTATGCCTTCTCCTTTTGAGGTGTCAAACACTTTTCCAGAGCAATTCTACAGTCTTCTACAAACTCCTCCCATGCCCCAGTTCTCACTTCAGCAACTGCATTTGTGCAGTCCTCTTTCACCCAAATCGAGAGACCCCTTCAAAAGCACTGGTTGGAAGGCTTCGTTCTTCAGCTTAATGGTGTCTTACTTCTTTATGTCCACCAGTGGATCCCTGGGTTGCTGTCATCGGAGACACCAACTGCCCTCAGACAACAGCTTTCAGCAACTGTATGCCCAGCTGATGTCTTAAAGTCCATTCTGATTCATTCCAAGGTCCACTCGGAGCAAAGGTGAAGTTCTCCTCAGAGGTTCGAGTTAAATTGATCTCATTGAATACTCTGAACCACTGTTTGCTGCATACAAAGAAACAACAGTAAGAGTTTTCCTCTCTGTGATTCACAGGTCCATTGTGGCAGTTTGCTCATGCACTGGCAGCTGTATCCTAACACTCCCCAAGAGCTTTTCACAGAGAGCTCCAAAACAGGAGAGAGATCACCATCCTGATGAAATTTGCTTCCGGAGCACACACTATGGTACTTTTCACCCCCTGCACCAGCTCAGGCTCCTTCCCCATGAGAGATATGATATTCATCATTCCCATAGCCAGTTTCTATTGCCAGAGTACATGCTGCTCATGCATGCCACTTGGCTGGCATTGCACCAGACCTCTGCTCTTCACCTTTTTTGGTGATGAGCCCACAAAAAGTAATATTTCGTCTGCATTTTTTTGCAATACTTTTATGCACACTTTAAACAATGATAATGTTTTGTCTATTGATAGAAATAGTTTGTAAAAACTAAATAACAGTTAGGGCCAGTTAAGAGTTATCTGTCATTTGTTAAATTTACAGGTTATTTCTTTATTTATTTATTTATTTATTTATTTATTTTTTTCAGATAATTAATCACTGTTGTAGTATTAGACACCAGCATGAACATGAGCCAGTCCAGGATTACCACTGAATTCCATTGCTCTGTGGGTAATGCCTGTAGGATGAAGCAACTGTGAAACGCTTGAAATGTTCCAGTAAAATCCTATTCTCGCTTATCCCTGTGGGACACAGGATCAAGGAAGATTTGTTGACATATACATAGGCTCGGAAATGATTTGGGATAACCATCTCTATGTGATGGTGAACATGTTTCTGAACAGACTGGTGAATCACAGTGTTGGGGAAAGTGACAGCTGGTTTGCTGTCACCAAGGCATTGTTTAAGACATATTTGGCTTTAAAATCCTTAAGGCTTCTCAACAGCAATTCAAGGGCGAATAAGCGTAAAGAAAAATGAAACAATATGTTAAATCTCACTTGAAAATACACACATTGTCTGAACCGCTTGCCCATTCAGGGTTGCGGGGAGCTGGAGCCTAACCCGGCAACACAGAGCATAGGGCTGGGGGGGGAGGGGACACACCCAGGATGGGAAGCCATCCTGTAGCAAGGCACCCCAAGCGGGGCTTGAACCCCAGACCCACTGGAGTGCAGGACCTGGTCCAACCCACTGCGCCACCGCACCCCCCCTGCTTAAAAACAGCATTTGATTAATTAAAAAAATTTAAAATTGTGTGTGACTTTGTCTGATAAATCTCATGAGAATAATTCATTTTAGCCAGCACCAAGTTTATTTAAATTTCTGATTTGTATGGAATATTTATTTTCATTTATCTGTTGAAAAGGAATATTCTTAAAGTTTAATTTTAGTTCCTTTAGAAATTAGCTTTGTAGAATATGTTCCAGAAAACATATTAATTTTTTTTTAATCTTGAGCAAAATAGTGGTTGTGTGTATTAGTCACACTGTTACCAGCTTGTTTGCTGTTGAATGTTCTTTTTATCACACACAGTCTGTAACTGCTTGTCCCAAGCAGGATCGCAGCAAACTAGAGCCTAACCGAGCAATACAGGGCATAAGATTGAAGGGGACACACCCAGGACAGGACACCAGTCCACCGCAAGGCACCCCAAGCAGGGCTCGAACCACAGACTTGCCAGAGAGCAGGACCCAGCCGAATCCATTGTGCCACTGCATCCTCTTTCTTTTTAATCATAATTTCTGATATACTGTAGGTAATATGCAGAATATTTAATACTATGAAAATATTTTATACTCAAACAGCATAAAATGTTTTCTTATGGCATTTTCAAATAGTTCAGGTGAATATCTCAACAAAAAGGCTTTTCTGGGTTTTTAGCAATTACCTTGCATCACATTTTTTCTGGATCATTATGGGTGTGTTCAGTTATTTTTGCTTACTAATTGTTGCAGTTGTACTGCACACAACATTTGCTTCCACTATATTTAGTCAGGATCTAAGGATTTTCTGTGCTCATTGAAGAGAAGGAAATCTATTTGCAGAAGGGTGCAGCGGGTTTGGCAGCATCCCGCTGTGTGTCGGGTGTGGGGTTCAGGCCCTACTTGGGATGCTTTATGATGGACTGGCATCCAGTCCGGGGTGTGTTCCCTCCCCCTTTGCCCTTGTGCCCTGTGTTGCTGGGCAAGCTCCGGCTTGCCGCGACCATGCGGTTGTAGACATTGTGTGTGTGTGTGTCTGTGTGAGAAATCTATTAAGAAGAATGCAACACTGGTGTCACTTTAAGGACATCTTATGGTGTTCAACTATCATACAAGGTTAATGGATAGAATTTTTAAATACTAAAGGATGAAAAATGAAAGATTTATAGGTTTAGCGTGGTTTTTTTCTTTCCCCCAAATATCATGCAGATTAAATATTACATATTATCCTTTCTGTTTCCTCATATATCCATTTTTAAATTTGATTTGTTATGTAATTTGTTTTAAGCTTCCAAAGTATTCAACTGGAAAGGTTGAATACTTTGGGGATGAAATACTATAAGAAATCTCACAGAGAAATATGTCTCCACTTGAGATCAGTGCCTTAACTCTGAGTTTCCAGTGATAATTCAGCTGTAAAATTGAGTTCAGCTTATTCCCTGTGACACTAGCTTAAATTTGGGGAGTGGGGGTAGGGGGAGTGACAATGCCTTCTTTTGAGCCGTGCTGGAAGTCCTAATAAAATGTGATGGACTACGTACTATTTACAAAGTTACTCTATATGAGAAAGAGTGCAATGTGTCATTTGTTCTGTGGAAATAATTTATTTGTTATCACACTGTGCCTTTGGTAGAAATATGAGTCCTGACAGTTTGTTATTGAGGAAGAGTGTCACTCTGCATTCCACTGATATTTCCTTCTTAAAGTCTTGGCTTCTTGGAGGGACTAGTTGAAAGAGGAGTTTGCTTGGAGAAAAGGTTTGTAAACTATGTCCAATGTCAACATTCCACAGGTGCTTCTAAAGTTTCTGAAAATTCTAACACTGTAAATATGCTGTGTATATTTTTGTGAAACCTAAAGGACACCGTAAAAACAGGAAATAAAAATGTCAGCCTATAAATCCAAATGATTTACTGTAATTTGTTTTTTAATGAAACTGTGACAGAACCAGTTAAATAGGCTAAAAGAAGTTCTGGTCTTATCATGAGTTCCAAATAGCACAACTAAGAATGAATGACAAACAAAAGTAAAAGTGGAGTGATGGCCTGTGAGCTTCTCTAAATCCAGAAAGTACCTGTTAGAGCAGTGCTGGGGAAAATATTATTTTGGGTTCCTTAGGAATGAAACATATCAAGGAAATGCAGGTGAAGAGGTAGCCCGAAGCCAATGAGGCACCTAGTTTACTCATGCTGTTAAGAACAGATCAAAGGTAATGGAAACATGAATTAAATTCAATAGAAGACATCAATCAAAATCAAATACAACCAGCTGTGCTAATTTCTGCATGGTTGAAACACCAAAATGAATTTATGTGGTGAAAGGTTTTTTTGTGCAGTTCTAACCAAAGTAGTTTAATAGAGCTACAGTCAAATGTATAGAACGTATGTATATATTACAACCTTATATGTATATACAGTATATATGCATGTCAGGATTGTCATAGCTGGTAGCATAGTTGTTAGTGCTGCCGCCTTTAGACCCGCATGTTGAAGGTTTAAATCTCACCTCTTGCCTTAGCACCTTCAGTAAGGTACTTACCCAAAATTGCTCCAGCTCTATAAATGGGTAAATAATTGTAAAGAGATTAACACTGGAAGTCGCTTTGGAGAAAAGTGTTGAATAAATGTCAAATATAAGTGCTGAGCAGCTGCCTAAACTGAAGACATCAGGGGGTGTTGAGCACAGTGCAGATTATATAAATGGTCAGTAGCTCTCAGAGTACCCAGCAAGCTATAGGTAGGTACATGTAACCGATACAATTGGCTAAAACTAAATTATATGTATACTTGTACAGTTTAAAAAGTTGCCTTGTATGTCTGTCAAAACAGGAAAAAGTGAGTTCATATCTCAGGATGAAAACATTTCCCTGGTTAAAGTTAAATTAGTTAACTTTTTTTCGATTGTTTTTTTTTTAAATCTGCCAAATAAACCCCTGTAACTTTGGCCTCAAAGTTTGATTTCTGGAGCACTCTGATGAACAATGCAGTACCACAGATTAATCCCTGTTTCTCTGGCGAGTTAGATATATTAGTGTGTCTCAGAGATACCGAACACATTTACAGCATCCAGGTGTGTTAAATGAGTAAAACTAAGTTATTCAGTACACTGTGTACTTTTTAAAATATCACTTGACGTCAAATCTATGGTGGCTACTTATTACTAGCTATAATAGTACTTCTCCAAAACTCTTTCAAGTGTGTTAGAGAGGGACATTGGTATATGAACTTTTTAAATTGTCTGATAGCAAAGTCAAATGTAATATTTGCTGTGTGAACTGAGCTGCAGACAGAGTGCACAAAAAAAATGAAACATTTAATGCAGCTAACCAAAAACTATGCAACACTGACAGATTTGGATTTATTTATTTAGCAGACACTTTTCTCCAAAGTGACTTCCAATGAACTCTATGTAGTGTTACCAGCCCACACACATCTTATTCATCGTTGTGACTTACACTGCTAGATACATTACTTACAAGGGGTCGCTCATCCATACATCAGAGGAACACACTCTCTCTGTCCCTTACACGCTACGGGTGAACCTGAACAGCATGTCTTTGGACTGTGGGAGGAAAGCAGAGCACCTGGAGGAAACCCACACAGACATGGGGAGAACATGCAAACCCACGCAGGTTCAATAGGGATCGAACCCACATCCATCTTGCACCACCCTGGCGCTGTGAGACAGCAGCGCAACTCGCTGTGCCGCCCAAACGCAGCAAAAAAATATTTTACGCTTAATTACAAGCTCTCCGAATGCTTCTAATCTGGTAAATTTTGAAAGAGTAAACCACAAATGAACAGCAAAATCACCACATGACTATATAGCCAAAAAAGGGCAAGAAATCATTTTTAATAACATAACAATTACTTTATTAACCTCGCTGCATGGGACAGACTGCAGGTTAATTAAGCCCAAAAATCTTACTTAATGGAAAGAGTGTTTTAAAATGTGCCTTAACCAATGTATCGTTTACAAAGTGTTGCAGTGATGCTGTCAGATTTGCAACGGAGCGTAAGCCCGTAGGTGTTGCAGTCAGCGTTGCTCCCTTTAGCATGGAACACAGCAGCTCAGATATCACCCCTGACTGTCAGCAGGGGAACCGCTGCAATACAATAACACTTTATATTCAGCTGTAGAGGTTTTTAAAACTGGTGTGGCGAATTCAGAGAAAACAACAAATTTTACTTTCAAAAGGCACATTGAGGGCTTTATGCAGCACTATGAACACATTAGGTTTGTAAATGTGCTCTGTCACCCTTCACCTACACAGTATTTGAATAATGACATCTGAGTGTGGGAATGGTGTTAAATATGGAATTACAGTTGTACTGGAGTGGTGTTGTTAAGCAAAGGCATTTTCACCTTGACATTCAGTATAAAATACTAATATATTGGGATAAGAATAATATTGATACAGTGAAAACTTCCTTCTTTTCGGTAATTAGGAGGTAAAAATACTGCTAAATACTGAAGTGCATAATAATTATGCATAGATATTTTAACATCTTCAATCAATGCTTATGTTCCAAAAGACCGCACCGGCACCAGCATAGTAATAAATTTATTTATTTTATTTTAGTTAACTTGTAGTTGGGCATATTTGTTCACATTTGTGTTGCTCCCTGCCTAGAGGTAACATTTGGTAAGGTATAAGTGTTTCCATACGCCCTGCTTTACCTACATTAACTGTTGCCCTCGTCCAGTCTGTTCCACATGGCCCAACATCATCTCCTGCTATGTGACCCGCAGTCTTGCATCACACGCCGTTGCAATACAAATCAGACACAGAGGCATTGCGCTGAACATCCTTAAGCATGAGAAGAAGGAATACAATTTTTTTTAAGGAAGTGAGTATGGAATATGAATTGTTACTATGACATGGGTGGGAAACGGATTTTCTTGTCACCTTGTCCACTAAGATGAAGTCACAGTTAATTGGAAATTGAATGTACCAAACTGCATAATTATCCACAGAGTAATTAATGAGCGACTTGAGCACTCGCATCTTCTCCTACTCTTAATGGAGCTTAGAGTCAAAAATCAGGCCATTAGGGTGGAGAAATCATCCGTCCATGTTCAATAACTCATTATGCAGTGGGTGCCATGTTGACCTGGAGTCATCACTGAAAGCGCAGTTCATTGCAGGTCTCTCTCTCACATACACACACACACATATACACACAGGAAACATGAAGTTGCTGTTGCTGTCTTGCCTGAACAGCGTGTGTCCGTGTTTGAAGTGGGCACTTAGAGTAGGCAGACAAAAGGCCAGCCAGAACCTGTCAGAATCCAGGGGGCACACAGACACACCACCAAGCCAGAGCTGCGACGTCATTCATACCTTTTTTCATTCACGTCAATAACTTCTCCAATTCAGCATCACAGTGGTCCAGAACCTGTCCAGAACGCACACAATAGAAAGGACAAGGTACACCCTTGACAGGACACCGGTCCATCACAGGGCAAATACATATACGCTCATACACTCCCAGTCACGGACTATGTGCAGTTTCAGTCACCAGCTGGAATGAAACTCGTGCATTTAGACTGTGTGAGGGAACCGGACCATGAAGAGGACTCCAGGAGAGCTCAGGGAGAACATCCAAAGACTGAACCAGATTTGAAACCACATCCAAACCCACAGCCCTACAATTTATACCTACAAATTTGATACTGTCAGCTGAAAGCCAAAACATTGCTCAGTGTCTATACAAATTCCTATAAAATGTACGTTGCAGTTCAGAAGACTTTCTTGGTGTTGCTTTCAATGTCATCATTTAAAATAAAAAAACCAAAGAGCACAAATCACTTCAAAAAGGTAAGAATAAAAGAACTGGATACCGATCAATTTCTTAAGGGCATAGATTTTCTCTTTTTTTTCTTGGTACACAGTGTATCTATCATGAGTAGATGAAATTTCTGTAATTATATCACTTTTACTAGTCACTGTTTATCATGCCTTGTTTTCAATAAAATACACCTATTTTCCATCCTGGACTGAATACCTGCCAAATAGCTTTATTGAGTCACTTAAAAAAATGATATATGTTGTTCTATCATTTTGGACACTGAAACGCTTGAAAATAGGTTTTTTTTTCCCCAGTTTTTAAAAATGCAACAAAATGTTTATTGTTCCTCCTAAACACACTTTGTGCTCAATGTCACCGATGGTGGCAAAGCTATTTGCATTCTTAATGAGGCTAATAAAAACAGAGGTCACATGATTGGAGTGAGTTCACAGTTGCTAGATGTGAATGTCTAAATAAAGTTCAGAATAAGTGTTTTCATGTAGATAGCGATGGGTCATGGTTGGTTGTTAGGAGGCCTCATTACACAGATTGGAATATCCATTAAATGATCATTTCCTGCACTTTTTTAAAAACTGCTCCAAATTGCGTAGTTGTGTAAAACATGATGGTGAAGTCGTGTCCCTTGTTAATAGGGTAGTACTAACTTCAGCCTGAGAACATGGCAGGGAGACAGTGGTGCAAATACAGGGGCAAGGTGCAGCTTGTAATTAGCTGTATAATGAGGTTTGGAGAAGCACGTGGGCTTCTTCCCCAGCCCTGGGCTATACACATCACAGTTCATTGACAGTGGAGCCGAGTGCATGCGCGCATCTTCCGTTGGACGTGGGAGGAAAGAAGCTCTCATGCAGTGTGGAAAAAACAAATGGTTTCTAATAAATAATAGTAAGCTGCAAGTGCTAACAAAAGAATCTCTGGTTTTCTCTGCTTCATAAGTGTGTCTGTTTGATCATCAGCAACAGGGGATGTGATACAGAGTCAATAAACACGTTGAGTCTTTCATTTGATCTTTTATCGTTCAATGTTCATACGTGTTTTTGCATGTGCGCCACTGGCCGTGTAAAGGTTGAGTGTGTATCTGCTCCCTGTACAGAACTCGAATGTGCAAGAGGGAACGCTGCAAGGATATGGGAGCCAGATTGGTAGCCAGGACTGAAAATGACGTATCTGCCATAGCGAGGAAAGGAGAGACGAATCTCGGTGGGGTGGAAGACTGAACCCAGCACAACATGCTTCTCTGAAATGCCTGTGTTGAGTGTGTCACGGTCTGTTTAGCTGGTGCATCTGAGGACAAAGCTCTCGAGAAGAGCTACACAGGTGAGGAAGGTAGCGCAGGTGGGTTGTGCTGATAGAGCTACCACAAATGTCAGTTAAGAGCTTCGGGGAAGGCTGAGCACTCGGGCACTTGTGTTCTTTGGCACGATCAAAAACACAAGCGTGCTGGTGGGCAGACATAGGGTAGAGGAGCCAAGGATTTTGTCGGAAAGGTCACTGCGGAACATTTTAACAGTTCAAGAGTATTAAGTGTAAAATATTCAATCTTATTTCCTGAAGCTTAGCTGTATGTATCCTCTGAGAAGCAGTGGTCCAACCTGTTGGGGGACTTCCATGGGTTGACCTAGGATGCATTTTTGTGGGGGATTTCAATCTACAGTTCACACAAAAAGGATCGGGGACTGTGTGGGTTTCATGGGAGCAAATGTTGACTTGTGTGGAGTTGAAACCATAGAATAAACCTTCTTCTAACCCACCCAGGGGCTGAAATTCAAGCTTAATTTTGATCTCCGAGGTCCTATGGCAGTTGTTAGTCTGATTTGTAAACCTGTGTACCATAATATCAACCTTGCACTGGCTCTCGATATCTTTGTTATTCTTTTGGGCTTTTATTGATTAAACAGTGCTGTTCCCATGTTCGAGTGTGCTGGAGAACTGGAGCTTTACCATTGTCTTTTTTTTTCCTCTGGATTCATCAGATTCTCACTCCAGCATTATCCCATTCCACAAATGTGTGCTCATCTCATCTCGGATTCTTTCAGAAGTGCATTTCATCCTCAGAAGCCAGGCCATAGCTTCCAATGTTAAATTACTCCCTAATGTAGCAGTATGGGTATCATTCTGAATATGTATTTGCTTTATGAAAAATTTAAAAAAAAGAAAAAAAGCATTTGAAGTAGGTCTCACTATTACCCTCGCTGTTCCCCAGGCACTAATGTTTCATGTGGAGGCCTACGGGGTGCTTGCAGGATTATTGTTTTGATAGATCAGCATTGCTATCACACCAATTTGTGAGAGCATCTACAGTATGCGGGGAGTCGGAGGCCTATGGAAAACAAATTACGTAGCGATGGCGAAATTTACGCAGGATCTGCCTGAGTAACTGCAGAGACCTATGGATTTCCAATGCTGTGTTAATGGTGTCATTTGCCTTGGCGGTTTTTAGTTCTCATCCATAATTTATTATTGAAATAACACCAGTGGAAACCCGCCTTTCACTTGACCGCAGTACGGCCACTTTCTCCTGCACTCTTTTGGCCTGTCCTGCCCTCCTTTATCTGCCTGTCAGAGTTAAGTGGTGGCACCAGCACAGCAGTGGCTCCATTTTGGGCCTCTGCTTATCGCCTGTGCTAGTAGTTTACTCCTGTATACTTTCCAGCTGTACCAGGCAACTCCACGTGCCTTCTGGGTGTTCAGGTGCTCACACCACCAGCATGTGAAATTCAACAGTGCTGCGCTTTGCACCAATACCCAGCAAAGTTTAACCTCTTGCATAACCACATTTTATGCACTAAACTCTGTGCAATTCATTAACTTACGGTCAGTAATCGTTGGTCAAATTCAGGCTTATAGTGGTCTAAAGCCTATCCTGAAATGAAAGAACGTGAGACAGGATGCACCACGAATGGGGCACCAGTCCATTGCAAGGCCATCGTAAACTCTCACTCACGCGTATACGGACGAAACACAACTTTTTCAATAATTTATCTAAAACACATCTTTAAGCTGTGGGCGGAAACCAGAGCACCCAAGGAAAACCAACACGGACATGGGAAGAAGATGCCAAGTTCAGTGCCAGGTCTGAGGCCACAGCCTAGCCTCGATGTGCCACTGTGCCATTAAACTCTGTGTAATGGTGCTTTAATATTAATTTAAAAGCATAAATTGTACTAGTGGTGATTGAAGAACTGCAAGTAGTAGCATCAGAGTATCTTTGAGTGTTTATTTGTGGACTTTCCTTTGTTGCCTTAATATTAACACAGACCAACAATGTCAAGATGTTTGTCTCCCTACTTTTCTGTTTACTTGAAGTGGTTGTTGTAAGAGTTTAAAAATAAGAGCAGACCCATACTGACTTACCCATTAGAGACATATATAAACATATGCAAACGTATGCTTATTATTTCAATAAATCAGCAGCGTTGCATCGAGGTATAGCAACTGTTACATGTTGTACTTTCACCTCATGGGTCAAAGGATACATTTAATTGTTTACTTTATGCTACTTTATGCTTTCTGTCAGTGCACATAATGAAATCGTCCTCATTAATTGAGTACGGAAGTCTATTTCTGGGCCATTTGAATGAAAATATTTTTTAAAGCAGTGTAATTAATCTGTTGAGACAAAGAGTTCAGAAAAAGAATTGTTTCAGCTGAACCAAAGGTGCTTAAGGTCATGTTTGTGTTTTATGTGTGAGAAATATTTTTGTTTCCCCCTCTTCTGTACACCTATGAATGCAAGCTTTGCAAAATAAAATACACTTAATGTTTACGTACAGTTATGCAAAAAAAAAAAAGAAAAATTACATTATTTTTTCTTTTTTTTTTTTCAGGGTGAAATAAAATCCATCTGACTGTGGTAACAACACCAAAGACATTACGGGAACCAAAGGAAGGCGCGATGGTTTCTACCTCTCTCCCGCGTAAGGACAGTAGTATGACCATTCGTCTCAAATTTTCGGTCAAGAGCGCAAGCCCTTCGCTTCTTCCCTCTAGAAAGCGACACTCCTCCAATGAAACGTTATGAAAATAGAGAGGTGAAACGGGGAGAAAAAAATCAATAGCAATGAAACAGTCTGAGGTTAATGAAACTTTGTGTTCTACACTAAATGGATGTAATAATATCTGCTGCTTCCTGCGCTGACGGCAGATAGTGCACCCTTTGTGGAGATGGGAGATAAGCGCTGCATTTGGCCGCTGGCGGAAATAGATAGGACACATTTTATTTTCTAGCTGCACAGACTTCAGAGAAGAATGAGGGGCTGGAAAGACAACCGTTTACACATGTGCATACGTACATGCTCGCACACACCCGTGAACACACCTGGAAAGAAGACCAAACAATGCAGGGTCTATACTGCTGTGAAAAGAAACCCACACAAATCACGTTTTGCCCTCAGTGACCAAGTGACATTTCCCCTCACACATGCCATACACAAGCCACGTAATAAATGCATAAAATGCCAAAGGTTTCCAATCTAATGTACGACTGTACACCGCTGGGAGGTAAGGCAGTGATACTGCATTCACTCAAGGCCTCATTTTCCTGCTGTAAATTACTGTGCACGTTTCTCGCAGTGTACTTCCACTTGTGGGACCATGCTAAGGCCTGCGCCAGTCTGCACTATTAGCCTGGAAAGTTTGCCAAGGCGCCAGCGTGGGAGCAGAACTCTCTGTTCTGCTGTGTTTGCCATCGTACCATTTGCTCAGCAGTGCTTTTCTGCAGTAGGCTTCCGCACTCACCTTCCCCCCACGGAACAGCAGTCCTTCGCCGCATTCCCAATAGCCATGCGGAGCTCTGTCATCCCCATTAGAGTGCCGAGCTCCGTGAATATGATCACGGATTCTCATAAGCCTCTTTTGCATCACAGGAAAATGTTTTACCCCAGGGGTGGGCGGCACAGTGAGTACCATTGCTGTCTTACAGCGTGCGAGAGGACGTGGGTTCGATCCCTGCTCAGTGTGTGTGGAGTTTGCATGTTCTCCCCATGTCTGCGTGGGTTTCCTCTGGGTGCTCTGGTTTCCTCCCACAGCCCAAAGACACGCTGTTCAGGTTCCCCCATAGTGTGTGAGTGAAAGAGAGAGAGAGTGTGTGTGTTCCACTGATGTATGGATGAGTGACCCAGTGTAAGTAGTGTTTCTAGCAGTGTAAGTCTTTGGGTGCTCTGGTTTCTTCCCACACTCCAAAGACATGCTGTTCAGGTTCCCCCACAGTGTGAGTGACAGAGAGAGTGTGTTCCACTGATGTATGGATGAGTGAGCCAGTGTAAGTAGTGTATCTAGCAATGTAAGTCACCTTGGTTAATAAGGTGTGTGGGCTGGTAACACTACATAGAGTTCATGGGAAGTTGCTTTGGAGAAAACTGTCTGCTAAATAAATAAATGTAAAGGTTATGGTGAAAGCCTGTGCAGATCCATGAAGGTAAAATCTGATATTGTCATGACATTAATGGGTTACCAATACCATTATGCACATGTATTTTTTGGTTTTATTTATTTATTTATTTATTTATTTACTTACTTACTTACTTACTTACTTACTTATGTATTCTATTCTTTTATTAATAAATGCAGAACGAATCCAGAGTACACTGTTCAAATGAGGAAGATAACAGCTTACAGATGCTTTGAAGGATTATGGTGTTTTCTTGCGAACGTCACAAAAGAAACTTAGCGTACATGACTCATGTCTTGCGATTAGAATACCCGCTCTGCTACCCAGATGATTCAGTGACAGTAAATGTCATTCTTTATGAAAAAGTATTAACAAAGCATTATTCTGTGTCTAACAGAGTCTGTTTTTTTTGTGAAAAGGACGCTGTCCTCCATATGGTCCTTTTACATGATGAGGGGTACTGTGATAGAACAAGAGTGATTTTCATTGTCTTAACGCTAAACGTAATGGAAATAAGGTTGCTTTAGACAAAAAAGTGGAATGTACACTGCATCATTTGTCCCATTTTGTCATGTCTGTCGATTGTTTTGCAGCACCCTAGGCGCTCTTCCAAAGTCCCGTCAGTTCCGGTGATAGCATGGTACCCCGTTGAGATGCCTATTTAGCTGATGCGTTTTCGTTACCAGTACCCTAAGGAGGTGCATGTTCGCTACACGACAGCCTACAGAGATGCATGTTAAGCCAAAAACTGTTTATATTACTGTGTGCAGCAACACATTTAAAATAAGAAAAGATGAAGGCATTAAAGTATCTCTCAGCCATCTAAAGGGTTACTCAGCTGTGAATATCTCCTTCCTAATGAGTTGCTTACACTGGCATATAACTACAGACAGCAACAGAAATCAGTTAAAGATCTGGAGTTGGTTGAAATATGAAAAAAAATCAAGCATGTTTTAAAGTACACATAATTTCCTTCCATTTTTGGAGGCTACCTTTTAGTCAAGGTTTTTTCTTTTTTTTTTTTTTTCCCAACAGGGTGTTGCAAAATGAAATTCTTACTTTAATTAAATCTCTTTTTTAATCACTGATCTAAGAATAAAAAGAGATAGGCCTGGAAATGCAAATAAATGTAGTTCAAATAGAAATATAAAACAAAAGGAATGTCAATGAAACAGAATAAACATTTTTGCATTTATCTGACTAATATGTTCTTCTTTTTGTTCACATCTATTATTCCTTTAGCCATAATGACCTATGATTGGAAGCCAATGTTATAATTACATGGTACTATAATAATCATATTTTCAGAGTTCATTTCTTTAGTTGATATTCTTATCAGGGATCACCTGCATACTTAACACTGTTACGTATAAAGATGGACTTCAGATTTATTTATGCTCATATGCAGAAATTGTACTGCCAAGTAAACTGCAATCTTATGCCATATGTGGCATATTGTACTGAATTAATCTAGGTTAATTAGGGTTTTCTAGAGTATAACATTAGTGCTCCTTGGACATCTGGTCAGCAGTGTTGATCCTAGTAATTAATTAACATTTGATTATTTTAAAAAAAATTAATGTTTTAGTTTTAGTTGTAAAAGGGGGTTGTAGTGGTGCAGTGGGTTTGACTGGCCCTGCTCTCCGGTGGGTCTGGGGTTCGAGTCCCGCTTGAGGTGACCTGAGACGGTCTGGCATCTCGTCCTGGGTCCGTCCCCTCCCCCTCCGGCCTTGTGCCCTGTGTTGCTGGGATAGGCTCCAGTTCGCCGCGACCCCGCTTAGGACAAGCGGTTTCAGATGAAGTGTGTGTGTGTGTGTTTTAGTTGTAATATTTTATGTAATTTAGCAATTAATTTTCTGTTTAATTCTACAGTGTTGCAGAGTTAATTCTGTATTAAGGATGCTAAATTCACTCCATCAGGTAAATATGATTAGGATCTCACACTGCATCTTCAGCATTCCGAGTTGAATATGTCATTTGTCGGTATGGCAGGCCGAGTGTGCCGAGTTTCAGGAGTGGCTGTGCATGAGACAGTGTGTTTTTTTAAAACCAGAAAACAATCATTGCAAACCATCCAAACACAAAGCAGGAGCTTTGGGCAGCCTCTGCATCCCCACTAGCTGGAACTCTGCAGTATGACAAACAGTTCCCTGACAGTGCATTTAATTGCTGTGGCCATACCTGATCCTTATTGCTTAATCAGGTTTGGCCAATAGTCAAGGAGTTGAGCGTGACCATGCTCCTGCATTCCACGGCTGAGTTTAAGTAATGAAACATATTTAAGATAGACTGAGTCTACAACATGCTGGAAAATGAAAACAATTTCTTTGTGCTCCATGCTTCCATTATTGGCTTTACAAGAGTCATGTTGTCTGTAACAAGTGATTTATAAGCTAACACATAAGTTGTGAGTGGTGGATCTCTAAGAGTTTCGTATAATATTTGCTTTATACTGGAGTTTAGTCGTGTTTAAACCCCAGTGATTTGATGTGATATGATTTTAATTAACACTTTATTTTATGTTCTACTTCGGGAAGGAGCTGTTCAGGAAATAACCTTGAGGTGACTGGTTATTGAAATTCATTTTTCAGCTCACACCCCTGTCCAAGGCAGCTTAAAATCACTAGATTCAGACAAGCAACTTACAGTAGTTTACCCATTTATGCAGTATGGTATTCATACCAGAGAAACTCAGCCTAAGTGCCTTGTTTGGGGCTGTTACAGCATGAAAGGGACTGGAATACGGAACCATCCTATTGCAAAGTGAAATCGCTAACCACAACAGCTATGGTTGCCCAACGGACACCTTGATCTGGTTTAGACTGGTTTAGCTGGCTACAGAGTTTTAAAAATAGATTTAAGTAAACGTGAGCACTGTGGCTTCTTCCCTAGTTCCTATTCCTTCCTGTCCTTTTGACCCTGAGACTGTTAAAAGGACCTTGTTTGAAAAATGTCAATTTTAAGGTCCAACATAAAACATGCATTTCATGAGACCAGTTCTGTCCGTACAGGCCAAAGTCTCATCTGAAAATCACATCAGTCAGCATATGGAGCCTAGCCTCAAGAAGGCCTTGCACTGCTACCTACTAATAGCATACATCACTTCCATCCTGCAGTGTATGGAATGCTTAAGCAAGAGAAAGTTTTACATTTACATGTCTCTTCAGCTGATAAATATTTGTCTTCTGGTTGATATAAGAGTTTAAAATACACTCACTTTCCTTAATCACTTGTCTTGATCAGGTTCGCTGCGGTCCAGGGCCTATCTCACAATAATTGCGCACAAAGTAAAGGGGTGTACACCCTGGAGAGGATCTCAGTCCATCACAGGGTAGCCATACATGCACATTCACACACTATAAGCAATAATTAATGCACCTGAACTGCATGCCTTTGGACTGTGGGTAGAAACCAGAGTAACTGGGGAAAACCCAAGCAGCCATGAGGGTGACATGCAATCTAAGCTGGAGTCAAACCTATGCCCAAACAACCCAAGCACTGTGATGTGGCAACACCATACAACACCGTACCATGCTGCCCAGGTTTATTTCTAAAATTATCTGTTATATATCTTTTAATTATTTGTTATATATTTGTAATACATGTTTATTATCTGAATGGCAAAAGAACAAATGCATTAAAAGCTTTTTTCTATACAAATGCACGCCTTTGTAATTATAATTTAAATGGTGTTTTATTGTTTAAATATTTACTGAATTATTGTATTTTAAAGCTGTTGTGTGCATTTAATGATTGCTTCACATGCCTAAACGAATGTGTGATTCAGTCCCTCCATTCACCTGTAATTACATACACTGCAGGAGGTGAAGGAAAGGCCGTAGTGAGGCGCATAGACAGCTCATTTCCTATGGAACACAAAAAGCTGATGATTTGGGCTGTGAACGGTAAATTATAGCTCTTGTCAGAGCAGTTTTAAAACTATCTGTCATCTCCTCACCACATACAGAATGAAATACAAACTGACTTCATCATCTGCAAATTACTTACATGAGCTTCTCAAAGATGTCTGACTTAATGTCCGAATGTGGTGTTATAGTATGCAAATTAGAATGAAATATTTAACTGAAACTGATTTCATCATTAAAACATTAACTGGTAGTGAACATACACATTTGCTTACTTAAAGTAGCTGAAAAATATTCTGTATAAATTTCACATATATAGCAAAACAATACAGTACAGACTTTTTTTGAAATGCCGGAAAATTACATTTATTTGTAGTGAATGATGTTCCATATTAAATGTATGATTTCTGTCTCATAAAGAGCTGGCCACAGACGGTGTCATTTTAATGTGTTGTAGGAAATACTGCAACCTGCCTAGGACTGCACTGAGTGTAGTGTTTCTTATCGATATTATTATATACATATGAGCTGATTCTGGAATCTTACTTTTCCGTGGGTGTGGGGAGATTTTTTTCTCCCCTAAATGTAGACATGTGCTTAGTTCTAGCTCAGATACTGAACTTAATTATTAGAAGTGTGAATTTAAAAAAGGGCTGGAAATCTATGTGCCATTCTACCATATGTTCAAGTATCACATACCTAAACAAAAATTTTTGACAGGCCATAAATCTTGATTGTTTGTCTTGTGTGGGAATAGGACCAGATCAGAGGTGATGGAGATGGATTGGATCTCTGTATCTCTATACTGTCTGACAGATGGATGGGCAGACAGACAGTAGTTTATTAGCTTTCTCGCTCTGAGATTGGAGGATGCTAATCAATACTCGACACCATCCTGCTTATGATTAATGTCAGCAGGGAGTGAAGAATCACAAAGCCAAGAGTGGCTGGAATTTATCCATTAGGGTTATGTGCCCACACCAACTGTTGTGGAACCCATGATTTCTGATTGGACACCTGAAAGCTTGAAAACTAATGATTCCCAGATAGATCAATCTGTCAAGCAGGCATAACTCAGCCCTTCATGTGGAACAGTCCTACCCCTCTGCACTCAGATCATTCACCAACAACATTTAGTGTTGAAGGAAATGTTTTTTTTTTTCTAAGTCATGTATGTAGTTCTTTGCATTTCAGTGTCATTTTTACGTTTTTTTCCTTCGTAAAGGTATGGAATGCTGATGTGCAATCACATTTTACACCCCTCTAAAGCCTGGTAAAAAACAAACATGAATCTAGCACACAACTACAGGTTAGTGCAATAATAACAGTGTGGTTTTATGGCGATGCAGCTGCTTGTTAAATTATTCAGAATATTGGAATATTGCATATGTTTGGAATTATATTTGTTGGAACATTTTGATGTTCCCTCTTCCAAACTGACATCCGATGATGCACAGTGGGGCAAACTTATAAACTGTAGGAAGAATTCACCAAGAACATTAAGGAACAAGTAAATTCACTGAACTATGAAGAGAAGCACAAAGTGCTGTAAGCGGGGGCAGCGATAAGGGTGGGAAGGGTGGGCTGTATCCACTGTAGCATGCATCCTGCCCACCCTTGGAGGGAAAAGTATATACTTATTTTTTATTTATTTGTACTTTTTTTTGCAACTGTGAAAAGGAACATTGATTTAGCTAACATTTAATACTCCAGACATTTGACTGCTTTTTGTCTGGAGTGGGTTTGATTAATTTAGTTATATATTGTTGTAGTTTACTTTGATTTAATGCTTTGTTTGTGCTTAAGTAATGTCATGTTGGCAGGTGAGACACAAACTAACAATCATTAGCTGTATTTGTTGTAAGGAAAAACATTTGTCAACCTTACTGGAGAAAATCCAAGTCTACCTTGGAATATCTATAATTTAATAATAATCCATAACACCGAAAAGATCTACAGTGCATTTACATTTACATTTACATTTATTAACTTAGCAGACACTTTTTTCCAAAGCAACATATCTCTCCTCGAACAATATAAAAAGGTGTATGTCAGCGGAAGGAAGGATCTGGATGCCGACGTGATTCCTGAGTACAGTGAATTTGTCTCATACAACCTTATAAACCAGTATACATTACAACAATAGCTGCAAATTGAATTTTTTTGTGTTCTACTGTTAGCAACAGTGCTACTGCCAGTGCTCCTGCGGGTGTTGTTGAGAGCGATAATACAGCACTGTCTACACAGGGAAGCCTTGCATTGTTCACCACAACACAGTGCTCCTAGACCCAGAAGGAGCTCTGCAAATTTCTACTGTTCTCATCCTGAAAATGATGGAACTGTTGCTAGATCCTCCGCAGTTGGTTAGGGTTACTCAAGTCTAGTCAAGTGGGACAGCTGGTAGTGTTGTGGTTAGAGCTGCTGTTGCCTTTGGATCCAAAGGTTGCGTGTTTACGTCTCGCCTCCAGCTGTAGTACCCTTGAGCAAGGTACTTACCCTAAATTGCTCCAGTGCAATTACCCAGCTGTATAAATGGGTAAGTAATTGTAACCTTAACACTGTGAGTCGCTTTGGAGGAAAGTGTCAGTTAAGTCAATAGATGTAAGTCTCGTCAAGCTAGCTCCTTCAGCGTGAGCTGATCCCAAAACTGCCCATTTTATAATGTTATACCTAGAGAGTGCAACACTCCCAAACACTGCAGTTGAAAACTGGAAATCATTATCCTTGGACCTCTCATCTTAAAATGATTCAGACTTCAATTTTTTGAGGGGCACATCTGTACACTGCTCAGCCATAGCAACTGATTAATTGTCTGTTTAATTAGTCCATTTGTGCCTCCTCATGTCTTATAATGGCATTGAAAGTTTGGGAAATGATCTGCAATGATTTAAAATGACATTAAATGAAAGTTTGGGATATGATCCGCAGTGCCTTAAAATTAGATTAAACATGAATTTCCAACTGATTGTATAAAATGCCCACCCTTCCAGTGCTTTGTAGAGTCACCCATGGCTTCAAGGGAACTAATTTACAATTTTCAGCACTAACACCGCATATGTGTTTCTTTGAGAGTTTTTCAGTGTTTGGTATGCAATGGCTACAAAAGAGCTGAAGGAGCACAGGTACAGTATTGTGGTAAAATTAATGAAAGGAAACTGCAATGTTGTGTTATGATCACTAACATGTACCAGTTTTTCACCTCATAATTATTACAATTGAAATGAATGGGAATTAGGTCTTCAGTTTATCACAATTCACCTTAAAAAAGGTCTTCCAAGAACACACTACCTATGCAAAGATGGGAGAAAATTGCAGTAAATGTTCAATTGACCAATACAGACGTCTGTAGTGTTCAACAAAACTGTTGTCGTGATACTGTGACAAAAGAAGTGAAAGGCTGCCACCAGTAAATATTCTCAAACAATTACTGTTGAATGCTATGTGCACTGTTGTTTTTAAACCAAAGATAGCTGTCGAGCCCCTGCACACAAGGCAGCTTTCTGCTTGAGTACGAATTCCGAAAAAGCAAGAGAATGGGAGGCTGTCCAAGTTAACCCCGGTGAAGCACTTATCCAGATCAATGCTGTAAATGCTCCCAATTGAAAATGATGGATTGGGAAAGAAGCACAGTGAGAGACAATCTTTTGTGATAAACAACAGTGGATGCCCAGATGAATCTGCAATTGAAAGATTCCTAATTCTGTTCACTTGGCAAGAAGATACAGCTATCACTGCACGGATGAAAGCAGGAAGAGGCACCGTAGTGTTCTAAAGCATACTGCATGTGTGACCGAAAAATAAAAGATAATAGCCAAAGCACAACAGCAGGAAGTGTCAATCCTTTCACTTATGGAGGAATCTGGAGCTGCTCACGGGAAGTGTAGGTGCATGTGGCGGTCCACCCTGAACAGGATGCCAGTCTATGACAGCGCTCTCTCTCAAACACCTCCCACATTTAATGATATAATTTCACCTAAACTGTTTTCGGCTATGGTAGAAAACCCACGTGAGTGCGGGGAGGACATGCAAACTATTTAGAGACAGATCTGGGGCCACATTTATTGTATATCCTGATCCCTGGGACTGCAAGACACCGGTGTTGCGCACCATACCACACCATCATGCTGCTCTAAGAAAACATTTTTTACAAAAAAAACTTAGTACAGAGGCTTCTCTGCTTACAAACACAGCTGAGGCTGGAAGTCTGTTTGTAGCTTTATTTGCTCAACTCCAAAGTCCCTTTTGCCAGTAAGTCATAATCAGCACTGTATATACAGACAATACAAATGAATGGAAATTCCCCAATTAATTCACAGGCTAGTAAAATTACCTATTTTTATTTTTCTGATTTTTGCCTGCGAGGGGGCGCGGTGGCGCAGTGGGTTGGACCAGGTCCTGCTCTCCGGTGGGTCTGGGGTTTGAGTCCCCGCTTGGGGTGCCTTGCGACGGACTGGCGTCCCGTCCTGGGTGTGCCCCCCCCCCTCCAGCCTTACGCCTTGTGTTGCTGGGTCAGGCTCTGCTTCCCCGTGACCCCCGTATGGGACAAGCGGTTCAGAAAGTGTGTGTATGTATGAGATTTTTGCCTGCTTCTGTTTACCTATTCTCTCCTGCATTAAGAGGGTATGCCTCCTCTTATGGTTAGGTTTTGCTGATGAATAAAGACCTATTTTGGTAAGAACTTGCTGTGCCTCAGTTTCACTCATGTAGCCACCCGTACCCCACAGCAGGTCACTCTAGATTCAGTAAAACCTTCATTCAAAACTACCTTGTGAATTACTGTAAATCTTCTATCTATCCATTATCAATAACCACTAGTCCAATGCAGGGTCTATCTTGGGAAGCACAGGGTGTGAGGTAAGGTACACCCTGATATAACACTAATTACACTGTGTGATGTATAACATTACCACCCACTCACCCTCACACTCACACTTTTCTGAACTGCTTGTCCCATACGGGGTCGCAGGGAACCGGAGCCTAACCCGACAACTCAGGGCGTAAGGCCGGAGGGGACACACCCAGGACAGGACGCCAGTCCGTCGCAAGGCACCCCAAGCGGGACTTGAACCCCAGACCCACCGGAGAGCAGGACCCGGTCCAACCCACTGCGCCACCGCACCCCCATATAACATTATCATTTTTTTTAATTTAAACTAACTATATTAACAGTGAAACTCATTTAACATAAAGAAAAAGCAAAAATATGTTTCCACAACCTCCTGTTTAGCCTCAGTTGCTGACAGATTTCTGAACACATCCAGTATCGATCAGCTCCTGGTTGCTTTAACATTTATTATTGTGCTCAATCAAAATGTTAATAATACAGACATTCCTAGATTTATTTACAGGCTATGTTCTCTAAAAATCACGGCTACGGATATGATAAATATTATACAGGAATTGTCCTTTTAACACTTATTTTTCAAACTACATTCAATTAGTGTGCATTAACAGTGTTGCTACTAACATTGGGCTCTAGAAACAAGATTCTGGAAGCATGATTTTTATGACATCAAGGCATGTCTTGTGCAACAGCAGTCTTGGTAGATAATTCAAAGCAAAGCTCTCAAACACTTTAGACTATATAGGGTTAGGTGACAACAGTAGAGTTCCCACCAACAGTCACTGAACCAAAACAATGAATAAAAATACATCAATAAGCTACAAAATACAATGAACAAATACACTACTATTCACAGCAAAAGCAAAAGAAACAAGACGAGCTTTGTAGAAAATGAAAACTTTGAGAGGCATTGCTTCATGGAAAAACAACAGCTTCCAATACCTGCTACATTACTTTGTCTCCACAAATTCTTGCTCAGGTCTGATTATTTACTGATTCATCCCATAAACATGCTCATCATATTTTTTGATAGCTAACACTGAAACCCCCCAATATGAAATGTGAAAGCTGTGGAAGTGAACTAAGTGGACCTCTCACTCCAGCTTTGGTTTGTTTCACTGGTAACTAATGGCTGGGATCAGAAACGCGAGTGACTGTCACTCCACAACAAGCATCCAGGCATATTTGGCAGGTTCCCTCCGAACAGTGAATCTGACCAAAATATGAGTCTTGTCAAATGGGAATGCACAGGATGTGTTTTTTTTTTTGTGTTCCTGGGTTTCCATAACAGTTAGGAAAGTCAAGTCAAATTCAAATGACAAGCATGACTTTGGACTGTCACTTGTGATCAGAGAATTAGGAGACAAACTTGCAGTGCCAACCCCTACTGCACAAATATCTGGTCCACACAGCCCACAGCCATCCCTCTCTCAGACACACTTTAGAATCCCCCCAAAGGCCAGAGTCCTGAGATTATGGACTCCACTGATTACAACGAGTCTGCTGTTATTAGCAAATTAAACTCTCACTGGTGCTTTGGCTGAACGTAATTCTCATAACAACAAAATCAGATGAAGGTCAGTCATTCATTCTCATTATTGTCGTAACAAAATTAATTTTGCTAGCAGATATCTTCAGTACACTCTTTCTTCACCCCAATAAAATGGCTGTGAATGGGTGTGAATGTAATCTTGATAGCAAGCGCTTTTTTTTACTTCTTTCTGTCATTTCATGCATTGTCTACTCTTCAGAATGTTAGTCTTCACTTCATGGCAAAAACCATACATCTGACCGGCCTTGAAAGTACTAAGGTGCAAATGTTATAATTGAACAGCCTTAGGAAATCCATAGAACTGGGATTTTATCTTATACAAGTTACCATTAATATTCTTGCACACGGCATTGCAGTAAAACTGTAAAGTAAAGCATCTGTTAAATAAATAAATGTAATGTAAATGTATGTCATGCCCCCGGGAACAAGCAGATCGCCAACACCTGTGACCAATCATTGAGACCAGGGAAAAAAGGAGCTCCGTGTCCGCAAAACGACGCTGATTCTTGCAATCTCCCTTGCGGTCTTGCAATTATCAGCGTCCTTGTTGTTCTGCTCTTTGCATGCTGCTAGTGTGCCTGGTTTTTGACCCATGCCTGTATTCTATGACCGCCGAGTTTTGCCTTGCCTGTATAACGACGTCTGTGCCTTGTACGACCTTCGCCTGTCCCTCACCCTGATCGTGTCCTGCTCTAATATCTTCGAGAAAAGGAATAAAACCTACACACAACTGGGTCCACTCTCACCTGTCTGCAGCCAGTTTGTGTGACAATGTGCGTGGTGGGTCTGGGGTTCGAGTCCCGCTTGGGGTGCCTTGCCACAGACGGGCATCCCATCCTGGGTGTGTCCCGCGTTCCCTCGGCCTTGCACCATATTTTGCCGGGTCAGGCTTCAGCCCACCACATCCCCGCTCGGGGCAAGCAGTTGTAGATGTTGGTTGGTTGGTATTAATTTTTCCGGGCCTTGAAAAATGGCAACAAAAATGTTCCAGTTCACAGGTGTATATAATGTATATGATAACTAAATCCCAGTTTTTTCTCTGAGCCTAGATGCTGTATTACACAGATTATTGGCGCATGCCCTTTCCAGCATCCTTGAACTTCTCCCAACCATCTGGAACATGTCAAATCCAGTCTCACTGTCATTAAGGGACTTTGTTCAGTGTCCAGATGTACAATAAGGCCTTGCTTGCCTAATCTGAAATGTTTCAGGAATTCCACCTGCGGATAAAATACTCTAAGTTTTGGTTACCAGAATCTGCAAAGCAGCTAAACAATTCCTCTATGTTTTTTTGACATAGTAGGCAACATACCAACTGTTGTGTAAGATCTGTACTTTCCACAATGGAACTAGTATTAGTTCTGTACTAGTACTAGTTTTGATAACATTACTTAACATTACTTAAGGGTATGTGTTGTAATGTAGAGTCATTCTTTCTCTGAAACCCTAACCTTTGCCCAGGTCATATAGGATTTTGTTTTGTGAATGTTCAGTTTGCATCTTTCAGCATTTAATTCCCCCAAATTCCCCCCTCCACAGAAGAAAAACTTCAAAAAATTAAGATTGATGAAAAGGTAAGCCAAAATCTTAAAAATTAAACATGTCACAGTTTAAAGCACTCTGTCAAAATCCATAAAATCCAAAATATATTGGATCAATACTACAAGATCATAAAGGACAGAAAACAGTGTCCAAAGCAATCAAATTTGTGTTATTTGTCATAAAAATACTTAAAACTCCACTTTCCTTTCAAACTGTTGTGAATTTAATAAATTACATTAAAAATGTATTATTTAAAAATAAATTACATATACCTCAGTAGATATACTCATCCATCCAATTTCTGTCACTGCTTCATAGATATATGTGTATGCTGGTTTTATTTTAACACCATTCATATTAAAAGTCATTTGCTGAAACCTATTACCATGCTAAATGAGACATTTCTGCATTGCATGATGCATTGTACGATACGTCTTTAATGACTAAATATCCTTAAGAACCACATGAACTGCTCAGTGCAACCTGCCATGAACCAAGAAGCCCACAGAGCAATTGGTATGGATAACTTCCAATCCATGCCTCAATCTGAATATTCCATCATTATAAGTCCTTCACTTTTTTCCTGGTTCTCATCTTTTGACAAACTCCTTCATTCTTGGCTGGTCACTACGGCCAACATCCCGCTTCCATCACCGCTTTACCTAGTTCCCTCATCCATGCTTACTGTTTCTTTCCCTAATCTTCCATTTGCCTCATAAGCTGCTCTCTTCGGGCTCTCTATTTCATAGTCCTTTGAGACTTCCCCACCAACCATCTGATGGTACTCAGTTTCCCTAAGGCTCAACTGAAGGAAAGCATCTGCAGTTAGAAAGTTAGACACTGGGGGATGGTGATGGTGTTGTTTTTGTGGAGGACCCCAGACATCACAAGGAAAACAAACAAAAACCAAAATATAGCAAGACAAGAAAACATTCAAACAATTTCACTCTGATAGTCAATATTTAAAAAATAATTGTGCTAAACTGAGGACTTATTGCTGTCTACCACTGATTTTATTGCTTTAATATGTTTGAATGATAATTAGTTCATGAAAGAATTTGTTTCAGCATGAATTCCTACTTAGCAGTAGCTGAGTATTTGACACAACAAGAGAAAACATACAAAGGTGTTGCATGTTTCTCACCCGAGGCATGCTGAGTGCTTTAATATAAATGGTCCTGTTGTTCATTGATGCAGAAAAGTACTTCAGATATTACTTTTACAACTGCCTTATATTCCACTATTTCTTTGCTAGATTTTTTTAAAAAAAGAAAAAAAAAAGTCAAAATCTTGCTGTTGAAAGTTTCCCCTGAAACTCTCCCCATTCGCGATGATTAAAATTCCAGTTTTTCGGTTTTGAAGACGTTCTGGTTATAGACTTCCTGCAGTCATAAGCAGTGGTTATGCATTTAGTATTTTATGACACCAGCACCTTTATTCTTCCCAGGCGTTTTGTGTTCTATCCTACAAAATTGCAGTCTTCGGATGCAGTTTCATAAAGAGACACTGTAAAGATAACTGTTTTACAGCGGTGTGTTTATCCTGTTTTACCTCGTAAGTCACTGTGCTGTCTCTGACCCACTTGATGTTTAAGACATTCATATATTTCTTAGTGCTCTCAACTTTGTTATAGCCGTAAATTTTACCATACCCCCCCCCCGTCTCTTCTTTCGGAACACGGAATTACAATATGTGTAAGAGGGCGAGCATTAATATAGCATGACAGTAACATCACAATACCACAATACTGTTCCAGCACGGTAGTTTTAACTGCTAACATTTATATTGCCTCCACACTATATTGAGTTAAGATATATGAATTTCTGTTCACTGTTACTACCGTAACATATTGTTCAATTACATGCGTTGTGTGAGCGATATAGATACTCAATAAAAACATTGTTTAACCTTTAATTGGGAACAATCTACTGTGCTACCAGTAGTGAAAGAGGACCTATGGCTGTATTTTGTAGGAGCAATAAGATATGTTGAGCCATTATTTTGAAATTGCATGCATTTTTTTCATTTTTAATTTCACAGCACTACACAACAGCAATATGTACATAAACCTTTTGTACCAGCTTGTGACTGTTGAATGCAAAAATATGAATACAGTTATGTACTGTACATAATTCTATAACTGTTATTCCTATATATACAAACATTCAGTGGCCGTTACATGGTATAGTTAGCAGTAATTATGAAATGAGACAAAGAGCAGTAACCTTAAATTGCATCTGATTTTGTTTGCATTGCGCTTGGAACAATCATTGTCATTATACCCCAGTGAAAGGAATAAATATGGTACATATTTATTCATAACAGTAAAACTGCTAAATAATGTGTGTCCATTGTCTTAAGCCAGTCATGCCTTTAACGTGCATTATGTTTAATCCAGTGCTGCCATAATAATGAGTACGTGATTCTTTCTTTCTCTAGTTTCAGCTGAAAAATAACAAGATTGGCACGTTGAATTTAGGTGATGGATGTGTGCAGCGATTTGTTTTGGAATAAGAAGCAGCCGAGCTCATTTGCGGGCAGACAGCATGGTAATGATTTGAGAGTGTCTCCACGGCTCTGATCAGATAGACTATGGATTTAGATGTCGTTGCTCCTGTGCTTACATAAAGGCAGAAGTTGGTTTTGTTGTCTGCGTAATGAAGAGAACAGCAAGTGGAAGTGTGCTGCAAGTCAGCTTTTGTGTACCTCGTAGTCAATTTAAGCATTTTCTTGGTATAAAACTTAATTTCTTATATTTCAGTTAAGCTTGTTGTAACACATAAATTGTCACATGAATAGAAAAATAAACCAGATGGAAAATTTGATCATTACAGTATGTCGGAAAATGTCAAATGATGAACGGATATTGTCTGATAAAATATATTTCTTCTTACAGGGATTGCTTAAATTACTTCTAGATAGGAAGATTTATTTGTCATATGTAATCATGCACCATATTTTTGTTATTTAATAATCTGGTTAACATCAAATTTTGGGAAGTAAATTTTGCATGATTCTTGTAGATGCAGAAATTGTAAAAGGGCACTGAAACCTGATATTTCCTTATTCAATGTTTGTACATTTTTGCCTGCGGCTGCTAGTTGTGTATAATTTTATGTTAAGAAATAAAAATGAGTGTATTCTGAATTATTTCGTGTATGTCAACCAGTTCTGTGTTGCCTTCAAACACTTTTGTTTCAAGATACAGAATTATTTCAAAATGAGGAATGCTTTCAATAATGAACGAGTGAAGGAGACTTGACTTGCTCCCTAGGACCTTCTCGCTAATGCAGAAAAACCCTGAGCTACCATAAGATGGAAGATTCTCCTTCACATAAACTAAGGACACCCCCCGAGTAGATCCTGGTTTGAGAGCTTTTGCTCGGGACGGGAAGGTCGCTCCTGTTTCTAAAAGGGATGCACAGAGATGGCATGCAGCCGGGGGCATAGCACGTCAGGAGCTGATCCCACTGCCAAACTGAGCAGAGGAAGCACCCCTGCCAAGCCTGGATGGCCATAAAAGGCAGCTTCAGAGCAGAGGCGATTGGCCCGACGATATCTCCTCGTTACGCCAATGTGCCAGCACCCAGAGGGGGGCATCGCAGCGTGGAGAGAGGTGTTTTCCTCCGGCTAAGATGGCGGGAGGAGGGGGCCGTCTTTGGGCAAAGGCAATGCCACGTGCCTGTCTGACGCTGTCGGCAGCTCTTTCTCTTTCTGCATCTGCAAACTGACAGGCAAGAAGTGCACTGAACCTCGTCAGGATGACGCACACCGTTTAACATCTGTTTATATTCATTTCTGTGTACCGGCTCCCTTCTGTCATTTCCAAGAGTTTTTCTCCCAAATGCATGATGTATGACACTGATCCTCAGCAGTCGCGCACAACTGTGGGAGTTTTTAAAGTACATCTATCTTGCCAGTTAAAAAAACACATTTATGATCTTCTTAGTTTGCGGTCAGTTATATCATTCTTCGCAGTACTTTTTCAATTACAAAACTTACTGAGTACCTTTATGCAAATGAAACTAATGCCTATTCTCATGGCGCCCCCACGGCTACAGGTGCGCTGCATGCTGATGGGATGCACATTCATAGATGCCAGCAGAGGAGAAGCTGTCATTTAGAATTGTCTCACCAATCAAGTCTCTGCGTGGATGGCTGCATACTTCGGCACTGCTCTGATTGGGCTGAATTGAAGTTTATTAACGTCAAAAAAAGCTTGTGACTTCTGTGTGTCCCTCCCGATTCCCGTTTGCCCAGGTCACGGCTTTGTTACATCCAATCCAACCCCACCCCGGGTTAATTTTTCATGACTTCCACAATAGACCGGCCTTTGAAAAGCCAGTGCCGCAACGGCAGAGATCCTCGGCAGCAGTCCTGTGGAATTAGTGCTTGCGGATGCAGACACCTCGACACATTCATCACGCCCTCTTGAAGTAATGTGCCCCTCGCACTCCTAGAAAGTTATGCAGAGTTCAGCAGCTAATTACGAGAAAGGTTTACCTTGCTACCATGTTAAAACAGCTTAATGAGATACGAGGTTCAGGGCAGCCACCTGGTGGCTCCGGGTTCTCACTGCAGTGCCCCCAGCCCTCCCACTGTATGACTGACAATAGACGAAAGTGAATCAATAGAGCCTCCCATACGCCCTCATTATTTCGCTGTGCACTGTAACTCAAGGCGACAGTTTAATGAAATTTTAAATAGCTACACGAGGAGCGACACGGGGCTGCTGCCAGACCGCTTCCTGACAGTAAGGCACTCTCCAGCGGACAGCCAGGGAGCGTAAAGTCCGAAGCGTTCATTGCACATACGAAATCGGTAGTTGTAAAATAAATAAATAAACAAACAAACAAACAAAAGCCCCATGGGGAAAAGGTCTCGAGGAGTACTCCACTTGCAAAGTTGAGCAGAACGCACTGGAACGTAACCGAAGGTCGGTGGCCAGGGGATCACATAGGTGAGGGAGCTAGGTGTGCATCTACTGATAGAGGGTTAGCATTGCTGTAAAGCTGCTCATTCCCTAATCCCCCCTGTGGTGAAGATGGATGTTTATCACTTCATTACCTGCTTGAATCCCTAGGGTAGCACTAAGGATCCGAGACATGGATAGAGTTGAAGTAGGGCTGGGGAGAGTTGTTTCTGGGGCAGTGAATTTAACTCTGTTATTTTCTCCTTCAATGATAGTGTTGTGGAATTCCCAAAGACAGCAAGGCGTATGCTTCAGCAGAGGCTTTATTCTAAGAATTGCAAAGGTGAGCCAGAACAATTCTGAAGTACCTGGGCAGAAGACATGTTTATGTTCTTATGTAGGGACCGAGAAATTTCTTTTACCTTACTAAACACAAAACGACACTTTAACTGGTTAATTGGATTCCAAACAGACATCCAGTTTGTACAGTTTTCAGTTTCACAAACCCCCCGTCAGCCTTTAAATCACAGCTGTCACCAGTCCACGAAGGAAGTCCAGGTTATTTGAACAGCCCAGGTTATTGGTGCCAGACCATCTGTGGAATTTCGTTTTATTCTGGCCTTTGGCTACAAAAAAACTTTGGGAAGTGCCGTTTTAATGCTGTGAAATGGTACAGCAGAATCACATCATTTAATAGCAGTCTCAACCACACAGATGTGTTTTGCACTTTGGTGAAGAATAGTACTTTCTGGTTAAACTAAATACTGGTGCCATATAATTTTTATTAGTTTTGTGATTATGAATCTAAATTTGAGAAATGTTATTGATGTTACAGAAATGCATTAATTCAAATAGCAGATGCTTTTCTCCAAAAACATACAGTTTACTGTATAATATAATACTGACTTCTTCACTGTGCACAAAATACTGTTATTCCTTCAGGAATTTAAATATACGAAATGCAGCTATAAATTACAGCTCAATTTATGAGAGTATGAAGACTAATATTTATTTATTAGGCCTCAGGAAGGAAGAAAAGTCACATAAAAACTTTAAATTTTAATTGCATTTTATTCCATGTTATTAGTTATTACATATACTACGTATATTACTAGTGTAGTTTGCTATGTCACAAGTCCATAGTGACATAGACAACACTTGTATAGATCTTTACAGAACATTATACTTCCACAGCTGGTAGCTGGACTGTGTGATTAAACATAGATTTGAACCACGGTCAGTCTGTTTGGAGTTCACATCATGTTCTTCTCATGTTCTCATGGGTTTTCTACAGGTGCTCTGGTTTCCTCCCACAGTTCAAAGATACTGATTTAGGTGAACTGGTGACTCAAAAAATTCCCCATAGTATGTGAATGTGTGGGGCATATTACTTGGTTAGATACCTGTAGGTAGCATAGCGTAGTACATCAAGCACTGTAAGTTGCCTTAGAAAAAGGTGTCAGCTAAATAAGAATTATTAATAATAGTAACTTGGAATAAATAAAGCTATCATATGGCTTTATACCCCAGGCAGTGCAGGTTGCTCTGGACTGATATGTACAATTATATACAAGTTTTTCAGGACTCACTGCGTAACTTATTCAGTGTATCATGGATATATCGTGAGCTGCAAACTGAGCCAAGAAATGGCTTCAAAGATGAGTAAACATTATGGTTTTCCCTGTTATTTCTGTGTTTCAGAGCTCCTGGCAACATTCAGAGCTGGTCCTTCCATCTGGCTTGAGCTTATCTTAGTTGTACCACTTTTTGCATGCTGTTTATTTCACTGTACTAGAATCATACTGGAAGATTTTGAGCCCAAATTGCAGCATGATATGCTGTATGCTTTCTCTTGTTACCGTGCATATTATTGACTGGCCAAACGATGGCCTCTCCCATATTCACAAATCATAAACACTCTATCTTGTCATCATGTGTTCTTGCTACATATGTTTAATTATACATCTTTACGTCTCTGCTTTATGGGAAAAAGTCAACAGCGTGTCCCCCAATGTCAAGTTTAATTAGCTCCCGAGACACAGATTAAAGTAATGAAAAAACAATGTGGCAGGCATACCGGCAAGTATACCCAGTTAGCTAAAGTCAGTTTATCAGCAACGAAGGGTGCTGCTGCTGGAAAACATAGGCCATCATCAAGTCTTAGACAATATTGGATGTGGCACACAGCACTGCAGAGCCACGATCTTTCGTGGCAAGTTGTGAAACAGTCAGACATAATCCCTTGGAGATTTTCCACTCTTTCAGCTTGTCCTCAGCTGGAGACTGCGGGCTGTTCTCACTCAAAGATTAATTGTTTCATGTAAGACGTTAACAAGATCAGAAAAGTTGATGGGTGATAACTGAAGTTAAGTTTCCACGGGAAGCTTGTAAAACACTGCCCTTGTCTCTGGAGTACACACATTCACACAAACACACACATACAGCAAAATTTTTATTTCTTGCTGTCCCGAAGGTTTCTACAACGCATGACTTTCTTTCCCATTAGATAGTCATTCATACTTCAAAATGCCAATGAAATTTATGAAGTCTAGGCCTGTCTATCACATACCTATACACACACACACACGAGTGCACAAGCGTATACAGTACAACCATGCAGCTCAACTTCAGAGGCTGAATTTTAAGGATGCTCTCCTGGCATGACATGAACAATCTTAGCTGAACAAAAGCAGATGAACATAGTCTGGGATCCACTTGCTTACTATTATAACCTGCTAATGTACCATCAGCTATAAGCTGCCTCTTGCTTTCGGTCTCCCCCCCACATTGCTGATTCTCTGAGCCTCATTGTGCACTGTGATAATCTCATGCTCAGCGTCTTGCCAGAGTTTTGCCTCTTTGAGGCAATGGTCCACCCCCTTCCCGTGTCTACCCTGGCACCTGGAGATTTGTGTGGGTGGTAGCCTTTCTAATTCACGCCTCGCGTGTTTATCCCACCACTGCCACCACCACTCCTATCCTTCACATGACTTGCCATCCGTTGCACGTCGACCTCCCACAGAGTTTCTTTAGTTATTGGTTTTCTTGCTCTTAGTGTTGCTGCATCTTCCTGCTAATGTTTGAACTGGTGTCTTGGCTGATTCAGAATAAGTTATGACTTATCACATCTTACAAAGAATGTAAATATGTCTTGTGTTTAGTCTTGGATTTTGGTGAATGTGCAATGAGGGTAATCTCTGTTGATTTTGCTGTTAAACCACAGACATTTGATTAAAGATCAGTGTGTTCCACTGATGTATGGATGAGTGACCCAGTGTAAGTAATGTATCTAACAGTGTTAAGTCACCTTGGTGAATAAGGTTTGTGGGCTGATAACACTACATCAAGTTCACTGGAAGTCGCTTTGGAGAAAAGCATCTGCTAAATAAATAAATGTACACGTAAAAACCAAAACAAAATTATTGCATGCTTTACTGATACAAGCTAAGAATGCCATAAAATTAAAATAATTTAAACTAATCACATGTAACATACCTAGTAATCATAGTATTTTCTGGACTCCTGGCTGAACTGCCACCACTGCTATTTGTGTAATTTTGGCAATCATATCACAACAGCAAAAACAATATGGCTCTGCCTCCTTGTCTTACGCAAATATAAAACTTTACTTTAACATTCATTTTGTGTTTAGTCGTCCAATACAGTACATATAAAAAGTGCTAAGATGCTGGTGAAATTAAAATGGAAAGTTGGAAAAGCAAAAGCTTAACAAGAAAATTCCAAATTTTGCCAGTGTTTTTGGTGTAAATTGTTCAACTGTCTGAATTAATACTGTACACCTATAATTTATACATTGTTTGCAAAAGACAAGTCTGTCTTACAAACAGATCGATTTGTGAACAGATCTCCAGTCTTTGTCTTGTTTGCAAGTTGAGAGGACATACAGTATAACCACTGAAGAACTGGACACATTCTGCAGTGAGGTTCTTGACATAATGGGGCTCTTGACATGAGAATGTTGTGCTGCAAATAATAGCATGGGTTTAAATTGTTGAGTTTCTTCTGTGTGAAATGTAAGTCAGAATAGTTCTGTTTCTTGAGTTAAAGAAACACAGCTGCATTAACTCTTAGCTGTTCATCATCGTATCTTGTGGAGCATAACCCCTTGAATAATTTAAACAGGGACGAATATTTTCACCCAGCCTCTTCTTCTGTCTATGACTTCAAAGTTCTCTCTGTAAGCTACTGACTCATTCTGGCCTTTATCCCTGAAGTTTTTGTCTTATGGTTTTCTTAGTTGTAATACTGAGAGCCACTCTGACTACACGATTGATCCAAAGTCCAGCCTACTGCATAACTGAAACTATATGATAAAATCCTGTTTTAGTCAGGATCCAGGTCACATTGTAAAGATAATGGGGATTTCTGGCCTTGGATAGCTCCTTTAATGGTGTCAACTGCCACCCCCACACCTCTGGGCCAACACGGAACACCTGGGACGCAACGCAGACTACAGCATAAAAGGCTGCGTCAAACCACCAGCTGATGCAGAACCTTGATCTGCCTCCTCGTTAGCGACCTTCTCTAGCCATTTCCTGTTCCCGAACGCCTTCCCCGAACCCGTCCCTTGTTCCCCCCGATCTACTGCCTCTTTCTGATCATCGAGCTCTTGCCTGTGTACTGACCTCACCTTTTGGATCCTCCCTGTTACGACGTTCGCACCTCGAAGACCCTTTGCCCGTTCTCTGACCTCCTCTCTTGGATTTTCCCGAAGACACCACGATTACCGCTCTGTACTTTTAGCAAAAGACACGCATCCGAGCTACCACCGCATCGTCCGTGGGACTGTGCAATTGATCTCTTGCCGGGTACCACGCCTCCGCGTAGTCGCATTTACCTGTTGTCCAGACCCGAGCAATCAGCCCTCCAAGCCTTAGAAGCCTTAGAAACAGGAATCATACGACCATCCACGTCCCCCGCGTCTGCCGGGTTTTTTTTCATCAAAAAAAAAGATGGGGGGGTTACGCCCCTGTATTGACTATCGGGGGCTGAATAGTATTTGTGTGAAGTACCCACATCCTCTGCCTTTGATCACAGCCGCCCTTGAGAACATTCAGCAGGCGCAATGGTTCACGAAGCTAGACCTGAGAAGTGCGTACAATCTAGTCCGTATCCGGCAGGGTGACGAATGGAAGACAGTACCACCCTGGGTCATTACGAATACCTGGTTATGCCTTTTGGTCTTGTGAACGCACCCAGTGTATTCCAGGCGTTTGTGAATCATGTGCTCAGGGACATGATCCACAAAGGCGTCCTGGTATATCTTGACGATATCCTGATTTATTCTGATACGTTGGCCAGGCATGTACTGACTGTCCGACAGGTGCTCCAGAGACTGTTGCAAAACAGATTATATGTGAAGTTGGAGAAATGTGAACTCCACAAGCAGAAAGTCTCCTTCTTGGGGTTCATACTTACCCGAGACGGCATTTCTATGGATCCAGGTAAGGTCCAGACCATCCAGCAATGGCCTCGCCCGACCACCACTAAGGCTCTCCAGCGATTTTTGGGGTTCTCCAATTTTTACCGCCGGTTCATCAGGAACTTCAGCATGATCGTTGATTCCTTTGCCCAAGCTCCCCTCTGCCTTGGAGACAGCAGAGTTGCTATTTCAGCATGTATTCCGGCTCTACGGTATACCCGAAGACATAGTGTCCGACAGGGGTCCTCAGTTCACATCGCGTGTCTGGAGGGCTTTTTGGAAAAAACTCGGGGTCACGGTGAGTATGACATCGGGATACCACCCTCAAGCCAATGGGCAGGTAGAACGGCTACAGCAAGATATCGGTCAGTACCTCAGAAGCTACTGTCTTGAACACCCAACTCACTGGGTTCGATATCTTCTGTGGGCAGAGTATGCCCACAATACGCTCACCCATACCTCTACAGGTGTCTCTCCATTCCAGTGCATCTTGGGGTACCAGCCACCATTGTTCCCATGGCAACCGGGATCCAGCGATATGCCTGCTGTGGACTCTTGGTACCAAACCAGCAGCGAGGTATGGGCAGCTGTCAGACGACACCTCCAAGAATCGCAAACCCGTATCAAACATCAAGCCGACCGACATCGGCGGCACCTCTCCCTTACACCCGGACAGAGGGTATGGCTATCAACCCGGGGTCTCCAAGGACCATATATGTCAAAGAAACTCAGCCCAAGGTACATAGGACCCTTTAAGATTATCCGCAGAGTTACCCCGGTCTCGTATTGCCTGCACCTGCCCCAACATCTACGCACACACCCGACGTTCCACGTATCCTTCCTCAAACCCTTGGCCACCTCCCTACACCAGCCCGCAACCACGCCTCCAGACCCGATTCTCCTGCCTGACGGTGGTGCACCAGCGTATGCGGTACGGGCGCTCCTGGATTCCCGCCATCGTGGAGGGGTACTTCAGTATCTGGTAGATTGAGAAGGATACGGACCTGAGGAACGGTGCTTGGTAGCGGCACGAGACATCCTAGATCCGAGCCTCATCGCCAACTTCCACAGGAGTCATCCGGATCGGCCGGAGTGTTCGGGACCGCTCCTCGGGGGGGGGGGTATTGCCAACGCGGAACACCTGGGACGCAACGCAGACTACAGCATAAAAGGCTGCGTCAAACCACCAGCTGATGCAGAACCTTGATCTGCCTCCTCGTTAGCGACCTTCTCTAGCCATTTCCTGTTCCCGAACGCCTTCCCCGAACCCGTCCCTTGTTCCCCCCAATCTACTGCCTCTTTCTGATCATCGACCTCTTGCCTGTGTACTGTGATTTTCCCGAAGACACCACGATTACCGCTCTGCACTTGGGTCCGCCGCTTCCTTCAAGACCCAACCATGACATCAACAAAATACCTTCCCTTTGAAAATCTTCTTTTTAAAATGTATTCATGCAATAGCTTATTTCATTGATCTGCACAGTATAACACATTCAGTCTGAATGAATACTTTCCCAATATTTTCAAGAGTTAATTAAAAATAATCTTTAAAAAACTTTTTAAAAATCTCTTAATATAACTAAAAATGACAGGGCACATTAATTTAAACAGACTCAACTGTGTTGACGCTCGGTAATTCGAATCATCTTGAATCAATAATCAGTATCTATTATATGAAAGGATTCTAAAGCAAGCACCCATACGTAAAAAAATAAGTAACTGCTGAAAGTTTTTGATCATTCTGTTTAACTTTAATCCATGTTCTGCTCTTCCTTTTAGCATCATTCATAAACAAGTCTGAGCAGTTAAAGAACTCTGCATCTGAGTATTGAGACCACTTTCAGATTTACCATCCAGACTTCAGTTTTATTGTTCTTTAAAACCCTTCAGCTTTCTTTCTAGCTCTTTCCTTGACACCTATCAGAACATGAAAGGTGGCAGCTGTTAGCAGGCTTGCAATACATATAAATGCTGCATACTTGGTTGCCTTCACACACACACACACACACACACACACACACACACACACACACACACACACACTCACTCATTCACTCACTCATTCACTCACTCACTCTGAAACAGCTTGGCTTGTCCACAGCAGAGCACAAGGCTGGAGGGGGAGGATACACACCCAGGGCAGGACACCAGTTTGTCGCAAGGTACCCTACGCAGGACTCAAACCCAAGACCCACCAGAGAGCGGGACCCGGCCAAACCTGCCGCACCCCCTCTACTTGGCTGCATAGGGTGGTTGTATTTACAGGGAGAGAAAAAACCATACATTATCAGTACAAAAAAATAACAAAGTATTACTCTTCTTTAGTCCTTCTGCAGGTAAGGTAAAGTGACAGTAAAAATCCTTTTAGAAATGAAGAAACAACTTCTTAAATCCAGGGTGTAATCAGCATTTGTGAAGTTACAGGTTTGGACTCTTGACAAACATATAGCCAAATGTTTATCTTGGCAACACAAAGCTGATTTTCATTTTTGATGTGACAGTAAGATTGAATAGATTCCCCTGTGAAGGACTGGCACCCCATCCACAATGTACATCTCCTTGCCTGAACCAAGAGATTCCAGGATAGGCTCTGGACTGTCGCAATCCTGACGGGGACAAGTGGTTAATGAAAGTGACTGAGTGTGGAAGATGAAAGAATAAAAGTGATGAATGACGAAAAATAAATACTATGGATTATTCAGTATGTCACAAAAGTAAAATTTATTTACATTGTATTCTTACAGCCTAGCAACCCTTTTCTCACAATTACTGGTAAACATGTAAATACGGACGAATTGAGTTTAGAGAAATTCACAATGCAAAGTCCAGTATTCTTAAAGGTAAAATTTTGCATAAGAAAAGGAGACGCAGCCGTGTTCTTTTCTGTTTCTGATGAGCAGAGAGAGCGTGGGAGAGAGACCACTTGCCCAATTTAGCGGGAATCACTGCACTCAAGTGTAGCCACAGAACAGATTGTCTAGTGGACGTGGTGCATTTGCCCAAAAGTCAAGAAAGCATGACATACTATATCTGCACGTAAGCAGTATGTTCCGCAGTTTGTCTGAATGCCGGGGCTCAGGAAACAGGAGCAGAGGATTGCCTCATGCTTCAGTAAGTTGTGATTAAGTGGAAGGCGTCCAGTGTTTCGGACTGCAATCCAATTAGGCTGACCTGATGAGGTTATTTGCTCTGTCTTCGACTGAAGCGTGCTGACAGGATCCATCTCTCAAGCAGTAATAAGAACACATAATTACAGCTGTCAACATGCCGCTCCTGGAGGCCAAACCCAGGCTTGTGGGTGCCTGTTTCATGTTTATGTAAATGCATGGTGTGTGCATGTCTTTATGTTTTCATCTGTGCTTTTCCTCTATGTCTGTGTGTACTTACTTTAATCTCACATCTTATTAACACATTTAAACAGACCTATTTGCAAGCTCTTTCAAAATAGAAAAGTCAACACAATGAGTGTTTTCCTTTGTCCAATTTTGTTTTCATAATGTGTATTTGTATTGTAATATGAACCCCTGATGATACATGAACTTGTTCATTTTCTTGTTTGTGTTGTTCTTGTTGCTTAAATTATTATTATTATTATTATTATTATTATTAACAAGAAGAATAACAGCAACAACAATAATAATAAGAAGAAGAAGAAGAAGAAGAAGAAGAAATATCATCATCATCATCATCATCATCTCACATCTTCCAAGGATTTAAATATAAACACAGGCCTTCATTCCTTTGGTCACTTCCAGCAAGGACACATGGGGACAAGTGTAAGGCAAGTGTAAGAAAACCTTCGCTCTGGGGGCTGATCCACTCCCCCATGGTGGCAAAGGCTTTCTCACACTTGCCTTATCACTTTTTTGGGGGATTCATCCAGGCATTTCTGTCGCTGCTCAGGGCCTAGCAAGGAAATGGATTCCCTCGGTTTTCCCTTTTTTCATCTCAAATTGCCTTCTACAGCGCAGGAGGTCTAACTAAAGACGCCCCTCGGAGAAGCTGTAAAGCTGAGTAAATATTCAGAAACATGCAGCCAGAGTTGGGTGTGCATTAATCCCTTTGTTGCTGTCCATCTGCCTGCGTTGAAAGTGTACTAATACTTCTGTGAAGCAAAACAATTCCAAGCATCAAAAAAACTGCTAATTCTCTCTCAGCAGTTGCCTCTTTCAGCTAAATGCAGTTATCCAGCAGTCTTACTCAGAAATTATATTAATGTGTGTGTCCAAACCGCTTTATCTATTAAGCACCCAGCTATGAGATTCAGATGTAGAGGCCATTTGCTCTTTTTTTTCTGCTTTTTTTTGCACGGACTACACTTAATTAGTTTTTGGCTCATAATTTATCTCTGCCTCACAGCTCTTTCTTTCCTTTTGTTTTCAGTCATAATATTACCAATATTTATCATGATAATTGTTGCAATATGCTGCCATAATTGTTGAACAAATTTTATTTATTTTGTTTAACAGCTGTCTGAAGCAGAAACTGCATCCCACTGCTACCTGAAAAGTAATTTACATCAAATGCTTTGAACTGAACATCAGTACTTTTTTAGCTTAGCAAGTAAATATGCATTTTAATATGTAACTACAGATGTTCTGAAATAATATGACAACTGTTTGCATGTTATTGACTGCATCCTATTTCCATTTGTCTTTCTGCCCTGAAGGGCTTTCTTCTGCAGGAATTGGTTAAGTGAGCCTTGCATATTGATGTGTTTAGTGTTGCATCTAAAGTGATTTGCAGAAATGAAGAATTAAGTTTTCTGCATTTATATTAATTTAAATTGTTACATGTGTAGCGCCATCCTCCGCTAACCTAACTATGAGGACGGTGTCCTGGGTTCTATTGTAAAACCTCAAATATTATAACCCAAACACAAATAGCTTTGTAACAGAGCAAACATCAAATTTATTTATTTTCCCAAACTTGTAAATAGAAAAACCCAACGTCATTCAACAGATTATTTAAATAAATGCAAACAAAGAAAACATTAAGGCTTCACAGCAAGTATGTATTTCAATATTAGAAACAAGTGACCTCACAGTTACACCTTCACTCCAAACATACGACTCTAGAAGTTTCATAGAGAACCTTCCCACTCTCAAACACAGAATACTCCAGAGTATTTTATCTATACGTAAAACACCCCTATGTTGCAGGCCTGATTGTAGCCTGAGTGCGTGAAGACCAAAAATATAATGGCCGATTCACTCTCACGAGCAAGGGGAAAAAACCCATGGTTTACCTCATCTGCTGTCCACGCAACAACCAGAAAAATCCAGGATTGTCCACTGGTGTTTCAGGAGCAGATGAAAACGCCAACGAGGCCCGAGGAACTTCATGTGTTGCTGGTAACACGAAGCGTTATCGGGCTGAAAACTCTCCATTTTGTAACACAGTTTGTCTCGTTGAAAAACAAACAAGTACAAAATGGAAATGTGTCTTCATCAACTCTCTAAACAAAACACAATCAAAATAAAATGATGTTTTCTGTCTTTGGTTGCTTCGGAGCAACCTGAAAATACGAATTCCTCTTTCCTCACACCTCGAACACTGCAGAAAAAATCACTTCTAGAAGCATCTCGAAGCTTCTCCCCAGTGCGTTCCATTCCTCTTTCTCTAACTGGTTTCCCCGAAACCAAAACCCAATCAATTTACAATTAAAGCAAAACTGACAACATCACACACAGATTGTAACTCCCAGCACGTGTTGGCATGGCTTCAAACAAACTAAATGCTAAAGTCATGAAACTTCATTTAAACCCTCAAAAAAAGAATGAACAAACTAGTAGCATTACGGGGCTACACATGTACTAAAAAAAATTTATGAGGCTCTGCAGCACACCAGAGTACAGCAAGACTACTTGGTCCTCTTGGTCACAACTCCAGTTCTTTAATGATTATTGAGCTATCAAAACACGCTGGCCTTGTTCTCCAAGAGAAAGTGAGGTGTGGTGTGACCTCACCTTTACTTGGGAAGCATTCACAAGCTGACCTCCTTTCCTTACTCAGAGCAGCAATTTCTCAACATCTTTTCTGTGCCTCTTGAATTTAAAAGGAGCCTTCTGGTCAACACAGGAAGTGTTTTGACTACTATCAGGGTTTGTCTGCGGCATGCTGTTGTCTGCCCCAAAAGGGCTTTTCAAGGGAAGAACGTATGAGGGAAAGTCACTTTAGGGACATATTAGAACTTCGAGAATGTTACATTACTGAAGCTCTCAAAAGTAGTTATTTCAATGTCCCTCAGGAAATTAAAGAAGTAGGCCACAGAGAAGAACTGATTTCTTTATGTGTTTTTTTTTTCCTAGCTTTAAACCAGTAGAAAAAGATTTCAAATTGTTTCTACATCATTGGTAAACATGTCAGATCATATCTAAATCATTGCTGAACATGTCAAATCCATTGTATTTGGAAAATATGTGGCCTGTTGGTATCTGCAATCAATTAAGAACGATACAAAAAAATTCTTCAACAACTCTCTGTGGCAGAGGTGACACTGGTGTCTAGAACAGTGTCACTTTTTAAATTTTATTATAATGAATACACACACATATACTGTTTTAAACCACTTGTCCCGAGCGGGGTTGCGGCAAACAGGAGCCTAACCCGGCAACACAGGGTGCGAGGCTGGAGAGGGAGGGGGCACAGCTAAAGCGGGATGCCAGTCTATCGCAAGTCACCCCCAGCAGGACTTGAACCACAGATCCACCAGAGAGCAGGACCCAGTCAACCCTGCTGCACCACCGCACCCCCTTTATGACGACTATCCAGACTGAAATAAATTTCTGAGTGATCTGAGAATCAGTTGTTAGATAGGGGCAGATCCACAAAGGATGTATCTGCAGGTCCGAGTTGTGGCTTTGATGTGCTGAGAGAAAGACTTGAGTCAATCATCACTCCCAGACTCTTAGCTGAGGAGGTAGGCAAAATATATATATATATATATACACACACACACACACACACACACACACACATTTTCAGAACCGCTTGTCCCATACGAGGTCACAGAGAACCGGAGCCTACCCGGTAACACAGGGCGTAAGGCCAGAGGGGGAGGGACACACCCAGGACGGGACGCCAGTCCGTCGCAAGGCACCCCAAGCGGGACTCGAACCCCAGACCCACTGGAGAGCAGGACTGTGGTCCAACCCACTGTGCCACCACACCCCCCTATATATATATATATATATTTTATCACTAATTTGACACATCATTTGCTTTAAAGTAATACTAATATAGAACTATAATAATTTACAGTGCAGTATTATATTTTCATGCTGCACCATAAATTTCAGCTTCATTTCTAAATCAATTGCCTTCCGCTTTTTTATTTTCAGAAAGGAAAAGAAATACCCTTTTTAGAATACCCTTTCGTTCGCCAGCTATTATAAATAAAACGTGCTTGATACCCAAACACTGACTGAGAGCCAGACAGTAACACACTTGTGGCAGGAGTTATCATACAGCAGATGGAGAAGTTGTTGTTATACGTTACAACCAAACATTATGACTAAAAAAATTATATGAGGTTAATGGGATGGCCATCATAAGTCCTATTAGTCATAAGTTACATATGTCATAACTCTTGGACTACCTGTATTTTCTGCACACTTTATTAACCTCTATTTAAAAACCCCTTCTGTGTGGAAACATCACACCTGCATTCAGTTTCAGGCATTGATGAATATAACACATTATGCATTATATCAATTCATTACATATAATACATAGCACCCCCAGTGAAAGCCAGCAGGAATCGAAGGGGACCATGAATGGCAAGAATAAAATAGTGACACCGGGCAACCAAACATTACAAACGTGCACAGCATCTCACTCCAGTAAACAATCAACAACATTAAAAACATTAACATAGCAGCAGAAGGTCTCAAACCTAATTAAAACAACATGAACACACCACCCTGCAAAGAGTAATTGGAAGGCTCCCCTTACCCCGCCTCTATATTATGTTTTATATCATTGTATGCTCCAGTGCTGGAGAAAGCAGCTTTTCTGATTACTAATTATGCCTGCTATGGATAGTAACTGCCAGTGATGTGATAGTGTAGGTTGTACCTTAGCAAAGTCCAAATTATTCTCATTAGGCTTGTTACCCAACTGTTTTGTTTCTATGTTTTTTCATTTAGCAGACACTTTTCTCCAAAGTGACTTCCAGTGAACACTATGTAGTGTTATCAGCCCCCACCTTATTCACCAAGGTGACTTACACTGATCAGTCACAACAATAAAACTACCGACAGGTGAAGTGAATAACATTGATTATCCCATTACAATGGCACCTGTCAAGGGATGAGATATATTAGGCAGCAAGTGAACAGTCAGTTCTTCAATCTGATGTGTTGGAAGCAGAAAAAATGGATAAGCGTAAGGATCTGAGGGACTTTGACAAATGCCAAATTATAATTCCTAGGTGACTGGGTCAGAGCATCTCTAAAACAACAGGTCTTGTGGGGTGTTCCCGGTATGCAGTGGTTAGTACATACCAAAAGTGGTCCAAGGAAGGGCAAACCGTGAACTGGCGAAAGGGTCATGGGCGCCCAAGGCTCATTGATGCATGTGGCGAGCGAAGGCTAGCCCGTCTGGTCCAATCCCACAGAAGAGCTACTGTAGCACAAATTGCTGAAAACCTGAATGTTGGCCATGATAGAAAGGTGTCGGAACACACAGTGCATCATAGCTTGCTGCGTATGGGGCTACGTAGCCACAGACTCGTCAGAGTGCCCATGCTGACCCCTCTCCACCACTGAAAGCGCCTACAATGGGCACGTGAACATCAGAACCGGACCATGTAGCAATAGAAGAAGGTTGCCTGGTCTGATGAATCACGTTTTCTTTTAGATCATGTGGACAGCCAGGTGTGTGTGTCGTTTAGCTGGGGAAGAGATGGAAGCAGGATGCACTATGGGAAGAAGGCAAGCTAGTAGAGACAGTGTATTGCTCTGGGCAATGTTCTGCTTGGAAACCTTGGGCCCTGGCATTGATGTGGATGTTAATTTGACATGTACCACCTATCTAAAGATTGTTGCAGACTACGTACATCCCTTCATGGCAACTGTATTTCCTGATGGCAGTGGCCTCTTTCAACAGGATAATGCACACTGCAAAAATTGCTCAGGAATGGTTTGAGGAACATGACAAACAGTTCAAGGTGTTGACTTGCCCTCAAATTCCCCAGATCTCAATCTGATCACACATCTGTAGGATGTGCTGGAAAAACAAGTCTGATCCATGGAGGCTCCACCTCACTACTTACAGGACTTAAAGGATCTGCTGCTAAAGTCTTGGTGCCCGATACCACAAGACACCTTCAGAGGTCTTGTGGAGTCCATGTCTCGACGGGTCAGAGCTGTTTTGGCAGCACGAGGGGCACCTACACCATAATAGGCGGGGGGTTTTCAGGTTTTGGCTGATTGGTGTACACTGCTAGACACACTACTTAGAGAAAAATCACTCACCCCTACACACTCTCTCTGCCACTCACACACTACTGATGACTTTTAGAGTTAATCAACCCACCTGAAGAGCATGTCTTTAGACTGGAGGAGGAAATCCACACAGAGACGGGGAGAACATGCAAACACCATAGAGACTGAGCAGTAACTGGACCTACATCCTTTCGCACAGCAGCACTACTCACTGCACCATCATGCCACCTGTCAATGTTTAACATTTTTCTAACATCACACTGTGGCTCAAACATCCTTTGGCGACGTTTTTAGATATTTTTGAAACCAAAAAGCACATTTCAGTATACAGACACTTGTCCCGAGCGGGGTTTCGGCAAACCAGAGCATAACACAGGGCACAAGGCCGAGGGGGGAAGGGGACACACCCAGGCCGGAATGCCAGTCCACCACAAGGCATCCCAAACAGGGCTCAAACCCCAGACCCACCACATAGCAGGACCCGGCCAAACCCGCTGCACCACCACACCCTTCACATTTAAGTATATTTTTAGTAAAAAAAAATGTACTTTTTATGTTCTACAGTGAGTACATGTTTCTATCAAATTTTTAGACGATCACAACTTCATCAAAACTGTATTGGGGCATTTGTCTTTACAAGGTAAGTGCGTCACAGAGTAAAAACCTCCGCCATTTCTGTGGTGTCTGTACAACCTTCTGTCATTAAAGACTACAAAAAAGGTGAATCTTTTTAGTTACTGTTGGAAGTGGAAGATTTTAAATGGATACAGTCAGAATTTTTTTTTTTTTTTGGTGAGGTGTCAGATGAATTAGAGGAAACCCACTATTTTCACACCAATATCCGATGTCCTGCATCTAGTCCTGAAAAGCCCCAGTATCTTTGTCTGTGAGGTATTTAAAATACTAATATGAGTCTCAGTCTGTGAAAATCACAGCCATCAATGACTCACCACATGCTATAAAACCACAACCTTGAGAAATATTTGCACAGGTAGTGTGAAACCACCGGCTAAGAGAAGTACATATCCAAACCCTGTAAAACCATAGCTGCGGGAAATATACTGAAAGAGACACATAAAAACGTTGCCTTGAATAATAGGTCGAACCACATTCTCTAAAGAATCACAACCCCTCAGAATACATCAAAAGAGACATAAAAATTTCTGCCACTTGTATAGGTAGCTACTGGAATATGTATGCGGTGACAACAAACAATGCTTCAGTAATAGTGTGTTTGTACCGCAGCCCACTGTCAGTTGTGGGATGCAGTTTTGTTCACTCTGAGCTGTAGATTGCTTTGGAAAAAAGCATATATGTAAAAATGCAAATGTTAAAAAAAAAAAACAGAGCTTGTGTGATACGTTGAAGCAAACACTGTAAAGAACATGTGTCGGCATGTATACATCACTGTCTGTTGGTGTAATGCACTTTTGTTTTCTCTGAGCGTTTTGTTACTTTAGACAAGAAGCATCTGCTACATGAATTAATGCAATTGTGACTGTAACCCACAGCCTCAGGAACCGCAGTGAAGCTGACGGTAAAAACCACTGCTTCGGGATCTGTAAAACTCTTCAGTCTAAGTAGACACAGCACACAGATACTGTTTTAAAAAGAAACGCTGCCCTAGGAAATGCAGAGAGGCAGACATGATACTGGCGCGCAAGTGGATACAGTAAAAAACAGCAGTCTCAGAAAGGATGCTGACGTAAAGAACGTAAAGCCCACTGCCTCAGGAGAGACAGGTCTGCTGGCAGAGCCATGGCACTTCCTCTGGAGACCAGCTCCACATACTCCACGCGCAGAGCCTTCGATTCGGGAACTGTGTCACAAACGTATAGCCTCTTCAACAATTTTCTGAACAATAATTTAAAAAAATAATCAGTCAGACCAGCAACGAACGTACTGCATAAGTGTAACTGTGACACAATAGAAGCACACTTTTTTCTTTTTTTTTTTTATTCTAGCAATTTAGTAATCAGCTGATATTGAACTGATAAAGCTCTTTATAGCTTCAGTTATTAAGGCTGAGAAAATGTGATTCATCTTAGTGCACTTACTGTGACTCAGAGACAGCAGAAAACAAAGGAGGCTTGGCCTGTACCAGACAATCTCTGTTCTCCCCAACATCGTTGTCCCTTCCCTCAATCGATATTTTGAACCATACTTGACACTTAGACTTTTTTATAAGGTGCTCAAAGCTCCATGAGTGTCACTGTGCACCTGTAAGACATCCTGTAAAATGCTCTTTCTCTGCTTTGCCAGCTAAGCCCAGGTTGCACCATCAAACTCTGGCAGGGACCCTGTTTGAAGTGTAAATAAAAGCAGATGTCGCCCCTTGCAGTCCTAAGGTAGAGTGACAAAAGTCCAATAGAATGGAGTGGAGCAACGGCAACTTCCAGATACAGGCATGCATTGCTTAACGACGGGGATACATTCTGAGAAATGGGTTGTTAGGTGATTTCGTTGTTGAGCGAACATCATAGAGTGGACTTATACAAACCGAGATGGTATAGCCTACTCCACACCTAGGCTATATGGTATTATAGCCTATTGCTCCTAGCAAGAGACGCGGTAAACACGAGATTTATGACGCTGCTGCTTCCCTAACACAGCACACTGTTTTGCAGCAAACTTTTTTATAAGTCAAAAGAGTACACTGTAAAATAACAATAAAAAGTACAGCATAGTAAATACATGAACCAGTAACAGGTGTTTATTATCGTTATCAAGTATTATGTACTTTACATAATTGAATGTGCTATACTTTCATATGACTGGCAGCGCAGTAGGTTTGTTTACACCAGCACCACCAAGAACGCGTAAGTAACATGTTGTGCTACAACACTACGACGGCTACAACATTTTTCAGCTTTATTATAGTCTCAAGGGACGACCGTCGTACGTATATGCGATCAGTTGTTAAGTGAAACATTGTTAAGCGGTGCATGACTGTACTGTGATGAAGCAGAGGCTTTCTGACCCCTACAGATCCATATTAATATGAGCACACATTGAGGAATGGATGAAGACCAAGTCACAGGGAATACAAAAGACAGAATCTGAGGGAGAGGGGTTCAGTCATTCTCTCGTGGAATTGAACAAGTCACACACGCACACACATTGACTGAAATCGCTTGTCCCGAGCGGGGTCGCAGCGCACTGGAGCCTAACCCGGTAACACAGGGCGCAAGGCTGGAGAGGAAGGGGACTTGAACCCCAGACCCACCGGAGAGCAGGACCCGGCCGAGGAATTGAACAAGTCCCGTTCATAAATAGAGTTCCCTCTAATGCTATTTCATGTTGATTCTTTCTTCTCTTTAATTACTGAGCCTTCCCAGTACTGCATCTCTTGATTTTGCATTGAGAACCATGTAAGGGTCTGCACTGGAAGAGTATTGTATTAATATTAGATGTCTCTAAATCAGAGATTAAAATGATTTTGCAGCAAGTGCAGGTTTGGGCTCCAATGGGGAAAAAAGCTACACAAACAGAAGCCGCTCAGGACGAATGTTTATTGGGACAACATCGCACAACAGCAGGTATCAGGGGCTATGAAAGGAAATAATGCCATTTTCCTCAAGGACCTGCTTCTCAAGTCAACTTTGCAAATTCCCCAATAGGTGCTCACCCCCCGATAGTCCTTGACAGTCTACTGTGCAGTTGCACAACTATTTTACATTTTCCATAACTCCCATTATTTAAAATTACTTACAATTAACACCCGTCCCCCCTCAAAGGGGGGAAACCCTTCGGTAATGCAAGTCATTGCATTTCCGCACATTGCCAGATGCAGTGTGATCAAGGCTATCAGATTTTGAGTTGTTTTGTGCAAATGTACTCTGTCAGTCTGAATGGAGAGATAATTGCACTCCTGACAAAAGAAAAGGAGACAGAAATAGAGCAAATAAGTCCCTTGTGTGTTTAATTCAGGTAACCTTCAAGATTATGTCCTTGACTCCAAAAGACATATCAAAAGGAGTACCTATTCACCAGTGGAAATACTAATCTCATCATACACTGCTTAGTGTTCCATGTGAGCAAACCATGAGCAGCCCACCAGACTGTCTTGCGAAAACAAATGACTTCACTCTGAGATCAAGGCTTTTTTTGGTTTGTCTGCTTAGCCCCACAATGTCTGACTCTTCACGCCTCTCCATACTCAGCGGTTCGTTGTTTTGGTGAACATATTCTGATAGATATCAGAGTGAATTTAATCCATCCTCTTATCACCTGAGGCAAGCCTCCTTAAAATGGAGTCATGGCACATCTGCTGCAGTTTGTGGTTTTCATCCAGCCTGCCTTATTTGCTTAGGTAAAAAACACCTTGATCACCCAATCTGGACTGCATCGGGAAGCCTTACTAGCTGCTGAAAGTCCAAGGTCAGCAACAATGTTAGACAGTTTTCACTCAGCAACTTAAGGTATGGGCGAAGAGGGACCCTCTCTTCTCCACTTAGGTGGAGGTGGGCTGATTTTTGTGTCTTTAATCTTGGCCAAGGCAGGCCTCTCTGTGCACTGCTTCACCGGACTAGCTGCTCAGGGCGTTCAGCAGTATGCTGTTTTAAGGAACACAATGCTGCTTTTTGCCTTTGTGATGGAATGCAGATGAAATAACTTCTTATCTCTCTCGGGCCAAGCTGCCTGCCTTCGCGTACAATTATGAGAACTGGGGAGCGATACTTTTTTCCATTTATTCAGCACCGTACATTGTGCAGCTCGGTGGATTGGATTCGAGTTGGTCGCAGCAAAAACAGGACCTCTGCTTTTATTCAGTCATTGTTTAACTTTCTGTAGGGAAGTTTATTTAGCAGAATATGCTGGCTGAAGCACTTGTCCAGCGAATCCACAGTGTATCCTGGTTTCTGTTCCAATTAGCCTTTTAATTAGATAAGATGAACATGTTAGAGAGGAAAAACAAGTAATTAGGAGACGAAGGTTTAGGATAATAGGGGCAAGGCACAGTGCTTTGTCAATGCCTGATTTTTAAGGATTGCACCTGATCGCCTGCCTGTTAGCTTATTATTGGAGCCAGGATGTTGCCTGGCAGAAGGAGCAGTGGCCTTAACATCCTAATGGGATTCCATTGGCAGGAGGGGGGCAGGAGGGGAGCAGTGAGGTGCGGCTTCAGAGCACGAGTTGCAGGAGTATGGGGAGAAGTGAGAAAAGGAGGTTATCTACTTGCCTGGGAGACACCAGCATGAAAGCAAGGGCAGGAGGGCAATGCAGATTGTTCATGACTAGCTCGGAGGAGTCTGCAATGAGCATGTGGCACGGGGTTCATGCTGCCTTTCTATGCTACTAGCCGCGCAGTCATTTATGTTCACTAAAGTGATTAAGCTTCCAGGAAACAAGCTTTTCCACAAATATACAATCCTGGTTATGTAAGATATATAGAAAAAGTTAAGCTGAGACAAGTTCAGGTGTTCTAGGCCACTTTCCATGGTATGCGTGAAATTTTTTTTTCGGGGCTTCCTTTGACTGATAAAACAGATTTTTCAGTTATTGTGTCTTGCACCAACTAACATACACACACATACACTTTCTGAACCGCTTGTCCCATACGGGGTCGCGGGGAACAGGAGCCTAACCCGGCAAGGGGGGAGGGGACACATCCAGGACGGGACACCAGTCCATCGCAAAGCACCCCAAGGGGGACTCAAACCCCAGACCCACCGGAAAGCAGGACCCACTCCAACCCACTGCACCACCACATCTCCACTCTAGCTAACATATGTTCATGAAATTAAAAACATCATTAAAAAGTTAGGAGTTCAGAAAAAAGCACTGTAATTATTGTCCAAATAATGGCTGTACAAATACTTTAAATACTTATATTTCAATAAAATTTTAATTTTGAGGAGTTACATATTTCAGGAGTGTATATGAAAGTATATATGTACTTTAATAGATAATTTCTTTGCTTGGGGTTAGAAGAGAAAGTATTTTGAAGTGATAGATAAGGGTCTGCTGATATGTTATTTTAACCAAAATCATTTTGTTTATTATATCCGGAGACCACTCGACTTATGCAAATAGACCGTCCTCAACCCCTTATCTAAGTCGAAATTTATGTATGTCGGATTCCCCCTCTCCCTCTGCTACCAAGCCAAGCCTTCTCGTTTCCTTCGCATTTGTTGCAAACACGGGTCTAAAAAAATTACACAATATAATTCTCTAGGAAATGTCAGACATATTAAATACTGTAATAAGACAGGCCTAGTCAATGAAAAATTTTACATTTGTATGAAGCATAAATTTAATTAAAAAAATAGACTACTGCATACGGTATGTGTATGATATTGTACTGTGCGTGCTTACCTTATATCTAGTAGTATGCTGGCTCACAAGAAGGTGCTGTTGTTGCATAATTCATAATTTTCCCATGTCAGTTATTGCACCTTGATGTTTCTTCATTATTATTGTTGTTTTCATGCTAGCTGTTCCTTTCACGTGCTTCTTTATACGTGCAGCATCTTTAATATTGTATTCACAGTTGATACGGCTAAGCCTTGTTCCTGTGCTATAATCGATAACCTTTGTCCACCTTCATACTTCCTTAATATTTTCAATTTCATCTCCAAATCGATTGTTGTACGCTTGTGAGATGGTTCTTTTTTTCCTTCAAGTGTACCTGTACCTGTAGTGGTTAGAGTGACTGCCTTTGGACCCCCCCCTGCCTCCAGGTTGTAGGTTCAAGCCTTTCCCCCCAGCTGTAGTACCCATGAGCAACATATTTACCCTGAATTGCTCCAGTAAAATTACCCAGCTGTGCAAATGGGTAAATAACTGTAACCTTAACATTGTAAATTGTTTTGGAGAAAAGCATCAGCTAAATGAATTACTGTAATGGGTAAAAACTATAGAAAAAAAAATTTAAAAACACAAAAAGGTATGTTCAGGGCTCCAAGCATGTGGAAACTGGGAAGATGCAGCTTCCTGACTATGACAACTTGTGCTTAATGTAGAGTGGAGGTTTTGTGTAAAATAAAATTGCTATCCGTAAATATACCTGGTACTTTTTTGTAAATTCAGTTTTACACAAGTTGAATTTACGTAAGTAGAGGGGTGTACGTACACACACATTTTCAGAACCACTTGTCCCATATGGGGTCACAGGGAACCAGAGCCTACCCGGCAACTCAGGACATAAGGCCAGAGGGGGAGGGGACACACCCAGGACGGGACGCCAGTCCATTGCAAGGCACCCCAAGCAGGACTTGAACCCCAGACCCACTGGAAAGCAGGACCTGCTCCAACCCACTGCGCCACCGCACCCCCACTGGGGTGTATGTATATCTTTATTAACATTTAGCGATGTTACAGAAAAATATCTGAAGAAAAACTGATATGTCACCACCTTGAAAACCACCTTGAAATAAAAGTAAAACCAATGCATGTAATGTAAATGAGTCAATAACAGCTAGTAGAGCTCAGTTTCTTGTACTGTAGTTGCACTGAAATTTGCACAGCGCAATCAAGTGCTGTTTTGGATTATACACAATGACAGTCAGTAGCATGATTTCTTTTCTCTCGCCTTTTCAAAATCTTTGTCTGCGTGCTGTCATGCCGATGTCAGAAACTGAATGTGAATATTAGCCTCACTGGGGTCTCTTCGTTTCATTCAGCTGGAGCACTGAGAGTAGTTTCAGATGATCCACATTTTCATTTGGTCCTCCCCACCTAACTTTCTGCAAGCCACTGTCAGGACTCATTCAACAGTGCATCAGTCATCATGACACGGCTGTCTACCAGTCAGGGTATGACTTCTTAAGGCGGGTCCTTCCACTTCACAGCCAGATCAGATGTAATAAGAGAGCTGGGAGCCTGCTGCCAGGTATGTACACTGAGAAGTGTTAAAATGCGTAAGTTGATGGGTAGCACGGTGGCACAGGGAGTAGAGATAATGTTTCACAGTGCCTAAGTGGTGTGACAGGATGTGGGTTTGATTCCCGCTCAGTCTGCGTGTTGACTGTGTGGGGTTTCCTCCGGGTGCTCCACTTTCCTCCCACAGTCCAAAAACATGCTGTTCAGGTTCCCCCATAGTGCGTGAGTGACATAGAGAGTGTGTGTTTCACTGATGTATGGATGAGTGACCCAGTGTAAGTAGTGTATCTAGCAGTGTAAGTCACCACAGTGAATAGGGCATGTGGGCTGATAACACTACATAGAGTTCATTGGAAATCACTTTGAAGAAAAGCATCTAAATAAATACATGTAAATGCCACACAGGTACAGTTCAGCATGTCACATTAACCAATGAGGTGTCCACCACCCTCTTTACTGGGCTTTCTGATTACCAAAGCAACCAGGATCATCTTCTTCTTTTGTTTCAGCATTCTATTTTAGTTCTAGTTCTCTAATTCTATTCTACACTATTACAGTTCTGTAATTTGAGTCCCTGGTCACAGTCCAAAAGTACAGACTTGACCTATTCGATGTGTGTGAAGTTACACTGTTATACCACTACAATCATTTAAAGCTTAAGTTTTACCGAGTGGTAATAATTTAGAAGACGTTTCATATAATTTCTTCAATAACCTTTGCTATAGGCAAAGTGTAGTCTTTCTATAAATGCTTTACGGAAAGAATTATTAAAGAAGCTTTTATTTATATTCATTCTCAATCCAAAGACCAAATTCAAGTGCTCTTTGACTGGTGCCATACACACAGGAAAGCTATTATTTCTTTAGTGCAGCCATGCACTCATGCACCAGTCCTGCAGAATTATAAATACATTCTACTTGCCTGTATTCATATTGCTACAGTTCTTATAAATTAAAAATAAATTAATAAAAAATAAAAATAAAAAACACCTTTGTCAAAACACTATACATTTGCAGATGCGTACAACTGCACACAGTTGTTCCAGAAAAAGTTTTTACTCAGATATTTGTGCTCTACATACACAGCTGAAATGTCACACTCTATTTGTCAGTTTTTCACACAGATTGTCTGCGCAAATAAAAGTCATATAGTTCTATGCCCATTTCAGACATATGAAAGCATTAAAAATACTTGATGAACAATTATGTGGATTTCAGACACAGTTTTTAGTACATTATGTAAAGTTTATGTGCTGTAGCTGTTTTATACATGTTTGCATGAGAACAGTGAATACTGTGCAGTATTATAATAATATATCCAAGGTAAGAAACAAAATTAAACTGTACAATGAAACCAATTGTGTTTTTCTCTTTTTGGAGGATTCATAGCCTTTTAAAATGTCCTTTTCCTGTTCTGCTACTATATGCAGTTTATAGATCATTTTTTTCTGTGGTTCTGTTAACACTCAGTAATATTTTTTAGATACAGCCTTTTTCCATTGCTGAAGGCTTAATATTCATTCTGTCTTCTGGGTTTCACAAAATAAGCAAGCTGCTTTATCCATGAAGCTATTTTATGTTTATAAATAATACATGTATGCACCATACATTGTTTATACTGTATACCAAGAACTGGAATCCCAAAGTTTTGCATTAGAACTGGATATTGAACTCAAAGCCTTTGTATAACTGTTTTTCAACGTATAGCATTTTACCTATTTTATAAAATTGCCCCAGTAAGATTGCCCCCAGGTAAAGGGCGACAAGGTAAATGATTTAGGAGGAAGATCACATAAACAAGAATAATGCCTGTGACTCTGGAACAGTTTCAGAAGAGAGTATCAATTTCAGCCTCCATGAGAAGTCGATTCCTGCTGTAACACGAACATGAACCCTTTGTGCATGTTGTTATGAATTAATAAAACAAAGTGCTTGTACCAACTGATGAAGCATTATTTATTCCCCAGCACTCCACAGGAAAAATGAAACAAAATGAAGCAATGGGTGGCTAAGTTAGCTAAAAATTATATCTAAGTAGTTTGTTTATTTTATTGGAAAACATTTTTTCACCTTGTTTATGAAACAGCTAAGATAATGTGTCACATGGTTGTGCCGCAGGCAGTTTGTGAGCCTTACGACTTCTGTGCTGTGGGTTTTGATTTCGTTCAGTCTGTGCTTCTATGTTCTCACCTTGGGTTTCCTTTCAGTTCTCCAGTTTCCTGTGTCATATATATACAATATATAATTTTTATTGTACATGACATTACACTGAAACACAGTGCTTTTTATTGTATTTTTTTAAAAAAAAGTTTTGTCTTACTTTCAAAGTGATGCACACACACTGTCGGAACCGCTTGTCCCACACAGGGTCGTGGAGCCTACCCCGTAACACAGGGCATAAGGCCAGAAGGGGAGGGGACACACCCAGGACGGGACGGGACGCCAGTCCGCCACAAGCGGGACTCGAACCCCCGACCCACCAGAGAGTAAGACCAGGACCAGGTCCAACCCACTGCGCCACTGTACCTCCTACCAAATTGATGTAGCTGTTTGAATTAAGAGGGAAAGTGGATAGAATTACATTTATTCATTTAGCTGATGCTTTTCCCCAGAGCAACTTATAAAGTTAAACTACCTGCAATTATTTATCCATTTATAGAGCAGGGCTTTTTTATTTATTTTTTTTTTTTGCTAGTGGTGGAATTCTAGCTTGCAGCTTCTGAGCATTAAGGCTGTGGCTCTAACCAGTACACTGCCTACTGCCCTTGTTCTTACTGGAAGTTTCCAGTGCCATAAAGCTGGGTTTTATCAAACAAACAGAGACAAAGTTATCAGTTAACGATGGACAGAGCCTAAGGACACAAGTAGAAGACAGAAAATTGTGAAGGCTCTCCATCTTTTTCATCCCCGTAAGCCGACATAAACTCAATGACCCTTAACAATAGAAAGAAATTTTCAAGCTCACGCAAAGCCTTGACATTTAACGGGGAATGTAAAGATGAATAATCTTTTCTCATGAAGCATTTTCTTCCCCTATACATGAGGTGACTGAAACAAAGCAAAGTGAAGGTTTGATTTTATCGGTTATTGTTTCTGCAAACAAAGAACTCCCTTCTTATCTCAAGTTCACTTGTACTGTTTTCATGTGCCTTCAGATCTGGTTTGTATCGTTCACATCTTCCCCTATAATGTGAAAGAGCATAGTTACAAATAATTTGATCAGTCTGACAACGCTATCTTTTGAAGGCAACTCATGTTCTTAGCAAGGCCTTGAGAAATCTGTGACTGTGTAATAGAGCAATGTTCTCCACACAGCCACACGTTAATTGCAGCTACGAACGCCCACCAATCTCAATAATATTCAAATAATTCTATAGCAAATCCACAAGCTGCATAAAAAGAAAATATAATCATGAAAACATTCTTTTCCAAAGTTGTTACGTTATAAAGTGTGCTAATATTAACTAAATTTGCCTAATTAAAAAAATGTTTATTTGTTTAGTGATTTATATTGCTGAGGGTTTTATATTGTTTTAATAATTTAAAAGTCTGATTTCATACATGGGTAGAGAAGTTCTTATTTGCATCATACCCTTTAAAGCCTCACAACACAAAGTCAAAAGAGCATACAGACAGATAGTACACCAAGAAAAATTAAATATGTCCACATTCATAAAGCAGGGGCTCAGGGTCAAAATGTTACAATAATATCACAGGTATGATCATGCAGCACTTTCTAATAACTTCCAGAACGGTGTCCGCATATTCCAGAACTCACTGGGGTTATGCAAATCAAATGACAATTTTTCAGGTGGGACAAATTTGAGCACTTCAGTCATCCACATGTTTACAGTGGGAACGTCAGATGTCGACCACAGCATAAAAATACATTTCTTTGTCAAATATGTCAGAGTAGATGGTCTGTGTACATGCATCATCAAGACAGGAGTTTGAGTTGTGGCCCTTCAGAGTTGTGTGCTTACCTATAGGACTTTACAGTACTGTACAGTATTGTAACAATGTATCCAAGTAACAAACAAAATTTAACTTTACAATGTAGCCAGTTATGTTTTCATTACAATGACCTTACATTGATCAACCCATTTATATAGCTGGGTAATTTTACTGAAGTAATTTTGGGGTAAATACCTTACCCAAAAAGAGTACTGCAGCTGGAGGTGAGAATCAAACCTGCAATGTGTTCGTCCAAAGGTAGCAGCCATAACCAGTACAGTACCAGCTGTGCTTTGGTAACAAGTCCTTGTACCCAATGTCTTCACTTACCTGTTTCCTCTGCTATTCACTGCCATTATAGCGTTATCTAGGTTCAATTAACAGTATGTTCTGCTGTCTTATGGTGAATAATTAATTTCAAATATTCTAAAGACATGCTGTTCAGGTCGACTGGTGACTCTAAGTCACTCCTAGTGCGTGAGTGACAGAGAGAGTGTGTTCCACTGATGTATGGATGAGTGACCCACTGTAAGTAGTGTATCTAGCAGTGTAAGTCACCACAGTGAATAAGGTGTGTGGGCTGGTAACACTACACAGAGTTCACTGGAAGTCGCTTTGAAGAAAAGCGTCTGCTAAATAAAGTAATGTACTATAAATCTTATCTAAAAAAAGGTGAAATAAACACCAAAGAACTAATAAAACATCTGGTCTCTTTTTTTTTTAAGAAATAATATTCATGTCACTCTCTTACTAATAAGTTCATGTTTGGCACAACAGTCTTGCAAGTTATGCAGCCTCTAGTTGGTTACCTATAATTGGGAGAGGGAAAATATGGTTCAAATAAGGATTTTTTTTTGTAAATGTACTTTGCATTCTGCAAAGGTTTTGATACATGTCTGACAGAGGACACTTCAGCTTTCCAGTCCCTTTGTTCTGTGAAATTGCAGTCATTTTGGTAAATGGTGGTCAAGCCTAGGGAAGAAATGTCCTTTTGAGGATAGACACCAGTCGACTGAATTCTGCACGGACCATGCGTTTAAAGGAAGGTAAAAATAAGAAATAGTTTAGTGCCTTTTCAGTTCTGTTGACCTCCCCCAAAACCCAGACGTCACCCTCACCCTGCCCTTTTCTTGCAGGTACACTCCTCGTTCCGCACCTTCATTGTGCCTTGCAGTTTAATCTACTCTGAAAGGACAGAGAATGTGAGCAGAACATTGGTTATGTTCAGACCACTTGTTTGTAAAACAGGACTGGGAGTGTTCAGGATGGCTCTAAAATGTGTTTTTGTTTTTTTTACTGAGGACATCGCGTAACCAGGGCAGTTGCTAGAGCCCATAACATTGGGCTCGACATTGTTTTTTGTTAGTCTGTTTTATTCTGCCTATTTTTGACGCTGTTTAGTGAGACATAAATAGAGTAAAATCAGCAATTTCCCTTTCTGGAATGTTCTCAGGGGGTTCCATAATAATAGTTCCCCGAGAATCTAATTAAACCATTAAAATGTTTGAAAGAATATGAAAATAGGAATCTGAACACCTTAGTCTGTTTTCCAGTGTAAAAAACGGTTGGACATCCCAGATAGCACTGGTTGACACCATTTTATATTTAAATGTGCTTTTGTTATTTCACGCAAGCTGAGGCTTTCCTCTGTGAAATCAGCTGGAATTTGGTGAGATGAAGAACAGAAGAATGAGCAGCTTGAGAACAGAGGAATGTAGCATTTGAATTGGCAGAAAAATAATACTTCTTTTCCTGCTGCCCATTCAAAGTGAACAGCACATTCAAGAACAACACAACTTATACAAAGATTAAGAGAGAATAAACACACCTGCTGCCAAATTAATTCTGTCTTCCAGAGCATAGATAAAAATCAAAGGGTTTGTGGATAATTACCCTACCCACTTTTCTATTTTTAGAGTCCTTCATATGATGCTGTTATTTATTTGAACTTATAAACCAGTTGCCTCTTGTACTGCAAAAAAAAGTATTTAATGTATTATTTGAATTCCAGGTGGGGGTGCAGTGGCGCAGTGGGTTGGACCGCAGTCCTGCTCTCCGGTGGGTCTGGGGTTCAACTCCCGCTTGGGGTGCCTTGTGGTGGACTGGCGTCCCGTCCTGGGTGTGTCCCCTTCCCCCTCTGGCCTTACGCCCTGTGTTGCCGGGTAGGCTCCGGTTCCCCGTGACCCCGTAAGGGACAAGCGGTTCTGAAAATGTGTGTGTGTGTGAATTCCAGGTATCATCAGCTGGGTATTAGCAGTACAGGGAAATATAAGATTGAACATTTCTAATTGTAGTTTTCTAAAAATAATTGTGCAATATAACTATTTGCATTAGCTGAGAAAATTTTATAAGCAAGTACTCATAAATAGTACAAGAACATGTATTAGGTCATGTACTAATCGAAACATATTACAAGGACATGTATGCTAGTATAGAAGGGATACACTTCTTTTCACCTCATTTGAATGCCTTCCATCACCACCAAGCAGCATCATGAAGAAACCTTTGTGTCAGCAATCTGAACAGCACCCAACAGTTTGTCAGTCCAGCTTCTCTTCCAGACATTCATCCTGCACTGACCACAACCCTCAACCAGCCAGTGTCTCAGCAGGCCACTAAATCTCTCCAGCTGGGTCCTTTTGTAATGTCCTTTCTCTTCACTCTCTGCCAGCTGTAGCGTGGAAGTTGACTGGGCTACTAGGAGCACAGCTCCACGGTGGAGCCTCGAGCGCCCCACACCACTATCAAATATTTGTTGAATGACCAAGGCTTGACATCCCGTCCCCTGTTTGCAGCTGTTACACAGAAGCAAGTAGTAGAAACCTGGCTAGATTTGCTCAGCACATTTCAAGTACACCTTCTGTGCTAACTGGCCTTTACTTTACTCATTGAGCCCATTTCTAAATACTATCACAATTTGTGTTTACTTATTGCGATGAGCACAAAGCCCGGTGTGGGTGTATTTATGTATATATCATATGCATACACACATATACAGAAAAACAGAAGCTTTGTTACACCTTCATATCCATAGTGAAGGTCATATTTATAGTGTTGGAACTGGCATCTGTTTGTTCACAAATGCTTCTACTCTAAAATTAGGAAATCAAAAATTACAGCATATGGAGATTTGTACAGCATACTGCACAAAAATGCGTTATGCTGGAAATATAGTTTCAATTTCTGACTAACTGTGCAATATACTGGTACTGAATAACATTAGTCCTAATTAATGTGCACATTCACTATTTCACTATTCATTATCTGCTCTGTTATACTGCTACTATCCACATTTTCCTCTCTGCTCTCCTTTCATAACTTAAAAGTTGCCCATATACAATAAGAGGTTTGTGGCAATTTGATCCTTCCTTGGGTAAAGTTTTCAACTAGCAATAATCGCGCCTCGGATAACGAGCGGTTCCGAAAATGTGTGTGTGTGTCATCCTTCCTTTGGTCATCACTGGAAGGACATACACAAAAACACACAGAACTGAACCTCTCGCTGGGTACATGAGGCTGGTTTGGAGGAAGAGGCATATATTCTCAGACTTTTGCTTTTGTCTCCTCTTCCAGCTGTATTGTGGAAAGTATAAAAGAAGTACAATGTCAGAATACTAAGGTGATCCGCAGTTTCATCCCTTGGATTTGCCCAAGGTCAACACATGTGTTATGTTGCCAAGTCAGCTGAAATGATTGCCAAGTACTGCTGTTATTCTTTCAGTTCAAGAGATCATTACCATGTAGAGAGGACATCAACCAATGAGATAAAAACTGAATCATTTCACAGCGAGATTTGGATATGATGTTGGAAAACAAATGTGTCGTTGTATTCACTTTTAACGTTAAATAGGTTAAAAGAAAATGAAAAATTCAGTTTTGCGCCATCTTTTCTTGAGAACGTTTGAAAGCGCTGCTCAGGATTTCTGCAAAGCTATACAGGTTTTCTTTCTAACCTATTTTGACCATATGCTAGCTAGTTTTGTCACACATCATTTCATGCATAAATATTCTTAAACGTTTATTTGCAAGCCCACATCTTATGCTACATCCAACAAGTTCAAATCCAGATCTAAAGATCGATGCTTAGAATTAATCAGAATTGTTCATTAAAATGTTTATTCAAAGAACCACAATAAGCAAGCCATTGAAAATGATTTGAAAACACCCAGTTACCACAGCTCTGTTGAATCACAATGGAGCGTGCATACTCTCCATAGCTTTCTTGACAGTGTCAAAATGCCAAGTGTTTCCCCAGCTTTCATTCCCCCAAGAATGGGCTATTATTTTCTTTTTGTAGCAAAGAGATTTTACAGCTCGGAATACAGTGCAGGAGCGTAAAACAACTAAACGTTCACTCAGTACCATTGCCTGACTGAAAAGTCCCATTTGTCAGCTTTGTTGCTAATTCACCAGCTGTAATGATTTGCAAAAAGTGTTGCTGAGTTTCTGTTTTTGTTTGGGGCTCTAAAACTCTGACTTCAGTGTAAACATAGCAGGTGTAAGCATGAACAAACAGCTCTAATAAGCTAGTTATTCTTTGGTGCACAGCATATGGTAGGAAATACAGTGTTATACTTTAATACCTGGACACATTATTGTTTGTAGGGGATTACTTTAGTTGTACAGAATGCAATTTTTAAAAAATTCTTTTAGTAAATCAGGTTTTATCTCGAGAAGATATATGACTGTGTTTTGTACTATTGTGGTTTGGATGCTTTAAATTTGCGAGGTCACCATTTTTGTCCACAAGTCATTACGAAAGAAGTGTCAGGCAAGCACGAATGTATGTTTATGAGACCTGACTGATTTGTGCAAAGTCTGTCACATGACTATTTCAGTGTACTTTCTTTTTTACATCTAGCCTGTTTTCTGGTCTCTAATCATCTTTCACTTCTTGTAGAGTCATGATGTGTGCAATAACAGTAATCTTCAGTAACAATGTAAAATTTAAGTGTTGCAGGTCTCACATACACGTGAAATGTCAGAATAGCTCCCTCAAATCTAAGCACATTTAGGCTAACAAAAATGGCTTGAAGAGCAGGACAGCCTGTAAGGTAGTGGTTAGGGTTGCTGCTTTTGGATCTAAAGGTTTCAGGTTCAATTCCCACTGTTGGCTGTGGTACCCTTGAGCAAAGTACTTACCCTGAACTGCTTTAGTAAAATTATTCAGCTTTATAAAGGTGTAAATAATCATAACCCTGTAACTGTAGTAATTGTAAGTATAGCTGTGGAGAAAAGTGTCAGCAAAATGAACAAATGTACTGAAAGTTATATTTCTCTGATGCTTTTCTCTGAAACAGCTCACACTGTTAACCTGCTTACAATTTATATAGCTGGGTAATTTTTTTACTGGAGCAAGGGTAAGTACTTTGCACAAGAATACAACAGCTGGAGGAAAGATTCAAACCTGCAACCTGCATCGCCTCCAAGGTGTCTCCCCTTCCCCTCCGGCCCTGCGCCCTGCGCTGCCGGACTCGGCTCCGGTTCGCTACAACCATGCTTGGGAAGTGGTTGTAGACATCGTGTTGTGTGAGTGTGTATAATTGAACCAGTAAGTTATGTCTGTGTTGCATGTTGGGAAAAATATATCTGCATTCCTGTTGTTTTTGTCTCCTGGCACTTTTTTTCAGTAAGACTGACATCATCATTCTAATTGACATCTTCTCAGCACAAGCATTCCAGTGTTATTTAAGACATCCAGGTGGTTTTTTTATAGAAGGATGGTGCGTGGCTTTTACATTATATAACTTTTGCATGAAGAAACCCTCTCAAGTCTGTGTAGCAAATGATATTTCATAGCTGCAGTATATTCTTCAGATGGACATAGTATCTGGCATAGGTGTACACTATATTTTGATTATCTTGACTCTTTGATAATGAGGTAACAAGTTCTGCTCGCTTTTGAACTAGAACCTTACTGTGAACAAGACATTTGTTTATTTAGTTGATGCTTTTTTCCAAAGCAACTTACAATGTTATGCTACTGACAATTATACGCCTGGACAATTTAGTGTGGGAACAGCTGGGGCTGGGTTTTAAAGATGTGACCTTTGAGTCCAAAGGTAGCAGCCCTAACCACTACACTACCCCAACATGTATAACTTTATGCATCACATTTTATCTGATTTAAATGCAATTATTTCGAAAGATGTTTAACTTTGATATTCGTATTTATTTATTTAGGAGGCGCTTTTCTCCAAAATGATGTAAAGCTCAGGGTAAACAAGAGTGCATTTCACAACCGGCAAAGACCCTTAGAACAGAATCAGATAGGAAATGCAAAAGTGATCAAGACAGATCACAGTGTAATGCTAATTTATGAAAACTTATGGAGCTGTTAGCAAATCAGGAGAAAAGTCAAGGTAGAGCAGTACAGTACTCTTGTTGGGGTGTGAGAAGTGAACAGGTCCTGAAGGTGTCAGGGTGCAGATGCTTTGACCATCTGGTAAGCTCTAGGCAGAGTCTAGAATTTGATATGGACAGCTACAAGAAGCCAATGTAGAGATTCAAGAAATGGAGCTACATGGGAACACTTCAGCAGTTCAAACACAGCTCATGAAGAAGCATTGTGGATCAGCTGGAAAGGTTTGTTGGTGGAGGCTGGAAGGCCCGACAGAAGACAGTTACAGTAGTTCAGGTGACAAATCACAATAGACTGTACCAGGAGTTGTGTAGAGTCTGGAGAAATTGAAATGTTTAAATGTATAAATGCTCATTAAAAGAAGATCATTGAACAGTGAATTAAAGATTTACATATGGATGGACTATAGATTGAAATTTCAGCAAAATTTTTCACAATTTTTCTAGAACTTTTATGCTTCTGGAAAAAAAAATCTTATTAAATTTTTCATTTTGGCAATTTCTGCAGTGTGAAGGTCAATTTTTCAAATAAAATACTTTCTCCTGAAAACGTCCTACGCACATGCTATGTCTGGTTTTGGGCCACATTTAAAAGGTGCTGGGAGTCTCTCTTCAATTTTAAACTGCTGAAAATGCAGAAATAGGCTGCTGAAATATCTTAATGCCCCTACAGCTGCACTAGCTTAGATATGATTCCAGTGTTTGTGTTCCGTTTGCCCTGGTATTGAGGTAACATCAGCATGTGCAAAATATGAACATATTTGTATTTGATTTTAACAAAGTCTTTCACTTGGCATTTTGAAAGGTTAAATAAAAGATGCTGAATTGGATAACAAAATATATTTATTTTAGGAAAAGCACTGGGGAATGAAATTGTCCATGTCACAGAGTAATTTCTGAGTGCACCTGCTAATTATCAGGAAAGCTTTACTTTTGAGATGTTCTGTTGATAACGCTGATCTCGCTGTATGAAAAGATACATAAGAAATAAGTCTTCACAGTTATGATTTCATAAGTCATGATCCCAACATTGTTCTGCACAGAAGTACTCTGATGTCACTGACTTTATCTGGGTTGTCCATTTGAGGTATTTCCAACAACATCTATGCATCTGGTTTTATAAAAACAGTAAGAAGAAAATCCTTCCGGTTGAATCTCTAGGGTGATGGGTACAACCATTATCACAAGAAGTGATCGGGCAGGAAAAACCCAGACGTGAAGAATGTTGAAAACTTCAGCAACAGGATACCTTGATCAGAAAGAAAGGGTCCTGACAAATGATCATGTCAAGCGACCCTAACACCAAGAGATGCAGAAGGTCTGAAGTTGACCATAATGAAACACCTTCTAGATCAAGTGTTGAGTGTCACTCAGTGCTCGTTTATATACAGGGATTCCCACTCTACAAAGGTATGAATACCAAAAAAAGTTAAACTTATGGCACAAAAATGGAGGATATGGTTGGGATATTTCCCTGATTAAAAAATAATGGAAGACACCCCAAGCAGGACTAGAACCCCAGACCTGCCAGAAAGCAGGTGCAGGGCAAATCCACCACATCCCCCTCCAATATGATTTAATGAAACAATAATGAAAAGCATGCTGACTCATCTTTTTGCTGCAGGCACCTTAGATTTTCTTTGGTCACCTTTTAAAGATACATGAATTGCATGAATGGACAGAGGAAATATAAAACATAAAACATTGAGTTGTAAGCAGCTAACTGATAAAGCTAACTGCTCCATGGAGACAGACAATGTGGAAATAAACACTTCATCAACAACTTTTCTGATTTCTTTTACCTTTCTCTTCTCATTTTTACTGTATTTGAAAGCTTTCCATCATTCTTATTAATTGTAGTGGCACAATGATGCATAGCATTAGCTGTATCTAGGTAATTTTCCCTGATTTTGCATGTACATTGTCATAGTACAGTAATTTGAAGACAGTAGTAGTCTTCTCATTGTTGTAGAGAACACATATGGTACGGTACTGTATATCCATACATCACATAATGATGTTAATTTATTTAGTGAAATCACTGTTAGGCATATTGCCATTACTTTTTACAGAATAAAATAATTGGTTCTCAAACAAAAACGTAATCTAAGGTTAATAATGGTTACATAAATAAAGGTTATTTTATGCAAGACAATGAAAATACACACACACACACACACATTTTCAGAACCGCTTGTCCCATACGGGGTCACGGGGAACCGGAGCCTACCCGGCAACACAGGGCGTAAGGCTGGAGAGAGGTAGGGGACACACCCAGGACGGGACGCCAGTCCATCGCAAGGCACCCCAAGCGGGTCTTGAACCCCAGACCCACTGGAGAGCAGGACTGCGGTCCAACCCACTGCGCCACCGTGCCCCTCCACAATGAAAATACCAACATATTTTCTAATATCTGAAACAAAAATAAATAGTCTTTTAATGTTCAATCATATATTCACTGTCAGAAACCTCTTACTCCATGTAAAGTCATTAAGGTCAGGAATCTATCCAGGAATAATAGGGCTCAAGGTGTGATAGGGATTAAGTGATTTCTTTACATTAGTGCGAGGGTTTTCATGTTACTTAGTGAAACGGGATTCATCTTATAGCTAAAAATACCTGAGTTATTTATTAGTTATAAGTTATGAAGTTAAACGTTTATAGTTTGTTTCTATCAGTGATAGAAATACAGACTCTAAGATCCCAGGTCTGCAAGGATGAAGTGTTTTTACAGGAAGACATGATAACTATTAAGGAATGACATATCCACAAAACAATGTATATGGGGACACTGTACAGCAGAGACCATCTGTAGTCTCAGATCCCAACTGCACCAACTTCTCACTGGGTTTCCTGGTTTACAGATAATGTACTGGTCCCAGTAATGGAACTGCTTTTTATTATTAGCAGGGATAGGAAATCCCTCATATTAGCTTATTATTTCAGTACAAACTGCTTTAGGAGTCTAAAAGTTTTCTCTTCTTGTCTCACTTTTGTCCATACAGCAAATAATATAAATATATATCATAAAAGTTTTCCATGCTGCAAATGCTTGGCTTTGAGATGGAACTAAATACTCTGAAAGAAGATATGTGGATCAGTCCTGAGTTACAGTAATAAGCTCCAGCATGACAGAGATGTTATACTACACTACGAAGTTGCAGAATTAAGGAAGGGTTTTTGCAGTCTGTGCCATGTCTCCAATTTAGCAACGGAGTAGATAGCAGTAGTTATTTTTGAAATGTTACCACACTCTCATTTCTCAGACTTTACCATGGACGCAGCAAGTATGTCTTCATAACAGGCTGAATCACCCGCAGCTTGCCATCGCTCAAAGCAGTGGCCTAAACCATCCATGATAACAAATCTTTCATATTACGCTGAATAAAAGCTCTGGTTAGGAAATGAGGCATATACTGTACAAAGGATGACCAGTTCTCGACCATTTTAGAAGATATAAAGACGTATCAGAAAATATGAGAAATTGCTGATGTGATCATTGCACACAATGGCTATTGATGCACAGAAGTTCTGCTTTTAATGTGAAAAAATCATGCATTAAAAGCATTAATCAGCATTTGGCTTATACTGTATGGTCTAAGAATTAACTTCTGATGGAAACCAATTTGCAGAATAATCACGGATGTTAGCCATTGAGTGGTGGTGACTAAATGTGGACAGTCATATAGACAAAGCAAATGTGCTGCAGAGGGTCAAATATAGGAATTCTATTATTTTTGTATATGAATATGTGTTTGTTTTTTTTTTTACAGTGAATTTATAAAAGTTTTTTTTTTTTTTTTTGGAAAGCATAAATTAAAGTACATTCATATTTTGGCTCATATTTTACTTTTAGTATTTATAGCCAAAAAAGTAAGAGTAAAAGAAAAGGAAGTGATGCTATAAATGTTGTGTCTATGGTGTTACATTCTCTGATCAGAATGGTGTATATACCACGCATTTACTACACCTGAAGTGTTATTTTTTTCATACTAGATTTTTCAACAATTCACTAAGAATTGTGGCCTTTCGGGGAATTTTCCAGATCATGGACGAATCACAGGCAGTTGCAGAGCCACAGCTCATACAGTGTGACAGGATCAGCAATGATTAATATATTCTGCAAGTTCTGCAACATGTCTACGATGCCAGAAAGAATTTAGGAAATGTTGAGTATTTTCTGTAGTAATGAAAAGGTGTCAACAGTGTTATGGTGCAATTTCCTTACATGTCCCCTTGAAGAAGTGGGTGAGTTGTGGCGGGAGCACAGCTCTTTGTTTCACATGTCCAGTGACACCCGCCAAGACAAGACAGTGAAAGGTGAAAGCCTGGGAGAAAAAATGAATCATTCATATACCAAGTAAATAACAATTTTTATAGTGTGTGTGTGTGTGTGTGTGTGTGTGTGTGTGTGTGTGTGTGTGTGTGTGTGTTACATTGCTCTGGATATAAATGGATGAATGGTCGTGGGGACTGTGCAGATGGTCCCCGATTTAGGATGGGGCTACATTCCGCGAAACCCATCGGAAGTCCAAAATATCGTAAGTCGAAAAATGCATTTAATACCCACCTGTGCGTGACAGACTGGGAGATGCAGATTGTTGCTGCTGCCCAGCATCATGAGAGAGTATCGCACCGCATATCGCTTGCCCGGGAAAAAATCAAAATTCAAAACTGAAGTATGGTTTCTACTGAATGTCTATCGCCAGCTCATCATCGTAAAGTCGAAAAATCGTAATTCAAACCACCGTAAAAGTCAAGGAGCATCTGTAGTGTATCTGTAGCGCTTTAAGTCACCTTGGACTTCAAGGTGTCGTCAAAGTAGTTAATAGCCACTGTAAGTCACTTTGGAGGAAGGCGTCTGCTAAGTGAGTAAATGCAACATGTAAGGCACTACTTAACGTTAAGGTTTCTTGTAATGGAAGCCCATGGACTGCACTGCCCATGTCCAGCTGACCAAACAATGTATAAGAAATAATATAGTTTTAAAACTCTATGTGTCAAATGTTATGAAGTTCTTAGCAACACAAAAAGATGTAGATAAAACGAGGTAAATATATCTAAAGATACACATCTTGTGTTTAAAAACTGGCCAAGGATTGTGTTGCATAGATAAGCATTTTTAAATACATACATATACAAATACACACAGTGACATTTACCCTATATATACAGGATTGGTCTGCCTAACCCTCCTGCCAGTAGTGTCCCCTCCTCAACATTTACATTGCCTGGAATGAACAAGCACAATTCCTGCATTTCTTTGAAAGCACAGCTGGGCTTGTGACTGAGATGGCACTGGGGAAGAGCCGAGCTCAGACCGAAATCTAATAGACTTTCCATGTAAACAGCGAGATGCCTTAGGAGAGTTGAGGCGTCTGTTGGCTGAAAGATATTGGAAACATTGTGTACCTTAGAGCTCCACTATCTTTGCTCTGGCTTGGATTTAGACGCAATCTGACAGGGCTTGGTGCAGCTGGCCAGCTGGATTTGAATTGCATTAAGTACTGCGGTATATCCTGATCACCCTTTGGAAAATAATAACTAACAGGATGCTGCAGTGGTTCTTCGAATGATATTAATGTGGTTCAGCTGGGAGACAAGCAATTAACTTCAGCACTTGAAAGAAAGTAATACAAACTAGATAGCAAGGTGACACTTAAATATGGAAACCCCACTTCCTTTTTGAAGTTATTGCATTCCTGAGAAGTGCAATGCATTACAAAGTCTAATTTACAGTAAATTAAAAATAATGCACATCAAGGCCATCATTTCCATTTGAATTTGTCTAGTTTGGTAAATGGCAATACTTTTTTCAGGGCACATCGACTTGTGTATCAGTGAGAATAACACAGGGTAGATGTAGTGCAAGTCAGAATTAAAAATAACATGAGTGTGATCTTTATTTTTGACTTGTCATCCAGAGGAGGAAACTATTCTTAGCAGGAAGTTTACAGCTGAAACAGTTTGAGGGTAGAAGAAAATTCGTGCCTAGGGTTCCCCATCTTTTAGAATTTCAGGGCAGTAGGTGGTCTACAATATCAGGAACCCAGGAGGGGAATTCTCTGAGTCAGATCCTTAATCTTGAATTTCTTCAGTAAGTATCCAGCTGTGTAAAAGTATTAAGTGTGAAAGCTTCACTGAATATCATCACCTACTATTCAAAATGCATAATAAAAATAAGAAAGAAGAAAACTGGAACATTTTCAAGAAATCAAAGTGATGTATAAAGCTATGATGCCATTAAAGACATTTGTGGCGAAATGCACAAAACTTTGTGTTGTTTATGTTCATGCCTTCCAAACAATCCAAAACTCCATTCGTGGTTTTAATGTGTATCATCTATGCTGTATCTATAAGCAAAACACAACACATTACACAACACAACTGGGGGGACAAACACTACGAACCATTAATGAACTGTTAATGCAATCCACAGTGAAAAAGATTAAAAGCCAAATGTGAAGTTTTCAAAAGTGAGGCTTCAAATCCATTTACCAGCTGGCAAAGCACACAGGAGAAAACAGTAGGCCAGTAATCTAAATAACTCTTCCCTAAGCATACCCCATGTCAGCCTCAGCTGGCCCGCTTACCTTTACAGTATGTGGTTGTGCCAAGTCTGTAGTTATTTTGATTAGCATGTGTGTTATACCCTGCGATGGACTGGAATCCTGTCCATGTGCCTCTCTCAGGCTTCCACCCAACGCTTCCAGGACAGCCTCTAGCTCACCATGACTCTGCTCAGGACAGGCAGCAAAAGAAATTGGATGGATGGATGGATGGATGGATGGATGGATGGAATATGTCATATATAACCGTATAATAAATAAAATTCTTTAGAAAGCATTATATGCTTGCCCTGGTGAGAAAAAAAGACTAAAGGTGTTCCAGTACATAATAAAAAATACAGGATTTGGAGAAATTGGTTACAAGTATAAACTTGCTATGAATGATAGTTGCCAGCTGCTGCCTGTTAGTTAGTGCCACCTCCTTACTTCCCTTCTTTGTTCAGTATGGGCTGGAGGTGGCTGAATGTCGGAAAATTGCACCTTGATTAATGAAGATAATTATGTCTCCGTTGCGTGGGTTTGAAGCACGGTGGCTCCCTTGTGTAGGTTTCATTTCCCTGCTGTCAGCACTTTCTTTGTCCAAGGAGGCGATGCATGAGTTGGCCATTGGGACAGAGCTGGGTGGTTATTGCTGCCTACAATTCCTTCAACAGGTAGTGAACAGTAAGGCTTACCTTCCCTCCAGAGTTGGGATGACTTTCTTTTAAAAAGTCAGAAAAAGGCCTGCCTGTACAATCCACCCCATTTTTGTGGTGGAATTAGAACCAAGGCCATCTGTGTTAACATTTTCTACAGAAAGCTTCAATGTTTGCAGAAAATCTACTATATGTGATAGCAGAAAAAAAGATATTGGAACAAGGCTCAGTCGTGACTGTTCTGCACTGGTTCAAAAATGAAAAGCCCAAAGAGATAAATCATGAAATACAGGTTTTGACATTTAATATGAATGTAATGCTTCAGTGTTGTGAACTGAAAACAAATGTAGCAGAATATGTGTCTATGTTTGAGTCAAAGGTTTAATAAAGCAAATGAGAAATAATAACTGATGTGCACTTTTTAAATTAAATTTATTCATGCTCAGTGGTTATCAGACCGTTTGAACTATTAGGCTTGAGGCTCCTGTAAATAAATACAATTTACATAAATCAATATTATTGTGAAGAAATATTGACTTCTTAATTATCCACTTGCACCCATTTTAACTTCACAAAGGAAAAGGGGAAAAGATTTACAAATTATTTATTTGTACATCAGTAATTTCACAACTACTGATAACAATACACATTTCCCCCTTCCTTATAAGTTACGCATAATTTGATGATTTTTAGTGGAGCATCACACAGCTGAAAAGGAATTTGTGGCTCCTTGGAGTGCTGTGGAATGAGCACCATTTGGATGTCCAGCGGCTCTCTGGTACAAAACCGGCAGCCTCCAAGAGCCTGACATTAGGAAAGACTTACACCCGCTCCATGATGCCACCGTGGCACAGTTACGTGATCACAGTTTAGACTTAAACTGCAGGTTCAGCTGTTAACCTTTACTAATGGCCACGTTCAGTAGTTCATGGAATAATACATTTATTAATTTAGCAGATGCTTTTGTCCAAAGTGACGTACATCTCAGCAAAGGTACAATTTATGCATTACTTCTACTTTATAACATATATACTACTACTTTATAATACTTCCTAAAAGAAAGAAACTGTAAAACAAAATACTTTATCTACCCACCATACTCAGCCAGACTGGTATGTAAAAGCAGTGCGTGATAAACGTAGAAGTGTTTATGTTTAATGTTTTTTAATTACAATTAGTTAAATAATGGGAAAGTCTTTGTACCATACCTCATGTAACATATATTTCAAATATTACATTTCAAAATTCAAATATTAGTTCATGTGGTGGATTGTGAGGAATTCACTGTACTCAGGAATCATGTGTCAGCATCCAAATCTCTCCTTCTGTTGGTGTAATGCACTCATTGCATTGTTCTCTGAGATGTACGTCGATTTGGAGAAAAGCGTCTGAATGAATGAATGTAAATGTAAAACCAATAAACTATTGTTTCCTCACCTTACAAGTCCCCGCCTCCTTGCTGAGTGTGCTTCTGCACTACTTCTCCAGTGTCCGGTTCAGCCACATGTCCTCACATCCAGCTTCCTGATCACTTTCTTGTTTTGTGATTCCATGAACTCTTGGTGTGTTTATTATTTAACCACTTTGCTGACACTTCAGGTTTTTCAATGCTGTGCTGTTTTACACAAGATAACTCTTTCATACTGTTGACTAAAGCAATTTGGGGTAAGAACTTTGCTCACGGATATTGACGGTTGCAGCAGGGATTTGAACCAGGGTCCTTTGATACTAAGGCAACAGAGCTATGTACTATGGTACCTGCTGCTCTCTCCTTGTTTATCCATCCATTCAGCTGATTCCAATAACTGCTTCTCTTGATCAGGGTCATGGTGAAGCAGAGCCTATCCCAGAAATATTGGGCATAAGGGAGAGGAGGGTACACCCTTGTTGGGATGCCAGTCCATCATAGGGTTGCCTCACGCACACAATGAGCAACTCAGCATCACCCAGCCACCTGAACATCTTTGGACTGCGGGGGGAAGCACAGGGAGAACATGCAAGCTCCACACAGCCTGAGTGGGGATCGAACCCATGTTCTCTTACATCACCCACACACTGTGAAGCACAGGAGTACTCACTGCACCACAGTGCCCCCCCCCCCAATGTTTGTGCTGGGGATATTTGGACTTTCATGGTTTTGGTTTTATAAGAAAGTTCATATAATATTTAAGAAGAAAATCAATATTTATATATGTTGAAGGCACATTTACTGAATTGTCACTGTTGTAACAGATTTATGCAAATACGCTTCCTTTTCAGTGGCTTCATGAAAATACCGTTACTGTGTACGAGGCTCTTGGCAGAAGTGGAAAAGGAACCATGCTGAGCACCCATTTTAAAATGCAACAGTCCTTATTTAAATAAGTACTGAGTTCCCCCTATCACAGCATCAGTTAAAGTAACTGAAGATTCAAGCATTTAATTTGTTGATACCATTGTGTAGACTACATAGAATTAAATAACTGGAGCTTGAATGTTTCTGCATCCTTATGATTTATTCATCCCGGGTAACAAGATGGCAATTTCACTTACATCTATTGCACTAATATCATTTTAATACTCTGTGGAATGTGCCCTAAATAAATTGGCTCCAAAGGAACCAATTATCCATAAGATTCCATTAATATTATATCCAGATATATTTATTGACAGGACACAATTGCATGTAACTGGATTACTATGTTATTGATAAAAAGAGCATTGTTTTAATGGGGAAATTTCAAGGCCGGGAAATATACAAATGGAAATCAATAAATGCTCATTACAATATACGTAGTGTTGTGTGAAAGACTGAGGAATTCACAGGCGCTGGTACATTTAACCAGGAACAGACTGCAGTTCAGTTACGACACAGTTGTTCTTGTTTTAGGTTTTCTGCACCCTTTTTCGGACAGGAGCTAGCGATAAAGCCTGGTTATATCAGTCTTAGATAAACTTATGGCCTATTTCTGCCAGGAAGATGTAGTTATTCTCTGGTCAATTATTTAACATGTCAGGTTTCTGGTGGTCATTAATCATCGCACACGCAAACTGTGAAATGATGTCAGCAGGCGAGGAGCCCATCCAGATGATGCACTGTCTGAGTGTGAAGCAGCAGTGTAGTCTGAGTGGCCGGGGAACGGGACTCACTCCTAATGACCCGCAAAGCCACAAAGAAAGGATATTCTTAGTTCTGCAATGAACAGAGGCAGCAATGTTGACGGGGGACTGGGCTTCTGACCGAAAAGGATACAGGATCTAGTCCCGTGTGTAGCATTGCACTTGTGCCTTTAGCGCTGCGCAACAGCGAACCTCAATCGACTCTTTCAAAAATTTTAGCCGTATCAGTGAGTTCGGTGCAAATAGGAAACTGCATATCAGGCTATCGATCAATTCCTTTTTAGCATTTGTTAAAACAGCAACTGTGTGTGAGATGTACTTATTACCTCCGTTAGGTTAAATCCATCGGTGGTGCTGATGCTTCAATCTTCCCCTAAATTAGGGAAAAGTAATGCTTTTTTTTTTTAACCTCTTTTAATTTCCTCCTTTTGCTATATATAGGTGCATTTTTATAAACAAGGACCACAAATCCAAACTACTATTTGGTGGCTTTGTGGGAAAGTTCCATGAGTTCCTACAGTTGCACTTCCTTTGAAACTATTAATTCCCTCCATTATGAAGCACTCTTGATGGACGCACATAAGCCAGGTATGCAACCTTGGAAGAATTCAACCGTCCTAAATGTCTTGGTATAACAAGTATCCTTAGCTGAGATTTTCTACCCTTATTATACTCACAGTCAATTAATTTGCAGGTACCTGCAGCAGTGTCATTTCTGGTACCTTAAGATTTTTTGCTGTCTTGTCTGGCAGAGAGCAGTATGTCGGAGAACGGGGTACTAGACTACGGTGTTGTTAACACTTCAGTAATATGAAACACGGTTACATTGTGGAAGGTGCAGAGAGACTTAGCAGCATGTTAACAAGCTGTGTGAATAATAGATCACAGCAGAAATAACACTGCCTGTTGATCACATTGATACTGACCTTTCACCAGTAAAATCAAAAAACTTCCAGTCCCAGGATCTTCAGATGCAGCAATAATCAGAGTTCAGTGAATACCAGAGCACAACTGCATTATGGCCATCAAAGCAATATTCTCAATATTAAATATAAAATTGCATCTATATTTATGTTTCCTACAGTTTTGTGTTTACTTCTTGTTTTTCTTAAAGAATCACACCACAACTTTGCGCATAATATTCTGTTTTCCCTTGCCAGATACTTTCTTGTTATTATTATTGTCGTTGTTGATGATGATGATGATTTTACAATAATTATTATTATGTAATTATATGTTGTCATTATGTGCGCATTAAGTGTGTATTATTATGTAATTATATTTGTATATGGCTGTGTAGGTGTTAATTTGTGCACAAGCAATTCTGCAGAACTAACGAATTATTTTTCCTATGCATCTCCTTTGTGACTTCTGATATTTCAGATCCCTTCTTTTCAACAGTTTCAAGAAATGGCATCTGCTCTTGGCAGCTGTTACCTGCAACTAAGTCGATGACTAAATTAACACCTACATTTTAAAGTTGACTATAATGCCATGGAAATGTCCCTATGCAAATGTGTGTGTAATCTTGGTAAAAAGTTGGCATTTTGTCCACGGAAGAGTTAATGAGAAGAGACACGTTTTTTTTTTTTTTTCGTCTGTGCTTCACTGCGGTGATGATTCCGTGGCTTAGTTCTGCATGACAGTGTGGAGGCGATGTAGGGAGCACAGGCACGAACCAGAACATACGTACATAAACACACACATGGATGCTGTCACACACAGACACATAGGCATGGGTGCGCGATCGCATGCGTGCAGTGACACACAGGCAGTGTCACATGCTCACGCACTGTGAGACATGTAAATACACAGCCACGCGACCACTGAGAGCCACATGCACGTGCGCACACACTCACCGAGAGGCTTGCGGTCCAGTCCGAAGGATAGCTGAGAACAAGGCAATGAGGACTTAATGAAGGTGAGGTCTTCTGGGTTTGGTAGGACAGTCATCTGCCACTCAGACATGGTGGTCAGTGTTTTAACTCCATTACGGCGGAGCCAGCTGTGACTGAGGGCTCAGTTAAAGCCAAGCTGAGTGTACAAAACCCTGAAAATATTGTGTTGAATTAAGAAAAATGTCCATTTTACCTTGAGAATGTGTCCTAGCAATGGGCAGATATCTTATTTGAAGAAATCACTTTACCGTAGTTGAAGCAAAGAGATGGTAATGACACCATGAAATTACTGTGACATCTCTGGCCATCCAATGTCATATTCTTATTAAAAAAGATTTGAAGGAGAGGAAAACAGTTTTAGAGCCTTCTCAAAAAGGCCACATACAGATGATTACTGCTAAATTTCCAAAGCCAAGTGCGATAAATATCAAGGCAGAAAGGTGCACGAGCATTAATACAGTGCCATGTTGTAATTTATTTTGTGCTGTCTCTTTGTGCAACACAGTGTAATTGGGTTATAGCATGATAATTATTATGATTTTCATGTATATGCTTTGCGGTGTAATTCAACTGGAAACAGGAGTCCATGCCATTTGTACAGATGTGCGATTGTTGCTGCACGCCGCTCGGCGAAGGACGTTGACTCCAAAGATTGTCACTGCCCCCTAGTGCTACAAAGAACATTTTGCCTCTGACAAGCAGGGCAGAGGCCTGACTAGGAAAATATTGATATTTTCTTTCCCTCAATGGCTGCTGATTTTACAAGGGCACAGTAAGCATTTCTTGACAGGATGTGCTCTGCTGAGCAATTAATTTAATATTTGTTAACACAGTGGTTAAACACAAACCCCTGTGCTGATACATGCCATGGCTGTCGATAAATTATATGTTCTGTCTGAACATGCAGGATCACTGGCATGAATGGTCACAGATAATATTCACCTGTAAATTTCTAAGCGAACATCACTACGTCCCTCTCTAGCATCTTTAAAAGGGTCTTCAGTTGTTCAGCCTTAGTCGTTCATGCTGTTCAGGCTTCATTTGCTCAGTCCAAGCAGAGACATAAATGAAATGTTCAAAATGTCCGTAGATCAGTGTGACGTGGAAATTTGGCCCACTTTTCCTACCGAATTCCACCCCGGCTGCGACTCACACGGGCATCTCAAAAGGGACAGGTCAAGGAGTAAATGTCAGCCAAGGGGCAAAAGCCTAGCACAAGAGGTGAGGGCAACCAAATGGATTCTGACACTAGTGAATGCAATGAACTGGACAGGAACAGCGGAAACTGTATTTACCTTTTGAGCTCATCTGTACCTTACCGCTCCTCATCCATCCTGCTTGGGGTTCGTGCAAACTGATTTATTTGCATTGTATTTGCATTTAGATTGTGCTTCGGAGTGATTTATTACTCTACCCCCTTGTGTTTGCAACTCATTTTCCAGCTTTTCAAGGATTCCCTCTTAATTGTGGTACTACTTGAGGTATAATGTAGAGAGCAGTGGTTCTTGCCCCGCTCCCCCGAACCCCCGCAAGGCCGCTAAGCTGATCTGGAGCATGGGCGAAATGAGCTTCGGTCACCTCTGAGCCACAAGGCACCCAATGGGATTCCACCTCACAATATCATTTCCATCACTCCCATCCCCACTCTCAGCATATTGGGTGTGGGGGGGGGGGTAAGTTTGAATCGCACAAAAAGGATAGAAGTGTCCATAGCTGCGACCATTCCCCTCCCCACAGTTCATTCTCCACCTCCTCAGTGAAACAAGGAGGTCTTTGGGGACGGTGGCTCTGAGCAACTTTAATCGTCCAGACATCCCATTTCATCGAGATAAGTGTGACTGGATAAGGCATTCTGGGAGATTGGTCAGGAGGGGGTCAGGAAGGACACAGCGGAAGAGAGGAATGAATGGGGCACTGTGACACCTTCATTCTTCCTCCGCCAAGGTCCCGGCCATTTCCGCAGCAGAGGCCCTCGCCGTCATTATTTAATGTTGATGCGGAGCTCAAGGAAGCAGCTCCTCAACTCCCACTACTATTGATTAATAGTGTTGTTGACATGTGTGTAACCCATTTAATAACTGGTAATTCATTTCTACAATGCAAATTGCTTTAATTTACTCAGAATTACCCTTTAAATTTATCAAGCTGCCCCTTGTTACAGTCATCCATGAAAATAAAAGTGAGGGACAGAAATTACACAGATGGAAGGTCACACATTTCATTTAAAAGCTGTAAAACAGCTCTTTCTCTGGAGGTATGCCTTTGTGATAGGGGTGCTTTTGTTAAGCTCACTGTACAGGCTAATAAGATAACTCGAAACACGCTTTCAGCTGTAGCATCACACCAGGGAGGCCTCATCATGACAGATGTGAACATCTTTGTGCATCACTTCAGGCTGTTTGTTTTATACATAAACATACCGTAAACGTCACAAAGGGTTGGCACGAGCTGTTCCACGCATTCGGCGAACATCTCAGGAAAGGGCAGGTTTCAGTTCAAAAACCGCATGAACGGGATCACTTCTTAGTAGCTGAATCATCCGTAATAAATAAGTGATTGCGCAGGAAAAAACACAGAAAATGCATTATTGATATGAAAAAAAAAACGAATTTCAAAAAATATTGATCCTTTTTGCAGCTTTCCAGTTTTGAAAAAAAAAAAAAAACCTTTTGGATTCTCCCCTGGTGCACGTAGACGCCACAGGAAAAGACATTCTGTGATCTTTTGTGATAGTTCTGTGATAAAACAGCTGTGTGTTCTGTTGTAAAGTGGTTTGAAGTTGGTACACATCCATCACTTTGCTGACAGCAATCAGAAGCTTGGCCATGCTGGATCTGTGGAGGATTGTTCAGAAGGAGGGATATATTCTCCCTTGCTGCTAAAAGGAAATGTTCCAATTCACGCTTTCTTCTCTGAGAACTGAAATTGGGGCTATATAGCTGTAACATTTGTACAGCGTCTCCCCGTACGGATGCTGCTCATTCTCATCCTGCAGGAGCAGGAAGTGAAGCACGCGTCCTTTGGGACAGTCGAGGCGAGTTCATACTTCTTACTGTAACACGGGTTCACTTAGAGCTTTTTTGCCCAAGTTCACAGTCTTTTAAACATTTGCAGCTTCCCCTTACAGAAATATGGTTCACTTTCACGGAAAATTTGGTTTTTAGGTATTATCTGTTCCCCCTCTCCATAATTTTTAGCATCACATTGTCGTATGGGGAGACATCATTCACTTCTTCATCATCTTCATCCTCAGGTGGGTCAGGGAGAACCTTCCTAGGTGGTTTAGGCACAGCATAGTCATCAATGTGAGGGTTGTATGGATACTCATGGCCACTTGGGTCTTCTGACCCCTGAAATTTCCATGCATGCCCTATGACTTCCGTCGGGTTGTCATAAAGAGAAGAAGGACCCCTGTCAGCAGCTATAGCACAACCTTCTGGCTCATCATAGATGTGGTCTGGTCTGCCGAAGGTAGGCTTCTTGCTCTCAGACCTGACTCTGATGGCAGCTCTGACAGCTGATTCATCAATGGAGTCGTAGAGGGGATCCGATACCTCTTCAGAATCAACACAGACCTCTCTCTCACAGCCCTTATCGTCAAGCTTGAGCCACATGGTAGCCATGAAGCTCTTTGCAATTGAGTCAAAGGGAAGAGAGTACTCCGAATCCTGGGAGCCGTGCTTGCGGATTGACCTAGGGGAAGAGGTGTCTTCTGTGTGCTCCAGCCTCTCCACCTGCTCCCTGGGCATTGAGATTTGAGAGTACGTCTGGTCTTCAGAAATCATCAGTGGGCAGCTTGAGATGTTCTTCACCTGGCTCTTGTGGGGTGGTGGCCTGGTGTCAAGGGTTAGGCTCTTGACCCCAGTGAGTACCTTGTCGGTGGGCACCTCCAGACGAGGACGGGTGCCTGAGGGCAGTGGATGGCTGTCCTTGGACTGGACATTATTCACAGTGCTGTACACAGAGCCATTGTCCAGGGGTGCCTCTACCCCACCTGAGGCCTGCCGCTGGGGGCCCATGTTGGTCTTCTGAAGGTCGATGGCCCTCTCCACAGCCTGGAAGAGCACGTTGCCCTGCTTGGTCTCAAACTCAAAGTTGCCTTCCCCAGAGTCACACCTCCTCCCTGCTTCAAAGGAGAACGTCACCTGAAAAGGACGTAAAAGGATGGGTAAGGACATCTCTTCAGGGGTTTTTACATCCATTACCATCTTCAACCATTATTCGTTCACTAGAAAGTACAAGCAAAGAGAATATTTCCAGTATAAAAAAAAAATTCCACCCTCAAAGGGAATTATTTTAACATTTATGCCAGGCTGAAAGATATATCGTTTCACAACTGCACTTAATGTAGAGGTTTGAGTTTTGTTAGAATTTACTGGATTTTTTATCATTTTTATTTTAGATTAAGACACAGTATGTCTACCTTGTCCCGACCAAACCTCCGCAAGAAGCGGTAGGGCCAGGAGAAGAGCACCTCCCCAGTCTTGCAGTCTTTGAGCAAGAGGCTGTTGAAGTCCGTACGCAAGAGGTAACTCCCGCGCAGCCGACACCTCTCCGAACCCTCCGTCTTCCTTATATTCACCTTGAAGTCCTTCATTACTGGTGAGGAAGAAATAAAAAAACACTCCAGTTTCTAAATACTGCTCAAGCATAGAGCTGTGTCCCATGTTTACTGTCCCACAAGAAGACTTTCTGGATGTGTGGGCACCAAGCTTATACTGAATTGCTAAACTGAGCCTCTGAAAGTCTAAAATTGTAAGCTGTGTCAACTGCTTTGAATGAAACCATAATGATAATGTCTCACAGTTTTTGCAAGGGTAGTGTACTGCTTTGTCTGGGGTATATGGCTTAAACTAATACTGCTGACAAGCTGCACTGCAGAAAAGTGTGTTTCCTGGCAGACTGGAATATCCCGGTAAGCCAGGGTGGTTCAGTGAACCAGAGATGGAAGCTGCAGCATCTGCAAAGGCCCTTCTCAGCCCCGCTGAGGAGCTGTGTTTTTTTTTTCCTTTTTTGCAGAAAAAGGATCACATTCTGTTTATTTTAAAGAGCAGCACATGGTCAGGTAGAGTGAATACTCCCCAGAAGCAATCTGCTGCTTTAACAAGTGGGAGATTGCACCTTGAAAAACACTTTAAAGGCATTGCTCATATGCACTTTTTAACATGGCAACCTTGTTACATCCAGTCTGCATGTCTGCAAGTACTGAAAAGTTTACGGTTTTCTTTTTTTCTTTGCTATATGGTAATATGAGAATTAAGAGGAAATTTACTGGTATCTTATCAGATCTGATGTGCTAAAAAAATGCCTTTTTTGCAAATGTAAAACTGTATAGAAAAACAATGTTGACAGGGCCTCACTTAGATGACAAAAATAACGCAAATCAAATGAATTACCAAATTCATTATAGTGCATCTTTTGTTCATCCCTATAAGAACATATGTCAGCATAATGTACATTTCCTGTCTGCAGTTTTGTATCGAAAGTTAAGAAAAGTATTGAAAATTAAGAAAGAAGTCACCTACACCGATTGCAAGTCAGATATTTTGCAGGTGAAAAGCCCTCTGAAACGGTAGTTCAGGCTCAGTAACCCTAAACTATTGGCCTATTTCATGTCAGGCATACGTTTCAGAAGTTTCCTCAGTTATGCCGTGTGGGCCCACTTTACTGAAAAATAACTGTAGTAGATCATAAATCTAAAAAAAATAATGCTCATTTTTTTTTTTGCACTTCGTTCAGCTCTCTTCTGCAACATCAGTACATCTCTTTTGTGTGACAGTCAGAGCTGTCGGGAGGAGCTGCGTCTCCAGGTGCACCTGCCGTGGTTTCCGAACAGTTATTAAGTCTGTAACTTGTGGGCACAGCCATGGTGCCGCAGTGGGAGGGGTCGCGCATGGCGTACAGCAGCCAGGTGTACAACTCGATACCATCTCCCAGCTTTTCCCCCAGCAGATGAAAAAGGCAGAAAGAGAAGCCCGTTTCCTTCCTGAAGTGAGATGCGATAAAGGAACTCTGCCGAGCAGAAAATAGACTCGATGACTTCCGCGTGCGGTTTTGTCTCTGCTACCGGGCGAGGTGCTCACACAGGTGCTGGGTTTCTTTATTTTGTGTTTTCTCGCTTTTTTATGTGTGCTTTGTTTTTGGGGTGCTTATCTCCACCGTAGTGATGCGGCTCCATATTTTTCCTGGGCTGGTTTATCTCTCTGGGTTCTCTTGCAGGCAGCGCTAGGCTCGGCTGCAGGAAGTTCTGGCTGCGGAGATGCCTGCGCTCACATGTACGTCTGTGATGCATGTTTGCAGACAGCCGAAGAAGACGCGTAAGGGCACATAAGTCAGAGACGCATGTCCTGTCACCAGCCATTACCGTGTGACGATGTTCTTTGCTTATAGGAATCGGTGCACGTTTATGTGGACGCCATCATCCTCTCACTGGGTGGCACCACTTCCATGCAATGGCCTCAGTGCTAAGAATTCACGTCACTCGTCCATCTCAGTGAGATCTGGCAGCAAGCGGCTCCTTTTTATGACCAGCTGTGAGGTTACCCTACCAACGTGAACCCAGCCAAAAAGGCTTTGTGTCTTTTACTAAGTCAGAGGTATGACTTTTTCCCATAGTTTCACCCCTACTCAATAATATTAAATTGGACACTCCTTTATGTGGCTCAACAGGTATTAGCAACACTGCAGGCAGCTTCTTCTGTCAAATTACTCTTAGCCAGCACCAGGTCTTGGTGCTTTCATATTTGTCTACATGCCCCAAAATAGAGTCATCTCACGCTATGACAATATCATTCATTTCGCCGGACGCCATATCCCAGCATGCAGAGAGTCATGATTGCAATTTGTACCAGAATCTTATCATCTCATTCTCTCACCCACGGCCAACTACGCAGAGCTAGAGCCTCCCCACAAGGGAACTTCTACTTGCAGTCTCCACACGTCAAACACAAGAAAACCAATTTATTTCCTCACGTGTTTAGCTTCTTGAAATTAGCTCTACGTTATCGTCTGTAAAATGATAATTACATTGTAAGCTGCCATACATTAGTTCCCTCGAGCATTTAGTACGTCCTCTTGAATTCTTTGTTTACCTCATTGTCTAGATTTGCTTATACCTCTAGAATACGACTCAATCTGCAACATTTATTTGCTTAGAAACCACTTTTGTTCACAGCAATGTGCTGATCTTACAGTTTAACATTTGTCACATTTCTACAAAAAAAAAAAAAAAAAAAAAAAAAAAAGCTTTCAGCTTGTACTGTTACAGCACCTTGTGGGTTTTGAACCTGCCACCTTTTAACCACTGTTCCACTTTCTTTCCGTACAGAGTCACTGGGTCCCATTCTTTCTAGCATGGGGCTAGCCTGCTCCTAAGTGTGCACCCCTCTTTGAGCACATTTCTCATTTGTGATCTGTCCAGTGCCCCTGTTGCCATGGCACATCACTGTGTCTTTTTATTGTAGACAGCCTCTCCACTTGAGAAATGTTGCTTTTGTGTTCATATGTCTGCTTTGCTCTCAGTCAGCTCCTGGGGGTATAGTACCGTTACCATGGAACACATAAAAATTGGCAACCTTCCTGCGTTGGCTCATTTGGCCATGCGGAACAGGTAAAATAAATGTGGAGCAATGAAAAGCTTAACAGATTTGAATTTGAGCAAAAATTTTTTTTTTAATTCAAGCAGTATGAAGGAAGCCTGGGAGGAAAAAAAGTGGAACTTTTACTGGCTTTCATTTATTTGATGTCCGGCGTAAGCAAGCATGCAGTCATCAGCTAAGAAAATGTAATTACTCCCAAGTTAAATCATCGTAAGGAAGCAGTTATGATTAATTGTTTGAATACTCTGGTAAATAATCAGCCCTGTCCAAAATATAATTTAGCAACCCTTATTCACAAAATCTGAGTTGGCAAAACACAGGCTTTTAGAGGCAAACCATGCAGCACTCAAAAGAAATTGCCTCTGGAGAAAAGTCGCTGAAGCCTATCGGTCTGGGAAGGGTTATACACCAACTTTTAAGGTTCTAGGCCTCAACTGAGCAGGGTTCAGAGCCACACTCACGAAAAGGAGAAAGTGTGTAACAGCGGTGACTCTATCTAGGAGTAGCCATCCTGCCAAAAGCTCTGTATGAGTAAAGCATAAAATTGCCAGTTAGGCCAAAAAGAGCTCCATAACAACATTCCATGAGTTGTAAGATTACTGTAGCTCAGCGAAAATCAGTACTCATGGCTCAACAACAAAAAAGACGTGCAAAAATGTAGTACATGGAAGAGCTTTTCGCTAAATAGCTCATGAGAAATCATCTCCAGTTCACCATAAAACACACTGATGACTCACAAGACCCCTGGCAGGAGAACTAAGGACCAATGCTTCAAAACTGTAACTTTTTCACTTATGCGGGCCCTCATAGCTACGGCAAAAACCAAAAAGCAGCCTTCAATGGTATGAAACTTGTACCAGCGGTCAAGCTACTGTTATGGTCTGGGGATGGTTTTCGACCTTCAAACACGGATGACTTGTCGTCATTGTGAAAACATATATTCTGCTCTGTATCAGAAGAATCTCATGTCAGGTCATATGTCTGTGAGCTGCAGCTGAAATGACAAGATAATAATTCCTAAAAAAGCAAATGAACGCAAGAATGGCCGAAAAAAAAAATTAGAATTTAACTTATACAATAGACTATTGAAAGTAGTATGTGAAGTGGCATGGATCTAATATTAGAAAGTGATTACACTGTCAAAATTGTAAATGCTAAAAAAAAAAAAAAAAGTGTTAAAACACTTTCAGCAGCATTGTGGATATAGAGTTCTGTTCTTATGTTAAGATGCAGGATGCTCTTAATACCGCTGTTCTCGATCAATGTGAAAAACAATTCCCACCTGTACATGCGATCAGTTACATCCAAAGTTACTTTGTCTATCATCAATATTCCTACCTATATCTTTGAATTTATGTCAACAGTCTGAACAGCAGCCTGTTGAAATTGCCTTATGCTTTCTTTTGCCCAAGAACTATGCCTGTAGCACACTAGTTTTGGTAATTATATTTCCCAGAATGCATTCTCCCCTACATTTTAAATAATCCTGTTGTTCCGCTACACTGATTACATGCACTTGGGCAGATTAAGGTTAAGACCAATTCCCAAGCAACATGAGAATTATTTTACAAAGTTTCTCTAATTGGCCCTCTAGCTCTCTCTCTTAAAGCCCACAGCAGTTTCTTGGTTGAAAAAGTGTTTCTGGCCAATGGCTTTTTGGTGGCTCAGCCAGTATTAATGCGCATCCTGAATCCTAGCTGAGTCCCATAGTTCAGACCATGGTTCAAGTCTCTGCAACCTAATGTTGTCTGTAGATTCTGATGTAACTGGCAATTTTCTACGTGTAAGTGGATGGTTGAAGTCAGTGATGGTTTGCACAAGCTTCTCTTTGAGGATGTGCCCGTACTACAATAGGTGTGGTTCCGGCTCATGTGTCATGCAGAGAGACAAATGGTTATTGCTGGACAAGGATCTGTACTCCAAGACTTTATACTGCATTTCATTTTATTTTGCCTTGCTGGTTGAACAGGTTTTATCCACATTTCTTGATATGAAAAGAAAAATGAAATGGAAAGCCAAACATGAGACAGTTATTAAACTGGCAATTTGGAAATGAAAGTTAAAAATAGTATTGCTTACATAAAGCGTCCATTAGAGCTACTTAGTCACAGAATTCATGGGGATATTGTTCCACCCGGGCAGCAAACAACCTTATTCAACTAACTATGTTGACTAAACCACAGAGGTTTTAGACATTCAGGTCTGTAGTGAAAAAGCTCTGTTGTACATGCCCTTTATGCATATATAAATATACTCCTCTTGCTGGCAAAATCTTAATTTATGTCACTAAAAAGGTTTTTTCTTTTGTGCTTATAACTGGGAGAGCTTAAGAGGCTTACTTATTATTGTCATTTATTAGTGTACTCAGCCTGTATGACATGGTAGTGGTGGCATTCACCTGGGAGATATATTAAGATGGTCACACCATAACTCCTTCACACTGCACAAAGTAGTACAGTGAATGAAATGAAAGACAGTTAAAAAAAAATAATTTGCACTGCAAGAATTGATATAATAGCTGGCGTTTGTGTTCAAAGAAAGCTGGGGACCAGCTAGACTTTAGAGAACAGAATATGAATATGCATGACAGACAGTACAATAGCACCTCGGCTGGATTCCGTGCTAATCTCTGTGCTGATGCTTACAGTCAGTGGGTTTTGGTGCAAGACAGCAAAAAATGGCTGCGCACCCCAAACTTTCTTCCTGTTTTTATAGGCGAGAGCTATCCATAAACTCGTGGAGTGGTACGGTGACACAGTGAGTAGTGCTGCTGTCTCACAGCACCTGGGTGGTGCGAGAGGACATGGGTTTGATCCCTGTTCAGCCTGTGTGGGTTTGCATGTTCTCCCCGTGTCTGCGTGGGTTTCCTCTGGGTGCTCTGGTTTCCTCCCACAGTCCAAAGACATGCTGTTCAGGTTCCCCCATAGTGTGTTAGTGGTTGAGAGAGTGTGTTCCACTGATGAGTGACCCATTGTAAGGAGTGTATCTAGCAGTCTAAGTCACCTTGGTGAGTAAGGTGTGTGGGTTGGTAACACTACATAGAGTTCACCGGAAGTCACTTTTGAGAAAAGCTTCTGCTAAATAAATAAATGTGAACTTCCATACCAAGAATTCAGTAGTGGTGTCTCAGAGATTACCTCATGTGATATTCTCAGTTTGTGTGACAAGTTATTTTATTCAAACGCAATTCAAGGCATTGAATCAAGCACATTAACTCTTGTGCGAGCAACTGTCATCTTTTGTTTTCTCACATTCTTATGCGAATTTTGGCCAGGATAGTACTGATCTGCACACAGCTGATTTAACTAAAATGGATCAGTAGATCTGACAACTGCATTAATTGCCTTTCTTATGATAAAGAAAACATGCATTCCATCCCATAATCGAGAACTGGTTTATGCTAGCTAATAAATTACATTTTCTGCATTGACAACATTTGGCAATGATGAAAGGAAATTAATCTGCAGAAATATAAAAACCAAATGTGTTACATCAAAAGCAGACAGTAATTTGCTAGAGAGGCTATACACGTCCCTGCTTTTTAATGGGCTGCAGTTATAATAGAGCATGTTTCCAATCACTGATTTTGCTCTCAGTGAGCTGGTATGTGCCAAAAGTTATGTAAAAATTTGCCTTGTAATTAATGTTTCATTAAATAGGTTTTGAGGTTATGAAATAAAAACGGTGCCTGTTGAGAGCTCATTGATGGTACGATAACTGATGCAAGGGCAATCAAGCCCAGGTTCACCAACTGTGAATAATAACTTTCCGTCCCTGCGAGCTCTTCATCTGACAAAAAACAGAACCGAATGCAGAAGTGGTAGCGATAAGTCAGACAGAAGACGGCACCGATCCGGCTGCACGTATAGACATTTACGTTCTTTTAACGTTGCTAATCTCCAGGCTGCAGTTTCAGTACTTGTCAGACAAAACTGAGATTAACAGCGGAATGCCTTTTCGGTTGTTTACTTCAAGAGCAAAGGAATTGCGAAGAAGTTTGTTCGAGACCGAGCGGAAACAGCCCGAAAGACCCGAGCTAAAGAGCGCGAGCAGAACAAGCAGCTCGACTAAATCATCTGTCCAGAGGCACCGTTCGCTGGCAGGATGTACTATTTGCTCATGATAACTGGACAAGTTGCTCAGTGAGGCGGGCACTGGTGTGATGTTTCTCAGCCACAAGACAGGAAAAAAGAGCCACGAAGCTGAGCAATTTTCCACCGCGTAGCAGTGCAAGAGATAGAAAGGAGAAGTGAACCGACTCTTGCCTGTTTGCAAGCAGGCAGCTAAAAATTGTGTCAGAAGCCTGTTTACAAAGTAAGAAGCAAGCGGAATGTCCAGAAGAAGAATGCATGTGTGTGTGTACCCAGTCTCTTGTTTTATATCTTTAGTGGTTATTAGAAAGCCCCCAAGGTGTCGACACACACAACAGGCCTTTGCTGGTATTCAATGAGCTTGGGGCATTCTTGCGATAACACATTGCCTTGTGTTCACACACACGCAGTCTGAAACTGCTTGTCCTGAGCAGGGTCGCGGCAAACCGAAGCCCAACCCGGCAATGCAGGGCACAGGGCTGGAGGGTGAGGGGACACACCCAGGGAGGGATGCCAGTCCACCACAAGGCAACCCAAGCAGGACTTGAACCCCAGACCCACCAGAGAGCAGGACCTGGACAAGCCCGCTGCACCACTCACTGGCAAAGCCACTTTGGTGTGTGTAGGCATCAGAGCCAGCTTAGCATTTTATCGCAACTCTTTTCTAATTCTGCATAATTAAAGTCCCAGAAAAATCACTTTTGTTCATGCGCCACCTGCAACCGATCAGTCTCACATCTCGCATTTATAAAACATCACACGTGGCTGTGAAAGTCACACCAACCAGCTCATCACACTGATGCGACGACAAAAATGCACATTACGCTGTTTGCTCCTGAAAAGCATTAGGAAGCATGCGTAATGTTGACCATTTCTGGCTGCCCTTACTTTGACTTGATGTCCTCATTGTCACACCTCAGACCACATCGAGGCCTGTTTTTTTTTTTCCTCAGGTGAGAGAGCTGCATGTGTTCGCACGTTCAAACTCCCCTCCAGCTGTCACGCCCTTGAGCAACGTACTCATTCTAAATTTTTACTCCAGTAAAAGTCACCCACCTCTGTATACGGGTAAATAATTCTAGGCTGCTTAATAATGTAAGGAGCTTTGGATGGAAAACAGTGTCAGCTAAAATAATTAATGTAAATGTTTGCAGCACAGTGCCCGCATTTTAAATTTACCATAATTCGGCAAAGTCCCGCCTATCTGATTTTAAGGATGTTATTAACATTTCTAATTTTTCGGTCTCACCAGTGGGAGAGAAAGATTTCATTTAGTCAGTCTTTGAAGTTTATTCCGGGAAAATAGAACGTCAAAATGTTCTCCTACCGCTTTCCCGCGCGCCATACAGGGTGTTGTCCTCCATGGCGGCCTCTACCAGTTCTGGCCTGGAGCGCAGAATGCTGCCACGTTTCACTGTTCCTGCTTCAGCCCAGTTCATCTTCAGGGATGGAGAGAGAGGACAAGAATCAGCAGACTGTCCCAAGTGTGTAAAAGTGTCAGGTATATGTCACCTCTGCTAGCAAAGTGATATATATATATACATATATTTTTTTTTAAAAATCACTAGAGCTCACTTCTTTTATGGTATTTATGTAATTTTCAGGGCAGAAGGAAGCATATTGTCAACATATTCTTAAACTACCCTTGACCAGTCTGATTGCACTGAATTGCTACCTTAAACTATTTGCATAACTGGGTTAAATGTTGTAAGTTATGTTCAATTAAAGAATAATCCCTGCAATTAATTATTAACAATAATAATGATAATAATAATAATAATAATAATAATAATAATAATACAATTAAAGAGGAGCCAATAGTACGATCTGGTTCAATTATTGCTGCAATGTGTTCATATAATTTCCATTTGTTATTGCCTGTTGTTTGGCTATTTTCTGAAGAAATGCTGGAAGTACTGGACCACTGATTAAAGTTCTTTTCAGAGTGGCAAAAATGTATTAAGTGCTCTTATGTGTACTAAGCACTTTGTGAATGTGAGAAATTTCATTGATTAAGTTGCTGCACTCTGATAAAAATTATAAATGTTAGCATGTCTTCAGGCTCTATTGCCTGGACTTTTAATAATACAGTTCCTAATGAGATACTAGTAAAAAAAAAATCTCCCAAATTGTACATTGGTAGGGCACTCCGAAGTGTATGATTCGTGCTAAATTTCTTTTTTTTTTCAGCAATTTAAATGACTGTTGCCAATTCCCACTTCTACACGGATTTAATTTTCAATTTTTGGGACCTGGCCCTCGGTTGTATTTCCATTTAGTTCATATCTGAACTTTTGTCCTTGTTTCGTGTGTCAAAGTTATACAAATTCTGATACTGCTTAATTCTCCCATCTCACTCCTCACTGAGTACTATACATAGTTACATACCCGCTGAAATATATTTAGCAATAGCAATATATGTTATCAAACATAATCGGTAGAAAAACTGTAAAAACTAGTTGTAATTTGTATAACAGCTGATGAAAAGCACATTTCCTTCACCTTCCTGTTAGCTTTCCATGGGTTCAGTTGTTCTATGTGACTTACAGAAGTAGAACTACTGCTTCAAACTTAAGGCTCAATGTTACTTTATTTAGGAAAGACCACTTCTTCAATTAGAAAAACATTTATATTCTGAAGGCAAGTTGAATAAGTGTATTTTTTTCTTTCAGTTTTTCTTTGTGGTTGTGTTGATCTGGCCCACTATATCCCACCTTCTATCATGCTTCTATTTTCAGGTGCGGCTGAGAGCTATTTTTGTTCATTTACAGCCAGGAAAGTGTCACTAATGCAGTGCGGTGAACTTGAGCACTGCTTGTTCGCTTCAACCCAGGATCAACCTTGCGTCAGTGGCTAGTGATCTACAATCTGTCTGGTAAGTGAAATTGTAAGTTGTTTCAGAACATCAGTGCATGCCTTCACTACCAGGTATCTCTTTAAGAAATGGGAAAGATCTATTATGCAATTTGTTGCTGGGATCAATAAAGTGCCCATCTATCTATCTGTTGGTCTGCTGCATGCAACCTACATTATTAACAAGGGGAAGTGAGCTCTGACCCAGATTGTCATAGTCATTTGAGCATTACGTAGAAACAGGAATCTGCTTCTACAGCTTGAGTGACTTTTCAGTTTAATTCAGACATGATGACTCACTTTAAGGTTTGGATGACAGCTGAAGAAATTTTTGGAAAATCTTTTTCCTATTATGTATAAATAAATTTCACATGAAGTATAAATAAAGATTCTTCTCTTCCCTAAGAGGCTGTGCATATTTTCATCCAATTTATCTTGGCAAGAAATTTATGAGCCATAACATTCCACTAGACGAAAAATGAGAACAAGAATTTTTCAAAACCAGCATATGGCTTAATTTAAACATTTGCATTTGTACTCTGGTCTTTTGGTCTAAATTATTTCATCCATCGGACATCACTTCCAATTACTGACATGTAGGCTTTAGGTAAGCTAAAAGCTCATTTATAGTGTTAGCTGGAGAAGCAGAGAGAACGTACTGGGAATGCAATCTCACAGAGTGCTTGAGTCCAGCCCTCCAGCTCTGAGTTCTCTGCTGCAAACAGAAAGATCTTCTCTGTGGTCTCCACCAGGAATGGCTGGCAGTCCCTGGGGCAGCTCTCAACCTGGACCTCTGACACTCGGATGCAGTCTCGCAGCTTGATCACTTTCTTGTTCTCCTGCTTACGGAGAGTCCGGTCAGCCTTCTCCGCATTAGCTGCCCCGCTGTCTTTGAACTCGAAGAATTCCATCCGGGACACAGAGCAGCTGCTCTCTCTGTAGATGATGGACCACACCTTCTTCCATTTCTGCATGGGAGGAGATTGAGGGTGGCAGACATCTGATCTCATTGTGGTTATTGTCCTTCATTTATTCAGACTCTACAGCCAAAGTACATTTATTTAGTTAGCTGATGCTTTTCTCCCAAGCAACTTATAATGTCAGTCCGCCTACAATTATTTACCCATTTGTATAGCTGGGTTATTTTGACTGGAGGGATTTAGGCTAAGTACCTTACAAGGGTACTACAGCCACAGGTGGGGAGCAAACCTCTAACCTTTGGGTCCAAAGGCAGTAGCTCTAACTACTCCACTACCAGCTGTCTCCATCTGTACAGTTCAGTACTTCCCACTCCTGAAGTTATTTCAGGAGTTAGAAGTATTAGACTGTGGTCATATGCTTGAGAAAATGTTAAATGAATTTTCTGTCTTGGTTTGGGGTCTGCAGAAGGGATTTCAGGGTAGTGAGCTCCCCCCATTAGAGCACTTTTGAACCAAAGAGAGGTGGTGGCTGTGGGTTTGAGAAAACAGCACCCGCAAGAGCAACGAAATTAGTGGGAACTGATATATGTTGTACTTGATTGACAGCTGAGTGCAGCTATGGGCGACATCCAATACTTCCCTCCCAGAATGTTGTGTTCATAAAACTTCAATAAAATCAAAAGACAAGTGCGTGTGTTTCAAATGTTCGATAACTAACATGTGAAATTGACAAGATTGTTTCAGTGCAGCTTTGCACCCTCTGAGTCCAAGAGACTTTTCAAAATTTTGCCCCATTCCTTTTGAAACTAAGGCAAATAACCTCAAGTCACATTGGTCTTTAAGCAGTCAACTCAGAGGTAACCGAAAGTGCATGTTGTCACAGTATGTTGCATTTTTACAAAATTTTAAATCTACACTCTGTTTTGCAGCAGGGCTACCCATCAATCGCTGTACAAAGGCTTAGAAGAACATTTGGGTTGTCTCATGTCTATGATGTTCCATGCATTCAGTGTGAAGGCTATATTTAACGACACGTCTCTTTTAGCAGCCAAATGAAAATCATATTCTGTGTGGGCACATGAATGACCCTCCAAGTTGAGGCAGTCTTTAAATCGTGTGCAATCTGCACTCAGTTTCGCATAGCATGATAGAAGTGAATTTTCTATTCAGTTAACTTGAAACTGGATGTGACGATTCTTCCCAAACAGCCTTTTCCCACTTGTCTGAGACTGCTAATGTCAGAGTGGCTTTCAGCGCCCAAAGGATTTCTATTGAAAGCCAATAAAAACTCAGAGCAAGATATTGTTCCGATTATTTTTCTCTTTGCAGGCTTTTTGTGTAATCTCCCACTGAATGTTGCTAGGATACGCGAAGAGCCGTCCACTTTGATCACAAAGAATAAATGTGTTCAAGTAGGCCAAGTATGAACAACCAATGTCCCCTGTTTCCAAGTACACATAAATATGTTGCAGAAAAGCAGACTTGTTAAAGACGTAAACATCATGATAACTTCACCAGTTGCGGCGCGGCGCTTTTCTTTCAGCCTGGTCCCTAACTGTTAAAACAAAATGCAAATAACAGCAGAACTGATTTGACCTCTTAAAATACCTCTAATTTTTGTGCCATGTGTGCTCGCTCGCATTATTATAAACAGCGACTGTATTGTTTTTAGCTGAAGATTGAAGAGATGTGTACATTAGGCCCATAAATGAAAGACGATGAGAGTTTTTGGCATTTTACATAAGTACAGTGTTGCTTGAAAGTATGTGAATCCTACAGGAATGGTCATTATTCTTGTGTAAATATTAAAATAAGCATAATTTAATAAATTGAAATTAATCAATTTCATTTCATTTGCAGCACTGTGGATGGCAAGAGCCCTCTTTTGGTTTTAGACAGGCTGCTTTTGTATATTTGTGAGTAATATTTAGATCCTCGCTTTTTCCGTGCTCTCTGACACACATGTAGCAGGAGTCTTCTCTTAACCTCGGGACCACATCTTATTTTCTAAAAATGAATTCCAGTCGATGGGGGTGTGGTGGCGCAGCGGGTTGGACCACAGTCCTGCTTTCCGAGGGGTCTGGGGTTCGAGTCCCACTTGGGGTGCCTTGTGACGGACTGGCGTCCCGTCCTGGGTGTGTCCCCTCCCCCTCTGGCCTTACGCCCTGTGTTACCGGGTTGGCTTCGGTTCCCCGCGACCCTGTATGGGACAAGTGGTTCTGAAAATGTGTGTGTGTGTGTGTGAATTCCAGTCCCCACAAGCGAGCAGCTCTTCTGAGTAGCACTGGGCAGTCAGTGCACGACAGCAAAAAAACAGGACTCCACCTTTATGTCTTCCTCATTTTTTGTTCCTCAAAATATCGTGTTGCAACAGCCTCTTGCTCTTTATCCCAGCATAATGCTCGAAGATCGTAAATCGTGATATTGCTGGTGGTTCCCTGCTACGCACTGTTGTATATACAGCCGTATTTCCCACAAAGGCTTAGTGCGCCGCGTTATGCTGCACAAAACCATTGACTAAGACAGAAAAATGTAAATGCAGGCAAAGCTGCAGCTTTTCCTTTGTGTGGAGAAAACTACGTTTTTCAACCTTTTGCTGTGTATTTCTTCCTCAGTAGGGTTACCTTTGCAGGACTCCTTTTCGTACCATGGTCTGAATTCGTTTGCTTTAAAAATTCAATAAAGAGATTATAAGGAAGCAGCTGAACCACTGGCTGAGAATTCAACAACCAAAATTCACAGGCTGACGTTTGTGAAAACTAAAATGTGTTTCCAGGAGTTTTCCCGAATAGCTTGCTGCTTCTTTCCAAAAAGTGCTGATTTCTGACATGGTCTCTTTATGTGAGAGAGAGAAACGAACGTATTTTAAATTGAAGGAACAGCTCTGTAATAGTAACACTGAAGAATTCAACTTTTTTTTAATTGATCATTCGGGAGCAATCAGCAATACGGTCTACAAAAATTGCTCAAGTGAAATGAAATCCAGCCGAAATCAGAGCTACAAATTTGAAGCTATTTTAGCCCGAGAGCCGTTTGTTTTCACGGTTTATTTTACCACACTTTGTATGAGCAGGCAGTTAACTGTCTTATTATTACAAGGTATCAGCACACAGCTGTTTTCCCTGCTTGTGTTAAAAGGCGTCGACTGAAACGTGAAGTGGCTGTATATTTTCCATCAGCTACATCTTCAGAACTTATTTTCACATCATGCGGTCATACCCTAGAGATGAGGAGAAACTGCAGATGCCTTCTAGTTTAAACTCGTGTCCTTGAGCAGAACCTGCCACGTAGGAAGGACTGCGAACCAACTTATACTTTGTCTTTCGTTTTACTTCTGGCATCCAAAGTCAGAGCAGTTCCTGCATAGCTAAATAAATGTGCTGGCGAAGCATCTCAAAATCTCAGAGTGATGCGGTTACTACTCCTCTTAAACACCTACATAATCAACAGACAGTGAAGAGGCGTTGTGGAGCAGCACAAGGTGAAGACGGCAGCCCTGCGGGATTAATTACGAGACGGCATCGCCGCAAAGGCAGTCCGCACGTTTCCCCGGATGTCTTCGTACATCGCCTTGAAGGACCTTCAGGGGTCACAAAAATGTGTACGCAGCTCTTCTGGACCACCGCAGAGGACGAGGGGCTTACCTTCCCGAACCTCTGCTGCTGTATGTACAGCATGCCCTTCTTTCTTATGTCCTCCTCCATGGCTCCGTCCTCTCAGCTGCCCTGCGAGCAGCGCTGTCTGCCGCTACGCCAGCGGACTGTCCGATCGGCGCGAGCTGCTCGGGGGCCCTCGGAGGCCTTTCGCGCTCACTTCCTGTTCAGCCGGCGTCGCTGCTTCAGCTCGGCTAGGAAGCGGTGCAGATTACTGGCGCTGCGAGGGCGTGTGTGCGCTTTTGTGCATGGTCATGTGTGTGCGCGCGTACACGTGCGCGTGCGTGTGTGTGGGTATTTCTTCCTCAAGCGCAGCTTTACTCAACCATGTTTTTGTAGTACGTTTCGGTCTTTCACGCTTCCTTGACATCCTCGCAGCTGCGGAGTCCGAGCCCTCGGTACCTCGCAGTATGACATATTTCTACATTTTAAACATCCTGAAGGCTGTAAAGTAATAAAATTAAAAGTGCCTACCGAATGATCTTCTACCGTCTATGTTGTCGAATCAACGAGAAGTCATTACCGTGCAATTCTTTGTTTCCTTTACTGTGACGCAACAACAAGTACTAATGCAGCATGTCAGATTGTCAGCTTCATGGGTTAGGTGTGTTCTCCTCATGTTGTATCAGTGACTGACATCATTTCAACTCTCTTTTGCGTATTCCCTTGTTTTTTCTTGGCTTGCTTGATTCAGAAATTGGATACGGAACTCCCATCCGTTTAACTTTCCAGGCTGTGGCAAATAAGAAGGGTTCTTTAACAACAACTTTTCCTGTTTCTCAAATTGATATCTTTTTTCTGCGCTGCTTCTCCTGGAAATGTCACGTTTCGTGTTGCGCAGCACACGAGAACGCTCACAAAGAGCGAGGGAAAACGCATCGTGCGGATTGTTTGGCAGCGCTTGTTTTGGGGGAATGGAACAGCTCGGAGGGATTAAAGTCGTATGCGAGCACCGCTGGGCTTTAGGAGACCGATGACAAAATCAAGTATGAAAAATATGTAACAAGACAGGTGCTCCACCAGCAGGACAGGCCATTCGGCGAAAATCGGGCCCATGTTTCGATCATTTGCTCTTTATTAAACAACAGTGTAGCTATTTCAAGGGCGCTCAATTTCACTATTCTGGTGTGGTGGTTAGAAGATAGCGTTCTGTTCCTCTTCAAACTTTTCATCAGCTCAACTTGCTTCTGCTATCAGAGATGGGGAGGAGATAAACTGTGTGCTCTATCAAGCTAAAGAAGGATCACACTTAGCTTCCCTCCCCTTTATCACCCAGAACGGACACATTTCTTATGGAGGTTCTCAGCATCTGCAGACAGAATTAGTCTTCCACACTCAGTTCCCAGATGTACCATGCTGTCTGGCTCCCACCTTTACTCCCAGACAGCGCTGCTGGGACAAGGAGGACATGCATCTGTCTTCTGCCCCTCATTTCCTCCCTCTGAAGAGCCCAGAAGCTCACATACTTCCTGTTGGCTGTCATGACAGTTTCTGTGCAGGAGATGGCTGCCCACAGCACCCCACCCCGAGCCTATCCGAAACCTTGAGCTGTATTATGGCAACAGTCATCAAACCCACACCACCCTCCTTCGTAATATGCACTTAAATAAGGATGCAGGTATCTTCAATTCAAGGAATCCGCATACCCTTTAAAGTGGTGACAGCACAGTAGCTACCCGTAATGCTAAGCTTCTGGCGTCAGGCTTCAGGGCTCTGAAAACCACTCCACACTGCCCTCTGGAGCCCATGGAGCATCAGTGCGATTCTCCAGCACCAGGAGAGAGCATCTGGGAGCTCGGCATGCAAAGCGGTCGCCTTTTCATGCTCGCGTTCAAGGAGGCGGGAGCATCTTATCAGTTTGCTTCAACCTAATCGTAGTTCTCTCATCATTTGGACCACTGGGTCACACTAATTCCTCCTGACTGAAACATAGTCACTTTCAAAATCAGACAAAGAACCAGTCATGTCCCAAGGATCATTAGACATCTGAGGCATGTTTTTACTGTGTTCATTCTCTAATCATTAGAGCCAAAATTAAATAATCACTTCAAATCATCAGAGGGCATTTATTTTCCGAGCCTTTCTTTTTTTTTCAGAAAGTCCAAAATACATTTCTTTTATTCCATGTGCACTCCCATATGTGGTGACATCCTCTGTCAGTGTGAGTGTTTTAAAAGCCATCGCCAATTTTAGCGAAGAAATGCGATCCAGTCCGATAATGTACAGCACGGTCAAAGGTGATAAGATCTGCTGGTGGGACAAAAAAAAATCAATAACAGGGCATTCCAATTAGGGAGGACAGTGTCCAGGCTGCCAATAACGTGGTCAGAGATACTGATCTGTAAATGTCCAGAGCTGCCACAAACAAACGGCTTGACCTTCCAGCAAAGCTCTGTGAAGGGATGAGAAGAAAGCCACATCGGCCCCGTGAGTCACGACGGATTAGAAATCTGGAATGAGTGTAACAGAAGGGCTTGGCAGACAGTGGGAGCCGGCACCATGGGACAGGGAGGTCATCTGCACGTCCTCTATTGTAATTAGCCTTAATGTTAGTACTTAATCACGCTTCATGTGCAGCTAAACTTTATTCTTTATTTTAGTTATGATGTTTCCATTGAGGGGGGTGCAATGGCGCAGCGGGTTTGGCTGGGACCTGCTCTCTGGTGGGTCTGGGGTTCGAGTCCCGCTTGAGGTGCCTTGCGGTGGACTGGCGTCCTCACCTGGGTGTGTCCCCTCCCCCTCCAGCCTCACACCCTATGTTGCTGGGTTAGGCTCCAGCTCATCGTGACCCCGCTCAGGACAAGCAGCTTCAGACAGTGTGTGTGTTTCCATTCTGACCATTAAAGGTTATCAAGTCCCCCTCTGACCACATGAAACACAAGAACATTTGAGAAAACCAGTAATGATAAAGCATGTCAAAAGTGTGTCTTTATAAAAGTCTTGAAATAAAGCCTTTGAGATGCAAGTTGTCTTAGCTATATTCTCTTTCAATAGCCTTTGTGCAAATTTTCACTGAAGCTCTTCTTTACTTCCACTGATGTCAGTGCATTTAGAAAGAAGAAGAAGAAATTACCAATCCAGTGATACAAGCCCCTTCTAAATGTTAGGCTCTGTAAGAAGTATAGTGGAAAGGACCCACATACACAGTGTTTGAAACTGCTTGCCCTGAGCGGGGTTGCGGCGAATCGGAGCCTAACCCGGCAACACAGGGCGCAAGGCTGGAGGAGGAGGGGACACAGCCAGGACAGGATGCCAGCCCATTGCAAGGCACCCCAAGCAGGACTCGAACCCCAGACCCACCACAGGGCAGTACCCAGCCCATCACACTGCACCACTACACCCCCTCAACACCTACACATAAAGAAAAGAGTAGAATGTTGAATGTTTCATCACATATTCAGAATGAGCTGAATAAAGAACAAGAGACTCTAATCAGCGAAAGTAATGTGAAAAGAAGGTTAGCGAGTAGTGGTCTCAAGGACGAGTAGCAGTCTCTTTGCAAGAACTGACAGTCATGGACTTTCCTCCACAGTGACCTAACCTGAACCCCATCAAACATTTATGGGGCACTTGAAGACCGAGAAAGCCAAGCATTCGGTAATATCACAAGATGCTATGTGGAACATTCTCAAATCATGCTGAGATAACATGCAGCATCGGGTTTCGTACAAACTTCTGGAGTCCATGGCAGCTTGACTGCATGTCGTTATTAAAGAGGGACATTCAAATACTAAGGAATTCTGAAATTCATGTACATTTTTTCGAAGACTCTACTTTTCACTCAAATTTTTATGCTGACAATGTGAATTATAATGAGAAATTTTGTATCAAAGCAGAAGATAATGGAAAATAGAATAATTTTTTACTAGCGCTCTCAGACTTTTGGATTCCACTCCATGTATTGTCCGCATGCCATTCCAGCAAACAAAACTATGTGATTTCTGGGAAGGGTTTATTGTGAAGAAGATTACTGCAAACACGGTTATTATAAACAAGCATATTACATATTTATATTTAATAATTTAGTAGAGACTTTCCTCCAAAGTGATGTACATCTCACAGAAAAGCAAAATGAGTGCATTACATTAACAGAAAGAGAGATTTGAATGCAGACGTGTGATTCGAAAGCATAGTCAATTTGTTACTTTCCATCATATGAACCAATGTACATCACACGAATAGCTGCATAAAGGTTTATCCAAATAATCAACAATTCCTAATCACATTTTTTTTTACATTTACATCACATGGGTAGCTGCGTGAAAGTTTATCCATTTGTCAACAGTTATGATCTCAAAGTTAAAGTGTGTGAACATATACACATTAACGTACTAAAGAGATCATGGAAAAGGTGAGTTCAGAAGAGGTAAGTCTTAAGACACTTCTTAAATTTGCGGAGGGATTCAGCAGTTCTGAGTGGCGGGGGGGGGGGGGGGGGGGGGGGGGGTCATTCCACCACATCGGAACCAGAATCAAAACATTTGTGCTTTTGCTTTTGGACCTCTTGAGCGTGAAACCACCAGATGGGCAGAGGTGGAGGAGCATAGCAGTCTGGTTGAAGTGCAATGAATGATCAGGTCTTGTAGATATTGGCGAGCAGTTCCACTGATGCTTTTGTAAGCCATAACCAGAGTTTTGAATTTGACCCGGGCAGCTGTAGGAAGCCAATGCAGAGAGACGAGGAGGGGAGATACTCGGTATATATGCGGTATATGCAAGTGCGTTGACCATAGGGCTGCCCCAAGAGAAAGAAAAATTTACCTGTTCTGTCATGAGAAAATCCAAAGGACTATCTCCTTTAAGCCTGGAAAAGAAAAGTGATAATGCCAAAAGAAAGTCTTACATTTCCTGACTAACTACTCCAATCTAAACCACCATAATAATGAGAAAGACAAAAAAGCAGAGCCATCCCAGGGGCACGACACCAGTCTCATGCCGCATCAGTCCCTCTCATCCGTATTGCACTGTTTCACACGTACAGTCCGAAATACACGCAGGAAATGACAGGATTTTTTTATATAACGTTCAAAGGTGCCATTTATTTCCCGCTCTTTGTTTCCAGCATTGTTTTGGTGTATATGCACTTGTCTTCCATCATAGTCATTATTTCTGAACCCAGTTACTTCTCCAGGCAAAACCCATTTCCAGCTCTGTGGGGAGTTGACTTTTGTGACTTGTGTTTGCCAGTTACATGTCAGACCTTTCTTATCCCTCTAGAAAAAAAAAAAATTATCAGAACTTGCTGGGAAACAGGAACAGACTGGCAACTGCCTTTTACCTGCAAACATGAGGTTTTTCTGTTCTGTATTCCTGTGACCAAATTCTAGTAAAAACACTTATGACCCTGCACACAGAGACTAAGTATGTGGAAATTAGCCTTTTAACCAGAAAGGACCATCTTGTATGCTTTCCAGATTTACTTATTAGAATGCAAAGAGCTTTTTGCATAAGGCTGTTCCCTCCTTTGATTTTATTGCTTCCTGCCTCTAATTGCGTGATTTACAAAGGGGTTTTGAGTTCCTCACATCGACTTTCACATAATGGCAATCAAGGTAAAAACAAGATGGTTCACTTCCGAGATGTGCACTATGTCCTCTATTTTCCGACAGTCCGAGGTAAAAGAAATACACAAAGGCAAGCATGGCATAAGCTTCAATTCCCAGCTTCTTAATAATTTAGGATTTTTAATGGCTCTTAATGGCTTGGGGTTACTTTATTCATTGATTACGCATAATTACACTTGTGCTTGACTTTACGAACATCCAAGTTATGTATTTCTTAAAGTGTGAAAATTTTAGGGTTTATCTTTAATTGCACTGTCTTTGTTATTTTTTTCTAAAATCTCTGTCGCAGAACGAAAATGGCCCACTTCCATTTTCTGCCACTAGCTGGCTGCAAAACTCAGAAGAGGGAAAGGAGGGGTAAATGTTTGGTCGAAGGAGCATAAATCACAGGATATTTGCAGCGGTTCTTGGATTTTGCACACAGAGGAATTTCGGCACGGTTTTTGTCATAGTGCATGTCTGTTATTACACATCTTTGATTGCAAAACTGAGAGCGACCGAATGCTGACGAACGTGATTCCGCGAAGAATCAATAGTTTCTTCATGGAGAGTAAAATAAACTCGGGACTTTAAGGCGAACCGCTTCAGAACACCATCTCCTACCCACTCTCCTTTCTCTACCGCACTGTTTCATTCTGCTGTGGCACCTGAAGAGCAGAAGTTGTGAAGAAATGTGACACCGTCTCACGTGTGCAAACAAGAACAAAGCACACTGAACGGAGGATGGTGAACACGACTATTAATTTTTTTTATTTTTTTATCGTTTTAAGGTAGAATTAACTTTGATCAGTTACTACACGTTCTTAACTTGTGTCCTGTCTACAAAATTCCCTCCCTCACGCCCAACATTTCCACTACGGCGGAATACCGAGACGCTGTCTTACAGTGAATTTTAATACATTATAACTTTATCTAATGTTTTTAACAGAACCTAATCCATGAAGAAATGAAGGAATAATTAAGAATTATTAAGATTTAACTGATTGTGACGTTGCAAATGGACTTACAAACAATTCAGATACGAACAGCTACGAAGAGACTTCCAGTACCAGTTGTGTTTGTAAGTTCAGGTACAAGTATATTAATGTTGCTTGCCATGTTGCTTCTATATTGAAAGCAACATAAATGTGTAAAACTAGCAGTACCTCACTAAACCTCATAAACCTGAAGGTATTCTGAACCGTTCTTGATTGTTGTCGGATGTCTCAGCTGTGGAGGGTTCTCTACGGTTCTGCATCAACAGGACTGGAGATGGAGATGGCGGGGGAACTAAAACATAATAACATTTGCTTAAAAGGAAACGCTGGCTCCATACCTCCACCCCAGCGTGGAAGTGTTCAACACAATAGCAGCCGTCTTTTATCGAACGGACATTTATTTGATTAATGCCATCGATTGTATTTGCTGCGTTGGGATCACTTTCAGTTTAACCATCAAGACCAAAGTGATGGAAATTTTGCACGCTCTACATACTTGAACAATTAATATGACCTCTTAGTAGGAAAAGTTCTTTTCGGCATTATTGCACCCATATGAGATTCACTACCGGAGGCACGTCTAATGTTACGTTTTACATCTGCAGTTTTACAAGGATTTTAAGATGTTAAACATTGCAAATGTGCAGTAATTATGTAATGCAAATATGCACTAACTCTCTGTCTGTGGAAGGCATTGCTTCATACTGTATATGTATAGTAACTTTTAATATTTACCCTTTCATAGCTGATTGAACAACGTCTGAATTCCGCAGCATCTCGACCTCAACTTGCGGAAGCGGTTGATGATAGTAAGTGAATCTCAATTCTAAGATTAAAATGCTACCTTTAACAGTTTGCTTTTGAAATATTACAAATCTTCATCACCCAAGGTTACAGTTTATTAAGCAGCATTTTTCTGTTATGAACAGTGTGTATTGAAAAATAAGTGAATTATTTTGCTTCTGCCTGCCCCAGTTACTATATTTTAATGGCAATCCTGTAGTTGCTTTGAGCAAGCACTTTTTTGATGGGATGATGCGAAATCCACGCACAGTCCAGGTACAAGTAATTAAAATACCAGTTAATTAAAACACAGGCTCCTACTGGAGATTATGAACGGCACAACCCACAAATTGTAATCTTCCAGTTTGCACCCAGCGGAGCGCGGCTTGTGAATCATGTTATTATGTCTACTTGAAACAGGTCTCACACAGTTCCAGCCCAGGTGAACTGGTCTACTCCAGACGGTTCTGGTTTCCTTTCTCCGCCCGTTAATGCTTTTCCCTTGCACAGGATATGAGCCCTGTTCAACAAAGCAGCAGGGCTAGAAAGCACAGAAAGCCTCTCTCAGCTCTTCTTCTTCTCAGGACCAATGGAGCTGGGGACGGGTGGCGTCGTTCACGCACAGCCTTGGGCCAGAGCTCCGCACACTTGCACTTGGGGGCTGCTATTCCAGCACAGAAAGAAGCCCAGCATGGAAACATCACACAAAGCAAAGAGGCGAGGAGGCAGAGAGCAGCCCAAAGGGAGCACCACTTTCCCTGTGTCTTTGCTGAGGAGGCCGTTCCCCGAGGCTAGCCAGTTTTACCGGTTTGATTTATACTAGTTTCACTCTAAGTGCTTTAACAGCATGTGCTGTGGCGAGGTTTTTGGCTCACACACAGGCTGCTTGCGGTTGACGGTCTCACATCGCGTGGTCTATCTATTTAAATTTCTCAGAACACGTGTTTAGAAACATTACATTCCATTAAAAAGTCCTACAGATTGTGTATGTGTAATGTTCAGTAATTTTACTGGTGTAACTTAGGAAAGACAGGAGGGCCTTTTTATATGGAATACCCCAAAGCTGTATGTCCCGTTTCAATAGAGTATCATGTGGTACATATGTTTTTTATAGAGTTTAGTACAGTGTTAAGTACAGCAGTGACACCAGAAAGGGTCTGACTGGTTTAATCATTATGTATACACCAGATTACATACTCAAAAGGGGGGGGGGGGAAAACATTTCAGGAAAGGAAAGAAAATGGAAAAACATTACAAGTCAAGAGACTTCTTTGTTTAAGTGGACAGTAAGGGACTTCAAGATTTTTAATATCATATTCAATGCAGCTCTTGATCTTTTCATAAAGATGGCCAAGCAGGAGAAATATGTTGGCACGGGAACACAGGAAAGAAAATAGACTCCAGGTGGTAGGGTATTTTAAACATTATGGTAAGTGTGTAAGGGGAAAGGAGCACTACGGGATGCTGTAGGAAAATAGGAGCAGTTAGGGGATCAGTGATTTAGAAAGTTGTCACCTGCACAAATGTTTTACAGCTTTCCCCAACATAGGGTGCAGACCGTGTTCATTCCTACGCAGTAGCAGTTTCCCAGACATGAAATCCATGTGTGAGCTGAGGTCCCCTGCGGGAGCTGCGCTTGCCCACGCATCTGTCCGCACATAAAAGACATACGGTACATGGCAATACAAACCTAACCAAAAAGGCACAGCGAGATATGGAAAAAGACACTGTGAAGCATTCCAAATATATTCCAGTTGGTACTTTAAATGTAGTACAGTTGCAGATGTCTGAAGGCAATACCGAGTACTTTAAAGTGCATGTTAAGCCACTGTCAGATGAGGGTTTGACAAGAGGCTATTGAGACATTTCGGAACGCGTTACACGCTTGCGGTTCAAAAGCCATCACGGTCTACGCGTATGACTCCAGAGGAAGTGGAGCACAGCTACTTTGAAACACAAGGGTTATTCATTCCTCTGTTTTCTTTTTGATTGAAATACTTGGACACGGGGATGGGTGTGATAGCTCTGAGAGGTGTGCTCAAAAAAATTCAGCCATTCGTTTTTGCGAGATGAAGCTGATGGTGCTGCTGCTCTTCTAGTCAACAGAAGCTCTGTGCCATAATCACCGTCCCAGGACTGCGGCAAAGATAGGGAGGTCCTTCTGTGGTTTCCACACGAGCCCCAATCAGTGCAAAAATGTGTCTCACAGAATGAGCCTGGCTGTAACAATGTGGACTGCTACAGAAGAAGGTTCTAGAAGCACCCTGTCTGCCAATGACAGACGTACCCAGAGAAAGGCATTAATAGTAGTCCTCATCGTACTCTCTCTGGTGGTCATATCCAAACATTCCTGGCATGTCTTCTGTTGAAAATGCAGATATTTCTTCTGGAAAAAAAGAGTTCATCACATTTTTGTTATTATTATTTCATAATAGCATTCATTCATACTTTATGAACAGCCACTTGTCCTTAATGCAAGGTCGCAATCATCCAGAACCTGTCCCAGAAGTATACGGAACAAGGCAGGATACATCCTGCACGGGACATCATTCCATCACAGGAAATAATAATAACAGATTCAGTAATAACAGTGAACAAAATATGAGATCCCATTTATGTCAAAGAGGCAACTAATACTGGCAATACATTGAAGTAGGGGCGTCTGTGCAGAACTGCCCACCTGGTCCCAGCACACCCAGCTCTGCGGATGCTGAGACAGTACCCAGCTGGTTGTGGGCCACACAGCGGTATGTGCCGGCGTCCTCCGGAGCTACGCCTTCGATTTGCAGCCAGCTTGACAGCTCATATTTCATTGGGCCTCCCCGCGACTTGACCAGAAAGACCAGAAAAGAAAATCACGATGGACACATTGTGGATAGGTTGTCAGCGTCAAGAAAAAACATGAGTAAAACTATAAAAAAAATGGAAGTACTGTACCTGCAGTACCAGGATATTAAGATTGTGTGTTCTATACTTGCAGCTATACAGAAATACAGTAAAAAATTACACTAAAGAGCAGCCTACGGTCAGACTGCTGCTAGTCCGCAGAATATTTAGTATCCAGAACACATGACGTTCGGATCTGCTTTCATGTCATCAACTGTATTGTTTCCAGGCAACCTATTTGCTCTGAATGCTGCTACCATTAAATTTGTCTTATTTCTACCCTGTTTCCTGCAGTTCAGGCATGGAGCTGTTATTTTTTTTAATAACCTTACTTTGTATTGATCATTTACATTTACATTTATTTATTTAGCAGACGCTTTTCTCCAAAGCGACTTCCAATGGATACTATGTAGTGTTATCAGCCCACACAGCTTATTCACCAAGGTGTTATTACAGGACTTGTGCTAAATTCTGAAGTTTGACAATTTCCGAAGACCTGTGCTTATGATCCTTGGAACACTGGATCCTTGGATCTTCAAGCCCTAATTTGAGAAAGATCACCTGTACAGAAATGTGAGGATCATCCCCTGGGAGAACTGCATCGTTGCCATCTTTTCGCCACTCTATCAACGCCATTGGATATGCAAAGACTTCACACAAGAATATAATGCTGCTGCCGGTCACGTTGACAAGGTTCCGTGGCGGGATCTTAATAAGAGGGACTTAACAGTGGAAAAAACACAATGGTTGAAATTTCAGATGATTCAAAACCAGCAAGCAGGCCAGACCAGAGCAGAAATAAAGGGGGACCTTATGTCAATATTTCTTGCTTTTATACCTATACTTTTTATACTCCTATTTTTCACACTTGATAAAAAGTTTTTCATTATTGATCCATCCATCCAATTTCAATAACCACTTGTCCTGAGCTGGGTCATGGAGCCTATTCCAGAAGCACTTGGCGCAAGGCTGACGGGGCCACTCCCTGGGCCCTGGGCTGGATGCTTTTACACACACACAGTTTGAAACCACTTGTCCCAAGCGGGGTCGCTACAAACCGGAGTCTAACCTGGCAACACAGGGCACAAGGCTGGAGGGGGAGGGGACACACCCAGGGCGGAACACCAGTCCATCACAAGGTACCCCAAGCGGGACTCGAACCCCAGACCCGCCAGAGAGCAGGACCCGGCCAAGCCCGCTGCGCCACCACACCCCGCTTTGGATGCTTTTAAATATATTCAATTAAATTATATACACATTTCAGAACCGCTTGTCCCATACGGGGTCACGGGGAACCGGAGCCTAACCCGGCAACACAGGGCGTAAGGCTGGAGGGGGAGGGGACACACCCAGGACGGGACGCCAGTCCGCCGCAATAAATTATATATATATATATATATATAAAATGTAATATTAGAGTATAATGTAATATAAGGTTAAAAGTATTTGGGGTAAACCAGAAGATTCTGTTTCTGTTTTATCAGTCTGTGTTTTGAGAGCTTGATAGGATATGGTATTACAGCATGGTATGGAAACTTGACTGTCCAATCAAAATCGAAACTTGCACGATTAATACATACTTCTCTAAAAATTACAGGGTGGGAAGAGGAACGACCCATACAGGAGTTGTACGAGGTATCTATTTTAAAACAAGCTTAAAAAATTGCTGCTGATGACACACGTATTTTACAGGAGAATTTTAACGTGACCCTCAGGGAGACAATTTAGGATTCTGATGTGTAAATCAAATCGTTATAAAAATTCTTTTGAGCAACTGCGGTTAAATTACTGAATAGAGAATTCCAAAACAGAGATTTTAGACTGGTATACAGTAGGTTTTTAATATATTTCGACTGTTGCTTTATTTCTTATTTTATTGTATGTTATGGTATGTATTGTTTTATGTGAGTCCAGTGCTGTGCACTGGCCGTGTCATGGTTGTCCAAGACAAATTTCCCAGAAATGGGACAATAAAGTATATTCTATTCTATTCTATTCTGTTCTATTAACTGTAACATATTCACACTATTTGTCCCACTGCACTCTTGAAAATACTGAGTCAAAAGTAACCCAAGATGGGATCAATATGGAGCAAAACACACCGCTTTACAAGCCAGCTCAATTTATTATGTTACACAGATGACATGGTGTTCTGGGTTATGCTCCTGTCCAGTGCACTTGATTATAAAAAGCAGCTGCTGTAATGCTGAGGAGCAGCATAGTGGCGCGGCGAGTAGCACTGCCACCTCACAGCTGTTCGGACGTAGTGTAATCCCGTGTAATCCAGCTCAGTCTCTATGAAGTTTGCATGTTCTCCCTGTGTCTGTGTGGGTTTCCTCCCACAGTCCAAAGACATGCAGTCCAGGTGGACTGGTGATGCCAAATTACCCGAAGTGTGTTAACGCGTTGGTGCGTGTGTTGCCACCCTACAATGGACTGGCATCCCATCCAGGGTGTACCCCCCTCAGCTTTGCCCCCAGTGACTTTGGGACAGGCTCAGGAGCTCTCTGCGACTCTAACCCAGACAAGTGGTTAATGAAAATGGATGGATGGATGGATGGATTACACAGCTATGAACGGTTTTGTAAAGGGGGCAACAAGTTAAGTAGTGATTAGAGTAATTGCTTTACCATTGTAGACTCCAAGTTTGAATCTGGCTACTGATGTAGCACTTACATATCATGCATCCACTGCTAAGTCTTAACTAATATTCTATTTAGGAGCTGCATGCCAACTGTAGAATTTTAATGTCCAGTTAAGTGTGGTTTTGGTTATAATACACACTTAAGAGATGAATAATGAACGAATAATTCGAGGGGAAAAGCTATTTTTGCTCCTTGCTGGTTGAAGTAGTGGTCTACTCCTTCACTAAATCACACTTTGTTATTGCTGCTAAAGGGGTTCGTCAGTCTCTCATGGGTGCAATTACTTTTTTCACACATAGCATCTGCACATCCATGTACTTTTTGGCGGAATAAAAAATTACGTGTTATTTGTCTCATTAGGTTGGAGCGATCTGCTGTTAGTACTTAGTTAGGACAAGGTTAAGGTTAGTTATACCCTAAGATGTAAAAGAGCAGAGCTGAAAGAGGGAACCCTTTCTTTTCCACATGACTCTATATATTGGATGACATGAGAAAAGTGGTGTTATTACTGTGGTCAGCCCCTGAAGTTCTCTCTGTTAAACAGTATTTAACTGTCTACCACTATAAAAACATTTGATCTCCATGACAATTCCGATGAACTCTGCAACGTCCAGACACCCTTCTGGAACTTGTTAGACCTGGACTGTCAAATGTGCAGTCTGCCATCCCCCAAGAACATCTGTAAAATTAATACATATCTGCCATATACACTATGTATTCTATGCAGTCATATGATAACACATTCACAGCTAAACACACATTTACATTACATTTATTTATTTAGCAGACACTTTTCTCTAAAGCAACTTCTAATGGATACTATGTAGTGTTATCAGCCCACACACCTTATTCACCAAGGTGACTTACACTGCTAGATACACTACTTACACTGGGTCACTCATCCATACATCAGTGGAACACACACACTCTCTCTGTCACTCACACACTATGGGTGAACCTGAACAGCATCTCTTTGGACTGTGGGAGGAAACCAGAGCACACAGAGGAAATCCATGCAGACATGGAAAGAACATGCAGGCTCCACACAGATCGGAGCAGGGATTGAACCCACGTCCTCTCCCACCACCCAGGCGCTGCGAGACAGCAGTGCTACTCACTGTGGCACCGTGCCGGACCCACAGACTTCAACACACGCAGCATCGAAATAAAGAACAGCAAAATACCTCAACATATACATTTACTAAGATTCTGTATGGCACCTACTACGATTTCTACATATATGGCCCCGGGACCAGTTCAGAATAAAGATTACTAATAGGCAGCAGGTGTTGCAGCTGTGGTAACAGATGCTGCCTTTCAACATCACCCCCTACTTTAATACCCAGGAGCAAGGTACTTTCTCCAGTAAAAACGACCCAGCGCTGTATGAAATGGGTAGATCACTGTAAGCAAAGCACCTTGTGACTCTGGAGAAAAGATAATGGAATGTGATGACTGTGGCCCTTGGCCAAAAAAAAAGGTGTGCATCGAGATGACGTCACATGACACCTGAAACACTGTAACCGCTTTTCTCTTCTTGTTTGTACCGCTTCTGTCACTGTGTGTGTGTCGCACTGACCCCGTGCTGCTCTGTCGTCGTCGCTGATGAGTAAAAAGGAAAGAAAGAGGCGCGACGCGGACGCACCTGCCCGACACGGCCCGCCGCCCGCCACTCTCAGCCCCGGTGTGGAAAAAGCGGCCTCTTCGAAGCGGCACATGTTCACGTAGCTCGTGCCGTCGGACGCGCACACGGCCTCCTGGGTGACGCACACGCACTGCGGCTCGAGCACGTCGCCGTAGCGCAGGTCCTGCAGGTCGAGGGCGCAGCGCAGCCCCGCGCCGCACAGCCCGTAGAAGGTGCTGGAGGAGCCCGGGTCGCACGGCTGCCCCTCCACGTTGCCGCACTCGGCACAGCAGCCGCAGCGGTCCGACACCAAGCCGGCTCTGCAGCCCCTGGCCTCGGGACACAGCTCGGGTCGGCAGTCGCCGCAAGCGCTGCTGGCGTTGCGAGGCTCCGAGTCCGCGGCTAAGTGAGGGGCCACATCTCGGAGATGATCTCCGCCCGCCGCCGCCGCCCCGCTGCTGGGGAAGGCAGCGCCGCTGGTGGGACCCAGCGCAGCCACCAGGACAAGCAGGACAGTCCGCAACATTGCGCCCCCCTCTCTGACCTGCCAGATCTACTGCTTCTTCAGAGGAGTCCTTCTGTGAAAGTTTACCAAAAAATTGCAACTTTTTTTTTTTTTTCCCTCCTCTTCCTTGCTTGCTTGCTTAGTCTGGACGAGTCGCCCGAGGAGCTGAGTTCTGTCGGGTCTGCGCGCGCTCTCCTCTTCTCCTGGGGGGGGGGGGGCGGATCCCACGTCCCGCGCGCTCTTCTTCACAGGCAGCGACCGGGAGTGACAGAGGGACGGACAGGATGGGTTTTTCATGTATTAATAGCTGAGGAGAAATGTACGCGCTGCTATGCGAAGTAGTCTGGAATCAATAGAGAGGTGAGAGGTCGCTGCCCCCCCCCCCGTCGACGGTGTCTCTCTTTACTGTATCGGCAACTCCTTCCCAAACCCCCCTCACAGTCGCCCCCCCCCCCCGGGCGTTTCTTTATGCTCCTAGTTGTGTTTCGAAACACGAACTGAAAACAGGAATGTTAACACTACGGAGTCTTTGTTAATGTTCTCGTTTGTGCTTGTTAAAATAATCCACGCCTTTTATAAATAACTTGATAATAAAAGATTCTCAAATCCTGGACGGCTTCCATTTACTATTTTCCTATACAGTATCATAAACAGGAATCGCGTGTCGCACAAAGTTGTAACGTTCTAATTGCGCCACAAGATGGCAGCAACAGCACGACCTGAGCGCGCGTTTACGTATACTGTGTGTATATGATTGTATGTATAATGTTATATATGAATGTATACAGAATAAAGGCATGTACAAATACAGTATATATGATTTATATATAATGTTATATATTATACAGAAAAAGGTATATTTACAAATACATGACTATTTAATATTTTATATATAAATGATTGTATACAGAAAAATGTATATTGTGGCGCGCAGCGCCGTGGGTTTGGATGGGGCGAAGAAGGACGCAGAGGCAGCGTTCATCTCGAACGATTTATTCGAACACCGGCACCAGGGAAATAATGCTCTCGATCCGAGGACCCAATTTCCGCCAGACTCTCTTCACTTTTGCCCTCTGGCAGCCGCCTTCACCTCCTTATATTCCCCTACGTCACCAAACGCCAGCCAATTACAATAAAGACATTTCCCGCTCAAACACAGTAACGCGGGTCGTTACAATATACACAAATACATATATATTTCTATATATACTTTTGTCTGTACACAGTCAGGTAGGAGTACGCTTATAGACGACTAAATGACAGCACAGAAAAACACTGAACATAACATTGAAAGGTATGAAGTATAAATGCAGGGCAGAGTAATTCTGCGCAAAACAAGTGATAAGCAAAATCTCTGCGCCCCTCCTCTCGGTGAGCCCCACTCACCTTTTTAAAATCTTTTTTAGTTCCATATCGCTAATACAGTCCAAGGCGGAGTAAACCCGATGTTTCTTTTATTAGTGTTGAGTTCTATTAATTTTCTTTTATTTTGTCATATTGCTTTTTTTATTCTCCCATATCTGGTTCTTCTGAGTGCGTGTGTGTCAGGTAAACAAGTAATAAATAAATAAATGAAGGTGTGGGAAGAATATAAGCAAGGAATCGATACTAATTAAATGCAACTTTTCATTGGCCTTTTGCACTGATTTTTTTATGAGCCTCTTGCTTTTTGTTAAGAGAGCATTCTGGGTTTTGAAATAAAATGCTCACCTTACAGAATACTTTTTCGGTAGTACACTGTGAATGACAAGGATCAAAACAGATTAATAGTTGTTTGCACTGAGTTACATTGTAATTTAGAGTAGAGCTTGTTAAGATGTCTTTCTGGCTTGTCTAGTCCTTCCAGTTCTACTTCCAGCAGAAGAAGCCTGCAAAACTTTAGTTTCCTTTAATTCATAAATTTTCCACCAAAGGAATCTCATTCGCTCTTCAATGTGAAGTAGTTAAAGGGATTTCTTTGAAATAGGTCAATTCCCTTTTAAAAATGACATAAACCAAGAAATCCACTGATTCTGGCCATTCTGCAAAAATGCTGTGTAGTCCAGTGATTCTGCAGTTGTTTTGCAAAAAAAAAAAAAAAAGCTTTTCCTCAGGGGGATCTTCTAAATGCTAGTGAGGAATGCAAAAATAAGGCTTGTATGAGGGAAGCTAAATGAGAACTTTATAGTATTGAATTGTGCTCTTCACTTATTTGATTCCAGGACCAGGTACAGGACCAAAACACAGAGCTTTACATGCAGTACACCAAGAAAACACGTATAATGTGGATGCAGCTAGAATACAAACACCTCACACTGAACCTGTGGTTTTGCCACTTTTTTCTCAGTTGGTGCAAAGTGCATAAAAGTGCATAAAAAAACAGGAAGTACACAAAACCCCCTTATTATGAAACTCATTCACCTTTCTTAGATCGCTCCCTCCCTGCAGTTAGGGCTGTGCGCTCCACATGCACTTTGTACAGGGCATTAGACTTCATAGCGCTCGTTTCATTATAAATAAAATAAAATTGCGCCGGATATTTTCTCTGCAATATGCGGAACAGTCTGATAGTATGGGTGCACATTTTGCACGCTTTTATTGTCTTTAGCAGTAATGTATTTCCAGACACAGTGACACATGTGATGCTGTTGTGAGTGTGATGTGGTCTGTTTTATGGAGTTTTGCTGCACTACAGGTCCCAAGCCATTCGAGTGCAGCCTGAGAAAGCCTGCATTGAGTTCAGTAACAGTTCCTTCTGCTGCTTCTCAGGAACTTTTATATTGTTCAGCTTTGCTCAGGTTGGGAAATGTTGACCATGTGTGGTTGCTTTGTTGGTAAAGCAGCTTCTACTGACAGCCGTTTAAAGCCAGAGCCCAAGTGTGATGTTGTCTCTGCCAGTGGTATGTTTCAGACTTCCTTCTCCCAGCTTCTGGCCACCACATGTTTTTCCAAATCGGTCTCATTAACAATGCCGCCCCCTTACCCTGGCGCAGCGCCTCCGCATCCGTAAGTGATCTCCTGCAAAGTGTCTTCTACTGCATGTGTTGTCTTCTGCTGCCTGCGTGTGAGGTTTGCGCAGTGACTCCAACACAGCTTGTAAATTTTTGCACGCTGTAGCACAGTGATTTTACAGGAACTTTCCGTCAATTGTTTTTTTCAGCAATACCCTGTAGTATCTGAATATAGCTAATTATCTTAATTCAACCATGTACAGTTATTATTAGGCAGTTTGAGTTGTCTAGATTGATTTTTACAGTTTTATGTATGGGCAAATTGGGATATAGTGCTTTGTGCCCCAGCATATTGCACCATTGCTTTTCATAAATATTCATTCTCCCCATACATATTCGTTTTTTATGTAAATGTTGCAAATGATTTTTGTTAAATTGTACTCTATTTCATGGACACATCTGTACTTAGGATTTTAGAAACACACACACACACACTGGCTGAAATTGCTTGTCCCGAGCAGTGTCGCGACGAACCGGGACCTAACCCAGCAACGCAGAGCGAAGGGCTGAGGCGGGACGGGACACACCCAGGACGGGATGCCAGTCCATCGCAGGACTCCCTAAGCAGGACTTGAATCCCAGACCCACCAGCAAGCGGGACCCGGCCAAACCTGCTGCACCACCACGCCCCCCCAGATTTTAGAAAAGGAGAAAGAAAATTAGAAAGACCAGAATTAGATTCGGTTTTGCTCAGAAGCTGTTTCTAATGGCAATTTCGTTGGAAATGTACTCAGCTACACTATGACCATGCTGATGATGGCAGCCTTTGAGATGCAGGCACTCATACAGTCTTCAGAATCACCAAACTGGGACAGTTGAGTGGAGAACCACAGCTTCTCTAGCAGTATGGACAGCATCCAGTTTCTGGAAGGTATCTGAATACTTGTTTCGGGGAGATGACTTCCTGTGTGTGAAAGAAGATTTGCACCAGTTTTGCATCTGATCTTTGATTTCTGAACATGTTCTAGGAAATTCACCATCCCCTAAAACCATGGAACATGGTTTCCCTATTTCCTGTGATTTTTTTTTTTTCTTTTAACATTACTGTTTGTAAAACATTTGCCTGCCCTGGAATTCAAAATTCATCACTAAACTCCCAGAAATTATTTACACATCTGTGAACCACAGCAATGTAACACACACACATACACTACGAGCAATTTAGAGTCACCAGTTCACCTGAAACTCGTCTTTTGTCTGTGAATGGAATTTGGAGCACCCAGAGAAAACCCACAGACTGAAGTATGTCACATAGGCTGAGGAGGGGTTGAACCTGCACTGGGGTTTCTGAACAGTTCATCTCCCTCCCGCTTTTCTTGGAAAGGTACATGGTGGTTGCAGGCTGAGCAGAAAGCTCCAAACCTTCCTTTAAACAGCAGCAGTCTTCAGCTCCTCCTGGAGGATCCTGAGGTGTTCTCATGCCAGCAAAGAGATAAAATCCCTCCAATGTGTCCTGGGTCTGGCCCACCATCTCCTACCATTGGGACATGTCTGGAGTGATTCCAGCAGGAAGCAACCAGGGGGTATTCAGGAGGTGCACCTCTCAATGAGGGGTAGCATCAGCTCTATTATTAGGCTCTCCTGGATTGCCAAGCTCCACATTCTATCATGGAAATTGAGCCCAGCAATCTCACAGAGAAACCTCAGAAGATCGCCTTGCATCTCTCATCTTCTCTATTTGGTCATTGCCCATAATTGCCCAACTTTTCAGCCACAGATTGTAATTGTGCCTGCAAAACTGCTGACACTGCATCAATCAGCTTAACAGCTTCCCTCACCACAGGTGTTCGGTTGCCGCCATGCAAGTCGCCACCTGCCGTCAGACCACAGCTTTTAGCAGCCATGTCCTCATCTGAATTCTTGAAAATAGTCTTTTTTGACTCAATGTCCCTCTTCTTACTGGAGATATTCCCTCTCAGGTGGGAGTAGAATTGATCTTGCACTGAAATGTTCGCCACTTCACTCCCAGAGAACCTCGATAGATCAGTAGTGTCTCCCATGTTGCCCATACATGAAATTCAACTCACCATTCAGGTTGTGATCAAAGTTAACAGTTCTGCGCCTCTTAATCTGAATCTATGGCTTCAAGTCAGATGACACAATCTGACACGAATTGTCACAGTTGAGTTCATCTAGGTCCATGCTGCTCATGCCTCCTGCTTGACTGGCATTGCACCCAACCTCCACGCTTCACCTTGCTTGTGGAGATCATGCAAATCCACACAGACTGAGTGCAGATTGAACTTGCATTCTCCCAAATTTCAGATCTAATCTGTACAATTATAATCTGCTTTGTATAACAGTGCCAGCTGGGCACCAAAACACTGATGTCATTGGGTACTGTTATCCTCATATTGTTTTTTTTATATGACATCCACTACATCTTCAGCAATTTGTGTACGATTATATTCATTAATTATTCTTGTTCTTATTTTTTCATTATTTTAAACGCGTCACCCCATTTCAGAAGTCATGAGTGACAATGTTTCTGAAATGTTTCTACAAGCTGAGTAATGGATAATTGCATTCAGTGTTGGATTCACACTGCGGATTTAACACTGTCTTTTGTGTCTATACAGGAGTATGGTTATTTCACTTTTCAGTTTCGGAATTAGCTAGTGTTTAAGATTTCAGCCTGTAGTTTTAATCCTGTCCTCCATGTATGTGTTCAGAGATCATGAGGGAGAACCTGCACATCCAGAGCAAGGAACAGCATCACCTGCTCATGTAACTGCTGGAGTTGAAGCACGACTTCCTTACCTTAATTTTCAGTGTATGCACTATACAGTCAGTATACTATACAACCCCCCCCCCCCCCCACCAGCTGGAGTCCAGGTGGCCCACCATTAGAAAATTCTCATCACTTCTTCCCCCCGTGCAGCATTCCTGGATTTTCCACGCTGCAGCTGTTTTTTTTTTTTTTTTTACCTGTTTCATTCCACTTCCTTGCCTCTCTCCAATGGTGAGTGATGCCACATCAAGAATCCACAGCCACACTTTTCCCCAGCACTGTACAGGTCAGGGGGAGCTTTTCCTTCACATGGCATGCTTGCACACTGATGACTGCTTTTGACATTGCTTCTTGGTTCATTGCCACAGCAAAAAAGAATCATGGGAAAGGAATGAATGTTATAACATCTGAGCGAAGCCGCTGGAATCCTTTTACACACAAATAGTCTATCCTAGCAAGTCACTCACTTCGCTCACTTTCTTCAACCACTTGTCCATGTCAGGGTTGTTGTGGTCCAGAGCCTGTCCCAGAAGCCCAGCATATATCCTGAATGGGACACCAGTTCATCACAGATGTTAGTAAGTAGTTTTCTTGTTGCTTTACGTTGTATACCACTGTGGACAGACCTGCTGCTGCGACATGCTGGGTTATTGTTTAAAGGAAACCAAGGACATAGTTCTTTTCAATTCGATTTTCTGTTTCGTTTATATTCATGTACATTTTCATCCTTTCAGTGGTTATTTGACTTACACAGCAGGAGCTCTTTGAAAAGTACTTGCTTTTGGGCTTTGGAACATTATCAGAAATATACAGATTGCTGCATAATGATGGAGCTTGACAGTCAAGTTTGATTTTGTCCCCATAGTTCACATCAAAAGTTGAACATATCGAAAATGAAAATGATATGCAATGTAATAGCAGCGTAGTGGTTGTGTGTTTTCAACTGTTCTCGATCGCTGTTGTGTTTTATTACCCTTCCATCCTTTTTTCTTTACCCAGGGGGCATGACAGAGGACCACAGTGCAAGCACCTAGTACAATGATCAGTACAAATGTGTCCGACGACTGACATTCAACAGCACAGGGAGAGCAAAGTTCTTGTTGCGCCGAGTTTATGGGGTGGAAAGGGTTTGGAAAATCTTCAGACACATATGGATTGTAGCGAGTGACAATCTGTGGGCAGTGAAAACACTTGGTGAAAAGGACATTAGAGCTTGTTTACAGAGGACCTTGGTTTACTCATGCCACACGACGGAGAAACTTCCCAGCAATGTGTTTAGTGCTTCTTACAAATTGTCACAGCCTGATGCCCAGCTGCTGTCTAGATTTTTTGGGAGCAGGCGGCTTTCAGGTTTCTGGGCCAGTGAAAAGCTCAATTTTTTACACAGACTGCCTCCTGCTGGTCGAGTAAGGGTTTGAGTAAAGGTTTGAGTGTGTTGATCAGAGTAACAGTCAAGTAGCATGGTGACAGACGACAAGGAATGCAATCTCAGTAGAATGGCTGAGATGTGTATAGATTTCTGATGCAGAAAAGCAATTTCAGTACATTACATTACAATACATTAAATTTTCTCATTTAGCTGGCAGTATTTGGGACAAGTAGGGGGGCGCGGTGGTGGAATGGGTTTGGCCGGGTCCTGCTTTTTGGCGGGTCTGGGGTTCGAGTCCTGCTTGGGGTGCCTTGTGACAGACTGGTGTCCCCTCCCCCTCCAGCCCTACGCCCTGTGTTGCCGGGTTAGACTCCGGCTCCCCGCGACCCCGCTTGGGGCAAGCGGTTTCAGACAATGTGTGTGTGTATTTGGGACAATAGGAAACCATCATCAGCAAGGCCCCAACTACTTGAACGATCCCTCTCCTGGATATCCTTTACCCCCTGATGGCTGGTGTCATTGGATGCCACTTCTTTTCTGTTCACCTGATATGTTTTTATTCCACCGAGTGCCGTTTAACGCTTCATTTTCCCGTGCGGAGTAAGACAATGTTTGAGGTATGCGACCAACCGGGTCTCAAAACAACGCGTGCCGAAGCGTGCTTTAAAAACATCTTCTTTCCTCAAAGTTGAAAGTCTGACATCACTGTTTCTGTTTCATTAGCTTTTTTATCAACATCTGTCAAAACGCTCCGTGTTTTCAGACGTCCAAAGCTCGGGCCTAAGCGCGTCTTGCCGTGTTGCCCACAGCACTGCTCTGCTTCGCTGTGGACGCGGTGCCGTTCGATCGACACTCGGAAGCATCACCTTGCTGACGGCTTCCTGCTCTCGCGTTCATTGTTTGGACAAGCGAAAAATGCGACTACTCGCCAGACGGAGGAGAAAGGCCGCTAGTTTTTGATGTCCCAAGTGAGAATAAGCTAAGAGTTTCCGAAAAGGGAGCTTATTTGTTCTCCTTTGTGTGTTCCAGCAAGGCAAGTACTTTCCTTTTCTGGTTGTGAACTATGAGCTAAAGCTCAGCGATATACATTTACATTACATTACGTGTATTCATTTAGCAGACACTTTTCTCGAAAGCGACGTACATCTCAGTGGAAATACAATTTGTACATTACATTAGGAGAAGGGGACATAGCTGCAGACATGTGATTCTTAAGTAAACCTAGTTTGTTACTTTCCACTTGATGCACCGATGTTCATCGCTCGAGTAGGTGCATAAAACTAAGGATAGAGGAATCCTGATAACTTCTTCCCATTTTTTTTTTTTAAATAAGGTACACAAACAAACAATCATATACAATGCCAGAGTAGCGGCTGTGTAAAGGGTTATCTGGGGATGATCATGAAGTTACGGTGCATGAACATTTACACCATACGTGAGCTGGAGAGATCTTGGGCGAAGTGGGTCCGGAAAAGGTGAATTATTTACCCATTCAGTTTCATATAATTTGAGGGACAGGCCTGTCGACCTCGCAAGACCTGCTGCTCGTATGTACCTGGCCAAGCAGGAGCATCTGAGCTCTGTAAGATCTTCGTAAGGCCTCAGCTATTATTAGGCAAAGTCATGCAATATAATTTTTAAGGAGCAAATTTTTATAGTTGAAAAACCCTAAATATTTAAATCACCATTACTACAAAACACAGGTACAACTACTAAAATGTATAATAATGTCCATCTTCCACAGCATACCGACATACAGTATGCAGAAACAAAATATAATGGGTACAGTCATGTTAATGCATTTTTTAACGTAGTAAATGTGTGTAAACAGCCTTTCTTTGTGTCTTTACATTTGCTTGAAAACTAAGCAATTTATGTAATTTATTCATCTCTAGGTTTTTGCTAACAGGGTTTGCCTGTTTGCTACATATATTGACCTATTAATACATCTTAGAATGTTTTTGGCATCCATTTACATTTACATTTACATTTATTCATTTAGCAGACGCTTTTGTCAAAAGCGACGTACATCTCAGCAAAAGTACAATTTATGCATTACATTAAGAGAAAAGATTTAGAACGTCTGCCTTGCTCAGGGGCACTACGGCCAGAGGGAGAATGTGAACCTTAGCCCTTTAAGAGCAAGGCAAAGGTTCTATCCACTGCGCCTGCTGCTACCATCCTTACGATAAGACTAACGGCCACAGGTTCAATTCCCACTTCCAGCTGTAGTACCCTTGAACAAGGTACCGACACTGAAATTGCTCCAGTAAAATTACCCAGCTGTATGAATGAGTAAATAATTCTAAGTACCTTAACATTAGAAGTTGCTCTGGAGAAAAGCATCAGATAAATGTAAATACTATTTAAATGTAAAGAAAAAAAAACAGGTTTGATTATCGGTACTGTAAAAGTGACTTGTTCTCCTTTTCAAGAAGAGACACAAACTTCGCTTCACCTTACTGAAGACAGCAGAGCTGTGAAAATGCCCCACTGACTCTTGAACAGTAGGCAAAGTGTGGGAAAATGCCAGGTAAGAAAAAACACTGCAGCACAGAGGTGCATCACCTTCTCACTTACTGATGGTCACTGATGTGTCAGTCAGCGGGAAGAGGTCATGCGTCTGGTGACGCCTCGGAGCTGCTGGCTCTGCAGGTCACCTCTGATGGGCTCTTACACAATTCCCCTTGGCAAGCAGGTGGACATGCACCCTGAGCAGGTGCACCGCCAACCGCGCTCCCCACAGCTCCCAGGATGCATTTCGCTGACCTGCTCGGCCCGGGTAAAGGACATAATTGTTCGCAGGTGAAGCGAGGGGACTGACGTGGGGGGATGTTATGTCTGCGCCGTGTTGACGTTGGGGTTAAGTTACTGCCAGACAGTTATTAGTGACTGACATGTGTTTATATTTCACTGTAGCATAGCAACACTGAAGTGCTGTAGTTTAAAACATGCCAAAATGCTTTTACTTGTGTTTTAACTGAAACTCCATTTGCCACTGTAAATTAGCAATCCTTCTGTAAAAAAAAAAGAAAAAAAAAAAAAAAGCTGTTAATAGCATCATTTTACAGGCGATGAAACCCGTTACAAGATTATTTATTGCACTGCTTTGCCCTCTTTCCTTTCCTGCTCAATGAAATGAATTTTGGTAGTTACACAGTTTGAAGTGACGCACTTTGAGTGCTCAGTTTTTGTGTTTTTTAGCCAGTTTCTATCAGTAAGATAAGCCGTGGAACAGGCAGGTGATGTTGCGGAGAACATGAAGGCCAGAGATGGATTTTCAGTGTGTTTCCAGCTAAAGGCAGCAGGGGGCGCCACTGACTCTCATCTGTCAACAACACAACCCTTTGAGGCACTGAAGTACATATGATATCATTCATATCATTGTATAAATATATAGAATTGTTGCTTCTCTCCATAGTCCACACCTAGGCAGCAAATTGCAGTTGCGTCCAGTTTCTACGCAGTGGTATTTAACGGCTCGCTTCACTTTCACTATTTTTCTCAAGGTACGGTACTTCAGCAGGGCCACATTTGGGGGCTTGAACTTGCAACCTTCAGGTTTAAAGCCTATGTCCTTAACCAGAGTCCTGTAAGGCTTAAAATAAAAAAAAAAAAAAGTTTATTTTATAGAAGTTTTTTGTTTACCTTGTAAAAGTGTGTTAGCCTCATCTCTACCAATGCAATTAACCCTGTGTTTTCCTGTCCTGCTGACTGTTGACATGGTATCTCCACCTTGATGACATTGTTAGTTGTTTTAATGTCTTCTTGCCAGATAATCCACTAAGAGAGACAGATGGCTTGTCGGAATTGGATGTTTTCGCTGCAGTGTGTGTGTGTGTGTGTGTGTGTGTGTGTGTGTGTGTGTGTGTGTGTGTGTGTGTGTGTGTGTGTGTGTACAGTTGCTCTTTTCCCTTCTTATCACAGCAAGTGCTGTGGGGCCATGTCTCCAAGAGTCCTACTGAGAGCTCTGATTGCATGCCTGCACAAGGGGTTCTGGGAGTTCTGGGAGTGATGGGCTGCTTGCTCCTCCCGCTGGCCCCCAGGTGAAAGCACATCCACACCTTGTCCCATCCTGGGTGGCGTTTGGCAGGGGCAAGCCGAGAGTCACCGAGTCTCTGGTCTGATATGGAGATGCTTTGGAGAGTGTCTGTTTTGTTTTAATATGAGGGAGCAGGGGGTCCACCGAGGGGCCGATGACAGTCCCCAACAGGGCAGTGACAGGGATGCTTGTGCGGGCTGGAGCACCTCTGCTGGAGACCCCCCCTCCCATCCTTAACCCCCCCCCCGGACTGCTAACACAAGTCAGGGTTAGCAAAACAGAGCTGGCAGGGGAGGTGACATGGCTGCATGGGCTTGGGGGAGGGGTGTGATTATTGTCACTCTGTAATTTAGGACTTTCGGTTTATTTCTAAATGAAGCGGCAAGCAGCAGCAATCTCATCAACTTTCATAATATAAATGTACTTGTAAGCAGTGTCCTGAAGATCTCATTATTTTAAACTATTTTAATTGTGGATGAGATTAAATATGGCTTAAAATATTTCGTTTTTTTATACTCATAAATCTTGTTCATCGGAGTGAAAGTACCGAAAAGTTCTAATAAATTTGTAGGGAATAACTGTGTGTCCTAGTGCAAAGTCACTGCGGTCCATCTTAGAAGCACAGGGCATGAGTTTGCGTACACACTGGAAGGGACGGCAGTCATCTCTCAGGGCACACACACCGGCTCATTTGTTCACACTAATTTGTCTTTGGATTTTGTGAGGAAACCCACGCAAACACGGGAAGACCATGCAAACTCCACACAGACTGAGTCCGATTCAAACCCACATCCAATCACACAGTCCAGAAGCCGTGAGGCAGCAGCGGCGCTACCCACTGCACCACTGTGCTTACCATTTATTATTGTTTCTGCAGCTCTGATAATAATAGTTACTATTATTATTGTTGTTATTTTTATTATTATTGGTGCTAGTAGTACAAAATGTCTTTTACCTAAAGGCTTTTAGGAGAGCAGTGCATCGCAATATAAAAAAGGAATTGTGCTTTGCAAATAGGGCAACTCGTGCTATTATAACTTAAGCTTATTAGAAAAGTTCTTACATCCAAACCAGTTACTGACAGATTGTAAAAACTAATTACTTCTGCATTTGCATACAATGGAGACCAAGTCAAGTGTGCAGCAGAGATTCACTGAATGCTTCACAGTCCCAGATCCTCAGCGCCAATGTGAGAAATCCTGGCCCGGTCCCGAGAGGTGACGTTACTCTGAGTGACTGGGCTCTCGCTCAACAGGGGTCGAGTCCCCCTGGCGTGGGCGGCACTAAAGGGAGCTCCGTTTTCACCGCGTCTTTACCGCTCAGCTCTTAACCAGTTGTGAACCACCGCTTCCGCCTACAACGTTGTCACGTAATCCAGAAAGACAACAAAGCAAATAAATATTATGATTTACATAATAAACATGACGCGAAAAACAAGACCTGATCCAACACATGTGGTTGTGTTTCTTGTGCATGTCAGTGTCTACAGTGCACAGTATCGCTGTGTTACTACGTCTGGTTTTAAAGTGTGTGTGTGTGTGTGAGCAGGGTGTGGGGGTAGGGGTGGGGGTGCGTACGGGTCTGGAATGTGCCGTGTTGCGGGGCCAAGCGCCGTAGCCCTAGCGCCCATTCCCGCCGGGTGTCTGCACTGAACTGTCGGTGACACCCAGAGCTGGTGAAAGGTTGGGTGGGGGTGAGGTGGCAGCGGGGGTTGGGGGTGTAGGGCAGATGCACGGGCGTTTAATTGCCTGAACAGAACCAGGCTGGTAGGGGGGTCCACAAATGGCAGGGAGGTGAAGAGGTTAGGCACATAATTCGGCAGCGTGCAGATAAATCAGGAGCGTCCAGCGGAGCTATAGGCGCAGCCTGCTACTGCAGCCACCTGACGTTTCCTCTAAAAACATGAGGGACATCAAATGTAAACAAGAATTTGTTTTTCCTACCTCGCTCGCCATTAACGGCATCAACGATTAATATTCATGTTGTCGGCGAGCAGGCGGTCAGTGACTCGTCCATATCTAGCTGTCGGACCCGTTTAAAAAAATATGTGACATGGGAAAAATTCTCAGGGTTCTTTGTCTCCGGGGACTAAAGATTTCCCAAGCGCTTGTGTTGTCTTTCGTGCTATTCTGTGACTTTGCCGGAATATTGAGTTCCTCGGTCAGTCGGAAAAATTTATTTTTTCATCTTTTAGAGGTGTCCTCGAATCAGTTTCGTTTCAGTTTCCAAGGAGACCCAAATTCTTCCTGTTCTCAAAAACAGTCCCCAGCTCTATTTGGGGGGGATGGTCTTGGAAATCACTTACTACAAACACAATTTAACCAAATTCATCAAATAATTGCAGCTCTTTTACATAGATTATTCAATTATCACTTGAATTCATCAAGTTATATTTGATTCTCTCAGCCTCATGCCGTTTTTTATTAAATCATCTTCGTTTTAACTATGAAATCAATCGCTCTGTGATCATGGCGGGGGGGTAAGGTTTCGCCCCTCGTCCCCGAAGGTAAATTGCCCCCCAGCAGGCCCATCCCCGAGGACCGAGCGGGCTGCCGCACACCAGAGGGCCGGGGCGCACAGAGGGCGTTCACACCTTGTTAAGTTTTACAGCCCCCGCATTTGTCGGCCCCGCTCTTCTATTGCCCCTTTGAATGGGCTGCCCCCTTTGATGTGGACGTCTCAGCGGAGCTGGGGCTCGGGACGGGCCGCCGGCGTGACAGCTTCCCTCCCCGGAGTTGCTGCGTAACGCAGACGCGTTAGAAATCAGGTGCGAAGGGGAGCCGTAAACTATAACTAGCTTTTTCTGGGGTCTAAGCTTGTTTCTTCTTTGGTTACACCTGGGTGTGCGTTGGACCGAGGACAGACAGTTAAAAGAAAAAACTCGATGTTTTTCGAATAATCCACATCGTCTTTTGTACTTTTTCGTATGACGTTTATCCGAACCTGCCGAAGCCAGAAACTGCGAAGGCTGCGAAGGCCCACCTGTCTATTAACCGAATGTGGGATCGCATCCCGCTGTCTACGAGCCGCAGAACCTCCGTGTCGCTTCGGGTCGGAACAACTGCTGAAACGGAGCTCACCCTCCGTCTCGGTCCGGGACGTGATGTCGCTCGCGCCCCGCACGGATTCCTTCACCTTTGTTCTCGGATTCCTCTCCCTTATACTTGTACAGGACAGGCTTTTGTAAATAGCGCGATGGAATGCGAAGGCGGGCGATTATAGAAGCGGGAAGCTGGCAGAATTTCGTGGTAGGGGGAGAGCTAGTGCATGGCGTCTGACTGTCACAGGAGAGGTGGGGAGCGAAAGGGCCACCGCATACACAGGTAAAGGTATGGCTAAGAAAAAGAGCCTCGAAACCTCCCTCGCCTGCCACGGCACGCTTGGCTTGCACCCGGGACCGGCGACCGCCGCGCACGCATTCGGAGGGCGGCCGTTGAAAAAGGCGCGTTGGTCCCTGGACGGTTCAGCAAGAATCCGGCCCGCTTTGCTTTGAGGTTTTCGCGGAAGCGTTCGGAGGTGTTCCTGGCGGGGCGACACGATCAGGTTTCGTTCCGTATGGCGCCTAAATTGAAAGAAACCGAATTCCTGTCTTGTAAGCAAAAAAAAGAAAAAAAAAAAAGAATCACTATAATTTAGGTAATTGCTTTTTCTCATCGCATGGTGCGGAGGATAGGGAGCGAAGGGAGGGGGGGGCGGATACCTGAAACAGTGTTGTACTTACCTTTCAGTGTGAAAGACTTTTCTTGTTGGGTTTGAATGCGGGATTAAGTCTTTTGAGCACACCTACTTTGTAGCACCTGAATGTGACATAAAGGCAGCCTTTGTGGGGGCCTCGCCGGCCCCCCTTCGCCCCAGGGCCCTCGGTCCCACCAGGCATCCGAGCCGCCTCACACGCTGCCTCGGCCCCGGCCGGCAATTAGCCCCCGAATCAAACCGCGGCGGTTGGGACTAATTGTTTCTAACAGGCCTTTGTAAAAGGCCATGCTGTTTCCCTTTCAGGTCAACTCCCCGGCTGCTTGTGCGTTAGATAGGGGTGGGCATTGTTCCACGCTGGAGATAAACCAGTTTTCTTTTCCTTTCTTTTTTTAATGCCCCCAAACCAGATTTAATTTTCACCTTCCTTTCACGGTTCAGGTGCCGTTGTGCATTGAAGCAGCCCCGGACTGTGGTGGGTGGGTTAGGAGGCAAATACAGTACCTCACAGGATGTCATTCACTGGGGAGGTTCCCCCTTTATGGGAATTTGACTCAAAAGGGGGTGTATTTGTACATTCACACAAAATCATTTGTGTTGCCCCTCTGTTCCCTACTGTTTAATTCAAAACTCTGACTCTGGTGTGCAGACAAAGTGTTTTTTTTTTTTTTTTTTTTTTTTTTTAAAGTGTCCGTATTCAGTCATGCGTCTCCAAAACTCGCTCGGATCTGTAGGAAATTTAAAACTTCCTTGCAGACGAGAGTTGTGTATTGTGCAGGTGTAGTTTAATCTTATCGTGCATTACGGTCTCGCTTAATCCTGTTGCGTTCGTCTCGGTCTGAATTGCAGCCTAAGATGCTTACAATGAGGTGGCTAATTAGTTATGGTAATTTAACGGTGCACCTGAGGTCAATCCGTCAGAGACGAGCAAGGTGATTTTCACTTAACATTCAGCCATGTGGAATCGTATATTTGATCCTCGTTCTTGATGAAGGCAGCAATTTATCCGCTTGTCCTTTCGTTTTTAGTCTCTGTGTGCGTGCGCTCGAGTCCGTGCTCTGTTTCGACAGCCGTTGACAGTAAATTACTCCCTAGTAACATAACATTAGCGTCACTGATGCAAACCACGAACATCAGAGACGGTTAAAGGTGTCGGTGCTGTTATGCCACCGTATGCTGATTTTTGCGGGAAACATGTTGAGCGCATATCAATATAGTCGTGGACCGCGAACGCAAATATATTTTGTGCGCCTCAAAGCTGCTTGTGGAATATCAGCGAATGAAGTGAGTTGCGTTGAAGAGAGTATTGCATATTTAATCTAAATGAGCACGGCGTGATTCAGCTGACTGAGCGCCTCGAAGATATCGTGTCATTGAACAGCATTTGGTGACACGTATGGAGTGAAGGTAAATGTGAAGGAATGTAATATGAAATGAAGTGCTCATCTGGAGTGCGAGGCAGTGGGTCCACCAAGTTCCGCCTGAGAAACTGCCCCTCGGAGAGCTTCTGTTTTAATTAGAGTGTGACAGGGTACTCCGGGTCCGCGGGGGGGCTGCTTGATGGACAGACCGAGTCTCCCCCTGCTGTGGACCCCTCTGTCTGCTTCTCAAACTGACAGCCCCGGAGAGAGAGGCAGGAGGGACAAAGGAGGGAGGCTCGGGGAGGCTTGCGTCCTGGAATGTTGGCTGACATGTAACAGTAGACATTCCCAGATCTGCGTCTTTATCTCCCCTGCCTGCTGACTGGCGCAGCATCTGTCACTCCCTCTCCCGATCGTCAAAGCTCCCACGGAAAGGGGCACTTCGGTTCTGTCCAGCAGTAGGTCATGAAGAGCAGAGAAAAGGTGGCTTTCCTCTTTGCTGGAGGTTGGTCAAGCTTTCCATATTGTTGCATCGATGCTTATATGGATGGGTTAGTATGATGCAGCCATGTTTGCGCGACGGATCTTTCGTTGATCCCCGTCCGAGGAGGTGACTTTTCGACAACAAACCGCACAGCCCTCAACGAACGCCACACCACAAGTTTCTTACTCTCTTGTGTACACACTTACGTAGGCAGAGGTTCTCTGAAAGACGATGGCATTGTCTAAATCTTCACCTTGAAAGGGACTGGTGTGAGGACTGGGCAGGCGAGTCCTAGCGGTGTTCAGCATTAGGTCTGACACTTGCTGTTGGGCCTTGCTCAAATTTACAATGGTTTTGTTCAACAAGGTTGCCTTAAAATTAGATTTAACAGTTCAATATTGCAACGGTCCACATTACTGTGGAGTATGTTTGAGCAGGAAAATGGGTTTTCTGTAAATAGCTGAGAATTGTGGGTAAAATGTGAATTAAGTGCTCAACCACTGTGGGGACTCACGGGGAACACAAGGGGGTGACTGTGTTGGGTGGTGGAACAGAAAAAAAGCTTGAGAGGGTGCTAAGCAGACTGGGAAGGGTGGCTTGAGGTGCAGGTTGTTGAGGAAAAGAGGTTGTGGGTTGGTAATCCATTCTGATCCATGAGAAAAAAAAGAGGTTCTCGAACCCAGAGCATTACTTCCTTCTCTTTGTGTCGATACCTCTCGCTGTGTGCTAGTATTATAATTACCGCTCATAATGAACACTGTCCATGCATTCTCCTTCGCCCCATCCGAACCTAGAGCGCAGCACCCTACGAAATGTAAGGTTGTACTTTTTTCAAATGTCTTTCTTTTCTATACTAAGCTTTACATATTGAGACTGGGTTAGGGCATGTGAAAGCAAAATAAACATTAAAATTGTTGATTGCCCTTTGGTAATTGATCAAGTTATTTCTTAAAGATGAAAAAATGTTAACTATTTATCATTTACACAAAGTTGATGTCCTTTTGTTGAATAAGGGCATTTGAAAATATCCAGTAGTAGTAATGGCTCTAAATGAAATTTCACACAGAAATATGTTACAGCTTGAGGTACTCAAAACCAATTAGTTTTAAGAATATACAGGGAGTGGAAACATATAACAGAAACACGCTTTATTAACATATTAATTGTTTGGACCGATTATGGAGTAGAGCCACCCATTGCCTCTATTCCATCTTGGAATGCTGTCATGCACCTCCTAATTCTGTGAATAGGGATATTGACCCATTCTTCAAGAAGAGAAGAGTCCAGTTCTTTGAGCGATGAAGGAGGTGGAAATATACTTCATACTCTACGATCCATAACTTCCCATAAACGTTGGTGACCGAGGAAGCCATGGAAAGCATTGACTTTGTTTCACTGTGTGTATGGAGACATTATCAACCTGGAATATGGGAACATCATGAGGGAACAGTGTTTGCACCATAGGATGCACCTATTGCTGTACAATGGCCCAATATTCCTTACACGATCATGCAGAGCAATCATTTGATCCACGAGACGGCTGCCCGAATAATTAGATCCCCCACCGTGTTTAACAGTTGGCAACAGTTATCGTGGGTTACAGGTCTCCTTTGCCTGTCTCCAAATGTAACCCATCTGGATATGGGTAAATGTTATTTTTTTCTCCATTGCTCAGGGGTCCATGTTTTGTACTCCTTATACCAGGTTATGCATCTTTGTGTGTTGGCCTTGCCTACAAGTGGTTTCCTGATGCCAGCTCTGCCATGAACTCCAGCTTTGTGAAGCTCATGACATAGAGTTTTTGTTTGGACTGAGGTGCTGATTCAATACTATGGTAATTTTTTACTCTACTTACTGTATTAAGTAACTATCCTGTGAAGTGTCCACCTATATCTGTCAATGAACTTTGAATTGTGACCACTGTTCCTCTTTCTCAGCGTAGGTTTCCCATGTTTGGATTGCACTGTCATTGTTTTTGAGACTGTTTGCCATGACACGTTAACTTATTTTTCAGTTTTTGTGATAAGCCCACCTGCAATTTGGACATGTCCCTCAGACGTTGATTTCTCTGCAGCTGTTAGTTGCCTCATGTTGCTTTGAAAACTCACATATTCATGTTAATTGTAAGACCTCTTTTATAGCTGACAAACGCCGCTAATGAACCTAATGTGACTTATGCTTGCACTCTAATAATTATTTTATATAAAAGGCAGAGCCAAGGCAGAGCAATATTCTTTTAGGGGTCCAAAATTCCTTGTTGACACCCATAGGTAAGACTACGACAAATCTCATCCAATGAGGTTATAATAAATCTATTTATTATTTCTAATAATAAATAAGTGCAAATCTTTTTTTTTAAGTATTTATTGTAATTTCCTGTTGAATGTAATTCTTGAATATAGCAAACACATTTTCCTAATTTCATAGTGACAGTTCTTCCTACTGTAGCCCCGTTACTTTTTACGTCGCACTATTACCTCCCGTTGGAAGCAGCACTCTTGTTAGGTGTGTGTTTTCCAACCTAAAAGGTGTATTTCACCTGTGTGTTTTCACATTCACCCTGACCCGAAACATCCATCCTAACCGTAAAAGGTATGCTGGCTATAAAGGACACTAGTTTGAATCCTTGTCCCTGCTGCAGTTCCCTTGATCAGGACACTTACCATATTTTGCTACACTGGGCAGTCATGGAAGCACAACGGGTAGCACTGCTGTCTCATCGCAGCGGGAAGGTGCAAGAGAATGTGAGTTTGATTGGAATCATCGCAGCAACAGCCTGCTCAAATTTACCCCCAGGCATCAATAAATTATTATTATCATTAACATTATTATTATTATAACTCAGCTGTATAAACGGGTAAATAACGGTAAGAAGTTTAGTATGGAACTCTTACATTCCAAGTTGCTTTTGACAAAGGCATCAACTAAATAATTGTTAATAAAACGTAGCTGACCGGGGTCTTCCGTGTTTTGGATCCACCTGACTACTGTGATTACTTGTAATAGCAGTGCAGGTGTATTTATGAAAATATATTCAACACCCCTCTCTCTCTCTGCTCAACAAAAGATATTTCTCTACACCTTTGCCCCGGGAGCAGTGAACCTTTGGTTCCACGCTGGCCGTTGGCCTGCTGTAGAAGGTCTCCCTGTGCACTGGGAGTCAGTTCTTTCCTTTGTGCGAAGACCAGGGAAAGACCCACGCCCTATGGTCCGGAGCTGACCCGTACGGTGCCGTTAATTTAAAATCTTTCGCTTCTGTTATTGCTTCCGATGTTGCGCTCCGGGGTTCCCTCAGCCTTTGGACACAGACAGCGGGGTGAGATGGAGGAGCGCGAGCTCCCGCGCTTCCGTGGCTCCTGTTCGTGCGTGTTCTCGGCCAGCCGGCGGAGGCCCGGTCCTGTGTCGACTTGCTGCGTAGCGCGGCAGCGGAGCGGCGTGCAGGTGAGTGGAAACAGGAGCTGCACTTGGGAGCTTTTTCTCTGAGTGTCTAAGTGCTGTCTTTGGAAGGTGTCCTGTTACCCTGCTCTCCCCCCTGACCCCATGACCCTCCCCAAGCATCAAAGGTAAGCCAATTACTTCCATTACTTTGTGTGCTATTGTGAATGTAATTGTAAGCTTTTGACTTGGGGTGCTCAGTGGGCTTGTTTACCAAGCGATAGGCACTTCTCAAGCCCTTTACCCTGTCTCCGAACCCCCCTATGCCTCCGTTGCCATATCTACACAGACACCAGATACAAGCCGGGAACAAAAATAAACTATTTCTCTCCGTTCAAATTAAATGGACATATTTCATGTCTGCGGGCTCAGCTGAAAAGAGCCAGGAAACGACAGATTATTTGTGTTGAATCTTTGTTTTTCTTGCTCGGGAAAACGTAGGGACGGTTCTGACGCTGCGACGACGGAGATGTCATTGGCACCGCCCTTCTAGGCAACCACCCATCATCGGGAATTGTTTGGCTCTGGCCTGACGTGTCTCAAGCACGTGAGTGACGGGCGAAGAGTGGAGCAAACGAGCCGGGATCGGAGGTCCGACAGCAGATTGGCGGCATGCAGCCCACCGAGGAAGGACACGGGGTGAGGCCGGGAGCGCAGAGATGTGAGGAGAGATTGGCGGAAGTCACGCCCCCTGCCCCACCCCTTGTCCTTGGAGGTCACGGGCAGGTAGGAAGCGAGCCGATGTCCTGCGCAGTCAATAGTGCACCCCTTTCAGCAGCAAGCTGCGGGCCGAAACAGCTCAGCACAGCCAAGGGTCCTTTCACCACGGCTCTGCTCTGATCGGGGTCTCGGAGTCTACAAGCACAGCTAGATGTCAAGATAAGGGAGCTCCGTACCTGGGAACCATGGCTCGTTCCTAGCGGCGGAAATGGGATCCGGGAGAGGTTTTGCACCGCATTTCAACCTCCTTCTCTCATCCTAGTTACACAAAGACACGACAACAAATGAGATGCTTACAAAGGGCGCCGTGACAGTGGGAACGTCTGTTTTGAAGCTCTGTGGTTGCGGAGACGGCACATGAATGTAATGTCCGAAGATCCGGTGTCAATCAGTTGGTGACTTTGCGTGTATTCGGTTAGTAGGTGAATTTTTTTTTTTGCTGGTTATAGAATTTACTGTCTCGTGTGTGTGTGTGTGTGTGTGTGTGTGTGTGTGTGTGTGAGAGAGAGAGAGAGAGAGAGAGAGAGAGAGAGAGAGACAGAGGTATGCAGGCAGAACTGCTGAAAGTAGAGTGGTGACAATCTGAGTGCATGGGAGAGACACCACTTCATATGGCGATTCTCATTCCACCACAACAAAATTCAAGCATTCATCGGTTCGAAAAAAACGTCTTCTCTGAAGATCTGTTCTTCCGTTTCTATATTTTTTTTCTCTAGTCCTATTTTAAAAAAACAGCTGCACCATTCCATCTTAAAATCAGCATTAAAGGCGCTGAATGCGCCAAGAGCGGAGAGAAACCTCCTCCGTCATCAGTCCATCAGACGCACACGGCGTCCCCGAGAAGCCCGACACGCGGCCGTGTCAACGGTCAGCGCGCGGCAGAGCACCACTTGTGCCACCGTCGGGGGGGGGGAGGGGCCGACTGAGAGAAAATAGAAAATGGAAAATTCCTCTGTGAAGTGCAGCCGTCGGTGATCAGGTGTGAACTGCAGAGCGGAGATCAGAGGGGGAAGGGGGCCGGTGCGGGGAGGGCGCAGACAGCTGGCCCAGCTCTGGTCGAGACCCAGCACCGCCGCGCGCCACCCCGCACGCCAACTGGAGCCGCTGCCATTTCGGGAGCGCGGAGTCGTTTATTGCGATCCAGGGAGGTGGTGGCAAGCAGCACGGCACGAAAGAACGCACGGTGGCAGTCCCCGCTGTCGACACCCTCGCCTCGGCGCTCATGTACACCCTTAACCCTTTCCCTTCGCATACTCTTATCGTGCGCGTGTGCTGTGCTCATCCTTACGATTAACATACTGTGATTTTCGCCCTGATCACATCAGGACGTCTCAGAAATGTCTAAAAATATGAGCTCACATGTTGCAACTGGTTCATTAGTAAGTTCTCAAGGGCTGCAGCAGATGAGCGCCGGTGTAACCACCAATAAGCATGTGTTTGGAAAATGTCTACTGTTCATATGCAGTCGCATGGTCGTTGAATAAATATACAGTCTTAGAAATGTACCGCGCAAGAGGAGTATAGCATTGATCTCATTTAATGCAGCAGGGGAATGTAGGAAATAAATGAAGAAATTAATGAATTCAGTGGTGAAGCGACGCTTTGCGATGCAGGCCGAGCGTCAGCCAATAAATGCATAGCTCTTAGAGGAGCTGTCAAGGAGACGCTGAAAGCCGAAAACGTCGAGAACGAATGTCTCCTTGGGGAGCACGAGTTCACAGCAACTTGGGAGCATAGCGAATCTCTTCAAAACGCCTATTTTTCCAAATGCTGGTGTTCAGGGGTCACATTTTTAGGATGTTTCTGCCCCCCCGCCCTCACTCAGGAAAGTTTCTTCAGTTGGTGAGAATAAATGATTTTCGCGCCTGCGAATTGCCGTTGAGTAAATTAATTGCACGCTTTTAAATGCGGTACGCAATGCCTGTTTACGACACGAGTTCGCGTGACTCCGAATGCGTCTTCGGAGGCCTTCGCTCGTCAGCGAGCCGTGGACGATGGGATGGCTTTCAGGATATTCCATTCGTGAGGAGCAGCCTTTGTTTACAAAATGTCGTCGCCCCCGCCGTTGAGTAAGTTCCGATCATCCGGAGAGACGAGGGGGTTTGTCCGAAGCCCGAGACCGAAGATTCCTCAGCTGTGCGCGGCGTCTCTGAAGGGACCTCCTGTTTCTCAGTGCCAGGGCTACGCTCAGAGCACCGGCGGCCCTCGGAAAAGTGATACGGTTCCGCCGTGACCCGGCGCCTGACCCTGCCGCACATGCGTCCCCCGATCGTCTCTCTCCGAAGGGCACCGCGGCTGGCTATTTCTACCCCCTCTCCGCAAATCGCTTGCTTCTGAGTCACGGTCTTCCCTTTGCTCGGAGACACGTTCTCTGCGGCGTGACCCCGTTTGCCAGGGGCAGGAGAGGGCTGCGTCCTGCCAACGGGCCTCGACTGCATGGCGCTCGCTCGCGTTTTCCCCATTAACACGTGATCCTTCCGTAGCAGATCGGCGCAACTTTTGCTATCAAAAAACTTCTGCTGACGCTTTTTTTCGGCACGAGAGAACCTAAGGACCTACGACGACTCAACAAGTACGATGATCTCAGCACGTTCGAATAAAAAAGTTAACCGGGACACTTCAAAATTCTTCAGCACAAAGGAGTCTTAGTACTCATTTTAAAGTTACAAGTCCTTTTTCTGAACCTTTCAAAATGTTTCGCTTTGTCTCTGGCCATTTTTTTCGTTGCGCTTCATCCTTTGGCTCTGTTCAATATGGTATACATGAGTTTGTATAGAGTATATAAATCCTACACAGCACAAGTAGAATCCCTGACAAATCCCATCAGTGTTCATTAGAATGTGAGTGAGGACTTGAGCTGGGATCCAACGGGGCCGGTTGCACCTGGACTTGTGGACGGTATGAATAATGAAGAAGGACGGATGTTTCCCATCGCTGGCCTCCAAAGGAACACCGTAGCTTTTATAAGAGATTCTTTAAATTATTAATTATATATATAATTATTAGAATTATACAGGGGGTGCGGTGACACGGTGGGTTTGGCCAGGTCCTGCTCTCTGATGAGTCTGGGGTTCGAGTCCTGCTTGCGGTGCCTTCTTGCAATGGACTGGCATCCCCTCCTGGGTGTGTCCCCTCCCCCTCCTGCCTTACGCCATGTGTTGCCGGGTTAGGCTCCGGCTCGCTGCGACCCCGCTCGGGACAAGTGGTTTCAGACAATGTGTGTGTGTGTGTGTATTATAATTATTAATTTTATATATGTATATATTATGAATTATTAAATTTTTGTTATATGACTTAACGTCTACAGAGAGATATATTTTAGGTAAACGTTTTAAACACTTTGTTATATGACATTTAGTCATTTCTCGGAATTGATATTAAAAAAAGTTAAGTTTTAATTTCAGTATAGACAGAAAAGTATCAAACTGCTACTTTTAAATATATATTATATATACATTATATACTATTATATTATCTATATATATATATATAAATAAATTGTATGTGTGTGCCCACCCTGGGTGTGTCCCCTCCCCCTCCGGCCTTATGCCCTGTGCTGCCGGGTTAGGCTCTGGTTCCCCGCGACCCCGTATGGGACAAGCGGTTCAGAAAATGTGTGTGTGTGTGTGTGTGTGTGTGTGTGTGTGTGTGTGTGTGTGTGTGTGTGCGTATATATACACTAAGGCCTCTAAAATTGTTCTGGACCTTCTGAAATATGTGGCTACGACACAAGGAATTCTAAATGAATGTTCAGTAGCTGAGCCGCTGTGGGACCTGCTGCTTCGCTGCTGAATGCATTTGACCCTAGAGCTCACGCAAGTCATTTGACTGATCGCTAATGGTATCTTCATTAGTCAGAGCCCCGCGCCCGTCAGGGCCAGCTGAGGCCTAACCCTTTGACTGTCCGTCACTGCGGCCGCAGTCACTGCCGAAACTTCGCTGACTTCAAAAGCAGACGGCTTCCCTAGAGGTACCGTCGCGCCGCTCGCGAGAGCTTGGCGGTTATTGAACATCCTTGGCTACCTTGCCGTCGTATGGAAAATAACTGCTCTCCGTGGTCACCGATTTGATGGTAAATGAGGAGGCAACGCTCGGCAAAAGCGCTCCTGTGGGCGCGTGTGTGTCTGTGTGTTGTGGTTGGGGAGGAGAAAGACCCCCTCATTACAGATAAAAGGGGAGGGTAAAGGGAACTAGTTCAAATTTATTGCCTCTGTCAGTTGTGTCAAATGGTCAACTTTTACAAATGGCTGGATTGTATGCGGGGGCTGGGCGGCCCTTGGAATTATTACAGGTTTGTCCATTTTTTTGGACCTCACAGGCAACCGCTGCCCGCGCTCTGTCAGTCTCGTCTTTCCTTTCCGTGTTTTCTCCTTGGTGTTTCTCGTCGTCCGTAATTAATCGCAAGATATTCTGTATTTTGCAACATCTGCAGGAAATTAAAATGTCAAAAGATTTTTTTTTTTTTTTTCTTGGACAGCATTTTTTTTTTCTTTTTCTCACAGGTGATTCCCTCGCAGTTGTCTTTATGAATCATAATTGTCGTGCAATGTGGGAGAGGACTGACGGTACGTACACTGTACCTGCCCCTCTTCGAGGAGGGGACCACCCACTTTCCAAACCTTTGACTCTGCTTTTGAGGGCTCGGAATGAGCGGCCAGTTGTTCTTTATGGCACAGATTTTTACGATGTGCCCGGAGCTGTTTGGGGACCACCACTCCACTACTCCGTTCATTCGGGGTCATCGTACAACATGGGTTCAAGGAGAAGAGGGTTGACATCTGATTCTGTGTGAGGTTTGATTATTTCTGCCTGTGCTTCCTGATTCATTGGTTGAGGCATTAATTCACTTTGCTGACAACCCCGCATAGAGCGGTTCGTATCGTTGGTTTCGTTCGAACGTGCTTGTCTCCAAAGTAAATAGCCTTCTCTGTGGGCTGCTTGGTTGAATTGGTTGTTCCTTAGTATGTTACTGCGTCCAAAACACTTAAGGAGAAATTCAAATTGGATAAGAGAATCTGCGAGACGTGAAAGCAGTTACTTCGTGCTTAATGTCATGTTCACGTTGGGTCTGTGAGAAAGACGCGTCCAAAAATAACTTCTCTGAGCCTTTAGTTATTATTTTCCTGTGGATGACGAACTGCCGTCCTGTTTGTTCACCAGGGACGGTGATGACAACTCCGCTCCGTATCTGCACATTATTGGGTTTCACGCTGGCGTTCCACCCTTGACTCTGAACCCGTCGTCCACCTGTTCCGAGTTTTTGCAGCGTCACTCCGTCTTTTTTTAAAAGCCTGCCTCAAGCGCCTCGACGGGCTGGCGGTGGTTTTCTAGTCCTGGGGCAGTTCTGTACCTTTCCTCGGGCAGCAAGGAGGCACTTGCTCGGAAGCAAACGGTGGGTTATTTCCATCACAACTCCCGTGTCAGTAAAGCCCATGGAGACGCGAATAAATAAGATCAGGTTGCAGGTCCTTAGATCTGAGCGGCACTTTGTAATCTGGGTGTAGGAGTCTGACTGTGGAGAGAGGGGTGCTTGATGGGGCCGTTTTTGCTTCTTGCACATCCCTCTCCCACAAAACCGTGCCAACATCCAACACTGCCTGCTGGAGGACTGTGAATACCAGCATGATGAGGCAAACTGCTGCACTCAGACACTCAGAGCCCCACACCTCACAGTCATCCCCAATAAGCACATAAGCATTTATGACCGATGCCAAAAACAACATTTATGAACAAGGGCCTGTGCTGCATTTTTTATATTTCTTAATCGTTCACAGTTCCCACACTATTAGAATACTTCTAGAATACCTTTACTTTACCTGTATGAATATCTCCAAGAACATCAATCAAATCCATTTCTCTGCAACATATTTTACACAAATTACTCTTAAAATGCTAACACTACTAAAAGCATTTTAGAATGTAATACAATTGTAAATTGTTATTGTAATGACACAGTAGCACAGGAAAGAAGTCAATCAGACTTTGAAATTCTGGGCTGCGAACACACATGGCGGGTTTGTCCTTGTATATGTGTATAACAGCGGCTTTCCTCCAGAAAGCCCTACATAACTTATTATTTTCGCTTTTCCATAGGCTACTGCTGAGTAAAACAATCAGAAGTTTCCTGTGAATTATTTTAACTTGTTTCATACTTGAACTAAACCTTAAGGCTAACTTGAAATGCTTCAGCCAAATATACACTCAACCCTTCCATAATGGGTTCCAATACAGGGAACAACAGCTTCTGGAAATATATATTTCATGCAGCAGGGTTTTTATTCTGTACAGTGGCAATTTTGCCTGTTACGTGGTCATTTTACTTCCACAAGGTGTATTTTCTTGTATAATGGCTTAATCAAACGCTTGTATGAGAGGTTTTGGAAGAGATACACATTTGGTGTATGAAACCCAAAAGGTCTTTGTCTCTCAGTGGCATCAGTCAGGATTTTCTAGCTAAATATATTTCATTACACTCTATGTTTCCCTGGAAACAATGACCACTTAACGTGAATAAATCCTTAATCTTGCAATCAGATGAAGATCATCTGGACCCCAACATTCAGCATAGTGTCTGCATGCTTTACAGAGTGAAAGACATAGGCAATCACCTTGTGAGTTTGATTTCTTCATATCATAACCATCTGTGAGCCAAATTTTCAAAATGTCTCCTAAAAGGCTGAAAATAAGATGTAAAAGATATTGGGAGAAGTTGCAAAAGCAGAGAAAAATAAATTATAAACATACAATATAACACAAAAATATAAGTTAGAAATCCTATTTTTTGCCCATGATACTATTATTATTTCCTCATAATAAATAATGGTAATTCCTTCCTCTCACCCAACAGAGCAATTTCATGGAACAAATTAATCCTATTATTTGAAGGAAGGGTTTATACTTGAACAAGTGAATTTAGTAATTGCATTTAGTGACTTTTAACTGCCTATGAAAATGTTAACTTGAAAGTTTTTGGGTACATCACAAGGTCCTTGGTCACTTTACTACATAAAGCTCCTGACAAGATTGAAGAGAATAATGATAAGACTATTGGGTGGAAATTTTCTGAAACCACTAAAACTTCCAGCCACATCACTTTTATTGGCGGGATGTGTGAGGTCAGTTATGGAGATGTAAAATCAGTTTGATTGTGTGTTTATTACGTTGCATATATTTTTCCTGGTGACTCTGTGCACATGTAACTGAGCAAACTGGTGTCCTATAACGCCCATGTAGTCTCTCACATTTAACGCCTAAATCTAAGTCTTCTTGGCAGTTTAAGAAGAATTCTGACTTGTTCAACAGTTCCACACAACTCTTTCCATTTGTGCTTCAGCAACTAATTATGGCGAGAGACAGATCAAGGAAAGATGTCAGGATAGGGATGAGCACTGCGAAGATGTGGACTCTGGGTCTAGGCTGTGTGCTCTTTTATAGCAAAAGCTGGGTTTAAATGGTGTAATTACAGAGAAACCTTTCTTTTAAGGGGAAAACTGCTCCTTGGTACCTTGTAATCTTCACTTTAACATTTTGACTTGAAACACAATGCATGGTGCCTTTTATACTGTTACACAGAAAGTATTTGTATTGAACCGTCAGGAGATGAGGGGCATTATGGATCCTCCAGCTGTATTTATGGTTTTCAATTTAAGTAAAAAAAAAAAAAAAAAAACGCCCTAAGATTCAAGATTCAAGAGTTTATTGTCATGTGTACAGTAAACAGTTTGTTACACTGTACAATGAAATTCTTACTCTGTGAATCCTCACAGCAGCCTATGACATAAATTATAGGGACATAAGGAGAGAAAAACACAAGAAAAACACAGATAATGTGCAAATTAAATCATGGATTGTGAAAAGAATTTGATATGTGATATTTGATATTTGATTTTTTTGTTCACTTTATTCTAAGAAAAGCTTTGCTTTTGGGTTGAGTGATTTATTAAAAAAAATAATAATAAAATAAATAAAAAAATAAATATTTGAAACGATCAAGGTTTATTTGAGTGTAAACAGATGCTTTTATTTTAGTGCGTTAGTTCTCGATTTTGATTTGGCAGCTGATAAAACGTTCAGAAAAAAAAGACCGTTATTTAAATAATAAGGTGATGAGGCGATCAAGAACTTGCGCGCGTTAGTTGGTGAAGTTTCCAAATTTCCACGCATAAAGGCTGGGCAGGAACTGACAACCTGGCGACGAGGAAAGGATTCTGTGGGGACAAAGCAGCGTCGCAGTATTTTTTTTTATTGTTACTCTTCAAGGGCGCAGGAGTTGCGCGTCCTGCTGTCAGCCGCTGTTGACACATGTGCGATGTTGATTCCACATAATTGAGGTAAAGATAGCCGCTGTCTGGGCGATAAAAGGACAAGCCGTCGCGTTATTGATCGAGGCCCCACGTCGACAAACGGTGTGAAGAGAAACTCCTTCGGCGGCGATCGGAGGCTCTTGATGTTTCGCACCTCGCGCACAATAATAGCGGGGCGCCTTTGAATGGAGATCCGATCTGCCGCAGCGCACATACAGCGCACCGCCGGCACGTTCCACTACTACTATTATTGCTCTTATTATTACTGTTATTAGTGCTGTTATTACTATGAACCTCTTCCTTCAGAGGGCCGTGCGCTCACACACAACCGACTGTACAGTTGTTCACCGGCTACGTGCGCTGTATCGGAACCTGCAGCAGGAGTGGGATTCGAACCGGGAGCCTCCGGATTTTCTGGGTGCATTTTCGGGTTCCAATCGCGCCGTTACTTGCCGAAACATCGAGAATGAAAGATGAAAGATCGTGCGCGCGACTCATAATCGCTCCTGTGCGTTTATTCTATGCCTGCATTATGGGGCGTGTTTAAACAGTGATTGGTGTAGCGCTCACATTTCGGGCCGAGTTGCTGCGGAACTCCTCTGTAGTAGAGGTGATGGTTTTGGTTCGAATCCCGCTCCTGCTGCAATACCATTTTTTTACGTTTCTGGCCCGTAACTGGAGAAGAGACACGAGTCCCACTTGCTGTGAAGTCGCTGTGCAGCACCGTACTTCATCCCGGACAACAGGCCCCAGTAAAATAAAGATTAATAATAAGAGGTGGGGTAGCTCAGGTTTTCAGTCCGCCACAAAGTGTCCTCCAGTTCAAATGTCTCCATCAGATCGAGCCTGATAAACACCTTCTTCTCCGTGGCTCATATTGCAGCTCTGTCCTCCAAGTCCACTATAACCATACATTATTTATTGCGTATTTAAGTTTTTCTCTTTTTTTTTTGCCACGGAAAATATGAGTTATTAACAAGTGCTAAATAAATAAATAAATGTAAGTGTTCCAATCGCAGACACAATGATGAGGAAAAAAAAAATCCTTATTAACTCCGTGAAAAGCTTTTGTCACTGGAAGCACTTTTTGTAACTGTCATGTTTGGGGGCTCCAGTTTTACGACCGGAAGGTTGCCGGTTCGCATCCCACTCCTGCCGTAGCACCCTCAGCATCAAGATGTTTCCCCTGAAAACACCCCGTTGTGCAAATCACTCTGAAGTTATCTAACACTGCAAGTCCCCTTGTACAAAGGCATCAGCCAAATAGAGGTTTATTATGGACTCACACCCGCCGCCCCCCCGCGCGCCCCCCAGACCCGACCTGTTTTTTAATTACTGGTGGCTCTTCAAGGTGACACTTCTTTGTTCCTCGTCGCCCACCCGCAACAGGAGACCCCCCGTCTCACCACACGTGGGAGGGACCTGCTCTTCTGTCGTCTTTCACCTTTTTGCATAGTGCGAGGGGGGCTTCTTAAATGTGGACACGGCGGCCCACGCAGAAGCGCGGCGAACACCGACACAGCGGAGCGGCTCCTCTCCTCGCACCGCAGGCCGAGTCCCCACGGCTCGCGGGATTTACAATGGCTTTTCGCGCTCACCACGTTTTCACTTCGTGATCACATACACATATACAGTATATAGACACACACATATACAGTACGTGTGTGTGTGTGTGTGTGTGTTTGAGTAGCGTTTCAAGGGAACGATGGAATTTGCTCAGCTCACTCAGTCAGCGTGAGTTTGATCGCCCTCGCAGTAACTGAGTTAGTTAGTGTGAGATGAGCTGCTGCCCCGAAGGCGCGTCGCTTCGCACGTTGATCATCAACTTGATGCTGCCTCGGCTTCGCGGCTCTCTTGTGGCGGAGCGCTGAGGTCCGGAGCCGCGGAAGCCCGGCGCTCTAGTCTCTCTCCCCTGGATGCGCGTCCCGTCGTCCCGCCTCTGCTGTGGCTGGAAGCGCCTCGGACGGGTCCGACCGCAGGGGGAGCGCAAGGCGCCCCGAAGCGAAGAGCCGCGCGGCAGGCCGGGAGGAGCAGATCTGGCGCGGCTCGGATTAAAAAGTGAAATCCGGGGACTCTGGCACTGGCAGCAGCCGGTTCGCGAACCTTTTGCGCTCGCGGTTGAGTTGGATGAATGAAGAAGGAGAGAATCATGTACGCGATGAGTCCGCGCTCCATTTACATGTAAGGAAAGTCCCGCGCGCGCTCCTTCCCATCCCCGTGCCGCAGCCAGCTTCACGTCGCGCGCACAGGGAACCACTGATCATATTATTAATAACTCGTCTGTTCTCATTTCGCAGATCTTTTCACTTCTTTGTGCTCTGGTGTAATGCCCAGGTACGTCCTTGTTTCTGAACCTTGACCTCGCCTCTCTTATTATTATTATTATTATTAGTCTGTTTTGTCAAATTTACTTCATAGTGAAAAATGATCGGAACACATGTGAGCGTTAATTGCTACTGTTGCCCACACTCACTGGATGCGGGACTTTAGAGAAGGAGCTCACTTGCTATGTCGCTGCCATCTGAGATAACTTAGAAAGCGCTAGAACAAAAATATGTGATGCGTTATTTTTCCCTTTGCATGACAAGGGGGAGAATCACCCGTCTCCTAATTTTAACCAGTATGTGAGGGAGCAGGGCGCCGTGACCGACCAGCTCAGCCGGCGCCAGGTCCGAGTCTACCAGCTCTACAGCCGCACGAGCGGGAAACACGTCCAGATCCACGGCAGGAAGGTCACCGCCACCGCCGAGGACGGAAACACCTTCGGTAACACATCGCCGGCCTCAACAGCCTTCCTACCCGCGGAAGAGCGCTTCACATCCACACAGGGATTCATTTCACACCTTTGGTTGCATGAAAGCGGTAGGAGGCACAGTGCTTTGCAGCGGCTGCCTTGCAAACTGAACGATGTTGGTTCGAATCCCACGACGAAGTTCTCGAGTAAAGCCCCGGTACTGTAGGAATGCCGCGCTGTAGAAACGGGCCCAAAATCAGTGCCGTGGAGTTAATAGTGGACGAGGACGCGGCAAGGCAGCTGGTAGCGTGGCGTTAGAGCTACTCTCTTTAGATCCAAAGGTTGCAGGATTGATCTCCAGCTGTAGTGCCCTTGAGTAAAGTACTTACCCTGAAATTGCTCCAGTAAAATTACCCAGCTGTATAAATGGGTGAGTAATTGCACCCTTAACACTGTAATTCGCTTTGGAGAAAAGCACATCAGCTAAATTTGTAAAAGTCGCGCCTTTTCTTCCCTCCAAACACACGAAAAGTGTAAGAAAAGCTGATCGGAGAAGAAGCGTCGCACTTGGGTTCAACTCCCTCACTTTGTGCCACTTTGCGGGTCGATGTGCGTTCAGAAAAACGATCCATTTGTAGTTCAAGGGTCCTTTCCCCCCTTTTTTTGCTTTATTATTTAGGCTTTAAATAATAAATTAACGAATAATGATGTCAGCTCTATTACTGCTTAATTATTGAAGAGCTTTCAGCGCTTCACCGTGAAATACTGGAAGCCGTTGAATTTTATTCTAATTAATGAAGATTTGAAATTTGAGAGGCTGAGACACATTAGCGAAGTATTGTTGGAGAAAAACGCAGATAAATGTAGCATTTTTGGATGATTGAAAGTAGAAGTGAAAGTTTGCATGATTTCTAGTTTACGATGACTGGAAAGAAAGGTGGTTATTTCGCTAGAATGGCAGTTGACACTGTTATTGCGGAAAGACACAATAAATAATGTAGAACAGTCGCTAGAGCAACAATAACAGGCTTCGCTCAGCAATCTTACGAGTCGCTGCTGTGCGTGTTGCGTTTTTTCATTCATTCATTGCGTTCCAAGTATTTCGGAATGCTCCGTTCCTAATTCCCACCGTCTATTTTATGTCTCGTTTCGTGTGCAGGAGCACAAACAGATACAGAGTTGTTGTATGCGTGAATGTTTTGAGCGCGCCAGCTGCTGTGGCTTCCTCTACGTAACCCTGTGTGTTCGCCTTTGGCTTCTGCGCGCGCGCAGCCAGACTTTTCGTGGAGACGGACACCTTCGGCAGTCGCGTGCGCATCAAGGGGGCCGAGAGCGGCCGGTACCTGTGCATGAACCGCCGAGGGAAGCTCGTGGGAAAGGTGGGTCACCGGTAACGACACAGATCTATCTATCTATCTATCTATCTATCTATCTATCTATCTATATCTGTCTGCCTGCCTGATCTATCTATCTATCTATCTATCTATCTATCTATCTATCTATCTATCTATCTATCTATCTCTGTCTGCCTGATCTATCTATCTATATCTGTCTGCCTGCCTGATCTATCTATCTATCTGTCTATCTATCTATCTATGTCTGCCTATCTATCTATCTATCTCTGTCTGCCTGCCTGATCTATCTATCTATCTATCTATCTATCTATCTATCTATCTATCTATCTATGTCTGCCTGTCTGATCTATCTATCTATATCTATCTGCCTGCCTGATCTATCTATCTATCTATCTATCTATCTATCTATCTATCTATCTATCTATCTATCTATCTATGTCTGCCTGTCTGATCTATCTATCTATATCTATCTATCTGCCTGCCTTATCTATCTATCTATCTATCTATCTATCTATCTATCTATGTATGTCTGCCTGTCTCATCTATCTATCTATCTATCTATCTATCTATCTATCTATCTATCTATCTAATTCCTGGCAAGCAGACGTTTTTAAGGTCTGTACACAGTTCATTACTTTAGGTAAAGCTTTCTGAAGCACCAGATATACACTAAATGCACATTTAATGTTCAGTTTGAATACATTTTTTCTACTTAAGAACAAAATCTTTACTTTTATGATGAACATTGTAAAGTTAGACAAAGTGTATATGTTTAATCAAACTCTTGTTAAAAGAGGGAACTTGAAATTTTGCTTTTTTTTGGGGGGGGGGGGGGGTATTTTGTCTTCATTTTGAAGTAGATCTTTTTTTTCCTGAATGGTTTCATTTTTTTTTTTTTTTTTACTTTATAGTGAAGGGACTAAAGAAGAGCTTGACTTCTGGGCTTTGTGAATTTGATTTGCCTGTTAGAAAAAAAATAAAATATTTGGAAAAATTGTGTGACCAAGTGCATGAATTAGACTTCGCTGTGGTTTCTGGTGAAGTGTGGGTAATGCTAGAACTCAGGGTGGACATGTAACCCCCGCTGGCCTGGCCCTTCTAGAAAAAGCCAGCGGAGCAGAGCTTTTTTAAAGCTGTCACTTCAGTAGCTTCCTGCATGTGCAGCTGCCAGGCAATGGGGGAAGTTACCCTCACACTTCTGGGGCTACCGGTCAGGAGTCAGTTCTCCACTTCCTGCAGGGAAATGGAAAAGATGTATTCAGTGTTTGCCGTTTGACCGTCGCTAAAGCAAAACACGATGGAGGAATCTTTATTGTAATAACTTCAGCCCTCGTGCTCTCATTGCTGTGCCAGAGATGCCTTGGCTGGGTGAGTGTTAACAGTGAATAAATAAATACAGAGATTGGCCATTGTTAAAAATCTTTGTAACAGTTCTCACCTCCGGGAAATGAAAAAAAAAAAAAGAAAAACTTTGTTTGCCAAGGTTTTTCAGATATTTATTAAAGACTAACCTTGACTATTTGGATGTGCATTCTTTGATATTGCAATAGAATGCATTCAGTTGACTTAATGTTAGTGATGCATCTGTGCACCGCTGCAGTGGCATAACTAAAACTTTTTAAAATAATGAGCCCCAACTATTGCCCATGGAAGACATTTTTGTTGTTAGAAAATTGATGTTAGATGTGCTTTATTTGTAATGTCAGTTATTAGGCACAGCACTTAGCCTTTCATTTTTCATATTGATTAGACACATTCTGTTGTTTGTTGATGTGAAATTGAGTCGCTGTTTCGTATGATTATGTGACTATCGATGTAGACTTCTGTCTGTGACTTATTTTAGTTATTTAAGACCTGACTGATTTAATCTACTTTTCGTCACGTTGATTCTGTTTTCGCCACTTTCACCTTCTCTATTCTGGGCGAAGGAATGGTTTGTCAGAATATTATTTTGAGAAAAATCAATTGCAGTCAGTCCCTTCTGACATTCATTCCTCCATAGCCAAGTGTTTTACTTGTTCATAGCCACATCAGATTAGCCTGGCCTAGAACTGTGCAGTGATTTACGGAGATGCACCAGGTAAACTTCTATACAGAGCTCTCCTCTGAAAAAGCTCCTTCATAAAAAGCAGTTTTGTTTTTTTTTTTCACCAGCCAAACGGGAGGAGCAGAGACTGCATTTTCACTGAGATCGTCCTGGAGAACAACTACACCGCCTTCCAGAACGCCAAGTACGAAGGCTGGTATATGGCGTTCACCAGGAAGGGAAGGCCCATCAAGGCCTCCAGAACCAGGGAGAACCAGAGGGAGGTCCACTTCATCAAAAGACTGCACAAGGGCCCGCCACCCTTCCCCAACGTGGATCGACCCAAACGCTTCGAGTTCATCAGCTTACCATCCAACCGCCGAGCCAAACGCAACAGGAAATCGAGGACTTCTCCGTAACGCGCAAAGAGCTGTGCGCAGGACTGAATGAACTCACTCTGAAAAATAATAATAATAGAAAGAAGCTATTTTATTTTTGTATTTTTACTACTCAAGACAAAAATACTTAAGAACGAAGTTGATGTAAATGAGCACATGTAAATAAGGTAAGATAGCAAATGAACTGCATATATTTAAAATTAATGTGTGTGTGTGTGTGTGTGTGTGTGTGTGTGTGTGCGTGCATCTATGCGTGTGCGTGTGTGTGTGTGTGTGTGTGTGTGTGTGTGTGTGTGTTTCCAAGGAGACATATTGTCATAGGCAGAATTGTGATGAATGAGTTTTCTTACTCAGTGGAAAAGGGTACTGACTGACTTCTGTGTCTAACTATTTGCTGTTCTCTACCAGCTGTAGTGTTTCACCTTGAATTTTACTCAGTCGATGAATGATGCCATGAAATACTTCAGCAGTAATAACTAGTATTTTCATGCCTGTTTTCGAACAGCCTCTGCGATTCAAGCTGTAACAGCTCGAGATGGAAAAGGATAATTTACACAGAAATGAATGTACAGCTGCATTTTTCGAGTTTGTCTTTTTTGTCACGAAAGAACAAACGAGTTCTTTTGGCACCTGAAGCAACGTACTACTGTCCATTGCGCATGCGCAAAAACAAACGTTTCTTGAAAATATAACTCAGACTTGTGTATTTCTGGATGCTAAACGCTGCCTGTAGTCTTGTCTGACATGTCTGAAGGTTGTTTTTTTTTTTTTTTTTTTTTTTTTAACCACAGTAGTAACAACATGTGTGTTTTGTTGATCTTGATTTCAAGTGTTGTTTTTTTAATTATGCTATGTAATCAGTCATGTAGGTGTGGAAATTCTAAGTGTTTGTCATAATTAAATAATCCAATTTTCATTCCATTTAGTGAAAAGTATTTTTTATATAAAACACCTTTATCTCCATACAAAATCCATATTAATTCCTGCAGTACAACAGCAGATCTTATTTTGAAAGAACAAGCCCTGATTTAAAAGCATTCAAATCTACAGGCAGAAAATCACTTCGGAGACATTGTCAGTACAGATGTTCCTAAGACTTCTGTCATAAATTACTTGTTATTAATTATTATTAATTTCAAGCTGTGCTAATCAGAATATATATGTTCACTTCTGAAAATAAAGGCTATAGGTTCTAAGTGTCCTAGTTAGCTTTTGATATTTTTGACACTACTGGAGAGAGAACAATTTTTCCCAAAATGTTGTGTTGACATTTATCAAAGGTTAGAAGAGAAAGTTTTCCAAACGATCCTGTTAAAATCAGTGTTTTTCTCTCCCTTCCGTTAATTCCCCACTGTCAGTTATGAGTCAGATAAGGTAAATGGTGGAAATTACATGGAAATCATGCAACACTTAAGGAAGCTGATCTTTCAGCAACTAAGTAGGATACCCCTGGTCAGTGTATTTCATCAAAAACAGGCAAGAAAAAGACAAATATTTGCTTGTAAAAGCATGATGTAGGAGACATATCTGTAACTGCTGTTCCAGCGCTTGACCAAAAATGAAAAATTAAGACGGTTACCACATAAATCGGCAGGATGACTTCAAGACTCACAGATTTTTTTTCTTTCAGTAAAAAAACTGCAAATATAACTAGTTTCCACGCAAATTTACAGCATAGCAAGGTTGTGGGGAAAAAGTAGGTTTAGTCCTCACACGTGTTCCCTAGCCTCGGTGCGCCTGTTACCATAAGCATTTATATACTGTACATTTAGCTCACACTTTTCTCCAAAGTGGCTTACAATGTTAAGGTTACAATTATTTGCCCATTTATACAGCTGGGTAGTTTTTACTGGAGCCATTTGGGGGAAATACCTCGCTCGAGTGTACTACAGCCAGAGGTTTGGGATCGAAGATCTTTCAGATCCAAAGGCAGCAGCACTAACCACTACACTACCAGCTGTGCCGAGGTCAGAAGACAATTAATGCTTCATTTTCCTCCTGGTAATCTGAGTAGTGGCTGTAACAAACATATTCTTATTATACTTATAACTGCTGCTTGTTTCCCTGCGGTATGAAGTCATTTTCTCTGTCCTTCCCATTTATCACCTTTGCTAATTATACAAGTCAATGTCTTGTGTCTTTGATGGGATTTTGAAGACTTGGATGTCTAACAGTTGAACACTAAATCCATCATTTTTTTCAGAAAGTACCACCCACACACACACACACAGAGTGCCGCTTGTCCCATTTGGGGTCATGGGGAACCAGAGCCTAACCCAGCAACACAGGGCATAAGGCTGGAGGGGGAGGGGACACACCCAGGACAGGACGCCAGTCCATCGCAAGACACCACAAGCGGGACTCGAACCCCAGACCCACCGGGGAGCAGGACCCAGGTCAAACACACTATACCACTGCATCCCCTAATCAGAAATTAGTATTTTTAATCAAATTAATTTTAATGGATGTGAGATATGTGCGGAAAGTGCAATTTAGCACTTTTCGGAGTCCCTTGTTTCCAGTTCAGCAAAACATACCTGGCATAAGTGAGTGGTAGCTGTTTGAGTACAGCATGATATGACTCTGTATTTCAGTTTAAAGCATCACACTTTCGGGATGATCAAGAATTTAACAGCAATACATCTTTTATATGCACTACAATCTACTATAATAATACTATCACGATGTATTATACTGAAAATTAGTTTACAGGAATTTTTAAAAAGTTCACAGTTCTTGCAAAATGTGTAGATTGTTAAAACTTTATCCTGGCTTTAGGAATATAAATATGTGTGTTGTTTTTTTTTCAGATTTATGCATTTTAAACTGATTTGCCTCACTTTTAAAAAGCGAAATTGTTAATAACCCCATTATTGCCAGTGAGAATTACACATACAGGCTGTCTATAAATTCCTTGTGCAAAGTGAACTTTTAGTAACTTCACTTCTATATCAGCTTTAAACAACGAGCAAAATGCAACAGAGAGAGAATGTATTCAAGATTTAAATAGAACTACATTTTTCTTACCTGCAATTATTTTCCAATTTATACAGCTGGGTAATTTTACTGGAACAATTTAGGGTAAGTACCCTGCTCAAGGGTACTGCAGCAGGAGGTGGGATGCAAACCTGCAACCTTTTGGGTCCAAAGCCAACAGCGCTGACCATTACACTGCCAGTTGTTAATAGGTAATTGTTAACGATTCATTTGCTCTAATTTCTGTCTTTTACTTCCCAGATAATAAACCCTACACTATACTGAAGGGCTTCAACTGAAGAAAAGGTCCTTTGTGTTCTCTGTCCAACTGAGCCGAAGTCCGTATCGTCTGTCAGAAGAACATCATCAGCTCCCCAGATTTGTTCCCATTAGATTTTCTCCTGCGGGGACATGTTAAAACGAATGTTTATTCAGCAAAGACTCACTCTGCAAACGATCTTTGTGCTTGGATCAAAAATGTGAGCGGTGCCATCATTGAAATGTAGCTTGAGAACATGTTTAAGGAACTTCAGAATGACACTATTCTCGGTATCCAAATGATGATGGATATGTTCAAGGGCAACATTCTTACAGTTACGTGTGCTAAAACTGAAATAAATTCCCTCTGTGTCAGGATTATTGACTGTTTAAATGAAATTATTGAAATTATTGAATAATTGAAGTAGCACAAGCATACTGTATAAAACATACATGAGAAATTAAAGAGGTTATCTTCCGTAATTAAAGGCCCATATCTCAACCCACAAATCACAGCTCATGTCTGCAATATAACTTCATTTACATTTACATTGTTCATTTAGCAGACGCTTTTCTCCAAAGTGACGTACATCTCATAGAAAATACAATTTTTGCATTAAATTAGGAGAAAGAGACATAGCTACAGACATGTGATTCTTAAGTACAGTTACTTTGTTACCTTCACCATATGCACTGATGTTCATCACACAAGTAGCTGCATAAAACTTTACCAGAATATCGCCGATTCCTAATCACCTTCCAAGAAGCTTTTTTTTGTTGAGATACATAGAAACATTTACGTTACATTACAGGAGTAGCTCTGAAAGGGATTGATCCAAGCATCATCATGAACATTTATACCTTACATGAACTTAAGAGATCATGGGCGAAGTGAGTCTGGAAGAGGTGAGTTTCCAGAACCTTTTTAAATGTGGAGAGAGATTCAGCAGTTCTGAGTTAGAGGTAGAGGTTGTTCCACCACAATGGCACCAGGACTGAGAACCTCCATGCTTTACCTTTCGTGCATGGGACCACCAAGTGGTCAAATGTGGAAGAGTGTAGCAGTCTTGTTGGGGTGTAGAAAATGATCAAGTCCTGCAAATAGCTGGGAACAGTTCTATTGATGCTTTTGTAGGCCATAACCAGGGTCTTGAAATTTATCCAGGCAGTTATAGGAAGCCAGTGCAGAGAAATGAGTAAAGGAGATACCTGGGAACACTTTGGCAAGTCAAACACAACTTGGGCAGCAGCATTCCATATCAGCTGTAGAAGTTTGACAGCAGTAGCAGGAAGGCTACACGGGAGAGAGTTGCAGTAGTCCAGACGGGATGTCACCATGGCCTGGACAAGCAGTTGCACAAAGTCTGTCCATTACCACGAAAACTGTGCTAGCGCCATGAGTTGAATTCAACATGACGTACCGCCCCCGTTACCATTTTGCCACCACACATAACCCTAGTGAATCAGAGAAGTGGCCCAATAACATAAGATCACTGACTAGTTTACAAAAGTGACAGCAGCTCAGGAGAGAAACAAATGTAAAGGAGATGAGTTTTGAGACCCTTCATAAGGGATTCAGCAGTTCGGATGGATAGAGGGAGCTCACTCAGTGACATCGTGGCAAAGACAGAAAATTCTTCTATTTCAGGACTCATTGTGAGTGGGAAAGGATGGTGGCCAGAGGTTCCAGCTAGGGTTTTAGGAAGTGAGGTAATAAACCTTTGGTTACATTTACATTGAATTTATTTAGCAGACACACACACACACACACATTTTCTGAACCGCTTGCCCCATACGGGGTTGCGAGGAACAGGAGCCTACCTGGCAACTCAGGGCGTAAGGCCGGAGGGGGAGGGGATACACCCAGGACGGGACACCAGTCCGTCGCAAGGCACCCCAAGTGAGACTTGAACCCCAGACCCACCAGAGAGCAGAATCCGGTCCAACCCACTGTGCCACCGCACCCCCGTTATTTAGCAGATACTTTTTGCCAGAGCAACTTACAATGAATACTATGTAGTGTTACCAGCCCACACACCTTATTCGCTAAGGTGACTTACACTGTTAGATACACTACTTACAATGGGTCACTCATCCATACATCAGTGGAACACACACACACCCTGGGGAAACCTGAAGAGCATGTCTTTGGGCTGTGGGAGGAAACCAGAGCACCAAGAGGAAACCCACACAGACACAGGGAGAATATGCAAACTCCACAGAGGCTGAGTGGGGATCAAACCCATATCCTTTCACACCACCCAGGAGCTGTAGGACAGCACCACTACTCGCTATGCCACCATGACCCTTTGGCTGTTTTATGGGCCGTAATGTGAGTCTTAACATTCATCATTTATATAGTCTCCATCGACATTCCACAGCAAAAAACGAACTTTGCATTATTCATTTGGATGCCAAGTGTTTTGTTTCGCGAACATCGCTACGATAAATGTAGCTACCCAGTTCCTATACAATATGAGCGTCTCTGATTGATCAAATATAGCTTCACCTTTATTTTATCTAGAGCCTTTTCAGATAGATTTTAATCAATATTGACTAAATAAAACAAGCATCCTTTTCTTCTGCCCATCTGACTTTCTGAAGCAAGTCATTGCCCTGCAGCATTTTAAGCAGCTTTTAGCGCCACCTAGGGACGAAACTGTTGTACTTACAACTTCATCAGAGGAAAAAAACTTTCAGAGTGGAAAGTATTTGATTTAGTATGTTAAAGCTATATTTGTACAGTACTTTTTAAAGTAGCCCGCGAGCAAGGCCAGACCGAGTAAAAATGTGATTCTGTTTTAATAAGATAATGTTCCGTTTTTAATCCGTTCGATAATACTTAAAGATCAAATCAATCTCAAAAAAGGTACTTCATTAAAATTTTATTCATCTTGAGTGAATGCATTTTAATATTATAACTTCTTAATTCCAGAATAGGTGAAAACACAGTCAACACACAATTCTTGATTTCAAATGCCCAAGAGTAGTGTAAAAATCTCCAATTTTTCCTCCCACTCGCTTCTCAAGTCAGGGTCGCAGTGGTCTGGGGCCTATCCCGGAAACACAGGGTGCAAGGCTAAGGAAGGCAGTCCATTGCAGTCTTTATCGATCGAGAGTATGGAACTTCCCGTTGCTTGTGTTCAGTTGAGGAATTCTGTATATACAGCTCCTATGCTGATGTCTTGCGGCTATTTTAATGGCCCTTTATCGCTTTACTATAATACATACAGTACATTCAAAATTCACATATACTTTCCATTTGTGTCTTCTGGATAAATACATATATTGCATCGGATCATTTTGCAAAATTATGCAAATGCGGATTACTTCACTTATTTATTTCTATTTTTTCATGAACAAGACAGCCATTATTTTACACTTTAACCACATTGCTGTCACAGGTATTTTACACAAGAGTGCAGTAGTGCGAACGTTATTTTCTTATAATGGTTTTTGACGGAATATGTGGTCAATGTATAATTAGAATATTGTTACCAGGAGTATGGAAATATGCTTGGGATTGAGATACAGAATGTGGAGTATGAATTGGAACCAGAAGATGTACTTAGCAGATGTTTGGAAGGTGTCAGTGGAGGAGAAACGAAAACATAAACTGGTTTCCAGCACATCAGGATTCTGAAATCAGAGCCGAGTTAAATTGTTTTATCCTGTCCACTCACACGTGCTACGTCTAGAACAGGCCGCCTAATAGAAACAGCTTTTACCATCCAGCTAAATCCTAACCTCCGTCTGATGTTACAGTGATTTCTTTGGTCATAAATGCCTAACATAAATGTGAGGTGATCTATAAAGTACTCAAAGCGCATTTCTTTATTATAGAGCGTCATGTAAACCCCCGTAGGGGTATCAGATTGTTCTGAATGTAGGCCGCATGTCTTTAGAAACAGGAGCAGCTCTTCTAGAGGACCAGAGAACATCTGACTTCACGCTCTGAATGGGGTCCTGTGGATGGCGCTCTGACTGAGTGACAGGAATTAAGGTCAGGCCCATCACGTGCCTCATGGCTACCGTAAGCTGTCCAGTTCTTTATCCTACACAAACAATGAAGGACCCTGCAGAATGATCTGGAAAACAACAGACAAGGGACACGAAGCGTGGCCATTCGGAAAGCTAAATAATTGCGAAATCCAGACTCTGCAGAGAATCGCGGTTTTCAAATCTGCCGGTTTCATACATGAAAAGAAATGACAGTTTTGTGTTTCGGATAACTACGAGAAAGTGCCAAGTAGAATTTCCATCTGCAAAGGGAAGAGCTGGGCCTGTCTGTGAAGAACTGCCACAGCCTCATCTTTTCAGCTTCAGGACTGTTGTCCTGGCAACTGATGCTTGGATGCAAGCGACATCAGATCCAATTTATATTATATATGTGGGATATGGGATATATATCCTATTTTTTCGACCTTACTGTATATGTCCCATATTTATGTATGTATATATATATAGAGAGAGAGAGAGAGAGAGAGAGTGTGTGTCCACAACCTGCCAGGTTTTGGGGCAAACAAACAAAACATATTATCAATAATGCTTCAGGGAGTTATACACAAATATTGGGGGACACATCAGACTTGGCTGAACACTGGATGGACACGCCTCCTGCACGCCCATGGTAATAGGCATGTAAAACCATTTTTGAAGGTTAAAAAAAATAAATAAATTCACTGAAGCACGGCTAGCTGATTATGAACAAGTAAAAAATATATTATGAAAATTACTTCATTATGATGAGCTGGATATTCCATTTCATATTCTCACAGCGGCATTAGTTAACTAATTTAATATGCATTTATACATTAGGATTTCATATTTATGTATATCCATAAGTGGCATCAGCTCATTAAGTATATTTATGCACGATTATACTGTAAATGAGGTATACACATGCTATGCCTTCAACTGTACCAATGCTTATAAAGTATATACAGTATCTATTAGTGATAAACGTGCACTGATATACAACATGATACACGAACGTGCAAATGATCAGCGAATAAATTGTCATCATAACTTGAATCGATTTACGGCCGTAATGATTAGTAATGTATTGAATATGGGAAATGTTTGTTGGAAGAGCAGCGAAGAGCGGCTCCCCGGACTGTGTGTTTCTTATTAAGATAAAAATAGTTCCAAATAACCCGCTATTAGGAGGAACAGAGGGTGAGAGCGGTGTGAGGGACACCATGGAGACAGAGAGACAGTGAACTGCGCTTTCTCTCTCTCTCTCTCTCTCTCTCTCACACACACACACACACACACACAGAGAGAGAGAGGCAGCGTGGTGCTATCAGGAGATAGCAGCCGCGCTCCGCTCGCCCCGCGCGCTCCAGATAGAGCAGATAAACAGCGACAGGCGCGCGGCTCCGCACGTCAGACCCGCACGAGAGGCGCGCGCAGGAGTCGCGCGCAGGAGCCGCGCATCCAGACATCCTCCCGCACGGAGAATTACGGCTCGGCGTGGATTAGTGTCCCGGCGGAGAAGAGCGCGGTTTTTGGCGGACGAGGGAGGACAGCTTCATTGATTGAGGTGACACGCGGTTATTATTAACATCACCATTAAATTATTATAGTATTATTATTGTTGTTATGACGCGAAGTCGACTGGTGTGACAGACAGAGAGAGAGCTGAAATGGAGCCGGCAGCGCGGAGACACATTCCCTCGTTTTGCTGCATGTAATGGTAGAGCGTCCTGATCCTTTGTGGCGCTCGGTGATGCTGCGCGTCCCGCAGCTCCTCCACCACAGCCAGGCGCGTCCACGGCTGACATCGTGCCGTGCGCGCGTCACCTATTCGGCGCTTTTGCCGAAGTGCACCGCGGACAGGTGGGCAGTGAACGGAGGCGGGGCGCTGCGGGGCGACGCCGGGCTTTTACATAACAGCCAGTAGGGGTGGAGGGACACGGAGGACACGGGGACAGGGGTTGACTGACACGGGGGGTGGACGGACAGCTCGCTCCACAGCCCCCCCCCCCCCCCCCGCGACCGGGACGACTGCAAGGTGGTCGTGGAGCTCTGCTCTGGTTTGTTGCTACTGATTTTGAAAATCGATCATCGATTCGATCGTCGATGTATTCCTTTTTATAATATTTATGCAGCAATGGATGCGTATTTATTTTGGCGAATATTTGCTGGGACGATACGAGCAGGAATAAATAGTGCGGAGGAGAATGGCGTCAATCATGCATTGATTGATTGATGTTTATTAATATCCACTTGATAATTTTATTGTGCCCTCTCTTAGAGTCTTAGCCTAAACTCGCGAACGATGGTGTGTTCTCACTGTGTCTTCGGAGAGGCTCCAGATCTTGCGTTCAGGACATGTGGACATCATCATGTGGACATGATCATCCTGGACGTGTGGAGCCAAAGGTCCCCGCCGAATGGGCCTCCGCTCCGATGACGATGATGTGCAGTCGGACTCGGAGCGCTCGCTCACACCAGAGTTTTATGTAACGGCATTTCTATGAAAATGCCGCAGTGCTTGGAAGTGTTTCTTTTTTCCTCGGTTGCCCTGCGTGGGAGGTGTGTGTGCTCGGGGACGCGCGGCGCGGCGTGGGAAGGACGCGCGTGGTCCGCGGCCTCGTTCTCATCCACAGTTAGGGCGCACGGGCTCGCGCTCAGCGCGGGTGGCTGCAAACAAGCCACTTCGTCTTCGTGATTTCGGGCACATTTATTAAATGATTTAAACCAGCTATTAAATCTTGGAGAAGTCCAACTCAGGTTGACCTGGAGGAAGGCCTTACGTTTGTGATGTAAACAGGTGTGAAAGACACTCTGGACAGTTCCAGATCATTCTCTCACACACCTGACCAGGTACCATTCTCTGGCAACTTTTAAACCCCCATCAGCTGTGGGGTTTGAGGCACATGCATTGTAGCACAAACTTCCTTGATACGCCTGTCTGCTTTTTTATTCTGATTGTATGGTCTTCCCATGCCATCCATTCTGGTGACCTCCCTGATGTGGAGGTTCTCAATCGTTTTCGTCCATCCCTTCCAGTCTCTGGTGTGCCAAAGAAGTGTGTCTCGATCCCTGCAGTCCGTACCTACACTGCGAGATGTTACCCAACTGTTGTGTTGGCCTCCTGCCCCTTCCCCCTTTTCCTTCTCTCCTTGCAAGACCAGGGCCAAAACGGAGTCATTTTCCAAAATCCTTGTTACACACCTGCTTTTTCCTCCCGTTGCTGTTGTGAGAAGGTTCGTTTTTTGCAAACCTTTTAATTACCTCCTCATTTCTTGCAGTCCGATATGTGCATATGTGTGTCGTGTGTCAACTCTGTCCCTTTAGCCCCATCTTGTGATCTCTTTGACTGCTTTGTGTGTGTACTCCTGACAGATATCCTTCAAAGTGGTCCTTGGAGACTGTGACAGCGTTGCACCCTGTTCAGTTGGGTAACGGTAACATTACTGTCATGTGGGTGCGGAGAAACCCTGTTAAAGCTCTTTGGAAAAAACTGAGCTTTCCTATGTTGTGGAACAAGGAGCCAGGAAATTCTTGTAGAATGTGCTGCTTCCTATAGGAAAGCCTCCTCTGCCTTTGTCAACCTTCTTGGGTTAGAATAACATTAAACAACTCTGCACTTTCACATATGCGGAAAGGAAAGTGTTTGGGAAAAAGATCTTCTGTTGCGTAGTGGCTTCTGCCCACATGCCATTTGTGGTGACATCAGTGCTGCTGGACCTGATGTAACCAAATATGCTCTGTTCCTTACTGTGAAATTGTGTAACTGGATAAATTTATTTGGAATTAGGATTGCCTCTATGATAACTTTGTTGTACAATAATAATAATAATAATGGGACAAGTGTTTTCAGTCAATGTGTGTATGATAATAATAATAACAAGATAAAATGTTTCACCAATTTGTACAGTTTGGTATCAGTGGCTTTCTTGAGGTTTTTGCCAAAAAACGGATCTGAAACCTTGTGGCTGCAAGTAACACATTTAATTCATTAACGTCTTGGCATTGCAAGGATAATAATGAAGACGGATGTCAAAGCAAATAGAGGACACGGAGGAGGTTGGACCCAAGTGCAAGATCGTTTATTCAGAAGCAAAGGACTAGGCTGGTTCTTGCGGTCGGGGACGGGCAAATGTTCGGTCGATAGGCAGACAGGGCTGGAGCGAGGATCCAAGGTCGGGGTCCAGGGAGGAAGCAAGCAGTTGTGATCAGGGAGACGTGAAGCTGGGCTAGGGAGCAAAGACGAAAAGGACATAGAACGAGGTAGATTCAAGAGCACGGAGGGGACAGTTGTCTCAGATGAGAGTCTGCAACTGGGCGGTGGTGGAGTGGTGCTCTTTATAGCCGGTTGCTCTAATTATAACTAGAGCCAGGTGCTTCTGGTTGAGGTGCAGGTGTGGTCGTGACGACGGAATTCATCGCAAGGTCCAGATGAAGCCATTCCTACTGTGTCAGCAGATCTGTAGGCAAGACGTCATATGATAAATTGGACATAGATTTCATTCTGTGTGGCCTTTCTCTTCTGGCTTTACCGGAGGATACCTAATGAATAAAGCACATATAGATGGAGGGTTAACAGCGGGCCGTTATAAATAGACAGGATGTTAGGGCACGAAATATATTCAAAACTGCAGCAAGTAATATTCACACAGGGAGAGGTTTGTGTACAATTTTTGTTGTACAAACATGAATTTTGTGATCATTTTAACCCTTATACTTCACTTAGTTAATGTGGAATAGCCAATACTGTACTGACTACTGTCCATGCTGCTTTTACTGGTGTAATTCAGGGTAATTCAGAGCATTAATGCCACAGTCAAATGAAGTTCATGTAACATCAAACGTTCTTTAGTAATGCTGCACAGTGCCTCTAAAGAAGTGTCCGTGTGCTTTGGAGAATGAAAGACAAAGGCAGTGACCTTGTGAACTTTAAATCATAAACATCCATGAGCCAAATTATGAACATGTTGCTGTCCACGATGTACCCTTCCTTATGCCTCGTGCTTCAGGGACAGTCTCTGGACCGCTGTGACCCTGCATTAGGACAAGTCTTTAAGGATAATAAATGAACAAAAACACGAAAACACCAGATAGAAATAATATTTTTTATTAAAACAATTATAAAATATGCTGCTGGTATTGTCCTTGTCCAGTTTTATTCCGGTATTCTAAATTTCAGGTAACTTTTCATCCAAGAGCCAGTTTTTTTCATTTAAACTGTTATAATTCAGACCCCTCACATGGAATAAATGAGCCGTAATGTTAAGGATAGGTATGTAATTTTTCTTTTGATAATTTTGCCTAAATAACATGCTATGTTGAGAGACCGAACCTTCTGATTGGGGTACAGTTTCAGATCTGATAATCTAAACTGTATGAAATCTCCGTGTAGTTCCAGCTCTGATAGCAAAAGCAGGCTGCTGAAGATGGGGGGGCTGCAGTTCACATTAGATTAGGATGAGGCAAGCAATACGATGACTACATTATGTGTCATTTTCCTGAATGTGTCATTTTTTCCGGAAACCTCTACCTACTTGTTTTCTTTAGCCACAGCTCCTACAGTGTTGAAGCAGCTTTTTTAGAAATTGCTTTTCCTGTTTTTGCTAATGATTTTCTATAAAGGTATAATTTGTTGCTATGGCATTGAATCAGCACATAAACATAACTATATTCACTTTAGATACTCTTTTCAAGTACTAACTGACTGCTGTCCTGGCAAAGTTCCTGGAGAAAAACAGAAACCGTTCAAGTTTCTTGCCACCTTCTTAAGCTGGGAAACTGGCCCTTGGTTTCCTTGAGCCTCTTAAGAGAGAATGATTGTAAGAAGGATTAAGGGAAACACATGAGTTTCTAATTAAGTCAGACCGACACAAACAATGCTTTCTCACATTAGCTTATCGGTGTTGTTCACAGCATCAGGTGAAACGGGAAGGGTAGATTTGTAAATTAACGTAAGTGAATAATGCATGTAGAATATAAACACTGCACGTGAGTGTTTGCATGTGTTTCAGTTTAGCAGATGTAGGGAAATCCAAGGGTGGGATTACAACCTGTGTCTCGAGCTCATGGGTATAAGCTGAAGAAGAAGCAGATTTCCTGCTTGCCGAAGCTATTGACCCTAAATCTGATCATCCGCCTCCTATCCAGTCAGCATGGCCCTCCTAAATGACTGCGGCAGTTCATCATGAGATGGTATCTGTCAAGGTTTTCATAGATTCCCTAGAAGTTCCTTCAGCTATGTTGACACCAAGGTGTGACCTTTTGTGGCGATCGCTGCCCGTTTCTCGAATTTGTTCTTTGCCTGAAACTAATCAAAATCAACGACTGATTTAGTTTTTTCGCACAGTTGGCGCATTCAAGATGCAAGTGAATCGGATCACGTGACGGTATGGGTAGTGTCGCTTGCTAGACACATCACGCCACTCTGTGGATAAGTGATCTGGGAAGCAGCGAAATTCTGAGTGCTGTCTGATGGCATATTGGTTTACGATAATGATGGCCTTTGTTCAGAAGCTCAAGCGGTTCATTTTGCAGAGACACTTTAAGATGTCGGGATGGCGCCAGGTGTGCTAGATTCACTGTGGTTGCCTAATACGGAGTTAAACTCTCTAATGCTATGGTAAGTGTTTACCTGTACGGTGGTAATGACCAGAAAATCAGTTTATGTTCATTTAGCTGATGCTTCTCTCCAAAGCAACTTACAATTATTTACCCATTTATATACATACCAGGATAAATTTTACTGGAGCAACTTTAGCACAAGTACCTTGCTCAACAGTGCTACAGAAGAAGGTGAGACTCAAACATGCAACCTTTGGGTCCAAAGGCAGCAGCTCTAAGCACTACACTATGCACCAGCTTCTCCCGCTTGGTTGTTGTGTTAAATCTGAAGCCGGACTTTAGATCTGAATACCCAAAAAAGAAAATTGAGGCACTTGATTTTCTGAATAGTCCTGGGTTGTTTGTCTTTGATCTGAGTTATTTACTTGTAGACCATATGTGACAGTGTGGTTTTATTTGTCCCGCTGTATTTGACTGTAGGATTAAATTTCTTCCATACTTGATTTTTTCATTGCCAATGTCACGCTTGTTCCGTATTCCAAAAATGTTATTGTTCTTTTCAGATTTTCACTGTGAGCCAATTTTACTTCCCGTATGGTGTTCCCAAGAGGGTCAATAATTTGTTCATAAGGTACAGAAAGTGTAAGGTCACGACCTCAGCGCTCGTGTTTCAGGACGTTGCCGGCTTGTCCTTTATTAATCCTCTTTTCTGGAAACAACTATATTTGAATCAGCCAGGAAAGTGCAGTGAAAGAGCGAGCATCAGTGGTACCACTGTAACAATGTCAGTACTGTGTTTTTAAGTATCCACTTCACACGAGTCCGTGGTAACAGAGAACCGTATCAATTGAAGCAGCACGGTACTAACCTGCACAGCTTGTCGGCACTTGCTTTTCCCAGCTAGTGTGAGAACCCCCCCAGTGTCTATGCAGCCTGGCCAGGACAGGAGGCTGTTGTGCGAGGCGTGTGGAGGAATGGTGGGACAAAGCTGTAGCGGGAGGCACAGATGGGGCCCAGCAGGGGTTCAGAGAGGAGGGCAGCTGGGTGTCACTGGGAGAAACAGGCTGGGAATGTGAAATCAGACATTTGTGAACTAAAAACACGACTTTGCTGAAATGTGGACTTAATTGTCTGTGAACGTGTATTTGCGCTGATGCGTGCTGAGGGATGAGGGCACTGGCCTCTCAGATGAAGCAGCCTGGTGCAGTGCCTGCTGGGACAGGGCACGGTTGGGGCGAGGGTCCTTCTCATGCAGCCTTTATAATGAATAATTTAACAGTATGCAGTTTTGCAATGTAACTTAAGGTTTTTTCTGAAACACGGGTGCATGGCCAGCCCTGCACATGTGCACTTCTTTTGGGAGAAAAAGGCCTAACAAGGTAATATATTCATTGGCGGTGCCTGGAGGAGCCAATCAGATGAGCGTTGCCATGGTGACAGCCATGGCGGGTTGATAGGGCGTCGGCTGGTCTTGTGGTGCCGAGATAAGTGCATTTTGGTCAACTAGAAGTGGGGGTGGGGGTGTGGGGGGTATTGGTGTTGAAAGCAAGACATGCAGTGAGTTCTGACATTAAGATTTAATGCTGAGCAGCAACCTGATATGCATTGTTATATCAACTGATATTTCTTCCTCCGGGAGTCCAGTGTTGTAATTGCAGTTCGTAAATTCACTTCTTTCTACGGCAAAGCAGGTGCAGGTCTGTTAAAATAGAAACAGCGCATTTGAGAATAATAAATATTTGTATTTTAAATTTATGGTTTCACCCAAATGGAGTTCATTGAGTATGTGTAGCGTAATTTGTCTGACTGTTGGAGCTCTTTCACCGCCCCTGCGAGGTGGACCCTGCCTGGTGGGAAGCAGATACTTGGAGACACTTTCGTTTGTGCGTGTGGCCGGCCAGTGCCAGCGCTGATAAACGTGTCCTCTGCTATTCTCTCTTCCTTAGTCTGAACCTCCCAAACTTTTCACACTTTGAGCTTTTCAAAGCCTGTTTATACAGCCCTGGCTGAAGTATTTTATGGTAATGGAAGATGTAAAGTATGGTTAATATAAATATCCTCTAAAAGTCCATCTTGCTTAATGCAGTGAAATATGAACACGCCATATGAAAAGAAATGAAAGTACATTTATTCACTCAGCAGACACTTTTCTCCAAAGTTACTTACAATGATAAGGCACACACACACACACACACACACACGCATTGTCTGAAACCACTTATCCCGAGCGAGATCGTGGCAAACCAGAGCCGAGCCCGGCAGCACACAGGGCACAAGGCTGGAGGGGGGGACACACCCAGGACAGGACGCCAGTCCGTCACAAGGAACCCCAAGCAGGACTCGAACCTCAGACTCAGCAGACAGCAAGACCCAGATAAACCCGCTGCACCACTGTGCCCCCCAGTACTAAGGTGCTTGGGGTGATTTACCGATTTATACAGTTGCAAAGCGCCACAATGAGGTACACATGGACTTGACAGGCTGACTAACCTGTTCTTCACAGCTACATGTGTGGAGTCCTATTTCTCCATTGCAGTGGCCTTTTAATGCCCATTAACTTGTACATTTGTCTGTCTAATTCTGTCCTTTCAATAACTTGTTCATGTTGCATGTTGATCGGTAGTTTTGTGCCTTGGTCCTGGAGTACCCCTGTGTTTTCTCGTTTTCCTTAGAGCTCCGCTTGTGATTAATAAACTTTGACCTTTTCATCAAATGAATGGTGTGATTCAAATCATGTTAAAATAAAAGTGTCAGCTGAGGACTTCCTGTTATTTCTGATAGTCATAGAATTGCAGTCCTGGTGAATTACTAAAGGGAATATTTATTTTTTTCTACATGAAATAAAAAAAAAAATATGATTTCCATTAGTGATTACAGCAATTACATATGTTTTTGTCCTCAGGATTTAATCAGTTACATATTTTAGATTAATTAATCATTTCTTGCACCTCTATCGGTTTATTCTATTTAATTTTCCCAAATATTCAAATGAGAGGAACATAATTCATTAGCACCAACATACCTGCAGGCCCTGCACTTTGTCTTTGCTCAAATGTGTTAATGCAAGTCCTGAACCATGCATAGTGGAATAATACATCATTCTTCAATAGGAAAGTCTCAGTTCGCTCAGGGAAGAAGGAGGTGGAAGTGTACCCTGCACTCCGCACCCCACAATTTTCCTCGAAAGCTTCAGCGGTGTTTCTTCCGAACTGGCGAATACTGATGCTTTGCAGGGCATTTAGTTTCGTGCAAACGTTGATGAATCTGTTTAGCAGTGTATATGCAAGCATAATCTGCTTGGAATATCAGACGAATTCATTATGAGTGCTGGGGAATCTCATTAGACTCAATGATTCCCTGAAGACTGCACCATAGCAGATTCACGACAATTTTTCAATCGTTTTCAGCACACGGTGTAGGCGGAAGGTTATCCCTTTCCTTCCCGAAACAAAAACTTGTATAGGAAAAACAGTAAAAGAGGGATCAATCGATTGTGTTACTTTTTCCCATTGATCAGGAGTCCAGGTTTGTGCTCATCAATCCACGTTATGTGTTTCTGCACACTGCTTTGTCTACCAGTGGTTTCCAAATTATAGCTCTACCATAAATACGAGTTTTGTGGAGTTCGTGATGTACAGCTGTTATAAGGAATTGGACCACAGATCAGACATTGAACTGTGCAGTAATTTTTGAGGCCATTGTTAGAAATGTTGTGTGAAGTGTCCATTCGTCTTTGTTGATAAGCTTCAACTTGACACCACAGTTTGACATCTCCCACATACATTTTCTTGTTCCGTTTCCTCTTATGATTTTCAGCACTCTCGTCCATGCCTCATTGGTCCATTTTTGCTATTTTTTTGATCTGTCAACCTGCAGTTTGGACACCAAGTGCTAAACCGCTTTTGAATTCCATTAAATGTCACGTTTTGCTGTAGAAAATTGTGCGTTAACATTACGAGATGCTCCATGCTCCTCGTCTCACTGCGGCACTTTCTTTCTTTGTTTACGCGGTGCACATAAGTATATTCGCTCTGCTTTTGAGAACATCACCCTTTTTGTCCGCATTTGGGCAAATGCCACGTCCATGTCCCTTTGACCTCCGGACGTGACGTTTCTAAAAAGCACACCTCGGTTGTCAGTTGTGAACCATGGAAATCAAAATGAAATGTGCACGACTGAAGGGTCTGTTGTATTTCCAAGAGCCTTTTTACAGACAATTAACCTCGACTACATTTTTGTATATACCAATGTCTAAGTAGTTTTTAAGTTAATTTACTTATTCTGTCTGCTGGGCAGCTGCCAAGTCATAATTGAACTGTCTCCAGTGGCTTTATCCTACTTGGCATGAGTGGCAATGACTTCACCGACGTCGCTGTGATTAGGACTGCGCCTTTGATCCGACTGAGATTTTAATTACATGTGTCCACCGATGGAGCCGAAGTCCCCATCATCACTCAGTCACGCATGGCAAGGCGTCGTCCCTGAAGAGATCCGCTGTGGTTGCTTTCACCGTGGGAATTTATTGCGTTGCATTTTCCTGACGACATGATGGGCTTTATGAGGAGCTTCGTTTGGCTTAGAAAGCAGTAAGAGGTCTAGCTGGCAAGTCCTTCACCGGGACGGAGGGTTAGAGCGAGAGTATCACGAACAGCCATGATGCAAGCTCGTCAGTGCATTCCAGGGTTTTCTCACAGGTTGGAATTAAAAGGCAGTTCAGTTATTCTCATAAATTGTTGTAGAATCCGTGCACTTGGTAACTGTAACAGCATTCACGGTTGGAAAGCTGCAGACTGTTTTATCGGAGAGTTTTTCGTTTTGATGCTGGGATGAAGGGCGATGAAACGCAGGTGAGAACGTGACTCGGTGCGAAGGACTGGCTGAGACTCGGAGACACAACTCCTTCCTCAGATATCAGGAACCTTTAGAAAGGCTAAATGGATATATATATATATATATAGGTTTCTGTGGCTAGATGGTGTGAAATGAATGTTTCAAAAGTGCAATGAGAACGTTTTCCACTTTATACAAAGATTACATCTGAATGACAGACGAGTAAAGACGGGAGGTTGCTCTAAGCGTAACACCTGAGGTTGGACCATTTCCTGAGGACACAGCCCTGGGTGAGACTAATAGTTTAGCTTTTTGCTCTTTGCATCATTTTTGGCTTTTCCTGCATTGTGTGTTGTTGCCGCTTGTCTGGAATTGTGGTAGAAAAAGGATGCAAATTTTCATGTTCATGTGGACTACTGTTCAATGAGCGTTAATAATTATTCCCTTGGATGCAGGAGCCCCCTCGAAACAAAATGAGACGATGAAGCACAACCATAAATGTCATTTATCTGCCTTTGCACTTAAGGCTGGCTTGTTTAGTGTTGGTGCTGTAAAGGGCAGTCAGCAGAATCCCAAAAAGAGTGCAAGCTACTGACAATTGACTTGGAGGGAAAACACCAAGCATAACCCCCTACTGGCATCCAATAAATCTATGTAATGTGCAGCTCTGGAGAAAACACAATGGACAGCTCAACGCAGGACTGATTTAATCCCCAGCGCTCTTTCGGAGGCCCATTTCAACGGACAATGTAACAGAGAGATGGGCAGAGGGCGTGAGCGTTGGTCCTCACACAGATCACCAGTGAGTGGCTCGCCCTGACATTCGCTTTAGAAGAGGAGAAAAGTTCAGATCTCGAGTGTTCACAACAGCCACATTTATCTCCTGGCACCGTTTGCACAATGAGAGCGCCAACGAGAAATCCTGTGAGATCAAGTGAAGTTATCCTTCTCGGGATGCCCTCGCTACTGTCCTCAAGCCGTTGCAACATTTGTTGATCTGAAATCCATGTTCCATGGGATGTTTAAGATGATTTTGGAATTTGTCTTACAGAAAGATGTGCTTGGTTATAGTGGATATGCGGGAGCTGGTGAAGAATGTTGGATCCTGACCCAACTAGGAGCGAAGGCAGGCTCTTTTCAGCGTGCGAACAAGAGCGCAGGTGTCCCCACATGCCACGTCATGAAAACTGGCTTGTCCTCCTGCTGAACTGTGCGCACGTGACCCAGCCATCCGTGTATTGCTTTGTCAAGCTGCAGGACAGCAAGATTAGGGCTCAGTGAGTAAATTAGAAATGCGTACGGTCACGGTTGGTTTGTATCACGTCAGCGTCCTCTGAGGAGAGGGGTCAAGCCCTCGGCTATTAAGAGCGGTCATTAACGTGCGATGACTTCATGGAAAGGCCCAAATAGTAGTTTGGATTGATAGAACCACCAGTATGTAATGAAAAAGCCCCAGGAGAGCAGGAAAGGGCTTAGAAGATTATTAGAGTGGCGCAGGTGGGTGGGTTGTGGAGTCATTTCTTCCAAGAACAAATTGAAACTCATGTAAAATTTAGTGTTGGGAATGGAAGCTGAGCTTTTCATCTATCACTGGTCCAATTTAAGCTCCAGTCTCACACTAACTCTCATATTAGATGCCTTTGTAGCTAAAAAAAAAAAAAAAAGCATTTCAAGTAGTAATTATATCTGGTGGTGAAATTTTTCCTGAAATTTCATCTTGTGATATTAACTAGTTCATTTCTTATTTACAGCCTCTGGGGAATGTTTTTAATGTTCCGGGTGCATTATTATGAATAGCATCTACAAAAAATCTAGTAAGACTATTACAGCCGTGATAGCAGGTTTACTGTATTTGGTGAATCCTTGAGTCTCCTAATAGCTCAAAATTAATTGGAATTTTTCTGCGGTAAGATAGCAGAGTGAATAAGCCTTTGTGCTTGTCATACTGTAATATTATCAGCAAATGCAGGGCACGCAGTGCAGTTGCTGGGTGGACGTCTCTCAGTAAGATTCCGTTCGCCTCACAGGGACCCTAAGTTCGTACCTGTGTGCAGAGTCTCCGTGTGTCTCTGTACACACTAAGACTTCATACAAAGTCTCAATATACAAATTTCTCATTTACAGTAACTGACTTTGTGTATGATTCTCTGTACAATAACTCATCTTTGAGCGAGCTCTTTGTCCGATGAAATTTAAAGCCATTGTGTCCTGAAAGCCTTTGAATCTCTCTACTGGATTCCCCTGGCTGCCCACATCAAGTACGAGAGAAGACTCTTGTTACAGCCTGCAAGGTGGTCAAAGGTTAAGCCCCAAGTCCGATAGGACATAATCACTCCCTACACACCAGAAAGAATATTATGCTCCCCCACCTCTGGCCACTTGAAGATCCCATTGACAAAGGGCCCAAAATCAAAAGTCTGTCATTTACATTTGTATTTATGTTTATTTATTTAGTACACACTTTTCTCCAAAGTAACTTCCAATGAACTCTATGTAGTGTTATCAGCCCGCACACCATCTTCACCAAGGTGACTTACACTGCTAGATACATTGCTTACACTGGGTCACTCATACATATCTGGGTTTTGGCTCCAGTATTATGGAATTAACTCTCTCTCTCTCCCTCAGAACTGCTGAATCCCTCTCAGCATTCATGAAGGGTCTCAAAACTCATGTCTTTTGCTTCAGCTCTTTTGCACCCAGTTCCCTAGTTCACCTCAACTTCCATACATTTTCACCACATTGTCACATTCACCGTTGTGTTTCCTGTGAACTCAAAGCTACCTGTGTAATGTGCACTAGCAAAAAGGTGGTATTGGACAAACTGACTGCGCTTTGAAAATCACCTCCCTACATCTATAGCTCTTCTTATGTTATGACACGCACTTCTGTTTAATCTGAACTGTACGTCCGTTTGGAGAAAAGCGTCTGTTGCATGAATAAATTTCAATGTAAACGGAAAGCAGAGTCCTCCGCGGGAGACACGATGCCATAATAGCCAAGAGCCCCTAATATCTCAGATTTAAGCTGCAGTGACACTGAGAAGCAGTGAAATTCCTGAAGCTCAGTCTCTAAAGGTTTCAGATTTGCAGTGGCTTCCACATCCAGGGTATGAACACAAGTCCTTAATTTTTCAACTGTCAGCCACTGCAGTGTTGAGTACATTTCCCTGCTTCTAGCACAATTTCGATGTCTTCCTCCAAGGAAGAGGGACACTAAGGGCTTCTCAGTTGTTCTACACGGAGATGAGCAATTCTGCAGGACACTTGAGCCTAGTTAGGCATTGATTCTTCGGAGCATTAATGGAAAGACTATCCCAAGGACGAATACTACACTATTGTGCTTGTGTCATCTTTTGCTTTCCGTCGATGCGGCAGGATCGACAGCTCTGTGCCTTGGTCATTTGTCTGTCTCCTGCTTTCAGCATCTTTAACATTTCAGATGCCAAGGAGCTCCTTCTTCTATTCATTAAGCATAGAGAATCAATTTTTAATGTTCGTTACAGTTCGGTTCGAAGAGCAGGATTCATTGGGTTTATGAGGTACTGGCATTTTGCTGTTGACTGTTGAGTTGCCAAACTTTTCCTTCCTTAACCAATATAATACAGCTTTATATGTTGATGCACAGTGAGTTCACGCTGCATGATTTTACTTTCACTCACTTCACGGGGGATTAACATCAATTTGGAAATGAACAGGAATTGCAAAACCAGACTCTACATCGCCGCGCTGTTGACTAGTGTAACTGCATGTACCCTGAAATTCGCCTTGTCATTTGCATATTCATTGCTGCTTTCTTGTCCTCTACCACAGAAAAATACACACACACACACAGAGTCTGAAACCACTTGTCCCGAGTGGGGTTGCGGCAAGCCGGAGCCTAACACAGGGCACAAGGCTGGAGGGGGAGGGGACACACCCAGGATGGGACGCCAGTCCATCACAGGGCACCCAAAGCAGGCTCAAACCCCAGACCCAAGAGAGAGCAGGCAGAGGCCAAACCTGCTGCACCACCGTGCCCCCCTCAAAGAAAAATATATACACACACACACACTTTCTGAACCACTTGTCCCATACAGGGTCATAGGGAACCGGAGCCTACCCGGTAACACAGGGCATAAGGCCAGAGGACACACCCAGGACAGGACGCCAGTCCATCACAAGGCACCCCAAGCAGGACTCAAACCCCAGACCCACCCAGGAGCAGGACTGTGGTCCAACCCACTGCACCACCGCACCCCCGTGATTGTATAAGCAAGCAATGAAACCCTGTTGCACAAATAAGGCAAATTCATACTACATTGGAAGAGCAATAACTTGCTTAACATTTTTCAGATGATTGTTAAGTGCAACAGCCTGTACTGGCAGTACTACTTGCTTAACTTGCAATTTGGAAGTTAAGATCTGTTGCTAAGTCAAAATGTACTCATCATTTGCAAACAATTTTAAAAATAGGGGTAGCATGGTAATAATTAATTCTGACAGCGGAACAATTCGTGTTAGAAGCGCAGGCAATGAGTACGTTTTTTTTTTTTTTTTCTCACCTTGTTCCGCTTAATTATTTCGTCCTTCGTTTCTCTGGTAATTGTTCAGCTTTTCTTACAACTGTCAGCATTTTTCCAATGTGCTGTACTGGTGTGTTAAACACAAAATAGCACCAAAGAAGCTGAAGCCACAGCAACATCAGATCGCTGCAGAGACAGTGGTGACGGCTTGTCTGGGAACGCTGGGAATTACTGGGAGTGCCGGTGATATTCGCAGGGTTGACCTGGAGGACTGTTGCTTGGTGCATAAGGCATAAGTTCATAAATTAAGGACTGTGGCCCAACGGAAATGTTTGACTTTAATGTTTGACTCGAAATGGCCCGTTTGCTCTGCACGCTGTGACATTATTAGAGAAGGTTATACCCATGGTGACATGAGTGCTGTTTATGACTGGAGCTTTTTATAGCCACGGCATCATATTCATGTTCTGAAAGACTGAGAGACTCATCCAGAACTTGCTGGAAGTATAATTATGCAAGACAGTTGCATAATATAAGGGGGGCACGGTGGTGCAGCGGGTTTGGCCGGGTCCTGCCCTCTGCTGGACCTGGGGTTTGAGTCCTGCTTGGGGTGCCTTGTGATGGACTGGCGTCCTGTCCTGGGCGTGTCCCCTCCCCCTCCAGCCTTACGCCCTGTGTTGCCGGGTTAGGCTCTGGCTCGCTGCGACCCCGCTTGGGATAAGTGGTTTCAGCTAGTGTGTGTGTGTGTGTGTGTGTGTGTGTGTGTGTGGTGCTTAATGTGCTCACTTTGTATGTCTGGGAGACCGGCCTTAACTAGAGCTGCTCAAAGGCATGACAGAAACTGAAGACTGCTGTTTTTTGAAATGTTTTTGTTTATTGTGAGTGGGGGGTATCTGTGCACTCCATAGATGTATATAATACACACAGAGCAAACACTGCCTTTGGGTTTCATTTAAAACTGCCTCTGCTTTTGCGGTCAAGTGAAAGATATTTTTACATTGTACATTGTGCAGCCATAAACAGTTCCTCATGTCTCCTGCAGTTGCATATAGGGTGTTATCATTTAGATTTCGCATCGCTGTTATCGAATGAAAGCAACTTTTATTTTTTAAATTATAACTATTTTACTTTTGACGAAATGCCATAAACTCTGACTGCATATGTTGCGTGTTAACGGATAATACACTAAATAGTGTGTTTCACTAATTAAGAACTGGGCAGTGAACTAATGAACTGCTACGGCATAATGTTAAAATCTCAAAAATAATTTACAGTTAGCTAATAAGTGTTGAGGTAATGAAAGTGCTTATTCTGTCATATGAATTACTCTTGGGCATTCGTATCTTATGAAAAATTCACAGACTCATGGTGAAGTTCTTGCAGTCCTTTGCAAGAACATACTGGGTGTCATCAATATTATATCTGTAATGAATTCTGATGACATTGTCTTGGGTACTGCAAAATGTCCCACGCCTTCATTACCTCTCTATGGTCTCACTGAGAGAACGGGACAAACTTCTTGTGTTTTGACACGGAATGGATGGTACAGAGTCACCGTCATGAGCTCGAAGGGCACAGATCAAATGTGAGACCCTGCTGTCGTTTTCCTAAGTGAGGTCTTCACCCTGAGTCATTCACTTACATGCATTTACCTGACACTTTTCTCCAATGTTAAGATACTTAGCTATTTATCCATTTATACCGCTGGGTAATTGTACTAGAGCAGCTTTATGGTATGGACCTTGCTCAAGGGTATTACCTCTGGAGGTGGGATTCAAACCTGCAACCCTTGGGTCCAAAAGGCAGCAGCTCCAACCACTGTGTTACCTGCCCCCTGTGGTATCCTTCAGTAAAAATTTCCTACCTGTATGAGGGTAACTCACGGTAGGTGGGTTAACACTGTAAGTCACTTTGGAGAAAATTGTCAGCGATATGAATAAATAATAACCTTAAGAGGAGAAATCAGTTCTGACATAACTAGGTATTTCTTGGCAGCCATTCTTGGGGATGTGTCCTTATAGGTGGTGGCACAAAGGCACGTGTACCATTGCCACGGTGGCTCGGTGCGGAGGATTTTTTGTGGTTATGACAATTTTTTTAATTTCTACATATTATGATTAATACTGAGCCGAGCCGAAAGCAAAGCAAAGAGAGAGAGTTTGACTACGGGCTCAGACGTTCCTCCTGCTGTATCTTTCTGTCCTGCTCTTTGGTCAATTTCGATGCCACTTTAAGGCATCTGTTGAGCCATCTGATTTCTTCGTCAAAGCTCCAGGAAGAGTGCGTTGCGTCTAGGGGCGTTTTTTCATAGTTGTGCATGTGTATCCATGTGTTTGTGTGCATGTCTGCATGATGTTGCCTTTGATCCCACATCCGCTCTCAAAATAACCCATCGTGAGTCATCCACCTCAGCATTTGCGTATGAAGTTGGTTGCAGAGGTGCGGGGCTCTTTTCGATGTGCGTCTCAGGAAAGCCTTGAGATTCGGTGTTCAGGCATGGTGTGTTTAGGCACAGCCCGTCATGAACACACATGTCACACAGCTAGAAATGCAGTCAATCTCTTAGATGCCCACATAGTGGAAACGCAAACAATTAAGGCAGCGGTGATCCTGGAATAAGAAAATTCATATAAGTATTGCCTGTTTGCCAGCATATGGTGGCCATTTATTATTCCTTTTAATTGTGTATTTATGCAGCCTTTGTTTTTTCACTTGTTTTAATGCAACAAATGATGAGCTGTGCAAAAATTTTCAATATCAGTCCTAACAGGCACAAATGTTTCTGATGCGAGCACAACTGGCTGATTTGACTTTGACTTGATTTGACTTGACATTAAAATAAATCTTTAATAAAATAACATTTGAAGAAATTCTCACATCTTGAAGGGCATCAGTGATGGAAGAGACATTGAGGTGGGTTGCTGAGTCTGGGACTTTACCGTAAGCGATACTTTATTTGTGATGGCAAAGCAATCTGACATAGGCAGGGGTTGGTTTAATATTTCTCTCATATGTTTTTTTAAACTCCAATATAGATGTGTTGTTTTCCTGGAGAATGTGGAGCTTTGTACACAGTATGTGTGTTTTTGGTGTTTCACTAACATAAGGCAGCACATTATGAACATTGAAGGATTCAGATCAAAAAATACCTTTCATTGGTATATTACGATCATATATCTGCGCTGAACTGCTGTCCTGTGTAAGAAGTGCTCTGCTTGGCTTCCAGTTGTATTAACCTGATGTAACTTGCATTATAAACCTTTCTCACATCTATACCACTGAACATTTACTGATGGGATTTGCTTGATGCGCATCTTACAAGGGTAGAATAGAAGAGATAATTGTATATTTCCATTTCCCAACTTTACATCCACAGCCAGGTCCAGTTTGTAACCCCTTCACACCCCCAAAATGAATGAGGAAGGAGTGTGTGTGAAATGCACACACACATTGACCAAAACCACTCATCCCAAACCAGCAGCACAGGGTGCAAGACCGGAGGGGGAGGGGGACACACCCCGGACAGGACGCCAGTCCATCACAAGGCACCCCCAAGCAGGACTCGAACCCCAGACCCCCCCGGAGAGAAGGACCCGATCAAACCTGCTGTGCCGCTGTGCCACTGCACCCCTCTCTTTGTGAAATGGTGCACCCTTAAACAGCACTTTGGATGCATGCATCTGCTAAGCAAACAAAAGTATACGTGAAGAATACCAGTTGTGTAACGGAAGTGTCTTTGCTAGTATTTTTGGACGCTGTCGTCAAGCACGCCGAGGTATTTCGTTTCAGCATGAGCAATTCAGCGCAGAACGCAGCACGCGAACAGTCGGAAAGATACATTTTTAAATCCACTCCCATCCCTGCACCAGTGGCAGAAGGAACAAAGTCATGTTCTCAATGAAAGAAAGGGCCATTGCGTTGGCGTATGAATTATTGAGAACGCACCGTCGTAAGGAAGCCTCTGTGGATCGATGTTGTCTCGGAGGGAAAGGGGAGCTCGCAGTCTCCGCATCCTGCACACGATGTTCCCTTTAGCAGGTGCTTACGTCAAAAAGAGCAGTTTTCTTTTTTCTTTATGCTTTATTTCCAACTAGAAATGTAGCAGCATCTCAGTGTAAAGATGTAAAGCTGAGGCCGCATCAGTATCCCCTGCAAATGGACTGAAGGCAAACGGATTGTGCGAGTGCTGTGGGGAAAGGTCAGCTCATGCAGCACTGCGTGAAAGTGTGCGAACCCCTTGTGTCCTACGAAATCATTATTTAATGAGAAGCCATCTTTCTCATGTGACGTGATATGTTGCTTTAGATGAAATTGTGTCTAGTAGCAGGTGCAAAAATAAGGGAACCCCAAGTTGCACCCATTAAACCAAGTAGGTAAGTAGAATCAGGTGTGCGCATCATAATCGTTTTTTCATTTTATGAGTTTATTTCAAGATTTGGATTTCATGCGTTGAATATTTTATACTAGAATTATGACCATCCCAATAGGGTCCACATGCTTTCCAGCAGCCCTGTATATTCTTATAGACCTTGTGTCATCTTGGGAGAGGCGAAGGCAAGACGTTGTTGTTGCTGAACCCAAGTGCGGGTGTGTTTATTGCAGACACAACCGAAGGAGCGAGCAAAGCCGTTGTCGGGGACGGGTGTGGGTCAGGCGATTCGCAGACGCGATTCGGTAGGATGAGACGAGAGATGCGGTCGAGAAGCAAAGCACAGCAAAGGTCACGTAGCAAGGAGTCAAGAACGGCGGAGAGGGATGGAGGAGAGCACCGGTCACGGAAACGCGCTGGAGATGCGGTTACTCAATACGAGGTTCTGCGAGCGCTCGTCAGCACGGCTCCTTTATACCTGTCCTCTACAATCGGTGGCGGGCGTGGGGGTCGTGTGCGAGGTCACGGACGTGACGCTTTGATGCTTTCCTATACCTCTTCAGTGTGATCAACTGCAGTAGAGACAGCAATATCAGTTATATATCGTACTGTGAACGTGTACAGTACGTCTTGTCTGCCTGCAATGTTGGCTTTATAACATGTACAGTTTGAAAGATTGCATCATCTCTCCCATTCGGATAGATATGTCAAATATATATATGTTATAATGGGGGGAACGGTGGCGCAGCAGGCTTGACCGGGTCCTGCTCTTGGGTGGGTATGGGTTTCGAGTCCCGCCTGGGGTGCCATCCAACGGACTGGCGTCCCGTCCTGGGTGTGTCCCCTCACGCCCTGTGTTGCCAGGTTAGGCTCTGGTTCGCCACGAACCTGCTTGGGACAAGTGATTTCGCGCAATGTCTGTCTATATACATCATGTGTTTTTTTTTTCTCTTTTTTCTGTTTCAGACCAGCCTTTGAGTCAGGAACTCCAGCTGGACTGAAATGACTCCTTTGACTCTCTGAGGTAAGACCTTTGCACTGTAGACAACCTCATGTGAGACTTGATGCAATGTGGTGACACCCTTTGAAGGCACTCCTTGCGGTGTCTGTGAGCATTCTGTGTGTGATACGGTCATACAGGTGGAGAGCTGTAGCGTTTCCAGGAGAGCAACGGTCAGCTGGGACCTCCAGCGATGTGTTTAATTAATGTGCAGGTCCTGTGGTCTCGGTGCCGGGAAACAGCCTGCCAGCCCTCGCTGATAGCGACCCAACGCCATGTTTGTCACCCCCTTCGCGCTCGACCTTCCACTCCTTCCGCGTCCTCAACCCTTGCCTCGATCCCCCTCTAATGGAGAGCCGCACACGGAGAATACCTAAAACTCCGATGATCATGCGCTGCTGAAAGCTGGACGGTAGATTGTTGAGTTCACTGGTGCTCTTCCCAAGGGTGAGGGAATCTCCAAAGTACAACGAGAGTGAAGTTTTCTAATTGTGGTAAAGTAGCATAGGCAGCTGGCTTGTTGTGTATTTGGTGTTCGTTGTCACCATTAGAGCTCATAATCCTACCGTCCTCGCCCGACTTTTTCGACATATTGCATATTTTGTATAGCGCTGTCTTTGGAGCCCATTAGAAGAAGAATACGATGTGGCTCCTATTTACTTTATTTAATTTCAGATGAAAAAACCAGAGCACTTGAAGGAAACCCACAGAGACTGAGTTAAATCCGAACCTAGGTGGGTTTCCTTCAGGTGCTCTGGTTTCCCACCACCATCCAAAGACTTGTGTTTCTGGTTAATTACAGACTTTCAGTTGTCCTTGGTGGAGCATTTTCAGGAGCTTTAGTCACAAACAACTGAGAAATTATTCAATGTGGCGAAGAGTACTGAGATTTATGACAGAATATGCTAGAAAAGGAGAAATGTGTGAAAAAGAGGAAACGTCCCCAAGGATAGATGGACGCTTACTAGGATTAGCTGATTTAAAAAAAAAATCACATTATAACTGCTGCAAAAATGAACGGAGATTTGAAAAAAATAACGTTATGCGACCCAGGCTCAACGAAAGGTATGTTGTGTCCTTAACAAAGCAGGTATTTATGGTAAGTCTGCCATTCAGATACAGCTCGTGTCCAAGCCAGCATGCAGAAATGCACAACCAAGCACAAACCTGGACCCTTCAGCAGTGTAAAAGTGATTTGGTGTGATGAGCTCTGAATTGGGGGGTTCGTGGCACAGCGGGTTTGACTGGGTCCTGCTCTCTGGTGGGTCTGGGTTTGAGTCCTGGGTGGGGTGCCTTGTGATGGACTGGCGTCCCGCCCTGGGTGTGTCCCCTCCCCCTCTAGCCTTACACCTTGTGTGTTGCTGGGTTAGGCTCTGGCTTGCTGTGACCCCGCTTGGGACAAGTGGTTTCAGACAGTGTGTGTGAGTTCTGAGCACTTTCTTTACTGTTCTCCTACATCCGAACAGGTTTATGTTTGTGAAAAGTCAAAGGCTTCCAAAGACTTACCTTGTCTGTAGCCGGCTACTAAATATAGTGCATCTGTCACGGACAGGCACCCACCCTGTGGGATACATCCCGGTTCCAATGATTCTTCTGCGTTGTTGCAAAATAGCCAGCGAAGCCATTTTAGGCAACCAGATGTGTCCATGTTTGCTCATATTCCTAGATTCTCGGTTAAGAGTACTTTCATAAACACTACGATGAAATGAAACACCTGGAACCGTGGCCTCCCCGGTCATCAGGTCTGAACATCTGCGAACATTTGTGTGAAGTTCTGCACTGCAGAGCGAGCAACAGATTTCCACCGCCACCATTCCTCGAAGGACTGGAGGCTGTCTTTAAAAAATCTGAGTCGAGAAGTTTCTGGAAGATTCTGTTTCGAAGCCAAATGGTGACTTTATTCTTTATTTGTTATATGGTACTCAGATTTTGTTTGTGTTTTTTCATTTCATCCAACCTCTGCATGTGGCTGAATCAAATGTAGTGCTTTAGCTAAAAATGTCATTTTCTTTCTTTCACCCCAGAGATCCATTTCTCTGAACATCTTGAAGGAAACGGCTTTTTGCATCCTCCAAGATGATGCCAAAGGTACGAATTTTATGTATTATTATTATTATTATTATTATTATTATTATTATTATTACAAGTCTTAAAAGCACATGCTCAATATTAAAATGCCATGGCTAGTGTTAAATGTCACAATATAGAAGTGTGATATTCATAACAGTGCTTTACAGAACCCAGCTTTTATGTAACTCATACATTCCTGTTTAAATATTCAGTGCTTCTCTAGTTCTCTCTAAGACTCTAGGTCTATATGTTCTTATTCACATTTTTTTCATTCTGATGGACACAACATGGTTTGCTTCAGGGCCTGACTGGCATTTGAATTACTGTACAGTAGTCTGTGTTCCACAGCACCGAAAATTATGTAAATCATTTTCGCGTGTCAGTACTGTGAGTGACTGAATTTTTGAATGCCTTTCTCCTACTTAGAGATTTGTTTTTTTTTTTTTTTTTTTAAGAAGGGTCTTATGTCTTTGTGTTTACTGGTTTTGTCTGCAAGTTCCCTGTAATATGCTAGGAAACTGGTGCGTTATCTCTTGTGTGACGTGTGTATTATCCCGTGACCCAGCGGCACACCCTGACTTCTCCAGGCAGCGTGAGCTCCTCCCGGGGCCCAAGTGTCCCCGGTTCCCCTGCAGTCGCCATTGTGGTAAGAGCCACGCCTGCCCAGCCGTGGTCAGACGGCACACAGCACGCTCACTCTGTAGCCGCTTGGTCGTGTTAAAATGAAATCCCAGCGTCCCCAAGAACACTGTGCTCTGTCACCTTCCATTCTCCACTTCACGAGCTTCGGTCATCTGTGCTTTTCCGATGGGACGCTTGAGGGTCCAGCGAGCCATTTCTCGTGTCCCACAGACCTTAGAAAGACCTACAAGGGAGATTCAAGTCATACGATGAGCGTAACGATGATGTGATGCTCGCTTCTGCTTCCTTGAGGGAATGGAAGAGAACGTACATCTCTGTGCAGCTCATAGCTTCACGCTTCCTGGCCTCCTTCTGTCTTGCATCTCTCTAGGGCTGTAACATTTTCGGCAAGCTGTGCAAGAACGGTCTCCGCTTCGAACTGGACTTGAGATTTTTGTTTCGATGAGCAACGTCTGATTGTTTCCTCGCACCTCTTCTCCCAGGCTAAAATGGACAATCAGGTCATCGGGTACAAGGATCTGGCTGCCATTCCCAAAGACAAAGCCATATTGGATATTGAACGGCCAGACCTGATGATCTACGAACCCCACTTCAGCTACTGCTCTCTGGACAGATCAGAGGTAACAAATATAAGGGAGGTCGGACATCACCGATATCCCGTACTGCATTTTTATGATGTTTTATATAGAGCCGCTGTTTTCAGCGTGCGCTGCAGGTTCAGCCTTAAGACTGCCCGTACCCCCTTCAGAGTCAGCACTGATGCATCACGACCGGAGGTGTGTCAGGATCTGTGAATGAGATCTGAATCTGATCCTCTCCATTGGCAAGATGCAATAAATAATTGAATCATCAAGGTTTCTCCATATTTCTCTTCTCACAGCATCTTGCTCATTATCATAGTAGGGTTCATATTTTAGAAGTATGAAAATTTCATATCTTACGTATCTTAAAATGAAGGTTATTGGTAGAAACGTACAAACAGAAGGATGAATAACAGATCCATGCTTAGAAGAAAATATCTCAAAGGCTGATAGTAGGTCTGAACAAAGTATGAGCAGTTCAGCTGTAAGTCTTCCTCATTGTCACAAACCAGTAAAGTTCCATTTCACTGCAGTTGAGGTTCAGGGGTGTTCTGTGTGCTTGGACTGTTATTTTTAACCGACCTTGTCACTTTTGTTGTGCCTCACAAAACCTGCTGGTTCTGCCTTTTTATCTGGCACACTGCAGCCCATTTTGTAATAACACGGCCTGACAGGCATCATGCCCAGATTTGAAGCGAGGCGGCTGAGCATCCCAGGCAGGCGGGCTGGTTTGCTTGTCGCGCTTGCGTGATTGTGAAGAAACTCGTTTAGCGCGACTCGTGACCCCAGACTGACCCCTCGGCGCATGGAGATCGGTGTGGTCCAATAAGGGATTTGTAGTTGCGCTCGAGAAGCTGGAAAAGACCAGTGTAGGTCTTGGTCATGGGAAAAATGAAGGATGCGGGTCTTGTCAAGTGCTTCAATGGTTGCAGCTTGTAGGCAAAGTTGACCAAACCATCTTCTCTTTGTCTCTGTCTCTTCCTCTCTACCCTGTCCTCTAGAGATCCATGTCTCCTCGCTCAATCTCGCCCCCACCTTCGCCTGAGGTGAGACACCGTGTCCTTGTGCTTGAAGGGGAGTGATGATGCTGTGTAATACCGAGGCCTCGGTGCAATCCCACAATGCCTCTCTCTCTGTGGGCTGCACTGGAATGTGTTGCATCTGTGCAGCCTGTCCTTTGCTGGAAGAGTCCGTTGCTCCGGTTAAGTCGTGTCTTTGCCGTACGTGGGTGAGGGTGCGGGAAATCATTGCAGTCGACGCTGCAACTGGGGGGGGCAAGGAGGATTAAGGGAAGGAAATGGTCTAATCCACTGGTTCCGAGCAGGACCCCTCAATGGGCAGCTGAAGGCTCGTTAGAAGGTGCAATAGATACCGTGAACCACCTGCTCCTGCCACGAACGGTCACATTATGAATTTTGCGGTTTCGTTATTTATTTTTAATTGCCTTGTACTCATGAGGCTATATTGTAAAATTTCTGTTTTGCAGAGGAAATGCAACCTGTATTTACATGCCCGACAGGTAGATGTCAGTAAAGATCCCTCAGACAGAGCAGATGAGTAGGAGCACCTTAATTCCGCTCATTTCCACGGGGTTTGCATCTCCTGTCTGCTGTTTCTGAGCGTTGATACACTTCTGGGACACAGAGGAGCCAGCCTCAAGAACAGAATTCTGTCTGTAATTATGGCGCGAGATGATATATGCCACATACGTGTCACTATGGGTAAACCTGTAGGCCACTTCGCGTAGAAAGGAAACCTGAGCAGTAAAGCATGGTAATGAATTGTGTAAGGTACGACATGTAAATGTCACCGTCATAGGGCCAGCACTTTGTTTGAAGGTGGATTATACGGGACATGGCGGGCATTGTGAAAGGTGTGTAAAGGGTTCCCAGGGAGGCTGCACACACACTCTACTACTTGTCTTTCAGCAGACCTTTATGAGCAAGGAGCCCAGGGAGTGGCTGGAGCAGAAGTCCCCAGGAGGGTCCACGCCCACCCCAGTGGTCCCAATCCGCAGGGTCAGCAGCGCCATGGGACCCTTGCAGCACTTTCACAGGCCACACAATGGCACGAACATCTACAAGAAGCCCCCGATTTACAAACAAGGTTTGTGTTTAGTTTGTATTTCTAATGATGAGCGATGATGCGCCTTAGAGTATACAACACTTTTGATTGCACCCTTTGGAGAGATGTCAGTTTTTTTTTCTTTGCACCTTTGTTGCGGTGCAGATGCGTCGGCGTCAGTCCCGCAGAGTAAACACATAGAGGATCTCATCATTGAGTCGTCCAAATTCCCTGCCGCACAACCTCCTGACCCCAGTCAGCCCTCCAAAATTGAAACGGACTACTGGCCCTGCCCTCCGTCTCTGGCCGTCATGGGTAAGGTGACAGCAGTTGCCTCCGTGCCTCCACCCCATCACAGGTTTTCTGTTGTTCATGTGTGTTTGTTTTGGTGCCGCCCGTACATGGTATACAGTATATACGTACGGTATGTGGGAGTCTTTACACAATGCAGGTCACCTGATGCTCTGCAGGAGGGTCTATTCAGGCAGCAGTGCTATATCTCAGGAAAAAGCATCTTGGAGCCCTTCAGTTTCTCCTGATTCGTGTCCTGGTTGCAAAATCTGTGGTCTGTATGAGTACTGTAACGAGTTACTGCGAGTTTGAGCGGGAACTGCGTTATTGTAAATAGTTGAATTATGGGAAAAAATGTAAGTGTTCAACCACTGGGAGGACATACGGGGAATAGAATGGGGTGATTGTGCTTGCGAGTGGGAAGGGAAAACAGGTGTGCATGGGTGTATGCTGGCTTAAGATGCAGGTCCTTCAGGAAAAGGGGTCCTCAGACTGAGAGCATCGTTTCTTTGTCTGCAAATGTTCTAATAAAGCATTCATTACCAGCGCTTGCTGTGCGTCCTTCTTCGCCCCAGCCCAAACCCCAAGTGCTGCGTGCCACAGTATGTTTGCATCTGGGAAGAGCTTCAGCTCTCAGAATGATCGTGAAACCTGCTTGTAATGCAATTGTTAGGGTCTGTTAAATGTCATCGCAATAAAAAAACAGGGTTATGCTGAATTGGGGTTCAAGAAAATCAGCGTTCAAACTGACCAAATATTAACCAAACATCCTAAATCACCTCTATTTTCACCCTATTTGACCCATTTTTTTTGCACGTTTACTTTCTGGCAAGTATATTACCTTTGAATTAATTTCAGCATTTCTAACCCGGGGGGGTGCAGCGACGCAGCGGGTTTGGCCTGTGCCTGCTCTCTGCTGGGTTTGGGGTTCGAGTCCCGCTTGGGGTGCCCTGCAATGGACTGGTGTCCCCTCCTGTGTGTGTCCCCTCCTTCTCCAGCCTTGTGCCCTGTGCTGCCAGGTTAAGCTCCGGTTCACTGCGACCCTCCTTGGGACAAGCTGTGTGTGTGTGTGTTCATTTCTAACCCACTTGTGCCGTTAGACAGTTTGCTGAGTTTGTAAACTTTGCCAACTTTTCAGTGTAGTTTCTCACATTCCGGAAAGAGCAAAAAAGGGTCCAGTGACCCATTGCAGTAAATCGGGGTGCGTTAAATCAGGGTTTTACTGTATATGCTGCAGCTTCATCTCCCCCCGTTACCTGTACCAGGGTGTCAGTGCTCCCCACTGCACTGCATCTTCCACTGAGAGCTTTTCTGGGGTCAGTCTATCTCTACAGAGTTACAGCCTGAGATAACACACACTGGGACTGCGAAAATGCCACTTCTCGAGGACTTTCATTCAAAATGCTTACATCGGCTTACTTTGCACACCTCCTGACAGCTGCGCAGCACCAGACCACAACCACAAAGGTGGTCTTCCTCCCAGTTACAGTTTGACTCGTGCTGCGTTTAGTTCTGAACCTCCAAGAGCCCCGGTTTGCTAATTTTACCTGTTATGACCTCGGTCCTCATGACCCACGTCCTGATCAAACAATCAACAATAATTGCCTTGTTTGGTGCATGTGAGTTCATTTTTACTGTTTTCATTGATTTCTTTTGTCTTTATTGTTCCTTTTTTTGCATCAAAATTAACATAAATGTTGAATGTAGGGGCAGCTGGTAGTGTAGTGGTTCGAGCTGCTGCCTTTAGAACCCAAAGTTTGCAGGTTTGAATCCCAGTCCAGCTCTAGTACCTTGAGCAAGGTATTTACCCTAAATTGCTCCACTTACACGGGTTGGTAGTTTCACATTATAATTCCCTTTGGAGTGAAGTACTGCCTCAATGAATCAATGTATATGTGAGTGTTCGTTACGTGTACAAAGCACGTAAAGCCTCGGAAGAGCCCACGTAGACAACATTACAGTATAACGGAGTAAGTAATGAAGGGAAACTGCCTTGTGTTGAGTTATGATAACTAATGTTTTGCAGTGATTGTGTTCACTTCAGTGGGATTTCAAGTCAAGTGGGTTTGTATTGCCGTTCCTCTATATAGCTTGTATACAGTGTAACGAAATGTCGTTTCTCCGGGACCATGGTGCAACACAACAGTACGCAGGACTACATGAACTGCAGATACACAGCAGAGTGCAGGACTATAATATACGCAACAGAACATTATAGGTACACAGGACAATAAATACGCAGGACATGGGCTGTAAACTTTAGTGTGGCAGCAAAAAAATTTTTAGAAGATTTTTGATATCAAATTTATCACATTTTTGATAAGATTTCATGATATTTTAGAAAAAAATGGGTGAATATTTTAGGGCTGCGGAACACACAAGGTTTTACTGTTGAAACTTGTTGTAATGACATCTTCGCTTTGTGCGGTGGCATGGTGGGTTCAGCCAGCACCTGTTGTGTGGTGGGTCTGGGGTTTGAGTCCTGCTTGTGGTGCCTTGCAATGGACTGGTGTCCTGTCCTGGGTGTGTCCCCTCCCCATCCAGCCCTGCACTGCTGGGTTAGGCTCTAGCTCACTCCGACCCTGCTGGGGAAAGCAGTTATGGATGGATGGATGGATGGATGGATGGAGGGACTTTATGAGGATTCACCTTACAAATGGTTTTTTAGAGTGCATTACCGTCGCAAGGCAGGCCAGCACTGTATTGCTGATGGTGTTTCCCTTTCTGATGGGGGGGCTTTGATTACTGTCAAATTCCGGTTCACTCCAGTGGCATTGCCAAGGTCCGCAGGCGGACAAGCCCAGCCAGACTCTGCGGTCACTCGGGGCGGCTCAGCAGTCACCGCGGCTCGCCATCGCTGTCATGGTGTCGGGTCCTGTGCTCCCTCTCTTACCAACGTGTGCCGCTCGCTGTCGCAGAGTCCGAGTGGAGGAAGAAGGCCGCCTCTCAGAAGAAGGCTGAGGACGATGAGGAGTACGACGATGGCGATCTGACGGAGGACCTGTGGAGACTGAAGCAGATGCAGAAGCAGGAGCTCAACAAGGTACGAGGAGAGCGGTCCCGTCCGCGTGGTCGCACAGCACTCCGCTGTCATCCGTGCGCCTCGTACAAGACCCAGTAAAAATGCCCATTTATTGACGTTTTTGCATCCCTCGGACGCTTTGCTTCAAAGTTATGTGCAACTCAAAGTAAACAATGGTGCATCCGACAACTGTTTGATAGAAACACACGACTGTCAAAGCAGGGCTTGTTTCTCTGGGGTACGTATTCCACCAGTGGCGTTAGAGGCTTATTTTTCATTTGTCCACCTAACACACTTTTCTCCAACATGATGGACAGGTACGATAACTAGTATTTAACTGAGCTTTTTGTCTAGGCAGCTTGCAGCGCTATGCTGTACTGAACTGCCTAAAATTATTCACCCATTTATACAAGAGAGAAATATAACACACACACACACACACTATGGGCAGTTTAGAGTCACCAGTTCACCTGAAACTCATGTCTTTGGACTGTGGGAACCAACCCACACAAAACAAACAAACTCCACACAGACTGAGCCAGGTTTGAACCCACATCCCACATTGCAGACCAGGAGCACTGAGGCACCGGTACGACCCGCTGCGCCTCCTTTCTAACGAAGGAACGTTAAGCAGGGAAAGTGGTGAGTTGTGTGATAAAAGTTGTGTTGGTGAAATGCACAAAAGGACAATGAGAGCAGGGACGTGCAGGTGTCCTTACGGTAAAAACTCACCTTATTATTACATCGTGGGTATTTAAATGTAATTGCTCTGGCACACATTTTACTGTACATTGGTAGGAATTTAATTTTCCAAATGAGCTTTGACCACAGTGATGTTGCAAAGATGTGGACAGAGGCAGATGTAACGATAGCCGGGATGCGAGCACATGTTCTGTAAAGGTCTCGGCTTGTGCCTTCTGCCTCTCGGTGGGCTTCTCACTTGGCCAGTTCTCCTTCAGATCCCGTCCAACCTGGGGAAGCTGATCCTGAAGGAAGAGATAGAGAAGTCCTTTCCCATGCGCCGAAAAACCAGGTCCCTGCCTGACAGAACCCCCATGCAGCTCGGTAAGACTTTGCCACTCTGTGTGTCTTTGTTCCATTCGGTCCATTTTTGCGCCATCTCCGTGATCCCTTCTCTTTTATGCATTAAACTGCTGCTGTTAATTTGGAGGGGCAGCTGGTAGTGCAACACCTTGAGCAAGAAACCAACTGTAAAATTGCCCAGGTGTAAAAATGGTTAAATGACTGTAGGTGCCTTACCATTATAAGCTCCTTTGGAGAACGGGCGTCAGCTGTACGAATGAACGTACGTGGAATCACTGCACGGGTGACGCTTTTCTTGAAAAAACATGTATGACAAATCAGTAAGAATTTACAGGACAATTCAGAATTTTGGGGTCTTTTTAGCTGATGGAAATATATTTGGTCTAAACATGTATTTATAGCACGGTAGGGTGCGGTGGTGCAGTGGGTTTGACTGGGTCCTCCTCTGCAGTGGGTCTGGAGTTTGAGTCCTGCTTGGGGTGCCTTGCGATGGACTGGCGTCCTGTCCTGGGCGTGTCCCCTCCCCCTCCAGCACTACCCCCTGTGTTGCTGGGTTAGGCTTGGTTCGCTGCAATCCGGCTTGGGACAAGTGGTTTCAGTCTGTCTGTCTGCGTACGTATGGCAAAGCCCCCCTCATCCTAATTTGTGATAATCTTCCACAGACCTCATTTCTCTATCCTCAGAGGAGTGACTTGATCAGTGGAGAGTTTTGTCGCTGCTCTCAATGTGGAGTGACATCCTAGGACTGTAAGCGCTCAGGACGCTCCGCTCTGCCCTCCGTGTCAGTGCGCGTCCTGTGCGGGAAATTGCGCCTCTGGCGACCCCTAGTGGCCAGTGCGAGTCACCGCTCTGTGTTGGACTGGTTGCAGTGTGTGTGTGTGTGTGTGTGTGTGTGTGTGTGTGTGTGTGTCTGCTGCTCTGATTGCCTCCTGGTGCGGATGCAGTGCAGTGTAACCCTTAACCCTGACCCAGAGTAACATCTGTGGGGCAAAATCCATGACTGATTTCTTTTTCTAGTGGGACATCATTAAAGAGAGGCCAGTTTTTCAGTTTTTTCAGTCCTGCTGGAAATACTCCTTATGGCTGCAGGTGCAAATAATGCGATGACTCCGGAGCAAAGAAAAAGTGCTTGTGTTGGTTGGATGAGCACTGCCGAAAAGAAGATTGCTTCAGCGCTAGTTACGCAAAGTAAATAATTTATTTGATTAATGTGGATATAAAAGATGGTTTACAGTGTATGAAATCATTACATTTCGGACATTATAATATGCCTATATGTGATATATGTTGTGCTGTGTTCAGCCTCTTCGACCATAACATTTTTACTTTGTAAGGAAATTGTATCGTTGTTACAATCCTCCATGGGAACTATCGCTTAGCAACCTGGGAATGTTTTCTTTCCTCCGCAGTTGAGAGCACGATAACTTTCCACAACATTTCCACGTAACGTTCAACCCAGCGATCAAAACAGCTGACCAAATAATACGCGCTAAGGCCGTCTCATGCACACAGCCCTTTTAATGTGCAGTTTGTTCGGCATAGAAGGTCACCTTTGGTTGACAGTCAGATTAATTTATGTTGGCTGCTGGCAGTCGCTTTACATGATCCTAAGGTTACGTAATGTAACATGCTATGATTCAGAAAATTTACACACGGTGGGGGTGGACAGTCCTTTGTGACTCAACGTGTTCAATATATCAGTGATAATATTTTATATTTGCTGTGTAATGAACCCTGTGGCAGGGGTCCAAGGTAATCCTAATCCAGGGTTTTTTCTTCTTAAATCACTTGCATAGGGAGGGATCAGCCTTTACCTTACAGTGTGTGTCAGTGTTGCGATGTTGTCCTAACGCTGTCAGAAGAACCGCACCAGATTTTAGATCAAGCATCCATCGTGTTTATTCCTCGTAACATTATTGTGGTAACATTTCCATGCAGGGCCAGCTCTCCAGCGTTTGGAGTGGGAGATGGAAGGGGAAACTCTTTGGAGGTCACATGCGGTTTTCTTCCATGTTGGTTAAATTGTGGATTTTTGAGCAAGGATGTTTTTTTTTCCCTTTGGCTATGCAGTCTTGAAGACCATGTCGGCATTTTCCCTCAATTCTGATACAATAGTGAGAGAGAGTGCCTTGGATTTGTCAGTTTTCAAAAGTTTATGCAAGTCTTTTTTGGTTTCTCTCAGGGTCAACATCCAACTCATCCAAGTCCACCTCCCTGCCGTCGTGCAACAGGAGTGGCCTCGCTCGGGTTGGTAGCATCAGAGAACCCCAAATGCAACAATTAGTATGAAATCGATTTTCCTTTTTCACCACATATTTTTTCAGCAACGGTTTATTTGAGCATATAGTAAAAACATTGTTCCTGGAATGAAACACAAAACTGTAAAAGCTGCACTGTGTCAAGTATGTGAACTAGTAATGCCTCTTGGCATCGCTGTTTCTGTACTACGGGAACTCACGAGTATTTATCTCTCTTCAGTATGTAAAATGCATCTATTTTTATCTTTGTTCCTCAACATCTTCCTTACGATACCAGTACCGAGTAGGGTTAGTGAACATGCTTTATTTTGTTGTGAGCCAAGCACTGAGTCACGGAAATTTTAAACCAGTTCTTCTGTTGGCGTGTAGCTCCAGTCGGCTGAGTTTGCGTCACACGACAGTGACAAGGGACGACCAGGTATGGACAAATCGTCCAATACAAACACGTCCTCTTGTCCTTTTCCGCACAAATTAAGAGTTGTATTCAAACAGAGTTTGCTTTGATGCAAAAAAAAAAAATGTGTTCCTGCCTGTAGACAACACACTTACTGCTTTAACCATGTTGTGGAATTTGTGTGAATGGGGACCAATTGAGGCCAGAGCCTGGTGCGTTGTCTGCTGCATAGCTTGTTGTTCAGTGTCATCATACTAATGCACTCTTTTTTGTTCTCTCTCCTTGTCCTTTAGGTTTCCAGGTAAGAATATTGCAGATAATGTGAAAAAATATGCCATACACATATTTTTTACTTGTTTGTGCCTCTGTGGCTTCAACTGTTCCTTTTCTTCACTCTTAGAATATGACATGTCCATATGAGAATGTTGATTTTTCACTAGCATTGCACCTAGCTCATAAGCAGTAGCAGTGATGGTCAGTGCTGTGTATGAGTCACCCGCATCATCATGTAGAGCCCGCTGTCCAGAGCTGGAGTGGAAAACGGCAAGTGGACACGAGCTTGAGCGCTTACGTGATTCTCCTCTGTGTTGGGTGTGTCTGGTGTGGGGGGGTTCCTGTAGAATGGAGAGGCTGAGAGGGGGAGAATGGACAGAGGAAACTCACTGCCCAGTATGTTGGAAAAGAAGGTGAGAGAGCCTCGGCTAATCTGTCGCTTTACAACGTGCCCAAAGCTTTCTCAGCTCAGCTGGACACTTGCCCCGCCCCCTCATTTACATGTCATTTGCATATCTGCGTAAAAAAATATCTCCATACACGTTTCACGTTTCATTTCTTTACATTGACTGTAGACGCATGTGGACAATGAGGGGCCGAGGCTTTGCTTTGAGACAGAAATCTTTGCTGGCTGCCTTTCATTATCAAGTGACCGTGCAAAGTTTTCGACTCCAGAATTTCATATGAAAAATCCATGCCTTTAAATGTTGCCTGGAAAAGGAAACAAACAAAAGTAAAAATCAGTCAGAAGGATACAGATGGGCATCTTGGTACAGCCTTGGAAGTGGAGAATGGGAAAAGCTGGGAGAGGACCATAGGTTGTTGATCATTGCGTGGGTCATCCTTAGTAATGGTTTTTGTAGCAGACAAATACTGGGTAGTGCTTTGCTGGGTTCCAAAGGTGCTACATTGAAAATAAGTACATGCTGACTTCTGAAAACTGCTTTTTTGATGAAATCTATGGGTCTGTATGCTCCTGCCAGATCTACCCCTATGAAATGCTCATTGTGACCAACAGAGGCAGAAATAAGCTCCCCCCCGGGGTTGACCGAACAAGACTTGAGGTAAGAAGAGAGCGAGGGGTTCAGGTCACAGGTCACTGTTGCAACTCTACCTCGGATGCACATTTTACATCTTTCTGAACCACACAGAAGTATGCTGTGGGCCTGGCTGTATTGTTTTGCGGTTATTAATCTAACCTGGTAAGAGTAACGTAATAAAACTCCACCAAAAAAAATTATCTAATTTCACACTTGGCAACATCAGAGCTCTTGATCGGGGCTCAGATCACATATGGGAGCTAGATGTGATGGGTCTTAAGGCTGTCAGATATGGAGAGCATGTCTGATACACCCTTCCTTCAACATCTCCCTGCAGCATCATCTGGCCCCTGATGAGTTCCAGCGCTTGTTCAACATGTCCATTGAAGACTTTGACAGGCTCTCCCTCTGGAAACGGAATGAGTTAAAGAAGAAGGTGTCGCTCTTTTAGCGGGACAGTGCCTACCACTGATCACAAGCCACTGCACTCCTTGGGAAAAGAGGCAAATTTATCACATTCAGGCGACAATGACAATGACAGCAAGAAAAAAAATAAAACAAAATCTAGGGAATGGACTGAGAAATCATTTGGTAGAACATCCATGCTCTGTCAGATCTTTAAAAAAGTCTCATTCCAGATTTATATTCTTCTAGAGATCACTATCTTATCAAAGTGCAGTGCTGCTGTACGTATTTTCTCTCTTTCTCGTATTCCTGCGGCAAAGGAGGAGCACTGGGACTTGGCGAAGGCCTTTACAATGCAGAAGGATTTGTGTTCTTCTCTGCAGTGTCATCCTGAGAGGCAGCAGGCAGATAATGTCTCAGAGCTCAGGCTGACTTCTTCTCGCCCTAAGGGGAAGTGTCTAAAAGAGCAAAGTACTTACTGAGGTCAGTAATATGAGCCATGCTGCTCTCTCCTGGTCCACACTTGGTATCACAAGAGCACTGCCACAGAGTACAGCAAGGAAAACAACTGACTTCACCATCAAAATATTTAGCCAAGCAACTTTACGTTGCTGGTGGATCAGCTAATGTGAGGTACAATTTTTCTGAGATTGAATTACCAGCAGAGATGATGGGTTTGTTGTTTTTACTTGACCCATTGAAGTATATTGAAGTCTTAACTATATTCATATCTAGAACATTGTTCTCCAGTTCTATTATTGTCATGTTCTTTTTTCCAACATTTCCATGCAAGGAGGAGGATTGATAACTGATACAGTGTCTTCTATTTCAGAAAATACATGTTGAAAGTTCTGTTATTGTTATTATTATTATATAAAATTCAGAAATCTGCACCCATTCAGCATCCTCAGCAGATTCATATCCACATTTTAAACCTCCTCTTATCTTAAGATTACAGCAAATCATACATCCTCAATATTGTTTCACGCAGAAATCCTGGTCATCAACCCCCCACCCCAATGTACACACCCACCTTTGCTTTCCTTCTCTGTCTTCCTACTATACTTCATTCGTGTGTCTGTTGGCACGTTTTCACCATGATTTTGTTAACAAAGGTATTTATTCAGTTACATGACCTTAGAAAATGGTCACTTGTCTTTACAGCCCTGGCCATTGCTCCGCTCGCATTGGTCAGTAAATTGCTCATTCACTGCTTTATGTCCGGGTTGACTCTGAAGTATTTGGTGCATATTAGTTATTTCTCTGCTATAGTTGCACAACAAGAAAAATCCTGCGCAATGTCTGTTTGTTTTTGACAGAGTGCATTATTTTTTAAGTAGATCATAGCATGAATTTCCAATAAAGAAAATGCCTCATTTAAAAGCGATGTATTGTTAATAGTAGGAGAACAAGGCTTCTTCACAATTTGCGGCTGGGGCAAAAGGTGGTTAGAAGGGCTATTAACACCTGGTGGGACAGATCAGCTAGGTGTCAAGGTATGATGGAGCACTTTGGGTAGGAGAGCTGTGCATCCACACACTCCCTCCCCTTACAGAGAGCCTTGAGAGGCCACCACTGCTGTGTGCTCCTCCTACTCAGGCTGTAAATGCACATTGTATCAGGTTGTTCACACTGGGATGGGGAGCAAAGTGCGACCAAGCTGGAGGTACTGCGGTGGGGGACGTGTGCGCAGCCCCCCCCAGCTCCACATTGTCTCGTAGTCCCCATGTCCCGATCGCAAGGTCCAAGACCTGGACAGGAGGCAGAAAGGGAAACTGTTCTTGGAGACACAGCGTATGGTAGACGCAGCGAGAGGATGGGAATCCGCACCCTGTGAGTCCAACTCACGATGGGGCATGTGAGAGGCGTCGTACACATCGGGCACCCTGGAAGGAACATGAGCACTCTATGCACATCTTAACTTGTGATTGCTTTGTAGATTTCCATTTTCCCCATCCATCGTGGCAGTTGTGGACTGCGCTGGGCGTACAAGCTGCTTGCTTTCAAGGCTTCCGAGTTGCTCCACCAATCCCTGGAGAGAGTGTGTCGTGGGCGACCGCTCCACACCCAAGTATCACACACTGCCTCCTCATTCAAGTGCAGTTCCATAGTTCTGGTGCTCACCTGTTCATTCCTCACCTGGCCGCACGCCTGGTGACGCATTATGGCTTTCGCTCCTTTCGTCAGGACATCAGGATGTTGAAGATCTCCACAGCCTGGTGCCCAGTCATGATTTGCAGCTTCACGATCAACTGTCCTCCACGTAGTGGTTTTTTTTTTTTTTTTTTTAATTTTTATGTGAAAGTGTGTATAATAAATAAACCTATTGAATTTTGTCAGACTGCTTTTGTGTGATTTTCAGAAGGATAAGAAAATTGCACAGAAATACCCCGCTGCAGCAATGTTGGTTAACTTATGGCGATCATTATTTAGGATTAAATGCAGTTGTTGAATGAAGGTTCCTTCGGCAGATCTTTAGTTTTAAACCGGCGGTTGTCCAGAGTTGAGCAACGGCACAGTGATGGTGATTTGGCGCCGTGGTGTTTTGTTTCTCATTGACCTGAGAATGAGAATTTACAGTGAGGAGCCGACTTCGGGGGGGGGGGCGGCCGGGCAGCAGCAATTAGCGAGGAGCGCTCCCCACCCCCCCCTCACGCACACGGATACACTCCTCAGAGCACACCGAGATCTCGACTGAGGCGCTACCGACGAGCGGACCCACACACACACACACACACACACCCCTGCGTGCGACATGTGGAGGAGACACAGGCGGCGCCGTCGTTGAACCCTGAACACCGTCCGCGATGGAGAAACAAAAAGGTAACGGCGCTCCTCTTGGCGGATCCCGCGGGGACAGAGCGCGCGGTTCCCCGGGGCGGCCGACGGCGGCGGCGCGAGCACAACTGCCGGGGGGGAAAGAGAAACACGCGTGGGGAAAGTCGAGAGTTAGGGAAACATACGGAGTGCGTAGTAGTGTGGGAACAGAGCGAGTCAGCGCTGCTTTTTACTTTACACACCGGCATACAAAGTGCTCTAGTGTTATTGATAATTACTGTAAGTACATGATGATATTTTACAGGCTACATTCGATTCGCGGCGCGAAAAATGCGAGCGTTTTCGGTTTTGCGGACTGTGTTATTAATTGCTAAAGTTAAACGACCGGCTAATAATGGACAGACTCAGACGTGTCGCTTTGCATCGGGTCATTTTACGTTTGGTTATTGTTATGATTTTAAGAGGTTACACTTGTCATTTTTAAGGGGCAACACATCCCAAAACAGGTATCTACGGAGCTCAGGCGCCCCGCGTCCCCAGTAGTACTCAGTACTACAGTACTCAGTATTCAGTACTCATATCCAGTACACAATACTCAGTATCCAGCCTGCATTCAGTCGTCCCCCGGAGCACAAAGCCCACCGCAAGCAAGGCTGCACATCCCTGTGTAACTCGACACCGACACGGCGGAGCGGAGAAGGAAGAAGTCATTTCGTTCCCAATATCAACAACAGTAATCTAAATCTTTAGCGTAGTCGACATAATCGCTGCGTCGTGCGGTAACTCGACTTTTTTTTTCTGCGTCTGTTCTGATTCGCTGCGTGGCGCCGTGTTGTACATGATGTAGTAATAGAATTGAAACGTTTATCACGGGCACCAGGAGTCCCCGCTTGTTTGAGGGGCGAAGTGCTGCAGTGTTTTATCGCAGCGAAGGAATGTCAGTAATAACGGCGGAGCAGCAATCGGAAATGGCCTCTTTTCCCTCCAACTGCCACCCGCCGATTCCCGGGGGGGGGTCCGGCGCGAGAGCCTATGTTTACTTGTGCGCCCGCGAGACGGCGGCAGTCCTGACGAGCCAAGAAGCCTTTTTTTTCACTGTCCCTCACAGCTATTTGAACCCCAAAAAGCGCACTGCTTACAAGAACAAACTCCACAGTGCGTAATATAACTACCCAAGGTGTACCAAGGGAGGATGTGTCCCTGGCTGCAGTTCTCCAGCGGGTCTAATATGTCCCCATGTTATTTCTGTGTAACTCCCTTCACTACTGTTCCTCCTCTGTGTAGGTCCCTGAAGTACGGTATTTGATAAGCTGGTACACCACTGCTGCAAAGTAATGCCTACTTTGCCTCAGCTGAAGCTGGGTATAGTAATTGTTTGCCGTCCTCGTAGAGCGAACAGAGTGAAACAGTTTTGTCAGCCCGGCTGATGCTTTCAATGACTTCTTGTAAGGATGCTAATGACTTGGTGGGTTCTCAGAAAAAGGCATTGTGTACAGTGAGTTGGTGTTTAGGCGCAGGGTTTATGTCCCATATTCGTTTGCCTGGTTTCGTTTCTGCCGCACGCCTGGATGCAGAGCTTGATGGTCTCCTGAATAACAACGAAGAACTACATGGAAAAAGCACAGAGTGCCGCTTATCGAGTTCACGGGTGGACTGTCAGTCATCCCTTTGAGGGTTTAGATCCCGAACATATCTGATCTCAGTGTTGAAGTCGTTTACGTGTGTGTGTGTGTGTGTGTGTGTGTGTGTCTGTGTGTGGTAAACAGGCAGTGGGTTCAAAGCGCTTGATGCCAGTGCTGTGCTAAGGGACAGGATGTTGTGCTGATGCCAGGATGGAAGCCTTTAATTTGGAAGAACACTCCCAACTGATTTAGACGCGGCATGGCCGACTATATCTGATAGCACCCCAGCACCCTCTGGTGAGGTGCTAAATCATGGCAGTCACCCACACTAAACCATGCTTCCTACCCTTTTCTTTCCCAGGATACCTCTGCCTCAGATACCAGCTGAATAGTAGTCAGCAATCCTCTTCAGCCCCAAAAACCACTCCTCTTCCCTTTGACTTGCAACAGATTGCTTAGTTAGTTAAGCAATTTCCAGAAGGTGTAAAGCCATCCATAGCCAGTCATTGTACTAGACAACCAGTGATTTAGCTACTTCTGTCCTTCTAATTCTTTTTGTCAGTGTTTGTTTCACCTCTCATGTTCCAAAAGCCTAATCCTATAAGACCTCTCTTTACGTGTATTCCCTTGGCCTAGAGGCATGATCCAAGTTACTCCAACTGTCAGGAACAGGAGATTCTGCCAAGGAAGAAAATTTGCCTTACCACTGTTTTTCTTTCAAAGGAGTGGGCTTCAGAAACATTTCAGAAATGTGAAAAATGCTTCTACTTAAAACATTAGTGTTGCTAATAAGCAGATCTGACAGGCCAGCTGTTTAAATAAGTTGTTATTGTGTAATTCATTTACAATGGAAGCAAGCGTTGCATGACTGAATGGCCTCTCTATGATTTCTTTTGGATCCATTGGTGAACTTGTTGGAGGACAAAAAATGCAAGTTCAGATTCTCAGTCTAATTAAAGGAAAGGGGGATGGTCGCCACGTGGTTAGCTTGTTTTCAACTTTCTGCGATGCAGTTTGCATGAAATTTTCATAATTAGGAGTGGCCTTTGACATATGGCTAGCCTTGACTGTTGAGTGTGACCAGAGAGGCCTGGCTGTCCCGTTAGTCAAAGTAATCGTGACTTTACTGTTTTGCAGTGATTCTTCAGTTCATTTTCTGTGGTTTGGCAGAACGACTGTCCCTGATCATCCCCAGTTATCATATGACCCAAAATTCTTCCCATCAGTTTTTGGTGTCACAAATTTTGCTGGTCCCTGGTTCACACGGTCCTCCTACTGAGGTTTTCTGCTGTGGACATACCATGTGACCACAAATGAGGATATAGGACCTATAATACTACTTTTCAGACAGTGATGGGAGCCTCCATGAATAACAGTTCTCAAGCTAGACAGAACGGTGTTTATTTGTTTTAGCATCTTGTAGAATTAAGTCTCTTAAGTCTACACGCTGAATACAGTAAATTGTTTTTAAATATGTTGGACTCAGATCTACGGATTATAATTATATAAATATTCTTTTTTGGCTAAATGAGAAAGTAAAGAATCTGTGTATACAAAGTCCTGTCCTGTGAAGATATTTACTTGTATCATGGGTTCTAGGAAAGAGAACATTATCATTTTGACTGTAACTGTCTTTACATTGGATTATGAGTGCAAAAATTGTGACAGTGAGAGGTAGAAGGTATTAAGGTACATTTCCAAGAGACCAGTCAAGGCTGTTCCTCCTGAGGTGTTAGAGAAAAAGGAAATACTTGAGCAGGATATGAGGCAAATGGAATTCAACCCCTAAGGATGAAATCTTGGAAAAAATAGGAATGCAGACACAAGTCATCCTCACTCAGCTCAGGCTGCTGGGGCTACTGTATGAGCTCACTGGCAGTTACTCTTGTCAGGAAGAACGATGGGCCCATAAGGAGCCAGATAGCTCTGGAGCCTCCTAAATACATACAAAATCCTCCCTACTGTTTTTGTTTCCTTTATTTTCTCTAGAAATGTAAATATGAAATTGCTACTGAGGCAACCAAGGCAGTAAGCACTTTTTTTTTTTTTTTTATTTTCCCTGGCTAAACGGTGACGTCTGGTTAGTTGGAATGTTCCTGTTTTCTGTTTGTTTTTTATCACAAATTTGCCCAAACAGCTTTGTCTCAAGGTCAATGGGAACAGTTCACATAGGTGAGAAAACAGAAGGCCGCTGCAGAAGACTAAAGAAGGTCACTCTTTAAGGAGGAGCCCAAACATAATATTTTATGTATGTCATTTTAAAATTTAGTTGTAAACATGACCAGCCTTAGCTAAGATAGCTGAGATTAAAATGGAAGCTCTTTTTTTGTAATAATTTAGGATTTAAGTCTTTTTCCTTCTTGTTTTATGTGCAGTTAGTTTTTTAAATGAGAAAAACCTTTATAAGAACACAAATGTAGAGATGCAGTCCATTGTCCTACATGTATATGGGTTCCAACAGATCTAATGTGGGCCACAACAGCTGTGTAAAAATTTTTAGTTGAGTGGCTGTTAGATTGTTTTAATAAGGACTGCGTAAATCTGCAGAGTGGAATAAGTTGGAATGAACTCTGTAAAGAAGTACAGTAGTGGGAATTTTAATAGAGGTGTTCATTCAGAAGAAGTCAGAAACCAAAAAAAAAATCAGGAAGCTACTGTAGAGGTAATGTTTGGTTAGAAGGTGTAGATTTCTAATTGTTCTTCCCCTATCTTCATGCTGTCACCAGAACTCTGTAGTACAGTCTGGACTGCATCCTTCAGGACAGTCCAAGGATCTACCCCATCACCCTCAGGGCCCGGTCACTCCCTACACTCAAGCAGAACGCTCCGCTCCTCTACTTCTGGCTGCTTGGAGGCCCCACTCATGAGGTCTAAATTGAAAGTCCTTAGGTTCTCACTGTTGGCTCATATGTGGTAGAATGAGCTCCCCCACTCCCTCAGATCTGTGGAATCCCTTTCAGTATTGAAGAAGTGTCATGTCTTTCAGATGCACCTCTCCTGATCTCCTAACAGCTGCGTATATTTGCATTACACTACCTGTTGCGGTCATCTTTGTATTTCCTGTGAGACTGAGTTCTATAGGCAGCTACTTTTGTAATATGTGCTGGTAGAAACAGTGATATCAGACAAACGGGTTGTACTTTTGCAATCACATGTCTGTATATAAAGCTCTTTGTTGCAAAATACACTTTTGTTTACTTCGAGCTGTACATTGCTTTGGAGAAAAATGTCTGCTAAGTAAATAAATGTAATGGAAATATAGTTTTGATGAGACTGTGATGGTAGCGTAATTTGGAGGGGAAACGGGTCAGGGAAGGGTTATTTTTTTCAGTTTCTCAGCATATGCATTCATTCAAACCAACTTTAAAGCTTAAATCTTTGGCCATTTTATGCTGCAGCCTAGATTATGGACCTTCTCAAGGGTACGACATTAGGGTCCTTCTGGGATTTCAGCATGCAGCTAGTAATTTGTGCAGCTTCTAAGTTTCTTACCAGTTAATCAGTTAATTAGTTAAATAATTCATACACTTACTTGTTTGTTTACTAACTTACATACTTGCGTGGCTGCTGCCTTGTTCAGGGTTAACTTACACAAACAGTGCTGTCTTTACATGAGAAGTGTGTGAGTACAGTCCCTTGCATATTCGGCAGAGTGTCTGTGGGCCTGTGTCTCCTGTGGGAGTGCATTAATTTCAGCTGTTTTCTCACTGTGCTGGTGAAGACCTCATGAATTGTGATGTGACAACTGAGCCCTTTAGTGTGACATGTGTGAAGGCTTCATTCAGCACTGGGGGTCTCTCTTGGCTTGGTGAGGCACATGGGCGTTCTTTTCATAGAAAAAAATCCAAGGCCATTGAAGAGGACATAAAAGGTGCCTTGTTTTTTGTAGGACAATGTTGCTGTGACTTTACTGAGCAGAGCCCCCCCCCCCCCCCCCCCCCAGTGTTGTTTAGCTTTTTTCTACGCGGAGTAATTCAGACAGATATTAGGGCAGCCTTACAAAACCTCTCTTATAGGCCCTCCCTCATTGACCATGCACCCCTTATATACCATGCGCCCCTGGCAAGAGCTGCACTCGGTTATTCTGTGTAGGCAGATGAGGTTTAACTTCTACAATGAAAAGCGCACTCATCGCTGTTTACTTCAATGCATATTGTTTACTCGTCTGCAAAGCTGACTGAGAGCCAGCACTTTTAGACCCTGTCAAAGCGTCTGCATTCTCTTGTGTTTCGTGACAGCGGTGGTTTTTGATTGCTTTCTTCTGGAGAGTAATCATTAACCTAAAGCAGAGCTTTGAGCAAATTGTTTCTCCAATGAAAACACTAAGGAAGTTTTCTGTAATTAACTGTACAGTTATGCTGTGGAAGCTGTGGAATCCAGCAAAAGGTTAGAGATTAGACCGCTACTGTTCAGAGGTAGTGTTTTTTAATGGTTTACTTCAAAAGTACAGGTGAATGTTAGCAAAGCCTTTACTAATCACTTGTGTTTAGCTTCTAAACCTTATTAATAGACACAAATTTAATCTTTGGATAATTTTTTGAGACGGTAGCCAACAGACCACTCTTCCTTTTACACTACACAGATTTTGTGTGCTGAAAATAACATTTTTGCCAAAAAATCATTCTTTGGAACAAATTTAGGTATAATCACGTGTCTGCATCTAAGTGTCTCTTTCTGCTAACGTAATGTACAAATTGTATTTTCTATGAGGTGTACGTTGCTTCGGAGAAAATCGTCTGCTAAATGAATAAATGTAAATGTAAATTTCAGTGTTTTTTTGGTATTCTCTTTGTAGAACATTTCTTAGACAGAGTGGTTTGAGCACAGAATGGTTTGAACAGTGTCCGAGGGAGACTTCTCTCAGTTAGGATTGTGGACAGGGTTGGAGTGTTGGTTTGTTGGTTGGGGTAGGAAGTTGGGCGCTTTTGGGGAAAAAAGAAAAAAAATCAGTCCAAAATAAATTTAAGACAGCATGTAAGTAGTCTCAAAATATAATGAGAAGAGGAGAGAGTCTTTCATTTATTTTTTATTCCACTTGATTTTTGTAGCTTAGCTTTTGAACTTTTTACAGCTTATCCACACATAATTTTTAGTATGAGACACTGAAAATACACTGTACACTTAAATATACTTAAAATCTGTCAGCAAATCCAGGTGTAATTTCATTTTAATCCACACTCCTGTTATCTAGCAAGCTGTTGTCATTTTTAATATGCATATTTTAATCTGCTCCAGGTTTACATAAGTTCTCCTGGAGAACAGCAGAACATGCATTACCATATATAACATTGAAAGCTTTATAAAGAACCTCCTCCTTATCAGTCTAGTTGTCTCTGTGATGAAGTTTTATAATTCACCACAATACAAATAATACTCTGTTTTAATTCAACCTTTAGTGCAAAAAACAGAATAGTAAAACAGGCTGATTTAGTTTGAGTAGTCCAAGCAGCTGAGCTTTAAGGAGTTGTACAAAATCCAAATTCGGTCCTCATAAATGCAAAGAAATGCTTTGTAAGCTGAATCATGTGTATTAAATGACACTCGTCATAAATCTGGATTCTTGTAAAGTCAGGGTTTGACTGCATTGGCTAATCAGAACACTGTCACTTTCTGCAGTGCTCAATCGGCTGGTCTCAGACCTCCAGTCCTTTCTCTTGGTCCTGGATAATGAGAACCTCAGCTACATTGCTCAGGCCCAGAAGAAGTCTATTTCAGACTTGCTCTCTAAGCTGCAGGATACTCCCGGTAAGTTAATAATCAAGCGTTGTTGTTTTATATTTTTCTCATAGGCATTATCCTTATAACTAGTATAAATTTAGGTTTATTTTATAGGTGGTAGTATTTGTGGCTTTAAGTATGAATGAGAAATTATTGTTGAGTTGAAAAACGTGTAGTCATGGATATTGTCTTTCTCTTTCCCTCTGCCATCTTACTTTAGTTGAGGATGCAGAATATATGATCATGAGTTGCCCATCTGCAGCCATAAGCAGTGATCTCAGGGAAAATCAGCTTCCAGACACTGGTAAATTTTTAAGAATTTGTTATAGCTGAATAACCTTGGGACTTCTGAGTGTTCCTCAAGGACCTGTTTTTGGGGCCCCTAACTGTAGATCTGTCTTGCCTGCCTAGGGAGCTTTCTTCAGTCCACGGTTGACCTTCATCATTCGGAGGAACCGTCCTCCTCTGCTGAGTGGCTGCTGAAGGCGGTGAGTCTGCGTTCCTTTGTCTCCTTCCCTCTGGCTACAGTGGCCTTTAGAGAGGATCATTCAAACAGGAACCCAAATATTTGTAGCCTTCTGGGGAACCTTCATCCCTTTTCTTTAAAGGTTTACATGGTGCCATCTGTAAGCCTTTTAAGAGGTGCATGTAGGAGCAGAATTATCCCAAGTGTTACCATCGGTAGCATTTGAGAATAGTTTATTTGTTGCCTGCCAAAAAAACTACAAAACAACCACAACTTACAAAGTGAAAAGCCAAAATACAAAAAAATATCCAGACCTGTCAAAGGTCAGAACAACAGAGAAACCAAGACAGTCTGGTATTCATAACACAAACTGGCTTGAGTTGTTTTTTTTTATCTGTTTACTTATTTGTGTTTTTCAAAAACAATTTTTAATATCTGCAATTTAAAACTTGCCCATTTTTGTTCCTCGAAAATCTTAATCATTTTAAAAATGACATAGCACCAGATTATTTAATGTTTTACGAATTTAACTCATCTTAATTGCAGCTTCTTTATTCAACAGATTATTCATTTTATCTTTTGGTTTTCTAACTAAACAGTTTGATACCTGTCTTTCTGTCTATTTTATTAACAGTTAAAAGGGTAACAGCTGTCTTTAATATATATTTTATAAGCCAGTTTTGTGCTGAAAGCTTAAGTGTAAAACTTTTGTAAGTTTAGTACAGTTTAACCGACAAATCCGTACAATATTATGAATTGGGTCGAAGTCCCCAGTAGTCTGACGGTGGCCCTGGGCTCACTCTGTCCTTGCTGTGGCCGAGTGAGGTGATGCTGGGGGGGAGCCCAGTGGCAGAGTTTATTTTCAGGCCCCAAGCTACAGCCTCTGACCATAATGACAAGGGAGTGCATTGGGGCCTAGTGTAGTGGCTGACAGACTCTCGGGCCGCCCGGCAGGGGAGGGGGGGGCCTCTCTGATGTGGTCCTCTAATGAGAGGGTCCTGGGCCTGCTGTGGCTTTGGGACGCCTAGCCGCAGAGCTTACTGAGGGGTGAAGAACAGTGCAACGGGTCAGAGGACAAAGTCCCAGTTCTAACAGGGCCGCACATCCCGAAATAAACAACACGCTGCTTTGGAAAAGGCATTTGGATCATTTGTACATTGGGTTATATTGTCAGGTCAGTATTGACACGTTGGCTGGGACACTGGTCACTGGAATATTCTAGTGGCCCACTGATGCTGTTGGCACTTGATGGGACAATGAGGTTGAATAAATCAAACAGATGAGTAGAATGCCAGATGTGGCTGTTGAAGGGGAAGAGGAAGCAGGAAAATTTGTTCACGCAGAGCTTGCATGCCGCCAGCCTTTACCACAGTCTCACACAAACATACGTACACACACAGAGCCCCCCACCCATCGCCGCACCAGGCGGGTGCCTCACATCTGGTTTGTCCACACGGCATTGCAGGGACTGGCAGAAAGCATCCTGGGATTACAAACCCGGGCCCCTGGAAATCAAAGGCTTGGGAAAGGTTTTGAAGAGCCCCAGTATCGGTGGAAGGAAATGCTTTGTTTATGCGATGGGCCATCTCCACTTCGTCAGTATGATGCCATAGCTCTGGATGGAGCCTGGGAGAGGAAGTAGATGTCCAAGAAGTAATTATGTCTGTCTGTATGATTGAGAGATAGAACACCCACAGGCCGGGGAAGTCAGGCGGCACGAGGCAGGGGCCCCTGGGGGGCCATGAGATCACCAGTAACGGCCCTTCCGGCTAGAATAGCAGAGGCACTTGCACAGGAACGGCACGCACACACAGACTCTGAGGGCCAACTTGTCCATGTGTTCAAGTGCACATGCTAAAACAATGTCTTAGGGTACATATGCAGAGGTGGACACCATGAGAAAAAACACTTAAAGTGATAGTTTTGAGGGATTTTCTTTCAAATCTTCTTAGAAAAGTCACCGTAGATGTTGGGTGTTTTTCTTTTTTTCCTTGCTTTCTGAAAGTGCTGCTGCCAGTTACATTGCAGTTATTCACTTGGTACTTTTCTTCAAAGTGACATGAAATGGTTATCAACTAGTTTTTAGCTGAAATCTTTGCCCAAGATGTCTAACAGTGCCAGGCACACTACACTTAACACACACATACCGTGCATGCAGACTATAGGCAATGTAGAGGGATCAGTTCACCTGAAACACATCTTTTGACTGTGGGAGTAACCCCACGCGAACACGGGGAGAACAAGCCAACTCCACACAGAGTAGGCTGGATTCAAACGCATATCCGATTGTGCAGCCTCATCTCACCACTCTGAACCCTACTTCTATATAATTTATGCTTGTTACTTCAGGCTTCCAGTTAGGGTTAATTCAGCATTTTATGGTACAGAAAAGTTTGTTTTGAAGCAAAAAACCCTCTTTGAAGAGACAGTGTAATTGAACTGAACATCTCCAGCATTTTCTGCTGTATGTCCTGAGCTCTAGGGCTGCAGTTTTTTGAACGGACCAAGGAGCCGTTCAGCTCTGACAGCTGTCGTGCGTGAAGGGACCTCTCTGCGCGGTGCGGTGCTAATGGCCACTCTACCGCATCGATGCCGCGTGAACTGGCCTTACAGCTGCACCAGCTCTCCACTTCATCGCGTTCTTGTCTGGAAAACGAAAGCCAAAAGCGGCAGCCGCAATGAGCTGGGCGTGCGGAAAGTGTGTGCCCCCACCACAGTAAGGCCTCTCGAATGTGGACAGAATGTTTACAAGTGTGGATGGTGGGGGCCCCAAAGGGGTTTATACTCCCGCTGACCGCAAAGCTCCTCCCTAGCACCCCCAAGTCCCGGAGCGGCAGCGAAAAGGCAGTCAGAAAACCGAGAAGTCCACGTCCTCTGTGTGCGCACCGAGCTCCTGTGCAGGGCTCCCAGTGGAGCTGCTTCCAGGCTCAACGGCAAACAACGTCGCTGTCTTTGTCTCTCACATATTCACTTCAGTTCAGTTTATTTTTGTATTGCACTCTTCTCAAAATGTGGCCTCAGAATGTTTACCATGGGGTAGTGGAGAAATAATGGCATGCAGCCGATACCATTAGTAATCATAACAGTCCCCTCATACTGAAAGAGTAGTGTGGGGGGAAAAAAACCAGAAGGTATCAGAGAAGAAGGACCACAAGTGGTACAGTAGAAAAACTGTGTACTATAGGGCCAGCAGTTTGCCACAGTACACAATGAAGAAGAATGCCTTTTGGAGTGGCCAAGTGATCGTTTACACTTCGTCGCTCTAGTAAGCAGGTGATCACTGACTAAGGTAAAGAAAATGGCAAAGGTCTCAACCCAACAGTTCACCCCAGAAAGCCAGGAGAGCTGAAGGTCAGGAAACAGGTTTGACTAAATGTGCACACGCGCGCACACACACACACACACACACACACACAATGTGTGCAACCGCTTGTCCCAAGCAGAGTCGCAGCAAGCCAGAGCCTAACCCAGCAGCACAGGGCGCAAGGCTGGAGGGAGAGGGGACGCACCCAGGAGAGGTCACCAGTCCCTCACAAGGCACCTCAAGCAGGACTCGAACCCCAGACCCGCCAGACTGCCAGAGAGCAGACTCCAGCCAAACTCGCTGCACCACTGCATCCCCTGACTAAATGCAGCATAGTGAAAATCTATTGAATATTTTGAAGAAATCAAGGAGTATTTTAGAGAAAAAGAAATAATGCTGAAGAATAACATGAAAATATTTAGGGGACACTATGTAAATCCTAAATGTTTCTTTTTTAAATGAGTTTAATCGTTTTTACAGCAAGCCTACTGAAACATACCAATAAGAGAAAAGTATTGTCACTATTATTTCAGAAATCTATAAAACGCACCATTTTGGAAAGCTGTTTTTAAATAGCAGAGCTGAATGTGTATTTTTTGTTAGCTGAGGTAGATGGAGATGGATGTGAAGAGACTGATGTGAGACAGGAAACTGTCCTCTCATTCACACTTCTACGCCATCTGGGTTTGTCTTATTGCCTCTTTTGAACTGCCTGACATTTTTGGAAATAGTAAACTGCCTCTTTCCAGTAAAATGCATTTGTCAAGTTCTGTGTTTTGGGTTCCAAATTACATGTTGGCCACTCTCAGTTTTTTTTTGGTTCTTTTCAACCAAAGTCCAGGCTAGTATGTATTTAAAGATACATTTCATCCACACATGACTGGACCTGGAGTGACTGAATGAATATTGGAATGACTGGACAGTTCAGTGCATCACATTATTTGTGTGATTAAAAAAAAGACTTTGTTCACTGATTTGCAACCACACACACACACAGACACATCATACAAGTCTAAATACACAGCACAACAATATTTTAAATGTGAAATGAGTAAGAAACCGTTGTATACGCTGTGCACGACTCTTTGTGTGAGCCTCATCTTTGTTATACTTCACCTTCCTTGCATCAAAAAATCTTGTTAAAAAAAATCAAACACAGATGTATTTCTCTTTTGCCCAAATTAGGAAGGGAGAGTATACATTTTTAAAAATGACACTTGACCGTATAACACCGAGCTGTACCGTAATGGGCATGATGGTTTTCTCACAGAATTCTTCTTCCTCCACTGACTTGACTGGTTCATGCTAAAGTAGAGCTACCTGGGATCTGTTTGTTGTCTTTGTTCTAGAACCAGGGTCCTGTAGTGCCCCCGTACCCCCCAAATGGCCTTGAAGATGACTGCTATGAAGAAGCAGAACCCTTTGTTCCAACAAGTCAGCCCACAGGTGAGAGCTGGTCATGTTCACCAATACATTTGCTTTTTAGCATGATCTTATTTTTGCCTGCTGTAGGCCTCCATCCATGTACGTGTTTGGGTTTGTGTGCATGCACGTGGGTATTTTCTTTGACGCAGTGGACTCAGACAGCAGCCTGTATGAGTCGTATGACGAAGAGGAGGACTTTGTGAAAGACCGTGCTCACTACATCCAGTGGAGTGCCTCACAGCCCTCCCTGCGAGCGGCCCCAGAGTCACGTATCTGTGGTTACTTGTGGAGGAAGAAGTGGTTAGGCCAGTGGACGAAGCAGCTCTTCATTGTCCGCAACACAGTCCTACTGGTAAATGCACCCTTTTGTGACCTCCTCTCTGAACCATTAAGACTTTCTGTTGCACCAGCTGCCACATTTGAATTAAGTTCTTCAAGTCTGACAACAGATCCAAGAGTTGGACATCATATAGGAAATGCACCTGTTTGGCCTTTTTTTTTTAGCCCTTGTTATACTAGGATTGGAACAACCATCATTTTGTCTTAATTCAGGGGTGTCCCGTGTGTTGCCCAAGGGCTGCATGTGGCCCATTGCTTTACGAAATGCAGTCCACAAAAACACTTGAAAAGTTAATATATACTATACGTGCCGTGAATACTACAAATTCTGTTGAATCACATAATAAAATTAGACACACACCTGGGCACACATCCCACCTACATAAAATACAATAAAATAATAATTTTCAGTTTTGAAATTCATGAGGGGGGCACAGTGGCGCAGCAGGCTTGGCTGGGTCCTACTCTCTGACACATGTAAAATTTAAAAAATAGTTGTGCGTGTGGAAACAGAAAGGCATGAATTTTGACATTAAAATAGCTGCCTGATAAGTGTCACACCCACACCCTTCCAGCAAACAACCGCAGCTGCCCTGAATTAGAGCAGCAGGGCATAAAAGAAGCCGTGTCGGCTCACCTGGTTGCTGGAACCTCATTGAGTCCACTTGCTTCTTCTGCAACAGCAAAAGATACCTGCTTACTGCCTTGGCCTTTCAATCCCTCTCAATCCTTTGCCCTTCTTTTCCTGGTCTCTGTCTTCCTGGTTCTTGTTCTCCTGCTTCGCCTGATTGACTTCGATTCCCATCTCTTCCCAAGAACAACATCTGCGCCTCGACCTACCCGCACCTGTCCCCGACTAAGATCCTGGCTTGCTCCTCACTTGTGCGCACGATAAATCAACCCATGATTGGGTCCACACCAACTCCTCTGTCTCTCGTTCCCATCCATGACAATGAGAGTACTTGACGGCATATACATAGTACATTTTTATTATATTTTGGTTTTCTTAATAAATCTGTATGAAGTTAACTGCTTCATTGTCTCCCATTTCTTTTTTGCAGTCTTAGTAACTCATTTCAAATGAAGGATATGAATTCTATCTACCTTCTCTGATTTCAGCCATTGAACAGCATAAGAAAAAGTGGTGTTATAAAACTTATTTTTTCTAATTGCTAAATAAGAAAAATCCGAAAAATCAATAACTTTAACTGTTCATCAAAACAGTAAATGCATTGGAATAAATTGAGAATTAATTACATTTGAAACACGTTAAAAATGCAGGGGTGGAACTGGGGTCCAATCTTTGACTGTGTTGGAAGCGATTCTGCGCATATATTGAGCTGTATTACATCATGTCTAGGGTGTATCTCTGTTTGGAGCCTCTTGACCTAAATCAGTTTTTTAGAGGCATCTCAGAAGGTATTCATGGTGTGATGTGTCTGTATAGAGGTCTGTGTGCTTGGTGATTTATTGAGCCATATTTTCCTCCCTCAGTGCTACAAATGTGCTAAAGACCTGAATCCTCTGTTGGAGCTGGAGCTCACGGGTTGCCAGGTGGTCTACAAGTCTAAGCATGGCAAGAAGATGCAACATGAGCTGAAGGTGGTAGCAGGCTCGGACACCGTGGTCATGGGCTTCCACAGCTGCCAGCAGGCTGAGGAATGGCGGAAGGTTTGGAGGTGTTTATGATAACAGAGAAAGTCCTCAGAAAAGGAGAAACTAGAGGAACATTAGCACAGATAGTAGAGGAACATTAGCACAGATAGTTGACCTTCAGTACCCGATAGCAATGTTTACGTTGCTGTTTTTAACTAAACTTTCAGAAACAATAGGTGTATGAATGTACAAAAAAAAGTTTTTTTTTTTTTTTTTTTAACTCGTTTTCTGCCATGTTTTCCAAACATCTAAATGCTATTCATTTTTAGATCATTGAAGAAGTGAGCGGCTACTCCCACTATGAGAAGGAATCACACAGTTCATCTTCCATACTTAAGTGTGACAGACTGGACTCTTGCAGGGTATTCTCATTGTCAGCACTTGTACACTGGCTTCTTGTATTATGAACGTTTGATCTACTAATTTTCAGGCACAAACATTTTCCAGAAAGTTTCTTATTTACATAGTTTTATACATTTGTCTGTTTTCTAAAATTTGTCGGTTTTGGAGGGAAAATGACTTCTGTACCTGGGCATTGTTTGGCAAAACAGCAAAACAGTATATGAGTATGGAACGACCATCTTAAATTAGTTTTACTGTTGTAAAGTATCAAAAATGTTTACATTTTTCTTTTTTAAAATATTTTATAGCTTTGCCTCAGACTTGTAAATAAATAGAGAAATCTGTATTATTGATTTTTTGATTGTGTAGAAAATGAGTAAAGAGTTGAAAGTAGCAAGAAGTTGACACATTTCATGCTCTTATGGGCTGAATGAGTCAACAGACAGGGTTGAACAGGAGGTTCTGGAAATAATTACTTTTTCCAGTAATTATAGATTAATTTTAAAGTCATTTGAAATTAAGAAAAAAAAATAGTCTTACAAATAATTTTTTGTTTATTATAGCTTTGTCCAATATTTCTAGAGAACCTAACAAGCAAATAAATCAAGCGATATCTGTATTACGAAGCTTTTATTGATTGTGAATCAGTGCTAAAAATGGCTTTGGATTGCCACAGCTACTTTGTCCTTTACTAGTGGACTTCTGCTTCTAACTGTGTTTATAAGCTCAGGAACAAGTGTGGGAAAAAAAAGCTGTGCTATGTTGCTTGCAAAGAAGTCTCATTATATTGAATGTGTCTCTTGTTTTCTTCGCTTGTAGTCAAGCACAGTCCTCCACACAGATTCAGATGAAGATAAATTGTCTGGCCTTCCTTCAGCAGCTAGCAGTGTAGAAGTGAGGAATAAGGGTAAGAGATGGTGCTGCTTGTGTACTACACTCATTAGTAAAGACACAATGAGATGGCGTAGACCCTTGCTATTAATACTTCAGCAGGGCTGAATGCAGTGTGTGGTAGAAATGATCAACAAACTTTGGCATTGTGTGTCTGGGGCTGTGCAATTAAGCAAAAGCTGAAATTATGTCTTCTCAAATAGACTGCACATTGTTTTTCAGGATTAATTTTCAGTATTCTAGCGGCAAATTCCAGGGGAATTTAATTGTCATTTCTGGCCCATGATGGAGCCAGAACAGACACAACACAGTGGCAGGATTGTTCTGGGTTTTGGCACCTTTTTGAAACAGATTTGTGCCCCTGTATCAGACTGGAATGCAGGAAAAAAGCACACTTGACGGGGCCTCTCATATAACCGTTAAACAAGTAGGTCTGGTGGCTAAATGTTGCTGAATGATTGAAACTCAATTGCGCCGTTCAGTAATTGAGGATCACTGACATAGTGTAGCATAGGCTAGACAATATGGTCTTCGAAATGGCTTTTTCTATCATGTATCTGCAGGTCGTTGTTGTAGTTAAAAGACTACTTACCAGCAGGAAGCATTTTGATTATTAATAAATGGTGAAAAAAATTAGATGTGTTCATTATTCATCTTGCCAAATATATTATGTTTTCGTTACTGGTTATAAGTGTCCTACAGGATGTGAATAATGTGCCATTCTTTAGGTTTCTGTGTTTGCTACTGACTGATATTTTTTTTTGTGTGTGTATGTGTGTGAAAGTGTCATTGTGTCAGAGGTATTTCATCATGGGGTTGCTACAGTAATTAGATTTTTGGCTTTAAGTATGACAAACTTGTGTTACTTTTACCTCATGCCACTTACATTTTTCAAGTGGGACAGTCAGTAACTTCTAAGACTGGCAGCTGTGCGGTGCTGCTGTTCCGCTTGTGCCGATGGTTTGCAGTCACAGCAGCATCATACAACGGCCAGTCTAAGATTTTACTGTCAATTCCACATAGTATATCTGGACATTTTTACTGACGCAATTCAAGTTAAGTACCTTGTTTAAGGGTGCTATAGCAGAGTTCATTCTGGGAGTCCCCAGGTGTCCTTAGCAGGTTATGTCATTGCTTTCAAGTTCTCACATGTGACTCTCTTCCTTTGTGCATCACGGTCGTCAGGCTTCCTGAATGTGCTGATGAACTGCCAGTGGCAGAGCCTGTGGTGCCAAGTGGAAGACAACGTGCTGCAGATGTTCTGCGACGAGGTGTGTGAAGACAGCCCTCAGTACAGTGTGCAGCTGAGGGGATGCGAAGTGCGGCCCGGTCCAGACACGCCGCAGGCGTACCGAATCACCGTGTCCCAGCATGGGGACCAAGTGGCGGTGCTTGAGGTATGAATCTACACCAGCTGTTCAGAACCACCAGACCAAGGGGCCCTAGAGTCTTACCTTTTGCGATCATTTTTTAGAAATGTACACTTTCCTTCTTTGAAAGAAAAAACAAGAATTCATTTAATTTTTTTCCTATGATGAAGGTTATTAAAAATAATAGCACACAAAGTATGAGTATTCTTGTTCATATAATTTAATGCTATACAGAGGCCTGTTATGCATTATCACATTTAGTTTTATTTATTTAGCTCACAGTTTTTTCCAAAGTGGCTTACAGCTATTTACCCATTTACACAGCTGGACAATTTTTACAGGACCAATTCAGGGTAAGTACCTTTCTCAAGGGTACTACAGCAGAAGGGGAGACTTGAATGGGAGTCTCTCGTTTGCAGGAGAGCGGCTGTAACTGCTGCACAACCTGCTGCATTATTCCAGTTCACATAAATGCAGAGGAGGTAAAAGTTCTGAATTCACATGAAGTGTGACATATACATAAACCCCATAACTGCTGTGTAGAAGTTGCAGTAGTCAATTTGCAAGGAGATCCTATCGCCGCCATTGGAGTGTTGGGGGCAAATCTCCTGTGTGGGGCCCAGGGGGTCTGCTGACAGTCTTTGTCTGTGCTTAGGCCAGCTGCGCAGATGAAAAGGAGCGCTGGCTGCAGCTCCTGCTGGATGGGAGTGTGGGGTCGGCGGATCATCCATACGAGCACCTGGACAGCACTGCAAATACAGGGGCTGACAGACCGCTCAGGTAGCTCACGAGTCCCAGCAGCGGCAGCGACCCAAGGGTGCTGCTCTTGGCAGTGTCCACAATAATATGTCACATGACCGATAAACTAATTGATTCAGTGGGATTTAACTGACTGTATTATTTGAGATTTTACTATGCAACAATGAATTCCTTTGTCTCTGAACTTGACAGGTATTTCATTTTCCTTTTGCCTATCTGTTGTGCCTCGGCCAGTGAAAATATAGCGTTTCTACTGCTCGGTTTCAAAATGGTAGTGTGGGAAGGGAATAAGGAATAGTGCGGAGGGTTTTTCCTGGAGTCATCTCTTATTGCAGCTTCTGGTTTCTGCCCAGCAGTGTTCTGATGACACGAAGGTTCCCAACCTCCAACATGTACACTGATGACCCCTTTCAGCAGCTGTGTGGAACAGGAACAACTCAGCCGATCTACTCCAACACATGCATAGTGGAAAACATGGTATGGCCAGGATGCTGCCTCCTCCAATCATCTGGTGAAAAAGCGAAAAATTAACAACACAGACACAAATTCACAGGACAAAGTAATGCCACAAACACAAAGCACCAGACTGATTCAATTGTCCATTAGAAGACAGGCACTACTGCACTCCACTGACCTCCCACAGAAAAGCTGGAGGGTTCAGCCATGATGTCATTCTTGGTGAAGATGCTCTGTGTGTTTGCTCTGTGGCCTGTGCAAGGCTGTAGGCCAGGCCGGTTACTGCCGACCTGAGTGAGAAATAGCTCTCCAGCTGATTTCCTCGAGAAAAGAGACAATTGGATTCTGTGTTAATAACTTTTCTCCCCTCATTCTTTCTTCTCATTCTTTCTTTTACATCAGTTCCAGAAATCACAAAGTTCTGCCAAGGGAGACCCAGCAATTTCCAAAGATCTGGGCAAATGCAACAACAGCGAAGTCTTTGCCAACCACAGTGAGTCTGTTTCTCTGTGGCCTGTTTTGCCAGGTATCATTCTTGTGACTTCTCTTGCTGAACTTCCTGAACAGTTGTAGTGGTTACAGAACATGGGCAGGACATTGTGTGGGAGGTGCAGCGAACCTTTCCAGCATGCCCTGATTCTTACATGTTATGTACTGTACATGACAAGGGGCATAAATCAGACTTGAGGCTGAATTAGAAAAATGAACAGAAGTGTTTTTTTCTGCTCTTCAGTACAAAACATATGATTAGTGAAGAATTTGTGGCTCTACTGTGGATATTATTAGCATACTTATGTATTGAATCTTTTTTTCTACGCAGGGGAAACAATTCCACCACATCTGTGTATAATTTAGCTTGCGCAGAGTTTAACTGAATGGATGGTGTCTTCAGTCATCATTTCTTTATCTTGTTGTGTATGATGTGAACGTGGAATTTTGCAGGTTTTACAGGTAGTTTACGAAAAATGGAAATGGGAGACATTTCATATTTAGAGTGTATTTGACCATCATACTTGCACTGTCTCATATAATATGTTTTTACAGAAATCCTCCTCTATGTGTGGATCTACACACGCATACCTTGATGTGGAATTATGCATTAGGGTGCTTCCAAGAAGTGACATGTGCATGCGGTGTGATTCAATAATAAAGGCTGCATTCATTTTTGATGTTAGCATTGGGACAGTAAACACAAACTTTATGCTTGATGAGTAGCAGCATGTAGAAGCATAGAAACAGAAGAGACAGAAGCTGGCTAAGTACAGTGTGGTATGGGTTGTCAGTACTCTGTACCAGCAAGCAAGCAAACAAATGAACAAACAAACAAATAAAGTAACTTTACAGGCTTGGAATAATTTACCGTATTCCCAGTAAATGCATGCAGGGCCATGGAGCAGCAGCCCTGAACACTCTTGGGCACCTGCATCTAAGACTTAAATGGCTATTGGTAGCACAGGCATTAAGGACATTAACTTGTCATCCCCAGGGTGTTGGGCTCAAGTCACTGGACTAGCCCTGCAGCAGTACCCTTCAGCAAAACAAGCGCAACCTGAGTTCCTCCAGTAAAATATCCAGCTCTATAAATGATAAAAATTGTTGGATGATGATAATAGTAACAAGAATAAGAACAACAGTAACAATAATAAGAAAATAATAGAAGGTGCCAGTAGGTCCAAATTTTCTTGCAGTGACCTGGAACCGTTCTGAATAGATGAACTGTTTCTTTTTTTAGATGAGTTAATGCTGCATACTTTGTTATTTTGCTGAACAATTATTGGCATTCCATGATGCGGTTGGGGACATTTCTTCCTTGAGTGTTTTCGAGGATGACAATGTTCCAGTCCACAGAGCACAATGTTGTCAACAGGTGGTTTGAGGAACACAAGGACAAAGTTGTCCTTCCTCTCCAGCACTCCCAGTCACCAGAGCTCAGCCCCAGAGAGCATTCACTGGGCTGTCTGGAGAGATGCATTCAGTGGTTTCTGTCTCCTCCATGCTGGCATGAATGGGAGGAATTCTTTGTGGCACAATGGTGCCAGATTCCTGCTAAACATTTGGAAACTCACTGACAGTGCGCCACGTCACATCTCCGCCAGCCCGTTTGCACAATACGCGCCACCAGATTTCAGCTGCTGTTTGCATTTTCTGGCAATCATCTGTTGATATTTTTTGCTATTTCTGTTACAGAACTGGCCGGTTCTGAGCATATTAGATTTATTTTGTTATTTCAAGCGGAACGGCTAGTCCCGATGTTCCGTGAAAAAATCTGCAGAATTGGAATAGGTGCAGAACACTTCTAGACACAAAGGCATTTCAAAGGTATTTGTGAATTTTCGATTGCGACGATGACAGCAATCGTAGCAATGATGGTTATATGAATATGACGGTGACCTGTTGATGACTCATCCTCTCCAGCCGTAGCGAAGGGGCAGCGGAGACTCTTCGACAGTGCAAATGAGGTTACATTGTGTGAAGGCAACCAACCCACAGCGCCTCTCAGAGGAAAATCTCTCCCATGAGCCCTTGAGTGTGGAAAGGGGCCAGTGGTTAGATGTCATTTTTGGTGGTTAGGTTGTGGCAGGAGGATGTAGCCTCATGGCAGCAAGTCCTTTTAAGGGCCTTTTAAATACCCCAAGAGCTCTTGTTTTTCCCTTGAGAACTTCTGTAGCTTAGAGAAACTCTAAAAGGCTGAAAAGTCTGTAAAACTTCACGTATTACATTTAAAAATCTGTTATATGGTAAATGATACTGGGTACATTGTAGTACTTCAGCAAATATACTTAAATTTTTATTAAATTAGCTGACACTTTCCTGCAGAGTGATTTACAATGTTAAGCAGCTTACAGTTATTTACCCATTTATAAAGCTAAGCAATTTTTACTGGAACAATTCATGTTACATACCCTACTCAAAGGTACTACAGCAGGGAATCAAACCTGGATCCTTTGTGTACAAGAGTGCAATTTTAACATTTGTGTCAGAATTTTTAAAAAAGTCAGTTATAACACTGATTTAAATATTGCCTTTGTTGCTGTGAAAATTTTCATTTTATCAGTTTATTCATAGTCAGTTATGTTTTTTCAAGGATGGTGATTTTTTTTTTGCATTTGGATGTAGTAACCGCTGTGAGTTTTGCTAGTGCTGTGATATCCCTCTTGTCCTTCCCAAGGTGTGTAACCTTGATTGCTGTGAACAGGTCAGAAGACAGGAGAGGAGCCCAGGTGGGGGGTCCAGAAATTGGATCTGACCGGGAAGAGACGGGTACAACTGCGAGCGGAATCCGAGGTGAACCTGGCGTCAGCGAGCAAGCCTCCTAAACGCTCCTCCTTCAGACAGTCTCTGGCCTTCTGCAGTGAGAAAGCACAGGTATCACTCTGCTTCCCATCCAAGGGTCTAATACCTGTCTCTGTGGTTTGTGGCAACAAGGATCCAACCAGAACTGTCCAGCAAGACAAAAAAGCACTTCTTACACTGGGAGAAGGCTGAATGGTCCTCCCTTTTTCCATACCTAGTGCTTTCCTTCTACAGGGTTGGGTTACACTTTAGCTGAGTAGTGGCAGGAGCACCTTCCAATAGTATAGCTTTGTTCTCCCTCTTGATCTTGTTACTTGCATCTGGAATCACATTTTCTTGCATCTATGACTTCCAGTCATTCCCTATGAAGTTTGTTTCGAGGGACAGACACAACAGGCGGCACTGCAGTTATGGAGGTGCAATCAACACCACTGTTGTGCCCTTTTACTGCAGTAATATTTCCAATGCTTATAGTAGGGAAGTCTGCTTTGTTTCAATGGCATGGAAACAATTTTTCAGGCAATGAAAAATTATTTCCATTCTGAAGATTTCTATGAAAAGAAAGTTCAAAAAAGTCTTTCATTTCTTCAAAATATGGTAGAATTTTTTCAGTATTTTAACAGAATACCAAAATAGTGCAGCAAGCATCTAAGGTGTAAGGCAGAATAGAATGGAAAATTTTCTATGTATTTGTTCAGCGATAAAGTTGGAAAAAACAAGTACTTGAGAGATTTGAGAATGTAATAAATAATGGGAGGGATCTGCAGCACATGCTTTACAGGAAATCCCTCTAAACCAAAGCCAAAACCTTTAAACTTGCAGCTGCAATCCAGATACTTTCCCTATACCATGGCCTCATTGACACAAACCTCAAAACATATTGGTTTTGACTTTTTCTCTCTGTCTGCACTCTGAATGAACACAGTAGAGTGAAATGATCTCCTTTGTGCATTTTACTCAATTGTTCAAATGACTGATGGAGATAAATATTTAGTTCTCTGCTGAAGCGCACAGCAACAGAAACTAACCTCTTTGTCTCGTAATGAATTCCTTAGACGCAGCTCTACCTGCTAATTCTAAACATAGTAACATTGATTTGACATCGTGGAGCCCAAAGTACAGGAGTACATCTCTGGCTGCATCCACACTTAAAATGCCCACGGCTTGATAAGCAGGATCCCAGAGAGAGGAAAAGGACGAAAATGATTTATTCTTTAATTTGGAAGGAAGCCAATCAGCATTTTCATGAACACTTAACAAGGTCTTTTCTATCTGAACACCTTATTCCTTTTTAAAATCTCCCATCTTCTGTGTTACTTGCTTTTGGTAGCTGCTGAAAGCTCTGGATTTGGCACATCTTCAGGCACTATATCCACCAGTTTCAAGTCAGCCTTCACTCTCCCTGTGTTACTCATCAGCAGCTCATGACTTAAACATTGTTTTTATTTTGTTATAACTGTCAGGCATTTTTCATATAAAAATTTTAGTTGTAAAAGTATTTTGTCAAGCTTGCATGTCACAAGGGGGGTGCGGTGGCGCAGTGGGTTGGACTGGGTCCTGCTCTCCAGTGGGTCTGGGGTTCAAGTCCCGCTTGGGGTGCCTTGTGACAGACTGGCATCCTGTCCTGGGTGTGTCCCCTCCCCCTCCTGCTTTACACCCTGTGTTGCCAGGTTAGGCTCTGGCTCCCCACAACCCTGAATGGGACAAGCAGTTTGGAAAGTGTGTGTGTGCATATCACAATGTTTTTGTCAAGCATCTAAAACATCCTGTATGTAGCATTAAATTGTCTAGCCTATTCCAGTTAAAATTTGAGGACAAGCATTGCTCCACAACTGGTTAACAGACACAGATTTACAGCCCAAAGGCTGCAGATCTGAGATCTTTCAGGAGCACCATAATAATGTTTTTGAACCAATTACTTAACTGATTGATCCAGAATAATATTCAGTGGTATGTATGTGTGATGTTGATTTTTATAAAAGCACAAGTTCCATGATGAGTTGATGGTGTAAGTATTGTACAAAACAATAAGAGGGTAGTGGTGACTAAACCAAGCTATAGGTTTCATTGTTGAAATACAATAAAAATATATCAATAAAAGTAACAGGAGAGCTTCAAAGGACTGATAGTTATTTCAGCCATAACAGACATCATTTTGCCAACAACAGTGCTGTGTGTTACTGTCTATATATGTAAGGATGGAATCAGCAGAGGTCAACACTGATGTGATTACTGGGGGAGCAGGGCACTGAGAGTGAAGAGCTCAGGGTGACAGCATCCACACTCATCTTCATCCCTAGTTAAGTGCAGCGCTTGACTTGGCCACAGTCAGGCTCTTGCGTGGGCCTTTGGGGGGACCTCTTCTTCATTCCGCATTTCGGGTGTCTCCACAGGGAGGTTTCCTGACACCCTTGCTGCGACGCACCGCCTCTGCCAAGAATTCCCTTAAAAGAGCTCCTTCGGCCATTTTCATTGAGAAGGGCAAGGTCTTCCAGAGAAAGAAGGTAGGATGTTGCTTGGAAGGCACTTTGGCCCTGACACAGTCTCATAGGCAGGTTCTAGATAACAAGTGTCATAGCTGAGAGTTCCTGTCAGTTTCAATCAATCAATCAAGAAGTAAATTCAAGATCTGTTGGATGGACCCCGGGAGCAAGGTAACACGATCTAGTAACAGTATTTCACAGTGCTAAAGGTACCATATGGCTATATCTGACTTGTAATGAGCCACTTTTCTGATGGACAGATGGTTAATTCTTGATCTGAGACCTTGGAAAATGTTTGTCCATTTAACAGGATGAAGTTAAATCAAACACTGTCCAGCATTGTGTGTTTTAGTACAACAGTATTTATCTGTCAGAGATGTTTCACATTCCTCTAGTTACTGATGAACTGGGGCGGTACACATGATGACTGATGATTTAAAGTAACATCAGTTATTAATAATGACGGCACCTTCCCCAAGAACACCGGGTTCTCTTGGATCCGTGTTTTAGAGCCCTTGCAGGTCACAGTCTTCTCCTGCTCTTCACCTAATCCACTTCCTTTCAGTCACTACCACTATGGGAGGCATTTTTAATGATTAATTGCAACATTTTGGTTACCATTTAAAAAACAGGTCTTTCCCACACACACACAGTGGCTGAAGCCGCTCGTCCAGAGCGGGGATGCGGCGAGCCGGACCCTAACCTGGCAACACAGGGTGTAAGGTTGGAGGGGGTCGGGACACACCAAGAGCGGGATGCCAGTCTGTCATAAGGCACCCCAACTGGGACTCAAACCCCAGACCTGCCAGAGAGCAGGACCCGGCCAAACCCGCTGTGCCACCTCACCCCCTTAGGTCTTCCCCACTGATACTGAAAAATTAACTTAAGTCCAGATTTTGCATTTAGTTATTTCACAGACACCTTTTCTCCAACGCATTGATGGACTACTACTCAGCTGACAGCTTTGTCCAAGAACACCACACTTACAGTGCCAGATACACTGCAATAAGCTACTTACAGTCATTCACCCATTTATACAGCATAGCAATTTGACGGACATATAAACACGTTTCAGCTGACTTTGGACTGTGGCAGGAAATCAGAGCACCTGGAGGAAACCTACACAAACTTACGGAGAACATGCAACCTCCACACAGACTAAACCACATTCTAACTCATGTCCAGATGAACAGCCCAGGTTCTGTGGGGCATCAGCACTACCTTCTGTGCCACCACAGTTTGTGAAGAATTAAAAGTATTATAAAAAAAGGAAACAAGACATACTTTATAAAAAATTAAAAAAATACTCAAACTGAGGTGGCACTATTCGTGACATCTTGCACATGTTGATATTTAATAATTTAGTGTTGATAGAATTTCATTCTACAGCCGCTTTTATTCTTAACTGTACTGTTTGAAAATAAAACTGTAGTTTCTGGAAAGCTAGACACCTTTGGGTCAATTGATGATACAGTGTGAGTAAGAGAAGTCAAGGCAGATTGATTAGTTGACTTCTTGTTTTTTTATACTGATATAGCAATTGTTCACTTTAACAATAATGTGTCTCATTCTGTTCTTTTTTGTTGCAGGAGTGGGAGACAAAAGCCTTTGCTTGATAACCAACCTGCCACTTATCCTACATGTCTATACAGTTTCTTACTTGTATAAGTATATATTGCACTGAATATATTATTACTGTGCATGTGGATCATGCATTTGTTTATGTTTGTTTTATTTGGGTACGTTTTTATATTAATTGAAAACCTTTAAATATTATATCACTTTTTGTTTTTAATGGCAGAAGTCTTCCTCCTTGTATTAAGTGTGCTAACATTCAGACTTTCCTTTAAGTGCAAACTAGCCAAGACGTGTTATTGAAATGTAGTTGTACATCTTCAGCAGCCTTTTTCCAATGCAGCTCCTCATTCAGTTGAGGAAAGTGTTATATTTTCCCACAAAGGAACAACTTGGATGTTATGCACTGGTATTGCATTGAAATGAAACCTATTCTGTAGGACATCGCAAGTGTCAAGATAATGACAATAAATGTGAATATGAAAGTTGAATAGATCTCCCTTAATACAAACCACAATGCACCACCAAAATATTTAACATAAAGAAGGACAATTGCATCAGTAAAAAGACTGATCAACTTCTCCATAGCAGCCTGTGTTATTCCACTAAAATATTTTATTGACTTCCAAAAATTACATAGCACTATTACTCATGTATTCACAAACACATCATCTGAAACCGCTTGTCCCATACAGGGTCATGGGGAGCTGGAGCCTAACTCAGCAACACAGGGCATTAAGGCTGGAGGGGGAGGGGACACACCCAGGATGGGACACCAGGCCATCACAAGGCACCCCAAGCAGGACTCGAACCCCAGGCCCACTGGAGAGCAGGGCCCGGTCAAACCTACTGTGGCACCACACCCCCACTTAATTTGCCTTAAAAAAGAAAGTTTAATGCAGAGATTTTGAAATGAAAATGTGTATTTCTCTACATCAGAAAGACTGCTAAGTTCACCCCCTTTGGCAAACACTGAAGTGACGACAGGACTGTTGATGTAGATTTAGTGAAGCTCCTCTTTAGCTGATCAATAAACCCATGCTGGATTCTCAGCGTTATCCATTCATCAGTGATGTTCACAAAATCCCACATTTCAGTGGTGGCTTCTGATCCTTTCTCTTACTTTAATTTCTACTAATTTCATTTCACTGGTCATGTGTGTGTGTGTGGTCATTGATCATAGATCATTGATCATTTTCTCCATCAGTAGTGGTCTCATTAGTTTCACGGTAAGTGTAGAGTAAACATAGGCCTACTATATATACTGTACTGTACAGTGATGTCTTGGTGCGATCTGGGCTTCACACCAGCAATGCCATTGTCACTGTTCTTCGCAGAAATTAAAAATGGTGAAATATCATATGAAGGAAAATGGATTTCTTTGCATGGATAAAGCTGAATGAAGCTGAAAGCTGAATGAACTTGGAACATGATTAGAGACAGCTCTCAGTGTACTTGACACACACCTTCTCTCTCAAATCTCACGACTAATTATAATGTAACGACCCGCGTTCGAGCGGGGAATGCGTTTATTGTGATTAGTTGCATTATGGGAAAGATGTAAATAAAGTGCAACCACTGGGGGGACTTAAGGGGAAATAGAGCGGTGTCCGTATTTGGCAAGTAGAAGGTGGAGAAAGTTTTGGAGGTGCTAGACAGGCTGGGATGGGGTTCTCGGACCGAGAGACCCATTTCCCCGTGTGTCGGTGTTTTAGTAAAACGTTCATTATGAACGCTGTTTGTGCCGCGTTTGTCTTTGCCCCATCCGAACCCAGAGCGCCACAGTATACATGGTATATGCTTACATATACAATTACATACACACATATATGCTCACAGTGTTACTATTAGCCACCTTGTTTTTATGAGTAATAAGAGTATTTTTTTATACAAACATCCATCATGGCATGTGCTACTATTGTTTAGTGTTATACGGCCGGTTACAGGAGACGTTACGCGGTGAGCCGGTTAGGTTATACGCGCTATGTATGTCGGTGTGCGCGTCAGCTGACAATCCACTGGAGAAATTCTGAATTTTGTACAGCTCTATCACCATCTAAATGCTTCTCGTACTACACTACAACTTCACTGCCGATTCTGCGTGTTCTTGCTTTTGGTGCAAAGCACAGCTGACGAATCCTAAACGGCATGATCTGTTTCTCTGAAAGTGTTAAACACGCCTCGTCCGTCCTGTCCCTTAAGACACTCCCCTTAACGTGAGGTAACCAGCTGCGACGGACAGCCGGATAAACAAGGGCGCCCCGACACGGAACGAGTGTTTTCGACTCGTTTCTAAAAGCACTTTTCCTGACTGACACGGCGCGGAACGGGGCGGATAAATCAATGTGCGTGACGACGCGGCGGCGCTCGGGCGAGGAGTGCGCGCGCCATGGACGTGTTCAGCAGGCTTACGGCGCTCTTCCAACAGGCGCTCGAGGCGGTGAGTGGTGGGGCTGCGCTCGCGCTCGCGTTCTCGTGGCGAGGCGAGGCGAGGCGAGGCCTACTCTGTACTGCCTGCGCGCTGCGCTCCGGTGTAGCTGTTCGCTCATTTTCATATTGAACCTGACCTTTGATTCGAATAAACCAGGCGGAGGAAGTGTGGGCATGGCCGGTTAGCTCCACCGCCGCCGCCACCACTCTTCTTCGGCGTGGAACTTAGAACAGGTTGGTCCGGCTTGTTTACAGGAGGAGGAGGAGGGCGCTCGTACCTCGTCGCGCTCGCGCTCACTCTCCGTGTCCGTGTGTTTCACCCGACTTGAACCGCTGACACGTCGTCAGAGTTAGCGACGGCGTGGATTCGTGTTTATCTAGTGCATTACCAACACTTGGGGCAGAACGAGAACGCAGCTGTGTGCTGCACATAAGTGCGTGCAGCTATGAACATCCCCTTAAGTTAAATGATAAACACCGCGCGCTGAGGCAACATTGCTGGCTCGAGCCATCAGCTCAAACTCGACTCGAGTGTCGCACGAACGGACCACTGGCTGAAACAAGTTGCGTACAAATGACCTCCCTCCACATGCCATGGTGCGCAATGCCCCCACACAGCAGGTGCAATAATGTTTATGACTCCCATTGTAGTCTGAAGTTGCCCGGTGTGCTGTTGTGTCCGTGACCCAGGTACTTACCCTGAATGAGGTAAATGCAGTAAGAATACCCTGCTATAAAAAGGGTAAACAAGAGTAAGAGTGTGGTATCAGCCAAATAATCAACATTACACACACACACATTTTCTGAACTGCTTGTTTTAATATAATAATAAACTTTATAGTGCTTTTAAAAGCAGCTTTTCAGAGTCCTTCACAGTAAAAAGATGTATATCGTACTATAATAAATTACTGTTGCAAAAGACCAGCAGAATTAAAACAGGAAAATAATTTAAAGGATTATACAGGTAACAGACAAGTAAATGGGGTGACACAGCGAGTAGCGCTGCTGTCTCACAGTGTCTGGGTGGTGCGAGAGGACATGGGTTCAGTACCCACTGAGTCTGTGTGGAGTTTCCATGTTCTTCCCGTGCCTGCGTGGGTTTCCTCCGGGTGCTCTGGTTTCCTCCCACAGTCCAAAGACATGCTCTTCAGGTTCCCCCACAGTGTGTGAGTGACAGAGAGTGTGTTCCACTGATGTATGGATGAGTGACCCAGTGTAAGTAGTGTATTTAACAGTGTAAGTCACCGTGGTGAATAAGGTGTGTGGGCTGATAACACTACGTAGAGCTCATTGGAAGTCGCTTTGGAGAAAAAGTGTCAGCGATTCTGAACATGTGGGACTTAGTAGTGGATTTAAAGGGGCCCAGAGGAGAATATTTTTTTTTGGGTGGGAAAATTCCACAGTTCGGGGTGTAACAGGAGGAAGAGGCCTGAACCCACAGACTGTAGGTGAGCTTAAGGAACAGCTAAGAGATCAGAGTTAGATGAAGGACAATTGCAAGGTGGGGAAGAAACTGATAGAAGGTTGGGGAGCGCTCTAAAGCTTTTTATATGAGGTAAGCGTGAACATTCTAATTTCAACTCGAAACCTTACAGGAAGCTGGTGCACGGACTCTTAAGCAGGTGTGAAATTGTACAATAACGTCACCACCTCTGACCAGTTATCATCGCTTTGCATCTATTTCAGAGGGAGCCATCAGTAAATTTACTGGAGTCCTTTGTGGAACACTGGAAGGGGATAACCAATTATTACATCGAGAGCACAGGTGAGCAAAGACGCACTTTAATTTCTTAAAAGTTAATGTCTCCCTTACCTTCTCCATTTGTGGAAGTCGGAGTCACAAAGTGCCTTCTGTTGTCTTTTCCATCTCATCATAAGTGTTCGGTGTAAGTAATGGACAGAAGTACCACATTGCTTCTGCTGGACAGCATCTTTATAAATAACCTTTTGTTAATGAGCCGTTATTAAACGTGTTTACCGTCATGGTGGGTGTAAATTTGGGCTGTTCTGGAGACGGATTTGAAAGCCTGCGTGTCTATGAGCGGAGGCCTCAGCACCTTTCAACAGAATTAAAAGTGATTGTAGAATACGCTTAACCGGTGTACTGTAACTCGGATCAAGTCCGAAGCAGCTGTCGCGAAAAAACGCGCAGCTTACGAAAAGATCTGCTCTGCACCTTTTGTGATGCAGCTTGACCCCGGAGAGAGGCGCCGTGTCCGCTTGGCTGAATTCGAAGACGCGCGGAGCCCTGTTCTGGTCGTGTTTTTGCATGTGCTGACTGTGTAACTCTTAGGTGGTCGGAGGTGTCCTGTCCGTCTTTAAAACCCAGCTTCCGAAGTGCAGGTGTGCTTAGCTGCCTTGCGTTCCTAGATGACACGATTCCTGCGAGAGACACCGATATCCCCTGGAGGCTGAGGCAGATGCTGGACATCTTGGTGTATGAGGAGCGGCAGCAGGAGTCGGAAGAGACGGGCCCTTGCATGGAATACCTCCTACAGCACAAAATTCTGGAGACCCTCTGCACTTTAGCCAAAGCACAGGTACAGACACCTGAGGCAGAGAACACACACGCACACCCCATTTTCATGTTGATTTTTTTTCAGTGAATTTAGCGTTGTCAAAGTTGGGTTGTGTGTCGACGCTTTGACAGGCGCTGCATGTTTCTCTTCCGGAATTATCTTCCACTTTTTTGTCAGGGAAACATGAAAATATTCACAAATCGCACAGAATTAACCAGCTGTGTAGTCCAGTGAATAGATTATGTTTGCAGTTTGTGATTATTGTTCTTTTGTTCAACACTACACAGTACCCCCCAGGGATGAACCAGCAAGTTCTTGCCTTCTTCTCCAAGCTCCTTGCACAAATCCAGCAGCCAGTGCTTCACATTATCAATGTTTACAGGCCAGTCCAGGTAGGGAATATGTTGCAACTGGGCCAAACGCCTCATCTACAGGTTTCTCGGAATTAGACTTAAATGTAAGCAAGCAAATTTATATCATCGGCGGATACTCTTATGTGCTATAATGCTAATTGTTGGCTTTTTTTGGCTTACTGAGCATGTACAGGTTCTGCTCCAGTTCTGACTCTTGCAGTGCTCCCCTGTGCCTTGTTTAAGCATTCTTTTCTCCTGCCTAATTGCAGAAAATGATTCGGCTCTGCGCACGGCCTGGGTCCCAGACGGAGAGAGAGGAGGCCCAGTTCCTTTTAGTCATTTGCTCCCGGCTGAAACAGGATCCCTACGTGCTCAGTTACATCTTGGAGGTACTTTGAGAATGCAGCCTCGGGAATTTGATGGGCTTCGGCCCGCACCCTGTAGCCTGTTTGTCGCACACCATATTACATTTTGTACATTCATTTGCATGTTGCGCACCCTGCATAACCTGTAGTGTAGTGGTTAGAGGTTTGAATCCCACTTCCAGCTGTAGTACCCTCAAGCAAGGTACTTACCCTAAAATTGCTCTAAAAATACCCAGTGGCATAAATGGGTAAATAGTTGTAAGTTGCTTTGGAGAAAAGCATCAGCTAAATGAAAAAAAAATGTAAATGTTGAGATCAAACCGAACTGGTGAGAGCAGAGACAGAAGCCTCTCCTAACTCTGAGTAGTGGTTTACTACAAACCAGTAGTACTGAGTCTGGTTGGAGGCAGCTAATAAGTGACTTCAAAGCGTCCGAAGCATACGCTGCTCAAGTGTTTCTCGGGGCTGTGGGAAAACAAGAAATATGTGGCATCTTTATGGAATATTTAACGTGATTCAATTTTTCCTTCTTTTCTCTAGGTGAAGAAGGCTATAGCCAGCAGTGACCCGAGCTCTACCTCAAGGGGCGATGTGGCACAGGTTGATGGTGGGACCTCCAGTGCAGGACAAGTGCCTTCTGGTCTCCAGCAGGAGAGCACAGCCTGTGAGATTGCGCAGGCGGGAGACCCAGACCAGCAGTCCCAGCATGTCTCTGATGACACGGACCTCATCCATGCCTTAGTAGCCTTAACAAGAAGCCAGGTGTGCACAGCCATGATGAGAAATGGCCAGAGCGCTGCTTAAGCATTGCACCATATGGTACAAGGGGAGAAACCAGATCAGGGAAATGCCATTCATTCCAGAAAGATGAAAGCGGTGGAGTAGCATGTGCAGCTTTGAGCGGAATGCTGTTGATTTCTCATTTGTACAGAAAAGCAGAGTTGCACTAAAGGCCCACGAGGGTCTCTTGCTGCTGGTGGCCTTGCCAGGCGAAGGGACGGCAGTGAGCCTGGCTGAGAACACGCGACTGTGTGAAATGGTGACCGAGAGACTGTGCGAGCTCTACAGCTTGATCCCTTCGTCTTTGGATCCTGCCGATATCTACGGCTTTCCCCAGATGGAGTGGAGGTGGGAGTCCGTGGAGGTGCACGGCTTTGTCTTAGTCTCTTCGTGAGAAGTGTGGCACCACAATATGACTGGGCAGAAACGGCAGCTTCTCGACTGAGCTGAGATTCTGCTGCGTTGAGCACTGTGCTGTGGACTGCAATGGAATACCTTGTTTATAGAGTAAAGTGGGGCCAAAATTAAGAGAAGGTATGAGAGACATTAAGTGGAAAGAAACGCCTTTTTGCCACAGTTTGTAATGTGGCACATTCCAGTTTAACTTTCTGATTTTAACCGAGGGACAATTCAGATTTACCACGTGAGTTTGGTGAGATGGATTGATGAGGCAGGGGGATGTGTGCGCTTTTAGGAGGTGGGAGGCCAGCCATGTAGCTCCTACACAGAGAATAGAAACAAGTTTAAGTGGTCCAATGAGGTACAGGTGGTCCCCAAGTTACGATGGTTTGGCTTACGATTTTTTCGACTTTACGATGGTAAGATGGCGATGAACATTCAGTAGAAACCGTACTTTGAATTTTGAAATCTGCTTCTTCCCCCCCCCCTCCCCTGCCCCGGGCAAGTGATATGCGGAGCGATGCTCTCTCGTGTTGTTGAGGAGTGGCAGCGATCCGTACCTCTGTCTGTCACGCAGTGGTGTGTATTAAATGCATTTTCAACTTATGATGGGTTTTGCTGAATGTAACCCCATCGTAAATCAGGGACCACCTGTAATATGGTGAATTAATGCCATCAGCTGGACCCCCAGTAACCTAAATTGCTAAGGTGAGATGTATTGTGTATTATGCTTTGTACTGGGGTACTACCTGGCTCAAACTAAGTCAGGGCCACTTGTGGACTGTGATTGTTTGACGTCTAGCACCGCTACCGGTTTGTCTTTGTCAAGATTTCTTTTCCATGTGTGCTACACAGTCACAGCACATGGCATCGGATTGCACTTCTAGAGAGTAGCTTCTGCACCATCTTTGCTTCAGTAAGAAGGACTTTCATTTTGAATGTTAGGATTTGAATAGAAATTCAGTTCATCACAAGAGATATTTTTGCCACTTGATATTAGGAATATAAATATACACTTAAGGCAGTATTATGTACACAGTTTCATTTCTGTGGCTTCCAGTCCAGTTGATTTTTTTTATCTTAACAGATCGATGAATAGTAGATAGTAGGTAGACCTTCATAAAACCATTAATATTCCTCATAACAATTCTTCTGAGCTTTATCAGACTGAATGTATGGTTTCTCAGTTACTATGTTCAGGTGAAAATTGCAGTAAATAGGAAACACTCTTACTTGTGTTTTGTAATCTACAGGGATATCGTGTTTTCTTTTCTCAGGACAGTAAGTCATCCTAGAATAGTTGCATACGTTTCATTTTTCATCCTGCTAACTTTGTACTGATTTCAGTGGAATACTGTTTTGATTTATGGCTGGTTTGAAATGTCTGAATCGCAAAGTTAGTACAGTACATACAATGATAACTGTTTATATATTTAAATTTTTAAAAGGTCCTTGTGTTTACTGTTGTGGTTGTTTATGCATGTACCCTTCTGGTTGTGCAGAACCCACTTTCCCCCCAAGTGCCAGGATGAGGATGCTTCATTTCCTGGCAGGGAACAGTTAGAGGACTTTCTTGTCTGGCTGGACTTTTGCAACCAGCTGGTGAAGGAGGCCCAAATGGTGAGTTGGACAGCCTCAGCATAAAGAACCTCTCCAAAACAACAGTTCAACCTCGCTCTCACTCCTCCGTTGGCTCGACCCAGTCTGATCTATTCTTCTGAATGTGAACCTTTGCCTTGACTGATCCTCACCTCGTGTTTATATGTTTCCATTGACTCTGAGAGATGAGAAAACTGGATGCTTGGGTTGTTGAGTCCATCTGATCACTGAGCTTGGCGTTTTGAGTGCAAGTGTTTCGTTGTCAAGTGAGGTAACGTTGTGAGCTGGTATACTGTTTTTGTTGATCTTTCCATTCTTCAAGACTTGGATCTGTTGACCTTTGCAGGTGCTGTCAGTCAAATTGGCAAAAGCCATTCACCACCAGTGGTTTGCAGCAGTCTTGCAACCTCAGCTACTCCAGATGTAAGTACCTGCAGTCACTGTGACTCCTGGGCTCTTTCCACCTGTGCATCTCATTGCTTCCCTGTTCCACAGGTCGGAGGCAGGTATGCTGTTGACTACAACCCTGCTGTCATGCATTGTGCGCCATGTGAGTGCCCCCACCCTGCTGGAGGAGCTCGTTCATTTCGTCCTTGGTGACCAGAGGGACCTCGAACACCGCGCAAGCCCTCAGACCTTCTCGCTGCGCCACCATCTCATTGAGCACTGCAACCACATCTCTGATGAGGTACAGCGTGGTGTCAGTCTGCCTGTTCACCAGTAGTATACCAGAACATTGTGTTCCGATTTAAACTTGCAGTGAAGCAGGTGACCACATTAGAATGACCAGATGAGGTGGGCAGCCACTGGTACATGGACCCCCCCAGAGGTTTATTTCTCCCCCCTTCTTTGCAGTTGAATTCCCCCCCCATAGCTTATTATTGTATAGTTATACATAACTGCTGCTACTTTGTGTTGCATCTCTGTATTTTATTCTGTACCGTATCCTGAACTTTCTTTAGTTTTCCATCACCTTGGTGAAAAGAGCTTTCTATAAAAGTTGAACTGAAACAAAATTCAAGTCTCAGGTCTGAAACACCCTTTCCTCTGAGATTTTAACAAAAATTATAAATGTTAATTGCGATACATCCTGCCCCGCACCCTACACTTTCAAAAGTTGAGGAGGCAGTGCGTATTATGTTTTCCGGAAATATCCTCCGGCGTGTTTGCACAGTTGTTCCTCATGGCTACACGTTTGGGAAGACGTGTTTCAGGTCGCTCTGAATTGCTCAGTGTGTGTGAGTGAACGTGCATGTGATTGTCCTTTAATCAACTGGCATCTCATGCAACAGCGATGACTATAGTACACTTTTCACTGCAAATGACTCTTGACTTGTCCACTTGTCCTTATTATGTCTTTAAACATGTTAAGTGAACTTTTTTTCTGAAAGAGTAAATAATAAAAGATTCATGAAAGAAGGAACTGCTCATGTAGACCAGAATCACACACACACACATTTTCAGAACCGCTTGTCCCAAACGGGGTCACGGGGGAACCGGAGCCTACCCGGTAACACAGGGCGTAAGGCCGGAGGGGGAGGGAACACACCCAGGACGGGACGCCAGTCCGCCGCAAGGCACCCCAAGCGGGACTTGAACCCCAGACCCACCGGAGAGCAAGACTGTGGTCCAACCCACTGCGCCACCGCGTAGACCAGAATGTTTAGTGAAAATAGATTATTTTGCATGTTTTATGTTTCATCTTATGTGTTATTTTAAATATGCCTTTTCATTGGCCTGTTAAGCGACTGTATTATGTAAACATTGTCACGGTGTGTGTGTGTGTGTGTGTGTGTGTGTGTGAGAGAGAGAGAGAGAAGGATGGACTGTCCATAGGAGTGGAGTCAAGAGCTGATGATGCTCTGCTCTGTCTTTCAGATAAGCATCGCCACACTGCGCTTCTTTGAGGAGCTCCTGCAGAAGTCCCATGAGCACATTCTGTTCAACCTGGTCCTGAGAAACCTGGCCCAACGGAACTACGTTGCACCCTCGCCGTCGGGCGGGTCCGGGGCCGAGGAGCGCCACCTAGCAGACACGGAGTTCTCGGAGGAGTCCGAGTGCGTTGCTGCCCTCATCCACTGTCCCTCCCTGTCATACAGACAGTGATAGTAATGTGTTAATACTCACTACCAACAGTCATCTGTGTTGAAAACACCTTTTGAGTTACCCTCACATTTGCTGAATTTGTAAGTATTTGTGTGTGTGGAAGAATGCTTTAAATATGCAATATTAAGTATGTTTACAGATTGGAAATAGTAGTGTCAGGAAATTTTTACAGGTTGCGGTACAGGGCGTGAGGTATACATGTGGGGTATGTTATGCCAGATGATTGTGTTTCCTGTATGTCTGAGCAGAGAGCTGGAAGAGGACCCCTTCTTCACCGACATGTATCTCGAGTCCGACTTTGAGCACTCGCGTCAACTTGCAGCTTTCCCAGAGCGGCGCTGTGAGCTGGGTCATCCCAGTGGGGAGACACAAGTGGCAAACATTGTGAACAGGTGCTTTTAGAGAGTTACCATGTAACTCCACACTCAGCAGGTCTTTGCGGCATCTGTGCTTGCATATTTTTGTGCAAAGGAAATTAAACTATTCGTTTTTCCTCTTTTATAATAATTTTATATTTCAGCAGTTCAGCATAAAATAGAAGATCCATTTTTAGGACCAGAATCATGTTCATAAATCCCCATGCTGGACCACTACACACACACTCTGCCTGTTTCACTGTGTGCGCTGTTTTGTTTCGCTGTAACTTTCATTTTTTTCACGTTGTTAAGCGCGCTCAGCTAATTCTTATGATGTATAAAACACCTTTTATAACTGTTTTGAGATGTAAACCTTGCACATGTTTGTCACACAAATGTATAGATTTTAAGATGATGAGATTTGTTTGTCTCTGTTTTACTTTCCAGTTTCCTTTGCTTAGTTCCACAAGAAGCAAAAACATCTCAGTATGTCAAGGGAGCAGGATATGAAACTTACATACACGATGCCCACAAATTGGTGAGTGTCAGACTGAAAGTCCTCTTGTTTAATTGGATGTTCTCTATTTAGCATCAGAATATAAACCTGATTGTGTCTCCCACTGGTACCTCTCCAGTATAAAGAGTGTAAGGCCTTATCCTTGGAGTGGGGGTGGCCGCAGTTTCCCGAGCCCCTGGCACCACTTCCTGTGAACTCTGATTTCTTTGAAGGCCACTTCCTACAAGTGCTGTTTGACAGAATCGCACACATCTTGGAGCAGGTAATCCAGGGTAGAGATTGTGTAACATTAGAGCACAAGCGTGAGGGTCTCTGCTAAAACACACTCTTCCTTTTGCACCAGCCCTACGAGCTGAACCTGCAGGTGACCTCAGTGCTGTCTCGGCTCGCTGCCTTTCCCCACCCCCACCTGCACGAGTACTTGCTGGACCCCTACATCAGCCTGGCCCCGAGAAGCCGCTCACTCTTCTCTGTACTTGTCAGGGTGAGCTCCTTCCCTCCACCTTCTGCCCATATTTATTTTGTTTATCAACCAGTATTTAGACGATCTCATTGTCCAGCTTGACTTACAATGCCACTTGGACTGCAGAAAAATCCCTGCAGTCATTCACCCAACTGTACAGCACAGCAGTGTAACATGCATTCCCTCACACATGTTCGCTGTGGGCAATTTTAGATTTCCTAATTTATGTGAAACGCATCATTTGACTGGCGGAGGAAAGCCACAGAAACGCAGGGAGAACGGACAAGCTTATAGGAGTTCCAGCCCATGTCTGAATACACAGACCATGCACTGTGAGGCACTAGCGGTACCCGCTGAGCCACCAGGCACGTTTACATCTTTTAACGTTACCCTTCTGCACACACAAGTTCCCCTGTAGGTCTCACAGAGCTTATGTTTCAGTTCTGGGATTTTCATTCATGCTACTCTTCCTAAAAGCCATTGTTTCCAGATGAGAAACCTTTTTCAGCGGTGCTTGTTTAAGAGGGACGTTTGTCTTCTCTGAATCCTTCCTCCTGTTTCCTGTTGGCTGCTGTCTGTTGGTTTCCAAAATGTCATCCGTTTTGGGTTTATCCCTGACCCAGTACGGTTAGTGCCGATACATTTTATTTTTCCCTATCATGGTTCCAGATGTCTGTTTCTCACTCCCTGTAGGTAATAGGAGATTTGATGCAGAGGATCCAGCACATCCCGAACTTCACCGAGAAGCTTGTGCACATTCGGAAGCAGCTGATGGGGCTGGAGTCTGAGTCAGCGTAAGAGACGAACCATAATGTTGCCAGATATTCTGGCTCGCGTGCGTTTTCATGCCAACGTAGCTGAACAGATTGTGGGAAATGGGTAAGGCGGTGGTTGTAAATTCACATCGTCGCATTCGTAGTTCAGATGTCAAGGAAGTGTTCAAATCATGGGGTGGTATGCTTGGCTCAGGCACGTAATCTTGAATGCTCCTGCGGAATAGTCAGTTGTAGCAATGGCCAAATTGTCCGTTGTAAATTTTCATTGCGTTGGTAGAAGTTCTGACACATCAGGACGCTGCTGCGCATGAGATGATTGTACTGCTACATGTTCCATAACTGTCATGTTTTGAACTTGCAGAATGGATCACGTGGCCCTGTTGAAAGGGGTTATAGTCCTGGAAGAGTTCTGTAAGGAACTGGCTGCGGTCGTGTTTGTCAAACATCCTGTGGAAGAGTGCTGACACTCTGTCCTATGGGCCTTGCTGACACTGAAACGTCGTAAACCAAGGGAGTGAATTCGGTGGCCCGACCAGTGACACCGGTAAAGAGGACTGCTGTTTCAGCTGGTGTCACGGGTACACAAGCCAGCAGTCATGATTTCATCGTTTCTTACAGGTGACAACTCAGCTTGAGTTCCTGGACAAAGTGCTTCTGAAAGCTTTAAAAGAGTGATGTCATTGCACATTTTTTGGTACAGATTTATGGGACAGAAAAGACTTCACTGGTGTGAATTAAAAGATTTTCTGTTTATGTGACCTAGTTTTTAGTAGTCTTGCATATGATAATCCATACAGATCACATTTTATCTTTATTTATCTTTTCTATTTATTTAAAAAAAATTCCTACATTCTTATGGCAGTCAGGTCATGTTTATATTGGGTCAAATGTTGTGGGGGAAGAAATAATGTGTACAGATATCAAAGTATTTTGCATGCATCTGAGTAAATGATTGTCCTTATGTTTTTATTTTGGGAAAGCTGATTTGAATGCTGGTTAAAGTGTGGTTCTGTTCTGCTCTCCACTGAATACTTAATTATATACAGTATATATAGTTTCTTGTGTTTAAACATTAAATTCCAAGTTTTTTTTTTTTTTTCCTTGACTAAATGTGAAATGGATTAATCAGAAAAACACTGCAATGCTAAGTATTTTTCTGCTGCTTAAAGGTAGTAGCTGGTACAAGTTTTGTTTTTGTCATGTCCTAGGAAACCCTTTAATTTTCTCATTCATTGGTGCACAGTAACGTGAGGTCGGATTAGTGTGATCATATCAATAGGGTCCTTATCTGAATAATGTGTTTGATAGTGGAACAGCGCTGATTTGTCAGTTACATTATTGATTGTGCCCTTGAGAATCATAAGATGTGTGAAATAAAAACTAGGTCCTCGATGCAGAATTGACTGAAAAGCAAAAACTACCAATAATCAGAGTACCACAAACCAACCCAATGGAAAAGCGCTCTTGTGAGTAAAGCTGAGGTTCTCTGGCCCCAGAGGTAAGTGGATCTGTCACATTTGTGAATGGATCCTTGAGGTATTTGCATCTTGTGGAATTGTTTCACTTTTTAAACTTTTGTAGAAGCTACCTTAATCTTTAATGCTTTCAGTCTACACTGAAGGTAATGCAGGTGGTTCTAGAAATACGAGCAGATTGAAAGTCTTCCTAAAAACATATTTATTCATTTAGCTGATGCTTTTCTCCAAAGCGACTTACCTGTATAAATGGGTAAATAACTGCAATTTTACTGGAGCAATTACGGGTCAACACCTTGCTTGAGGGTATTGAAACTAGAGTGGGGATTTGAACCTGTGACCTTTGGGTCCAAAAGAAGCAGTGCTAACCGCTACACTACCAGTTGCCCTGGTATGTTGTGTAGTTTTGTGTTTGTACTGTATATTAATTTTAATAAAGTAAATATTGAACATTTTAATATGGTATGAATTATTTTGGTGCAAATATTGAAAATCTTCAATAAAAATTTAAAATATGTAGGACACTATGCTATTCCACATGTGCGTTGTGTACCTGAATGCATCCCTTACGTAATATTCAGTTACTCTATGCATGTCCCTCTATATAGCAGATTGTGTCACATCTATATAAAATGTCAGCATTTTCTTTGGACAGTCTTTTCAAAAACAATTTGTCACTGTGAAAACGTCAAAGCCACCAAGTCGAGTCTCCACTTAACATCAGTCTGCATCCTAGAATAGCATCATCCTGTAAAAATAATCCCATTAAACAAGAGTCTGTAGACCGAAAAGAAAGCGCTGGATTCTGTGGCCGTGGAAGGCGACGGCTGAGAATATTCCTGTCGGCACCTTCTCCTGCACTGAGATGGGGGAGCGAGGGGTGAGTGTGAGCAGTGGTAAATGCCACTACGGCTTGCGATGCACTACGCGTCGTGATTTTGGGTCCTTGTTCAAAAAAAACTACGTACCGGAATAACAGACCCAGACGACAGTCTCTGCTCAATTTTCTCTCTCGCTTGAGGACTGTCTACCTTGTGCCAGCGGAACTTGGGGTTCTCTACAAACGGAGGCTGGCTAGCGTCGTCGCCCAGCACGCTCTGCTCCACGGACACCAGCGTGTTGAAACACACCCCGTCCGTCTTGCCAGGGCTCCTTCCGTTGTGCTGCACTCCCAGGATGCCCCAGGTTTTCAGACGGAGCTTGCGAAAGGAAGAGGGCATGCACTCTCGCATCAACCTTTGGGTGGTCCACGTGAGGGCAAGGGCCCTGTCGGACACGGCGACGGGGAGGCGGGGGTCCTCTTCTTCACCGCTCGACAGGACCCAAAGCTCTCCGCCGGGGCTGCTGAAGGTGAGGAGCAGCCTCTGGCACACGGTGTGGCACGGCACGTCTATGGGCAAGGCTGGGGGAAACCAGGGCTTCTTCACGTATTTGAAGCCAGCATCAATGAGACAAAGGATGTCCCGTCCCCTCAGGGGAAGGGGACTCTCCCGGTCCCACCATTTAGCCTGAAGGGACTCGCTGTCAGCTTCTGCCTCCGTCTTCAGAGAACCTCCTGGAGGGAGAGAGAAGAGAAGGTGAAGAGCCGTAGCCCGTCTTACAAAAGCATGTCGAGTCACTCCTGAGATGCTCCCGTTCGACGGCACGAGGAGTTCTTATTCATTTATTAGTAGTAAAAGGTTGAATTAATACAGATTACATTTCATGTGTAATAACTTTCCATTATGTGATTTTTAATATATCTTAGCACAATTAGGTGTCAGTTTTGCAGCTCAGGAACACAATTTTTTACCATTGAAAGTAACAGTAATACTTTCTCATCTATGAGAATTCACCTTATTCATACTTGAAAAACCCTTCATTACTTTAAGGAGAGGGAAGACCGTGCTGAAGTACAGATGCATCAGTAGGAAGAAATACATATTGCACTTTAAAGGAGTGTAAACAAGCACCGCTGAAACACCCCAGTGGTGTGATCACTCCTCATAGAGCCTCACGGGGAGCTGTTGGAGCGGCACAGCGCTACAGCGGACCAGTCTTTCGCCGAATGCGTTCTTCTCTTCGCCCCGGTACCGTACGCAAGGTGAGAACCGTTGTCCGCGAGGGTTAGGAATACGAGTGCTCCTCTCTGCATGCTTTCTCCAAAGATCATACATACATGCATGCATAAATTATATTCATTAGGGGAATCTTGTATCCGAACAGACTTTTTATCTTACTATCGCAATTCGGATTAAATACCTCACTCGGACACTGCTAGAGTCGCGTCTCAGCTTGAACCAACAACCTTCAGGTGTCTGCCACCCGCTGTTCCTTAGGAGAAAGCAAAGACGACGTGAGAGGATATGAAGCCAACCTGTCTCTTCTGCCAGAAGAACAAATCTGATCCACTGGGGGCCCTGCTCTTCGACCAGTAGCAAGGTGATTGGCTGGCAGTCCAGTCCAGCCTCCTCCTTCACCTCTCTCCTCATGGCCTCCACGATGCTCTCGGACCTCTCCATGCGGCCTGCGGGCAGGTACCAGCGGCCATGGCACTCCAGCTTGGCTTCCTGCACCATTAGCACTTCATTCTGCAAACGCAAGTGACGAGAGAGAGAGCATTGACGTTCCCATTTACTCATTTAACCGATACTTTTCTACAAAGTGACTTATAATGTTAAGGTTACAATTATTTCACGTAAGTTATAAATCCGTTAATTATTTACATTTATACAGCTGTGTAATTTTACTGGACCCATTTAAGGCAAGTACCTTGCTTAAGGGTACTACAACTGGAGGTGGGAATCGAACCTGCAACCTTTTCGGTGCAGAGGCAGCTCTAAGCACTACGCTACCAGTGCAATGCAGAACCATTATTTTCACATTAAGTTCCTTAGCATAAATTTTTAACAAAACAATTTGTAATTTAATTCTTCTGGAATATGTCCTGGTGGAACAATGATCTACTGCAAGAAAGGGTTCAACGGCACTACTCTCCCTGAAGGGTTAAACCACATCTTTTTTGGCTGAAAGCAGTTTCTTAAGTTACCTACAAACAGCTCTTGTTGCAAAGTCTGAAACGTTACTGAAGGCATTCGAAAACTGTATTAACCTGTTATAGAGGTATTATCATAGTATATTTGATTATAAGGTGCCAGCTTGAAAAGAAGTCATTTAAACTACTGTATTTCCATTTAAAAAGCAACTTGAAAGTTTAAAAAAAAAAAAAAAACCAGTTACTGAATGCTGCATCTCTCTGATTTATTTTTTATCTACATACATAACTGGACAGCCAAAGGTGCTTTAAAGACATTTCAGGGTTTCATAGTAAAAATACTGTACAGGCAATGATGTACAAGTGCGACACACCAGTACTGGTCACCGTGCTGCAAGCTCTCGCAATTCTTCACATTGTTTCAAATAAAGCAAATACAGTAATGTGTCACGATATAGGCTCTGCAGGGCAGGGACGTGTTTCTGTCCAAAGTCAGATACGTGGCAGCTCCATCAGACCGTGCAGCAGCCTTTTCCCTCAAGCTGTCAGGATCCGGAACTCTCTACCACCTTTAAGATCCCCGACTTTGAACTCCGACCCCTGTACCCACACCCACACCCACACCCACCATCCAGAATGACCGTCTTTTTTATGCCACTGACTGTTCTGCTGACACCTTTTTTAATACCTTATTTAATTTATGAGGAAGGTGATCAGGAATCGTCAATATTCGGATAAACCTTTAAGCGGCTCCTGGTGTGATGAACATTGGTTCATAAGGTGGAAAGAAACTCCACTTAAGAATCACGCGTCTGCATCTAAGTTTTTCTTTCTCCTGATGTGATGCACACATTGTATTTTCTATGACATGTATGACATATATGATGTCGCTTTGGAGAAAAGCATCTGCTAAATGAATAAATGTTAATATAAATTTGTTTTATACAGATATTCTATACATAAAACATTTTTGCACCACTTCCTGTACAATCTTAACATTTCTATTTATTTATTAGACGGAACATATCGCTGCACTTGATCCCAGAGTGTTCTTAGTTTTGTAGTTTACGTATTATATTGTATTTAAATGATTTATATAGTATAGAAGTATTACTAGCATGGTGTAGTAGTAATAGGGAACTGTATGTTGTCCTCTATGTTCACACCACGGTTCAGGAGAAACGCTATTTCACTCCTGTGTATGTCGTAGACATATTGTGGGAATCACCATAAAGTTGACTTTAAGGACTTCTGCTACTCTTAAATAAGGGGTGTGGTGGCGCAGTGGGCTTGGCCAGGTCCTGCTCTCTGGTGGGTCGGGGGTTCGAGTCCCGCTTGGGGTGCCTTGCGACGGACTGGCGTCCCGTCCTGGGTGTGTCCCCTCCCCCTCCGGCCTTATGCCCTGTGTTGCCGGGTTAGGCTCCGGTTCACCGCGACCCCGTTCAGGACAAGTGGCTTCAGCAAGTGTGTGTGTATTCTTAAATATAAGAATAACACATTTCTCCACAATGACACACCATTTGGTGTACAATACACCCAACTGCACTCAACAACAAAGTACTTCACACCCAGAGACAACTGTCAAAGCACAGCCTGTATGTCTAATATGACCCGGGATGGAGCGCACGGTCGGGGGCTGCCCGTACAAACGAGACTCAACGTGATTTCATCTGTTTCACCTACTAACTTCAACAGACATGCAACGCATTCCGAATTAGAACATCCTGTTTAAAAAGGCAATGCGCAAAAAAGCACTTTATGCCAGTTGCAACTGCAAATCTGAAAAACAAAGATCTGCGTATCTGCGTTCACGTTAAAAAAACGATCGCCGATATGCAGTGTCCCTGCAGGCCTGGAAATATTTAGTGTCTTTACTGCCACACAGATCTTTTCGATAAGCTGTAAGTTGTATAAGCAGCGTAGACAGCCAGCTGCTATGTGATCCATGGGTGAATCCACCCCACTCTTAATTACCTGCACTGAATTAATCTTGTAACCATACATACTACAGCCGTAATCCGGAGCCTTGCTGGCACGGGCACCTTTTCATTGAAAATGACGGCGCAGACGATGTAGCACACGGTTTTCTTCAAGACCACGGGCTGCACCGTCTCGGGCAAGGAGTCAAAGTGCTCCGTCTGCAGCCCACCTCCATCCAGCATCGTCTGCAGAGCATCCTCCACAGACATGGTCTCCCTGGGGGGGGGGGCGAAAGCATTCACCGTTTGAAAACGCACTCTCTGCATCTTCCATTATTATTACTATTATTATTCAGCTCAGTGCGAGGGGACTTGCAATGTTTGTAGAGAAGCTCAGAAGCTCACAGGACAACGGTGATGTGATGGGGCTCCAGGACCACATGGGCTGTGTGCACCAAGGGGTCCAGCTGCACTGGAGAGCCTTTCACTGCTGTGTGTGTGTGCGCGCAGTGTGCCTTCAGTACACAAAATTCCAACGTAACATGTATGCATGATGATGCAAGTACCATTTCCATTGCACAATTAAATGGCCTGTACTGAGCAGTTGTGTCTGTGTGTGTTTAATGGTGTAACAGCTCCGTTCCCATTGCACCATGACATATATATATCTGGTTTCTCGGAGCAATGACGTGCGCAAAAGAGACCAGTTCCTCAGGTTATGTGGGGTTGATCGCTCCATCGGTTCGCACATGATGATCGTAGATACAGATCTACCAACCTTCCCGAACGCGCCGCGTTCCCTGCCGACATTGATTGGCGAGAGCGCGCAGCGACGGGTCTCCGGATCCGACGTCCACTGCTGGAGCCGCACGGCAAGGGAGCGCCTGCAAATTACACGCCTGCCGACGAAACGAAATGTCAGCCTTCTCCAGCCTGGCTGCGTTTGTTTTCGTTTTTCGGACCGTGTTAACTCAGTTGTGTTCACCTTTTTTACAGTGTGTGTATGCACACATACATAATATATACATTTACATTTATTAATTTAGCAGACGCTTTGTTTGTTTGTCCAAAGCGACGTACATCTCAGCAAAAGTACAATTTATGCATTACATTGACTCTGAGAAGGAGACATGTGACATACTGCTGCGGACATGAAGCAAACCTACTTTGTTCCCTAGCACTTGCTGCACCGAGGTTCATAGTACATAATAAAACCTAATATACATGCATGCACATACATAGTCATAGAAATAGAAGATAATTGATTGCATTGTTTTCATTACATAACACTGAATGAATGTCAATGCCCCGTCTATACATAAAAAACCTGGTATCTAACTGCAAACATTCAACGAGCATTTATTCACTCACGACCGCGTGTCTTAAAAAAAAAAAAAGTGTACTTCCTTGTCAGCATGCATCTTACCGCAACAGTACAGTGCCAATATGTACGTCATCTTGGAAGACCCCAAACTGGGATTAAAGGGAGGCTTCCGTTTGCTCACCGCGCATGCTCGGTGGATCTTGCTTTTTAGAACAGTCGATCCAACCTGTACGTCATTTTTCCTCGGCGGAGGAGTTAAAGGGATATTCCGCTTAACGCTCAGCGCATGCTCAGTCTATCGTGTGTTTTTCAACCAGATTATATTGCCAACAAAAAGTACACTTAGATAAAAGTCACGTAAGACAAGAACCCTATATATTACCATATTCATGTTTAAGAACTTGTACATTTCCTTGATTTATACTTTTCAGTTTTAATAGAGCAGTAGTATTGAACTTCTATTAGTGCTGGAAAGAAACTCTGGAAATTTGGATTTTTTTCCTTAGCCCTTTTTAATAAAAAATTTCAGTATCTGTAGCAGATGCGTGCATTTCTGTTGAAACCTATCACACCTTAAATAAAGTGTAAAACTGTAATAAAATGTATTTTTCCAAATTAATTTGACGGACCCCAGCATACCAAACCCAAAACATATATATACATACAGAGCGTAAGAGACACACCCAGGACGGGATCTAGGCAAGGCACCCCAAGCGGGACTCGAACCCCACACCTATCAGAGAGCAGGACCCCTTTCAACCCACTGCGCCACCGCGCTCCGCCCAAAATCTGGCGCAAATTTAATAAAAGAGTCAATGTTTTCATCCCAAACAGAAGGTTTTATAAGCATGCTTTCTGTAAAACCTGCTTTACAGAATAAATTATGAAATATTTAGGAAAATACTAATCTAATCGTGCTATCAATACAGTACTTTTTTTAAAATTTTGCTTCCCAAATTGCCCCTCATCAAATACAGGGAAACAAAAAAAAATTGCCATAAGTGTTATTACAAAGGGGGGTGCGGTGGCGCAGTGGGTTGGACCGGGTCCTGCTCTCTGGTAGGTCTGGGGTTCGAGTGCCGCTTGGGGTGCCTTGCAACGGACTGGCGTCCCGTCCTGGGTGTGTCCCCTCCCCCTCCGGCCTTACGCCCTCTGTTGCCAGGTTAGGCTCTGGCTCCCCGTGACCCTGAATGGGACAAGCGGTTCTGAAAATGTGTGTTATTACACGGAAAGTTCATTATATCAGAATTGATTATTGATTCAAATAATGAGGATGGGGTTCATAACTAACAACTGAATGCCCCTTTCCTACAGTTGGCGCTACTATGAATAGCAAAAAAAAAAGCCATACGTATTTTTAAAAATCCCAGAGTTATTCTTCAACATGTCAGATGATATTCAGAATGCTGAACGTTCATTGTAGCAGTGAAGTGAACGGAACAAACGGAAAACGAACGGTTCCTCACTGCTGTGGAAAACGGTAGATCCGCTGTACTGTACAGGAGACACGAGTAGACACGGCACCGCATGTTCCTCCAATACCGCTAGTCACAAAAAACAATAAGATGAAATAAAAAATATTGTGGCGCACAGCGCCGTGGGTTTGGATGGATCGAATAAGGACGCAGAGGCAGCGTTCATCTCGAACAATTTATTTGAACACCGGCACCAGGGAAATAATGCTCTCGGTCCGAGGACCGTTTCTTCCAAGACCTGCCAGTCTAGCCAGCCTTGTCAATCTCCGTAGCGCCGCCAGACTCTCTTCTCGTTTGCCCCCTGGCAGACGCTTTCACCCCCTTATATTCCCCGTACGTCATCAAACGCCAACCAATTACAACAAACACATTTCCCGCTCAAACTCAGTAACGCGGGTCGTTACATAGAGCCCCCGTCAAAAAGAATAGCGGCGTCCCCGCTGCTGCCTGCCCCACAGATGTCCCAGCTTCGTGGTCGGGGGTGAAAACCCCTCTTCCGTCTCGGGTCGTCTTGCCGCTCGGCCATTTTTCGGCGGAGGACCCGAGCAAGCCGCCCTGCTTGTCGCGACGCTCGGGAGACCGGCTCCCTGCGCAGCCTTCCTGCATGCGCGTTTTCTTTGGAAAGCTCGCTGGGGCGCCAGGCAGGCTGGGCGCTTTTCCCATGATGAAGCGGCGAAGTCTCGCTCCGCGGGCAAATTCGCGTTGGCGGGTTCCCTCAGCTCCGCCACGGAATCCTGCCCGTCCACAGACGACGGGGCACGACGCTCCTCCGCGACGTCCAGCACGTCATCCGACCTCCCCGAGAAAGCGTCGCTCTGCGCGGGGCGACTTTGTACAGCAGCCGCTCACCGGCGGTCCGCTGCCTCTTCCTGCCTCTCATACCGTGGGCGCAGAGAGACCCGACTCGACCTGCTCGCCCCTCCAGCGGCACCTTGCAGCTCTTCTCCGCCACAGCGTGCGCTTCCCCGGGGTCCACTTGGACATCCGTGCTTCACAACAGCTCCCCCCCGCCTCGACCGCCACCTTCGCAGGCTCTTTTTTCACCGGACGTCGTTCTTCCGTCCCGCTTGCTTTCTTTTTCGCGCAAATTTCTCCTTCCTCGTCTTCGGTGTTCAGTTGCTCCCGAATCCAGCCTCTCATGGTCCTGCCCCATCCCACTGCTAACACCAATGTGGCGCACAGCGCCGTGGGTTTGGATAGGTCGAATAAGGACGCAGAGGCAGCGTTCATCTCGAACGATTTATTCGAACACCGGCACCAGGGAAATAATGCTCTCGGTCCGAGGACCCCGTTTCTTCCGAGACCTGCCAGCCTTGCCAATCTCCGCAGCGCCGCGAGACTCTCTTCTCTTTTGCCCTCTGGCAGCCGCTTTCACCCCCTTATATTTCCCTACGTCACCAAACGCCAACCAATTACAATGAACACATTTCCCGCTCAAACACAGCAACGCAGGTTGTTACAATATAAAGCGCATAATACGTCGAAAAAGTTCTGGTTTTGCTACATTTGTAGTAAAATACATCTTGGTTGGTCGAGCGACGTATCTGTGAGATTAACCACGTGTTCATGTCCTATTCTTGTCTACATTTGAAGAAAGCTCTTTGGACGATGCCATCGTCTCCACATTGTCAATTGCACAAATAAATATACAGCATTTCAAATTGCACTTCTGCTTCGTGCTCGCGTGTGTTTGGAACCCTGTTCCACGGTGACTGTTTTTCTTTCTGTATATTGTTATTGCCTTGTCCAATATCGTTAAAGTGTGTCTCTTGCCTGGCGCCATACGACCGATTCCAGTATGCTTATACTTGTAATAACGCAACTAGAAGGCGCCAAGACCACAAACGAAGAACGAAATACTCGCAGCATCGCATCACTCGAGACCTTCTGCACTCCGCTTCCTTCACTGCGCATGCTCAAGTGGTCTGCTCTTTCCCAAGTTCCAATCAGTATGTGATCCACGAAGAGCGAAATGGTTACGGGATACTCCGCTTTATCCACCGCGCATGCGCAGTTCACTTTATTCTTGTGGAGTTGAGTCACGTTCGAGACTTGGCTGTGCGACACCTGGCACTTCCCAGGTGGCGACAGTTTGGCAGAGAAGCATAATAGTTTATTATAGGGTTAAAATCTCATGCTGGCGTCTCATACAGATCCCGCGCTCGAGGAGAAAGTAGTTAAAGAGGAAAATTCAGTAGCTCCACTATAATGACACAGATTATCCACCGACTCGGAGGCTCACGTAGAAAGTGTCGTTATGCTGAGGAGGCGCCGCCTGACTGAGGGAGATCGAAGTGAACAAAGTCCTTGTCCCGTTGCGCGCGCGCGCCGAGTCCCCGCGAACATTAGACACATGACATGGCCGTCACTTCAGTTCGGCGCGGCTTGTGGCTCCTCAGCCTCTTCGCCGTGCTTCTGGGACTCGGCTGCGCGAGTGAGAGTAAGTACGATGTAGGGAACCTGTGACTTCTTAACATTGATTGTGGGGAGCGAGAAACACGCGGTGTGAAAACAGAGACAGGTGCCGAGACAACTCGCCCGCGAGGCACCCGGCGTCCCGACCTGCGCTCAACTACTGCTTTCAACAGTTATTGGCGTTTATTAAAAGTTACAACAAACTGTGGCTGAAAAAAAAAAGAAGCATAACGCAAAGCCGACCTGTTTAGAAACCTTTCTTTGGTGACTAAACACACCAGCGCCGCGGCGAGTGTCAGACTCCAAGGCGGGAAGCGATGTGAAAATACCGTCCGCGCGGGACACGGCACGCGCGCACACAGACCACACACACACACACAGCGCTCTCACCTAATGTTGCGCAGAAATAGTTCAGGCAAAGAAAGTCTTTGTAGTCCATTTTTGTCGTTTAAATGCGGTTGCTTTTCTTTGGTTACACACACACAGGTTAGGTAGCTAAACCGTCAGTGTTTCCTCAGATTTACTCGATAAAGAAAACGGAGTGAAGCTGCGGGGAGATCACACAGGTAAATCACGTAGGTGCTGCCGCACACGGTCCAGCAGCTGTCATTTTATTCCGAACCTCGAAGTGACTTTTTTGGTGAGGCGCTATTTCCAGTAATTTAGCCGTTACACAGCGGGGTAATTTCCACTGGAACAATTTTAGGGTAAGTACCGTGATCAGAGGTACTCCAGCAAGAGGTGGAATTGGAGCTGGGACCTTTCTGCCTGGTGCAACCAGCCGCCCTCACACACTTGAGTGTTTAAATCCTGGAATGGGGTCTCTCCCATTTGCCATGAAAGTCCCACAAACGGACTAGTGACCCAACAAACAGCTGTAAAATGGCTGCAGCTGCATTTACATTTATAAATTTCAGGGAAATCGACGTTTAACAGTATCGTAAATGAAATGCAAAGTCTGCTGACTCTCTTCATCCTCGACTGTAGTGATTCTTGAAAGGATTTCCATTACGTTCCGTTTTTGTTCTTTAAATACAGTAAGGGAGGTTTGCTTTCCCTTTGATTTAAGATCTTTACGTTTTGTATTCTCCTTTCCAGAACGTTTCTTAGGCATCCTAGTGCTTTCTGCACAAGGATATGTCTTTCTTTAAACTGTAATGGGTCTACAGAGATGGGCTGATGCACTTCACTTGAGCAGTGTGGTACTACTTGCATTAAAACATTTTTGGCTTGTGTTAGGGGTCTCTTCCTTGAAGCTATTTTTTGTTGGAGTGACGTGTCAGCAAATAAGTATGAACATTAATTTTAATTGTCTGCAAATGACAAACCGTTGTTGCAATTTGTACCGTTGGTACTGTTGTTACAATGGTCTTTCTTAACTTGTACTAAACCCGATTCTTTGATATAAGCAGAAGGTGTCATTGATTTGAAGAAAACAGGGATTTTCATAAGAGTGACATTTGGAGCATGCTTGAAATCATCATCATCATTTGTGTGGTGTTTACCATTGCAGAACTTCTTTCCAGAGTATTAATTATTTTTTCTGTAAAAAAGTGTAACTCGAACCCTGTGTTGAGTTTGTTGGCAACTTTACATTTATTCATTTTGCAGACGCTTTTGTCCCAAGCGATGTACGTCTCAGCAAAAGTACAATTTATGCATTACATGAAGAGAAGGAGACATAGCTGCAGAGTCTCAAGCAAACCTTGTTCGTTACCTACCACTTGCTGCATCGAGGTTCATCGATCGAGTAGGTGCATAAAACACAGGACAGACAAATCCCGTTACCCTCCCACCAATTTTCTTTTCTTTTTTTTTCTTTCACTGTGAAGAATGAAGAGTGTGTTGACTTTGACCTTGACTTCCTGCTGCCATGGCATCTGTAGTCTGTTTAGGCTGCAGTTCTGCCTTCAGCTGGGAGGACCTGCTGCATTTTCAGGTGCCTGATAGGTGGTAACTGTTGTAAAGACCACAAGGAACTCAGTGCAACTCAGTATATTTCATTTAAGCTGTGATAATGATTCCTTGAATTCTGTGCTGAATGGTGTCCCACCCTGCTGCACTGTCATGTGCTGTAATGGTATTCATAAAACTTGGCGTGTTTTGTGTCGTTCCAGGCATTGTATATTTGAACTTGCTCGTATTAGGGATTTAATCTTTCAAGTAGACTTTGTGCTATAGGCCATTTTCAGTATAAGGACACTGTTTCTGTCTGTCACTTCTGCTCAGAACAAGAGCGCTTTGGGGACCAGTGAATGCTTCAGCCTTGTGAGCACCCTTCACTGTTGTTGATGATGATGATGATGATGTAGCATATAGCAGAGCTGGGTGGCTGCCAGAGGATGCTGTGCATTCTGGTTTGTTCTGCCCAGTTTCCCCCTTTCCCTGTCCTTGCAGACCAAGCAAACTAACAGGCTGAACAAAACAGGTTGGGAGAAGGGACAGGGGAGGGTGTAGGGGTCCATTTCCTTACAGTTGCTGTTTGCTCATAACAGGCTTTTTACTGATAATTCAGTTGCACTTTAATATGTAACAAGGTTAGCAATTTCTTAAGGAATATAGAACAGAATATGAGCCTTTGAGAGCAATGAGCACACAATGGCACAGTGAGTGTTTCACAGCGCTGGAGTGTTGTGATAGGATGTGGGTTTCCTCAGTCTGTGTGGAATTGGCGTGTTCACCCCACGTCTACATGGGTTTACTCCCCCAGTCCAAAGACATGCTGTTTGGGTTCAGCCACAGTGTGTGAGTTACAGAGAGAGTGTGTTCCACTGTTGTATGAATGAGTGACCCAGTGTAAGTAGTGTATCTAGCAGTTTAAGTCACCTTGGTGAATAAGGTATGGGCTGATAACACTACATAGAGTTCATTGAAAGTTTAAAGCGACTTCTGTGGAGAGAAGTGTCTGCTAAATGAAAAGGTGCAAAATGTGAATGAACATTTGTTACATTTGTTTTTGTGCCTTTTTAAAATCTTTTTCACCCTCTTCTTCCCAGGATCTGGCTCTGATCAGACATCTCGGCTATTGACATATGAACTGACCATTCCCAAGCTGATAGGAAGGGAGAGGAGACACTTGGGAAATGGTCTTTTCAAAGAAACCTCTTCAAAGGTATGAAGCTCGAAAGGAAAAAAAAAACAAAAATAGAAAACTCCTTTGTTGTCCTGAGTCTTGCATGGCTAGTTATCTCTTCAGTAAAATGCTTGAAATGCCATAACATCCTTATTCTGTCTTGTTAGGATACTACTATTTTCACTCTGCATTATACTTTCTTGCATTCAGTATGGGGACAGTTGCATAAAAAATAGACTTGGCTGGTAGCCAGTACATCAGTATAGTAAATTTATTTGGTGTTTTAAATAGTTGTTTGCCCTTTCTGTATTATCATAGTTATATTTTGGAACAAATTATTGTGAAATGTGCAGATATTAGAAAATGTGACTATGAGGCAGTTGCAAAGTAGTTTATTCTGCTTCTTTAGAGTGTCTATTTGAGAATTCTTTTTCCATTAACTAGCAGTTTTTCTGTGTTCTGAATAATTCAATTATGTATGCACACATCAGGCTGAGTAAATGGAAAGAGTTCACTGAAGTTGTAAAATTTTGTTTGTGCATAGTTCCAGATTTGATTTCAGGCTTTGGGCTAGACAAAGCAGGTGCTTCTTTAAAAGAACTGTTAAGTTAAATTCTGTACAGAAGCAGAAGACAAAGATCCAGTTGTTGAAGAGAATTATAGCGCAGTCAAAATCTTGTATACAACTTGGGTTATTTATTAGAAAAATTTCTTGTTTTAAAATAAGTGCTGTTGCCAGACTAAAAAAAAAACAAAATCCAGACAATGTGTATCTATATTCATAGTAATAGTGGATGCAAAGCATTTTCTTGGCTTGACACTCCAGTGCAGTACATGAATTTGGAGGAAAAAATCAGCTGGCCTCTGGTCAACCAGACTGACTGGACAGCTGTGTATTATAAGCAAAAAGAGTGTTGGTGTGTTAAAACTCTGTATGGAATTTGCTGAGTAACTTGCAAGGAGAAAAAAACTCACTATAGGGTTTCTGCTGTGAGCCCTCTTACCCAGATTAGTGCCCAAGGTGTTCCTGCCTGTACTTATGGGTCAGAGTTTGAAGGCTCTATCTTGTAGGATGCCATGTGAGTACAATGGAGTCGTACCCTGTGTGGTCCCAACCGTGGCCCCGTGTTTCATGGATGGCTGTGAGCCAATGTTCTTTGCTCGCGGGAGCACTGCTGTTGGTCTCCCCATCATCTTGGGGACATGTTCCAGCCTGTACACTCTTCCAGGCAGTCAAAGTCTCTTCAAACAGCTGTATTTTCACTTGTATTGTTGTGCAATGGTGTCAAACACACTGGAATGAACATACACTGTTTTAAAAAATAAATAAATAAATAAAAAATTACATATGTATAGTGAGTTTCCACTCTACACTGCTAATATGGACAATATGCTTCCCCCATATAACAAATAACCTGATTGAAGTGTCATTAATGTGGACATGTAACATAATGTGTGGGGGCGTAGTGGGTTGGACCGGGTCCTGCTCTCCGGTGGGTCTGGGGTTCGAATCCCGCTTGGGGTGCCTTGCAACGGACTGGCGTCCCATCCTAGGTGTGTCCCCTCCAGCCTCACACTCTGTGTTGCCAGGTTAGGCTCTGGCTCCCCGCGACCCCAAATAGGACAAGCGGTTCACAAAGTGTGTGTGTGTGTGTGTGTGTGTGTGTGTGTGTGTGTGTGTGTAACATAATGAAAATGAATGACGAGCATGGAGGTCTATTCAGATTTTCATCTTTTTGTTCAGGGCACCTTCAGTTCATTGGTCTGCTTTTAAAGGTACTTTAAAAGAATAAACAAAATGTAAAAAGGTTTGTTCAGTGTAAATAAACTCTTAAAAACACGCACACAAAGGTAGCAAAGGGCAAACCGATGCTTTGTGGACATGATCAGTGTGGGATGAAGAAACATTCCACCAAAGCAAAGTTGACTTATTGACAATTGAACCCACTAAGTTGAAGATCACCTGGAGAGCAACACAGTGAATCAAAAGCAAGAGTAGCAGCAGGTGACAAGTTTGGGAAGTATTTGTACTGCTAAAGTAAAATTTAACAGTAGAATACATCCTATCATGCAACCCCTCTCTGGGTCTAGCAGTGTCTGCAGGGTTAGTTTTTTTTTTTTTTTTTTGGATAACACATGGTTACAAATGATGAATCCATGTAACAATGTACAGTATATCTCCAGCACTGCTGCATTACTACCGTGGCATGCAGCTTTTACATCCCCCATTACTAATAGCTGTGTAGAAGGAAGATGATGCATCCTGTCATTCTTCACACCTGGGATACAGAACTTCCGTTTCACTTGTCCTTATGTCTGTGCCCTGCTTCAGAGCCTTTCCTCTTCTGTTCCAAAAAGCTGCAAGAGCCATCTGTTTGGAGCAGGTGCCCAGTGTGTGGGAGGCTAATAAAAGCAGCTGCAAGCTGAGCGGTGACTCTTCAGGTGCCTGCACAGATGTACTGTGAAGGCTCACAACAGCAGATCACTAAAATGCACCCTTTTGCTTTAACTTCAGATGGCTAGAAAAGGATTTTAGATTTAGATTACATTTTTCTAAATCGTAATTACTGCAGAGTAAGTAATTTGGTTGAATAAATGGACAAAGCACACAAAAGCTGCTTATTTGTAAATCAACTAGGTTTGTATGTTTGCGTGGTCTTTGTTCAGATAACGGGAGACAATGCTTGTTTTGCTCTTCAGCAGCATGTTTTAGTGTTATGCTCTAATGGGAGTGACTTATTTAGTACTAAAGTGTAAAATTGTAAGCTAAATAAGGGTACCTGCAAAACAAGCAATGCAGTACAAATCTGAGAAAATAAAACAGTAAGACAATAACTTGACAATTTCGGCTCTTGTCTTTCCCCAGGATATATAGAAGACTCTCTCTGGGTGCATTTGTTCCTTCAGCATGGTTTTTTTTCAATTTTTTTTCTTTCCCTCCAAAGAAATGTACAGTTTATACAAAAGTATATTTAGTACACAAAAAAGAGCTTCAGATAGACACCAAGTTATTTGTTTGCTATCACATGTGCTGACACGTTACACGTATAGCTGCCCATCTGAGTTGAGAGATGTGAAATGCGATCTTCTCCAGTAGCTCTCGATTACTTAATTGCGTGATATCTATATGAGCTGTGTCCACCTCATTCAGACACATCCTGTACTCAAGTAAAGCCCATGTAAACCTGCCTAACCTTTGGTACTCAACTTCTGCTTTCACTTAAACATGCACTTAACCTTATGCATGCTAATATTCATCTTCACTGGAACCACCTAGAAGAGTTACAACCCATGAGTGAACCAAACAAAACTTTATTAACCCAGGGGGGAATTTCTCTTTGGGTGCAGCGGTATACAATCTGCAACATGCATAAATACACACATACAGTAACCAAACATGTAAAGAAGTGGGAAAATAAATGTTAGCAAGTGAAACAAGTAGAAGAATAAGTGGTGTTAAATGAACAGGCAAAGAAATGGAAATGCAAGAGAGGTAGGTATGGGTTGAAGTGAGATGGGTGAAGTGAGGTAGTGCAGGGTGTGGTGGCATAGAGAGAAAAATTAAAATGGATTTTCACTCATTTCAGTTTTGTTCTGCATGGCTTCCTGCACGTTGCTAATCATGAAAGGATTGCTTTCCCTGTGTTTCTCTAAGTGGAATATAGGTACTAGGTCATGGCTCTTTAATCCCATGGTGTAATTTTTGAGTGGAATTATTCCCGTCTTTTGCCCACGTTTTTCGCTATAGGATAAGATCATAGGCTGTGGGAGAACTTTGCTCAAACTGGGGAGGGACTAATGTGACCTTTAAATCCACAGACAAGTGAAGAAATTTTCCTAATGCATGTGTTTTGATATGGTTTTGGAATGTACACAACATACTGTATCTTAACACAGCGTGTGGAGTGGTTGTTATGGCTGTCACCTTACAGTCTGAACCATCTCCATTTGAAATCCCATAATTCTGTTGTAACCAAGATCAAAATACTCCAGTAAAAATGTCCTGCTGTATAAATGGGTAAAATACTAAGTAACTGAGTGTGCAGACCTAGCTTTGTAAGTTTTCTTGAACAAAGACATGAACTTAATTTTTTCAGAGCTGTTATGTTCTTTAAGTTGGTCCTTTGTTTTGTTTCAAGGTGTCCTATGTGATCCGTGCCCAGGAGAAGGACCACATTGTAGTTCTGGAGAAAAATGAGTAAGTCAGTAAGCCAAATATTTGAATGTCATTGCTCATGCAGGGAGGGGGGGACAGGGGGTAGAAGTGAGTAGGAGCAGAAGGTAAATCGTTTGGTTTCGCCCCTTTGCTCTATTCTGAGGCTGCTGATTTAGGCTGGGAAACGGGGTGGTGTATAAATGTGTGTCTGTCTCCTTGGTTACAGCCATTACGGCAGGCAAGGTGTAAGTAGCATCACACTTCACAGAATAGTCTTAAGGAGCAGAAGACCCTGCCCTGAGCCAGTGATTCCTCTGAGCAGAAAATGACTTCATCTGTCTTATTTGCTCTTTCAGAGTGCTTCTCCCCAAAGACTTCACCATGTATTCCTATGCCAAGAATGGCTCTCTGGTCACAGACAGGCCCCTCATGCAGGTATGACACTGGATGTGAAACACTGTTGCTGAAGTGTATGCCAGTTGTGCATCTGAACAGAGATCTTTGGGAAAATGTTACTGGAGACATGTTATATAAATACCTGTCATTCTTTAGGGTTTAATTATTTGGTCTTGTTACCTCACTAGGTGTGTTTCAGTGCTTCTACATGTTCTGCAAACAGGCTAGAAATGTGGAAAAAAGATTAAGTACAAAAGTAATCTTTTTTTAATTATTTGTTATCCTTCAAGAGACCCTGTTGAAGGGTTTATTGCAACAGACTTCAGTATCAGTTGAATGTTTGGCGCAGTATTTTGCAAAATGGTAATTTTATCTGTTTAAATAACCTAAGCACTGTTTCCTTATTGATGTGGCACTGAGGGCTTTGAAACCTATGTTTGGATGCTACTTCAGTTTTTCGTGTTAATTTGTCATGCTTAAAGAATTGGAGGCAAAACCCAGTTTGTTTATATAGTAACTTATGCTACCCAAAAACCAGAAAAGATGAATTCCTGAGACTCTCCCTGAAAGCAGTTCTAGATTGTGTGAAAGTTCACCTGCTGCTGAACTTCGCCATATCAAAGTCATAACTGTATGACACTGTTTGGAAGTATTAAGGTGCCTGGCGGGGCTTGAGATTGTGAAAGGCAATCAAGCTAACAAGAATCAAGTAGACCTTGTTAAGAGTGGCATAATTACAAATACATATACATAAGAGTGGCACAAGTATATAATAAAGTTAATTTGAATTTATGCAGATTATTTTCTCAAGTGACATACAATAGAGTAAGTACAGCTGCATTTCACAACGGTCCTTGAATGCAAACATATGATTACGTTTGCATCTCTACCTTTGATCTCCAGTCAAACTTTGTCACATCATCGTCAACAGAACATGTAGAGAAGAGTGAAAATCTTTAGTGCAGCTCCAGAAAATGCAGTATTAAGATACCAATTGTATTCGCAGATTATACAACAGAAGAATAAATAAATAAATAAATAAATAAATAAATAAATAAATAAATAGAAAAACAAACTATCTATATGTATGTACAGAGAATACGGGGAAATAAAACAGCGGATTTGAATTTCGGATTTGAAAATTCAAGATGCTGAATATGGTTTTTCCCATTATTGCCATTGGCTGTAGAACCGCTCCTCTAAATTAATTAGCTCTCTACCTGTTGACGTATAGGGTAAAGACATTGAGGATAAAGGAAAAGTCTGCTAAACAGTAGTTACTGACTCATTACTTCTGACTCTACCAGCTCATAGGAGGCACTCTGTGCTCCCTGTCACATGGCTGGGTCATAGCTCTGAAACACAAGTTCAAAAATCAGGAAGTTGCGACCAGTTACTGGAAAAGAGTGGGTAGCAGTTTTTTTTTTCCATACTAAAAGGTCTCATCTAAAGAAAAAACTGATTTTAACGTGTACCTGTCTTGTTTTCTCACTATATATATGTTTTAAGAAGGTGCCAATAATTCCAATTATTAATTAGAAGCTAAAGAGTAACTCACACTAACTTTTTGTGCCGTATGCCAGATGTCTAGGACTAACTTGGTTTGAATTTAAAGTGAATTTGTTGTCTGATCAAGGCCTCAATCAAGGAAGTAAACTATTGTGTAAGGTGCTTCCTGTCTAGTTCAAGTATAACTCTTATTTAAATATGAAATCACAGTAATCCGTTGCAATTTTCAAACCACTAGACACAGTGGAAGTGTTAAGTGTGTTTTATTGGTTTGCTTGAGAGGACTGGAAGTGTCACTTTGGCAGATGCTAATAGTACTGACCACCAGTACTTTTTTTTTTTTGCTGCTTATACATACAAATTCTTACCTTTGTTAATCAAAATTGTTGTTTTCCACAGATGGAATTGCCTGCTTTTACTATTTTGTTTTTCATACCATAATTCAGTCAGTGCATTTCTGAAAATCTCACCACTTTTTAAAATTTTTTTTATTCTTATTTGCTAAAATTTAATTAAAAAGTCCTTGGCATTCTCTCACAAACTGTCAACTAATGAGGAATTAGGTATAGCCATTCCTTTGAAGGTGTCTGTAGACTGTGTGTGTGTGTGTGTGTGTGTGTGTGTGTGTGTGTGTGTACCTCCCCCCTATACATGAAGCTTACTGGCAGCTTTATATCATTACCCTGTTCCTGTCAGTGAATAGTTCACTTTATTAAGTAAATGGTCTCTTCTTGCTGATTAAAGTGCAACATCATGGTCTGCATTCACTTAGCAGACATTTCAGTGGAAGTGGTTCAGTACGAAATCTCACGGAATTTTCAGTAAAACTGCTCGACTCTCACAGTATTTTCATGGCCAGAGATGACGTCGCTTTTTCTGTCACACTTGCTGCGTTACAGCTTGGCGGTCTTAGAATGGAGCTGTGTGAGAGTTCTGCACGTTTCTTAGGTTTATTGCTTCTGTTTTCTGTGTTCCTGTGTGTCATTGCTTATGAGGCACACTTTTGGGCAAGGGACACTAAATGTAGTGTTATTGGGTGGACAGAATGAGAGATGGAAGGTTGTGCGTTTTTTTTTTTTTTTTTTAAATGGCAGAACATGCTCTCACAAGCTTGATGAGTGGCCCACATTCACTGTTTGCTGTCGTACCACCCCACTAGACATGCGGTGAATCAGAAGAAACAGGACAAGGGAGCTGTATTTTCACAATGGAGAATAAAATTTTGGAAATTGAAACTACTCAAGGTAAAGCAGGGTACCTTGACTGCCTGCTGTATGAGTGCCTTCCGTAGGTCTGTTAGACTCCTTGAGTTTGCCAGCTTCCAGCAGTGAGACGTGCTCCTCATCCAGCTGGCATTTGCTGTCCTGCGCACAGCCATGTAACCTGTACTGCGGAAAGAAGACAGTTGGCTCTGCAGTGTGTGTAAACACTGAATTCATAGTATAAAATTACATGTTTACATTTATTCATTTTTTGAGACACTTTTTTTCCAAAGCAGCGTACAAATCCAGGTACACAAAAGTTAATTTCACACCAGGTGAAGAACTTCAGATGCAGGCACATGATTATCAGACCACAACTTGTTTGCCTAAAACCCTTGTTTTTGCTGGCACACAATGCTTTCCTGTTAGAACTGGGAGTCGGATAGGACATGCAAAGATAACCGTGGTAAATGGTGTGGTATAAATCGTACGTAGCTGTTGGGAGATTGAGGGAAAAGTGGGTCTAAAAGAGATGTTTTTTGGGCTCTGCTATTGAGTATGGAAAAGAATCAACAGATCTGAGGAAGAGTGGAAGCTCATTCCATCACATCGCAGCCACATCGCAACCTTGTCAAAAGCATGAGATCGCACCAAACACTACAATAGCGTGTTGCTATTGCTGAATGACAAAACAGTAGAATACAGAAGGTCTGGAAAACAGGAGTCTGCTGAGTGCTTTCTACAGGGTCTTGTTATTCGTCGATGAGTAAGTCTTTGGACTTGTATAGTACTTTTATTTATACTGTCTCCATCTGCTGGTAAAATGCACTTGTTTTATCCAAGTTTTATCTCACTTTGTACAAAAGCATCTGCTAAATGAATAAATGTAAATGTTGTTAAAACTAATAATAGCTCTATCGGTCAAACATCTCGGATGTGATGGGGAGTTGCATGGAGTCTGAGGTCCATGACAAGGACCGCTGGTCTGTTATACGGTTCTACTTCTGGACAAATGGTCAGGGTTTGAGAACTTCACAGCTGCAGTACAGTGCACTGTGCTTCGCAATCAGTGTCACGTTACATTATGTCCATTGCTTAGTGGTAAAACCCTGTTCTTGTTAGTGCGCTAATATGTAGTTATATCTCCTGTTTGTAAGTATTAATGTAGTCAGTTTGACGTCAGTCTCCTGAAACTGATTTACAGCGTTTCATCACACGATAACTGCCCTTCCATTTTTGTGTGCCTTCTGTGTATGGTACGTGGCTGGCTATTTGTAACAGCTGCTTTCTTTCTCTCTGCTCTTCTGCCAGGACCACTGCCACTACCAGGGCTACGTGAAGGACGTGGAAGGGTCCTCGGTGGCCATGAGCATCTGCTCTGGCTTGAGGTAAAACTTTGGATTAGGCATCATCAGGACAGCGTCCGCAGTTACCAAAGCAGGGTGCAGACAGAAGGGCTCACTTGCGGAATGTGAAGCACTGTGTTCCAGGCCAAAGCCTACACAGTAGCCAGAGGCCTCCAGCAGTGTGCTGCCTTCATATCATTCTTACCACATACCTCTGCTCTGACACAAAAACATAACTCTCTCAAAAAAAAAAGAGAAGAAAGTTTCACAGCTGAGAATATTTTCTTTTTTATTTTTATTTAAATTTGTTTTATGCACAGCTCAAGGTCAAAATAGCACACACAGACAGTACACAAAGAGAAATGAAATATGTCCGCATACATAGAGCAGGGGCTCAGGGTCAAAAGGTTACAGTAATATCACATTTACATTACATTTCTTCATTTGGCAGACACTTTTCTCCAAAGTGACTTCCAATGAACTCTATGTAGTGTTAACAGCCCACACACCTTATTCACCAAGGTGACTTACACTGCTAGATACACTACTTACAATGGGTCACTCATCCATACATCAGTGGAACACACTCTCTCTGTCACTCACACACTGTGGGTGAACCCGAATAGCATGTCTTTGGACTCCGCTATGATCATGTAGCACTTTCTAATAACTTCCGGAAGGGTGTCCGCATATTCCAGAACCCACTGGAGTTATGCAAATCAAATCTCAATTTTTCAGGTGGGAGAAATTTAAACACTTCAGTCATCCACGTGTTTACAGAGGGAACATCAGGTGTCGACTACAGCATAAAAATACATTTCTTTGTCAAATATGTCAGAGTAGATGGTCTGTGTACCATAGCATCATCAAGACAGGAGTTTATCTCATACAGATGACCATTCGTGGTTGCTGAAAGACATGTCAGGGTCCTTTTCCCAAGTTCCCACAGGAGTACTTTCCCTTTCATGAACACTTTCACATTGGCAGATCTCTGTGGTTAATGGCTGAGTCATGACTAGTAAAGTGTAGGAAGCTTAAGATTGTAAGTCGCTTTGGAGAAAATGCTAAATAAATGTAAATGTAATTCACAATCTGTGCCACCTAAAGTACATGGTACTCAGCCACTAGAAGGCGCCATAGTGTTGCTGATGAGCAGTCAGCAGCCGTGTGGAATTCACTGCTTAGAGACCCGAAGAGGAAACTGAAATCTCAGGGATCCACCCCCAGACTGTGAGCCACTGTCTCCTTTTTGTAGGAAAAGGTGTGAAGTTCTTGGCATTGTATGCCGCAGCACACTTTCTGCAAGTGAAGCGGGCTGAATTGGACCTTGGTGCAGCGAAATGCGAACTAGCGGGTGGCAGGACCATGGCATTCATGAACTGCCCGCGGGACCTGCCTAAGCCAGTTTTGTCTTAATGGAGGTCAGCTGCTTCAAGTTCTTACAAAATTACTGTAGGCAAGACAGTAGGTCTGAGACTGAGAGAACACATGGAAGAGAGAACTGTGAGGGAGAAGGCAGACTTTCAGACCTCATATGTAGTGTTGGACCTGCTTGGTTTGTTTCTGGACATTTTTTTTGTTGCTTTTTACAATATTTGTTTTCATTTTGATTTTGCTTTCAGGCAATCCCATCTCCATTTCCAGCTAACATTTTTAATAAAAGGCAGTGTTTGGTTGAAGTTGAGCTGCTTAATGTCTCATTCCCACCCATGTGGACACCTCCTCCTAACTGGCCACACAGGCTATAAGATGAGACCACTTCACATGCTCAGTTGGGTATACTGGACAAGAAGATAAGACTGGAGTCGTACAGGATGTGGAATCAGGGATGGTGTAAGTGGTTTATGAACCCTGTGTTCCTCTGACTATGTTGTGATAAGATCTTTGGCTTTCTCAGGTTGGACTTTTGTTGGTCATTTTCATCCTACTCAAGCTGTCAGTTTCACATGGAAAACATATTACACACACACACACACACACACACACACACACACATTTTCAGAACCGCTCGTCCCAGATGGGGTCACGGGGAACCGGAGCCTACCCGGCAACACAGGGCGCAAGGCCAGAGGGGGAAGGGGACACACCCAGGACGGGACGCCAGTCCGCCGCAAGGCACCCCAAGCGGGATTCGAACCCCAGACCCACCAGAGAGCAGGACTGTGGTTCAACCCACTGTGCCACTGCACCCCCCACCTCGAAAACATATTACTTTCTCATTAAAATATTTAACAGTGATCATTTTCAAATACATAGCAGTCACCAATTTTTTTAAGAAGATATGCAGAATTTGTGCTTTATCTGTTGAACACAGAAAACTAATTTAAAACTAAGTTCAGAGTGTCAGAACTGCTTTGGATGCCTTTAAAGTCTTAAACTGCTTGGTAAAACTTTTTGTCTTCAACTTTTAAGACTTTAAAACTTTAGTTGCTTGAGGGTTTGTTGTTAATGTATATAATAAAGAGAGATTCTTGTATGTGGATATAGAGGCTGAGATTTGCAGAACAATCCATGTTATGAGGGATGCTCACCTTGTTTCACCAAAGCTTGTATTTTTTTTTTTTAACATATCTTCATTTCGCTGATGCTTTTCTCCAAAGCGACTTACAATGATTTATCCATTTATACAGCTGGGTAGTGTTAGTGGAGTGCTATGCTACTGGCTGCCCCCAAATAATTTGAAAACTATATACAGTAACTTAATGTATTATAGTAATGATACAACAGGTTCATTCATTAAAAAAGAACTTTGCATTTTAGTGGCCTGCTCATGCACTAACCTTAGAATTAAGAAATTGACTCTCTTGTCTTTTGGGAGTAGAAGGTCTTGCCTCAAGAGTGCTACTGTGTTGTATGACAAAAATGGTACTATGGAGACATTTTTCTCTTACGTTTGATGTTGTGATTCGTCACCACTAGGGGTGTGTTACACATAGGTAACAGCAGCTATGGGATCGAACCCCTGGAGTCCGCCTCCAGCTTCCAGCACCTTGTGTACCGACTTGAGGATGTCGTGGCCGAGCCGCTGGTTTGTGCGACAACCCACAGAGAGGAGGATTATGACCCCCATATATCTCATGAACTTCATGAACCACTTGTTGGTCCATTACTCAGAGTAAGTGATACCAATCCCTCTATATCTGTCCTAATTCTGATTCCCCCAGTTTTCCTGTCCCCACCACAGCCGGTCCACACAGCGATGTATGTTTTCTGGTATTGTAGAGGAAGCGAGACATGCTGCACCAGACTCATTATGTAGAGCTCTTCCTGGTGGTGGACAATGACAGGGTGAGCACCTTAAATTATTCATAACCAACTTTTAGAACAGGATGGCATTTTTGAGAATGCAGAATGACTCCACTGACCTGTACCCCTGATAGTGTGAATTCATTTTAGAAATATCATTCACTGTAGATACCTTCCTGCATCTGCTTTCTCTAAGCGGTTTTATGTTGTCATTTCTCACATCCCAGTTTGCCTACAAGGGCAAAAACCAGACAGCCGTGCAAGAGGAAATGGTTCATCTTGCCAACTACATTGACAGTGTGAGTCCACCTTTCATGGTTTACATGCGCTGTGTGACCAGTGGGTACCTGAGCTGTAGTATACGGTAATAAACTGAAGTTTATGCCAATTCAACAGGTAAAGAGACTTTTTACACAATAACATCCTCTTCTGAAAATACCGACAGCCAGATTGGGAAAACAGTAAGCAGCACATGGACATAAGCAGCTAGTGGACACCCATGATGGGGTGAACTCAGTCCCTGAAAGACAACTCTTTTTGCTGTCTCCTCAAACCTTCAGACTTTCTCTTTTCGATAATAGGTGTATGTGCCCCTGAACATCCGTGTTGTGCTGGTGGGGCTGGAGATCTGGAGTCAAAGGAACCTGATCAACACAGAGGGCAGTGCTGGGGAGGTGTTGAGTCGCTTTGTCCAGTGGAGGGAGCAACAACTGCTAAGCCGGCACAGGCATGACAGTGGCCAGCTCATTCTGTGAGTGCCATTTTCCTGCCGCCTCTCTACTTACATCTTACGACACCAGTTGTGCTTCTGATGAGAGCATTACAAGCTGTGTTACCTGTGCTACCTCTCCTCCAGGAATAAAAGCTTTGGGGGCACAGCAGGGATGGCCTTTGTTGGTACTGTCTGTTCAAGAAGTCACGGGGGAGGGATCAATGCGGTAGGCTTGCTCTTGTTCTCCACTCTTCATTTATGTCAACCCTGTGTAGTACAAATCTTTTTTTCTTGTCTTAGTAAACATGTTTTATGTATGTGTTGGTTGCTCTTTGCTCTTTTGTTGTGACATTCTCTCTATGTAAATTATCACTGTTGCCTAGTTCACCAGTGGAAACACCCAGTCATTTGCATCCATCGTGGCCCACGAGCTGGGACACAACCTGGGCATGAACCACGATGACGATAGGAGCTGCCGTTGTGCTGTTGACAGCTGCATCATGAACTCCGGAGCAAGGTGAGTGCTCAGCCACATCCTGTGTACTGGTGCACTACTCCATCCCGACCCACATTATTTTTTTTTTTTGATGTTTTCTTTGGTAATGGCAGGACCTTCCTTCAAGTATAAGTATGTCTGTGGTGAGAAGTCCAGTCCCTGAGCCACAAAGCCGCCTTTTTGCATCATTATACCCCATGCCCTCTTGTCCCCTGCCACCTCCCAGTGGCTCACGCAACTTCAGCAGCTGCAGTGCGGATGACTTTGAGAAGCTGATCCTCAACAACAGGGGTCGCTGTCTGCTGAATGTGCCCCGTCCTGAGGAGGCTTATATCGCTCCCTGTTGTGGGAACAAGCTGGTGGACGTGGGGGAAGAGTGTGACTGTGGCTCTGAAGCGGTGAGGACAATGAGGCTGTATTCTAGAGCTAGTGTTAATTCATTGAATATGAGGTCCAAGAACTGTAGGAAAATATTTTGAATAATTTCCAAGGATATTTTTGGTATGAATGTGAAGACATGTTATTTGCAGTTATGACTAGCAAGTCCTACTGATATGCTGTATACATTTCAGACTTTAATTGTAAGGAAGGACTTTGACAGGGTCAAGGACTCCTCCACACTCATTGTGCACTTTGTCTCCTGCTTTTCACAAAGGGGTGTGAGAAGGATCCTTGCTGTGAAGCTAAGACATGCAAGTTGAAGCCATGGGCACAGTGTGCGGATGACGTGTGCTGCAAACACTGCCGGGTAACCTCCCAACCCCCAGTCCAGAACGGAGCACGGTTTTATAACCAGCTTTACAACTAATGCATGTGGGATAATTGCAGTCATGCAACAGTGTAGTCTGTCCAGCATGTTCCCACAGTCCCGTGAAATTACTAGAAATGTAAACAATGCTGTAAACGGACAAATGAATTTCAACCTGATAGAAAGCTTTGCTGTCGGTTAGTGTTTTTCACTGACCTGTTTTTTTTTTTTTTTTTTCCCCCCCCTCCATCCACTCCCAGTTCCTCCCTGCTGGGTCAGTCTGCCGGAACATTAACGATGAGTGCGACTTGCCTGAATACTGCAACGGCTCATCTGCCCTGTGCCAGAGTGACGTGTACAAGCAGAACGGCCACCCTTGCAAAGACAATGAGGCCTACTGCTACAACGGCAAGTGCCAGCACTACACCGGACAATGCCAGGCCATCTTCGGCACAAGTGAGTCTGCCTTCCGTGAATGTGTACACTGCCAAAGCCTAACCAGTAAGCATGAATCATTAAGCTCCCAGGTATGACCAAGAAGTTGAGTTACTTGCTAGCCACCTTGTTTTAAAACAGCTCCACCAATTTCACCTTCAGATTTTTTTAAATCAGTAAAATATTTCTATAATAAAAAATTGTTAACAGTGTTGTTTTTTCAAAACTTGCCTTTGAGTGCTTTCTGTGGTAGTGTTACTGCAGAAAAAAGACTGGCTGCAACACGTCTTGAGCAGAAATGAAAGCAACTGCCTTAGTTATTTCTGGCCATAACTGAAATACTACAGATAACCCTCGTTATATAGACCTAATTTGTTCCTAAAAATGGTCTGTATACCGAGTCTGTAAACCAAAAGATTCTTTCCTATTATTTTAAATTGGGGAGAAAAAAAATTATGAATTCCTGGGCTTTACTCACATCCCCAAATATTTCTACAAACACCCTCCAAATACTGTTTTTAAGTCTCAAGAGACAGTAATCAAAACATTAGGATAAGATATTAAAAATAATCAAGAAAATAACAGATTAAATTAAGAAGTTTTATTAGTTACTAAAGTACTGTACAGTAAGTAAACATACGAAAGGTGCATACAGCACATTTACGTTTATTTGTTTAGCAGACATTTTTCTCAAAAGTGATGCACATCTCAGAGAACAATATAAAAAGTGCATCACATCAACAGGAGGAGAGATCTGAATGGAGACATGTGATTCTTGTGTACAGTCCATTTGTCACATACCACATTATAAACCAGTATACATTGCACGGGTAGCTGCATTAAAGTTTACCCATTATTAAAAAAATTGCTATTCAGAATTATTAAATATAACAAGCACATGCACAGTGATGGAGCAGTTACAAAATCAGCGGAGAAGTGAGCCCGAAAGAGGTGAGTTTTGAGAACTTTCTAAAATGTAGCGGTACGTGTACAAAAAATTTTTTTTTTTTCAAAACTGTAATGAAACAATTTGAAAAACAAAAAAAAAAATAATAAGACAAGGTTATCATACACGGTCTGTGCCTCATTGGCTCATGACTTCTGCATCAGGCTAAAGTCTGCTTCAGACACCTGAAAAAAAGTCTAATACTGGGAGCAGTTGCATACCAAACATGGGTGCAACTTTACTAGGGCCATTATACTGAATGTGCTATTTGCATAGCAGGTTGATTTCTAAAAGCGCAAATGCAAGTATTAAATTGGCATGCTTTGTGTGTGCGTGTGTGTGGACCAACAGAGGCCACTGTTGCCCCAGAGATAATCTTCAAAAATGTTAACCAGATGGGGGACCGTTTTGGAAACTGTGGCTACCAAGGACAAGGTTACAAGAAATGTAAGAGCAGGTCAGTCTTATGATGAGAACAAGTCCATGCAAAATGTTTCCTCTCTGTCATTCCTCCTTTTCTGACCATCTTGCACCCTGTGATCTCTCAGGGATGCCATGTGCGGGAAGCTGCAGTGTGAGAATGTGCAGTCAGTTACCGTCTTCGGCATCCAACTCTCAATCATCCAAACACCTGTTGCTTTGACCAAATGTTGGGAGGTAGACTTCATGCTGGGCTCAGATGCTCCAGACCTAGGGATGGTCAATGAAGGGACGAAATGTGGAGAAAACAAGGTATGAGTTGGGCAGTGGTGACTGAGCTGCCTCTGTCCTGTTTTCTTTTTTTTTTTTTCTTCACTAATTACACTTAGCCAATTTTTTTTTTATATTTTAGTGTGTTTAAGTTTCATGAATTGGCAGTCTTGTTCAGTTTTCTTTTTTTCTATAGGTGTGTTTGAATTATGAATGCGTGGGTGCCGAGGTGTTAAAATATGATTGCGAGATCCAGAACAAATGCCACGGCCATGGGGTAAGCATTTTCACAAATACTCGAAATCCTTCTTGGAAAATCATAAAGTCATTCAGTTCAAGTACTTCTGTGCTGTAAATCATGTTTATGTACATTAAGATGAGATTAAATAATGTAAAACTTAAAACAGTAAAGAACGAATACATTAGAGACTACATTTTTGTGTGGAGCGCTTTGCTCAAAGTCACCACAGTTTTTTCACATGGCTGGTACAGGAGGAAAAACTAAACCGTGGGGATAACCTGAATAGTGAGATTGCTTCCTGTGTCCACAGGTGTGTAATAACAATAAGAACTGTCACTGCGATGACGGTTGGGCACCTCCTTTCTGTGAGGCCAAGGGCTACGGGGGCAGCATGGATAGTGGCCCCACATGGAATGGTAAGCAGGAGCAGGGGGCTAACTGACATACCAGAGCCTCCTGCTGTATCAGCTTCACTTTTTTTTCACCTCATGTCATTGAGGGAACCTTACTGTACTGCTCTCCACTACAAAGCGCTGTGTAACCCTTACACTCTCTCTTCCTCCTCCCTGCAGATAAAGACACTTCCACCAGAGATGGCTTGCTGGTCTTCTTCTTTCTGGTGCTCCCACTGCTGGTTCTGGGGGGCTGTGCCTTCATAAAGCGGAATGAACTGCAGCACCGGTTTTGTGGTCCTGCCACCTCCTATTCGTACAAGTGAGAAGGGAGTTAAGCTCTCTCTCTCCACTTAGTTCTTGGTTTTCTGTAAAATGTCAACAGGGCAGCAGGTGGCGTAGTGTTTACAGCGATTGTCTCAGAATCAGAGGACTCAGATTTAAGTCCTATGTTGGAGTATCCTTGAACAAAGTATTTACCCTGAATTGTTCCAGTAAAAATGACCCTGCTGCATGAATTAGTAAATAATTATAAGTACCTTAGCATATAAATCTAAGGAGAAAAGCTTGAGCTGAAAAAATAATGCCATCTAGGTGAGCTAACTTATTGCAATGGCTCTCACTCGGGTGACACCCAGGACATTGACACAGCTAAGGTGCTCTGACTTGCTGGTGCTCTTGTTTCAGCAGTTGGCAGGTTCTTGGCAAGTCATACTTCTAGAGCTCCATCAGCTAAGCATACTCATTTCAGTTCTTTGGGTCTGAAAAAGCAGATAGTGGAGACTTCTAAACTCATATGTTTTATTCACTGCTTCCATGAGCTTGTCTCAGAATCACTCTTCAAAGGTCACAGCCCCTTTCTTTGTTTTCAGTGGCATCGACAGTAAAAGCAGTAAAGCCACAGCAGCAAGAAGGAGTCGAAGCCCCCCTCAGAGTAGCAACCACAGCACCATTGTCAGAGATGGAGTAAGTGGCCCTACAAGTGATCTGTTTACTGACCATGTGCTAACCTGTGATTTCCACGTTTGCATGTGAACACCCATGAAAAGCAAAGACACTAAAACTTTTATTAAAAATCTGATGTGAAATTAACCCTACTGTAGATGCCATAATTGCATGTCTCATTTTAGTTGTATATATGTGCGTTTGTGTTTGTCTGCCTGCCTGCCTGTCCACACATGCTTTTGTGTCTGTGTGAAATGTTTGTTTCCCTGTCAAGAGATGGAACCTTTTCATGCTCCATTGTTCAGTCATGTTGTAAAGTCTAAATGAATATATTACAAACCTACACAGTGTCATGTCTGTATTGACAAATTTGAATAGAAAAAGTGATTTCTTTGTAGCCTTAGTAAATGATGACTGTCTGACTTTGTCCATCACAGTAATTGTCAGTTACGTATTCTTTGAGAAATGTTAATGTTTTGACAACAGACCATAATCAACTTCGCAAAGTTTTATAATGTATGTGGTTATGACAAAGTTCCTTTTCTTTCTCCTTTGATTAAAAAGCGTCAATTTCAGTTATTACCACCAGAGGAGGTAAATGACATGGTATATTTGCAGATCACTGCTGCTTCTCCAAGATCTGGTGCACTTTCCTGGTAGCGAGCCGCAAGACCCCTCCATTACTAGTCTATCATAATACCTTTGGACCTCCAAAACCTGCAGTTTGACCAGTTAGTAGTGGTCCTCATATGGTTCCCAAGGCTTCATTAAGAAATGTAAGCTCAAGTACAGTATTAGCTAACAAAAAGGATTCAGGAAGCTGGAGGGGTTTTGAGAGCTTTGGATTGGCTTTTAGTTCAGCACGTTTCTGGCACTATTCTCTTCAGTTCTTCACTAGCCTGGTCTGTAATAGGAAGCTTTTCTTTGCTTGCTGCTTGGAGGAAAACAGGAAGGTGCTTTTCTGCTCCTCACTCCATAGCCAGCAGCATCAGCCCTACCTTTCTTTGGCTGTTTACGTTCATTCAAAGCGTGTTGCGCAGCTAAAATTTTTTTTTTTTTTTGTCGTCTTTTGAAAATGGTTAAGTCTGTACACATGTGGGGAAGACTCCTAGTGAGCGATTGATTGGTCGCCTCAGGGTTCACTCCTCTTTGCTAGGTGGGCATCTACAGGGCCACAGAACTGGGAGATTAGGTAACTGACCGTAGCTATTAGGTAACCGACCATAAGTAAATTGATAGCTAAAGGGACTGGAACAAAGATAATAAAAACAAATTAAGACTCTGTGATGGGCTTTATTCTCACTCAAGACCATTACTGTTAAATGACATTACTGGCATTAAACAAGTACTTTATAGCAGTTTGATTGGCTGCTCAATAAAGATAATGGTTTTAGCAACTTTTTTCCAGCTTTATCCTTTTACATCAACAACTAAGTTTACCTTAAAGGCCCTCAGTCTGAAAGAGAGCATTTCCTGTATTACCTTGTCTGTACACTTGTTAAAGCTTGAATGTATTACATTTAGTTTGAGACATTTTTTTTAATATAGCCCAAAGATACATACTCTGCTTCCAGTGCCTCTCCCTGTGATTCGCTGCAGTATGAATGATGAATGTTTTCATTGCAGTCCTTGCAATCCCTGTTCTTTTTGCTCTTGCTGTCTGTTTTCTTGCAGGTTGTGCAGACCAGCAGGACTGCTGTGGAGTCATATTACCCCAAACCGCCTTATCACACACGGTAAATTGCAACAGTTAAATGCCAAGACTAAAACTATGTTCAGTTGAGGTGTGCATATATGTTTGGGACCTCTCTTTCTTCTGTTTCCTATTTCCCCCAGACCACCAGTTGCCAAACAACTTTTGCCTCAAAGACCAGCCCCTCCACCTCCACTATAGACAGGAGTTTTGGCAGTTGGAATGGATGATCCAGTGTACTGTTTTGCTGAACTTCTTCCCCACCTCTTGTGACAGCAGTCAGCCAGTCTCTGAGCTGGAAGTGCAGTCAGCTAACAATAGATCAGTTTGTGCAATAAGGAACTGTCACTTTAATGAAAGTGTGGGACCCTTCATAGGTCTGAAGCTTCTAATAGGCTTGACTAAAAGAAGAGGACATCCCTATATTGTGGCAATAAAACCACTGCAGCTCTCTACTTGCTCCTCACTGCTTCTTAAGTGTTAACAAAAGAATGTAAAACAGCTCCACATAGTTTAGAAAATGTGTTTTGGGTGTAATATATGAGTTTTTTGTAATGAACTCCTTTTAAAGTGCCCATCGGTCTGCTCTGGAATATACTCAAAGCATGTGCTCAGCTCATACTGAAACAAGGTCATACCTGCCACAGAGTTACTGCTCCTTGCCTCTCCACTGAGTGCTACTGTTTTATTTTTTGTTTTTATGAAATGACCTCAAGCTACCGTTTAATTGCAGGTATGCTCAATATTCTTCAAGACACCTCTTATTATTTCTCAGCTGCTTTTTGTGTCAGTCTTGCCTTTGGCTTGAGGCTTTTTTTTTATTTATATATATATATATATATATATAATCCTTTGAGGTAACATTTACATTTATTTCCAGTGTCACTGAAGTGCAGTATTCAACATATTCTGGGTGGTTAAATTCATATTTACGCATTGTCACTGTAGTTTGATACTGAGATTTTGTGGTTCCCAAAAATACAGGAGTTGCACCTAGTCATTTGATATTGGGACCAGTGCAGATATCTGTGATTAAAATGGCCTAGCAGGAAACATTTTTCTTCATGAGCTGATTTGTAATTTGATTGCAATAAGCAAAGATATTTAGTGATAAGCCTGCTATTTTTATTTTGCTAAACATTTTTATTTTATTTGTAAAAAAAAAAAAAAAAGAAAAGAAATGATTCCTTAGTTACTGGTTTCAGATTGACCAAGTAAATTTTTTCCCCATCTATATTTGTGTATTTAATGTGAATGTCTAGAGCATGAGGTGGGATTTGTACCTGTATCCCCATCACTTGGACCCATGGTCATGGCAGTATTTCTTTCAAACATTTTCAAAACATGTTTTCCTGTCTCAGGAAACTTGCTTTTGTTTGGTCAGTAAAACTTAGTAATGCTCTGCTTCCACATGTTGGAAAGTTTGTGCCCCTGAATATTCCATGAAATCCCAAATGCCTTCAGTTGTGATGTTAGATTATGGTCTTCTTCGCCTTATACCTGCGAATAATTAATTGAAGTCAAACCAATGCAGTTGATGTGTATTAACAATCGTGTATGGAGCTAGTTGATATTTACATATTCAGTGTCTGCAGGGTCTTCTACATATGTATTTTGAGATTAAAAACAGAAGTATGTCTGAAATTTACTGGCTTGAATGCACCGCAGTCTCACATTTTTATATACTTTTCCTCAGTAATTGAAAGTTTTTTTTGTGATAATTTTCATTTCTCTCATATTTTCTTTCCTTGTTTGTTTACACTATTACATGTAGAATCTGCGTAAACTTGGAGGAGTGCTCACAGTTGCTGTTTTGAGAGTTCAGTACAAATTTAAAATTAAATGGTCAAGATCACAAAATGCAAATTCTACTGTTGAAATATCTCCTCGGTTCATAATATGGTAATAAATGAAGTTATATGTTGTAATTTATTCTTAATGCACGTCAGAGTGTTTTCAATTTGTGAATTTGCTTATTTGTGCCTCCCATACAAGAATGTAAAAAGCTTCAAATATTGTTCAGGGAGGAAAGATTTAAAATCAGAATTATCCTGTGCCGGTTGTGTAACGTATCAGCATGTGAGTGGATGATATGCTTTTATAGTTGATTAAGGTGGACATAAATATGTTTCTGATACTTTTGAAGTTCATTGGATATTAAATGCAAGTATATTTCCTGATATTGTAAACTATTCAAACTACTTTAAAAATGCACTATTGTCTGTGCTGGTACTGGATTCATCAGACCAAAATTTTCAAATATTCACACCAATAGTATTAATCAGTCATGAAATACACACACACACATTTTCAGAACCGCTTGTCCCTTACGAGGTCACGGGGAACCGGAGCCTACCCGGCAACACAGGGCGTAAGGCCGGAGGGGGAAGGGGACACACCCAGGACGGGACGCCAGTCCGCCGCAAGGCACCCCAAGCGGGACTTGAACCCCAGACCCACCGGAGAGCAGGACTGCGGTCCAACCCACTGCGCCACCGCACCCCCAGTCATGAAATATGTTTGCTTTATTCACAAACATACCAAAATGATTGCTTTTTATTACTTGCTTTCAAAATACAATGTTGTTGCCATTGTTTTCAACTCATCTTGTCTGATCTTTATAAATTGATAGTAAGACTTTGAAATTATATTTCAAACACATCTACATATTTTATTACCTTCCTGGAATTTACTGTGGCAGTTTAACCAGTTTGGTAATCAATGGTTGCTTCCTGCATTTTTGAGTTAGGAAAATATCAATAATTTAGATAATGCTGATTTTTACCTGAAAACCAGGGGCATCAGTGTTGTATTCATTTCATTTGTATCCATTAATTTTCTTCTGTTTGGTGTGAAATGGTTTCCACTTCTTATGGCAGCATTCAAAACCTGCACTTTCCAAACCAGCTTGCTCACTAGCTGTCTTGTTTACCATGGTACACTCATAGATGATCCCTTAGGAGCCCATATGAGCACAAGGGGTCTATCTTTTGTCCCAGTTTTCTGTTCATATTCTTGTTTCAGTTTAAAAGCCATTATTTTTAATGATTAAGTGGCAACTGGGATAGAGTGACTCACATAGGGAGAAGAAATGTCCCCAACCACTTCTTCTTCACTGTTTGTAACATAATGTACCCAATTTGATGTGAAAATTGCATACTGGCTGTGTGGTGCAGAACCCACAACAAAATGATTAACAATATATCCTCCTGTTTGGGACTTATGGTTAGTTGTCCCATTGTGTTAGCTAGAGAAAACTGGACAAAGTTGGTAGAAAAAATGTAAAAACTTCCCATAAGGTTGGTTAAAGTGGCAATAAAGTAAACGTAGAAGAAAATGTATTCATAACACAGTGACATGTAACAAGTAGTTGATGTGAATGAGGTACATGAAAGCTAGTAAACTTGTTTTCTCCCCTCTGCAAGTTACCTAAAATTATGCTAGTGTTTTTTTTTTTTTTTTTTTAAACCACAGTGGTTACAAGAATTAGAATTAGTGTAGGCTATTAAATCAAAAACATGAAGAATAAAATATAATTTTCACTTAAATGATATTCTAAGTTATGACATACTGGACAGGTGCTGTATATTACTAATATTCCACAATCAGTGAGCTATGTCAATGATCATAAAATTGAGGATTATAAAGCATGTTGCTGGCACATCTTGACTGCTCAGCATTTCCAAAATGAATATTAATATTCATTAAATCTGCTTAATAAGACTGTAATCAACCAGCCTTGTCACACGGGCATGCTTCCCAGTCTCCATGGTTACCACAACATTACTTGTTCTCTCCTGCTTTACTCACCCTTATCATTGTCTCCCCTATGCTTTTTACAGCTTTATTTTTAATCTGTCCTTTTTGCAGCTTTTTAATATTCTGCAAACCTGGTGAGAATATTTTAAGCTGTACTACGTAAAAGTACAGTATTAAAATACCAGTATTTGATTTAGCTTATTTTTCCATGTGCCCTCAGAACCCACTTACACTATGAAAGAAAATGTACAAATATTCCAGGAAATGAAAATTTTACTTTCTGTTCTTAGCTTTATTTACTGTTGTGTTCTTGGACACAGATTTGCTAATTTCTCACTTCCTATTCCTGCACTCCTTCCTTCTTCAGTTTTCTAGACCAGCTTCTTTTAATGTTCTTCCTTGATCATTTATCCTGCACATACGTTATTGCCCTGAAGTAATTTCCGCAGCCTCCATCTATATACCTGCTTCTCCACTCCAGTTCAATCTGCAGAGATGTTTTGCCCCTCTTCTTTCCTTACCCTTTCTGACATTCATTTTACTCTGCTTCACATCCTCTTTTCTTTAGCTTTCAGTCTCAACATATGCCCCTCTTATCGCAATACTTGTCAAGCTCATTCTTTTCCAGTAAAAGCCATTTTATTTTTATTTTTCCCATTTTCCTCAGCTTCTCTATTTTGTAACTCCTGACCTTAGCCTTCTCATAGACATCTTATGTTTTGGACTCTTTATTTTTTTTCTGCTGTCTCACTCACACACATTACCTCCTTTACTCCTGGACCTTTAATAATGTTTCCATATATCATACATGTTCACCAGTTTTATATATTTCATTTAATCTTGCAGGATACTATCAGTTGCCAAAAAACTGTGAAGCAATTGTTTATTAGTTGGGTTTATAATAATTTAATTTTTAATACTGTTTTCAATTTGTAAAAATATTCATGAATTTTGGTACATTTTCAATTCTAATAGAGTTTAGTGTTCAAACATTGTTAATATTAATTGTGGTCTTAGCCATTGCTTCCTAGCCTTTCCCTTTTTAAAACTGCCTCTTTCCTTTTCTATTTTTATTTTCTTAATGTATTCAATAAATAAATGGCAAAACAGCATCTCATATCCTTCTGGAAGAACTAACCTATGCATAATTATTAAACCACTAAGTATAAAAGGAATACATGAAACCCAGACTTTGCCTCTGAATAAACTATTGTAATGTGTGTTTTTTTTTTTTTTATAGAGTATAAAATTGACTTGCATGTACGGTATGTAATGCTTGCATTAGTTAATGTAATTGTACAATTTAATTAGAATTTAATGGATTGTGTGATTCAAACAGTGGCCATATTTATTTTAGCATTATACAGGCAGTGGAGAAAAAAGAAACATCACGTGAAAAAGTTTAACATTGAAATAACAATCAAAATTCCAAATGTGACTTATTGATTTATTCCCAATTATTAATCTCAGCTATAAAAGAGGCCTGACAATAAGCACTTTAACATGAGTTTTCAAAGCAACAAGAGACAGTTCCGAAGAGACCAAACACTTGCTGCCTGAATTGCAGATTCATCGGTCACAGGAACTGCAAAATAAGTTGTGTAAAGGGGAACAATGTCAAAAATGACAGTACGTACCAAATATGGATAAACTGCATTGCCAAAGAGCGACAGTGGTTACAAGTCAAAGGTCACTGACAGGTATAGATGGACATTTAACAGGATAGTTGCTAAATCAGTAAGAATTAAATCAGTACCTCTGTGACCTCGTCGCAATAGCGTGAGCTTCACAAAGCTGGAATTTACAGCAGGGCTGCCCTTTGGGAGCCTCTTGTGTCTGCAGCACAAAGCTGTATAATGACCTAAGGAGTACCAGAAAAAAATTAATGTGGTGTGATGAGTCACCTTTTACCCCATCTTTTACTTCCAGACGGGTTCGCATTTGAGAAAGCCGAAGGATCCGCGCAACCCGCAATTTCTGTCGCCAACTTGGAATTGTGGATCGGTAACGGTACGGTCGGCCATCTCGTGGAGTCATTAAGTCCGATGTCGGCTGTGCACGATCATATAACGGCCGATGAAGATGAGGCCATTTTACGGAACCAGGTGCACCCTATGGTGCAAACACAGTTGAGGATGTTCCTATAATCTAGGTTGAGAATGTCCCCATGAACCCCAGACTCCGGTCAAACGCTTCTTCCTTGGCCTCTTCGGTCACCAGATCTCAACCTCACTGAACCTTCGTGGGAAGTCGTGGAGCTCGTAGCGCAAAGTACATTTCCACTTTGTTCATCCCTCAACAGCCACTAGGATTTCCTCTCTATATAAACGTTCAAGAGTTAAAATTTTCCATTTGTGACACGAGTCTGAACTCAAATGATACGATATGAACCGGCACCTACTGGGATTTCAGTGCCCAGTTTGCATTCAGGTTCAGAATTTAATATTAAAATGAACCCTATATTAGTATTCAGTGTACTTTTATTTATTTATTTATTTATTTATTTTTATTTAGGCATACAAATCCAACAACACCAGTAAAAAACGTCAGTTTGAAACGCTGAAAATATTAATTTAGCGTAGTCATCTGAGGCAGTCAGTCAGTGCGCTAACCCACCCAGACTGGACTCTGCGCTTCACCATCTCCACAAAACAAGCGTGTCTTTTATAAAGAAGCCTGGTTTTAAAACGCTGCTCTGGCCTTGGTTGTCAAGCTTGCACTCTGATATTGTATGTGTGTTGCTTTCGCGGACGAATTTTTAATTCGAAATAATAATGACAATAAGGGGGGGGGGGGTCAAAGGAACAGCGCTGGTTTTCCCGCCGGTCCACATTTCGAGTTGCACGGATGATGCCGCGAGGAAAACGCAGGTATTTATCAAATACCGCACCGATCCTTTGTTTTTTTCTCTCTCTCTTTATTTTTTTATTAGCCACTGCTAGTGCTGCCTATAATTTCTGTCTCAATAGCTCAAATAAGAGCTTATTCTTTGCCATGACGATGTGCACATCGGTCCTTAAAGCGCGCGCACGGAAATGCTCCGCAGTTACGACCTATTATCCGTGCGCGCGCTGCACGTTTCGGTTGCAGCGCGTGGGAGCGCGCTCGTACAGATGGAACTTGCTGCCCCTCGCTTCGCACGTACGCTGCTTAAGCGTAAATGTACTTCGAATCAGATAAAACGACATGAAAATGAACGTTTGAAGCACGACAGAGCATTAAAATGTAATGAGTGAATGGTTAAAGTAGCGCTGGAACGAGTGTTTTAGAATGACAGGGGGGAAATGTACATGTAAATGAGTGCTTGAGACGTAGAGTGGCGCTGAAATGTGATGATCAATGATGGTGATGAGAAGTGTTGGCAGTGACTTGATGAGCAGCTCCTCTTTCCCCAGCCGAGGAGCCAGAGCCCCGCGCTGCTGCAGTGTGACATGGTGCTCAAGGACTTCCCACGCGACGCCCTGCTGCGCCCGCTCACCCGCAGCGAGGTGCTGGGCCTCCTCCTGAGGCTCACCGTCTTCGGGGCCGCCACCTATTTCAGCATCAAGTGGGTGGCGGAAGCGCTGGACCCCACACAGAAGCAGAAGCTGCAGGCCAAGAAAAGGGTACGACGCGCTCGATGTGTCAGAAAGACGGCGGGGTTGATTTTGGGCGAGGTGTGAGATGCGAAGGATGGCGTAGGGCTCAGGGGTCAAATCCTACCAAGGTCAAAGTTATCGAGGTTTTTACCCTAAACTGATACAGTAAGTGTGAGATGTGAGTCACACGTCTGCAGCTGTGTGTCTTTCTCCTAAGGTAATGCACGAATTGTATTTCCTGTGAGATGTACGACGTCGCTTTGGAGAAAAGAATTCCATGCTGGATCAATAGGTAAATAATTGAAAAGTTGGTTTGGTTGTCTAACAGTATAGGTCACCTTGGGCTCAGAGAGTCAGTGAAATAAAGGTTCGTAAGGGTTTAGTAAGGAACAGCCTGCAAGGGCACAGCAGTAGTGTCTGTTAGGTGCCAGTTGACACAGGGTTGAAATTCGGACGGGGAGGAGCGGCGCGCAAAAGACAAGTCATCAGCATCAGAAGGTTATGGTGATGCTCTTCCTCTAGCGATGCGTCCGAAATATTCGGACATAGCGCTCCTTCAAGTGGAGGGAAAGGGGGATCTGGGCCTGCTTCCGTACAGGTGGAGGGAGAAATCACATGAACTAATATTGGGAAAATGAGAGGATTCTGGGACTTTGAGTTTGACATTGAGTTCACCTGCAGGCTAATGTCCTTTACATATTTGTTGTGTATAGGATATTTAGAATACAGATGGGTATATTAAAGAACTGATTTATCCTTATTCTTCAGTTGATCAAACTGTTTATACCTAGTTGGCTATTTAGATTCAATTCAATTTACTTTTATAGAGCGCTCTAACACGAGCATAAGGCAAGAAAAACAGATACAAACAAAGAAGACAGTTGACTAATGGCTATCATAATAAAAGTACTTTTATAGAGCTATAAGTAGGCCTACTGGCCACCGGGGAAAGGAACAAAAACTCCCAACTGAAAGTTGAGGGAGAAAAAACCTCAGGGGGTCCACGGGCCAGTGGTTGCCCATCCCTCATGGGCATTCTAGATAAGTAATAACTGTAAGCCAGTTTAACAAGTAATAATGATATTGTTGCTAAATGGTATTTTGGATCCCCAGCTCAGCGTGGAACATCTCGATAATTTAATGTGTTCAGTTTAACAAGGTATGTTCCTTCTCCAGGCAGAAAAGCTGATGAAACAGATGGGCGTAGAAGGAGTCAAACTGACGGAGTATGAGATGAATATTGCTACGCATCTTGTAGACCCACAGTGCATGAAGGTATTTTTTTTTTACACTTTTTAAATTTGCATTAAATTTCTCTCTGATTTTGTTCTCTATAAATTAGATTTTTTAAAAATTATGTAACTGAGACAGATAACGCATTTTACAAAGCATAAGTAAATGCAGTTTTAAATTTTATTTTTTTTTTTCTTTTCCCAGTGAGGCCACTGTTTTCAGTAATTGGGAAGAAAAGGTTATAGCTGTCTTTGATTTCTCTGGTGTCAGGTGACTTGGAAGGACATTGCAGGGTTGGATGAGATTATCACTGAGCTGCAGGACACTGTGATCCTGCCCTTTCAGAAGCGACACCTCTTTGCTGGTTCTCGGCTGTTCCAGCCTCCTAAAGGTAAAGGTGCTAGAATAGGTCACATGTCTGACCAGACTGACCTTAAGCAGAACCCTTGGTAATTTCAGAAAATGGTCAGTTTAAGTGGTGGTCTGTGACAGTTGTGTTTTATAGTGGGAATGTTTGTTGTGGGGGGGGTTGTTTAAATTATTACCTGGCAGGCAACAAGTTGAGTCACACATGAGAAGTGTTTAGCATTTGCAGTTTCTATCTATAATGTGAAAATTCTTTTTTTTTTTTTTTTTTGTATTTGCGTAAAGTGGTGCGACATACTTGGAACAGACTGTATAGTATTCGTGTCCTATGTGAGTGCTATTTGTTTCCTCTTGTCTCCTAATACATTTTTACCAGGTCGTGTCAGTTGAGAAAGTTTATGGCTTGAATTTTACAAAGAGAAGATGGGTTTTTACTTTCATGTCAAGTCAGTGAAAATGTCACTGTTCATGCTTAAAACATTTTTAGTGTTTGCAATGTAACAGCAATCAAAAGAAATGTGTATAAAGTTATTGTGCAAAAAAAAATCTTGACCTAAATATATATTCAAGTCAGCAAATAAATTTAAATAAAGTGAAAGCATTCTGCTACAGTGAAGAGTCAATACAGACTTCAAGTTGAGAACCAAAAAATTGTGTACCAGAAATTGGCTGTAAGACTAAAGTTCTGTTCATTCTTCAATATACTGGTAGTGTATATTTTTTGTTTGACCTTTATTCTTGTCTACAGGGATAACTGTTAAAGTATGTACATTTTTTTTAAAATCTTTTATTGACCTGCAGGTGTAAGCTGGTGTGATGACACAACTATAAAATCAAGCGTTGACTTAAGATTCTGCGGTTTCTTACATTTTTGGTCTAGTCTGTGCACAAACGTGGTTTTTATGGCGATGTGGGACTCTCACAAAAGTTCAATAACAACTCACTGCTTGGGTTCAGAAAAGGCAACTTGTTCTTCCCGGTTTCATCCCTCCAGCTTTCTGCATCATTACCCATGTGTGCTTTGAAATCTCTTTGCAGGGCCACAGAGTCCGTAGGCGGCATTCTCTTTAGCACCGCCTCTGCTGTATCTAGAAAGACTCTACTCTGTACAGGCCATATTTCCCAGTGCAGCTTGCAGGTGATTGTCTCGTACACCAGGGCAAACACTCTTCTGTGTAGCGCCCAGCTGTGGGCTGGCGTGTTCCCCTTCAGCCACCTGAGGTGTCAGGAGGAATATTTCCAAACAATCAATCAAACTAACCCTGATCAAGAAGTTTAGTTTTAGAGCTAACATTGCGTGTAGAGCTAAGACCTACTATATGTAGCTTGTACCTGTCGTCTTTGTGCACGGTTCCAGCTCCTTCCATGTCCCAAGAGCCGGTTTCCATTGTGTTGGTGTAAGCCCTATAGATTCGTCCTGTTTTCAGTCATCGTCCTAGAAGCGTTGCACCTCGCCTGCTTCCTCACCTTCTGTGTATTTAGTCCACAGGCAGTTTCACACATGGCTTCAGGGTGGTTCCTGGTAACCCGGTCTTATAGGCAGTAATAGGCAGAAAGTTCAACCTACCTCCTTCTGTAGTACCCTTGTGCAAGGAATTTATGTTGATTTGCTCCAGTGAAAAATTGTATAAATTGCTGTATAAATTGGTTCATCATTTTAAGTAGCTCAGTATACAAAAATGTAATTGTAAGTTGCTGTGCGCAAGTGTCGGCAAAATCAAGAAATAAGTATTGTTACCATTCTGTGCTTAGAGGGAGTTCATTTGAATCCTTTTCTGATTGGCCCCTCGACTTTGATCAGGTTGCCAAGGGTTACCCCACACAGAGCCCGTAGCTCAAGATAACAAAGCTGTCTGCATCCACCTCGTGCCAATGCCCTCCATCACAGCGGCGTTGAAATCCGATGATGGGGAATTATTTCCTCTTCACACCAGCCGAGTCCTGTCATTCCACAGATTATAGATTCAGTGAAAAACTGATTGTAGAATATTTCAGTAGGGCAGCATCTTGATTATTTGGTGTGTCTGGATTTAAAGGCTGAGCAGGTATTTCTGAAACAGTGACCAGGTGTCTCCAAGTTGTTGAGAAGGTTGTGAGGGTGCCTCTGGTGAACTGGATTGCATCCAGTTAGGGGCTGATAACAGTGAGGATTTTATTCCACACAATCCTTTCCAGGCACTTCATGATAACTGATATGATGGGTGCAATTTCTTTGTTACTACAGTAATGATGGATCTTTTTGCATAGTGCTGCAATTACTGTAGTTTGGAGTAATTTCACAATCAACGAATGAAAACCACAAGGTAGCGCAAGAAAGTGGGGTCTCTGGTCAGGTGCTTACCCCACACCAGGTCAGGAGTTTTGATGGTTTTGCCATTCTGACTTTGCTTTCTATGATGCTGGGACTTTAATGCAGTAGTTATGGGCTCTTGGAATGATGTGGACATTCTGTACATAAATCCTATATGGCCATTTCCTTTGTTACCATCAGGGTTAGGGGTCAAAGCACCACCAGGAAGTACGCTTGTCAATTAGCAATGCAGTTGGGTTAGATGCCCTCTCCTAGGGGGTTTTATGACTGGTACAGTTGGAAAATGGCAGTATATTGTAATTTCAGTATAGATTTCTTTGAATAACTCATTATGCATTATAAAATAAGCACCAGAGTTGCAAAATAATTTTTAAAAACTATAATATTTGTGGGACACAGGGGTGCAGCTATGTCCACCTGCTGGACTATTGCTGCACCCAAGTTACATTTCTTAGACTATTTAATGGCCTAATGGAGACAGGAGTTGTTGCTCTGTGGAGCTCGCACTGGTGTTGATTCATGCTCTATTGTTCACTATTTGTATTTTATTTGAATAAAGCAGTCCACTCAGCACTGCCCCACACCTGGTCATCCCCTGAATACAGTAGGCATATTTTAGGTCTGCATTATCAGTATTTATTCATTGCATGCTCGTAAGCAATGTGCATGCATGAGCTGTACTGCCTGCACAGATGCCAGAAGTATTGATAGGTCATGCAGTTTTGGTCGTGCTTTATGAAAAGGGGGCGCGGTGGCCCAGTGGGTTGGACCGGGTCCTGCTCTCCGGTGGGTCTGGGGTTCGAGTCCCGCTTGGGGTGCCTTGCGATGGACTGGCATCCCGTCCTGGGTGTGTCCTCTCCCCCTCCAGCCTTACGCCCTGTGTTGCTGGGTTTGGGTTAGGCTCCAGCTCCCCGCGACCCCGAATGGGACGAGCGGTTCAGACGGTGTGTGCGTGCGTGCGTGCGTGCGTGCGTGCGTGCGTGCGTGCGTGCGTGCGTGCGTGCGTGCGTGTGTGTGTGTGTGTGTGTGTGTGTGTGTGTGTGTGTGCTTTATGAAAATGCACTTATGAGTGCAGTGCCTAAAGTGAATATTAGTGAGTATGGTCATAAAAGTGTTCTCTCCTTAACCATGTGCATAAAACTTTTTTATTAAATATATGTATCACTGTATATGAAAAATTTAAAAAAAAAAAGTGGTAATGCAGTTGAATTTGTATTGAAGTTTGTATTTCAATAAGTGCCTTTAGTGAATTCCACTGACACTCAAATATAAGGTGTTTTTCAATTCTAGCATTATTGGTTTTTTGAAATTATGTATTGTTTAAAATTTTTGTAGGAAATATCATTGTTTATGCCACTTCTTGGAGACCACTGCATATACAAAGCAGAAATGGTATCTCAATCAATTTTTTTTTTATTTATATTTGCATTTTTTAATCAATCCATCAGTCAAAGGTTTATTTATCAAATGCACAACAATACAGCATACAGAATTGGTTGCTGGCAATGAAATGTCCTTGTCCGCAAGCTCCTGGGGTGGATGATTAAAAAAAAAAAAAAAACCATACATTAAGATTACAAATAAATTAAAAACACTACACCGTAGGAATTGAATAAAAGTAGTAACTATTAAGTAAAACTACTTAATGAAAACCAGATGAATTGTTGAATATGGATGCTGCTTGACTGTTCAGGAGTCTAACAGCCTGGAGGTAGAAGCTATCCCGCAGTCGGTTTGATTTTGATTGGATACATTGGTAATGTTTACCGGACAGCAGGAGAGAAAATAGTCACCAGGATCACTGGGGTCCTTGAGGATAGTCCTGTCCTTCTTATGGCATCTGGCTGCGTAGATGTTCCTGGATGTCTGGAAGCCCACAGCCAGTGATGAGCTGTGCCAACTTCAGCACCTCCTGCCGTTCTTTATGATGCTGGGTTGAGCAGCTCCCATACCAGGCAGTGATGCAGCTAGTCAGGATGTTCTCTTAGTGAGCATGGTTTAAAAAGGATTAATCTGATCACCGCTGAGGAGTGTTTTTGGGATGTATCATTTTAGCTGTGGTATCTTTTGTGGAAGAAGCAACATGACATCATGATCTGTGAATCCCTGTGATGGGTGAAACTGAAAGATCCATTCCATCACATTATCAACAATCGCTTGTCCCGAACGGGGTCACGGTGAGCCGGAGCCTAACCCGACAACACAGGACACAAGGCCGAAGGGGGAGGGGGCACACCCAGGACGGGACGCCAGTCCACCGCAAGGCACCCCAAGCAGGGCTTGAACCCCAGACCCACCACAGAGCGGGCACCAGATGAACCCACCACGCCATCACATCCCCCGCTTTGAAAGATCAGAACTGGCAATATTTATATTAAAATTCACATGAATATTTACTGACTGATTGGTTTACTTTTTGGCCGCAGGCTGTTTTGAAAGACAGTAAAGTTTACAGACATTAAAATTCCCCCTTGTATTGTGAATTCAGACAAATCTCAGTATTTATTCAGTAGTGATTTAATAAAAGTGGTAATTGATGCGCCCTTTGGAGGTATACCGGGCACGGCCAACTGGGACGAGGCCCCAAGGTCGGCCCAGGACCTACTGGAGGGATTATATCTCACAGTTGGCCTGGGAACGGCTGGGGATCCCCCAGGCTGAGCTGGAGGAAGTTGCCGGGGACAGGGGCAGCTGGACCTCTCTGCTCTCCCTGCTGTCACCGCGACCCTTCTAGGACAAGCGGGACGGAAGATGGATGGATGGGTAATTAATGCAGAAACTAGTTTGATGTTAGTTGTAGTTAGGAGCTGCATTGAGTTGACAACCAGAGCAGTTCATGGTTCGGTGCACAGGCTTTGTGGCACCCTATAATATCGGTACGACAACCGTTGTTCATGCACGCCCTGCTGCCCCTTTTTTTTTTGCAGTGCTCTGATTCTGTGTGGGTGCAAGTGAAGTGTCTAGCCAGGCATCCCAGTCTGGAATAGATGATCAAGCCAGGTCTCAGTTAAGGCCATAACACAAGTCTTCTTTAAGTGAGTCTCCGCTGAATATTCTGCGTGGAGTTTGTCAGTATTATTTGTAACTTGTCAACAGTTTCAAAAAGGAGTGAGGACAGAGGAGGCTGGAGGGGTATGTCCTTAGTTAGGAGCCTATTTGCCAGTGCTTGCTGTACCGCTTTTCCCCCTTGGTCAGTAGAGGATGTCATCTGAAAAACCAGTTTTTGAGGAGTGGAGAGTGCTTGGGATTCTTACTGCACTAGCTTCATATGAACCTTTTTGCAGATGCAGACACTGCTGATCCAGAGGTATCATACACGTTACCGTTAATAAAACCTGTCGTGCTAGTCAGGTGCCACAGTAGCCATCATTATACATTGGCTTCTCGTCTTACAAATGTTTGAGTTATAAACTGTCAGTGATACCAGCCTTTTCCACTTCGTTTTTGATTGTATCTTTTTTTTACAGCCCTGATTTCTAAAATTTCTGTTTGTGCTGCTAAAACACACTCAAACACAACAGGAGTATGTGACCGCTTTAACTTGCTTCAGCAATGCTTCCAGCTTACGTAAGCTGTTCATGAGTGTTGACCAATATCTACATGTGGAGCGTTGCACATGTTTGTGGGATGAGTCAGTCATCAGTTGGCACTGATAGAAGTTAGTGGAAAGAAGGTATTTTTTTCTGTCATTTTAAATGTTCTATTGTAGCTTGATGTTAATGCTAAAATGAAAAGTCTTATAAAGCATTTTTATTTATTACATCTATATTCAAGATTTTTGGAGGATCTGTAGCATAAAATTGAAAGTAGCCAGAAGACTGTAAATGTTGGACTTATGAATCTGATGAATCAGTCATTAGTTTGGATTGAATTGGTGTCTTTGGAGATTGTGTCTTTGTATTCAGCAGTCTTAATTTAGTCTGATGTCTATAAAACATAAGTGTTACCCTTGATGGACTGGTGTCTTGTTCATGCTTTTCCTCATCCGCTGTTTTAGGGGACCAGCACAACCCTGCATTGGATAAGTGGTTATTGGTAATAGATGCATATAGGAATTGTTAGAGAGTATTTGTAATATTTGTATGGAACTTAACATGCTAGGGATGTTTTATCGATTGTAACTTGGAGTTACGTTGGATTTACAAAGAAAACAAGTTATGAAAACATAATTTCCCAGTCAGAGTGAGCGGAAGTGCTCTAAGCTAAAGTTATAATTTCTTTCAACTGTTAGGTGTGCTGTTGCATGGAGCCCCAGGCTGCGGGAAAACCCTGATCGCCAAGGCAACGGCCAAGGCCTCAGGGTGCCGGTTCATTAACCTGCAGGCTTCCACACTGACGGACAAGTGGTATGGTGAATCGCAGAAGCTGACCTCTGCTGTATTCTCATTGGCACTCAAGATCCAGCCCTGCATTATCTTCATTGATGAGATCGGTGAGTTTTATTAGGTTTTCTTTTAGGATCAGTCTTCATTAGCTCTCGGCCGATGAGATGGCAGATTGTATGTTTTGGGAAAGATTTTGTCCCCTTCATATTTTTAGGGGGGCATAAAATTTGATATGTCATTCATAATTTTCATGTATTGACTGATTGCAAAGCTACTTTCATGGCCAATAATATGTTGATGATATATGTTATACTATTAAGTCTGATAAAAATTCTGCTCAGATTTGTAAAAGTGCCAGTTACAGTAAAGGGGTGCAAGAGATCGGTGGTAGGACTTCAAACCTCCAGCCATGCGAGCCGATCCTTCTGTCTTTCAGTCACAGTATGAGGGTATAACACCATGTGAACAGAAAGACTGAGTAGGTACCAAACCTAGATTCCATTACGCAGCCCAGGTGCTCAGAGGCACAAGCTCTATCCACTGTGTCACCCCTACGTTAAATTGCTGTCACATGATTTTAAATTTTTTGATGTATACCGCAGCACCCTGATATTTTTCAGAATTCAGGAAGAATTGCAATGCGCTTTTTTTCCATGTTTATTGGGTTTTGTGATTCTGGCACAGAGCAGATTAACAACACCTCCTGTGTTCCGAGTGACTCACAGGCTGGGCTGACTCATTAGACTCCATGTTCTGGTGATGTTGCTGATTGTGGCCCTTCCTCTATGCGTAAGACTCATTTCTGAGGAACCGCTCCAGTCTAGACCATGAGGCCACCGCCATGATGAAGGCACAGTTCATGAGCCTCTGGGACGGCCTGGAGACAGGAGCAGACAGCCAGGTGTTGCTTTTGCGTGCTACACATTTGCTTTGCGCTTACTGCATCTTTATACATAGTCAAATTTTGTTTTATTTTATGTGTCATATAACCGTATATGTTGCATGTTTGCGTCTGTGAATAGGTGTCATTTCCGCAGTACTGCCAGTTCCCAACCCTCCAAAACAAGATTTCAATTTCAGGCAGCAGTTAATTTGAAACAATGTTGATGAGGTGAATAAAGGAGTGTTGTTGATACCCCATACCCTCCAGGTGATGGTGATGGGGGCCACCAACAGGCCCCAAGACGTGGATCCCGCCATCCTGCGGCGGATGCCCACTACCTTTCACGTCAGTCTGCCGGTGAGCCTAAACCTCCCTACTGGAACCCTCTCTGGAGGGGTTTATGGACAACATTTGTGGGGTGATGAGTACGCACAGAGAGCAACACACACTGCAAAACATGCTGCACAAACAGCACATACAGCTTTTTGTAATTGCGTTTTGCTGGTTTTGTGTGTTTTTCAAATGAGGCTTTTCATCCACGCTTTCATAAAGGACTGGGCGTACAAGGCTGCTGGAAGCGCTGAGTGGGAAGTCAAATACAATGAGCCAGCGATGTGATCCTCCTAATGAGCGGGTGTCTGTTTTATCTCTTGAACAAGGTTAAGGCATTACGCACCTACCTGCTAACCTGCAGTATACTCTGAGGCACCAGTGGTCACTTATGAGTTCTATTTGTAGCCCCAATAATCAGATCCTTCATAGGAAGTTTGCACCAAATCTTTCCCCTCACATTAATGTATGTAATTTCGCAAATATACAGATGAGGTTTCTGCCCTCTTTTGTCTCTGTAGAACCAGAGGCAACGGCATGACATCCTGAGGCTGATTCTCGCTGAAGAGAACGTAAGTGCCCTGCTTTGTTTCAGTCCCACCAGCTCTCTAAAGCGTCTCTGTTTAATTGTTTATGGTGGCAGCTGATAGCACAGTGGTAGGAACTGCTGCTATTGAATGTGAAGGTTGCTGGTTTGAATCTCATCTATTGTACTACCTTTGAACAAGGTACCTAACTGTAATTGCTCCAGTAAAACTGGCCAGCTGAATAATTGTAGGTAACAACATTGTAAGTCACTCTGGAGAAAAGCATTAGCAAAATAAATAAGTTTAAAAGGTTTAAATGCATTGATTAGCAACAGTTTTTTTTTTTTTTTAAAAAAAAAAAAGAATCGTACATTAGTAAGTTCAACTTTTTTTGTTTTTTTATTTTTTTTTTATTTTAATATCTGTGTTTGTTGGCTTTGCTGGCTGACATGAACTTTGTGTCCAAATAGCTTTTAATAAAATTATGATTGATTTAATTTCACTATTATTGTCTGTAAGCAAAGTTTTCATTGTATAATAACCTTTGCAGAAACAACAGGAAAAGGTGACCTTTTCTAACAGCAGGCATCTGTATGATGAGGTATGGGTGCCAGTGTAGAAAGTGTCGCCATTTCCTTTGTGACTCTTCAGCTTAGCGCTGCTGTAAACCTGCGGGAGATTGCAGAGAAGACGGAGGGTTGCTCGGGCAGCGAGTTACGAGAGCTGTGCCGCGATGCTGCTATGTACCGTTTCCGCGACTATGTGCGTAAGCAACAGATGAAGCAGATCACCCACCAGCTGCAGGACTGCGAGACAGATGAGGGGTAGGAGTCCAACATGGGGCTGGGGGTCTCTGTTTATACTAAAGTACTCCAGCACCCTCATATAAACATATTCTGATTTGAGATTAGATTTATAATCTGGTATTATTATTATTACATTTTTTTTGTGGAATTGTTTTTGCACATTATGGTATTTCGTTATTGCATACCGTAGTATTTACTTTCCCTTGATATCCTGCTGCATGTCTCTTCAGGCCTCTGGACGAGGACCGGCTGAGGCCTGTGACCCAGCTGGACCTGTTGTTTGGTCTGGACAAGCTGAAGGAGGGCAGGCACGCCTCTGTGGGGCACAGCACTTTGAAAGAGATGCCTCTTGACTGATCCATTCTGCCATGGAGCTCACAACCAGCAGTAGCAGGGCGATTTAGCATTGGTGTAGAAGCGCTACCATAACTCCTTGGATGCAAGGCACTGGTGTGTGTGGGTGTGTGTGTGTGTCTGTACCTGTGTCCAAAATATTTATTTCACTGACTAGTGTCAGAACTGTACACTTGAGATTTTAAAGGCAGTTACATGTGTTCGTTTCCTTAAAATACTTTCAACTTTATGAGAAATTTGAAATATCCTCTCAAGCTGTGTTACCTGTAAGTATTTAAAACTTCACCACTGCTATTCATTGTGGACTGGCATCCCTTTCAAGAAGTAACCCCCCCTTGCGCCCAGTGCTTTCGGGATAGGCTGCGGTTCACTACGACCCTGCTCTGGACAAATGGTTATTGAAATTGGATGGATAGATAATTAGTCATTATATCTTAGAATTAGAGTTAAGCATAAGCAGAGGTTGTATATCACAAAGCAGAAAACATTTTTTTAAATATTAATACATCACCAGTGATTTCTCTTTTACAGATGGATGTGTTCCTGAATTTGTCTCCAGTCATACCAGCACATATCATAGAGATCTGAACCTAGGATATTTCTTGTTTTGCCATATATGAGTCATCTTACAATAGATGTAGTTGGAAGTGCTTTTCGTGTGTGTGTGTCTCCATAGAGACCCAGGTCATGCAGTCCAGCGCAGATTCCTGTCTTAGTCAACAGTGGGGAACGGGACTCAAGGGAGGTGATCATGAGCTGTTGTCGTGACCAGGGTTTCTTGTCTGAAGCGGTTTGTCTTCCTCAACACACAAGCTGCCTCGAACAATTTGAGCGTCAGTGCTTCAGAGAACAGGTTTTACTCTGTTCCATTAGTGACAGGAAGTGGTGAGGACTGCATGTGTACTTTCCTGCAAAGTGACCATGAGGGGTCACTACTGCTCCATTCTTCTACCTCTATTTTTCACACTCTGGATGTACTTCTGAAAATGATTGGTTAAATTATAATCTTTATTTATTTATTTATTTTCACAAGTGCAAGCATTGAAAGAATTGCATTCCGTGGTACTTGAGAACACAATGAAATTCAGTGCAGATCAATTATGTATAGATGTGCGGCTGAAATTATTCTGATTTAAATTCACCCTGAATAGCCACGGAAAGCCTCTTATAGTGGGCGTGAGACACTTTTTGAGGTGGGAAGATAGCAGTGGGGATGGTGAGGTCTAAAATATTGAATGTGATTCTGCAAACCTCTCCCAGTAGAGTTGCTTGTAGCAAGAATGAGTCCTGCTTAAGTGTGATGTAGTGATTTGTCTGTACACAGGCTGCATAGATTATATTAAGTACTAATTTCAACTATGTACATTAACTGCATCTGTGTGTAATGTGTACATTTTGTTCATAGTGTCTGCTGTCTAGTTACAGGGGCAGTCTTACTCATTAGTCCACTTTTTCAATATTGTGATGTTCTTGGGGAGAAAGGTTTGGTATTAATGGTCAATTAAGACTGTTTTCAGTACGTCTACGTAGAATTCATAAAAGCAGAGTCAGTATTTTTTTTTTTTTTCCCCAGTTTTTGCTTCTTTCATCAGCATTTTTCCCTCAACACCATGGTCCCTTATTGGCAATAAAAAAAAAAAAAATCCCTGAGCACCTCAGAAGTATGCTAGTCAGACATCCAGAGAAGCATTAGATGCATTTCACATGCGTTAATGACCCACAGCCCAAATTTTTGTTCCACAGTAGGGTCTCCATGTTTTAGTTTTGCCACTGAATGATTGATGTCGGTTAAAAGTTCTCACAGCTTTGCTTTAAATTTGTATTGAAATATGAAAATTCCAAAGAAAATTGTTCAGTACTTTGTCGAAGTGGTCATAGTAAAAACATAGTGTAAATGGAATGGGTTTACAAAGAGGAATACGTACTGGTAGTCATAGCAACTGCTTCTCTGTGCAATTCTTGTGCATGATCACTGGAACACAAAAGACTTGTGAAGTGAATTGTACTCAGCCCTCAATCTCAGATATGGAGAGGTCCATGTACTTTCTTTTTTTAATGTTCACCAACTTTTACATGCAATTGTTTCCTGTCATTGCCTTTCCTTTTCACCTTTTTTTTTTTTTACTCAACTCACTTTTTATTTAAACATTCAATTTTAAGACATTTTATCTGGTGAAATGTTTGTGAGAAACTTTTTTTTTTTTTAAAAAAATGTTGTTGGACAAATATTTTTTTCCATGTTTGTTACTTTTCCTTTAAATGCTTAAGTTTAAAGCTGTTTTATGAAACAAGATGTTTAGATTTTTAACCTCTATTGTTACACAGAGATACAAGACACAGTACTTGTACCTCAACAAACATTACTGGGACAGGAATTCAGTTAGTAACCTGAAATAATTGCCACCATCAATAAAATATTAATAACCCAGCTTCATTCTTAGATTTATTCGTGGGTTAAGTACTGTTAAAAACATCAGATAAAAGTAAACTGATTTGAATATTTGCTTTAAGAGTTTTGTATAATGGGACAAAGGAACAAAACATTCCCGACTGAAAGTTGAGAGAGAGGGAAAAAAAAACTCTGGGGATTCAAGTGCCAGTTGTTGCCCCCCCCCCCACCGGGCATTCTACATTAAATAAGTCTTTAAAGACAATTTGCAGCTGCTAATAACATTGTAGCTGAGTGTTAACTTGATGTCCCTGTTCACAAAGATACATCTCGTCCATCATGGAAGTTTCTCATCATCTTCCTCTACTATGTTCATATTATATTTTAGCACATGAAAGAGAGTGGATACTATATTTACTGCATTGCTGAAGCATTTACAAAAAAGTGAAATGGCATCTGGGTTTGAAATTCTTGCAAGCTACTGCTGTCTATACAGTTGTGCACAAATATCTTCTTTTACTGGTATACATATTTCAGTCTTTGCTAGAGGAGTAGAAGAGAGACGTCCCTTACTTGTTTCAAGAGCCCTTGGATGGTAACTGCGTTATCTTGTCTGCAGGAACGGTTGTCATCTGGAGGGAAGGTTGAAGTAGTTAAAGCATTACTCACAATGTGGTGTACTTGTACTCCTGTGTGCTCATGTCCCAGTTTTTTAAGGCTGATATTTCTGTTATTTCTGCTGTCACCGTTTCCAAACAGAAGACCCCTGCACAGCGGCCTTTGCTTTCATTCGTGTTTGTGTGAAACTTCTTGTTAAACCACTGCAGATCCGAAGGTTTGCTGAAGGTGGGAACTCGCTTCAAAGGAAACGCGCGTGAGCCACAAGCATGATGGGTACTTCCAAAACAGGCAACCTGCCATTGTCCCCTGGTTTTATTTATTTATTTATTTTTATTTTTTTTTTTTTTTTTGTCTTGCCAAGAGCCAGCCCACCACAAGTGAAGTCCCATGTAAGTTCAAACCACTGACATGAATGAGTAATAAAATGTCGATGCAAACTGGAAACTTTTGAGCCGGGCTTGTATTTTCCGGGCTACCTTGCTAAAGTGTATTTTTAATAGGCTTGTTTAGGTAATGTTTAACATTTTCTGATATTCATGTGGAGAAACCGTTCATCATAAATGAGCACGCATGCAAAAAGAGTGTGAAGTAGTTCAGAGCTCTGTGGCTTTGAGTGTTATGAAAACAGATTGGACTGGACTCAATTAAATGTTCTCAGTCGTCAGAGTGTGTGGCACATTGGTGCGTTGAGCTGTGAATCATTTTTAGTAGCTGGTGGTGACTTCTGGAGTGTGAAATGACCGCAAAGCCTCCGGTCTCCGAAGGACAGAGAAAATCACTGTGTTTAAACGCGTCAATTGGACGCTCGTCATTTGGGCTAGGGGATGAGGGTGCGGCGCTCGTTCCAGAATCAGGTTGTGAGCTGAGCTTTTGTGTGCATCTTGCCTGCCTCAGCTAAATGGAGCCTTGAGCACTTGAGTTTTATTAAAATGCTGTCCGCTGTGGCTGTGTGTATTAATACTGGGGTTGGGGGGGGCACAGTAATAGTGAGGTGTCTGTCCAGGTCTCAGACGGGTTGTTAAGGACAACATACCGGATGATGCCTCATGACGCCTCCGGTTCTGGTCAGCAGCAATGCAGCGCTCCCATTGCGTCTGATCTCCCAGATGCGAGTGATAAGAGCACAGATGGCTTGATAACTTTCGCAGTGTTTTCCTCAGTGACTCTTCATAAAAAGGTCAGTTAATAGGTGGCATTCACTGAAACAGGCCATCAGATTACTCGTCGCAGGTTTGGTTCCCACCTCCAGCTGTTATACCCTTGAGCAAGGTACTTAACCTAAATTGCTCCAGTAAAAATTACCCAGCTGGGTAAATAATTGTAGGTAGTATAACATTGTAAGTGGCTTCGGAGAAAAGCGTCAGCTAAATGAATAAATGTAACAAATGTTTTTGGCCTACTGGGGAATTGAAGTCTGTGCTGCCTTCGGGGGAGTGTCTTGCTATACATGAGTGTAATTAATTTAGATGTGATTTTTTTTTTTTTTGTCCTTTTTAGAGCTGTACTTACGTTTTAACGCCTTCATTCATTACTGTTCCATCAATGTGACATTTTCAGATTTCACGGTTATCGTTCAGTTTTTTAGCATGTAGCCTGGCAAAACGGCGTATGGCTTAATTTCAGAATGTCGAGGGATTATGTACCACTTGTTAAAGTGGTAGTAAAAATTCTTTACAAACTGGAAACCGATGCTGCCTTTTCTCCAGACGATAACACTCTGTAATGCTGATGATAATGCATTCTTCTCGGAATTGCGGCTAAAATTCTAGTGCAGCAAGTTGATTCCGTAGAACAAAACTCTGTTGAATTACAAATCTTCTGGACATTGCCTTCATAATTATTTCTTTAACAATGACACTTTGTCTTTTTTTTTTTTGCCAGTGAGAAATCGCCGCAATTGTAGAGCTGCATATTTTTCTGAAGAACTTCAGGTTAGTAGCTTGGGATCCAAACCTGCATCCTTGAGGTTAAAAATCCGCATCCTTTACAAATGCACTTCCTTCTGACAGACAAACATTCTAACTTGTTACCATGCCATGCATTTAACTTTTTCTCTATTTATACTGTATGTAAAGTACAGTATACAGTAGGGACCAGTGGTTAGAGCTGCAGCCTTTGAACTTGAAGGTTGCTGGTTAGAATTCCACCTCTTGCTGTAATTCCTTCGGCAAGGCACTTGCTCTGAATTGCCATAATAAAATTACCCAGCTGTGAAAATGGACAAGTACAGTAATCGTAGGCACGTGAACACTGTAAATCACTTTGGAGAGAAGCATCAGCTAGGTGAATAAATGTGAATGTTTGAATGTAAATGTTTATGCCTGGTAATGAAAAGATGGAAGAAAATGATTGCTTTATCAATCTTGACATTAGCATGGTAAGAAGAACTTCACTGAATGATCCAGCGGACGTATTCATTACCCCTTGGAGTCTATTCCTCTCTTCTGTTTTCATTGCCTTTGTTGACTGCTGTTACGTTTGCTTTCTGATAAATATGGATATAAAAAAGCCCGAACGGACATACGCTGGAAAGGTGTATTTCTCCTCTCATTTGGACTTCATAACCTCCCACGTATCTTCTCTCTGCTTCCAAAATTTAACCAAAACATTGCATCTTGCTCGTTGAAAGATTTGTTTCTGTTCTCCCCAACGTGATCAAGGGGAGCGCAAGTATGCTTTCTGAAAACATCAAATTCTTTCCAACTCGTTTATTATTTGAAACGTTTGACCATTTTCAATCCATTGCTTTCGAACAACAGCACGGGCTTACGGAGACATCAAACCTGAGGACGGAGAGGGCAAGCATTATGCCCAAGTTGGCAACGCAAGCTGTTGGGTTGCCTTCTGGGACCTGCTACTAGGGTTAGGGTTAGGGCTAACCGTAAAAAAACCGCACAAGCTGAACACTTCATGTTCTCTTCAGCGATGCCTTCACCGCCTTCATCATCCTTCATCTAGCTGCAGGAGGCTATTGAACGGAACTGATTCGTTTTGTGGACGAGCGGTTAATGAAAGTGAGCGAGTGATTTGTTTCGAGGCGGGAATTCCCTCCCGGTAAAGGAACGCCTTACTTGTCAACAGAAGTGCTTGTGTAGCTGTTTGCTGTTTGTGTTTTGTAGGGTGCGCTGTCAGCTGCCTAAGGTCTGACACTGCAGTGCTGGGGAAGAGGACTTTTTTCTCCGTGTTCGCTTGCTGTTTCTATTCATAAATGGCACAGCCTCATAAATAGTCTTGCCAGGCAGCCTGACATTATTTTCACCCCATGACTCACTGCAAGCTGTTGCTGAAGCACTTGACATTCTTATATGGAGCGCCGGAGCCCGCGGACGCGCTTTTAACCCTTACCCATCGCGTGCGCCGCCTCGGCTCCGGCGCCGTTCTTCGGCCGGGTTTCTGGAACCGGCAGACGCGCTCGTCGAGCGGCCTTGCGTTAGTCGGGATGCCTGCGGCGCCCGTGCAGCACGGGACGGCGATCGGAGCCCGAGAGAGGCGCGGGGAAAGGGACGGGGCCTGGCGGCGCTCGCACGCACGCAGGGTGTCGCCAACAAGCAGCATCGTGGCACCGCCTGGGAGAGGAGCTGTTTCATTTGCCTTTCGCTTTTATCACCAGCCCTATATTTCTAGCCAGGGACTACCTGCCGTGGGAAAATCGAGACTCTTTTGTCCTTTCCTATTTGTATGAAACGGGATGAATGTTGTTCTTAAGTGGAAAGTGGTGGCAGAGCTCTTTGACTTCACCCTTAGCGTGGCATAATCGGCAACATATTTTTAATGACGTCAAAGCCTAATTGGCACAATGGAAGTATGAAGAATTATGATATGAGCTGAAATAAAACGCTGCGCCCTGGTCTAATTTTTTCATTGCTTCACCTCTAATTCTGATAAATTGTCAATAAAATTTTGATTTGTCTCACACGTGTTTCCAGGAACTTGAATAGCTGCACTACAAAAATAATTCCCCCCCTCCCCTTTTCTGTTCCACGGTAAAATGTGAGCTTTAAAGGTCAGCGCTCCTCATTATACTGTAACTCTGATGCTGTCAGTGGCCTCAAGCTTGGGATACAAAAGCAGACTCCAGGGTTCTCTGAATCACTGCTGATCCCTGTCACCTCTCCTCAGTGTGGAGGTGCATTGTTATTCTGCTCGAGTCCGAAATATACCATTCGCAGTTTAAATACAGTCAGCTTGGCGATATGGTATATATGCATGCAAGTACCCGTTATCCTTGCTTAATTAATGTCTGTTGGCTTGTTTGTTTTTTTTTTTTAAAAAAAAAATAGTATTTATTTATTTATTTATTTTTACTTTTTGCTTTGGAAGTTTGGCATTGCTCCATTAAAGGCTGACATTTTATGCCAAGCGTTTATCACTTTTTGAGCCGAGATAATCTCACACCGCGCGATTTTGACCGAGAACGAACATTTTCGCTAGTTCGTGGCTGAACGGTTATGAACCCAAGTATCTTGAGCCTTGCACACACAATTTAGGAGAGCAAGCGCCGCAACAAAGCGTGCAATATTAATAAGGTCGGAAACAAACGGGCAGAGCGCATTGATGCCATAGGAAGAGCTCAAACTACTTTCCTGCGAGCTGGGTGCTTTGCTTCTGCGTTACTTTCCCGCTTTCTACTGTAATTGACCAGGAACGCTATGCTTTTGGAATGCAGACAGTCATAACGATGGCACCCCTTTAAAATGTGTTTTGCTCTTGCTCATTTGTGAATTCTTTTAACCAGCCCATATACAGTATGTAGCTGATTGCAGAATTGCAAAAGCTAATCTGCAATGTAAATTAATGAAAGTGATAATTTCACTTTTACTGTATTTTGTTATGTAGGAAATCAGGGTGATAAACTCTCGCAGTGTCAGTGGATTTCAGTTTGGCGCTGTTTGTCGGGAAACTTTCCCATCCGTTCTTATTAAGGACGTGAGACTCTGACCGAAGGACCCGGATGTACAGGGGAAGTAGGCAGTTTGCTGAGCCAAGTGTGCAAGTCGATTGAACTTGACATGTTTGGAAAGTTCAGATGTCATAAACGCAACATTATTCCTTGTAACGGAGCATCATGAAACAAACATATGATAAAAATATCACAATACTACACACACACACACACACACATATTGTCTGAACCGCTTGTCCCATTCGGGGTCACGGGGAGCCAGAGCCTAACCCGGCAACACAGGGCGTAAGGCCGAAGGGGGAGGGGACACACCCAGGACGGGACGCCAGTCCGTCGCAAGGCACCCCAAGCGGGACTCGAACCCCAGACCCACTGGAGAGTAGGATCCGGTCCAACCCACTGCACCACCGTGCCTCCTTATCACAATACAATTTTTTTTAATTCATTTAAATTGTTAATGTCTATAAAAGTAGACACTATTGTCTTACTGTCACTAAGTACAGTATGTGCCCTTGCAGTGGTAGGCAGTGAGCATTTGACTGCAGTCCTGGCAGGCCCACCACACCATTCTGAAAAGCAGTTTTCAGAAACGCAATGTGGCCGCCGGGTGCCATGGTGGTGCAGCAGGTAGCGCTGGTGCCCCAGAGTCTCAGTCTGGGTGCCCTCAATGTAGGATGTGATGGGCTGATCACGGTTGCCTCGTGCCCTGTGTTGCTGGCTGTGGGCCACCCCGCTCGCCCGTTGCTGGTGAGGCCACGTCCCCGTAAGACGTGGAACTTGAAGTATATTGGCCTTCTATTTCAGGCTGTGCCGGAGCTGAAAAAGTGCACCGAGCAAATAAGAGCCTTCAGTGTTTCCTGAATGTCATCTAGCAGCGGGTCCTTTTTAGTGCTTCCGTCACCTGAAGATCTGAAGCAGCCTCCCGCTGCGCTTTCGCAAGACCCAAAAACAGCGTGCCATTTGGTATCAATTCATGAGGCTCGCTATAACAAAGCGAGACCCGGGGAGGGGACCGGCATTAATTGCAGCCGCCTCCGCTCTCCCCCCGCGCCGCTGCAGCGGTGGGCGTGACGTCTCCGAGGGGGCTCCGGCGACAGCGAGGCCAGGGGCCGCTGTTTGGCCCCGAAAGTTCGGGGCCTCATGGGGAGATACGGGGGCGTGGGCCTCGGTTCACTGTGCTGGAGATAAAAGCGGGACTCCACGCAAAAGTTGCAGGTAAGGCGTAATTATACCTTTATGGAAGGTGGACCCCACTAAGTTTGCTCCTTCCCTAGGGCTCGGCCTCGCTCCCCCAAACCCCCCCCCCCCCCACGGCAGGTACGCATTCAACCAGCTCTTTGTTTCTCACAAAAGCCTTAATTGTGAAGGGCTTTGCAAGAATGTTGCTTTTATGTGTTCCTTTTCCTCTCAGCCATCAGTGGGGGGAAAAAGCAGCAGCTTATGCTATTTTCATCCATGTCGCAGCAGTGTACGTTTGGCCGCAAAGAGGCTCTTCTAGTCTTTTCTCCTTCCGTATTTTTTCTCGTAGAAATTATTTTTCTGCATTTGTTTGGCTGCGGTTTACAGCCTCTTAATTAATGTTGTGCTGTCTCACAGCGCCTCGGTGGTGCGAGAGGACATGGGTTCAATCCCCACTGAGTCTGTGTGGAGTTTGCATGTTCTTCCCGTGTCTGTGGGTTTCCTCTGGGTGCTCTGGTTTCCTCCCACAGTCCAAAGACAGGCTGTTCAGGTTCACCCATAGTGTGTGAGTGACACAGACAGAGTGTGTTCCACTGATGTATGGATGAGTGACCCATTGTAAGTAGTGTATCAAGCAGCGTAAATCACCGCGGTGAATAAGGTGTGTGGGCTGATAACACTACATAGAGTTCATTTGAAATCACTTTGGAGAAAAGTGTCTGCTAAATAAATAAATGTAAACAGCCTTAACAAGCTTAATCATACTTGCAACACGTATTTTATGATCATTAAAGGTACGGGCTTCCCTCGCATAACGAAAGCTTCTTGTAATTTAAAATACAAGCCTAGGAGACGTCCAGCACCACATAGGGTGAGTGGCCCCCACTCCCCCCCACGCAGGGAATATCTTGTCTGGGACACCTCAGTTGTCTACTAGCAGTTTGTCTTTGTCCTATCACAGATCTTGTGACTAGGTGATCTTGTGATCATCTGTAATAACAATGAGCCCTTAAGCAAAAAAGTTTTAAAGTAGTAAAAGTTAGAAAGTATATATTTATCAATTTACAACCTGACTGTGACAAGTGGAATTTTCTTGAAAGGCAGTATCATTATAAATGTCTTTGGGATTTGATTTACTGTGCTTTTACCACAAATGGTACTTTCCAAATAGCTGATATAAAAAAAACAGTTTCTCAATTTCTCAATTATGCTGTCCATTCATTATCCATGATATTTGGGTTTGCAGTTTCCAAGACAAAATAACAGAAATATATCCCCAGATTCCTGAGTAATGATTTATTCTGCTGGACTGTTCATGGCAAAATATCTCTGTGTTGAGAAAACAATCTACGTTTCTTACTTTCATCTGCCACCGAATAAGATACTGCAAAAGCTGCCTTCAGATGTAACCTCCTAACCTGCACATCTTTACTGCAAATGGCTCTTGGCTGAAAAAAGTCACAGATTTATAGACAGATATATCATGTCTATAACAATAACATAAACCAATACAAACTCAAAATAACTCGAACTTTCTATTCCAAAGGGAAAAACCCAATGTATATAAAAAGGAATAACTTGTATCGGAATCCAAGTCTAACGATATTCTCAAATACTATTTAAAAAGCACAAAATGAAAGATCTATAAAAGCAATAATGACGTCTTCTCGTGTCATTACATACGGTCCACTGGTGATTAATAGTTTTGGAAATTTTGTAAATCTTATTACACCTCTGGCTTTATTGGTTCAAGTAACAATATAACATACCATTTAAATAGGATCTCTCTGCCTGCTGCTTTAGAGAACTGCCACACTATTTAAAATTTCTCTTTAACCTGGAGCACATTTGAGAGGTCAGTCAATCAGTGCCCTGCGGAAAAATGCGACACTTAGACAGATGTCCATTCCAATTCTGCAGTCCATCTTGTTTCTTGATCTAGCCTGAAATACGTCCTGTTCCACAATTAATTACAGCCTCGAAGAGGGCAGTGACAGGGACATGGGCGATGACTTCTATCCGCCCGTTTCAGAAAAACAGGCAAAACCCATTAGATTACTCATTTTTCTCATCGGCTTATTCAGCATCGTTTTTAAGACGGTGGACAAATGACCTGCCAACAAAAAAACTAAATTTTCACAAGCTATTATTAAACATAACCAGACTGGATTTTTCAGATCTAGATATGGCAGAATGCAGCTTGTCAGGCACTTGTAGTGGAATAAAAATATCAGCAGTAATACTCAATGGAGTTATAAACAAGTTTTAGGTGGCATGGTAAGCTCGGTTGACAACGGGGGGCATATCTACCCTACTGCTACCTGTGACTACTACGGCAGGATAGGGAAAAACACTTTGAGGGGAAAAGATGATTATTTTACTAGATGCAAAGAGATTTGGTAAATTATGCTCTATGGGGAAAAGACTGGGGTCTAATTTAATTACGTTTGTTTTGGACCGTAAGCATGTGGTGGTGAATCCATTGCCTCTTGGTAGTACAATAATACACAGGGAAAGATGTTCAACCCCTCGTGCCAAAAACCAAGGGGGCTAGACAAACCAACCATGCCACAATATACCATCCCTCCCAAAACCAACCAATTCCCTTCACAAAAAATATCATGGGCAAACACCATCCTCCTTGCCGGGAGCCACCGCGTGCACTTCGTTGGGGTTGTCAAGTGGGCACCTTCCTTCATTGATGTTTCATTGAATTGAGCCCACTACACCTCCAGAAGGCTCAACGGCGAGATCTGGCGTCCCAGACCCACCCCCCTCCATGCCCACAGTGCCATCCCAGCGACTCCACCCACCAACAACCAACCAATACACCATACCAGCATATGGAGGTGACAACAAAACTCAAACCATTGACGTTCACCTAGGTGAGTACTCCCCACTCAAGTGTGCTTCCCCCAAACACCCTGGTGCCTTCTCATCCACAACCACTGACTAGATCTTTCTGCTACCTCTGACAAGCCTTTAATGGCTGCTCTTAACGACTGACCCCTAAAACCAAACTCCAACAGCAGCGACGTGGTTGATTTTGCAACAAACCCTCTAGTACCGATCTCCACTGGTCTAATAACGCACTGCCAGCCTCGCTCCCTCACCTCACCAGCCAACTCAGTGTACTTCAATTTCTTCCTCTCTACGTTTGTTTTGGACCGTAAGCATGTGGTGGTGAATCCATTGCCTCTTGGTAGTATAAATATGATTGGTTTTGAACAGGCTATTGTGGTTAGTTTGTTGCGACCCGACATGGTGTTATATTCTGAGTGCAAGTGAACCGTGAACTATGTGGTTAACAGTGCCATTTCGGGATGCTATTCAAGAGGAATCTGAGCTGTTAAATGTTCAAGATTTGGTGGCGGGCTCACGTGAGACCACTTGGGGAAGGGGGTTTGTGGCTAAATCAGTTACGTCATTGTTAGTGGAAAGGGTGGCGGTGAAGGAGCTGTCTGAAGCTGCTGAGAAATCAAGTCAGTGGTTTTGGATGAGAAGAAAGCAGGGTAGTTGGGGTTGCAGGTCGGTGCCAGGTCTGTAGTGGTCGTTAAAATTTGCAACTGGTGGTTAGCAATGGGAAGCAGCTGCTGTTGGTATGTAAGGAGGTGTGGTTTGAGTTTGTGGAGTTGGTGCGCTTGCTATGGATGGATGGCGTCTAGCGTGTGTGGAGGAGGTTGGATCTGGGATGCCAAACTTCACTGTTGAGCCTTCCTTGAAGTGTTGTGGGCCTAATTCATTGAAACACCGATGAAGGGAGGCGCCTACTTGACAACCTCAATGAAATACCCATGTTGGGGTCCTGTGGTTGATGTGGTGGTTGAGGGAGTAGATTAAGCCGTTCGATCTTGAGTCATTGAGATGTATGACGGCCAGATGTCCTTCTCTGTGGCTTTATGGTGAATTTGGTTGGATTGGGAACTTGTTCACAGCCGTTGTAACAAGCGCATGGGGCGTAACATCATATCCTGTGTATGTTGAATGTCTATTCTAACCCAAAAGCCCTTCAGGTACAAATATTCTGAAAGAATCTGCTTTAACAAAGATAAGTTGTTTCACAGAACATTGCATCCATGACAAATTCGGAAACTTCACCCTCTGCTGTGAATTGCGTGCGATAAGGCTTATACAGTCAGTCCAGGTAAATCTATGCAAATGCAAGTGAATATCCCTTCAATCTCTCAAGGGAGACACCTTCTCCAGCCAGTACAGACTTTGGAAATCCTTAGAATATTTCACTCCTTCACTTTTGTCAAAACACCGCAAGGAAAATGAGAAGAGAAAATGCGTAAGGGAATTTCTACAGCACGTAGACTTCTCACGAATCCCCAGTGATTATTGTCTTTTGCTATTTGTTTTTGTCTGTGACCATTACTGAAGCTGATGGATAGCGTGGCGAATCCAACCAAGAAACAATCCACACTGGAGAATACCATCCTTTGTCTCTCTCTCCTATGATGAGGAATTTTCTGCTATGTGAACCATTTCATTGTAAACATGCCCATATAATGCATTGTTTGGTAAATAAAAGACAACAATAGCTGCTTTGTCCTTCTCATATGAAGATGTAAATCCTCCTAAATCAAATATGATTATTTAAGGAAAAATATAATCCATATAAAAGTTGCAGTGTTATGCAATTTCTGCTAGACACAATCCTTTTTCTAGAGATCATTTAAGCGTGAAATAAATGTTTCTGTTGATATAAATAAATCCATCTGTTGATGTAATGGACTCATTGTATTGTTCTCTGAAATGTACATCTGGAGAAACGCATCTGCTCAATGAATAAATGTGTCTATATATATACTGTATATATATATATATAAAGTAATTAGCATCTATGTAGTACAAACATGGAAGAGAATATTTTTTTTCTGACAACTATTTCTTATTAGTACCTACTACGGAAGAAGATTGTCAGATTCAGATATATATTCTGCTCCAAACTTTAAGAAGCACTAAGAAATTTGAAATGAGAAAATAAATTAGTATGAAGTACAAATGTGAGAGAATTCTTTTTTTGGAACCTGCATTTCTGGTAGATTTTCCATTATATGATCATCCTGCATGAAGTATCTGGTAAATACTGTAGGTAGCTACTTTACAAACTGCTTACTGACAAATGATGGAGTTGGATAATCAATCACTGACAGCATTTGATATATATGTGCTGGTATTTATATAAAAAAAAAAAAATCCTGGGACAGTCAGATCCAGATTTCAAGCTGTCTAATCAAAGCATTTCTTTTCCTACTTTGCAGTGGTTATACTTTTTAATTTTCTCAGAATGGCTACTTTAACGTTGTGAAGGGGAACAGGGTTGTCACCCCCTTTAGCGGTTGTTCCCCGATCTTCCAGCATGGTCTTCATTGTTATAAATTGTTTGGCAATTTCAACACGCACCTCAAATCTCCACATCAGAGCTTTGCAGTTTAACAGCTGGCATTGTATCTAAAAAAATATGTTCAGTATTAGGAGGAAAAAAAACTCCAGCATCTTCATTTGGAAGAAAAACTGTGGACACAAACAGCTGTTTATTCGCTTCCTGCACGGTAGATGGTCAGAGTGCTTCATAGCTCTTACTGTCTCACACTACAAATCATGGTCATTATTTTGGAAGAAAGAAACAATGGATTTTCTCCCAGCTTTTCTTCCATCTCCCTACCCCAAGCATGGCGTAATATATTAAATTTTCCTCTTCCCCATCTTTAAAACTGGGGATCTCTTACATTTACAGTGCACTGCATTCACAATGCAATTTGAGTGAAAGTGCATTAATAATTCGAAACATCTGAAATCATGACAGGTCCCACAGTCACTCATCTGCTCTGGTCACCTTGCTCATTAGAACACCATAAACGCTACAGATTGATAGTAAAGGGATACATTTGCTCTCTTGTATGTATAGTACTTGTGTCATTTTCAGCAGTGGTTCCTCTTTTTTTCCCTGAAAAATTTGGGCAAGAATTACTTTTGATTTCCTGTAAATTTGTGAATAAAGAATTTTATACTGTTACATGTATCACCTGCTTCTAATTACTTATGAATGTTTTGCATTGATTGTTTTAATCTTCCTCTGTCTAAGAGCAATCAGGTCATTTTACACACATTGTCTGAAATTGAACCAGAGCCCAACCTGGCAACACAAGGCACAAGGCTGGAGAGGGAGGGGACACACCCAGGACAGGACACAAGTCCACCACAAGGCACCCCAAGTGGGACTCAAACCCCAGACCTACCGGAGAGCAGGACTCGGTCAAACCCACCACAGCCCCCAGGTCATTTTATTGAGAACCATTACCAAGCCTTCACCGTCAGCTGTCTTCTTTTTCAGATTTCACTGAACATTCTTATGGAACAGATGGAACTTTTCTGAGCAAAGTCCAGGAGTGGCTGTTAACACCTCCAGCCTCCCATGCACAAGGCTGACAATGCTGGGGCATTAATTGGGGTGTGAACATCCAACTGCTTTCATGTGGCTTTCATTAGACCTTGCAGTACATGGTCTTTAGCAAACAGGCAAAGGCCATTTGGTTCAAAGCAGGGGATGAAAAGAAAGTGTTGACACTGCTTCCATCACACTCCAAAGTGTGCAGTTTGTTGAGGATAATAGAAAACTTTTTCAGTTTTTTAATAAGGTTCCTTCGGCCGGAGGTTTTGTTCTTCCTTCTTATTTGCTCAGCTCAATACCGAGCTCTCCCATCCAGCCCATTTGCTGTCATTGTAGCAATTTCCCGATCAATACGGCGTGAGCCCCTTGATGGAGCCACTCTATCAATACAAATTCGGACCCCGAGAGGATACAGGGAAGACACCTACTGTATGAATAGCACTTAGCACATTGTAGTGAGTCATCACCAAATAACGAATGTGAAGCTGGTTTTCATCCGCCGCCACACACTTTTGTTTCTTGCACACGAGCAGGTCACGCCGAGGTCATCTGGCAGAAGAGCATAATATGGAAATAACAGGGCTGAGAACCAGGATATGGGCAAATGGAAGGGGGTTTGGGAGGGAAGAGGCCCGAGGCCCAATGCCCAGCATGTCGCCTTCCACCAATTAAGTAGAATGAAAGCGCTGAGTGCCGTGGCTCCGAAACGTGCGTGGACTCCCCCGGACGGTGGGAGAAAAGCGGGATGCGACACATATACTACCACGGCTGAAGAATTTTACAAACGTGCCGAGCGGTGACCCGCGAAGGCCTTGCCGCATGGCGCGTAGCGCTGTCAGACGCGTCGGCTTGATTGCTGCTCCGCTCCAGCACCGAGGGTGAGTGCAGCCTGTAAGCCGGAGCCTCCGAACTCTAGCAGCCTAATTACACAGCTATTAAACTCGCCTTTCAAAGCTGAAGAGCCACCGTTCTCCTCTCTTCAGGTCAGTGCAGAGCGTTAAATGCTCTTGGGCCAGATATGACAATGAAATTTGAACCGAAAGGCCACGAGAAAGAAAATGCGTTTGCTCTGTTCGAATGTATTGCAAACTAGGTATTTTTCACAGATCTGTTAAGTTGAAATGTTTTTTTTTTTTTTTTTTTTTGCATGGTTAGTCTGTACAGTACATGATAGCAGCATAGAGCAGTGCATCGTGCCATTTTATTTCTTAAGCTCCTTTCAATAAAATGTCATGAAGTATTGATCTGAGACAGCATTTTCCTTGCTGGTCACTATTAATTTGGTCTGTGAATGACTGTGCTGTGATTCTGAGTGGATTGTGAGCAAGTTTCTTGTCTGGCCCAGGCATGCTGAGGTCTCCCTTCGGATTCTCCCACGCACCGCGGAAAGTCATGATACTGAAGCCTGGAGTCTCATTTATGAATGATTTGATTTAAAGGTCAGCTCTTTAAATGTATATCAAGGAGCTTTATGGAAATAAGTCCTCTTTTGTACAATTCTTATTGAACCTATTACATGCTACGCGATCCCACCTGTGAAATTTTGCGACCTTTTTGACGTTCTGCCTTCTTTTTCGCATGTCGATGTAGTTTCTCTATCTAATGCCGACGTTGTTTCTGACTAACCCACAAAGTCGTACAGCTTACACGCAGTATCTCGTCTTTAAAAACTGACATTTAGACTGGAGCAGGTGTTCTACTACCTAGCACCGATGCCTCTGGACTTGGAGGCTGAAGGTTTGAATTTCACCTTGTGCTGTAATACCCTTGAGCAAGGTACTGTTATAATCTAAATTGCACCAGCCAAAAAAAAAAATAGCCACCTGCGTAAATGGGGTAAAAGAATGGTAACTTTTAGCAGTGCAATTTGCTTTGGAGAAAAGTATCAGCTAAATGAGAAAAAAGTAAATGTAGTGTTTTATCGTTGTCATTCTCTCTAAACAAACAGGAAGCCCACATATCTAATTGAAATGAGCGGCATGTTGATTGAATTATCACTCTCGTGATTTTTGTATCCATCCCCAAATAGCAACATGGATGCAATCTGCAGAACAGCTGTATTGGGGCAATTTTTTTTTCGTTTGTTTTCTTTTTTTTTTTCTTTTTTTTTTATGAAAGGTTACTCCAAGCTCCAAAGTGGGCAAGTAGAATTACACCCAGGTCAGAAATGTGCCATTATATAGAGATCTCAGAGTGATGTGGAATTTGGACAATAGAAGTATATCACAGTTATAGTGTTTTTTTCTGTGAAAGTTTTTTTGCACTTTTCTGTTATTAATAGAACAATATTGGTAATGAACTCAGATCATCAGAGGCAATAAATTCAGCCCCTTCTTGAAACACGCTTTCCTGGTGCATTGCAAGCATGCCAACATTTTCTAGAATAATGAGTGCGGTCCTGGCTCATCAGCAGCTGCATGTCTGTGTGTGCAGAATTTATATGTAATTTATCTATAACTTTTAATAAACAACACTGGAATAAGAACAGAAATTCATCACATCATCTGAAACCACTTGTCCCATACAGGGTTGTGGGGAGCCAGAGCCTAACCCGGCAACACAGGGCATGGGGCTGGAGGGGGAGAGAACACACCCAGGACAGGAAGCCAGCCCATCACAAGGCACCCCAAGCAGGACTCGAACCCCAGACCCACCGGACAGCAGGACCCAGCAAAACCCACTGCACCACTACACCTCCACACTCTCTTCAGAAATTCATCAGGTAGATTAAATTTGTTAGTGACTTAAATTAATACATTACTTTTGGTTTATTTTCGATTAGTAAGTACATTCTTGTGGCCACTGAAATCTTATTCATGTACTTGATATTACATAATAATGACGCACCTAAAATCGCATGCTGCTTGCAGTACATCGGAAGATTAGTACATTAGGTTAGTGGCTTGCTTAGTGAAAGATGCTTTCTCAAGTCCAGCCAAAGTTCTAGAAATAAAGCTCTTGAGGTGGTGGTGGTGATGGTGCAGTGGGTTTGGCTGGGTCCTGCTCTTTGGCGGGTCTGGGGTTCAAGTCCTGCTTGGGGTGCCTTGTGATGGACTGGCATCCCGTCCTGGGTGTGTCCCCTCCAGCCTTGCACCCTGTGTTGCTGGGCCAGGTTCTGGCTTGCTGTGACCCCACTTAGGCCGAGTGGCTTCAGCCAATGTGTATCCTCTTGATGTGGGTTTTTAGGCCCAGTTATTCTAAACCTGTACACATGAACATTTTACAAATGGGTCCCCAGCAGGTGAAGAACCCATGAAAAGCAATTAAAGAAACAGAGGTTTAATTTACTGTTTGCCCTAATGCCCTAATTTACCCTTCTGGATGTCCTTCATGCACTTTCACCAGCTGTTTGTTTGCAGCATCCAACCTTCCTGCTTCATCCATGACTAGAGGCTTTTCCCACAATGCAAATAACTGCAAATAAACAGCTTTTTCCAGGACATCCGTTAATTATTCAAGGGGCAGAATCAGCACCGATGAGAAGTATTCCATCTACCGTTGTTTGCTTTGTGTAACAGCATGTGTTGTGCGCGTTCCTTTGTATGAGAACAGCGGTGCCATTCTTCTGCTAGGAGTTTTGTTTAGTTATCTTCATTTACGCAGCTAATTTTTGATAGAGGCTTTGTAATTCCTCCAATGCTTGAGACAAATGTGTCAGAGGAATAGACTGTGTGCCTAGTTGGCGGAACCCATTATAATGCTGTATGCATCTGTTACAGCACGTTTTCTGTAATCTATGAATGTTTTCAGTTTTCAACAAGAGATAAATGTACGTTGAGACATTCCCTTGTATTTTAATAAACAATTGCTGTAACCAGAGAGGGAGAAAAATGTTACTCATGAGCTTTAGATCTGGAATCAAATGTAGGCCCTGAAAAGCTCATTTCCATTAAAAATCATCTTTACGTTCTTGTATCTAGACAGGTGTGAAAATGACCTTCTCCAGAACAAATTGATGAACAAAACTGAAGTCTGTAAAGATTTGGGGACGTTTTCTGCCTTGAAGTTTGTAACCTTGACAAAAACTGCTACGGGGGCAAACTTTCCGATATGATTTTAATACAAGAAATAAAATTGAGGTTAAACAATATTTTTGTTAGAAAGCTAAAAGCAATAAAAATTTACCTATCTGAACCACTTGCCCCACACAGGGTCTCAGGGAGCCGGAGCCTAACCCGGCAACACAGGGCATAAGGCTGGAGGGGACACACCCAGGGCGGGACACCAGTCCATCGCAAGGCACCCCCCTCCACCCACCACAGGACTCGAACCCCAGACCCACTGGAGAGCAGAACCCGGTCCAACCCATCGTGCTACCGGGCCACCATGCCACCACACCCCCCTTCCCCTACAAAAATTTACCTATACTGGATTAAAAATATCCTGGTAATTGCCAGAATATGTAACCCTGTGGAACACCAGGTGTTCAGAATTTTAACAGGCCCACTTGTGGTAAATCTACTGCACAGCTCAGTCTCGGATTCTGCAAATGGAAATGACATTTTGATTGTGCGCCAATAAATTACAGAGGGAATGGTTAGCTAACTCTTCTGAGTGGTACAAGTTTTCCTCACACACGGCAAATCAGCACAATATGATTCTAATATTGGTCAAAGAAATGGATATATGAAGAGGATGACAATGTGTGCTAGAGTGCTGCACTAGTGGGGTACACTGTTCCAACTATAGGAAATATGGGGAGAAACAGCCCCGTCAAGATCATAGTGTATCCCCCCAAGGTATTTGTCCATTTACTGAGTACAAGGACCATTATCCCCTCTTGTGATGACCTTTTCTGACTTATGTCTCCTTTCTATTCTGTTTTTGATTGTATATGATGTTCATAATCCATAGGGAGCTCTGCATGCCCCTGGTTTGCACTCAGATTACATTTTTCATTTGTTCACACCTGGGTACTGTAGCTCTTTGCGAAAAACGTCAGCCTATTTCCTAGCCAACCTTACCTAGAGACTGTTCTTTTAAATGCATTTTCAATTTTCCTGGCCTTTGGCATTGATTCGGTTGCCAAGGAAATGCCAAAAAATTACATTTTGCTGAAAGTTGCAAGGTCACTGTACTATTAATTCTTTATCCTTTTGCTTTAAATATAAGAGTCAGGCCTGTTAATTCCCCAGTGAAGAAATTATCAGCTGAGATTTATACATTTTATACATCAATCATGGGGGGTGAGGTCTGGGCCTCCCACTCACCTAGGGAAAGTGCATATGCAATACATTGCCTCTCCTCCCCGGCATAGCGATCGCCACATGGCCACTGTCTGGCTCACCAGCCAGGAGGTCGCTGCAAACGGCCTCTCCTACGCTACTGTGTCCGTAGCAACACCTTCTCGTCGGTCCCCCTGTTTTCATTGAGCTTGCTACATCATGGCGCCACCGAGTGTCCGGCGATATAACTGGATGAGTAGGCCGGACTCGTTAGCCTCGGTTGGCAGCCAGCCTAAGAGAAGGACAACTCCGACCTCAAACCTGGGCAGATGAAGCTCGTTTGCCCTGCCAGGCCATCTATCTAGGAGAAGGACACTCCGATACAACACCCACTACTGGGAACCTCACTGTCACTGTCCCAGCTTGCAAGGTCATTGCAGATGAACCCCAGGTATCAAGGGTGGGTCCAGTACTGCTCACGCTGCACCCCACCTAAAAACTGCACTGCGCAAGCTCGACGGGCACGCCCACGTCTACGTCATCATCGAGCTTGAGGCAGACGTGGGCAGTCCCCTTCCTAAATCTTTGTTTGCGAAGCCAAGCCATGATTACATCATCATGTATGTGTTGTGGTCCTGCACATTGCACTTATAGTGCCTTGGTTTGCGTTTCCTTTTTTTCCCGTTGCCTAGTTGTTGTTATGTTGCCTGGACTAAAACTTTCTGTTGCCATCTCCTGACATTGTAGAAAGCTCTGGAAAGTTCATCTAGGGTGAAATTCTGGTCACCTTACCACAATATTCCCCTTTGAAGAATCCTTATGTGTTCTAATTTGCCATGCTCCTTGCTCACCTTTGTGGGCAATGGTGCCAAGATGCACCTGGGATCAACTCCAAAGTCAACCAGGCCTAAATCCCTCCTCTGTGTATTTTTGTTTAGTTTCTTACTGTATCTTCCAGTTCTTGGATGTTCTAGTGTTTCACGGTCTTTCATGAGTTTTAGCAATATTAAATAGACCTATTTGGAGTTCTAACACTTTATTGGTTCGTCAACTCCAACCCTACTGTGGGCACGGGCCTCTCTGGACATATCTGTCCTCTAGGGGAGGGGGTACCATGAAGCACTTTTTTGACTTCTTATTGCTAGCAGTGTTCTGTGGAGGACTTTGGCTGACCCTTGGTTGTATTCATAAGATATTTTGCTTTATTAGCTGTAAGAGTCTTTCTTATTCTCAAAAAAAAAAAAAAAAAATCCATAGAGTTCTTGCCATATTTCAGCATGAAGTGATGAGTCCTAAGTCCAGTTGTATACTAACACTAGAGGGATGGTCCTCATGTGCTTTTTACTTCTGCTGTCCATCACAGAACGATTTGCAGTATGAGCCTACATAAGGACATGTACCTGAAAGCGGTCCGCCATTCATAGTGTGACAGTGTGTCCCTCTGTGCCAAAAGCTGATGGATATTTGAGGATTACAGAAGAGCATTGTGGGTGATGAAGGATGAAAATGAGCCAGCCTATTATAATAAATGCTTGCATAGATGTCCTACCAGCTTAATGCATTTGAGGTCAAAGCACCCATGCTTTTAGTTGTGTACCTTGTCAGTTTGAGTACAGTTGTTTGTAGGAACAGTGCTCTATATGTGTACCTAAAAAGCTATGATCAGTTTATATCTTGTGGAATCAGCCAATTTTGTCAGTTGCACTTCTTCACTAATATGCATCTGGGGAGTTTATTGCTTTTTCTTATGTTTTTGATGCATAATATATTAATTTCTTTACTAAATATTTCGGAAAGGGAGTAGAATAAGATGCTCTGGACAATAAATCAACTGACAAAACAATCCTGAATACACAATGGAGTTATGTGAGTTCTTCTCTCACATGTCCCGAGCACACAGGAACAGTGAGAAATGTGCGTTCAGTTTTTTTCTGAACCTTTTAAACTGAGGTGAATGAATAAAGAGAAGTCAAAAATCTTCTGCCATGACTTCGAGTATGTTTATAACTTTTGAATGACTTGAGAACATATAACTTTTCAGAGCTTTGGAAAGTTCTTCCCTCGCAGGCTACCCTTTCACAAGTAAACTGTTGACCCTGCTGTGCTCAGAGGAGGAATGGAAGTGGGGGAATGCTGGTCCCTACGTTAGACCAGGTTGAGAGGATTAAAGACAGCGAACCTTTTCTGGTGGGTTCCTTAAACTAAGTTGAGAAGGCCTTAGTGAAGCAGTCTTTCCTCACTGATCTCTGTGCTGGGCCAGGCTATGAACAGTAAAAAGAGATAAACTTTCATGGTTGATACCAGGACCAGTCCAGGCGGAGAAGATTGCAGAAAGGGAATCTTTCCTGGACTGGTGCCTGTGCTTGGTTTGGTTGGCAGATTAGGTGTAACATTGACCTGTTTTTGGAGTAGATCTATACTTCAGGCAAAGAAAGATTGAGATTAAAGTCCATATCAAGCATGGACACGGCAATGGAAGCGTCACAATGTTGCGAGAGAAACAGACCATTTACTGCAGTGCCACAGGTAACCAGGGAGACAAAATTATTCCGTTTCTAAAGAACACATTCTGTGTGTTGCTAAAACATTAGGTGGAAGCAACTTAGCCTTCAATTGCTGCACTTGGATTTTGATGCTGCAATTTTTCCCCCATTTTGCTGTGTTAGGCAGCCTGGTAGCACAGTGAGTTGCACTGCTGTCTTATAGCTCCTGGGTGGTGCAAGAGGATGTGGGTTTGCATGTTCTCCCCATGTCTGTGTGGGTTTGCTCTGGTTTCTTCCCACAGTCCAAAGACATGCTGTTCAGGTTCCCCCAGAGGGTGTGTGTTCCACTGATGTATGGATGAGTGACACCTTGTAAGCAGTGTGTCTAGCAGTGTAAATCACCTTGGTGAATAAGGTGTGTGGGCTGGTAACACTACATAGAGTTCATTAGAAGTCACTTTGGGGAAGTGCATCTGCTAAGTAAAGTAACATAACCGTGATTAAGTTAAACTCCTGAAACCTGTTAATTTGAAAACAGGTGTATCTGATGCTTCAGCTGGCATTGATCTTGTTTCCACCACCACTAGATCAGACATTTCATTTTTCCAATCAGCAGCAGGAGAAGCAGAAAAACGCAATGCCAAGGAGGCGTCAAGCAACAGTTCCCATTCCAACAAATACATTAAATTGTGCCAGTCTGTCTGCAGGACTCGGCTTCTCTGAATTAGTTATGTGTCATTATGAGTAGCCTGTGTTGGCAGACAAAACCGATAATCTGGTCTCAAGACGGTGATGCTCAACCATGGTCCTTAAAAGCAGGAAAAAAAATAGTTGCAGATTTTTAAATGGATTTTAAATATTTACATGCGTACCTGAAATACAAGGTTATAACACCAACTATAAAAACTATTTCTTCAGTAAAGTGATGAAGACCTCATCCTGGCCCAAAAAACAACACACCCTGAGGATATCCCTAACACAGGAGGCACCCATTTCTATTTTTTTCCGATACTTGTCTCCAATTAAGAAGAAACAGCTCAATTCCTTTAAAACAAAAACACTAAATGCAGTTGTTGTTCTGCTTTGTTTCACTGTGTTACGATGCATTGTTGTTACAATATGATGGCATAAGGATAATTATTAACTGGAACAAGAGAGAGGAAAAATGCATTGTTATGAAGACCAGCATACGCACATCCCACCTGGAGCTGAGTTTAACCACCCTCGCTTAGTCATCTTAACAGCCTTTTTAAGGCTAAATTAGTACTGGCAAAGTATTCAAAATGTAAAGTGATGGGACCTTAACAGCCACAGCATGTGAGTTAAAGAGCTGTGAGAGATTGTGAGAGATACTGTAGTCCCTTTGGAGCTTTAAAGCTGCATCATCCCCCCTGTAGACCCAGAAAAGCAGTTAACTGTGCTTGGAAGAAAATATCGACGCGCGGACTCGGGTTCAACCCAGTGCCGAAAGAGCCGTGCAAGCTTTTCACATCAGCAACTATTCTTTTCATGGAATCGGAAAGGAAATCAGCAAACATATTAAAGACAAACCTCATAAAGATACTCAGTTTCTGAAAAAGTACTGAATTAGCCATATCGTCATTGTTAAAGTCTTCCGGAATAATATTCGTTACAAGTTCTTTTCAGAATTCCTTGTTGCCTATTCGTTCTTATTGAGAGGCTCTCTTTCACTCTTCTTGGAGGTGTTACATAAGGGCAGAAGTTTGTTTTCGTCAGGGTATCTGGATCAGGATGTGGTAATACTAGCAAAAAAAATTGTTTCTCTTCTTATGTGTTCAAAAGAAGTTCATGTATGAGCAGATTATAGCTTTTGTCTATGACCCAACATTCACCCAAGACTCACTGCCACAGCCTTATATGAATTACAATGCACCCTTTTAATGTCACTTCGAATCAGGGCAACTCTCGCTACCCTGGCAGTCCTTTTTTTGGTTTTACCTCTCACTCTTTTTTCAGAGGCTATCTTCCATTTTTTCGAGAGGCCAGCCATAGTCATTACATTGCTTTAAGACATCTTATCCAAAGAGGACACCATTTAAAAGACACCAGTAATAAATAATTGGGAGCGTGCAAAAATGGAAATGCAGGGCTCAAGAACCCAGAGGCTGTGAAAGAGAATCTCTTGCCGTCCAGGTCTTGACCACTTCGCCAGTGGTGGCCTGAGATGAGAGGTATGGCAGCGTATCGCTTATTTGTGAGTGGGCCCTGCGAAGATTTATGAGCCGACTCCCAGTGTTCGCCGACAGCGTGTGTATGATCTGTGAAGGATTGCTACAGTGACAAGAGCACAACTGTCTTGGCAATGCCTGTTGATGGTAATTCAGATTTCCAAGACAGCATGATGAAATAGCAGCTGCATATACTGACATTATTGTCCCAGTAAGATTTATGCAAATCCTCATATTTTTTTTTTCCCTCCCTAATCTTCCGAGATCTTTCATCACCGTTGCTTACTATAAATATCCTTTGTTTTACTTATAGACGGGCATATGTGAATAAAGATGGTAGATCATAATGAGTTGCATGATTGCACATTGCTCGAGAACTGTGTTTTGTGCCTTCTGAAGTTCCCATCCAGCTGTGTGGTCGGATGAAAAGAAACAGAGACGCTTTACCGCCGTTCCGCCGCGCCACATCAGTGAAGCCCTGTGGTGTGAAGAAGACATGACTGCATATTTATTTGACAAAAGAACCTTTATTTCCTGGCGCCTCACTGTACTGCCTTTTGAGGGCTAATCTGACATTGGGGTGTGATGTCATTGCCAGTATGTGTGTGTGTACGAGTGCATTTTATACGAACACCTAGGAGTCCCAGAGGCGCTGACCTGTAAGATAAAAAACTGACCTTGTCCATGCCTTTCTAGAAATGAGAGCACTGCGGACACAGGATTCCAGACCAGACTAAAACAGACATTATAAAGATGAGGAGAATGAAGAACTGAAGTGTAATATAGATGTTTCCTTGTCTTCTTGGGAAGTGCACTCAGGCAACACTGCTAAAAAGCTCATTGGAAGATGTAAAGCTTGTTCTCCAAACATACATCATTGATTAAAAATAAAAGAATGTGAATAAAAAAAGAATAATATTTGTGTGCGGTAACATCTGATGTTAATCAATGTGAGAAAAGGTTCTTTCAGAGACCTGAATCATTTATACATTAGCACTTTTACATTCTCATAATGTCCATCTATTATCCGTCATTGAAAGAAGCCCACAAGCCCTTTTTTCCCCCAAAATGCTGACCGGAAATTTCATTTAAAGCTGTTCAAGGGCCATATTGCATAGTTTTCCGTATCAAGCGTCGTCACTTAGCCTGTTACGTCATCACGTCTTGGATTGGTGTAGCTATCTTGCCTCTACCGTCTAATTCATGATTTTATTTCGACACGATCACACCATTAGGTGGTTTTAAGGTGGGGTGCTAAAGCATAATTTGTTTATACCTGTAGTTATCTGCCACAGTGGCTCTACTGAGCCCTTCTTGAAGCTGGAATTTCTCTAGATCCTCGCCGCTGAAGACCTGAAGATGCTGCTCAGCTTATAGCAGAACTGTGGTTGAGAGCCACTATTTGCGGAATGGTTATCCATGCTCTCAGTCTAATATAAATGTGTCATCCTCTACTTATCTGGGGGCGCTTGCCATTCCTTGGCAGGATACCAGTCAGTCGCGTGTGTGTGTGTGTGTGTGTGTGTGTGTGTGTGTGTGTCGAAAGTCATCCATCTTCACTCTACCCATGTGCGGGGTAACAATGCAAGATATAGTACTGAAACTCATCTCACAACTCCTTTTCCCCCTCTGCAGAAGTTTTTTTTCTTGCTCTGACATGACTTGCAAAGCGTCTCGCGTGGAACAGGCAACCCGAGCTCGGTGACGAACACGCCGGAACCAGCGTGACCGACGAACTCCGGCAGGGCGGAATCCAGAGCGCTCCTCTTGCGCCGCCAACTCGGCCGCTGAAAGAGAAAGCTGGCGTCAACAAGCACATTTGTTTGCTGATCCTTGACAGGCACCCATACAGCCGTGCGTGATTTTGATCGGTACCCTTTTCACGTCCCGTGTCAGTGCGGCAAAGCTGGTTGTCCTCAAACTACAAAAATGAGTGGAATGTACTGCGGTGCACTGGGGTGACTGGTAGACAGGGCTAATTAGGCACTCTGGTGAGTTTGTCCTCCCACACAGGAACTAAAGGCTACAGCCAGGTGCTAACATTGGGAGACAGTTTGTCTTCTGCACAAAGATAGATCATCAGATCACAGCCAGACTCTGAAGTACCACGCAGTACATGAACTGCCTTAACAAAGGACTGCGGTGCTGTGGTACTGTGGTAGTGTGGCCTCGCCGTTCTTGAGTCCTTCAGGAAAGAAAGGATCATTATTATTACGTCTTGTTGGGTCAGGCTCCACGGGTTCTTCTGTACGATGGGCTACACTGGATGATGTGTCCAGGAGTGATGCACTCACTCATTAACCACACCCTGTCAATGTTATGCATGGCTGGCACTCCATAAATGGCTAAGCTGTGAATACAACGTATCTGAAGTGCTTTTCAGGTGTTTTTTGTGGGCAGTGCTTTTTATACTGAAACCATATTACACACACAATGTCTAGAACCACTTGTCCCAAGTGGGGTCGCGGAAAACCGGAGCCTAACCCGGCAACACAGGGCGTAAGGCTGGAGGGGGAAGGGACACACCCAGGAGGGGACGCCAACCCGCCACAAGGCACCCCAAGCGGGACTCGAACCCCAGACCAACCAGAGAACGGGACCCGGTGAAACCCGCTGCACCACCCCTAAAACCATGCTAACATACAGTATATACTTCTCAGATTTTTTCAGAACTTTGAGATTTTTGAAGTGAAATGATTGTAAATGAAAACACGTTGTCTCCACAAACTCCCATCGAGTCCTGTTTGTTGACCCATTCATCCCATAAACACACGCAGCTTTCGTCATCTTGTTATTGCTCATCAGCACTCAGGACATTAGCTGTAAACACAGTGCATTGAATCCAGATCTTTCTCACTCTTATAAAGACTGAAAATCCAGACAGAGCCTTACCTAAATTGCCCTGAAGGCAGGGATGTCAGTTTTACAGCTGCTGGCTGAGGGAAAATGTGTGTTTTATCAGCAAAACAGAACAATACGCGCATTCTGCTAATTGTGTTTTAGTATATTTACTGCATAACAACGAGGGTAACTAATCAAGGTTGGATTTGACAGGTGTTACCCTCCCTATGGTGACACGTGGATAAGGGTTTTGCTCTGCATCTTGGCCATTATCACTATTGTCAGCCCTCGATCTGGGTGAACGGAATGGGTTCATCTTCGCTGAGTTGGGAAGACGTCATTACCTGTCTCCTTGACCCAGGGTTGTTCCATTAACTCAGTACCAACACCACTTAATTTCATCTCTATGTGTCGTTCAGTTTTTTGTTTTGTTTCGATAGACAAACGCTGGCATCGCCCTTCTGTTGATAGTTTTGTACCTTTGTGCTTCACGATGTTGGTGGAGAAACATTCATTTTGGACTTGCAGGGGATCGGTGCGAACAAGTTATTGAAGCACTGTGTGCTCGAGCAGTCCTGTATCCGTGTGGAACAAGGCTGCGATGATCTTCGAAGTTGCCTTCGCTAATGTGAATTTTGGCTGTGATAATGAGCCACAACAGTCAGTTCTCATAAATTCCATCCAACATTAAGACTGTTTTTTTTGGACATATATAGTAATTTTCGGACCTCGATAGTAAAATGCCGTTCTTCATACCTGAGTGTTCCAACAGCAGATGCAGTCTGTCTGTGGGGTTATTGCAGTTGACATCTGGCTGGCACACTTCCATTACCTGAAGGATGTGATAGCAGGAAATCTTTTTTAATATTTATTTGGTCACACCTAATTAATTGTATTATAAATATTTATAACTGTTGCTGGAAGGTGTGCAGCTGACGAGTTGGAGAATTACTGCAGTTATGGGATCAGTCAGCGGGAACTCTGAGAAAGTGGATGTGCAAGGACCATGGGTTGTCCAGTCTGATTTTGCTTGGTGAAGTTGGGTTAGTTACAGCTATGTTTAAACACGGGCTCAGCCATCCAGTCAGGCAGCCAATACAGTACAGGATGTACCACATATACACTGTGAGAAAATGTGGGTTCGTTCCCCACTCTGTGGAGTTTGCATGTTCTCTCCGTGTTTGTGTGGGTTTCCTCTGGGTCCTCTGATTTCCTTCCACGGTCCTAAGACATGCAGTTCAGGCAAACTGGAAATGCTAAACTGCCTGTAGTGTGTGCACATGGGGATACCCTGTGATGGACTGTCACCCTGTCCAAAGCTTAACCCCCTAGCCAAGTGCTCACTGGTTCCAGGATAGGCTCTGAACTGCCACATCCCTGAAGAGGTTACTGAAAGTGAGTGAGTAATATCTGTCTAACAAGCATAATGGGGTGGCACAGTGGCGCAGCAGGTAGGGCTTCTTTCTCTTAGTGCATGTCTTCGCGAAGATTCAGATCCAGCTCTGATTCTCTGCTTTCCTTCTACAATCACAACACTTGTGTTTCAGGTGAAGTGGTGAACTGGCCTGTAGTTGTGTGACTGATTGTACGTGGCCACTCTACAATGGCCTAGCGTCTTGTCCAGGATGTCCCGAGTACCCCAGCGCCCTGTGCTTCCCGGATATGCTCTAAACCACCGTGACCCTGACTTGGGGAAGCAGTTACTGATAGTGACTAATACACAGTGTTTATTAGTACATTTACAAAGCATCTACGGGAATTAATTCAGGTGGCATGTTTTTATGACACCTCACGGTTTGCTGCTCGGGGGGTGCGGTGGCGCAGCGGGTTTGGCCGAGTCCTGCACTCTGGCGGGTCTGGGGTTTGAGTCCCGCTTGGGGTGCCTTGTGATGGACTGGCGTCCCGTCCTGGGTGTGTTCCCTCCTCCATCCAGTCTTACGCCCTGCGTTGCCAGGTTAGGCTCCGGCTCACCGCGACCCCGCTTGGGACAAGTGGTTTCAGACAGTGTGTGTGTGTGTGTGTTTGTTGCTCAGTTATTACAGACTGGCAGATTTGATGCTAATATGTTGTATATGAGACAAATTAAGTATACTTCAATATGGAATTCCTACACTTTTCATATCTTCCATAAAGTGTGTTTGCATAAAGGCATAACCAAAAGTTTTGTGTACACAAAGGTCCGTTTGGATCATTTCGATTGGTTGTACCTTGCTCGTGTGGTAAAAGTGATCTGAAACATTTTCCTCTGAGTTACTATGAACAGTAAAGCATGGTAGCAACTCAAAAAACATTTGTATGCAACATTATATATTTTTCTTAAAAAATCGAGGTAGAAAAAGCACAGGTTGCTTCAGCCGGCTTGCTTTACAGAGGTCGATACAAAACTCAACATGGGTAACAATGAACACAGACATATGTATCTTATTAGGTTGCAGCAATGGAGAGGAACTGCAGCTGAATTTTCCAGTGACATCAGTTCTTTACCACGAGCACGGTGCTGAAGTAGCCAGGTCAGCAATGATTCTAGCAACCTTGGCCTAGAGCAAAACACCCAACGTCAATGGCACTAGTTCGCATGGCCATCTGCGCGAACGGGTGAAGTTAAGCCATGTAAGGTATCTCTCTAAAAAGCTGCCAGGCAACTAAGTAATGTAACATATAATCATAGTATCAGCTCAGTTTCCACAGTGACATTTATCTTAAAAGAATTAGACATCCACATGCCAACAGTTGCTTTTAACTAGCAAAATTGAACAATTTAATGCGGTGAGTGCCACAGGTCCAACACAAATGGAGAATATGTTTCTGTTGTTGTTAAAAGTTTCATTGGCAGCCTTAGTTGTTAATTAATGATGAGAATTGCATGAATGGTATATATGTTTTCGTTTTTCTCCACATGCAATAAATATAAAACCGCCTTGGCTGTCTTTTGACACCGTCAAATCCACTTTAATCTCTCCTCCAAACATGATGCTAAGCACGTCGCACGATGTGCGCAATGTTGCATAAAAACAACTGAGGCATATGTGGCTGGAGTGAATTTGTGCAAAACAGCCTCACTTTTACTACATTAGTGCGTTGCTGTTCTCCTCGGCACAACCTGTTGGACATGTGAGATTCATGCAGACTTCACGGAACAACACAACATTTGGACAAAGAAGTCCCTTAATGTTATCAAAAGCCATTGGATTACTAATGATAAGACAGACGGTTATCAGGTTATGATGAAGTTTTAGTTACAGCGGTCTTTTCTGCCATTTTTTTACTTCAGTAGAGTGTCTGCATTACATCAATAATTTCTAGACTGGTGCAATTATGTTCACTTGCATTTTAAGATGTTGTGAATTTTGTGGTCAGACTTAATTGAAAATTATCAAAATCGGTGATTACCACACTCAGACACACTACTTCACGTACGTTACTAGCTTGCCTTTGTTCAGAAGAGTCAATTGACTCGAGTGCTTTTAAGCAGCAGAAACCTGCCAACAGTACACCAGGTCAGTGGTGCAAAGGGAAATAAATATGGTTAAATCTAAATTTTCTGTATTGGACACCACATAAATATATGTATACATGTACATGTGGTATATATTCACTTAATATTCATATTATCAAATGGTTTGAAATTAATGTCATACGGTTAGAAAAAGGAAAACCTGGTTTTAATCCTCTGCCTTGATTTAATAGTTGTGACTGAAAATGCTAAATGCAGCTGTCATTCCTCCCGTAATAAGCATACTTTAGAGGAATATCCTGCAGCACAAGTGAGGCCTGAGGTCACACGGCGCTGTTGTGAATGTCCAAGTACCACAAACTGCTTCACTCAGTTCTTCGCTGTGCCCATAAGAAGGTGTCTGGACCAATGTGCAGCAAATACAAATGTTTACAGAAATGTACCACCTAAAGGAATCGCACTCCTCCAGCTCTTGTATCACCTTTGCGCTGAAGATCAATCTTTATAGGCGCTTGTGTGGCAAAGCAGTCTCCTATTCCAACACTGAGCTGCTACACCCGCAGGGCCTCATGAACTCCAACTGCAGAGAGGCGGCGGTTGATGTTGCGGTAGCGGCACCGAAGGAGGTCCTTGTAGGTGGATCGTAGGTCTCTGTTAAAGAAGGCGTAGATGAAGGGATTCATTAAGGAGTTGGCATATCCAAGCCAGAGAAGGGTCCTCTCCAGCCAGATGGGCACACAGCTACACTCCACCCCGCAGACAAAGGGGCGTGCGGTGGTGAGGACAAAGAAAGGCAGCCAACAAATGGAGAAGACACCAACAATCACCCCAAGCGTCGTGGCCGCCTTCTGCTCCCGCTTGAAGATGGAGATGTTGCGGCGCTCATGGGTCAACAGACGAGATAAGGCAGCACATTCCTCGGCCACCCCGGGGGGCTTCAAGCAGTGCATCTTCACGGTCTCATTGGCCGCCACTTCCTGGCGCTCCTGGCGCAGTGATAAGTCTGTGAAACGGTGCTTGGCGCCACTTTTGCGAGCAGCACGAAAGATCTTGTAGTACATGATGAGCATGACAACCATGGGGATGTAGAAGGCCACAGCGGTGGAGTAGATGGTGTAGCTGAAGTCCTGGCTGATCAAGCACACCCCAGCCGTATTGACATTCTTGGCCCAACCGCAGAAGGGTGGCAAGGTGATGGAGGCAGAGACTAACCACACACCAAGAATCATCTTGGCCATCAGTTGCCCATTCTGACGGGCTGGGTAGGTCAGGGGTCTTGTGATGCCGAGATATCTGAGAAATATCAGCAAAAGAGAATCATGTCAAGAATATGTCCAACAACATTAGTTAAGCAAGTCCAGCGAAAGTTCTTGCCACGCAGAAAATGTATAGAGGGAAATCTCTACGAAAAACGTGTCTCTGCTCCATAGTTTTTAACAAAGAAACAGAGCAAATACATCAAAATCCACTCAAATTACTAGCACTATTTTATTGTCAATTTTCTTACAGGTGAGTCATAAAGATAAAAGTGACAATCTTCAAGCTTGGCATCCTGAAAGCTCTTTAGAGTGCTTAGTTCCCTAGTAACAGATACCCTTTCAACACATCATGGGGTCCAGTGTAAGGCAGGTACAGATGTCATGGTAATGAAGTAGTTTTACCATAACTGACCTAATTAGATACTTTATTGGCTTCAGAATTCGAGTATAGAACTGTCGAATAAAAAAACTGCCTGGTTTATTTGAATATATATTTGTGGTGAAAAATCAAGATTGGTCAGTCAGATGATTCCTGAAAACTGAAAGTGTGGTAGGCATACCTTAAAGTCTACATAGCAGAATAGTGGGACATGTTTTACCTTTCTAAGTGATGGCATTACAGTATTATCTATATGGTTTAAATCTGGCAGTTTACTTCCTGGAAACGATCAAAATTTTCTTGATTTATTGAGTCAAGTGCTTGTTCCTTGTGACTGAAAAGTATGATTACTACATAGTCTCACTGAAACTGAAGTAGCTGTTGCTATTAATTTAAAATTTCTCAGTGACAAATCAATGAGTAACATTTCCAGTTTCAGCTTTTGGTGTGTTGTACCATGTTCATATTTATGCAAGAGGCAGTTATACCTCCAGAAATTGTTTCTTTACCTCCAAACTTGTGATCACAAAGTAATATAAATGATTGCAACAAATCTCCAAATTTCAGTAAAATTCCTTCCTTCCACAATGACAAATTCACTTAAAGACTCACATGATTTTACAATTCTCCCCATTTTTTATTTATGCAGCTTATGATGAATGAACTGTATGCTTCTTATACTACACTTCTGAAAGTGTTTTAGCATTATATTTTAAGGTGTGTCCTGCTAAAAACAAAATACAAAAGCATGAAATAGATGTGGTGTACTTATTATTCGTTCTCAAACCCTGACCAACCCTTTCTCAAGAAAATGTTAAAAATAAAGACGTGTCTATGTGTTAAGTGGTGTTTTTTTCCCTCCGTGGCGCACAAAACCCTATGCTATTATCATCACTGTCAGTCATCTGCCACAGCTATTTCTCTGAACTAGCACTGCTGTCTTGTGTTCCTGCTGATCTTTTTTCCCTCACTCAAGAGAACAGTATTTGCAGAGTGTCAGAAGGTCCTACGAAAGCAGACAACTTAGTGACATTCTGGAGACAAAGGTTACTTTTGGTAAGTTTCAGAACAGCAATGGCTACTACCACCAAAATGGCACAATAGAGGGATACAAAACAAATAAAGGCTGCTTGTTAAAGTTAATAAACTACTTCCGTACTGTGAATGTGGGGATGACACTTGTGTACAAGGGAAAGTGTTCATGTGATTTATGAGAATATTGTAACAACCCGTGTTACTGGTATTTAAGTGGGAAGATGTTTTGTGTAAATAGTTGCATTGTGGGTAACTTGTAAATAATGTGTGTAACCACTAGGGGCACTTTTTGGGGAAATTATGGGGTGACTGTGTCTACCAGTGCTAAGTAGGCTGGGAAGGTTGGCTGTAGGCGCAGGTCCTGAAGGAAATGGGGTCCTTGGACCAAGAGCATTATTTCTTTGGTGCTGGTGTTTAAATAAATCATTTATAATAAAGACCACCACTGTGTTTTTCTTTACCCTGTCTGAACCTGCAATGTTGTGTGCCATGATATTATTTTTTTTTAGACATTCAGCATTCTGCTCCACTAACCAGGAAAATTTGCATGAGATAATTGGCATGTAGATATGAGGAAAATTCAAGCCAAAACTGAAAACCTAAATGCAGTTTAAAGAACATCGGTTTAAGACCATCGGCTTTCCAACTAACCCAACAAAAACTCAGGTTACAGAATCATCTTAAAGGACCAGAATGACAAAGTGCCTTGAAAACATGTAAAGAGGCAGAGCTTCATTGCTTTCCTGCTGCCTTAAAAACAAATGTCTCCCCGAGCAGAGACATGGAGTAATAAGGGACAATGTTCCACTCACAAAAGATAAGCTTAATCCTGCTGTTTAGGCATGCACAAGCTTCAGATTGGAGATTGGAGAAAAAAAATAAAAAAACACCTGGGGTGTTATATCAGCAACTGGAGTTGGACCACTGCTGTGACACAGGAAACGGTCTCAGTTGCACTTTCTAAGCTCCATTATGCTATTCTAAGATCGATGTGGAAAGAGAGCCTGCTTCTCCTATGTCTCTAAATATTCCCCTCGCAAAGTTCCTTAACGTGCTCCTCTTCAGACTAATTTCAAAGTGTGAACATTTCTGCTTCCCTGCCAACCCAGTCAAAGCGAACCGCCTGCGAGAGGAGTGGATTTAATGAGGCTGGGCCTCGGTTTATCAGGCACGCTGACGTGATGCGATCTGTCTGGATGGACAGGTTGCCATCTTCCCAGATTTCCACCCACTACCTGCAGTAAAATGTCTACAATATATGACAAGGCTGGGATTTCTGAAGGCCTTGTCATTCGATTGGAAATGTGTCCCACTGACAGGTATGTAGGTGTATAACATTACGTGCCATGCATGGAGATATGTAAGTAACCCGCGGACCTGCTGGGTTAACAATGATATGAGACCGAATGATAATCTTGCTCAGGTGTCTCTGTGCCGCATTTCCTGCTTGCAGGTAATCTGATGTTCCTGGGTGCTGACATGATTTTGTGACTTTGTCCAGATGGTGATCACACCCGCAGGCAGAGCTGACGGTCCCGGGTAGGACGCTCGTCTATATGCTACATGTTCTTCAGTGAAGGTTCAAAAAATAACAACACTGAATGACAGGTGGGGAGAAGCTCCAGTACGTGAATGAATGCACAGCTACTGTAATCGTATTGCCTTCCTCTGGATGGTTCCATTATGGTAATAAATCACATAGTTAGTAACAATAAAACAGTACATAAGTCATGCAGTCAGCAATGACCTGTTTTCAGCAGCAAACATTTGGAGATCTGACCTGCAAAAGGAAGGGAGTTTGAACACCACAGTGACTTCCAATCCATTGTCAACTCAAAATCCCTTCAAATACACGTGTGGCCTATCAAGTTCCCAGTTGTTGGCTTGCTGCTTGGCTGTTTTATGACTCTTCTCAGTATGTATGTACATACAGGCCAAACTGCGCGTTATTACAACTTTTAACAGCTGTGGCGTGTGTACACAGCCAGACAACTAGAGTTTATGTGTCATGGGAGCGGATGGCTCAACCAAGCCTTGAATATGAATTCCCCATTGAATGTTGGCGATCTCAACTGTGTAGGACAGGTGACACCCGAAGCGAAGCACTTTGGCTATGAGATGCTGGTCCAGATCCAGAATGGACAAACATTGCTTATCACTTTTATTACACCCTCATGAAACAACATGGGCCATCAGAGCACAGAAAAGGGTAGCTTTGCTACTTCCTTCTTTCAATTTCTACCCCACCGCTTGTCCTCAAAATCGAAATGCTGTCAGGAGAACTAGAAAAACAGCACATGAAGGTATGATCAAGGTCCACAAAGAAAGATACTGACATAGTTGATTCCCATATTTTAAAACAACATCTTACAGCAATCACAATTTACAAAAGGTGGGAAAGGACAATGGGAAATTGATGTAGGGCTTTAGGGAAAATCCACCAGCTAACCTTTACTTCCTGCTCCATGCATCATTTAACAGAAGTTAATGAAAAGTGCTGGGTTCTGCTTTGTTGAGCACTGCATGTGAAGTTAATACATCTATCACTCTTTTCTCCCACTCCTTTTATGCAAACATTATTGCAACACAAATGGCCTTTAATTACTGCCTTACGATACAGTACCATTGTTTCTGCCAAAGGAAAATTACATGGATTCTGTCCCGCTATTTCATTCGTTATGCATCGTTCATTCAGTGATCGGTCAAAAAGAAAGAGCCCTCTTGCTTTTCCCTTTCAGAATGACATCTATTTGACTTGGCATTAAGGGTCAAATCTAATTTGCATTATTGATTTTATGGATTTTTTTTGAAAAATGAGCTCCTTACATAACACTGCAATCACACATGGTAAAATGTGGTTGACTGAATTAGTATGCAACTGGTTAAAGACAAACGTGAATTATTCATTCAGTTGACCATACTGTGCAGCAGGAAGGAAAGTGGTTAAAACCAGGAATTCAAAAGGTGCAGGTTGAACTCTCTCTCCTGTTGTAGTACCATTAAGTAAGATGTTTACAATGAATCGCTTAAGTAAAAATTTGGATTTGGAGCAATGACGGGAGAACACACTTCGAACTTACAGAGAGATGTTTTAATTTTTCAAGATGGATGGATTTCGTTGGGAAAGCCTTCTTCAGCGCTGGCTATTTTAATGTTTTTTTCTTCCTAGTAAAAATTACTCATCAGTGAAATTAGGTAAATTACTGTAAGGACCTTAACACCGTAGAACAATGTAATGCATAAATTGTACCTTTGCTGAGATGTATGTCGCTATGGACAAAAGCGTCTGCTAAATGAATAAATGTAAATGTAAATGTAAATGTAGAACAATCTGGACTTGATAAATGAATAAATATTAGTATGGACAATATAATTTGCATTCACTGTATGGCTTTTAATGGGGGCGTGGTGGGTTTGGCCTGTGCCTGCTCTCTGCTGGGTCTGGGGTTCAAGCCCTGCTTGGGGTGCCTTGCAACGGACTGGCGTCCCATCCTAGGTGTGTCCCCTCCCCCTTCAGCCTTGCACCGTGTGTTGCCGGGTTAGGCTTCGGCTTGCTGCGACCCCGCTTGGGACAAGCGGTTATAGACATTGTTTGTGTGTGGGGAAAGGGGGCTTTTACATCGTAATATTATGCTGACACACTCTCTGTAAGGTAATAAGAGGAGCTGGCAGTGTCTCCAGATGTACTCATAATGCCAGAGCAGGAACTTGGTATTTAAGTTGCGAAGTTGACGTATTCTTCTTGAGATACGTTCGTGTGCAGAGCACACATCCATCGTTCTGTCCTCTACTCACCTCTCTAATGCAACTTCAGCAAACAAAAACTGATGAAAAATTTAAATTACACTCACGAGCATTTCAAGCAGCTCTTTGTACAAAATGTACTTACACTTTGACCTGCCGTTACCCTGTGGATTACTTAAAAGTGTATTGCCTAAGACGAACATTTTCCGCTTTTTATTATCAGCCCCAAGAACTATTATTACTGCTATTTCATCAGCTGTTGTTATACTACCCATAGGGTGACGGTAGCTTCTTCACAACTGTTTTTACATGACACTTGTTCTCCAGAAGATACTGGCCTACACTCTAAATAAACTCAGTCGCCAACTGAGGCTTTCCAGGGCTTATCAATTTCAACAGATCATAAGGAAAAAAATCCATTCAGTCTTTAATTTTTCTTAAACTCCCCAAGAACAAATGGTAGTATGTGAAAAAAAGTGCTGGGTTGTATTTACATTAAAGATAAAATCCACATTTCTCCCACTGCCCATCTGGATCGTGTGGGAGGGCGAAGGCAGGCGTCAGAAAAAGCTTGTATGGGTATGAGGAGTTGTATTACACTTAGCCTACATCAGCCTTCAGTGTGGACTGGCGTGGGTCAGCATCTCAGGCAGCTTGCAATGAGTAACCTCCTAGTGAGTAACATCTAGAGCAAGCCAGGTGTTGGAAGTTTGATATTTACGTCAGAGCCGCGCTGTCTGCGATGTATGGTTTTCACATTGTCAGGACGCTCAGCTACACTCCTGCCTCATCATTAATGCCTACGAAAAAAATCACGTCTCTTACATATTGTCTGTGTTCCGAGGCATGATGGTGCTTGGGTGTTGGGTAAATGTCCTTTCATTTCCAACACCCAGCAGGACTGCTAATGGTGATTGCTCCTAATATGAACCTAACCCTCCAAGTTAGGTTCATATTTGGAGCAATCTTCTTACTTGGAATTCGCCCTTGAAGAAAAGGTTGCTTTTTCGAATATATTACATTTACAGCATGAGGTTGTGAGGTGAGTCCAAAAGGATTCCTGTAACTCCTTCTTTCTAGAGGAAGCTTCCTTTTCAGGTTCTGAGAAAGGTGTCATCTGTCATCCTTGCAAGATTATCATTACACTACAGTGTTTTTTTTCGCAGTTAAATAGAAACCTATGCTCACTGTGACGTGGGCTGCTTGACATGACCGCTTTTGTCTTCTGCTGTAGCTCTTAGGTTACGATGGAGATGTTTACACTAAACACAGGTAGCGATGTCATGAACCACAGAGGGCTCACAGAGTGAAGCTGGATCAGGTCGCGTAAGTTAAAAAAGCTTTTGCAGTCTTTAAGTAGGCACTGCAATCACATGACTACCAACGTTTGGAGCCATATAATTTCTGCACCACTATTTCACTTGTACTTTTCAGAAACCCAAGGTTCCTAACTTTGAAGAAATGAATGAGTTTCAAAGTACCTTCGGCAAATGGTGTGAGTCACCTGCGATTTACCTATTGAATTGAGTCTTTAGTTTTTTTATTCGTTTTTTTTATTAGTTTTTCATTTTTTGTAAATCTTTTGCTAAAAATGGCAACAGCTTCATAGAAGGACGGTGAGTAATGATGTTAAAAGTCCAGAGACTCCTTCAGTGACGGCTGCGGTAAAACTACCGACTCTTTACCAATGCAATTGTGGAAACTCTGAGTAAACATCATCAGCTGCTCTGTTTACACACCGAAGTTGAAACACTACTTAATTTAGATGCATGGAGAAAACTTATTTTGTTCTATTTATCTACTGACATTTGCATGTCCAAAAGTGTTTTGGCATTTGCAGCTCAGACAGAACTACGCTGAACCTTATCAACACAGATATGCTAATGAAAAATAACTTAATGCAACCTTAAAAATAAACGTAAAACTACTGCTCCCTCACCATGGAAGTGCACAGTTTTTTCTTTTTCTATTTTTTTTAATGAAGGAAGAAACCAGCCAAGCCTTTCTTCCTCTGTAATTCATAAATTTCTTTCCCATTACCTTTCCCTTTTTTTAGGAAAAAAAAAAAAAAATCCATTCTTCAAATATCAATGATGTCTGCATTTTCCACTAAAAATGCGAAGGCCCACAGAAATGAACTAAATGAAAAAATGACATAAATGCAAGAAGCTCAAAGAACCACATAATTAATCTTTTTTTTTGATGTACATTTCAAACTCGCCACATTCACAAAATTAATTGATTGTAAACCTAAGCAATTTATAGGCAATAACAGCACCATATCTTGGGGCAAACATGATGTCTTTCAATTTTACAAATACCCAATTATTTGTTGGAACCATTGAATTGGCTTACCTCGCAACACTTCTTTTTTCTGACCTAAATGGTTACAAGAATATTTTTCAAAGTCTGGAAACAAAATAATCTGAATTCAAGCTGCATTTATAAAAAATGGAGTTACCTGCATTTAGATAAGCCTGTAACAAAAAGTAAGTAAAAAAATTACAGGTACCTGAAATTCCAGATCATAATTATCAGTCTGAAAATTTAGAAAAATAATTCATAGCTAGTGAATAGCATAACTGTAATGCTGGATGTTCCATCCTGAGGACATTTTACACTCAAAGATTCTTTTTCTTTTTGGCTAAGGATTGCTTGCATTAGTATTACTGCAGGAAAATAAATGCAACTGCAATTAAATGGAACACTGCTGGGAGGCACTAAGGAGTTTCCATCTAACAAAACTGCAACTAGTAAAGTAACAGAAATTTCAGTATCAAAACTAGTATGACATAGTTTGCCAGAAATGCATATAAAGTTATAGGTCTGAGACGATAGTTTGTGAGACTTTTACTTCTGTGCAACATACAGGCAGCTATTTTTACCACAGGGCTAATATGTGGTCACCAAATATAATCTGAAATGAAATATTGGTTGTGAAAATCCAAATAATTCAGCAGGGCCAGAGCTTATCTGGGTTCTGCAGGTTAAGGTAAACAATTGCAGAAGTTACTCCAGGCTGATCTAAACATTTTAATGTAAAATTCGATTTCAGAGACTTTCCCCATTTCTGTTTATGTGTTGCACCTGTAAACAATTCCAAAAATAGGCTACTATATATATTCAGCCAAGACCCAACGCTTAGCTGGACAAAAACTGTCAAGTTTCAGATTCCAAAAAGTGTCACTTTAGAGATTTTAGTAGATTTGAAATGGACCATTACTACTGGTAATTTTATATTTACTTATTGTCATATAATTAAAAATACATGTAATATGTACATGGTGGTGCAGTGGGTTGGACCGGGTCCTGCTCTCCGGTGGGTCTGGGGTTCGAGTCCCGCTTGGGGTGCCTTGCGGCAGACTGGCATCCTGTCCTTGGTATGTCCCCTCCCCCTCCAGCCTTACGTCCTCAGTTGCCAGGTTAGGCTCCGGTTCCCCACGACCCCGTATGGGACAAGCGGTTCAGAAAATGTGTGTGTGTAATATGTACCTGTTGCACTAATAATAGATTTTGTTTAATATTTTGCCTTCCTGCCTTTACTGTGCTGATGTTCTATTTAGTTAATATTAGGTCATATCACCTGGATTCATGAGTGTATGTGCATGGGATCTTAATTAAAATCTTCTAAAACCCGCAGGGGCACAGTGATGGTGCAGTGGTGGTGTGGTGGGTTGAACTGTGTCCTGCTTTCCGGTGGGTCTGGGATTCAAGTCCTGCTTGGGGTGCCTTGCAACAGACTGGTGTCCTGTCTTAGGAGTGTCCCATCCACCTCCAGCCTTATGCCCTGTGTTGCTGGGTTAGGGTCAGGCTCCCTGAAGCCCCACATAGGACAAGCAGTTCAGTGTGTGTGTGTGTGTGTGTGTGTGTGTGTGTGTGTGTGTGTGTGTGTGTGTGTGTGTGTGTGTAAGTAACCTGCAGGATGGTGGTTCATGGCCCCAGACTGGCCATCAGTCCTGTAAAGCTCTGCTTAGCAATCAGATGTTTGGTTACAGGCCTTTCACTCCTAGATTACAGATGTTAATTTTGCAGCTGTGGCTTTACTAGAGAGAAGGAGTCATTCTTGAGCTCCTGATGAGCTGGAGCTGATCCTTCACCATACCCTTTCAAGCAAAACCACATGAAATGCACAGATGAGCGCTGACACCAAGCCCAATAATCTGTGTTGGTAATTGTGACACTAATACCGCTCATATTGTTATTACCTTTGGGAGTTGCTGTGTTTCTGTGCCACTTACACAGCAGCCCTCCGCACGTGTGGATTGCTGGAATGTGACCTTCAATTAGCCCGTGACACCTTGCAAAAATTAGCGAATGACTGCTTACAGGCGGCAGAAATACGCTGAAACTGCTGAAATCGTTTACACATTTGGTTTAACTGAAAGACAACGAGCAGGCGGCAGTAAATGAGAAAATGGTTCATCCTGCATTTACATGTTATTACAGGCGGCTGTCAATTATACAGTATACACACACATTATAATATATACAGATTTTATAGACAGCTTACAACGCATTGGGTGAACTAAATTGAAAAAACTGTAAATGCATGGATCCAGTTTCAAATGCATGCCCTGCAACAGTAAGAGTGCCAAGGGTGAGATATCCGGGCTCCTCTCAGCCGTCTCCCTCCTGCGTACAGTGACACCTACAGTGAGCTGAGCTGGGTACCTACAGGGCTGTGGGTGGAATCAGATAAAAAAACTGCTCTCCTCCAAGGGTGTTGCATCACCCAACAAAGCCTGCAGACCACAGAGACAGACGAAGCGGGTGGCTCGCAGCCTGTACGTCGGAGGAGGTGTGTGTTCAGGAGCTGTGTTCATCCCTGTCCAGCTGGTGTGGGTGTTGCACTTCAATAGGGAGACACAAGATTTGGTGAATATGGTGAAGAGATGCACAACGCTAAAAACTAGCCAAAGTTATGCTAAATACTATAGCTTTACAAAACTGACTGATATGCAGTGCATATAGCAAGTATTTGGACCCCTTCAGTGTTTTTTCTGTTGCTGCCTTGCACTAAAATTGTTTAAATTCATTTTTCCTCTCATCAGTCTACACCAAATACCCGATACTGGCAAAATAAAAACAGGTTTTTAGAAATTTTTGCTAATTTTTTACAAATAAAAAAAATTTAAATAGCGGGGGGGCGTGGTGGCACAGCGGGTTCAGCCAGTGCCCACCGTGTGGCTGGCCTGGGGTTCAAGTCCTGCTTGGGGTGCCTTGCAATGGACTGGCGTCCCGTCCAGGGTGTGTCCCCTCCCCCTTCGGCCTTGCGCCCTGTGTTGGGGTCCAGTTCACCGCGACCCCGTTCAGGACAAGCGGTTGGTGACAATGGATGGATGGAAAATTGAAATATCACATTGACATAAGTATTCAGACCCTTTGCTCTGAAACTTGAAATTTATCTGTGCTGCACACCATTTCTATTGAACATTTTTTAAATGTTTCTACACCTTGTTTGTAGTTCAGTGTGGACTCGACATGATTTGGAAAGGCACACACCTGTCTACGTAAGGTCACACATATGACAATGTGCATCAGAACAAAAGCCAAGCCAACGATTTTAGCATAAGGCCACAACAATAAGTGAAAGAAGAAGTGAATATTTTCTGAATGCACCATACATATAAAAACGAAACAAAACTTTTGCACTATGGTCTAAAGAATCTTCCATTTTACATCACAACATTATATTAAGAAACAGCTAAGGAGACTATTCACCTGTAGGTGCACACAAGGGACGTGCATCAAAGGTGTCAATTCCTTCAATATGTAAGTTTTTTGTCAACTTACGAAAATGATATTAAGGGTAGATTTTACTTTAGCCAGGAAAGGTCATCCGAGCTTTAACAAAACCCAATAATTTACTGGATTTGGCCAAGTATAATCCCAAAACAAAACTTCATCTGAGACCGATGGTGAAAGGACAACTCCGCTCTACAAGCTCGAGGCACATCCAGTTACTCATGTATTCACTTATTTACTTATTTACTTTCTCTTGCATTGTATATAACATACCTGTACAAACATATAATGTCTAGTGTCTATTTTGTATATTGTGTACTTTATATATTTTTAAAATCTTTTTTTAGCCCACTCTACTTTTATTACTGTGTTTTATCACTGTCATTCTGTCTGTGCTGTGGAAGTTTCTGTCACCAAGACGAATTCCTTGTATGTGTAAACATACTTGGCAATAAAGCTCATTCATTCATTCATTCATTCATTCATGATCATCACTGTCAGTCTGTGAAACCACAGCGGTGGCTCGATTTTCACCCGTTTTACCAGAATCGTCTTTGTCTCAAAAAAAACACTCGCAGCACAATTCCTTGGGTTTTGTGACTCAACTAGGACTGTGAAATGTACCATTATGGAGAAAGAACATATGTAACTGTCTTCTTGTGCATTTTATGAAATAAAAAACAGTGCAAATTGAATCACTTTAATAGAGTTAAACGTCAAGGTTAATTTGGTTAATTGCATGAGTAACTGGATGTGCCTCGAGGTCTCTTCATAGCGGCCTGCCTGCAGTCAGCTGGAACTCATTGTTTGGACACTTATACAATTACACAGATATTTAGCAGGAAGTGCGTTTCCTTTACAATGTACCTGTTTTACGGTACATCCTACTAAACCTGTGCACCTCACAGGTTATTCCCTTTCACGATCTATAATATGCCTCTCCTGGGATTTATTTTACATGTGGGCCTCTGTTCTCTGCTATACCTGCAGAATAAATTACCTGTGAAGATCCTAGTGTAAAGTAAGTACTGGGAGAGATAAATGCAAACAGACATCACAGTCCTTACAGGTGTAAAATAAATACTGGGAGAGGTGAATGTGCTCAACTGTCACAGTCATAACTAGCACAAGATAAATATTGGGAGAGGTAAATGTGTCCAGCTGCCAGTGTTGTTTACATAAAATAAATAGCAGAAGAATTATATATTGCACATTCTTTTCTTCCACTGTAACTTGCGTAAATGCTGGCATAATTATAGGAACTGTGTTGCCTCGCTGTTTATGCAAAATACTTGGAAAGGTACATGGGCTCTGCTCTTCTGGGGTTACTGCAATGCTTTTTATCGTTACCACCTAACACAGCCCATTATTTGTGTAAATCAAGCGATAATGTTAAAGTTACTATATTTTGAAATATATATATATTTTTTTTTTCCATTCTGCATTACTCTAGAGCTCTCATGTGTTTTCCCTAATGAACTCCATTTACCTTTTCATTTGTGCTCGGCTATAAAATAATGCAGATACTGAACACATTATGGCACTGATCCTGTTTCATAACACTCTACTAGTACGTGGCATACAGCTATAATAAGTGGACGTATGAACGGCAGGCAAAATTGCTTGACAGTTAAAGACAAAAATGAAAATGAATGAACATACATTGTTACAGTGTGGGATAATTTACTTAATTCTTTAGCGTATTCTGAAATAATAAAAGCCTAATTTGTTTTAAACAAATCGTGCACTCACCTGCGTGGCTCATTTAAAATAAATTCTGGAAGAGGTATATGGAATCAGCTGTCTCAGTCAGCTCCCAGCAATTCAGTTTACAGTAAAAGAGGGGAAAATTTTTTTTTTTTCAGGACAGTGGGTTTGCTAAAGATGGCAAATGAAGTGAATCACACTCTGAATATTAAACAGGAAGATATCTGCTTTTTCTGCTTTGACTCTTCTCAAGACTAGGAGTTGAAAAAACACCCCTAATGCCTCTTTGTACTTCCTGTTCTGATTCCTGTTCTGAATTTATCTTTCTCACAACATTGCTTGACTTCATAAGCAGGGCGCCTTTCTAACAGTTCCATCTACAGAAAGAAGACGCTGAATGTGCTTTTAGGCAGCCCACCGAAGTCCATGGAGGGAGGCTGGGGAAAAGGAAGCTTAGCAGTAATTCCCCAGATAGGTCCTCGGGATGTCTTCAATCTCCCCGGAGTCAACAATTTGCAAGGTTGTCAAAGCTGCAAACCTTGCATGTTTTTACTTAAAGAAAATGGTAGGGCTCTTCTCTTGTTGAGTCCCAGGAGAACAAACCGAGACACCTCTTGACCTGAGTATCACTAAAGCCGCAGGTAGAGAGCAGATTCTTGGGCCAGCACTCAAGTTGAGCATCGCCATCACTCCTTCTGTATTGTAATGGGCTAAGCACCCCTTTCATGGGCTCCACTGAGTTTGGCAAAATTTCCAGAGTGTAATAATTCATTATTGGAAGGTGTACATGAAAACAATTTTGGTGAAACACACTATTCCTAAGAGGAAACAACTGCACCTCAGGGTCTCTCTTTCTGTCACTATAATCTTTGGCTACGTCTATGTGGCTCCACTTTGGTTTGCCAGTTGTTTTTTTTGCTTGTATTTTCCACAAATACCACATGTGAAAAGCCCCGAGGGCGAAGATGGAAACAGAATCTGCTCTGATAAATAAAGCTTTTAACGATATAAATAAATCATAGTTTTATTCATATGACCACTTTATCTAGTTTGGAAAACTATTCTTCAAATGGTACATATGGTACATTTAGAATGGATTGCACACGTTTGCTCTGGAAAAGGAGATCCCGCGTGTAAATATAGCAGAGGATTTACAATTTGATGTGTTTCTGCTGAAGAGTTAGATAAGTTGTTGAGTCACTGCTTTCATTTGACATGGTGGGACCATCTCTGGGCATGATCACATTCAGCCACACTCTCCTTACCAGCATGACGTGAGAGAAATGGGCTTGGTGTCATGCTTGACCTTGTGGAATTCCAGCAATATTCCTGGAAAGCCTGCAATCCAAGATAGTCCATTTTGAAGGAGGCACAACTTGCATCCTTGTGAGGTCGTTCACTCATGTTTGCTCCATAGCAGGGGTATATGGCAGTCATAGGCCTATCAACTTCCAGCCACTGATCTGTTGCATGTATGCTGACGGTCTTGGCTATGGGATGAAAAGAGCAGAACTTCTACAAAGATAGATGCAATTAAGTCCTCTAGTGTAAGGTGGACTTTTATCATTTTATTCAATGATTCCTAAAACCTTCTTCTTTCCAGATAGAAGGTGTGTGGGTGGGAAAGTCTATCTGATGTCTAAAATGAAAATATTGATACAACTTTCAGTTACAAACCATTGCAATCCTCATGCTGCAGTCCGGAAATTTTAACACAGAAGAGGAATGATTCTATAAAGAGAAATTCTTTCTCTTTTCCATAACTTCTGAATTATTCAGTTCTCCGTTTTAAAATATTTAGAATGTGACGAAGTACACTCTCATAGAATGGCAAGCTTTCACAGGGCAGCGGGAACCATCTAGCCTTAAAATGTAAGAGGATGAAATGAGGTACTTTGCAGGAGGAAAACACACAGGTCTACATGAATCATGTCAGAGAAATACTGTAATCCAAACGGATCAAGTCAGTTGCAAAATAAAGACAGTGTAGTGGAAGCTTCCGGGATAGCGTTCAAATGAGCCGTTTTAAATGACTTAATTACATTTCAGGTGTAACAGTGTGCGGTTGAACTTTTAACCCAAGGAGAGTCCATAACCTCTGCGTGTAAAGTGTACACCCTGCCTGCTCAGCCGTATTTGATTCCCACACCGGACGAGGCCAAAGCTCCCACTGTGTTGGGGGATGGGGCCCTGTCACTTGGTGAGAAATGCTAAGTAGAGAGAGTCGAGCATCCAGTGGAGTCGGGCGGTTGACACTCAAAAGCTTTTATCCGTAGTGGCTGTGCTACAGGGTCCCCCACTGAGTCTCGAGCTCAGAGCTTGCAGAGAGCAACAGGACTCAGTGGTACTGGTTCGATGGGCTACCACAGGGCTCTCGATGCTGCCCTGCAGCATGTGTGTTGGGGCAAGGCCAAACCATGCATACCCTGTCTGCTAGGGTTTACTGTAAAACACCACCAAAACCAAACGTCCATTTCCAGGTTTTACTGAATTTTTCAAATCGTCCACCTTTTGATCTTCACTTTTCCCCTGAAAGTGAAATGACGGGTTTTCTCTCTTGTTTTGCTTTAAAATCATTTTGAAGACAGTCTTCGACTGATGCTTGATGTGCACAGTTTTCAGGCAAGATGACTGCAGTTATGCATTTCACCCTTTAACCACTATGGTAATTTTACCACTAGAGGCAGATTCCTTACAAGCTTCTTTGGCTGCAGCTGAAGACCAAATTCATGTGGATTTTATGATTTTCTTTCAATAATGAGTTGCTGTTATCCTTAGTATTGACTGGAAGAAAACGCAGTGTAGTACAAATTAATTCCAACGATGCCGACAAAGGGTAATGAAGTGATTTATCAGGAATTCTTGACAACAGAAAATGAATCTATTGACTTTATACTAGGCTTTTATCTCATCAGGCAAGCTACATACATTTAAAATTACTGATGATTACACAACATTTCCCAAAGTAGTTAATATATGAATCTGGAAGAACAGAACTGGAGTCTGTTCACAAATACCATTCAAAGATCAACTTGCTAGTGAAATGGCTTAACTCAACAGTGGAGGCACATGGAATATGTATATTGTAGGAAGGTACTGGTGGAGTATGAATCAACATTAATCTCAACAGAAATTTTTCCATCTTAACATATTTTGGATGTAGACTCAATTTAAAGTGGATTTTTTGTTTGTTATTTAAACTTTTTTTATTTCTATAACCTCACTATTCTGCATTCTTCAACCCGTTCATAAAATTAAACAGCCAGAATCAGGGCTATTGGAAGAGAATCACACCACTGCAGCTTACAAAAAGCTTACTGAGACAGCTAAGAAACAAAATAACACCAGTATGTAATTAGTTTGCAAGTATTGTATAGAGGAAAAAAATTAATTACCTCCTGTTTTTTATGTCTAAAACTGGTCACATTGTTTAACATGTTACACATTTGGGTATTTACTGTAAAATACCAGTTTAAGAACCTTCCTCAAGAGCAGACAGAGTCATCTTCTGGGATTTCTGATGCTCTTGTTAACTGGCCTAAAGTCTTAAACTACTCCTCTACAAGGTAGAATCTTATAATTCATAATGGTGTAATATACACACACACACACACATTTTCTGAACCACTTGTCCCATACGGGGTCGCGGGGAACCGGAGCCTACCCGGTAACACAGGGCGTAAGGCCGGAGGGGGAGGGGACACACCCAGGACGGGACGCCAGTCCATCGCAAGGCACACCAAGCGGGACTCGAACCCCAGACCCACCGGAGAGCAGGACCCCGTCCAACCCACTGCGCCACCGCTGTTGTAATGTATTGTTTTAAAAATTAAATAATTTGATTTTCAACACCAGTGCATTTCAGATGGATTGGTTTGTGACTCTAAATTGTCCATAGTGTATAACTGTTTAAGTGACTGCATGTGTGTATGTGTGCGTATCTACCCCGGGATGGACTGGCATTCCATTCAGTGTGTACTTTTTCTGTGATCCAAACTTGGACAAGCAGATACTGATAGCAAGTAAGTGAATGAGCTAATTATACCATATCTGTATTCAGTATTTCTGTATTTACATCTCATATATAAATGTCTTTTACAACATATGTAAATGTTTCCACCTAAAATGACGGTCAAATGGTTGCTTTGAATTAACTGTCGTGCATTTCTTTAAAAGGATGTTAGGTCATCGATTGGTGTTCAGTGTAATAAAGTGGTAAACAATGTAATAAACTAGTACAGTGTATCATCCAAGCAGATGATAATCTGATCACTGCAGCGGTTCATCTTCATTCTGACCACTGAGGTTCAACACTGATTGATCACTTGAATTTACTTTATGTAATCTTATTAGAACATCTGTGAGAACAGAGTCTGACTCATTTCACAACCAGCATTATTAATTTTTATTTTGATAACAATAGTAATGAGCCACGGCTGCCAGGATGTAGATTTTTTTTCTGCCACCCACAAACTAAGATTTCCAGAAATAAAACACACATTGAAGAATAATTTCGGCAAATGTGTAGTGTGTGTTGAAAAGAGATATCAAGTTTAAAGCAAATTTGAAACAAAGGGAGATTGAATGAATAGCAGAAAAAATTACTTTCTACCCTGATTTTTGTCATAAAGCCAAGACATTAAGGCTCTTGGTGTAGACTTTCCAGAATAGTTTGTTTTACTGTATTGTGGATTTCTTTAGAGACCTAGTCTGAACTGGATATACATCTTAATTTGTGGCTGCTTGTCACAGATCAGCTAAGATTATCAGGGTCTGAATGCAATGAATGGTTGACCTGAAGAGGAAAAGGGTCTTTGGCTCAGACATTGCAATTAATCTATATGATGTATTAAGTCAAAAGAGATAAAAAGACATTCTCATTATGGATTCATATTATTCACTTATTTAGCTTCTGAATGAGATAGCAAACAGTAAAAACAATTTTTGCCTTTTAAAGTTCATAAGTTTACTTGCACAGATTCTTTTCAGGTGACTGTATCTAAGGTATTTTGACAAGAGGTTAACTTGGCTTCGGTTAATGTAAAAATAAGTACTTTAACACTGAACCAAGCAGCTGTAAATTTAAACTGGCTCATGTAGCTCTGCAAACTGCTTTGAAGGATGCTGAAATTGTATGAGACATATGTCCTAGAATTTAAACTATAGACAGCTGAAGAACTACAATTAAACTTTGCATCGACTCCTATGAATAATGTACATGTGTGCAACAGCAGGGCCTCATATACTCTGTATAAATGCACAATATTAATATCAGGCTTTTCTTTTATACAAACGGACCAAAAATTTTAACTATTAAAAAAATCACAATTTAAATAGCAAGTAATTTTACTAAAAAAAACAAAGTACAATGTCTCAGGTTATGGCTGAAGTCAGTCTATGTATAGAATCCAGGAACATGACCCCAAAACAGGTGACATAGACAAACCCACACTGAAATCCAGCGCATAATTGCCAATAGATTTTACTTCTAAAATTTATCATAAAATCTATTTCTTTCTTTCTGTAATCTTCTTACTATAATACAAAACATTGAAGATTTTCTGTGGGTTTAAATGTGAACTGAGGAATTTTGATGTTCTTAAATACGGTACAATGCAAAATAGAAAATACATGAACAGAACAGATTAAGCATGTGCACAATTTATTTTTTCATAAATATAAAAAGGCCACGTTTTAATACTGCTGGGGATAGGATGTATTAGATCAGTTGATGGGTCAAGTTAGACATCTTCATTGTTTATTAAACATAGAATTTCCCTACCCCTGATCATTCGTTTTGAATCTTGAAACCTTATGATTAATAAACTGATTACCAAAAAGGAAGTAGGATGTTCCTACTATCAATTATGACCTCACTTGAAAACTTTATATGTATTGTCATCAAACTTTGACTACTTTGAGCTGGTGAGTGGAGCGGCATGGTGGCACAGACAGTAGTGCTGCTGTCTCACAGTGCCTAGGTAGTGTGAGAGGATGTTGGTTTGATCCAAGCTCAGTCTGTGTGGAGTTTGTGTGTTCTCCCTTGTCTGTGTGGGTTTCCTCTGGGTGCTCTGGTTTCCTCCCACAGTCCGAAGACATGCTGTTCAGGTTCCCCCATAGTGTGTGAGAGAGATAGTGTAAGTTCTACTGATGTATGGATGAGTGACCCAGTATAAGCAGTGTATCTAGCAGTGTAAGTCACCTTGGTGAATAAGGTATGAGCTGATAACACTACATAGTTTGTTGGAAGCCACTTCAGAGAAAAGCATCTGCTAGATGAATAAATGTAAATGTGGAGCCATGACAAGGCGTAGGAATGACCTTAATGGAAAACTCCTTTCTGGACAGCCTCATACCAGATCAGGGTAATGAAGGTTAACCAGCTGCTGGTGAATGAAACTACAGTCAAGTGTGAAGATTCAAGGCCATTGGTTGAAAAAAGAGAGATGTCAGGGGCTAGTGCTCATCTGACATAATAGGTGTGTAATGACCAATTCCATATGTGCCTTTAGAGGAAATCATGTGTGCAGTAGAAAAACAGAAGTAGAACAGGTGCAAAAATTAAGTGAACCCCCTGTTGCATTGGTTACACCAAGTAGGTATGGAGATTTGGGTTTGTTAATAATAACTACTCATTTATTTAAAAATTTTGTCTTCGGATTTAGATTTTATGTTTATTTTAGTGTTTTATACAAGAATAATGACTATCCCTATAAGCTTTACATACTTTGAAGCAGCACTGTATGTTTTCCTTTTGTATTTTTCCTTTTAAATGTACTTTTAAGGGGCTTTGTTTTTATTGGATTTTGTTTTGGCAAACCTGCTGTCCATGACCTCTGTCCTGAATGTGTAGCCAGCTCAACCCTGAAATCACTACGCTGTGTTAATGTCATTTTGAAAACATCTGTAAAACCAAAGATAAATTGATATAATCCGACGAACACATTCAAAGTTTTCCTTCTCGGTTACTTGTATAATGGAAATTCATAGTATTTCATAGCATGGCAGTAAGGACATCAGTGTGCCATTGCAAAATAATGTGTTCTTTCAAAGAAAGTCAAAATTGATTCACTGCTTTTTTCTATTGCTACATTTTCCCTCAGCAAGTGGTGTATTTGTTTGAGAAAAAAAACATGTGGCAATGGCTATGGTTGCTCCCCAGACAAAAGATATATTGCAGTAGACATAAAACTTCATGTGAAAATGATCATCCACCAGTCTAAGTGTATAGTGTCGCTTTCTTGAGTCAATATAACACCGCAAAGGTATTTAATCTGCCTCTGTAAGACTGAAATTCAAAAAGGCTCACGAGGAATGAGAGGGTTTTATAAAGTTGCAATATATAGTGGAGAGGCACTTTTCCTTCAGGAATAAAGCAGTAACTTTACAAGCAGCTGTTCTGGCTGTTTACACCACAGTACATCAGGTGCACTGTCATATTCCACATCCGTTCATTCTTCAACTCTTTAATGGGGCACAGCCAGGTGAAGGTTGAAACATTTGGTGTGGTTTCTAAGCACCTCTCAGTTTGGGTCAGAGAGAAATCTCTTTTTTTTTCTCGTATGAAACATCCCAGCACTAGTTTTGACGTAGCCGCGTGCCGATCAAGATCAAAAAGAGAGCGAAGTTTATTCGCACGTGACGTGTTTGTGCTGAAACTGGGTTGTTTCCACTTTCTCTCACTGAAGCGCCATAAAATCTTTCTTTAAGCCTACTACAAGGTATAAATCGCTAGTATTAATAATATCACCACAGGTTTGCGGCTGTTGAAGAAATCGTGCAGAAGCAGCTGCGTTTTTCAGTCACAGATGCCTGGCGGAACCGGAAGTGTCGTCACACTACAGTCGTGATTAATTTAAAAGGAGACAATAAAAGTCAATTATGATGGAGAGCAGTTAACGGCCCCGCCCCGTATCTACTGTACCGCCACGCTTCGTACCCGGAAGTGCAACCGGCTGTAAAAGCACAGGAGTAAAGACAGCGCAGAAGCTCATCGTGTAGTTCAACTTTAGTAGTAGATCACTAACTTATTTGAGTAATGAAAAGCGGCAGAAAACCGCTAGAAATCGCGCGTAGGAAAGCAGTGTTTGTGCTTGCAACTGGTGCGTAGTAATGAATCATCGACATTATCAATCATGCTGCAATGAGTTATTTACTTTTAAAAACAGTATTTGCAGTAATACTACTAGAAAGCGTTTGTGTGTGTGTGTGTGTGTGTGTGTGTGCGAGCGCGCGCCCCCGCCCGCGCTTCAGTGCGCGGTGTTCAGCGACTATACAGTTTTTTTGCGCTCTTTCATTGACAGTTTTTTTTTCCCCAGCCGTCATTGTTCACGACCTTTTTTCCTGTTGGTTCTCAAAATAAAACACATGGGCGTTATTTCCGCTATTTTCGCTTGTTTTTTTTTTTTCCCTCTTCTCTCAGCTTCCCTTTAGCAAGAAGAACTGAGTCACGAGTTCAGAACGAACACAACTAAATTTTCATTTATTTATTTAGCAGATGCTTTTCTCCAAAGCGACTCCCAATGAACTCTATGTAGTGTTACCAGCGCCCACACACCTTATTCACTAAGGTGACTTACACTGCTAAATACACTACTTACACTGGGTCACTCATCCATACATCAGTGGAACACACTCTCTCTCTGTCACTCACACACTATCAGTCAGCTGACATCTATTATATTCGGAATACGACCTTGATCGAGAGGAGGACGGGATTCGAACAGGGAGCCTTCAAATTACAAAGTGACGGCTCTAGCCACTGCGCCCCCTGCTGCTCAGAGTAAATCCGTGTTTAAAGCACCACTATGTTCCCGGAGGAGTACGCAAGCGACCTGCTGAGGGAAAGTCGCGGAGTGTGAGGTGGGAGAAACTTCCAGGCTGTGTCCCTGAAAGAGGATGCCACGAGCGCCGCAGGTAACGACTAACTCACCTGTCCACGCTGATCACGCACAGGGTCATGATGGAGGCCGTGCAGCACATCACGTCCATCCCGATGAAGATGTTGCAGAAGACCTCGCCGAAGAGCCACTTGCCCCCGGTGAGGTCGGTCACGATCACGAAGGGCATGACCACGAGCGCGACCGACAGGTCCGCCACGGCCAGGGACACGAGCAGGTAGTTGGAGGGCTGCCTCAGTTTCTTCACCACGCACACGGCGATCACCACGAGCGTGTTGCCCATCACGGTCACCGCCGTGATGACCGCCAGCATCACCCCGATGATCATCTTCTCGGCCGTGCCGAAGTCGAGCAGTTGCTCCCCGCAGGATTCATTCCACGCGGGCGCGGGGCCCTTCGTGGGGAGCGCACGGGACCCATCGAGCGCACTGCCGTTGCCCACTCCCGACAGGTGCCCCGTGCCCCGAGTGAAAGTGCACTCCGCGTCCGAGCTGTTGAACATCACGGCGGTGGGATGCGGGTGCTGACGCCGGGGACACCTCGCCGACTGCGCGCTCCCGCGAGGCGCATACTGGAGAGGAGCTGCGTGGGAAAAGGATGCGTGCGGGTCCGGTCCGCGGGAAAAAGGCACTCCGTGCGCACTGTCGACGTCGAACAAGACGTCGGAAACAAGTGCGGCAACCCACGGAAACTTCACCCGTGTTTACAGTCGCGTGAAGTTCCACGTGAAGCGCAAGAAGTGGAAAAACTAAACATTTTCTTTATTACCCTCCAGCCTCACCGCTACAAAAACACTCCGATTGCAGCAGAAGCCCATCCTGCGATCCAGGACCGTTATGTCAGATAGGTGCTCCGGCGTGGATTGCAGCGCGACGCCCGAGACAGCGACACGGACACGCGCGTCGGCGCGCTCCTGCGTTATAAGAAACCCTTCGCGTCCCTTGGCAGGAAAAAAAAAAAAAAAAAAGAGGCGTGACGCGATTCATAAGCACTTTGTTCACTTCATTGCGGGGGGTTTCAGTTAATGGAATAATGTGTAGATCCCGACAATCCAGCGTGATGTCATATATTAAAATTAAAGGCTCAAAATCAGCCGTTTTTCTGAAAAAAAAAAAAAAAAATCTCCTTTTCAAAGCTTCGCGAGTAATGAGGTGTTTCGCTATTATTTCACTTCATGTTCAAGGTTATTTCATTTAGACCCACACATCTGTTTTGACCAAAGATTTCAGTTCTTTTGTATCTGAGCAGCAATGTTACAGCAGTGATGATGCTTACTGAGTTTTTTACCTGTACAGATTTTCTTACATTTTCAATGGATTTGAGATTTCCCTTAGTCTGTGAAACCAGGGCTTTTATTATTCAACTTTATTTATCCCACGCCTTGGTTCAAGGCAATTTGAAATGTTAGAAATGCACCTTTACACTGATTTACCTATTAACAGAGCAAGGCATTTTTACTGCATCTGTTCAGGGTGAATACCTTAATCCAGGGTACTACAGCTGCAAAGGGAGTCAAAGCACCTTGTAACCTTCAGGTTACGAAAGAACAGCCCTGGGACACTGCGGCCAGGACTGTCCTGCTGACCTTTTAATTGAGACGAGCATGATGTATGTAGGCCAGTGTTGTACCACAAGGAGCCGTGAGCAGGGGATGTGTTACAAGCTCCCGGGAGCTTTGGTGCATGAGAAGCTTAAGAACATCCGTAAGTGGGAAGGAGGCTGTAAGAGCACTTAAACTGTACTGCTCATGATTTTAAATGGCTCCTTAATTTGGATGTTGTTTTTTTTTCCCTCCCATGTTCTTTAAATGATGAAAAATTAATGCTGTATTCTGCAACTTTCCAAGCGTGTATTTAAAAGCTGCATTCCAGTGTTGTTGGAGTGCTGTGGGTTCAGAACAGGGTTTGAATCCAGCTCAGTCTCTGTGGCATTTCCATCCATCCATCCATCCATCCATCCATAGCAACCGCAAGCAGGATCACGGTGAGCCTTACTTGGCAACGCAGGGCACAAGGCCGAAGGGAGAGGTGGGACACACCCTGGATGGGACACCTGTCCATGAGAAGGCACCCCAAGCAGGACTCGAACCCCAGACCCATCACACAGCAGGCACCAGCTGAACTGGCCATGCCCCCACACCCCCCAGTGTGGCATTTGCATATTTTTCATACAGTACTGCGCAAAAGTCTTAGGCACTTGGGGGAAAAGCTGTAAAGTGAGGGTGATTCCAAAATGAATGCTCTTAATTAATGAACTTCCTACAAAGCTCAGTAACCATCCATCGTCAACAACCACGTGTCCCGAGGATGACCACCTTGTGTCTTGTTGCTATAATCACTTTTGCCATGGTGGAAGATCTGAAAGTTAAACTGCCACATGTTACAAAACCTCACATTTTCAATATGGTTGTTCCTCGCCCAGTTTTATGGTCCCTGTACAGCTGTTTCTGCTTCAGTTAATCGGTTTGCCATACAAAGACGACATGCAAAACCCTTACTGTAATACTGTATCTTTTTTGCAAAAGGAATGCTTGGAAATGTAAAATATGCTCGTTCCCAATGACACTAATGCAAAAGACATTAAATAACTGTCCAAAACAAATATTTTTGCGAAACATCTCAGTGCCTAAGACTTTTGCGCAGTACTGTATATTTCTATGGGTTCCTTCAGGTGCTCTGGTTTCCTCTCATGGTCCAAAGATGTGTATTGGGTGAGCTGGTGACTGTGTCAGTAGTGTGAGTGAGTGAGTTAGTGTGAGATAATGAGTGTGTGTGTAACTGGCATGTGGTGAACTTGTGTCTCTTCCAGGCTGTACCCAGCCTTACGTATGTTTCTGGGATAGGCTCCAGACCACCATGACCCTGCATTGCAGAAGTGGCTGTTGAAAATGGATAGATGGAAGCAATGCAATTTAATTTAATTTTAGAGAGCGCTCTTCTCACATAGTTACACTGAGTGCTGAACAAAGGATCAGAGGCATAATACAAATAAAAGGCTGCCTATACAATAAATTATTACAGGAGCTAAATTATTAAAACTGTAAGTAAGCCAACTAGCAGCGGAAGAAAAAAAAAACTCCCAACTGAAAGACTAGGGAGAAAAAATCTCTGAGGATCCAAGGACCAGTGGCTACCCACCCCTCCTGGGCATTCTAGATTAAAACAGACTTTTAAGTCTTTAACTTAAACAGCGGTTTATCACATCATTGCTAGACACTAATAATAAGCAATCATTTGGAATGATACATGGTCTGCCAAGAATTTGGTTTGATAGCCTTGCTAGAAAGGTCAAACATGTAGTACATCATGCGCCATATATCAACGTGGAGTAGTTATCCTTTCATTTATTGCGAATATGGAGCGCACGCCTGGATTGGAGATAAAGTGAGGGTGAAACGATTGAGCACATTCTCTCATAGGTTGCTGTAGACATTTGTTTTGACTTGTGGCTCCACCTGACTGCACTCACCACGTCGTTCACCTTACCGCTCATCAGGTGTCAGGCCTTTGTGGGAGTCAAACGCGTTGGCTGTGGGGGGTGTCCTGCACTGAGAAAGTTCAAGATTTCAGTCGTTCCAGTGCCTCAGTTGCCAGAATGTGTTTGTTGAGGACCAGTGTGTGATGTTCCTCTGAAGCTCCTGAAGCATGAACGCTCCAGCCATGTCTCACATTACCTGGGCAAGTGAAAGTAAGAAGATTTTTTAAAAATCATACTATAACCATAGTTCTTGCTCAAAGATGACCAAACAACTGAGCGTCTAGTTGAGTGACGTTGCCTTTAACCCCTTCATCATGTTTTTTGCATCAATGAAGTCACATCCAGGTCAGATGGTGCAGTATCATTCCCCAGAGCCTGGTTTTAGTGCCCAGGGACACAGAGAGCACTCTTTCTGGAGTCTCACATGGCAAGTGTATTGGCATTCCTTCTCATTCCTCCTTGGCACCCAAACTTCAAAACTCACAATGAAAGTCAAATGATGATGCTATTTTTTTAAAAATTCCAGTCTTTCCATCACAACCAAGACCATGAATTATAACAATTTAAAGTAATCTTCAACAACATTAAACGTCTGCAGGTGCCAAAGTGTGATAAATGCCCTATTTAGCAAAAACTGAAAAGGAGTGGCGGTTGATGCCCAGGTCCCGGGTTTGGAAAACGGCACAGATTGATCCATGTGTGTAGTAAATACCCACTGATACTGCTTTCATGCTTCTGGGATGTTCTTTGTGCCCTGATGTGTCTGTTTTTGATACAAAGATCAGTTGCTACATTTGTCCTGATACTGTTTGCCCCAATACTTGGGGGGGAAAAATCACAAATAAATAATTATGGAAAATGGATTTGTCATGAGATTATTACTCCAATCTTTATTCTAAGATTGTGTTGCTGAATGGCAGTGAACAATTAATAGGGAACTTCATTTGCTCATCCTATGTTGGCGACCCATCAGAAGGAGGCGGGAACTGGTGTCAGATGGACCAGGTACTGGAGATTATCCACATCAGCGAGGTAATGCTACCATTAGGTCTGTCAAGTGGACAGCGGCACGATGAAAAGCAACAAACGTGTGCAGACGTATCAGAAACTTCCATTGTTACAGCATGGTGGTGACCGCGGGCTTGGCGATGTCACGGTGCCAAAAAAACTAAGGGAAACCCTTGAGTCGACGGATCTCGTTGAAAAGGACCTTCATTTCTCACAAGTGGTGGCCAAAGAGACCTCACAGCGTTAATCACTAAGTTGTCACCTTCCATTACCAGCTACTTTTCTTAAGTATCTGTAAGATTTTAGCAAATACCGTCAAGATCTATTAAGGACTGATAATTAAGGTTTTATATTTTTTTCTTGGGCACTCCGAGCCTCTGCAGAGTTAAGCAATAGCCAAAGCTCTCAATGACGGTCTCTGTGACAGAATGAATCATCCTGGCAGTCTTGGGAAGAGAGCGGGAGATGTGTAGGTGGTGTCGGTCCTGTCTATTTTCTGATTATGAAGGGGTGTAATTGTCTATAATTGTCTGTGCTCTTTGCAGTCACACAGTTGCCTCTTCTCTCTGGCTTTTAGACTATTTTCTTTCGCTGGCTTTTGGTGGCTTTTGATTTTAATGTCACCTGTATGTGCAGGATCAAGATTAAGGCACAGTGCGCTCATTAACATCTTTTTTTTTACCCACTGCTTTATTCTAGGGGTGTGGTGGTGCAGCGGGTTTGGCTGCATCCTGCTCTCTAGTGGGTCTGGGGTTCGAATCCTGCTTGGGGTGCCTTGTGAAGGATGGGTGTTCCCTCTTGGGTGTGTCCCCTATGACCTGTGTTGCTGGGAGAAGCGGCTTTGGCCTGTGTGCATGTGCTTCATTTTATTGACACTCTCCAGAAAAATAGTTATAGCTGCGCAATCACTGCAAACCAGTAACAAGGGATGTAAACAGCATAGAATATCTTCTGCTCTTAAACAGATGCTTCTACACTCAATGAGTCAGCAAAAAAAAAAAAAAAAATGTAATGAACAAACAAAAAACAAATAATAAAGAACAAAAAACTGAGTTCATTCTGCCAGTAAAGAAACAATTAAGTAAATGACATATGTAAGAATATCAGCGCGCACAAGAGCAATCATTTTTAAATTGCGTGAGGCTCACTGATGCATTGACAGCAGCCAAACCTGAGTGGAAATTTAGTTTGTTCTGAAATGATTGAAACCTTCATGTAGAAACCAGTGGGTGAGTGATCTGTTCAGTATATGCTGGTAAAAGTACTGGTGTCTAAATTCTGTGCTTTAAAATAACTCGAAAGATTTGTGTGCAAATTCAGAATCTTACATCAACTTTTTTAAAACCTTGCAATAGCTTAGTGGATTTAAATGTATTATTAAAATGGCACTGTAAAATGCAAATTCCAATAAGAGTTGAGGAGGACCCAACATTAAGGCTGTGTAGTGTATAATAAAAGTAATTTGTGCACACCAGTAACAATGATATACCTGATGCTGTGATCCCTAAAAGGATAGACGTCTTTGGCAAACTATTGTTGGTGGCCCATACCCCCTGTGGGGTGAGACGCAAAACTATCTCCCTGCCTGCGATCCTGTGACTGAAATCTATAGACTCTTCATTCGATTGGTGAGTTATCATCTGTGGTACCTAATGTATCATACTCCTAAAGTGCAAAGTGTGTATTTTTTACTAGTGGGGTCATTTTTTGCACCCTAATATGGTAGCACTCTTTAATTTTATCATAGTGATTTTATTTTAAGAATTAATATTGAGATTTTATAAGTTTATTTTATTTTTTTTATACAAGAATAATGACCATCCCTATAGGGGTTCACATACTTTCAAGCATCACTGTAAGTCAAGTTTGAAAAATATATGTGTTAAGCACCTAAGTTGTAAAGGTGAGCGTCAGAAAGCTAAAAAGCTTGAACATTAGTCCTCTGTTTCTTCTTTTTCTCACCATCATATTGGGGAAAACTTACTTTAACAGACTTACTTCTAAAGGGTGGGGGCGCAGTGGGTTGGAGTGGGTCCTGCTCTCTGGTAGGTCTGGGGTTCAAGTCCTGCTTGGGGTGCCTTGCGGCAGACTGGCGTCCCATCCTGGGCGTGTCCCCTGCCCCTCCAGCTTTATGCCCTGTGTTGCCGGGTTAGGCTCTGGCTCCCCGCAACCCCATAGGACAAGCAGTTTCAGACAATGTGTGTGTACTTCTAAAGGTGAACTATTTTTGTATAATTTGGTTAGAGTGATTTAAATACAAATGAGCAGTAGATGCTTAATATCCACTGATACATTTGAAGGCATTTTGTAATCCTTTTCATTTATACACTTTAAATGTGTGTATGCCATCCAGTTGCTTTTAGTGCTTTGGTTTTTAAAATTGATCTTTTTAGCTGTGTGGTTGCAGTGCAGAATTTCCCAGAGCAATCTTTCAAAAAATGACACACTGGACATTTCAGGCAGAGCAAAAGCTCCAAAGAACAAGAGTAAGAAGATGAGGGCAAGAGTATTTGAACTAAGCAATGTGTCAACGACTGGATGCTCCAGAAGAGACTCTTCAATTCCATTCACTTTCCCACGTTCTGTGGCTGGTTTGTGTTGGACTGTAGCGCCCCCTATTGAAGATATTGAACACACCATCTACTTTCTCATTTCATTGCGGCCACATTCTAGTGGTGCCTTATTCACCGCAGTGTAAGAGAACCTGAGCCCTTATACCAGACACCCTTCAGTGATCAGGACACATGTGTGAAACACTCAGTTATAAGTTACTATAGTTGGCTGTGACCCTGTGTTACTGCAGTCTGTGGAATAGCTCTGGGTAGTTTACTGCTCATTTTAAAGGCTCTCAGAACCAACACTCTTACAAGACACCATCTTTAGCAGTGCAGTGTCCACATGTGTTCCAGTGTACAGTCCAGTGCAGTGTTCGCATGTGTTCTAGTGCCCAGACCAGTGCAGTGTCCACATGGGTTCCAGTGCCCAGACCAGTGCAGTGTCCACATGAGTTCCAGTGCCCAGACCAGTGCTGTGTCCACATGTGTTACAGTGTCCACATGGGTTCCAGTGCCCGGACCAGTGCAGTGTCCACATGTGTTCCAGTGCCCAGATCAGTGCAGTGTCCACATGTGTTCCAGTGCCCGGACCAGTGCAGTGTCCACATGGGTCCCAGTGCCCAGACCAGTGCTGTGTCCACATGTGTTACAGTGTCCACATGTGTTCCAGTGCCCAGACCAGTGCAGTTTCCACATGGGTTCCAGTGCCCAGACCAGTGCAGTGTCCACATGTGTTACAGTGTCCACATGTGTTCCAGTGCCCAGACCAGTGCAGTTTCCACATGTGTTCCAGTGCCCAGACCAGTGCAGTGTCCACATGGGTCCCAGTGCCCAGACCAGTGCATTGATATGGAGGGGGTCACCTCCTGTTGTAGTACCCTTGAGCAAGACAGCCAACTTAACCTGTAGGTAAATAGTAAAAATTGCTCTTCTGTATAAATACAGTATATCAAGAGCTGTGAGTGGCTTTACACTGAAAGCAGCTTTGAAGAAAAGTGACTTGTACATAAATAAATAGCATTCATAATGAGGGTACTTAGCCTCGGTGTTCTGGTGGTATAGCAAGTAGTGCTGCTGTCTCACAGCACCTGGGTGGTGTGAGAGAATATGGGTTTGATCCCTGCTCAGTCTGTGTGAAGTCTGCATATTCTCCCTGTGTCTGTGTTGGTGTGCTCTGGTTTCCTCCCACAGTATGAAGACTTGCTGTTTGGCTTCCCCCATAGTGTGTGAGTGACAGTGAGTAGCTAAACATTTTAAGTTGATACTGAGAAAAGTGTCACCTAAATATATAAAAATGTACCTATATCCACAGGGGTGGACAATGGAAAAAGGGAACAATAGTTTAATATCAAGGGCCTATTAAAAGAGTAGGGCCACCCTTTGCCTTTAATGCTTCTTGGAATGCTGTCACACAAGTGCTGAAGTGTGCGTTTAGGATTCCACACTGTTCTTCAACGAGAAAGGCCTCCAGTTCTTTGAGGGATGAACAAAGCGGAAACGTACTTTGCACTCCGAGCTCCACAACTTCCCACGAAGGTTCAGTGAGGTTGAGATCAACCTGGGCTATAGCAACATCAACTGTGTTCTTGTGACTGATGCATATGCAGTCGACATAGACTTTTGTATCTATTGATTTTCTATCTGTTGCTTTGAAAATTGACATGTTGAAGTGCTCGTTGTCAGACTTCTTTTTCCATGTGGTGTTTCCGTTATTTTGTTCACCCCTGCATGTGTGTCTCTTCTGTCGGCGCAAACACAACCCCGCCCAACTTTACATTTATTTTCTCTTTTTTTAATCTCTAGTTTAGTCTTACAGCTCTCAAGATACCAAAGGCACTTATGTTAGCGGTCGATTTCGGCAGCAATTCCGATTTAAAAGCATAGGATTACATGTTTTTTTAATGCGTGGTTTTGAATTTTGGACCTTCTGCTTCGTTAACAAATTGTGTGTGCGCGTGCGTGTGCGCGTGCGTGTGCGCGTGCGCGTGCGTGTGCGCGTGCGTGCGCATGAGCGCCACCGCTCCGCTGAACGGACACTGAGGGCTGCGCGCGCTGTGCACGTGCCCTCCCCCCTCGAACGGAGAAGCGTAAGACTCCTTCCTCAGCCGGTGGAAAGTATAAAGTAAATAAGTGTGCGTGCAATTTTTTTTTTTTTACTGCTTAATTTCTATCATTAAAGGGTATGTCTGGATGGCTCGTTCGTGCACAGCAGAATATGAAGTTGTTTTATAGCACTGGGGCTTTCCGCATGCAGTGAACGGTTATAATTTATAAAAATGACTCGGCTGTTCTTAATTTTCCATCTCCACCAGGCTATCCTTGCTGGAGCAAGGTACTGTCCCCAAATTGCTCCAGTAGAATTGCCCAGCTGTGTATGAGTAAATAACTGTAAGTATCTTAACAATGTAAGTCGCTTTGGAGAAAAACGTCCGTAGACGGTAGATACTAACTAAAAATATAATTGAGAAAAGTCCGGTGGCCCAAATGCGATGCACGCAGAGCACCCATGATGTGACCATAAGTGGAAATAACATGATTATATACGCATTTTTAACATTATATATACGCTTTATACGCATTCTGGTCAATATTTTCCCTTTCGTATTTTGTTCTTTATTTTGAAAGCATTAGCCAAGCAAGGTATCAACTCCTACCAAAATTTTTCAAGTGCCAGGTCAGGTGTTTCCGGGATGCACAGGCAGTCCCCGGTTACGAACGTGCGACTTACGTACAGCCCGTAGTTACGAACCACGCCCCATAAAGCCTATTACAGTATTATATAATATAATTAATTATATTAAAAATTTGAGTTACATACAATGGTTCGTAATAAGAAACGGGGCCTACTTTGCGACACATCAAAACATTGCACGTCTGCAGTGGCGTGTGGGCCCATAGGACAAAGAATTGATTATTTTCAGTCTGACCACTTTGCTGTTAACAGTGTCTCGTGTGTTACTGTATTTGGCTTTAATTTTTTTGTTTTTACCCTCGTAAACATGGCACCAACGCGTAAATGTGACGCAAGTGGTGGTGATGCATCAAAAAAAGGAAAACGATCACAACTGAAACTAAAGTCGAAATAAAAAAGCGATCGGAAAAAGGTGACATGCCAGCGAATGTTGGAAAACGTTAGGCTACAGAGTCGGTCAACGATCGGGACAATTTTAAAGGACAAAGCGAAAATAATGGAGCATGTAAAAGGATCTGTCCCAATGAAATTTACAGTTATCACTAAGCAACACGGTGGTTTAATTATTGAAATGGAAAGGCTATTGATAATTTGGTTAGAGGATCAAAATCAACATAATATGCCTATTAGCCTTGTTTAGTGCAAGAAAAGGCTCAAAGCCTTTTCAGTAATTTAAAAGCTGCATGTAAAGCAAGTGAAGGTACATGTGAGGAAGAAATTGTGGCGAGTAGGGGTTGGTTCAATCGTTTTAAAGTGAGAGCAAATTTATACATAATTAAATTGTAAGGTGAAGTAGCGAGTGCTGATGTAAGTGCTGCGAATGAGTTTCCGAACCATTTTCCAGAAATGTTGGCCAAAATTAAACTGTTCCGACTTACGTACAAATTCGACTTAAAGACAGACTTAGGAACTGAACTCATTCGTTATCCGGGGACTACCTGTACTGTTAACTATACTGTTAAAGGGCAGAGAGTTGGAGACGAAAATGGCGGGTTTTTTGTTGCTGCCTCGAATGCAGTCTCCATGGGCTCTGTTTCAGGTTCGATTGTTGACTGTTCATCCCAGAAACATGCGTGACGTTTATCATCTTATTGATCAAGAACTGGAGAGACAGAGTGTAAAGATGCGAGTTCAATGAATCCGGTGTCCTGCGTGTGAAAACCCAAGTCGCATTTACACCTTTTGGGCTTCGCGGGCCCATAAAAAAAATAAGGGATGCTCAATGTTCAGAGTAGTTCTACAACGTCACCAGTTAGTTCCACTACATGCTCTTACAAGAAACAATCTGAGGCCCTGCCATACTGCAAAAATTGTTCAGGAATGGCTTGAGGAACATGACAAAGAGGTCAAGTTGTTGACTTGGCCTCCAAATTCCCCAGATCTCAGTCCAATCGAGCGTTTGTGGAATGTGCTGGAAAAACAAGTCCGATCCATTGAGGCCCCACCTCACAACTTATGTAAAGGATCTGCTGCTAACATGATGGTTCCAGATACCACATGACACCTTCAGAGGTCTTGTGGAGTCCATGCCTCAATGGGTCTGAGCTGTTTTGGTGGAACAAGGGGAACCTACACAATATTAGGCGGGTGGTTTTAATGTTGTGGCTGATGGGTGTATGTGTGGATGAAATGTAAAATCTTTAAAAGTTGCCTTGGTGCGTAGTGCCATATATGTTCCTAATGTGGCGTAAGAACTGGAGGTGTAAAAATGCCTGTTATGTGGTTCTTATTTTCTTTTTCCCCTCACAAATAATAGGAAGCCTATGGACCCAAATAAGCCACGATTGCCATGGACCCCAGGTGCGGCCCGCATGCCCTGGTGGCAGCAGCCGGGACGGGGCCGTGGCGTCTTACCTGAGGAAGCAGCGTTCGCACGTGGCTGCAGACTGCCCTTTACACAGGAACTCGCTAGCAAACTGGCAGCAGATGTGCAAGTGACCAGGGACCTGTCAGCCATGCAGTACAGCAGGGAGTCCCCATACCCTGTAGGCAGGGGGTCTGCTGTGCTTGCCAGAGGTGTGACCTTACCCTCAGAGAAAAGACCTGGCCTTACCCGTGGGCTTTCTCTGTCTGTTGAAGAGCCCTGTTCTGGGGTTACTGGGGAGCCGACCACCCCCATGGAGAAGATCAGATTTGGTCATAAGCAAATGCTGCCCCTTCCTGTTTTAAAGCCAAGTACTGGGGTTGCTAGAGGGGTGGCCTTTCAGAGTCTTGAGACTGGCTTTGCACCCAGAGGAGAGCCCATCCCACCATCGCCTGAGGTGTCCATTATATCAAAAGATATCCATGTGCCAGAGGAGCAGGAGCAAGTGGCACCACACACTGTCCTGCAGGTATGCATAGTTCATGTATGGGCTGCCCTGCTGTCCTCTCCAAGAGGTTTCTGTACAGATGACCAGTTTCTTTGGTATTAATGTTGTGTGGCAGGCGGATGTGTCCTCCCTCACTCCATCGCTGGTGTCTATGTTTCGTGGGATAGGAATTGAGCCTGCAAAGACCTGTTGGGGTCGTGGATTACGGTCAGGTGAGCAGCACTTCTGCCTGTTGATTCAGCCCATAACTTTGAATTATTAAAATGTATGCTTTTCCCAAACTGTAAGTCCACTATTTTAGATGAGTGTATTGCCGGAATTCCACCTAAAATTTGCTTACTAAATTTCCAGCCTAAATGGACAGAAATGGGCAGAAAATTGTTGTTAATGCAGTATAATTTGTATCTAATGTCTGAATACCAACTTCACCTTGTGTGTTTATATCCGAATGCTTGGTGTCGACAGATAGTTTTGTCTTCCTGTATTTTTGACGTAGTCTTGTGGAAGAATAACATTCTTTTTCAAGTCTTTAACAAAGGAAATAACTAACACTCATTTACTGTTTACCAAGTCCTGACAGTAGATAAATCCAATTTCATGTCAAGAGTAGAACAGAAGGTTTTGCTTTGTCTCTATTTACCTTGGCTAAAACTTTTGATTTTACATGAGCTTCATTTGATCGTGACATTGACTTTATTTACTCTAGTGTAAGGGTATTTATGTTATCATAGATGTTTATGTGATTGGGGCGCACGTGGCCACAGCAGCATGAAGCTTTGGGCAGAAGGTTCGGGGGGGAGGGGGCTGTGGTCCTTCACCGTTACCCCACATCAGTTACCATTTCTGTAAATAGCATGAATCAAAGCACAAGTGACACACCTTGAGTCCATCCTCAATCCTGTCCCTGAAAGAAGCTTGTGCCTCACAATGAATAAATAATTGTTTACAGTTTATTTTTATGAGGACTCAAAGGACATGGATGTGAATATCACCTCCTTTGATCAAGGTACTGATACTGAATTGCTCTACTAAAAATTCCTTAGCTGTTTTAGTGGATAAATAGTTTATCATTATAAGTCACTTTGGAGAAAAGCATGACCTAAATGATGGTGATAATCAGTATGGTGTTTATGATGTTAGATTGACAATCAATGGTTGTGAATGGTTGAGATTGTCAGTGACAGGATGTGGTCTTGTGTTAAGTTTCTGTACATAGTTTTTTTTTTTTTTTTTTTTCCTCAATTTTCTTAATTTTCCTTTACTGTCCCACATTTACTGTGTTTCTCCTGTGGTGTTAAATGGCTGCTTTGAAGTAATAGCTAGGAACTAGAGCTATATTGGTGGCAAATCACCTGTATGAGGTTGAGTCCCTGTGTGGGGGTTGTACTGCCTGTCTTATATATTTATGGAAGTAAAATGATGACATAATAGACGGACACTGTGCTAAATTTATAAGCTTATTTTATGGGGGGGATCAATATTTCCACAAGTTAGTTCTTTTTTTCCTTTCACTGTATTTGACCCATTTTATGTAAGGGGTTAGTAGTTAGAACCAAGTTCTGTTAATTGGGTGCATGCGATTGCAAGTGATGGTGATAGTGTATCTCATAATAGAGAGAGAAACAGTTTGCTTTATAACCTTGGCATTCGAATGTAGGAGTCTGTAAATTAAAGGAATTTATTCATTTAATATCAATATATAATTTGCTTGGTCTTTTCTCAACTGCAGTAATGTTTTCCCATTGTATGTTCTGTGCAGGACTGGGGGCTATGGGAGACCAGGGTCTAGAGCCCAAACCAGAGCGCACAGCCACTCTTCCTGAATTTATCCCTACTGGAGGAGCTATGGGCCCTGGTCAAAAGCAGTGTCCAGAGGAGGTGATAGGTCACAGCAGGTATGGGGACAGAGACACTATACACACCACATTCAGGCAGAGATGGGAACTTGCTAGCTTTTGACGTTTTGTATGCAATCCTGGGAATTTTTGGAACTGATCTTTCTTCCAGACAATTTTTGGTTCTTTAGAGATGCGGTAGTGAGGCACAGTAATGGGGCATGTGACAGCTGCTAGCATAGTGTTTAGAGCTGCTGCCTTCGGACCCAAAGGTTGCAGGTTTGAATCTCACCTTGGGCTGTAGTGCCCTTGCGCAAGGTACTTATCCTGAATTACTCCAGTAAATTTACCCAGCTGTATAAATGGGTTAATAATTGTATGTGGCTTAAGATTGTAAGTTGCCTTGGAGAAAAGCATCAGCTAAATTAATAAATTCAATGTAAATTAAGTTTTGCCAGAATTTTACCATGTTATCCATCAACAATGTGTTGATACGGTTGCAAAGGACGTACACCCATGCTGATGTTAATGCACCTGTGTGCCTGTACATCACTGGTTCGCTTTTTAATACAGCCTGAAACTTTATCTACTTGTAACCAAAACATGAAACATCCAAGGTCTTTTAGTCTCCTATCCTTGCTTGTGGGGATTACCAGGTTCCAGAAGTGCTTCCTTTCTGCAACTTTGTGCAATGTGGAAAATGGAAAAGAACAGAAGAATATATTGGAGTTACAGTAACACGTAATGTAATGATGGATATGTGATTTACTAAAGAGTGAATTGTAATTGTCAAGGAAAAATGTTGGGAATGAAAACATCCTAGTGTTGTAACTGCTTGCTGATGTTTACTTCACTTGTGAACCTTTAACCCCATGGGAGTTCTGCACGTACTGCCTTTTGAAGATTGCTGTGTTTGAGGTATTGCTTGAATTATTGTTGTTGAGGAGAGTGTGGGCCTTGATAAGTGCTTGCAGTTTGCCAGGACGCAGGCCATGGCCTCAGATGGGTGGAGTTGGCCAGGCAGTGCCATCCTGGGGACGAGGCCTCCCTGCCTCCCCTGTAGTTTTGCAAACTGCAGCTCAGTCTCTGTTGACACCCTCTGTGGCCCTCATGCACCGAGCCAGTCTGTCCCTACCTAAAGAGCTATCGGAGAGCCCTATGAAGCCAGAAGTTTCCAAGGAAGAGGTGAAGACGGAACCCCCAAGGTGAGAGTCTCAGAGCCTTGTGTTCTCAGAGACAGCCTGAAAGCCAAACTGTGCTTGTCCATGTGCTGGTGAAGTTTTCCTTCTTGTCATGACAGCATTCCTGTTCAGTGAAATGGACTAAACTTGATGTAAATGTTTGTGTTCTCCATCTCATCACCCCTCATTGCAGTGAACCATTGCAGAAGAAAGGCACAAAAGGAAGCCCTCTTTTGGTTGCCTCTAACTACATCCCCATCCGTTGCACTAATGATGCTGTGTACCAGTACTCCGTGACTTTCACGTGAGCACTTCTCTTTGTCGTGTGTTTGTGGAGTTACATGTCTGTTGATTTGTGGTCAGCTTGAAATTTGCTTCAACATAATTTTATGGCATTTAATTTCCCGCAAACTTAAAGTTTGAGTTTTTTTTTCCAATGAGGAAGTAGTGAGCTTTGTACTGGTCAGCACCTTTACTGGTCTCTGTATGTGGTCCTCTTGTTTGTAGGGAGTTAATGTGTAGTTATTGTATTCCAGTCCCAATGTGGATTCCATGAGCATACGGTTTGGCATGATGAAAGAGCATCGCGCTACTACGGGGGAGGTTGTAGCTTTTGATGGCTCCATTCTGTATCTCCCCATCAGACTGGACAAGGTATATGCTCAAGTGATATATGAACTCTTGGAGCTTACGGTGTCATAAATTAGAGCTCACAACAAATCTTTATTTTTGCCTGACGACCTGGGCAAGAAACAGACAGGTTGTGAGGATGAATAATATCGTTGCATGGTGAAGCGCACTGACTTCACAACATCAACAGTGATGACAGCTAAGATGTGAAATTTTGCTGAAAATAAAAGTGCAGCCCTCTGGTTTTTAGAACATCCCATGTGCGATATTAATCGTAAGTCACGGTGTTGTGAACGCTTAACTGCTTGTGCACCTACTGCTGTTCATGTCCCCACAGGAGGAAATCCACTTGAAATGTGAGAGGCAGACAGACAAGCAGGAGATTGACATAAAGATCCAGATGACTAAGATTCTCTCGCCAACCTCTGATCTATGCATCCCCTTTTATAACGTTGTCATGAGACGGTAGTGTTTTAACAATGTCATATTTGAATGTATAACAAGCAATTAAAGTTTATTTACCATTTCTTTGTTTTTTTTTTTGTTAAGGGTAATGAAAATCCTGGAATTGAAACTGGTGGGTTATAATCATTATGATCCCAGAAGTGCAGTCATTCTGGCAAAACACAGGTGAGAGTTTAAAGATGTGCAGAAAAATGAAATTATCAGGGTAAGTCAGGTAAACATTAGGCAAGATGTTCTGTCACTGTAGGCTCCAGGTGTGGCCAGGGTATTCGACCTGCATCAAGCGCAGTGATGGAGGACTTTATCTGTTTGTGGATGTGTCTCACAAGGTGATACGAAATGACTCGGTGCTGGACGTCATGTAAGTTCACTCGGAATTGCAAATCCTGTAAGCTTGCTCGAGGTGGCTTTAGCTGATTGATGGATGTTTATTACCCCCTGCCCCCCTGTCTTTGAAAATGTAGGAATGCAATCTACCAGCAGAGCAAGGAGAGTTTCCAGGATGAATGTGTTAAGGAGCTGGAAGGAAGCATTGTAATGACTCGCTACAATAATCGAACATATCGCATTGATGGCATTGATTGGACTAAGTCCCCAAAGGACACTTTCACCTTACTGGATGGGACACAGACAACTTTCATCGACTACTACAGGTGCATGGCATGAAAAATTTTAGAGATCTGACAATGAGTAGAGAATAAATATATTTAGTCTTTATATTGTATTGATTGATTGTATTTTGACTGGGGCTATTTGGCCTTTAGTAAGAATTATGGAATTACCATAAAAGAGCTGGATCAGCCGCTGTTGGTGCATCACCCAAAGGAGAGGTCCAAGCCAAGAGGAAAGGTAAAAAAAAAACTGAATGTTTATGTGTGTGTCTATTGAAAAATGTATCCAGCGTGCATTGTTGATTGGGACCCTTAACTGCCACATCCCAGACAGTAAAATGGCACAACTCTGATTCATAATGGCTTCTTGGATAACATGACACCGTGTGAGATGTTGCAATATGTGATACGGTGGAACCTGTTGTTGCTCTATAAACAGCTTATAACAGGACAAATCCTCATCCTCCCGGAGCTCTCCTTCATGACGGGAATTCCAGAAAAGATGAGGAAGGACATACGAGCTATGAAGGCAAGTATGAATTGACAAAATCGGCTCAATAATTGTAAATGTTTGACTGAGAAAACACTAATCAGTCAGGTACCAGGTACATTCAACACCAACTGTAGGCAAAGATTGAAATGATGGTCCATTGTTGTACAATATTGGAGGCATGAAGCACAAGAAAAATATGGTAGCAAATGTATTTATTTTTGATTAACTACATTCTGTATTTTTCGTTCTCTGCTATATACTTATTGCTGTGTTTACATTTAGCAGACGCTTTTCTCCAAAACGACTTGCAGTGAACTCTATGTAGTGTTATCAGCCCACACACCTTATTCACCGCGGTGACTTACACTGCTAGATACGCTACTTACACTGGGTCACTCATCCATACATCAGTGGAACACACTCCCTCTGTCACTCACACACTATGGGTGACCCTCAACAGCATATCTTTGGACTGTGGGAGGAAACTAGAGCACCTGGAGAAAGCCCACGTAGACAAGAGAGAACACACAAACTCCACACAGACTGAGCGGGGATCGAACCCACATCCTCTTGCACCACCCCGTTGCTATGAGACAGCAGCGCTACTTGCTGTGCCACCCTGTGTGATTACAAATAATAATGTGAAAGTTATTTTACTGGTTTAATATGATCAGGTACTGTGTTTGGGTAAATTTTATAGATCTGTGCAGTAATAAAGTTGAAGATAATGGAGGCAACAAATGTTTTCCCATTGCTGTAGAAAGCATACTGTAGCAGTACATATATTTTACAGTAAACTGTTCTCTTAAATACCTTTTAGAACGAGACTTTTTTTTTTTACTGCATTGTTTCATACTGTGTAAATGTGTGTGCAAGTGAAAAGGTAATTGTGCAGCTTCACATTCAATATCCAAACATGAAATTAAACCCTTCACTTAACTGTTTAAATGGATACTTAAATCATTTGCAAAGGTTATGTATATATTTTGCTTGTGTCCAGTTTTTGTGTTTTTTGTGCCTCCACTTTAAGGAGTTGACCATGCATATCAACATGAGTGGGGAGCAGCACCTTCAATCTGTCAAGAAACTTCTCCAGAACATCAACTCCAACCAGGAGGCACTGAGAGAGCTTGCCCGCTGGGGCCTGGTTATCAGCAGCAATACTCTGACGGTATGTTTACCTGCTTCCTTCAATCCCCAAGACAGCCTCTGTGCTTTCTGAAGCTTTGCCCATTGTTTTATATACTGCTGTGAAAAAGTATTTGCCGTCTACTTTTCTTTTGCATCTTTTCAACCTTGAGCTTGATCAGATCTTTTTGTCAGTTCTAGTAATATCAGTGGTGATACAAGAGAAGAAAATGACACCAGTATGTGTGTATGTATATAATATATATGTGTATGGTGTGGTTCACTCCTGTTAATCTGGACAGGGATGCTCAGCCGTTTCTAAGACTCTAAACCACAGCTGAATCATGGTCAGAGTCATACACATCAGATGGAGTAAGTTTAGAACGGGGTAGAATCTACAGTATGGAGGAGTGGCTGTCTTGGCAGAGTCTCTCCATGAGCAAGATGTAAAATCAATAATATGTTTAAAAAGAACCCCAGAACAACATCCAGGGAACTGCAGTTCTTTTTCAGCTCAATTCAGTGTCGTTGTGACTCCACAATTCGATACACTGCAAAATCCTTATCTGCAGTTTTCCGAAAAGCACCATTTGAAGTAAAGATTCTTGGATGACATGGCCCGTGTTAGATATGGCGAAAACCAGACACGACATTTAAGAGTAACAAGCTTCTACCAACAGTCAAGCATGGTGGTGGCTATGTAATAGTCTGGGGCTGTTTTGCTCTCATGGTTCCTAGGCTTCTTAGTACTTGTGAAGAAATCATGAGTTCCTTTGTATCAGTAAATTTCAAAGACAAATGTCAAGCCATCGGTCTGAGTTGAAGCTGAAATGCAGCAAGGTATTCATCCCAAATATACTTGTGATTCAACAACAAAATGGATGGGGAATAAACTAAATTGAAGATAATAGAGTGACTTAGTCAAAGTTCTGACCTGAATCTGAGATTCTGTGGCAAGACCTGAAAAGAGCTGCTTCTGCTGTAAATACCTGCAAATGTTGCTGAGCTAATGAAGTTCTGCATGGAGGAATGGGCCAGAATTTCTTCACAGCGATGTGAAATCCTGGTCACCAGCTACAGTAAGCCTGTTGCAGTTGTTGCAGCTAAAGGTGGGACAATCAGTAATTGCCCCTGCAGTCTGTAAATTTTATTCTTATGTTTCCACATTTTATGTTTTACTCCAAGGATCTTGCATTAACAGTACTGGCATCACTTTCTAGTTCAGGCTCCATTCCTATACTACTAGAACTGTCAAAAGGGTCTGGTCATTATTAATGCTGTAGATACAGGGAAAATTAGCAAGTACTTTTTCACAGCTTTCTAAAAGTCATTGCAGGGAACTGTAATGCACATTGTGGGTTTCTGTGTTTTCTGTTCCTGGCAGTGTGAAGCAAGAATTCTGCCCACAGAGACTGTTTACCTGCAGACAGCCTCCTTCACATCCCCTCCAGACCTCATCTGGTCCAGGGAAGTGGTCAGGGACATCTCCATAAGCTGCGTGAGTTGGGATTCTCTGCAGGCACCCGTGTGCTGTTTTATTAGTTGCATACCACACACGACCACTCTTAAAATGGTTTGGTAATCGAGATAGAATGGCCTCCAGGCATGTCCCACTTGGAGACCTCAGGACAGACCAGGATATAGGTGTAAGAGTCCTCACCTTCCAGTCAAAGGCTCAAGGTTCAAATCCCTGAGCAAGGTAAATGGGTAAAGCATTGGATGCAACTTAGTATATAAAACAACCTGCTTTAGAAAAAAGCAATAGCTAACTAAATAAAGAATAATAATTGTATGGGTTGGGTACACTTGAGGATCCCCAGGAGGAGTTGGAGAGTTGCTGTAGGAAGGTAAGTATGGTCCATGACCCTCCAAGACTTCAGTCTTTTTGGAGAAAAAGCATCTGCTAAATAAATAAATGTTTAACGTATGAAGCAGTTCCCTCTGTATCAGTGCTATATTGCTGTGATGAGTTGAGCTTGATTAATTGATTGAATGAAACTTATATGCAGAAATTCAAAAAGGCAGGAGTGGACACCCACTATGAACTGCATTTTAGACCCCTGTTTTCTTAAGATTTCAGTAACTTATATTATTGAATGTGATATCGTAGACTAACCTGAAAATTACTAGCTCCTTAAATCCTGCACTGCAGTCTTGTACAGAGAAACCAGCCTCCCTGGTTCTTTATTGATCTCCCAGATGTCCCTGAAATGCTGGTGCCTCTTCTTCCCACGGCGGTGCGTGGAGCTGGCTGATGAACTGGTGACAACCTTAATGAAGGTGGCTGGGCCCATGGGCTTCCAACTAGACCGGCCAATCCTCGTAGAGCTGAGAAGTGACAGCACCGAAAACTATGTCAGGAGCATCAATTCCCAGCTGACCAGCGAGGTGAGCTTCCTCCACAGTGCATCTTCCCCTCCTCGGGATATGTGCTACCGATTGTGGAATTTATCTGACACAGTATTGCTGTGTTTTCCTTAGATCACATTGAAAGATCCCGTGAAGATCCCATCTTTGAATACCACATGCTATTGTTGATCGGTGCACTTGCTGGTCTTTCTAACTGCCACCTTCGTATTTTTATTCCTGACTCTGCTTAGCCCAATATGCAGCTGGTGCTGTGCATCGTGACAGGCAATAGGGACGATCTCTACGGGGCCATCAAAAAGCTTTGTTGCATCCAGAACCCTGTCCCTTCGCAAGTGGGTGAATGTGTCTTGGGCTGTCTTGTTTGTACTGTGCTGGACTTTCATTCATTGCAGTAAAATGAGAATGGAGTTGGAATACATGCATGACTGATAGCAGTGTGTGTATTAGTGTGACTTTGCACCACCATGCTTTGATTGATTAGATATGTTGCTTTTTCTCAGTGCTGCATCACATTTCACTTGAACCTCCTTCAAAGCAGACTTTTAGAAAGCTATTTATCCATTTTCACACCTCAGGTGTTTTTAAACTGTTTTAAAGTGTTGTTTCTTCATGCTGAGGAAAGTTGTGTACTTTTGCTATAGGACTGAATCAGATATGACGGTTCTGGTGCTCTGCTATTAAATATTCTAGAACTGAGCAACAGATCAAAAGTCCTTTTTTTTGTTGGGGGGGTGTTTTTCTCAGGGGGTTATCTTTGTTACAGTTCCATATTCTGAAGCCTGTTCTCAAACCTATGTATAATGTATAGTCTCCTTTTATCTATAAAGGTCCAGTAAAAGACTGATTCTTTCTGATAGCTATGTATATCTTGCCATTCCACGTTCAAGGCAAATTGTTTATTGGAATGACTTATTCTGATTTATCAAACTCCGCTGATTAATTTGTTGTTCAGACAGGAGAAACCATTAAATGCGTTTGTGTTCCTACTTGTCACCTCAAACAGGTTATAAATGCTTATACCATCTCCCACCCTCAAAAGCTAAGGAGCATCACTCAAAAAATCCTGCTGCAGATAAACTGTAAACTGGGAGGAGAACTGTGGGCTGTGAACATCCCTTTGGTAAGTACATTTACATTTATTCATTTAGCAGATGCTTTTGTCCAAAGCGATGTATATCTCAGCAAAAGTACAATTTATGTATTACATAAAGAGAAGGAGACATAGCTGCAGACATGAGTCTCAAGCAAACCTAGTTTGTTACCTACCACTTGCTGCACCGAGGTTTATCGTTCAAGTAAGTAGTGTGTAGAATTTGAAATTGCAGAAAGCTCTGACTCCTGATGACTGTATTGTAGTCTCACCCATGAGTAAATTAGGAGGAACCAGAGATTCCATGGTTGTGTTCTAAATATGGAAATGGGAATGATTGTGGGATTTAAATTAATTACTTGTGAGTAAAGGAAAAGCATTTTTAGATGACGGCTTATGAACTTCAGTAGTAACGTAGAAGTCAACATTCTGAAAGAAGTTTACTTAATCATTTCCTGCCGGAGTCGGGCAACCAAGTGGATTGTGTTTTGAATCTTTGGAAGAATGTAAAACGCACTCCATCCTAAGTGAATGAAAACAATGGAAAAAGGCCATGTTTAACATCGGTCCCCAATGTGTCAAGAGCACTTTGTGTTCAGTCTCAACCCTACATTGCCTTGTTACTATGCTAGGTGGATGGCTCTTCAGTTTCTTTTACAATGAAGACTTAATGAAAACTAAGGCTTCTGTTTCAAATTTGAAGTTAAAAAGAAATCTCTTATGGTTGCATCATTTTATATTTGGTTTGACAGCAAGCATTTGATACAAGTAGTGTTTGCACAAACTGTAAATCTCAGTTGGAATTTGTACTTTTACTAATGTAAAAATCTGTATTTAATTTTTACTTTCTTTGGTCCATGATTGGTAGAAACACTTAATGGTGATTGGAGTTGATGTTCATCACGACCCCAGTAAGAAAAACAGGTCTGTGATGGGATTTGTTGCTAGCCTCAACAGGTAAAACATTGCTAATTCTTACGAAAGTGTGATTTTAATAGAACGATTTTTGGGGGAAAAAAAGCAACACCTGCAGCCTTTTTTCCTTCCACAGTGCAATGACACAGTGGTATTCACGAGTGGTGTTCCAGATGCCAAATGAAGAAATGATAAGTGGATTTAGGGTTTGTCTGATTGCAGCTCTGCAAAAGTATTACGAGGTGAGATTGAATTCCAAGAATTTTATTGCATTATATTCTTACTGGTTATAAAATCTTGTACAGGACCAAATGTCAAAGTCACAGGTTGATCAGGACTGGATGGTTGAATTTTTATCGGCTGCTGTATGCTCACATGGGTCAACAACCTACCTTAAGGCACTAAAAAAAAAATTGCAAGTCCAAAAGTACAGGTAGTCCTCTACTTACATTTTACTAATTTAGGTGTTGTTTTTCTCCAAAGTGACTTACGGTGTTAAGCTGCCTACAATTATTTACCCGTTTATACAGCTGGATAATTTTACTGGAGCCATTTAGGTTAAATACCTTCCTTAAGGGTACTACAGTCAGAGGTGGGACCTTTAGATCCAAAGGCAGCAGCTCTAACCACAATGCTACCAGCTGGCCCCTTGCAGCATATGCAAATTACTACAATCTGGCTTTACAAGTCGTCCTATCAACCTTATATTTGAGTCCTGATAACATTTGCTGGCCGTACTGTGACAAGATGCCCATATTTCTGTTGACTGTTTTTCTATCGGTTATTGTGTTTTTATTTACAAAAGCATTATTTACAGAACATTTCCTTTGTGATTGAGTTACATTGTAGCTTTCGTCTGTTAATTGTTTATATATCTTATGGTTTATATAATACGGTATTTGCGACTTATGAGGAGGTCGTCGAAACGGAACTGTTGTAAGTCACGAATCTTGTATTATGTAAAGGATATATACTATGTACAACATGCATGAATGCATGCATGAGCTCAGACGTTGACTACTTGTCTAACACTGCAACTTGGCTCGACTAAAGGTGTTGGTTAAATAGTATTAAAAAACAAGAAGGTAATATTTGGGGGGAGGCTTTGAGAGAAGTTGAACATTATCTTTTTGAATGTGTTTCTCAAAATGGTACTGGCACAAACTCTCGTATTATGATAGTTTTCAGTGTCCTATGCAACAAGATCCCAAGCTTGTTTCAACAGGTAAACCATCACTTCCCGCAGAAGATTGTGGTATACAGAGACGGAGTTTCTGACAGCCAGCTAAAGATGATTGAGCTGTACGAGATCCCTCAACTGCACGAGTGCTTCCAGACGTTCCCAGACTTTGAACCCAAGCTGACCTTCATGGTGGTCCAAAAGAGAGTTAGCGTCACATTGTACTCATTGGCCAGAGACTCATATGGGACTCTACCCCCCGGCATCCTCTTAGACCACACAGTCACCAGCAGAGAATGGTTGGTCTCCACACTGCTTTTCTCACTTTATGCGCATTCATGTGTGATGCTTTAATAAACATTAATTCTTCTGGATTCTTAATGCATTTTTCCTCCACCAGGCTGGACTTCTACCTGATGTCCCATCACACCCGCCACGGCCGCAGCCTTCCAACACGTTACATCTGTGTGTACAACACCGCCAATTTCACTCCAGATCATTTACAAAGGTGAGCGGAAGTGTTGCACGTGCCTCACTACAGCATGGGTGAAACAGGAAATACAGCTGTGGCACAAACACGCAGGATGCGTTCGGTGGATGAAGATTTGTCTTTTTAGTTACATGTGCGGCAGGTCAGTGAAGGGGAAACTGTGCACAGGTAGAAGTGTTTGTGCAGTTCTGTGCTCTTGGTGCGGAGCGTCGAGACGTCAGCGTCTGGGGTTCTGTTTCCTCAGGCTCTCAGGTCCAGCGTCTGTCTGGATCTCCCGAGTCAGTCTCCGCTACTATTTGGGAAAACGGAGTTAAATAGGGCCAATTATTTCCGACAGATGGGGTAAAATCAGTACTCCTCACCATCCCCCTCTCCCCTAATCTGGGCGTGCCACAACAGCTGTCAGCTTTTTCGGTAGAAAATAAACAGTTGCAGAAAGCAATGTTTTACACAAGAAATATATTGTTGTTGCATCCTGCCTGGTATTAGCATCCTAGTACTTCAAGTTGTCTCTTAGGTGAGGAACTTCCCCAGCGATGGAGAGTGTAACTGAAGGGATTTCCTCTTGATAGCCGAATACTTAAGGGCTGTAACAAACTCAAACAATGCAGTATAATAGACCATATATACATTAGCTGCGAGGGGGGCATGGTGGCGCAGTGGGTTTGACTGGGTCCTGCTCTCCGGTGGGTCTGGGGTTCGAGTCCCGCTTGGGGTGCCTTGCGACAGAGTGACGTCCCATCCTGGATGTGTCCCCTCCTCCAGCCTGACGCCCTGTGTTGCCGGGTTAGGCTCCGGCTCCCTGCAACTCCGCATGGGACAAGCGGTTTCAGGCGATGGGGGTGTGTGTGTGTGTGTGTGTGTGTGTGTGTGTGTGTATACATCAGCTGCTTCTGCTCTGCACAGTTACAGTATCTGCTGTGGTTTGAAATTGGTGGGTCTGTGTTGCGTGGTCTTGTTTACATGTTCTTCCCCCAAACAGATTGACCTTCAAGATGTGCCACATTTACTGGAACTGGCCTGGAACAATTCGTGTGCCCGCACCGTGCAAATACGCACACAAACTAGCATTTCTCTCAGGCCAGTACCTGCACTCAGATCCTGCAGTCCAGCTGAGGGACAAGCTGTTCTTCCTCTGAATTTGTTGACACAAAGAGGGGAGGCAACTGTTAAGTAAAAAACACTCCTACAAATATTTTAGTTGAATTTGAAAGTTACCACAAACGTTTTTAGTTTCCATTGAGTTATGTTTTGTAAGTTACGGTTGTTCTTATGTGGTGCCGATGAGCAAATGTTTTCTTAAATCTAAACTTGCAGTCACATGGTTAGGTTATACAGCAAATAAGCTCTCGGCAAGATGCACACCACCTAATCAGGATCTGGATGTTGTACTATTCAGCAGTGACTACTAGTGAGGTTAGGATCCTTGCTGAAATCTCCTTGGACTCTGATTAAAAAACAGGTCCATAATAATAATAATAATAATAATAATAATAATATTACAGCCTTTCGTATTTGTGTTCTCAGGACTAGTGGATAACTTCTGAATATGGCAAACCATCGTCTGCCCTTATAAACCTTATTGTAGCAATCAGTTGTTCCCCTTCTCAGGATATGTTTTATCAGCAGCTTGTTCAAAATATTCTTTACAAATTCACTGTGTGAAAAAAGGATTAGATTTTTCTGGCTATAATTTTAGCTAGTACACAGCCTGCTCTGACCAGTAATTCCTGTTTGGTGGACATGCTCTATAACAGCAGTCTGTATTTAATTATATTTTGAATACCCGAACTTCACGAAATTTACTTGAAATCTGTCAAACGTAGCGTGAGCTGGTGGGCAGTCCAACCCAGGGCAGGAGGTGCGATCTGAAAGGTGGACAGCTCTTGGACCTGCCCGCACCTTAAGTGAATAATGATCGCTGGCTGCATGCGCTCTAAACCAATGAGGAGGGAAAGGTGGCCTGAAGGTTGTAGTTGCTTCTGTTTTGGATTGTTGATTTTGTTAATTTGGTTTAAAATAAATGTGTTTTTCTTTAAAGTCCTGCTGTGTCTTGTCTTGGTCTTTCCCTATGCATCACAACAAACCACAGTCTGTATAAGTGTTTCGCACCCTATGTCATTTAGCGGTTTTATGCAGTGGTTTCAGTTGAGGTATAACAAACAAATTTTAATGTATAGCACAGCTTATGATGCACCTGGATAGGTCTTCAGTGATGTAGCCTGGAACCCCTGGCTGTTTTGGCTCTTTCAGCATCACGTGCCATCGCCCAATAAAGAAGTGCAGGTTCGTCCCTCTTGCTCAATGTCTTATTTTTGTCAGAAACCTTTCTTCCTTGATTTAGATGCCATGTTCAGTATTCAGTTCAAGTAAATGCATATATCATTAACGGAGTAGCTAACTCACTAATGACAGAATGGTACAGATGAAAACCTGCTACAGAAGTATAGATTTGGCACTGAGGATCGCTAGTGTGCAGTTCTGCTCCCCAGTTCTGTACATGACCCTTCCCAGGCACTCTCAGAAACTATTATGTAATCCAATAGGCTTCATAGTATTTATAGTATACTTTAATAATTTACCTATTTACTCAGTGTGTAATACAGACACCCACAGGTTAGGTGTTATCACTCGGTGTAGATTGTTGTTGACTAGAAGATAAGATAGCGCTTTGTGCTTTCAGCAAAATGTTTATAGGGCATTTTTTATTAACATTTACACTTAACTGAATTGCAAGTTATATATCATCTAGCAGAAGAATAAATAATGCAGAATTCATACTGGAGTCCTGCCTGCATATTAACCCATTGGGAAAGGTCACCAGCCAGCTGTTTTGCCACGTTAAATATACATAATTATAGATATATATTTTCTCTTGCTGTTACACGGCTGAACTTAAAAGAACCTAACATGTCATGTTGTGCAGAAGAACATGCTAAATATGGTAATCTTGAGAGCACAGTAATGTGTCCGTTATTTCTCCTCTGCTGGAACAGGTGACGCAAGTTGCACTTGGAAGATTCAAGATTGGTGCACAAATCTGTGTGCAGTCAGAAGTTGTTTAAAAAAAAAAAAAAAACACTAAAACTGTTTGAGGACCATGAGATGGAGCGGAACGTATGGAACTTGTTCAAAGAGGATTGGAACACCAACATGCCTTGGTGTATGAATGAGCCATTAATGAACATACACAAAAACACCTTTTCATAAACAATACTAACATATTAATATTTAAAATTTTCTACTGTAAACTGAATAAAAGCAAATATTTTGCAGTTTATGTACATAAGGATATAATCGGTTCTAGGCACTGTGGACTGGAACAGGGAGAAAATAATGAGATTTCCATGCTGTGTGGACATAAATCTTTATGACATTCTCTCATCACATTTATTTAACAGACACCTTTCTCCAAAGCAACTTCCAATGAGCTCTATGTAGTGTTATCAGCCCACAGACCTTATTCACCGCAGTGACTTACACTGCTAGATACACTACTTACAACGCGTCACTCATCCATACTTCAGTGGAACACACACTCTCTATCACTCACACACTATGGGTGAACCTGAACAGCACGTCTTTGGACTGTGGGAGGAAACCAGAGCACCCAGAAGAAATCCACACAGACATGGGGAGAACATGCAAACTCCACACAGGCTGAATGGGGATAAAACCCATGTCCTCTCGCACCACCTAGGCCCTGTGAGACAGCAGCACTACTCGCCGCGCCACCCCATTACTTCACACAACACACTTTTTCCCTGCTCTCTTCTGGCCAGAATATAACTCGGCCCCTCCATGTGGATGGGGCACACATGTCACATGTCACAGCTGCTTACACATATTATGTGCGCAGAATGTCAGTTTTTACCTCTCGATAATCAATAAGTGTTTATTTGGACTTCTGCTATAAGAACTTATTCTGGTTCAAGCATGTACACCCTTGCTGAGAAATGTAAGAACTCCTGAACATGCCTACAAGTCAAGTTCAAGTTTATTGTCGTATGTACAAGTACCATGTACGAGTATCATAAAATTCTTCCTGAATGCTTCTCCACAGACTTTGGACAAAGACAGAGACAATAGAAATACTGCACAAACAAAACAATGACAATGACAGTGAGTAGTGCAACAGCAATAGCAATAAATAATGGTAACAGTAGTAACAATAATGTCAGAGAACTCAGAAGGAGAGAATGAGAATGCTTAAAGTGGCACTATAATTTACCAATGTGCTTGGGAGGAGCAGTCCAACTCTAGTTACTAAACGTGGCACATTGGTTAGCGTTGTATACTCTTACAGCAGTGGGGTAAAAGCTGTTCCTGTACCTAGCAGTGCGGGTTAGAATAAACCTGAGCCGCTTTGCAGATGGCAGAGCAGAGAAAAGCGCCCGTGCGGGGTGACTATGATCTTTCACGATGCTCATCGTCTTTCTGAGGCAGCGTGTGGTGTAGGTGTCCTCGACTGCTGGTAGCTGTGTGGTGATGATTCCCTGAGCCATTTTGACCACCCTCTGTAGGGCTTTCTTGTCCTGTATGGAGCAGCTGCCACCCCAGGATGTAATACATCCTTTGAGGATGGACTCCACAGCACACCTGTAGAAAGTGGTGAGGACTGTAGTGGACATCCTGGCTTTCTTCAGACGCCTGAGGAAGCGGAGGCGTCGATGGGCCTTTTTGATGGTCGATGCTGTGTGCTCAGTCCATGTGAGTTTGGCAGTGAGGGTGACCCCGAGGAATTTGAAGCTGTTGACCCTCTCTACAATGTCCCCTCCTATGTAGATGGGTGCCTGAACCGTATCCTGTTTCCTGAAGTCAATCACCAACTCCTTAGTTTTACTGACATTGAGAGACAGCTTGTTGTCCTGGCACCACTCTGCCAGGAGCCTCACTTCCTCTCTGTAGGCCGTCTCATCGTTGTTGGTGATTAAACCTACAATGGTAGTATCGTCAGCAAACTTTATGAAGGTGTTGGACCTGTGCCTGGCACACAGTCATGTGTGAACAAGGAATACAGCACCGAGCTCAGGACGCTTCCCTGTGGAGTGCCAGCGTTGAGGGTCAGTGGGGAGGAGGTATTACTGCCGATCCGCACACGCTGGGGTCTGTCGGTGAGGAAATCCAGGATCCGATTGCACGATGTGGCACTCAGTCCCAGCCCTAGTAGTTTGTGGATCAGCTTGGTTGGGATGACAGTGTTAAATGCCGAGCTATAGTCCACAAATAATAGCCTTGCATAGCAGTTTTTATTATCCAGGTGAGACAGAATGGTGTGAAGTGCATGTGATATTGCGTCTTCGGTGGATCTGTTGTGGCGGAAGGCAAACTGCAGTGGGTCCAAAGTGTCTGGGATGGTGTCCTTAATGTGTCCCAGCACCAGCCTCTCAAAGCATTTCATTGCAATGGGGGTCAGTGCCACTGGGCGATAGTCATTAAGGCAGCTCACTGTGTTTTTCTTAGGAACGGGGATAGTGGTGGTGTTTTTTGAACCAGGTGGGTACAGTTGAGCTTTTTAAGGCGGCGTTAAATATGTCCGTGAAGACAGCAGCCAGTTGTTCACTGCATGTTTTTAAAACTCACCCTGAAATTCCGTCCAGACCAGCAGCTTTGCGGATGTTGACATGGCTAAAGATTTTTCTCATTTGTGCTACAGAGACGGCGAGACTGGCGTTATCATGCAGCGCAGTGGGGATCCGCACCGGGGGGTCTTTGTTCTCAAACTCGAAGCGGCCATAAAACGCTTTCAGTTCGTCAGGGAGAGACGGAGCGGCACCGTCAGTGTCCGCATCTGTGGTTTATAATCTGTTAATGTTTGGATTCCCTGCCACAGCCTACGTGCATCCTGAGTTCAGTTAAACTCTGATTCCACCTTCCTGCTGTATGGAAGTCTATGGAAAGATCAGAGAAATGTCATAATTTGTCAGCAGTCTCTTCACAGTGGTCTTTATTTTGTGAAATAGAGGGTGGAAACTAGCAATGACAACCTAAAGAGGACATCCTCCTCCTCCTCCTTAGTCTTTCAGTGGAGTCTTCAGACAAGCCAGCTGGCTGCATCTGGTGCTTGTTTCCTCATGCGCCCTGGGAGATGGTCCATGTGGAGTAGATCACTTCTGGTCGATCAACAGTTGTAACTTCATTTTACTTTCTTTTATTTGTTTTACAAATTCTTTAAAAACAATAATAAAAAAATTTTGTTAAGATCGGAGGACTTTTTGTTCCCAATCATCCTCCAACTTCAAGGAATTGCTTTGATACAGTGTCTCAAATAATGTATTTTCATTTTAATATATATTAACTGCTACAGACATCACTCCTGTTTGTGGTTTTAAAGGACAGGATATCAAGGAGCAGCCGAGGTCAGGAGGGAATTCTATGTGGGGGATGGAAGGTGATGTCTCTGCTTTTTGTGGATGATATTGTTCTTCTTGCACCGTCACATGAATGCATCCAGCATGCACTTGGAATGGTTGATATAAGGATCAGCACCTCCAAGTCTGAGTCCATGGTTCTCTCACAGAAAAGGCATGCTCCCTCCAGGTAAGGGGAGAAAATCTGCCCCAGGTGGAGGAGTCTAAGTATCTTGAGGTCTTATTCACGAGTGAAGGGAGAAGGGAGCGAGAGATCGGCAGCAGTAATGCGATCGCTGTACCAGACTGAAGGGGGAGCTGAGCCATAAGGCGAAGCTCTCTATTTACCACTCGGTCTACTTCCCTACCCTCACCTATGGTCATGAACTTTGGGTAATGACCGAAAGAATAAGAGCGCGGATACAAGCGGCCGAAATGAGTTTTCTCCGTAGGGTGGTGGGACTCACTCTCCGTGATAGGGTGAGGAGTTCGGATATCCGGGAGGAACTCAGAGTAGAGCCGCTACTTTTCCACAGTGAGAGGAGCCAGTTGAGGTGGTTGGGGTATCTGATATGGATGTCCCCTGGGCACTTCCCTTTGGAGGTATATCAGGCACGACCAGCTGGAACGAGACCCCGAGGTCGGCCCATGACCCACTGGAGAGATTATACCTCCCATTTGGCCTGGGAGCGGCTGGGGATCCCCTGGGTTGAGATGGAGGAAGTCGCGAGGGACAGGGACGTGTGGACTTCTCTGCTCTCGCTATTGCCACTACGATCAGCTGGAAAGACAAGCGGGCAGGGAAATGGATGGATGGATGGATGGATGGATGGATGGATGGATGGATAGTACAGACATTTTGCTGAAATAAATCCAGCATATGACATGTGTTTTACTACCTATCGTTATAATCCACACTGCACTGAATTAATCCAACTGTAGCTCACCCTTTTTTTTTTTTTTATTTTTTTACTTTTTTCAAGACGACATTGCGATACTCAAATGCATTAGGTCTATAAAACACTGCTGCTGTTATGTAAGAAATAACTGAAAAAACCAAACAGGTCTAAATAGATTAAGGACAACTGTTAAAAGTTTTAGAACAAATACCTTACATCCACAAGCCTTATTCATGTAGATGAAAAAATGAGGAAACTGTTTTCCTGTTCACACCCCTCTATTTTACATCCATCCATTACTAGTAATCACTTGTCCAATACAAGGTCTTGAACCTGTCTCAGAAGGGTGTGAAGCAGGATATGTCCTGGATGGGGTGCCATTCCCTTGCAAGAGGATCATACACACATACAGCCACTTTGGGCAAGTTAGAGTCACCCGTTGACATGGAAATCATGTCTTCGGACTGCGGGAGGAAACCCATAGGAACACGGCAGGAATGTGCAAACTCCACACACAATGATTTGAACCCACATCCATAAGCACCTCAGGGCTGTGAGGCACTAGTGTTACTTACTGTGCTGCAGCACTTCCTTAAGTTGTTGCTAGATCAGTGTAAGTTGCTGAGTGTACAATTCTTATATTGCAGGCTGTTTTAGAGAAAACTGTCAGCTAAATATATGAAACTATATTCCCTAAATAAATGTATCCTTTTCATTAATTGTGAAAAAAATGTGCATCACTGCAAACTCTTTTATTAATGTGAAAAATATGAATTTAAACATTTTTTTAATAAATGGCTAATTGAAATGCAGCACTGATATTTAGCAGATGTAAATTAATGATTTATTAATTTTTTTTTATAAATTGGGTTATACTAGTTTGCACTGTTTCCCAACCAAAGTCCAAGGCCTTGAACTGTTAAATCTTTGAGCAATTTTGGAAGCCACTGTGTTTGTCCATCTTCTTGATACGGATTCAAGTGAATGTTTGGCAGTCCTGATGAGGAATAAAATTTAACTGAAACGTTACCTTAGCATTCATGGAAGCTTCTCCAGTCAAATCAGAGAAGCAGTACACCTACATCTTCGGTCTTCCTTTTCAGACATTGTGCTTTTTTTCTTAGTTCCACCCTCCTGTAAAATCTATTCAAACTATTTCTTGGTAGAAAGTGGGTTTGTTGTTATTTGTGTGTGTGTGTAGTTGTCCTAATCCACATGAGGTCATGAATACCTTAACACCTGGACCTGGGAAAGGACAGCCACACTGGGAAAGGAACAATGAACAAGAAATGAGTAGCAGGTGTGGTCAGCTGAGGGAAAATAAAGGTCCTTTAAAAGTCGGAGAGTGGAGCGAGGGGGCAGGATGTGTCTCTGACTTAATGTGTTCAAGATTACTAGGTTTCTAGAACATTCATTTGGAGTACTGAGCTGCTGATCTGTGTGGTTTGTGCTTCTCTTCTCAAGTATTTTGGTGCTTTTCCTTATTTCTTGGGCTGAGCAGTGATTTTTGTGTCTGTAGTTTGTTTAGTAAGAACTCTGATTTTCACTGTAGTTGCTCATTATGGGGAGGGGGGTATATAACCATCCTGTTAATCCACCTGCCATCTCCTCTGCACCACAGCAGTATGACTCCTGTATTTCTGGGTATCAGTTTAAGTTAATGAAATGTTTTTAATAATTACATAGACATTACATTCAGATTACATTAAAAATAGCCTGTATTTAAACTGCAGATATCCTAACAAATCTAAATCTGTATCTGTACTTATTTTTACCCATCAAGGGGAATTTTGAAAGATTATTTTACAATTATATATTTGATGCTTTCCTCTAAAGCAGCTTACACTGTTAAGCCAATTAAAACTGAACATTTATACAGCTGGGCAATTTTACTGGAGCAATTTTGGGTAAGTACCTTGCTCAAGATTTGATTATACTACCCTTGTAATACACACCTAATGCTATGGTCCTTACCCTGAATTATATTTACATTTATTCAGTCAGCTGATGCATTTCTCCAAAGCTACCTATAATTATTTACCCATTTATACAGCTAGGAAATTTGTTATGGGAGCAGTTTTAGAGTAAGTACCTTGCTCAAGGGTACTACAGCTAGAGGTGAGGTGTGAACCAGCAACCTTTGGATCCAAAAGCAGCAACTCTAGTCACTACACCATCAGCTGATCCTTGCACTTCTACAAAAATTTGTTATGCGAGGATCTGAATGAAAACCAGAAATGCATTTTTTCATAACCTGAAAAACCATCCTGTGGGAGGGGAGGAAGGAGGTGTGGTGGTTTGTAAACACCTGTGTACTGCATCCCCTTTGATTAATGGTGTATTAAACCTACCTTGACAGTAGGAATGGGTTGACTCAGGAATGAGAGACCGCAAGAGAAGAAAGGGCTATAACTGCATGACTGAACTTGTGTTCCTATCCCCAGAGACCACGCCACGCCCATCAAAAGAGAAGATAGCCTGCAGCTTTGCACTTAACTCTGTCTATCACCTATCCTGCTTCTGAAAGACCCTGGTGTGTCACAAAGGCCTCTTGTGATTTCCATAAACAAATGGTTGGTTGTGTAGTGTAATGAATACAACTTCTACAAGTGTTCATGGATTTCTCAGTCTAGTACCTATATACATTTTCCAAGGAGGGTTACAGGGCCCAAGAGTAGTAGAGAAAATGTACAGGTACAGGGTAGTGCAAGGCAGTAGGGTATATTTAAGTAATCATAGTCACCAGATGACTTGATTAGTGTGTTTGAATGCAGTCCCAAGAAAACTTTACACAGTGTAATGGCCACTGGTTGCATGTTGTGTAGTAGTTAGGGCTGTGCTTTGCCTCTTCTTATTCACTTCTCTTTACCCTCATCGCTCTGAGGTGTATTCTTCCTACGGAGCGACAGGGAAGGAGACTTAATGGGTCACAGCAGGAACAGGCATCTCTCATACTAAGATTACTGTGGCACTGAGACAACTTTGCAATGGCAGGGCAGCAAGGGGGATGTGCTTTGCTGGAAAGGTTGAAAACACTGTATCCAGTTGGTCTTCAGTATTGTCTGGATGGACTGGTCAGAACCTTTGGATTGACAGAAGTGTGGTTGACTAGCATCACCAAAGCTTGTATTTCGAAGCGGCCTTTCTGTTGTCGAAAGGCATTTCTCTGGACATGCTGCTGCAATGGCAATGCTGGTGTATCTCAGCTCCTGAGCTGCTGTAAGCATAGGTGTCGAATCCAGCTCAGGGTGTGTGGAGTGTACATGTTTTTCCTGTTTTGCGCCCAATAGATCCTGTATGTACAGGAAGAATAAGGCAATTGCAAACCACATCTGTTGCCTCCCTTGACTTGGAAACTAAGCAAATAATTGCCATAAGTTGGCTTCGAGTTGATGACAAATCCATCCAAAGCATTTCTCATGAATTGACAGCTCATTATGGATGTTTCTGGATACAAATGACATTTTTTCATAAGTTGGAAGCCTGGTTTAAGGAACTTTTCTTATACAAGGTAAGCCTGTATGGTCTATCCAGTTCAGCCACCGTGACTCCATCACTTGCTATGTTGACCTACATCACTCTGATGCTGAAAATGGATGAATGGATGAATGGAAGCTGTTCTTTATTTAATCATAACTTCACATTGCAAGTGAGAAAAATCCCCAGTTTGGACTTGTTGTTATTCTTTGGCTGGAACAAAAGTAGACACGCACTGCTTTGGAAAAAAATAGATTTACAAATAAGAAGCTGTAATGTGCTGTTAGACTAGTCAGAAAATAATCATCCTGTAAATATAGTATATTTCATTTTTAAATATTAATAGCACTGCTACCTCACAGTGTCTGGGTGCCACAAGAGAACATTAGTGCAAACCCTGTTGAGTCTGTGAGGAGTTTGCGTGTTCTCCCCGGGTCCTTTTTGGTTTCCTCCCACAGTCCAAAGACATGCAATTTAGGTGAGGTGGTGATGCTAAATTGCCCTTAGTGTGCGACCTTAGGGTGAGTGGCTGCTCTGAAATGGACTCGGATCCTATCCAGGGTGTACTCCCCTTCCATCTTGGGTCCAATGATTCCAGGACAGGCTCCAGCTTGCCGTGACCCTACTCAGGACAAGTGGTTTTTGAAATTGGATGAATGGATAAATAATCATTTAGCAGATGGTTTACTTCAAAATAATGAGCAATGATCAATATGTAGTATTTAGCTTACACCTTTATCCAAGGTGACAATTGTGGCATCCCAGCTCCAGTAAAATAAATATAAACATTACAAAAAGGATTTTATTGCTTAAAGTGTTTAAATATTATACAATATAGATTCATATATTCTCCTAAATGTACTTCTCAAAAGTACACTTAAAGCATAGTGAAACATGAGAAATTTCCACCGAAAAGAGGAAAGTACTTATAAATAGAAAGCCACACAAAATCCAAATTGACGGTTGCAGTGGAATGTGGAATTTAAAGTTGCATTCCACATGCCATGTAGCAATATTACAATGGAATTTTAATCCGGCTTTTCCACTGAAGCTGCTTTACACAAACTAATGTACAATTTGTATGAAGTGTCAGGATCATAAGCGCCCTAAGTGTATCAGAGGAGTACAACAAGTTGCCAGTTTATTTGCTGAAATTCAAGAACTATTTTTAGGGGGTTGACTATGACTAAAAAATAGTCTTGGGTATCTGGCCTTACGATCGACTAACACTCGACACACTTTTAAACTGAGCCATTATGTGGATTTCACACACACACACACTTTCGGAACCGCTTGTCCCATACGGGGTCGCAGGGAACCGGAGCCCACCTGGCAACACAGGGCGTAAGGCCGGAGGGGGAGGGGACACACCCAGGATGGGACGCCAGTCTGTTGCAAGGCACCCCAAGCAGGACTTGAACCCCAGACCCACTAGAGAGCAGGACCTGGTCCAACCCACTGCGCCACCACGCCCCCCATATGTGGATTTCATTTGTAATTAATTACTTATACATTGTGGGGCGTGCAGGGGTGTGGTAGTGCAGCAGATTTGCCCGGGACGTGCTCTCTGGTGGATCAGGGGTTCTAGTCCTGCTTGGGGTGCCTTGCAACAGACTGGCATCCTGCCCTGGGTGTGTCTCCTCCAATCCTGCCAGGTTAGGCTCCGGTTCACCGCGACCCCCTTTGGACAAGCGGTTTCAGACAGTGTGTGTACTTATACATTTTAAACAGGCCACTTTTTTTAGTTAAATCTTGTTGGTTTTTTGCAGCACATCCATTTTTCTAACATCCTATTCAACATCATCCCAGAGATACTGTTAGCTTGAGAGGTGTGGACTGTGCACCTATATGAAGTAAAGGCACTATCCTGTTTGTGGAACCAACCTGAGACACTGTGTTCTTTTTGACAGGGTACATTATACTGCTGGAAGTATCAGTTTAAGAAAGAATAGACTATCCATGAAGGAATGCATGTGGTTAGAAACGATGTTTTGGTACTTTTTGGCATTGAAATGGTGCTCACTGTACTAAAAATCTAATGTGTGTCAAGAAAACATTTCCTACACCAGTACACCATTTACATCTGTCTGTATTGTGGCACAATGCAGGCTTGGTCCATGGATTCATTCTTTCTATGCCAGCTTCTGACCTTGCCCTCAACATGTCACAACAGAAACCGGGACTTGACAGACTAGGCAACTTGTTGTACTCTTCAGTTATCTACATCCCCATCCTCTGTAACTTCATCTTCTTGTTCTGAGCTCAAGGAAATTAACTCAGTGAGGTCTGTTGCTGCTGTAGCCTATTCACTTCAAGGCTTGATAAGTTGTGCTCAGTAGAGCTGAGAATTTGCTAACCCTATCTACATGAGCTTTGCTGACCTAAAAATGGCCTGTTGTATGCCATGGAATATGCTGTAGAACATGCTGCAGAAATATCAGGTGGAAGGGCCTCTTCTGCAACCCATTTGTTCTTTGTGAGTACTTTTTTGGCCTTAAGTTAATTTAATTCAATTTCTTTTAGAGTACTCTTCTCATGTAGTGACACACATTCAGTGTAGGATTTGTACTCTGCCAAAGGTGTGCCTTGTCTCTTCTTCTGTGTGGGGTATTCATTCATATTTTGTCCATGTTCTCTTGGAGTTTGGAGGGTACCCATGCTAGGAATAATATGGTTTCATCACTGCATTTTGCACATGATGATGTCCTGTTAGTATTATTGTAATTTGAACATCAGTATACACCACACCAATTTGTATCTGAGTTTCACAATATTGGAATTGTGGTCAGAACCTCCAAATCTGAGCTGATAATTCTATTCATAGATTGATCCCCCTGAGCTGGAAAAAAACAGATGTTCCAGATGGCAGAGTTTAAATAACTTGGGGTGCAATTTACAGGTGTTGGTGGAGAATCAATTGGGGGCATGGTGGTGCAGCGGGTTTGGCCTGTGCCTGTTCTCTGGTGGGTCTGGGGTTCAAGTCCTGGATGGGGTGCCTTGTGATGGACTGGCATCCCATCCTGGGGGTGTCCCCTCCTCTTCCAGCTTTGCGCCCTGTGTTGCCGGGTTAGGCTCCAACTTGCCGCAACCCTGCTCGGGACATGTGGTTTCAGACAATGTGTGTGGGTGTGGAATCATAATGTTGACTAAGAGCATGGTGAAGTAGCAGCCCTTGAAAGATGTCTTAAAGAGAGAAATTATATGCTGTACAGCCACTTTAGCAGAGGGTTATTGCCAGTTCTTGGAAATAATTAGCCTTGCCTTAAACAGCTGTTTTCAGTTAGTCATTGTGGATAACAGGTGATCTTTTCTCAACTTGATGACACTAATCCTAGCCAACGCAAGTCACTCACTGACTTACAGAAAAACTCTGGTTTTCTTCCATATAAAAATAAAGCAGCACAAATAGGCAAAGTATTGTATTCCAGAAATAAAAATGGCCACTTTTAATAAAATGTATTATATTGTAACGATCCGTGTTACTGTGTGTTCTGGCGGGAAGACTTTTTATTGTAAATAGTTGAATTGTGGGTAAATTGTAAATGAAATGTTCAACCAGTGGTGCCACTTCTGGGGAAAATGATAGGGCGACCGTGTTTGCTCGCAAAAACAAGGAAAAAGGCTCGGAAAGCTGCTGGCGCAGCTCCTCGGATTGAGAACATGATTATTTCCCCTTGTGTAGGTGTCTTAATAAAACGTTCATTATGAACACTGATTGTCTGTTCTTCTTCGCCCCATCCGAATCCAGAGCACCACACGCTCACATATAAAGATCCACGACCTTTACGTTACCTTGTGTGACAGTAAACTATTATTGTCAACCACTGTGTGAAAAGTGAGGGGGTGCGGTGGCGCAGTGGGTTGGACCGCGGTCCTGCTCTACGGTGGGTCTGGGGTTCGAGTCCTGCTTGGGGTGCCTTGGGATGGACTGGCGTCCCGTCCTGGGTGTGTCCCCTTCCCCCTCCGGCCTTACGCCCAGTGTTACCGGGTAGGCTCCGGTTCCCCGTGACCCCGTAAGGGACAAGCGGTTCTGAAAATGTGTGTGTGTGTGTGTGTGAAAAGCGGGTTTTAAAGACTACATTCGACATGTACACTTGGAACTGGACACGAAGCCACAGGTAAAGTTAGGCTTTTTCAAAAAAAGAAAAGCGGTTTAATAAATGAGTATAATCTGAAAAAAGATATGCTTTTTTTTCATTCTGCAAGTTTAAAAAAATGAACATAAAAACGTCAAAACACTGAAGGGATTATTAGCCCCGCGAAAACTTAGAACCGCAAAGCCAAAAACCAACCATGCTGGACAGCAGTTGTTTACGTTCTGAATTCTAATTGGTTCATAAGGACTGACGGCGTCACGGAGGCGTGTGCATAGTGACGTTAAGGGGAAAGGGTGACGTATTTTTGTGCTACACGTCCATATGGTGCGTGTACTGGTAGGTCGGGGTATGTGTCAGCTGAACGAGCGCCTTACCTGCGATTGTCCTCTGTTTACGGCTCGGCCGAAGCATCGGAGGACAGTTTGAACGAGGACATCCGTCTCCGCGGCACAAGCAGCGCCTTCCAGTAAGCAAAACTGCTCCGATTTATGTCCCGCTAGCATGACAATGACATGAGTCAGAGCAATTTGAGCTCCCGGACCCCGCTGTTATGTTTGCATACTACTACTAGAGAGTAGGAGATAGTGGTAATTTACTTAGAAAGCAAATACTTATTATACCGGATTTGATGTTTTGGTTTGGAGGGTTTCCTGCAAGAGAAGGTCAGCAAGGAAGATGCGATGATGATGTGTGTGTCATGTTCATGATCATGTTGTTGGTTGTGTAGAGTGGGCTGCCTTCCCATCCGTCGTCGGTGTTCGAATCTATGTTTCACATTCCCTTCGTCAGTCCATATGATTCCGGAATGAGTCTCAAAGCGTCGCATGTGGCGGAAGCCACGACGGATGTAAGCGCAAACGGCGTGGGCGCCGTGATGCTCCAGCAGCGCATGCTGAACCTATGGTCGCGGATGCCCTGTGTCTAGTCAGTGGCTCGAGCCGTGGCATGTGTGTAAAGGTGTCCTTGTTCACCCCCGGCACACGCGCCACTTCACGGGTTCCGGACACTTCGCTTGAACTGTGTGTGTCAGTTTTTCGCTTTGGCAGCGCCTGGCTACCTCTAGTCTAAAACTAAACCATTATTTTCGTGTGGATTGCCTGACGTAACATTTCATGTATTCACTTAGCAGACGCCAAGTAAGTGACGTATAGAAAATACAATGTGTGCATTACGGTAACGTTAGGTTAGCAGAGAGAGAGAGACTTGGATGCACACGCGTGATTCTTTAAGTGCATTACTAGTTTTTTCTTTCCAAACATGTCTGTAATTCGTCGTAATGGATTTTCTGTATTAAGAAATTCCTTGAGCGAAAACCAGGAACGATAATGAAAGTCTTTTTTTTGTACGACCGCAAACAGGACGTTGTTGTTGAGAGCTGACTGCAGGAGTGAGATGTGTGTTGTGGACGTGTGTGTGAGAGAGAGTGAGAGAGAGAGAGAGAGAGAGAGACGACCACCACCTCTGCAGAATGTATTAGAAATAGCCGGTGCTGCGGAGGCTCGCGCTCTAAAGGAGGTCAGAGTCGCGCGTCGCGTCGCGTCTCACTTCGCCCGATTGCGGTCGGTTGTGTCGCTCCCGCTCGCGCTCTGTGCGCGCGCACTTGTTGCCAGGATTGAGCATAAATCCTCGACTGTGGAACAAGCCCGTGTTCTGGCCCAGTTTTACCTCACTTACGCTTCGTACCCATCCGTCCATCCATCATTGTTGCCCTGTAGCTGATGCCTTCGTCCAAGGTGGTGTAAAAATAAGCAGCGTTGTAAATATTTTGGCCTCTGGCTTTTCTTTCTTACTTACTTCACGTGAGCAATCCTTGCTTCACTTTTTTCTCGGCACTGACTGATCCCCTTCAGAGTGAGATGAAATCGAAGGACCTTAAAAAAAAAAAAGGCCATCGATCAGTTCAATTCAGTTTATTTTTCTACAGCGCTGAAGGTCCAAGACAGAAATGAGACAGTTGTGACTATATACTAGAGTAATACAGTATCCATACAGTTATTAAAATAGGTATGTCTACTGGCCACGGAGGAAAAGAACAAAAAACTCCCAACTGAAAGTTGAGGGAGGAAAAAAAAACCTCTGGGGCTCCAAGTGCCAGTGGCTGCCCCCCCACTGGACATTCATTACATATACATTGAATAAGTCTTTAAAGACAATTTAGAGCTAATAATAACATTGTAGCTGAGTGTTGACTGGATGTCCTTGTTCACTAAGGTACATCTTGTCCGTCATGGCAGGTGGTCATCACCTTCAGTTGGCATGAGGTGCTCGTATGATGTATGGATGAGTGTAAATAGTGTATCTAGCAGTGTAAGTCACCTTGGCGAATAAGGTGTGTGGGCCGATAACACTACATAGAGTTTGTCGGAAGTCGCTTTGGAGAAAAGCATCTGCTAAATAAATAAATGTAAATGTAAAATGAATGATGACTCCTCAGGTCAACTTGCAAGAAAATACCGCACCGAAGTTATTTGAGGCTTTGTTGTTGCCGTACCTGAATAATGTCACAGATAGTAAGTGTACTCGTTCTTACTTTATTTTCAACTTTTCTTTAGTTAGCCTGGTTTATTTGCGAAGCGAACCTTCGCTTCAGGGACCCCCTCCACCATGGGCTTAGTGCCTTGATGGAGGAACTGCGGCAGGAGTGGAATTTGAGCCGGAACCTTCCAACTAAAATACCCGCTGCACCCTCAAACCCCAAAGTGATACATTACTGAAAACGCAGGAAAATAAGTCCATAATCATCATTTAATAATGCAAGGAGAGTACTGAGAACGCCTGGTATGTCTGATGGAAAGAAAAAGCAAACGGTTCTCCTAACATACACGGCTCGGGGAGCCCGGATCCCAGTGCTTGTTGTCGGAAAGCTGAGGGAGAAGCTCAACGAGCCTCTATTGCAGCACACGATTAATTCTTTTCGTATTAAATAAATACCTGGCACAGCAGTTTAATAGCAGTAGCTGCAAAACCATCGAATCGCTTCAGTACCTGGACGCAAACTACTCTTTACTGCGTTCGCTCACTGTAATTTTACTCTTCTCCCGAGACGGCCTTCCTGCTGTGTGGTATCATGCAACGTGATTTGATGTACTTGAAAGCCTAATCTTGAAAAACAAAGCCCGAGGGAAAGCATTGCTGGAATGCTGGTTAACTTGATAGATATTTTTATTTTTTTTGGAAGCGTTTACTTTCCGTAAAGCCACACGTTGCGTTATGAATCCACAAAAACTAGTTTGTCAGTGTTAGAACCAGTAAGATAGTTTGTACCTGCGTTATGACTTCACTGAAGTTGTATTGGCGCTATCTCATGAGTGATACCATATTACGTACTATAACGCAATCAGTGGTTAGTATTACTGTATGTTCAGTTGATATTACGTGACCATGGTAATATAACACCGATTACTATGTTTGTGTGCACTTTATTTGTGATGGAACGATAAAGAAAAGTTCATTGGAGTCTCGCTTGTAAGGTGGGCCCCTGAACCCTGTACCGAAAGCACCATCAAGCTGTGTCGGGTGTAATAAAGCTCTTCGGTGTTCTGCCAGAATTCGGGAGGTGATGTGGCATGCTGGGAGAGGCGTGCTGCTGCAGCAGTTTTCTCACAAGTGTCGAAGGTCTTTGGCGCTTAGTGAGCTGGCTACCTTTGCCTTTGTTTGTTTTGGTTTTTTGCCACCTGTGTGTGTGTGTTTTGCACAAGTGTGATGTCTCATAGCATGCCGCATGAATCTTGGATGATGACGGCTTGGGCTTAAGTAAAGATGGAGAACGTGTGGCCAAGTGACATAGAAGGACAAGAAAACGCTGACCCAACCTGACCACAATTAGGGGTTTATGCAGCTCAATTATACCTGTAAAATATGCGTTTCTGCTCTTTTATGACAAAGACGGAACAGGACAACATGTTGTGCTGAAGTCACACGCTGTAATGATGACAAAGGTTTCGTGAACAGGAGCTGTTTCCACAAACTGCTTTTTGTTGGTGGCAAACACTTGTTCTCCTTGGATGACAGTGAGGAGACTGTAGAGGATGGTGCTCTTCAGGTATATTCATTTATGCGCTGACAGTTTCATAGTAATGTATTTTACTGCTCTTTTTTTGTTTAAATATCATCTTGTGTTTTCTGATAAATATAATGAGCATATAGGGGGGCGCAGTGGGCTTGGCCAGGTCCTGCTCTCTGGCTGGTCTGGGGCTGAGCCCGTGAGCTCTTATTTCCACGTGCTTGCTTCCCTGAGAACCAACATTTTTGGCCGAGAAAGAAGTCGTACGTCATGCTTATGTGTGTCTCTCGCTCTGCGTTTGTTGTCCTTAGGCTCTGCATCGCTGGCAGTCAGACGTCCCAAACTGGTGTCGGGGTGTACTTTGCGCAACCAGAGCGGGCTGCCTGGGTGGCCTCTACTCTTTGTGCCTACGGCTGTCTTTCTTGTACCAAAGTGTATATAATTCTGTAGCAGTTACTAGTGCTCAACATTTTTTTTCTTTCATTTTAATTAATTAGACAGATTTTTATTCTGGGTTGTATATGGTCTGTAATGAAATATAGTTGCAGGTCCATATATATATATATATATATATATATATATATATATATATATATATATATATATATATATATACACACACACATTTTCGGAACCGCTTGTCCCATACAAGGTCGCGGGGAACCGGAGCCTACCCGGTGACACAGGGCGGAAGGCCAGAGGGGGAGGGGACACACCCAGGACGGGACGCCCCAAGCGGGACTTGAACCCCAGACCCACCGGAGAGCAGGACTGTGGTCCAACCCACTGCGCCACCGCACCCCCTCTTCCTTTTTTTTTTTTTTAAAAATTAATATATTTTTTTTTAAAAAAAAAATATATATATATGTTTCCCTTGTTTTCCTCCTCTTTACCTGGAGTGTAGTGGAGTGTTTAGGGCTGCTGCTTTGCATTCAGAGGACCCAGGTTCGAATCCCCCCTCCCCCAGGACTGCCCTTGAGCAAGGTTTTGACCCTGGATTGGTACAGTAAAAATTACCCAGCTGTCTAAATGAGTAAATAATGGGTAAGAAGCTTAACATTGCAATGTGATTTGGAGAAACGTGTCAGCTACATGAATAAATAACTAAGTAACTGGCAGCATCTGTCTCTGTGACCTTTCATTAGAAATATTGTCCTAATCATACAGTACATTACCTTTTTTTGAGTGGCTCACAGAGGCGAGTGTCGCTTAGCTACTAACACTTTGGAGATGTTTTAAGAAAGGGTACATGCTTCTTTCTCGTGGAGTCGACCTGGTGCATTTTGCACTGAACCCGGTGACCCTCTTCTGAGCAGCGTCTGTTTTGTACCCGACTGTCCCAGTTCGCGCTGTACTCTTAAGCCCATCATTACCCTGCGTCAGCGCGGCGAGTGAAGATAACGGCGACGAGCGGGTGCTTTGATTCTTTTAACAGCTCCATAAAAAGTCTTGAATCTGTGTGGCGCGCTTTGGAACCCGTGGCATCGTGATCCGTGTGCCCATCGCCGTAAGAAACGGTGTAAATGACCTCCGCTTTCTGGAAGTTGTCTGGGAACTGCTGTGATGTGAGGCGTTGGATAAGGTAAGTGTTCATCATTTGTTCTCACCTAAGTGCTCAGAAGAAGATCAGGAGGAGAAGGCAGGATACAGGTCTGTCTGTGCGATGTAGCCTTCAGGGTCCTCCTGGAACCCGCTGCCTAGCTCTGCGGTTCAGCGTCTGTGAGCGGGTTCGCTGATGTCTATTTAACGTACTTTCTTTTTGGCCTCTCGTGTGCTGGAGTTTCACCCTCCTCCATAATTTCAGCCATTTCAGGAGCACAGTAGCGCAGCAGAGTGCTTGAGCCCGGTGGCAAGGGCTCTGGCCTTATTCAGACGCGACTCAACAGTCTTATCGGAGCTCCATAAATGGGTGCAGACAGAGCACAGACCCTTCTGTTGGACTTGCAGCCCTGTAGATACACATGTTTACGGGAAATTTCATGTGTCAGGGTACAGTTAAGAGTTATGTTTCCTGGTGATGGTTCTGTGTTTCCCTGTCCAGCTCTTTCTCCTTCTCTCCTCAAACATTTTGCCAGCTTCAGAGCTTGCGGACCATTGTCTCGCAAAAGGTTGGTGGGAGGCGTGCATCAGTTCACACCAGGACTGCAGCCTTGCTGTGGGGGTTTGCGCTTGCTGGCCGCAGGACTCCGCGTGAGGTTAACAAACACTGGAGTCATGATGTGGGCACTGGATGGGTGCAGATTGACAGGAAATTTAACCCTCCAGTCGTGTTCCTGTCAAACTTGGCTTTGACCACTTTTGCGTTACATTTATTCATTTAGCTTTTCTCCAAAGCGTTAAGCTACTTACAGTTATTGACCTGTTTATACACCTGTGTAATTTTACTGGAGCAATTTAGGGTAAGTACCTTGCTCAAGGGTACTACAGCTAGAGGTGAGATTCGAACCTTTGACCTTTTGGTCCACAGGCAGCAGCTCTAACTACTACGCTACCAGCTGCATCTTTTACGTATCATAAAACGTTATCAAAAAACTTTTATGTATCATAAATGCGGCTCCTTTCGTCTGATTGCCATAAGGCTTCATGAGATCCTCCACAGCAGGCTTCTGAACACCTGAAGTAAATGGTCATCAGTTTCATTGAAGTTTACATGTTTTATTCACTTTTTGTACATCTGTAGTGTGTCTGCTCAGATTTGGCCACCAGAAAGTGGTATCACTGCACGTGAGCGAAGTCAATGGACCACAGATTTGGAGGAAAAAAAAATTGTTGAACATGTTGAACTTCTGAGAATGAGGAAGACTGAGGTTGATGAAAAGGTATAACGCAAAATTAGGTGACATCACACAGTTGCTTTAGAAAGTATTAGTTACAACGGGCCACCCGGTGTTGGAGAGGAAGGCCAGAAATAGCGAGCTGTGTTGAGCGCAGCCCAAGGGTTAAAATGGTGTTAGAGCTCATGAAGAATGGCACGGCCATCGCAGCCTCCTGTTGATGCAGAAGGCCCTGCCCGGTGGCGCTGGACCAGGATGTTTTTAGAACACTTTGTTTTCTCTCTGCTGCCTCATGGCTCTGGAATCCTCTGCTCTTCTACACAGGCAGCTGGGCTCTGAGGACTCTTCCATTGCCTCTTCAGTCTCTAGAGCGCTGAGCTCAGGTGAAAGGGCTGAAGATCTGCCTGAAGCTGGGAGAGGTGAGTGCAGTGATCCTTGACCTTTAGAGACATCCTCGAATGTTCATCTTGGGTCCATTTTTTTCCCCCCCATTTACGCAATGGACACACTTTACTGGTCTGTTTTGTCTGTTGCAGTAGATAAGTGTTTTGTAGCAGACACGTGCCGTTAGGCCTTGATGTGTCTGGCAGCGATTGAGGGCCCCTAGCTGCCCCCGCTCACCAAGGTTGATGCAAATGTTGTGTCCTGTCCCTGATGCTTTCCACAGTCTACGTCCACTCTCCTGCCACCCCACCCACCAGAAGAGTCATGATCCAGAGGTCTGGCCATGGCAGCGTCCAGCTGACAGCGACTTTAGCCCTGCTGCTGTGCTTCCTGAGGCCAGCGGGGGGTGCCGGAGAGCCCTCTCCCAAACAGTTCCTCCAGGACTTGATGAGCCACTATGGAGACAACAGCACCGTTCTTGTGGCACAGCTCCGTCCGTTCCTGTCCCGCTTCAGCATAGGTCAGGGGGACAACAGCTCCGCTGGACGAGCTCCCGGCGCCAATGTCTCGAGAGTAAGTTCGCTTTGCGTTACGCCGCCCTCCTGCCACTGCTTGCATCGAGTAACTGAGAAAGAGCTGATAGTAAGTGATGACTGTGATGTAGTATGCTCACTTTCAATCCATTTGCAGGTGTCTCGGTGGTGTCAGTAAGTCGCATGCTGGCGACGTATTATAGCTCTTACATGTTCGTTCAAATGTTGACGCTTCCGTTTTGCTGCTTGCGGATCTTGTCAGAGCTTCATGGAGTTCTGGATGACGGTGGCATCACATCGTAAACTGTGCCGTGTTGCCAGTTAATATTAATCCATACTGACCTGGCACCTTCGTCCAAGGCGGCTTATGTACGAGATGTTCCAGTATATCGAGTAACTTATTTTCGTACCTGTCTGTGTCTGGGAACCTGGAGGAGGCCCACGTAAAGATGGGAGAACACACAAGCTCAGTGAACACACATCCGAACCCACGCCCAGGAGCTGTGAGGCTCCAGTGCTATCCATTGTGCCGCCAGTACAAATTAATTTCATATTATACCGTTACACTTGCATTTTCACTTTAAGGTTTTTTTTTTTTAAAAATAAATCTCTTCTACAGAACCTTTGCGGACAATGAAATTTGCAGGAGCTCCAGGTTTTGCTGTCGTTGAGGGCGTGCTCCTTCACTGTACTGAAACAGATAAGACCATGAATGACTCCTGGGCAAACAGGCTGGGTGACTTGTGTTTGTACATTGATGTTTCATTGTTTGAGGGCCGTACTGTGCTGGGTCCCCGTGCATGCCCAGGTGTGCAGTAATTGTGGATGGGGGCCCTTCGGGGCCTCTCGGGATGAAGGCAAGTCCGCCTGACTCATCGCGCCCTTCAAATCTCGGGTCCGTCATCCGCAGTGCTTGCCCTGGGACACGCTGCTGGCGGCTCATGGCCTGAGCGAGCAGTCGCGGCTCGACGGACACGGGCTGCAAGAGTTCTGCCCCACCGTCCTGCAGCAGCTGAGCCCTGGAACTTGTGGGGAGGGGTCCAAGGCGGAGCCTGACCGAGACGTGCCGACGGAGGGCAAGCCTTCCACCGCTGAGGGTGAGGATTTCCGGTCCCTCTGTAGGACTGCCTGACCCACACTGAGTGTATACTTTTCAATGGCTTTGATTTACATGTTCATTTCCATGTATTCATTTAGCAGACACTTTTCTCCAAAGCAACGTAAATGTCATAGAAAATACATGCGCATCACATTAGCAGAAAGAGACACTTAGATTCAGACACGTGATTCTAAAGCACGGTTAGTTACGTTCCACCATATGAACCAGTGTTCATTCAGCGTGCATCAATTCTAGCAGAATTAATTTATTTAAACCATCCTTTTCCATATACTCATAGTATTCATTGTAAATCACTTGGCAGACAAGTGTCTGCTGAATGAGTAAATGTAAATTTCAGTATATTTGTGGTGTAAATAGAGCATAGTAAGCAGAGGCAGTTAAGGTTCATCTCTCAACACAGCAATCTTTTTCTGTTTTTTTTTTTTTTTTTTTTTTAAACCCTGTTTTTGTGCACTAGTGAGGTGTGTGTGTACTGCTCATATAATTGATCCCTAGTGTTTTAGATACTACGTGTGGCTGTGATTTCTCTTGCTGCCTTGCTCTTAGTTTCCCACTTTTGCTATTGCAGTGGCTTTGAAAGGGGCCATGACAGATGTACACTTACCCATCATCCTCTGCTAACAGCTTTCCCACAGTTGATACTGCTTGCCCTCTGGCCATCACTCAATGGGAGGAAGGTCACCGACTCGCCCAGTCGGGTTGGGATTGCAGCTGTTGACGGGATGCAGTCTGAACTACCCAGGAATCAACATGTTTCTTTTCTTGGGGAACATTTTCTTTAGCTTTTTCTTTCCCTCATACTCAGATTGGTTTTATTACTGTTTCTGTTTTTTCTTTTCTCCCCTTCCTACAAAGATACACCAAAGTGGGGTGTGACTGCTATTTCATATCATGGTGCTTTTCATGCGCATCTGGACCTCTCTGTTGTTCCCAAGGTTACAGTGTTGCCATGACAGCTTTACCTTTTCCATCACAGCAGTTCAATGTCGGGGGACCCTGGGAAGGTGCCATTGGCTCTGCTCTCCTGTTCCACATTGTACTTGTGCCACATGGGAAGCTTTGTTGTGCTGTGTGTCGCAGATCTGCAGGTGCTCCTCTTCCAGGTTGGGGGGGCGAGAGGTGATGCTGGACCGAGAGCCACCTGGTGACTTGGACATCCAGTTTCACCCATCCATCCTTTTTTACAAGGATTTTTCTTTTTTGTTTTAAAGACGCCATTTACGGTGTAAACATGGCCCGTTGTCTTTGCAAGTGCTGCATGCGAGGCGCGTGCAGTATGTGTGCGAGAATTGCTCTTCCGAAGGGTCTGCCGCTTCAGAGGAGTGGTGTTAACGGCAGCTCCTGTCACTCTCTGTCCCACAGTGTGGGGTTTCTCTGTTCTGAGTGTGACATTGGTGAGCGCCTTCTCCCTCACGGGGGTCTTTGTGGTGCCCTGTATGAAGACGCGCTTCATGCAAAGGGTGCTGGTCTATTTCATCGCCCTCTCCATCGGGACCCTCTTCTCCACTGCTGTCTTCCAGCTCATCCCCGAGGTGCAGTACACCCCTCTGCAAACCGCTCCCCACTCCCCCCAAAACCCAGCAAGCCTCTTACCAGAGACAGATCTGAGTCCAAGACCTCTCACTTTTTGACTTTCCTTTCTACCCATCATTTATTTGATTTGATTTGATTTGTTGGAGTCTCTGAAATTCCAAAGCATGGCCACAGATCCCTGGTTGGTGTTTGTGGAATTGTTCTCCAGTGGGTGTTTTTTTTTTTTTTTTTTTAAATTTTTTTTGGTTGATTCATGTCCCAGTCCTGCTCACACAGCACTCCAGGCTTCTGTGTGCACCTCCCCTGCCCCCAAGCGCCGCTCGGTGTGGGAACCACGTCGGCTGAAGTTAAGCACACACCGCAAAGTGCAGCTTATTATCGCTATTATTCTCACTCCACTGAATGCAAGTTATGGAGGAATTTTACCTTTACTTAATCTTTAAACCCTTGTCCTTCCTATTGAAAATGAAATTGGGTTTAAAGAAAAAAAAAAAAAAAATGGAATCGCAGATGAACCGAAAAGGGAGCTTAATTCTCGAAAGCTCCTTCCATACGAAGGGAAAATAGATTAAGCAAATTAAATTAAAATGGGGTTTTACAACACACTAACTAACCCAAATCTGATCGAGGCAGGAGAAGTGTAGCGAGAGGTTCTCGTGACCTCCGTGTGGGTCATGCGGGTGCGCTGCACATGGCGGGGAGGTGTAGGCACACACCTGTGTGGGTGCTTTGTGGATGGACCTATTGATCAGGGATCATCTTGCAGGAACTGGCCAGCTGCTGAGCTGTTCTGTATTCGCTCACCGGACCGACGTCGCTCCAGGCCCTGGCTGGCGGGGAGGAAATCGTTTCTCTCTCCTGATGACTGCTTGACCGCTCACTTGTCACTGTGGCCTGGCCTCCATTGTTCTTACGTGGCCTGAAGCCGAGCGCACCAGTAATTCCCAAATCAGAGTGTACCGATGGCATGACAAGGCAGTGCTCCCCCCCCCCCCCACCCCGCACCGAATCACAGTAATTGTTCTTGTTCTCATCAGTCCGTGCAGCAGTCTGAAGGGAATCACTGAACTTCGTGACGACTAGTTCCTCTCACCTCCATTATTCCTGCCACTGACTGCTGTAGCATTGTATCAGGTTTACCGTACTCTGCTGTACACTGTTCCCAGGGTTTACTCCAGGGCTTTGCTGGGCTGGTGGTCACTCATCAGAGCAAAACACTTGAGCAATTCATACTGAGCTTAAATGGACATATTCAGCTGTTAATTACCAGCAGAGCAAAGTGTTCTGGGGGAAACCCTGGTCTCCTTTTCAGGAAGTGTGTCCCAAGAAAGGATGGAATTTTTAATCTTATTGATCTCTTTGACTGTAATCTGGGGGTATGACCATGCAGTTATTTTCTTCTTAAAGAAAAGCTGCATGCTGATGGATGCATGTGGAATAATTTTTCTTGGAAAAAAAAAACCAGATCATTTTGTTTTCTCTCCCTCCACCCCCCCTCCCCTTTCTTCTCTTCTTGTGGCTCTCATTTTCACTCTTGACCATCACGGTCAGTGTGGGGTTATGGGTTCCTGTGCGTCACGGTCATCTCCCTGTGCTCCCTGGTGGGTGCCAGCGTGGTGCCCTTCATGAGGAAAACCTTTTACAAGCGGCTGCTCCTCTACTTCATAGCCCTGGCCATTGGCACGCTCTACTCCAACGCCCTGTTTCAGCTCATCCCAGAGGTAGCGTGTGGTTCATGGGCAGCATTCCTCGAACCCCGAACCTGAGGGACCCGCTGTCAGTCGAGCCCGCTGGACCCAAAAAATTGTCGCTGTTGTCAGGCTGCGCTCGAGTGTCCCTGGAGGTCACTGCAGCGCCAAACGTTGGACTCGGGAACTTTACACCGTGGCTCGTTCTGGGTCTCTCAGGAGAAGGGCTGGGAAATGCTAGCGTGAAGTGTAAATGTTGATGTGTTTCTTTGTACATGACTAACATTATAAACCCTTATCTGTGTTCTGCAGTCACAAAGTTCAGTCATTGTAATGCGGCAGTATCTCTTTTCACCCAAGCGATTGACACGGGGTCCATTTCAGTGTACATTCAGCACCGGATCGCCGTGACACCTTTGGCTTCGTCACTGTGTCTTTGCGCGGCTCCGTGGGGCGTTTCCCCTACTTCGTCGCATAGCCCTTTTTTTTTTCGAACCCGGCGCGTTCGTGATAAGCAGGCGCTCAGAAAGACAGCGCTTTTGCTCTGCTCAGTTTATTAAGAAAAGAGTTGCGGGATAGTAAAAACAACATATTAGTAGTCGGTAAGACACATTTATATTACGGTTCGCAGGCAGAAAGTGATTTGTGCGCCATCTAGTATCCATCTGGCCACCTCTGTGAGCTGGACGCAGTTGTGTGGTCTGTGGCTCCCAGCATATCTTATATACACACCCTGCTGAACAAATAGCTGTAGTTTATACTGTGTTTCAGATTCTGCACCTTGTTGTTGTTGTTGTTGTTGTTGTTGTTGTTGTTGTTGTTGTTGTTGTTGTTAATAATAATAATAATAATAATATTATTATTATTATTATGAGTTCATTGGAAGTCACTTTGGAGAAAAGTGTCTGCTAAATAAATGTAAATTTATTATTATTATAATAATTAATGTGGGTAGCTGGTGGTGTAGTGGTCAGAGCTACTGCCTTTGGATGCGAAGGTTGCAGGTTTGAATCCTACCTGCAACTGCAGTACCCTTGAGCAAGGTGCTTACCCTAAATTACTCCACTTAAGTTACCCAGCGCTGTAAATGGGTGAATAATTGTCAGTGACACTTTGGAGAAAAGTGTCAACTAAATGAGTAATAATAGTTCTCGTGTTTGTATATTTCTGGATTATTTTTGGCGTCTTATTCCTATTATAAATAAGAGAAGAATTTTAAGAAGTCCAAATCTTTCTTCACCTCGCTGAAATGGATGTACACTGCAGTTGACCCACAGTGTCTTTCTTCTTCCCAACATGGGACTGGAGTAAAACCATGTTTTGCAGCACAAAAGACAAAGGTGTAGCATAATTTATATCACAGATTAAAAGGCCCTACATCCCCAAAAACTAACAGTAACATGTTTCTCATTCACAAAATAGATTTTCTCCTGTTATGACTATATCTCGAGGCATATGCTGTTGGGTGATCACTGAATATGTTTCAAGATGTGTAGCTGTGATGGTACTTCTGTTTGAAGGGTAATGCTGTCTGAGAGTGTTCACAAATTGAACACATGCTTTGGGGAAGTGTCATAACGCTGTACTTTTCCATGCGTAGGCTTTTGGCTTCGACCCCATGGAAAATTACTACATCTCCAAGTCGGCGGTCGTGTTCGGGGGCTTCTATCTCTTCTTCTTCACGGAGAAGGTGTTAAAGATGGTGCTGAAACGGAAAGATGGGGTGAGTACGTCCCACCTGTAAACAGTCCTGCTACTCGGGGCTTGGGAAACACGGTACATTTACATGTATTCATGTAGCTGACACTGTTCTCCAAAGCAACTTAGTGTTAATCTTGTTTACAAGTATTTACCCATTTATACAGCTGGGTTATTTTACTGGAACAATTCAGGGTAAGTACCTTACTCAAGGGTACTACAGCTGGAGATCGAACCTGTAACTTTTGGGTCTAGTGGCAGTAGCTCGAACCACTACGCTACCAGCTGACCGTGTAAATGTTTGTTGATACGTAGAAAGAGTGGAACAGAAGTATCTGAACAGAAATGTAAGAGGCCTGCATTCTGGAAGATTCCAGGCCTCGTTTTTCTTGTTCTGCGGGCTACCGGTAGCTGTTATGGAGCGTATTAATTATGTATAGAGTGTGAGGTGTAGCCCTCGAGAATGTGGAGCGAGCAGATATTCAGCTGGCGCTGGATTGGCACTGGATTGGCGCCAGTTTCTTGGGTGGAGCTGTTAGGGAACCGGATCACTGTGCTGTCGTAATGAACCACGGGGCATCTGAATATGAGAGCAGGCGGCACGTTTCTTCGACGTACACATCTGAGCTGGGAAAGGGAGTGTTCGCCAGAAACGGTGCGTCACAACACTATGGTAGCGTAGCTTGTTCCAAGGATCGCTTACGGCCTGAAAGGAACAGCCAAATGAACCCCACAGGAGGCCTTTCTTTCTCCGTCGGGTGCCTTTTTTTTTTTTTTTTTGTGGTTGATGAACCTTTCATCGCCAGGAGTGACAAACTGCACCCAGTCAGAGACTAGAGCAAAAAAACCTGTTGAACGTCATCTTTGGCGGAGAATCTCGATGAGTTACATGTTGGGCTCTGAGCTGATAAAGGAAAAGTCCCGGCCGAACGCGAGGCCTGCCGAACTCAGTGGTTCACAGGGAGTGGCTGATGGTAGCGCTCGGGCACGGTGTTGTACTCCGCTTTCATGCCAGCGTTAAGTTTCTTCACTGAAGAAACGATTCAGGGAGTGACTTGGCACACCTGATGTTTCAGAAGCACGACAGAGTAAAGGTTTAGCGAAAGTGCTGCGTGGTGGTCCCATGCCCACAAATCCCAAAGTTGGAAGCTAGTAGAGTCTGTTTTGGCTCCAATGTGGTGGGGTGAGCTCCCTCTCCCCCTCAGAACGGCTGAATCCCTTTTAACATTCAAGAAGGATCGCATCTCTTCTTGAAGCAGTTCTGTTTGGATCTGCTCCTTAAATGCACGTAGCACAGTGCTTCACACTCACTTTTGTATTTCCAGTTAAATCTTTATGCAGCTACTCATTTGCTAAGCGTTAACGGTGCTACTGGACAAAGTGGACAAACTTTGGCAATCGCACATAACACTTGGGGGGTGGGGAGGGATGGTATAGTGGACTTCATAGAGCTGTGACATCCTCTTCTTCCCCTTTCAGAAGGCCCAAGGTCACGGGCACAGCCACTTCCCGGCCGAGTGCTACGCCTCCAAGGCTGACGTGGAGGACGGTGTCACGGAGAAGCTGCAGAATGGCGAAGCGAAAACGCCTCCTCTTGCGGGGGATGGGCAACTGCAGGGGGCAGATGAGGATGATCGGGTGTTCAATGTTCCTGCGCTCCAGGTCAGTCATAGCTAATGGGATCTCTTCTGTGGGTATGAACACCGCAGCGATGATCCTCCCATGTGCGGGACACCAAAGAGCTGTAGTCGTACTGGTTGTCTTCTGTGGTAACGTCAAAATTGGGTGCTTTGCTCAAGCATCACTTGCCTTCAGTTTGACTGCACCCATATGGCCCCCGCAGGAATCCCAGACTTCTGGCAGCGGCGGGGGCTGCTACTGGCTCAAAGGCACGGCCTACTCGGACATCGGCACGCTGGCCTGGATGATCACCTTGAGCGATGGGCTGCACAACTTCATAGACGGCCTGGCCATCGGGGCCTCCTTCACCGTATCTGTCTTCCAGGGCATCAGCACCTCCATAGCCATCCTCTGCGAGGAGTTTCCCCACGAGCTGGGTAAGCACCGACTGCGGGAGCACCTCGTTTGTAGCCCTCGGCATCGTGTGGGTGCAGTGTGAGAGTCTGGACATCGGTCACCAGTCACCGCTTTGGCTAATGAGCTGGAGAAGGTCAGACGGTTTCAGGGTCAGGTTCCGCAATGGCGAAATTCTTACTTGACTCTTTCTGAATTGCAAATAAAATGTACCTGTACCTGTCCAGATTGGGAGAAGTGTACTTTTGCAAAATCACATTTTTATATTCACCCTGACATTGGACAGGAGATTACTGATGGATGGATGGACAGCAGAGGAATATATTCATGTTCTTAATAATAGTAGTAATACGTAATAATTTTAGGATATTTTACATATTATTAATGTGTAATGTGAACGGATTCGCACTCTCCTGTGTGTACGCAGGTGACTTTGTGATCCTGCTCAACGCGGGTATGAGCATCCAGCAAGCGCTCTTCTTTAACTTCCTGTCAGCCTGCTGCTGTTACCTGGGAATGGGCTTCGGCATCCTGGCCGGCAGCCACTTCTCCGCCAACTGGATCTTTGCGCTGGCAGGAGGAATGTTCCTCTACATCGCTCTGGCTGACATGGTGAGGGGCGGGCCAGGTCACCGGGGTGGTCGCTTTGACTTTGGTTAGGTTGCGGTAACTTTGGCCTCGGGTCAACTGTGACCGCTGGCGTCCAGGGACAGTCACTTTTGACCTTTGTCATCAAGCCTGTGGTGAAGTAATATAAACAGTTGACAAGTGATGAAACGTTCGACATGAGCTAATATACATACAAGCTGGCCGTGCCGGATGTCTTGGATCGGGTTGCTTTGCGCCGACTGACTGCCGCAACTCTGGTGGTTTTTGCTAAGAGCGCCCCCTTGAGGTTCCCTGGGTGAGATGCACTGTGAGGAAATTTGCACTCCTTCCTCACCACCTGCTGCCATTGTGCTGCTCCACAGCGTGACAGCTCACGGAGCACATTGCCATCCTTTTAGGTTCTCTCCCACTCTTAGGAACAGAAGGGTCAGTATCTCTAGGTCTGGGTTAACAAAAAAGACTAAAATATGAAATGAGTGACAAAAATCAGTCATGTACTTACACATACTTTGGTGTGTGTGTGTGTGTGTGTGTGTGTGTGTGTGTGTGTGTGTGTGTGTGTGTGTGTGTGTGTGAGAGACAGACTTTGCCTCTCACATGCTGATGCTCTGTGTTTGTCTTCCAGTTCCCGGAGATGAACGAGGTCAGCCGTGAGGAAGAGGAGGGCGGGGGCAGTAGATCCCTTGTGACCTTCGCCATCCAGAATGCAGGGCTGCTGACGGGCTTCACCATCATGCTGCTGCTTACCATGTACTCAGGCCAGATCCAACTGGGTTAGACGCGGGCCTAGGCCCGGGTCCGAGTGGAGGCCCACCGGCGCTCTCCCAGTCCCTGTCTATCACAGTATGCTGGGTGGACTAGACGGGCCGGACCTGCGTTCGGACCTCCCCCCCCCCCAACCTACACTAAAGCCCAATTACAGACAAACAGATGTTCCTATATGCAATAGAACTGGTGTGCCGTGATGTGCCAGGCTCTGTCCTTTCGCTCCTCTCTACACCCACACCGTAGGCCAACCCTGTGAGGGGAGATCGGCAAGTGCTGGCCTTGTTGTGTTGGCCTCGGTCAAGTGCATTACCCCCGAAATCACCCTCCCTATACTAGAAACGGGAATGTACTAAAAGCGCAGATCCAAGGCGAATCCCAGCAGTCTTGGGCAGACGAGTGAGCCAGATTGTGTCTTTTCTCTCCCCACCCCCAAGGAGTGTCCCCGGAATTGCCCCGACGTCCTTCTGCTTTGTGTATTTACGGATGACGACGAAGCAGGCTGGCCGGAGTAGCGGATTGACGCGGAAGTTCTCATGACCTTGTACAGTGTCTCGGTGCTTTCCACAGTCAGGTGTGCAGGTGTTCCTGCAGAGATGTCGTTTTAGGACCTCTCTTTGTTTGAGACAGCAGCCTTCTTAGAGTCCAAACCAAACACATAGTGGGTGCCAGAGTCACTAGTTGCAGTGAATCACCACCTAAAAGGCTTTGTTTTTAAGTGTGATTTTTAACCTTTTCTTTGTATCATCTTCTTTATTTTGAGGACTCTTTCTGATCCCTGAAGACCAAATAATGACAAGTTTTGTGTGTTTTTGCGTACGGCTGCGATCTCGAGATCTCCGCTGTTCGCGCTTCGCTCTTGGATGTTTGTTAATGTTAGTGGTTCTCTTGTGTCGTTGGTTTGTTTGGAGTGTTTTGTTTCGTGTGCCCAGGGCAGTTGTTCTAGTTTTTCCTTCTGCCAGGTGTGAATGAGCCCCCCCCATGGAATACTTTCCCCACTGCTCCGGAAACACATCAGATTTGTTAAAATGTCCAAGTGATAATGTAGTGAAACGCTAGTGAAATATGCAGGACCGTGTTTTCCTTTTCGTGTGCTGGTATGTGTTGCTTCTACTCCGAGGAGAGCGATAGGCCTACTCTTCGAGTGGAACGCAGTCTGCATTTTGTTCTTGCCTTTTGATTGCTCCATCGGACCCGCACCAAACTGCTTTTTTTTTTTTTTTTTTTAAGATGCGAAAATAATTTGAAAGGCCAGCTGGATTAATACAGGGCTGCCCATTCACACCTTGCAGTCGCTGCCGGATCTGTGGGTTTTCGTTGAGTCTCGGCCCTCGGTCAATTAGTCGGTCATTGTTTCGCTCGGCTTTTCGTGGCGAAAATCGCTTTGCTCCAATCAATGAAATCTCCATTCTCTCATCTCTCATCATTCTCCAAATCTCTGATTCTCCATTCAGTGATGGCTAAATTATTGAGCGTGGGGCCGTTATGAAAACCTGCTGATGGTGTGGCTATGCAGGGCATGATGGACACCTCCTTCCTTTAACAGCGTGAGACAGTCAGGCAGAAGAATAGTTTGTCAGGGGCTCTTGCTTTACATTCTGTACCATGGAAGTATTTTTGTGTCACTTGAACAACACTGCTGAAAATGTTCGCTTTCTTTGAATTGTTTGTTTTTGTCCAAAGCGTCAGTGACATTTGATTGATTATTTATTATATTTATTGAGAATGATGTTCTGTGACAAATTTACTACTAAATCACAAACTGCACATTCATGTTGCATTTTTGTTTGAAATCTTTGTTGCACACGTATTTCTCAATAGACTGACACCTCACTCGACAAGCACACTTGAGCCCTGAAGTCTTTCGGCAACTTGTTTTGTTTGCAAATCCAAACATAGATAAATTTCTGCTTATTGCATTCTGTAAAATCTTTGGTAAGGCTGTTTTTTTAAGAAAAAAAAAAAAAAAAACTGACATTTTTAAGTCTTTGAGCTATATTGAAATTAGAATTCAAAATTACTCAAATGTTTTCTCCTCAAACTCCTGTTCAGTTCCAGTTGTTGACTTATTCGTCCCCTAAATGTGCAATTTCTGTCAAATTCTCAACTTAATCTCATCAATGCCAGAAACTGGCTGTAAACGCTGTGGAGGTGAGTTGAATGAGGGCAACCCCTGTGCTATTCGGGCGTACTTTACTTCCCATCTATTGTCTCTCTGGGTGAATGGTTTGCGTTCACTCCACTACAAACACAATATCTACTTTAAATAGAAGAAAGTTTAATTTTAAAATAATGAACTGGAAAGAATGCATCTTGGCCCATAGTGAGTTGTGGAGCTGCTGTACTGTACTTGAGTTTCTCATTGAGCAGAACCATAATTATGAATTAATGTTAAATGCTGTTTAAGAAGTGACCACAAGGGGGAGACACAAACTGTAAATGCACTGAAAGCTAGCAGTGCAGATGTTAAGCACATTTACCTGATACTTCTCTCCAAAGCAACTTGTAATTATTTACCCATCTATACAGGTAGGTCATATTATATTAGCAATTTAGGGTAAGTAAAAGGGTATTAGAGCTGAAGGTGGGATTTGAACCAGTGACCTCTGAGTCAGGGGGGGCATGGTGGCACAGTGCGTTTGGCCAGTTCCCGCAATGTCGCGGGTCCGGGGTTTGAGCCCTCCTTGGGGTACCTTGCAATGAACTGGCGTCTTGTCCTGGGTGTGTCCCCTCCCCCCTTGGTCTTTCGCCCTGTGTTGCCGGCTAAGGCTCCGGCTCTCTGCGACCCCACTTGGGACCAGCAATTGCTGACAATGACCTCTGGGTCCAAAGACAGTAGCTCTCATCACTACGCAACCAGCTTCCCCTAAGTAGAATAAATGGTTCCCCTGTCCTCTCTAAGTAGGAGACCTTTACAAGCATCTTTAAAACACACACAGATAGGAAATTCATTTTTCTTTTTTTCTGGTCTTAGAATCTTAGATCTTATACATAGATGATTGCTTCTCATTCACTTCTGTTAGCTTATATTTGCTGTGACAAAGGTAGCTGCTGCTGCACTGCAGCGTCTGGTTTAGCAGAAAGCAAATAGTGCAACTCGGTAATCATGGAAGAGTCAAAACTTTGATTTCAGCTGTCAACAATGTGTAACGCACACTAATAGAGCAGTGTTTAACAACAGATCGTCATGTATGGCATACTGTATAAAGTATGGTGTAGAATAAGCTGTTTAATAGAGTTCCTGAAAGTAGGTTGCTCATTTTTTTTCTAAATTCATATTTACCTATTTTTGGAGGATTTTTTTTTTCTGATATAAATTATACAGGAAGGATCAAATAGCGGCACCAAACAATGATCAAGTACTTGAATTTTTCTAAGTGTGTGTGTTTTGTTTTTCTTAGAAATAAGCATTTAATTGTAATGCAGACTTTCTTGCTGTATAATTATGCAGAAACATGTTTGCACAGAAATGAATCTAGAAGAGGACCGAAAATGGGTTCATCATTATCTCTGGTTTATTTGTCATTCTTCTTCCAATGGTGATAAACTTGCACATGTGGCATCTTTCGAATTTCCTTTTGCAGTGATTTGTTCCTGAAGTAGACAGCTGTGTCTCTCAAACTCATGTGCCTGCTCATGCGTCATGTTGTTATATATTTATGTGCAAGTGACCATTTTGGCTCGTTCACATATAAGATCTGAGCTTTATTTACATTTACTTGTATTCATTTAGTAGATGCTTTTCTGCAACGCGACATACATCTCATAGAAAATACAGTTTGTGCTTTTTTTTTTCTTTTTTTTTCTTTTTTTCTTATTTTTTTTAAAAAAAAAAAAAAAACAGCTCAAATATTCAACAATGTAATGTGTTTTTTCCTTTGCTGAAATTTCTAACAAATTGCTCTTTGGGTCTCTTTGAGCTGATGCAGTTTAATATGCTTCTCTATTTAAAGAAATGTTTGTATGTCATTTATAATTTATGATATTGCTGTTTGGGAAACATGTCCTGATGCGCTTTTCTCCAAAGCGTTCGTCACTGGAAACCACACGTTGAACTTGAATTACAGTAAGAGGGGTCTCTCCAGGGACCATGAAGCTGATGTTCTAAATGTTTCTCGTGTTTGAGATCCCCGTTTTTGACCCTAGGTGGGAAACTGAGCTGTGCGAATATCATTTTGTGCCGACCTTTGCGATTCAGTAAATCGAAAAGTCGATTTCAGATTTTTTTGGGGTAAAATGCTGCGACCAAGTGGACACTTGCTGCTTGAAGGCGCGTCTCGCAACATCTGGAGCATCTGGGGAGAAGACCGGAATGAAGCTGGAGGAGCTCCTGCACAGTCACATCTCATAGGACTTGGTGGTGTGTGTTGGAGGATGACTGTGTCCTGTCGTCGTCTTTTTATTTCCATGTAGGAGTGCAGGAAACAACAATGTATGGAAGTCAGTAAGAATTTCAAATAGATATTGCTTTATGAAACAAATGTATGTTTGTGTCTTTTATGGGGAAACAACATAAACCTTTTCGGTGTAAAGGGTGCACATCTGTGTTTTTATAAACATTTTTGTTCAGAAAAAATTGCCTTCCTGTATTTAATGAAGTCATGTCCAGACACTGATGTGACAGCGGCCTTCCTCCCATCGTCTCCTAAAACTGCCCCTTGAAAGGCTCTGGTCGGGGTGCGGTACTGTTGGTGTCTAACCTGAGCAGCGTGAAAACAAAGTAAACTGTTTACTATTATATCCCTCAGATGTTCAGTTGAAGGAATTTGTTTCCACAGAATTGCCCCCCAGAGTCCCTTCAGAGAAACTTTAAATCCTTACTATTTGGTACACTGGTGGGCGGGGACACCACGCGTGCAGAGACTCATCGGCATGTGGACTTATATTTGTTGCTTCTTTTTTTCTTGGCACTTTGCGTTCGATCGCTTGCACTAAGAAAAGAAAAACAACAAATGTTGGTATGGCGTACGGGTTTCTATACGCGCTAATGATGTCGAGTCCGGGCTGTATTTGGACTACGTTTCCCATGAGCCTCCACGCGCGGCAAATTAGCGTCGCCATATTGTAGGAAATCCGCTCGGATCTAGCGGATTAGAGAGTTTAATCCGAGCGCACGAAAGTGGAGGGGAGGGGGGACCCTGATAACTGCAGCTCGCGTGCGAAGGGGGAGGCAAGAAAATTGAGGCGAAGCGCCCCGAAAGCAGTTTCATGGGCTCGGAAACAAGAGGGCACGTCAACATCGCCACGTTTAAGATATCTTAAAGCAGTGGGGCTGCGGAAAAGTGGGGGGAAACTGATTTTTGGCGCTGCCGACGGGGTTGTTCATTTGTACTTGGTCGGCTCGGTGGCTAGCTAGCTAGCTAGCTAATCCTGTTAGTGAGGGGAATTGGCAGCAGTTGGGGGCGCGCGGCGGCCGACGAGCGCGGCCACCGAGCGGGCTCTCCGTGCACAGAACGCGCCGCTCGCTCCGGAGGCACAGCGAACCCCCCACTCCCCCCCCCTGCCCGACCGCTCGCGCTCTCTCTCCCCCCACCCTCCCCTTCCCGCGCGCCCCCTCTCCCGCCCCGGGGCTCTCTCGTGCACGGACTCGGGGCGGACAGCTGGCGGCTCCCGGGTGCCCGGGCGGCGCGGGACGGCGAGCGCGAAGGAGTGCGTTCTCCCCGCGGAGGGATTATTCGCTCGCGAGAGACTGAGAGAGGTGGGCGAGGCGGAGGAGGGAGATGTCGCGGAAGCCGGCGGCGGAGCAGAGCAGGCAGTCGACCACGGAGCGTCTGGTGAAAGGTAAGAGAGCGCGCGCGGGGTCCGACTCCGAGCGGGGCTCCCCTGCTCCTGTCACACTCACAGCCAGGACCCGCGTGTGTGTCGACGGGGACCACAGAGTCCAACGCGCTGCGTGTCACGTTCAGTCAATGTGGAAATAATCATGTGGAATCTCTCTTCGCACACTTGAGTTCACAGTCTGACTCAACAGACACGCTGCTCTCCACTTTTCCTCGTCTTCCCCCCGACGCGACGGCATCGCTCACGCTGTGTGTGTTTTCACGGCGACCGCGTTTCGCGGCATTGCCTCTGCCTGCCTGCCTGCTGTGTGTGTGTGATTTACCGTTCAGCTGTGTGTGTGTTTTGGTGTGACACTGTGACTGTGTGTGTTTGGCAGTTTTCCCTCAGACTGTCTCTCTGCAGTGGGTTCTGGCGACACATTGTGCCACGACGAGTGCTGTCTCACCTGGGTGGGTGGTGCAAGTGGACGTGGGTTCGTTCCCTGTTCAGTCTGTCAGTGTGAAGAAGTTGCATGTTCTCCCTGTGTCTCTGTGGGTTTCTTCTGGGTGCTCCGGTTTCCTCCCACAGTTCAAAGACATGCTCCCAAAGACAAAGTGTGAGTGACAGAGAGAGTGTGTTCCACTGATGTATGGATGAGTGACCCAGTGTAACTAGTGTATCTAGTAGTGTAAGTCTTTGGGTGCTCTGGTTTCTTCCCACACTCCAATGATGTGCTGTTCAGGTTCCTCCACAGTGTGACAGAGAGAGTGTGTTCTACTGATGTATGGATGAGTAACCCAATGTAAGTAGTATATCTAGCAGTGTAAATCACCATGGTGAATTGTGTGTGGGCTGATAACACTAGATAAAGTTCATTGGGAGTCGCTTCGGAGAAAAGCATCTGCTAAATGAATGTCAATGTTTGATACTGTTACAGTGTTTCTCTTTTTCAGTGTTTCACTGAGACAGTCACTTTGACCTCATCTGTCTGTGTGCTTGTGAGATTTACTGTTGGACAGTGCTTCACTATGACTCCGTTTGACAGTTTTCCACTCAGACTTTCTGTCCAGTGTTTGACGCTGAGTGTCTTCTCTTCGTGTCACTCTGTCTGGCTCACTCGGACTGTCCATGTTTGACTTTGTCTCGCTGTGTTTGTGTCTGACCGTTCAGCGGTGCTGCGCTCTCTCTGGCTCTTCAGCCGTGACGGAGTCAATGTTTAATTGTCTCCAATGGATCAAACGCGGTGGACTGTCTGTCTGTCTCTGTCTGTCTGCGGGTGTTCGGCTGCACAGTCAAACTGGACTTAGGATCTCATTTGCGGCCTGAAACCGCAGTTTATTTTTGACGCATCCGGGTTTGAGCCCGTTTTAAAGCCTGCGCGCTCGGTGCCGGCACGGTTCAGGGTCCGATGTTGTCGCCCTTCCTCCTCGTTGCAGGCGGTCCCTGTGCTCACGCTGTTTTCTTAACGAATCCTGACGGCCTTTTTGTGTCTTTAGGGTTACTGGGGCAAAGTGCCATCACTACGCAGCCTGGTTGCTGGGTTCCTTGAGTAGACCACAGCTCCCACGCTGTCTGCCCATGGTTCACATGCTCATCAACTTCTGGCACTCGATGAGAGTTGGTTTGCAGTTTTAGAAAGCCTCACAAGGTCACCGAGATTATCGATGTAACCGCATTTCAGCCTGCAGTGCTGCTTGTAGGACTGAGCTGTCACTGAAGGAAGAGCCTCCTCCGCTTTTCTACACCACGCTGGAAGCTGTCATTTAATTTAGGTCTGCGTGGTAAAGAAGTGACCCGTAGACAGACAGTTAAGGAAAGCCGGGCAACGGCCCAAAATCCTACGCCACCTGCTTTGAGTATTGGTTTGACTCTGAGAATACACAGCTGGCAGTGCCAGAACAGGTTGATGCTCAAAATATATGTGCTGTTTCAATTTCATGTTTGAGCCCCATTCATTGTTTAGCACTGTTTACCGGTACCTAAAACAAGGCACCGATTTTCAAAGCAAGAGGAACATCCTTTTGTTTTGCTTTCGACAGTCACACTTTCGCATTCCTGTGTTTACATTTACATGTATTTATTTAGTTTACACTTTCTTGCCAAGTGGCTTGCAGTGTTCATTTACTTAGTCATTTTGCCCATTAATACAGCTGGATAGTTTTTACTGAAGCATTTCAAGGCAAGTACTTTAGCCAAGGCTACTACAAAAGGAGGTGGGATTTGAACCTGGGTCCTTTGAGTGCAAGACGGTAGCGCAAAACCGTTACGTCACTCACTGCTTCCATGTCTGTTTTAGGTCTGTGTTTATGTGTTTTTTTTTTTTCTTCTTCTAATAGTAATTGTGGAACCTAACTGGCTAGCAGTCTATAGAATGCTTTTGAAAGATCCATAGTGTGTGTAATGAAGGTAGAGGAAGTGACTGAATCTGTAAGAAGCATGAGATGAAAGGATCTGTTTGCCAGCTAATATCAAATGAGACCTTAGATATCATTGCATTAACCGCTAAACGCTGATGTGGTCAATAATGTGGGTTTGTTTTCATCAATCTCTTATTGATCTTGTTAATTTACTGTTTGTGAAACAAAACAGCATCCTGTGTTCTTAGGAGATGGACTTGAACAATTTTATCTTGTCCTAATTTTATCGATATCTTCCCCCCCCTCCCCTCGTGAATTATCCTCATATCTAAAGTTTTACTGAAACTTTTGATAAAGGTTTTATCGTTTTACTACTTTAAGTGGATGCTCAGTAACAGTTAAGGAGGATGAATAGGGTAGATGTTTTGTAAACATGTTTTTTTTTTTTTCTCTCCCTCTTGGACCCAACGCCCGGGGCTCCTATGGTACAGCAGAAAGACACATGTGAGCACCTATGCTGAGAACCAGTGTTTGGATGTGGCTGAAGGGTGTGTGTGCGCTGGGGTCACCCTTAGCAGTGGAGAGCCGTCACTTTACCCTGAAGCTTGGGCATCTCTGTCTGAGCCTCAGGAGAGGAACACCGTCTGCGGAAATAAGCTTGTCCATCTCTGCAGCTGGTGAGGTGGGAAAGCAGCAGTAAATCATCACAGGGCTGCTGTTCTCATCCTCTGATGAGATCTTTTCGAGCACTGCGCTTCTGTCACTGGTGAAGCTGGCTAGCTGGATCTGTCCCACACTATATCGAATGAGTTTTCTCATATGAATTGTACAGAAATGTTACCGCTTCTTTTGCGTGACCCAGCAGCTTGTGCCGATTTGCTGAAGGATTGTGGAGATGCCGTGACTGAGAAGAAACTTGAAGACATGGCGTTTAACATGAACATTTTCTAAACTTGATGTAGGTGTGGTTATTGGGTCAGTGGTACTGCGTCCTACATAGAAGTGACCTCTCTGACTGGGAGTGTGTAGAGTGCTTTCAGTCCTAAACTTGTTACCCAACTCAGTCTGTCGTGGTTGCGCTGTGGGTTGAAGAGTCTCCCTTCCAGACCGACTCACCCAGGCCTGTCTGACCGCTGGGAAATTCACTTGCATGTCGATGAATAATTAAGCGTCTGAGTAAGTAAAAGTGGAGTAACTGTAAGGAGAATCCTTACACTGGTGATCTCCCCAGGTCACTTCCAGAAGGATTCAGCTGAAGTGCTGGCTGTGCAGTTGCAGCGGTTGGAACGCTGCTAAGGGATTTGAGTCTCGACCTGAGCTGCAGGTGTGTCTACGGTGCGCTGTGGGAGGCCACACTCTGGTTTCGGGGATGAGGGAGGCAGACACAATGGCGGTGGCTAACAGGACTACGACCTTGCTCAGTGTCTGCGTGTTGTGAGTGGCTGCAACTCCCTGTACAGGAGTAAAATCACTCAAACTGCATGTCCTCCACAACAGGTAGCTGAGTAGTTAGAACTGCTACCTTTGGATCTGAAGGTGTCCAGTTTAATCCTACTTGCTGCGGGAGTTACCTTGAGCCAGGTACTTACCCCGGATCACTGCATTGAGAAAAAAGAAAAAATACCTGGCTGTATAAATGTATGTCATTGTAGGTAACTTAGCATTGCAAGTCACTTTGGAGAAAAGCATCAGCTAAAGGATTAAGTGTAAGATGAGTGTCACTGGTTTCCAGCCTCAGCCCCTGTGTCACTTTAAGCTCATCTGTCATGGATGCATGTTGAATAAGGTTTCGGAGATAATGAAATGAGCCTGAGGGGAGGGTTTAGAAATGCTAAAGTTTTTTTTTTTTTGGACATTTTTCACTATGTGGTCTCCTGGGGGGTCGAACCCTGCGCTCAGCTAGAGCACCTTGTCTGTGAAAGGGTTGGTCGGTGGTTCTTGCCATCCTCTCCTCTGCACTTTGAATTGCACACACCTTTTTATTTCCCTTGTGTTGTGCTCGCTATGGCAACGCTGCTGCAGGGCTCCCACGTTCGGGCTCCGACAGGGACTTACTGACGTGGCGTTATCGGTACCCGTCAGCTTCCCTGGCACCTACGCCCCCATGAGCTGGGATCACTTTCGCACTCTTGAGAGATCACTTGGCTTCTGTGAACAAATTGGGTTGCGAGGTCGGGTGTTTACACCACAAGGGACAATGTTGGGCTCTAGAGGAAGATAGGGAAATGGGAACTAGTCCTGATGAAGTCTTTTTTTTTGGGCAGTGTATTATGGGCAAGGCAGTGGGTTAAGTTAGTAGGTGTGTGAGTGAGGTGTGTGTGTAGCTATAACCAAATTGCAAAGTTCACAGGCTCTTGAAGGCTCCCTGACAATGTGATACTCGTGACTCACAGCTACTGTAGGACATGGCTAGACACATGGAACTCCACACCTCATACCACTTTTCGAGGCTTGCTTTTTCTGAAGATTTTAAATGGCTCGTTACCAGTAGCAAACTTCTGAGGTGCTCCACAGCATATGTGGATTGTCCTCAAGAAACAGTTAATTTAGAGGCAGGCTGTTCCTTGTTTTAAATGTTGCAAACAGTGGTGGAGGACTCGCCAGATGGAAGTAGGGTTGCTTGGTGGATGCAAGTAAAGTTAAGTTCAAACCATTGCAGTTTAGAAAAGCGTAGTTCAAAACCAGAGCAAGTGGGTCCTTCCCCTCTGGGTCCTTGTGGGACTGCGGTAATGTGACTGCACTCGACAGAGCCTCTCCACACGCTGTCAGCATGACAGCTTTCTGTCTACAGTCCCTCACGACGAGGTTAAATAACCTGCCCTAAATATAGTTTTAAATAGATTTGCATTAAATTATGTAAGTAGTGAATTCCAGTTTGCAGATTTCAGTCTCCTTACAGCAGAGTGGCGTAGTTAATTGAACATTTTAGACACTGACATTGGATCCACAACTGTTGCTACTTGACTTGTCTTTATTTTTGTTACTATTATTAATGAATTAATTTTTTTTTTTTGTAACCCCAAAACCATATCCGGCCGTAACCCAGAATCTCAGCATATAGGACAAGAGATGAATGAATATTCTGAATTTTTAAAATTGCCACAGTCAGTCACAGCCACCCGTTTTAGAGAATATCCCGGTGTAGTGCTAGAGCATCACCTTGCAGTCAAAAGACCCGAGTTTAAAACAAACCTTCTGCTGTACCCCCCTTGGTCAAAGTATTTACTCTGAACTCTTGCAGTAAAAATTTTCCAGGTGAATAAATGAGCAATGCATTGTAATTGTAGCGTGTCTACAAATTTAGCTTTATAAGTCCCTTTGGGGAAAAGTCTCAGCTATATCTAAAATGAAATCAGTGAAGTAAAATTTCTTATTATAACCCAGTGAAAATGTGAGATAAATCAATGTTTTGATCCCCAAGAAGGATGTTGCCTCAGTTATTTTGGACTACCTTTGTAGAAATGACCAGCAGCAAAGTAATGTGCCCATTGCTTAGAGCTTACTGACACTTATTTTTGTTTTGCCCTCTTGAAAAATGCTTAATATATTGAATTTTAAAAAGCAAAATATTTCTAATGGGTTTCTCAGTTGCAAATAAAGTGAGGTGCCGAAGCAAGGTTATATAGCTTGCAGTTTGGTTTGTTGTTAAATTTATCTTTCTGAGAAGTGTTTATTTTTTTCCCCCCATATCATCTGAGCTGTTCTTTTTAAAGCAACACAGGATTGGAGGACAGGGTTCATTTGTGGCATTTTGGTTCATTTTAAAGCCGTTTCAACCTTGTGCTAGTTTGCTCCACCCCAGGTGGTGGTGTTTCTGTTGTCTGCAGGATGGTTGTAAAATTACAGTGAGCTTCCACCGTTACATCTCCCACCTCCCCAGGCCTGCTATTGCTGCTGAGCACTGGGTGTGAGGGTGTGTGTTTACACTTTGGTGCTGATGAGCTCGCTTGGTGACTGAGGGGGTGCATCTGCCGTGGTAAATGTTTGTATTGTTCTTCGCCTCCTAGCGGGCTGAACCAGTGCCCCTTGAGGCCACAAACAACCAAATAACTTAGGTATGGTGCTCTAGAGAAGTGGATTTTTTTTTCCCTCTTCTCCCTTGGCGATCAGCAGTGTTTCCTGGCTTTTCCTCAGGTTCTGCCTCCCTGAAACCAGGCATATTTGTTCTTTTTTTGCTTTTAGCAGTACTGTTAGGTTTCCTAGATAAGCTGGGAAAGGTTTGAGTCACAGCTAAAGCCCTTCATGTACATAACAATGATGCTGTGGCCTTTATGCAGGATTTGAAGCACTTGGAATTTTTATTGCTGTGTAACAAAGTAATTTGCTTAATTGCACTTGGTTCCTGGTTTAGGCTTGGAACAAATGCCCAAATACCCTGGATGTTGTTTTGGGGGCCACTGATTTAGAGGTATTGGGTGCCAGTGGTTTTGTCAGGCTGACTCTGAATGTAATCAGATGATGGATCTGTCATTCTGAAGATGGTTATCAACCTTGACTGACTTTAATTTTTTATGTCTGTGAATGATTGGCAGGCTGTCACTGTGTGTTAGTTTCTCCAGTTCCCAGTTTATTATTAATCATCTCCTTTCCTACTGCTTGCTTAATGCACTTCTTAGATATCATGCTTGTGTGGCTCTGCTTATTAGGCAGTGCAGAATTCAGTTGACTTTGTTTTGGGAGTAGTAGAGCTATGTTCCTGTTGTCTTACATTTACGTTTATTCATTTAGCAGATGTTTTTCTCTAAATTGATGTGCATCTCAAAGAATATAACAAAGCATAAGGATTTAGCACTAAACTCATAGATTGGCGGTTATTGGTATTGCATACTTTTTACCCCTAATTAAACAGAAGTTATTACAAATCACTGTATGTATTATGATGAGCTCTTGCGATGCCTTATTTTCAGAAACTTGATTTTGATCCTCTGTCCATGTCCTAAGCAGGAAAAGAGAAACGGGGTGAGACTGTTACCGTTATGGGAGCTTTAGAGGAAGACTGGAGATTCTACTTCTGCTCTCACCCCAACTCCATGAAAACGTAGACCTTAAGGGAAGGCTACCATCTGTATTTTGCTGGACATTTGATCACATTTCTCCTGTGAGTGCTGACTGCATTAAAAGTAGGTGCTTGAGACATTGTACAAGCCAGGCTGACAAGACTTGGTTTCACAGACACATGTGGCCCACATATAGAAGAACAGAAAGAGTATAACTTGGTGTCCAGCAGTTTGACTGGATTTTAGAAACTTTTCAATATTCCCCACAAGGATTAAGTATGTCAGGGTGTGTGCTGTCAGCCTATTTTTAAGAGCCTAAATAAAAAGTTGTGAAACATCCGGTCCACATTCATATAAATTCGAGATAAATTGAACCAGTTCAGAGAGAGACTGAACCAGTTCAATGTTCTTCCTAAAGCAGATATGATCGCCAAGAATGATGTGACCTCCTTTTGTAAACACAGTTGTGCTAATTAATTCTCTCTTAAAATGAAGCGACCTGTTATTTCAATGATTTACTCATTTGAAGCATTGAATCCTCCAGAGTTTGGCTATATGGAACATGAATTATGTGCAACATTATTATTGTGTCACAATAATGGTTCATTGGAGGTACAATACTGGATATATTTATTGTATGAGAGTTTTAATCTGTTTTTTGTATGTTGTATTATATCTTATCCGCTGAAGGATAGTGTCTAAGTGGACAAGGAAAGCATGGAGTGTGTTCACTAAGCAGGTGGAGTCCCCACTCAAATAGCACAGATCCTGTGACTTCTACTGTGATTCTGTATATGAAAATCAGCTAATATGAAGATCAACTGGTGCTGAATGGCAGTATTCTTAATTTTCTCAGTTGGCAAAATTTGGTGATTTGAATTTTTGCATAATGGGACTTTTTTCCCCGCATTCAACAAATATCTAATTTTCTCTGTTGCTTTAGTGTAATTCCAGTGGTTAGTTTTTGGTTAGCTATTGGTTAGTGTCAGAGTACAACTGAAGAGCTGATGCTTTGATATGTGAATGTTACATATGTTCCTAAAAGTTATGTTTTTCTGCATCTCTGAGCAAGTCTTGCCTGCTGCAGGCTCAGTAAAACACCTTTACTCCTGATAATTTGATCAGACAACAGCGTAGTTTGGTGTCTACAGCTTAATGACTCAACCCCACCAGGGCTGTCTGCTCCTTTAAAGGATCTTCTTTTTAGTCCAACATCGAACCCCATTTCGGCATTAAAGTGCTACATGGGATGTTGGGGCTGTTGGGTTCTGCTTGGTTACGTTCAACCTGTACAGCTCCATTACAACCAGTCTGCCTCCTTTTGGCCCCAGAGGCCAGACTTAAAAGCCACAGTCATGGCGTTTGTTCGCTGTGTTGGATATGCCTTTGGATTTTGTGACATTTGCTTCCTCTTACCTGATATTGTTTTTGTGTTGTGGCAGGGCTCACTGCATCTGACAGTTAAAGCAGAGTCAATTCAAAGCTCATCAGTTTGACTGTCAGCGCCCTTTCCAAGGTATGGTGGCTTCGGTCACCTAGGAGATGCGGTATGAGACATTTTCATATAATATGGAAAAAGTCATGCAGTATTTTGCTGTGGAGGGATTTAAATACCTGAAGTGAACTGTGGTCAATACTAACACAGATGATCAAAGTTAAATCTGTTAAGTGCTTAGTGTGACTCATGGTGTAATTTTGGTCACTCAGGAGTGTCTCGGTAGCTGCTTAAGTGTCTGGATTGTGGATGCAAGAGAGCCCGTTTCTGGGTTGATGCATTGTGGGCATGCTGAACCTACCCTCCCTGGTTCAGTTTGAGCAGATCACCATGTGACTACAACAGACCTTTTCTTTCGTGTGAAGCTGACGATGGGGTCTTCAAGCAGCATGTGATACGAGCGTAGAGGTGGTGTCCCTCCCTCGTCATTCCCCGATGTGTGTGAGCTGCAAGACGTGCCCCCGAACCAATGGGCTCACTGCCCTGGTTGTCGACCTTTTCCTTAACTTCTGCAACATGCTATCAGGCCGACCTTCAGGTGTGGGATTGACTGTTTGGTGCTGGCGGAGAGGGTGTGAGAGAAGCTGTAAACAGTACATCTGGAGCACGCAAGTCGTGCCACCATGCCCTCTAAATATAGAGCGAGTCTGCACTTTCCTGCTTCCCCGTTAGACGTTGGAGCGGAGGCGTCTTGCACCCTTACCCTTTCTCGTGAAATGTCATTGTCATCATTTTTTCCCACTTTAACTTCAGTTCGTGCATTTTAAAGAGGCTTTTAAGCGTAACGATTTCCTCTAAGCAAGTTCATCAGGGAAATGTTTCAATTATTTCAGATGTATGGAACTACCGCCGGGTGGTTGACCTGGTGAGTGCGCACTCCACTCCACATGCTAATTACCCTCTGAACATGGCACACAAAAAATGTAATTGTGTCTTCACTTGTCTCCATCCATACCGGTTGTCCTAGATATCGTTATGAAAGAGCCCTATATACAAATAATGCTATCGTAGGGTTGAAAGTAGTGTAATTAGTATGACTGAAATGAAAGTTTTTTGAGGGGCAGCTGACGTATAGCCATTCTAGTTGGTAAAGTTGGTTTTGTTGCCATTTGATCAGTTTGTATGCATGAATGCTTAGTGGATCATTCTCAGTTTGAGTTTTGAGGTATCATCACCCTGCCCTACTCTGACTTCTCCCAATCTCTTGTGGAGAGCCCCCCTTACTGCTGGTAAACTGATTCATTCGTGGACTGTCTGCGTTTGATCTGTACCATTCAGTTCCACTAGGTTGTTTACTTTCTATTGACTCTGAATTCTACCCAAAACTGTTGGATTTCCCATGAAATAATTATAAAAGTTCCAGGTGTTGGAAAGTGATGCTTTAGCTCTATGTGGCTGGCCTCCCTACAAACAGCACAAATAAAGACAACCTCGTGATTCGTTAGTGCTACATTTGTGCAGTTTTTTTGCCATAAAAATTTGAATTTATGCCATTGTTGTTTTTGAGATATTAACATTTATTTTTTCCAGGCAGTGATATCACTCAGTCCCCTTACAATACTGGAGACACTCGAATTTGGGTTCTTTTGTTTGTGCTTCGTTTGTGCTGATTTGTGCTGTTTAAACTGCGGTTGTATCTCCTTTGATTCTGGAGATATTAAAGGTTGTTTACATGACGCGATGTCACTCCAGCCTCCCTACAATGCTGCAGACACTCGAATTCGGGCTCATTTGTTTGTGCTACATTTGTTCCATTTGAACCGCTGTTCCATTTCTTCTGCTTTTTAAATCTAAAGAATAGTATTTCATGTGACATCACCCAGAACCATGAAGCTGGCACCCCTACAAATAGCATAAATAAAGTACGTTTTTCGTCAGTGCTACATTTGTGCTGGTTTGCCATTCGAACCGCGGTTCCATCTCTCATACTTTTTGAGATACTAGATGTTGTTTACATGGGACGTGATGTCACCAGCCCCCTATGACGCTGCAGACACTGTCGGGCTCATTTCTTTGTGCAGCATTTGCGCCGTTTAAACCGCAGTTTTACTTCTATTACTTTTTTAAATATAATGGGATATATTACATGACATCACTGCGGAGCTTCATGGAGCTTGATGCTTTCCTTGCACTGAAACTGGTGTTCCACATTTCTGCCCAATGTGCTTGACTGCACCCCAGTGGGCTTGGTGCTAGATTGTTGCAAGGTTTTCTGGAGGAGTCTCTGCTGTCAACCCTGGTGTTCTTGATCCAGCTGAGAAGGGAATCCTAGTTTGTTGTACTGGGATAGGTCTCCGTCTGGGCAGGGCAGCACCTCTCTGTGGGGATTTCAGTTTTAGTGGAGAAATACCCCAGTGATCTCCCTCCCCTTTTAAAAGCCGCTGGTCCTGCTGCCACGTCACTATCTGGTCTTCAGACCTCAGTTGACACATCGCTGGTTCGCCTGGGCTTTAAAATAAAGCTTGTGAACCTTGAATCCCAGGCTAATAAAAGCTTTGCTTAATCGCCTCTTAGCACTCACACAACTCTTATGCCCCCCTTTCTTGGCGTCCTTCCCTATAACGCCCATAGGAGCGCACCTCTTTCTCTATATCTCATGTGGGACCTCAGAGTGTGCTGCCTGCCCCGATGAGCATGTGCCATTAACCTACATATTCGCCCTTAAGAACCAGTTGGAGGGTCCCAGGTTCCATTGCACAAGCTCAGCTGATGGCCTGCTGCTCGCTGCCTATAACCAAGATGATGAGTTGGGTCACAGAAGGATCCTCAAGAGCCACAACCTATAATAAGTCAGGGCAACAGGGTGGTTTGCAGTCTGATTCTTGCTGTACGCTTTCATCGATTCTTTCACTTAGACATGCACACCTACAGTATTTTGTGATATATTGTACCAATCAAAAGTGTGACTGTACTCACAACCACCCCCCCCAACAGGTATTCACTGAAGAATTTTGAGCTGGAAATGAGCCAGCATGTCTTCCCAGCTCTTCTGGAGCCACTTCCGGAGATTGGACATTTATGGATAGCTTTGCTTTCGCTCTTTTGTCCAGTGTGTCCCGTACAAGTGTTACCCAGGGTGCCAAGGTGGCTGGAGCGCACAAAGTTTCTGAAGACTGTAACTAACACCAGTGTCTGTTCCACTACACTGACCCAAGCACACAGGTTCTGTTTGTGGTCTTGTGGATGTTCATCCTGATCTGCAGTCCTACCCTGTCTGGCTTCTGCAGCATCACAGGGTTTAAAGAGTCTGTCTGTTTTGTGCCGAAACAACTCGGGTACGAATATGAGTCTGATGTGATAGTCTGTTGTGGTGGATGATCACTGTTCTTGAAATTCATAAAGGGATTGAAAGTAGTGCCTGCAAGTTCTCTGAATCAAAAGCCTAACACTGATGCCAAATGTGCGTTTGAACATCTCAGCGAGCGGTCAGGTCTTGCTTTTGTTTGAAGCACAGCCACTTGGCCCAAAAAGCACAACCTCACTGCCAGTGCGGAAGGTGTGGTGTTGGGCTTAGCTCTTAGTGCTGTCATGCTACTGCAGTCTTCTTGCTGCATAATTTGAATAATTTGGAATTAAAATTTTGATAACCTGCTGCTCTATTCTGAAGTATGACAAATCTTTATAGGTTACTACAGAATAACTGCTTGCATAATGAAGTTTTCCTTTTCATGTTTGCTGTGCTTTAAGGCCTGTTGAAATTTGCTGAATGCCTGACTAACAGTGGTCCAGTTTCCAGTAATATGTTTATCTGCTTGATTTAATGGAAAAATGATCTACACTTATTTTCCAAAATTGCATTAAGTTATAGTTCATATTATTCACTTTCCAGAAACCTCGAGTTTTGTCTGGTTGGGAATGTCAACCAGACTGAAAATCGAGGTGTCTGGAAAGTGACAAAGCAGACTCTGGGAGTGGTGGTGATAAACGTCATGTTGATGAAGCACCACCAGTAACATTTTTTTGAAAGGTTTACACCTTTGCTGAGAGTGTGACATCTGTGATCCTTACTGCTGTAGATCAGAGACATGCCTGAAGTTTTCAGTAGAAAACCACTTGGAATGCAGATGTCATTTAATGCCTCTCTATATTCTGATGGATCTTTTATTTCAAAGACTAGGGAAAGCAAATTTTTGGCCTCCCTTCCTTGTGCACATTATGATCTATATAAAAAGAGGCAGAGTTGAGTTTTTCCATCTCTAGCCAGCTGCTGCAAGGCCTCCTTGCAGGATCTGGGTTTGACCACAGTTTTTGCCCACACAGGCATGTGTATTCAAGTCTCTAGTGTCAGCCTTTAATGCCACAGTAACAGAAGAACTAAAGGACTCAGTTTCTTTGCAACTGAAAGGCTGGTTTTGTCCTGGGACAGATGTTTCTTAAATCGAGTTAAGAGATAGCCGCTCTTGTTTGAACATGACAGGCAGGAGAGACTTGTATTCCCCATAGTCATTTTAATATTTAACTTTCTGATGAAACATCCTCTGGTTTTTACTTGAGGTTCTGTGCTGAAGCAGACTTAAGAAGCTTGTGGTGATGCAGGTGAGAAGCTGCATTTGCAGAGCATCATGTCTGTGTAACCCTTGAGAAGCTCTCCTCTCTGCTCCTGTAGGGTGTGGGCATACACTGGCCTCTTGGACCTCTCTATTGCTCCCCCTGGGCTTGCCCTGCGGGTTGGTGTTGGGCCTGAATTGCGTCCCGCCATAGAGGCACGCCAGCTCACGTAGTCAAGCGCCTCTTGGGGAGAGCTGTGTTACACTGCTGTTGTCCACTCTGAGCCACAGTTCTGCTGTTTTTTATCCAAGCTCTGACTCAGGCGCTAGGATGGATCTGATCGAGTGAGACTAGATGGCAGGGACTGAGGGGGCAGCAGTCTCCCCCAGGCCCTCTCGGGCATGGCTGGCTGGGGCCCCAGTTCTTGCCCAGCTGTTCTCCTGGATCGTGCACGGCTGATTAATTCCCTCCATTGCTGTTATTCTAGCCGGCATCTCTGGACTAACCTTCTCCTGTTCTCCACTCTGTTGGCTGGACAAGGAAGCGCTATGGGAGTGTGCTGCCTGACTTAAGGCACATGTCCCCCCCAAGACCCCCCATACAAAGCCGCTCATTCATTATTTAATTTTGAAGTTCTTTATATAAACATGAGATGGAATGTGTGTGTGTGTGTGTGTGTGTGTGTGTGTGTGTGTACGCTGCATTGAGAATCAGCCCAGGCTGAGCTCTGCAGGCCCGCAGAGGCTAATGGATGCTGTGGGGCTGGGGGCACTGAGGACCCCAGAGGGGTCCTGGGCCTACCTGACCTAGCCCGACCTTACCACTGCTGTGCTATGGCCTTCGGCAGCTGCAGCTTGACTGAGGGGATGTACACCTCGGGGAAACAGTCTGCTCCTTCTGTCTCCGATCATCGCCTTGCATCATCCCCATCCTCTACAGAGTCAATCTTGCCCAACAGGCCCTGTTTGTGACCTTTAAATGATTGAGTCAGATATGAATAACCCTGAAACAGTCAGGAATGAACTAAGAAATCTGATAATTTGGTTATGATGTCAAGTTCTTTAGCAGATGCATTTAAGCAAAGTGCACTTTGGTTACACACTTGCACTTTCATCGGAGCACAGCAGCACGGCTGCTCCTGGGGCTTTTACCTGCCGCTCTCACGTCCCGATTCGATTCTCACATAACTTGTGCTGCCAGCTGCCTGTGAATGCTAACTTTTTGGGTTTTCTCACTAACAGAGGAAAGGGGTCATGACCAGCTTCTTCGTATTTACAAGGGTACCTGGTTGGCTGAAGGAGGAACATGATGAGATATAAAAGCATGGAAGCGGTGCTTCTGGAAATCTGATTGCAAGAAGCGTTTCTGTGCTTTCTGAATTAGCACTTGGACGCTCAGCTGCAGAAATGTGTACTTTCTGAAATGACAAACTTGTAATTTGCTCAAGGTGAACCTAAATATCCAGAGAATCTGAACTGTCATTCATTGTGTTCGCTATATGTTTTTCCTCAGTTGAAGGGCCTTTTGGTTTTTTTTAGCTCATAGATTTGAGGTTGTTCTGATCAGTGAAGCATAGAACAAAACTGCATATGGTGACTAAGCTGCATTTTTACAACCAAGGTGATGCTTTTCTTCAGTTTCCCGATTGTAACTAAAATGCAGTTTCTGTCATCCTGGAATGAATCATTTGTGGCTGGTCTCAGATATGAATTTTGTTGATGGATGTTGGGAATCCTGACCATTTGAAATATTTAACTGGAAGTGCATGGAAATGAATATTGCATAATGTATGCAACATTTCATGTATTCAGAGTTCTAGCATTGTTGGGTATTTATTTTCCATGAAAGGGTGGTACAGTGGCACAGCGGGAGCACTCCTGCCTCAAGATGCCTGGGTCTTCAGGTGTAGATTTGAATCCAGCTCGGTCTGTTTGGAGTTTTCCCCATGTCTCTGTGGGTTTCCTCTGGGTGCTCAGCTTTCCTCCCACAGTCCAAAAACTTGCGGTTCAAGTAAACTATACACTCTAAATTGTCCATAATGTGCGAATGTGTGTGAGAATGGCTACTCTGTGATGGACAGGGATCCCCTCCAGCCTTGTGTCCAGCAATTCCGAAGTAGACTGTGGACTTCTGAGACCCTGACCCGGACAAGTTAATGAAAGTGAGCAAGTGAGTTGTTTTTACTGGCCCGCTTTAGAGGGAATTACAACAGGAGATGGAATTCAGACATGCAACCATGTAGTCCACAACTGGTGGTTTTAACCACTACGCTACGTGCTGTAAAATGTTTTTTTTTTCTTCTCTTTTCTTTTTGTGATTTGTCCTGAGGGTGAAATGAAGTCAGCTTCCTGTTAAGTCACATGCACTGCAAGAATTTTTTTTTTGGTAAACGATTCCTTGTTTGTATGATTTGTTTTTACACCCAGTCACTGAAGCGGAGTATTGTGCTACTTTGGTACATAATGTTGTCTGGTTCTTTTTGTTAATGTAAGTGTTGAATGGAGTCTAATTTCCACCACAGTGTTTAGGTTTATGAAAGTTGCCTGCTGGACATGAGTGTGCTGACCCACCAAGCTTCTCTCTACAGCGGTGCCATTCCCCCCACACCAGCGCCTCTCCATGAAGGAGCTCTTTGAGGATGGCAAACCCAAGGTGGATTTGCTCAAGTGCCACCTTGTGAAGGAGGGCCGGCTGGAGGAAGACGTGGCACTGCGCATCATCAGGGATGGTGCCAACATCCTTCGCCAGGAGAAGTGCATGCTGGAAGTGGAGGCACCCATCACAGGTATTACAGGCTTTTGTGTGTGTTTTTGTGTTTCCAAAGGAAAAGCCTTCAGCTACTGTGCGGACACCTCATAGCACACAGAATGAATCCCACGCGCCCAATGATGGTGGTGACATCAGGTGGTTGACTGGCTCAGTGGCCCTGCATGCAAAGCTTGCTGCCAACTACATCACTGTGGCCTGCGATGAGTGTTGGATGGGTGTTTCTGGTTGGCTGCTGTGTGTAAAATGCTTAATAATCTTAATTCAGTGGAGAAAACATTTGGTGTTAAAGGCAGCCCGCGGAAATGGCTAAATGAAATTATTATAGCTGTGTAATGAGTAAATATATGATCCCCTTGAACTCTGACAGTAGTGCCATCGTAGGGTGTGAGCACAGCATAACTGTAAAACGATTGACTGTTCTGTGTGGTTTTAAGTCAAGCATTAATGAAACGTATTACATATATTGACAGTATTGATTTGAGGCTATTAGCATCTGAAAGCAGGGACATGAATACCTTGGTTCCACACTGAATTTGTCCTTGAGTGAATGCAGCTGGGCAGAGCAGAATGAAAGCACAGTAAGCGAGGACTGGTTCAGAGTGCCTTGGATCTTGCTTCAGCCCACAGCGTATAGAAATGCTTACAGAAGTAATAAGGACAAAAGGTAAGCAAATGCAGATGAATGTACACAAGCATTCAATAGACATGTTATGTCAGATGCCATTAAAGCTGTCCAAGTCCTGATGCAGGTATTCACAAGCTCTGGACTATTGCCAGTTGAAGGCTCATGCTCATTTTATAAACTTGATGTTACGAAACAAATGTTATGCCGGTCCAAGGTCGGAAAGTGTGCGTTATGATTTCATTTTGACTGAATAGTTCCTTTTAAAAAATAGTTTTATAGAGTGCTTTTTGAAATGCCTCAAGGTTGAGAAAGTTTTATTGTTCGGAACATGTTGAGCAACATGCAATGGAAAAAATGCGGACTAAAGATTTTCTTCATCTGTTGACAGTATACTTCTAGCTTATATAAGAACTTCCAGAATCAGTTGTATATTTCTGCTGCAGTGTCAGTGGTTTTTCTGTTTCTTAAAGATGCACCATCACATTTTTCTCTTGTATTCACTTTTTGTGTTCTTGTTTCTTGCAATCATTTTCCCTATGTTAAATACACGGAAATACAGGGAATTTAGTTACCATTACCATGAGGCGTGTGGCACAGCAGTGATGCGGCACAGCTGAGCAGGGTGCAGTTGAGCCAAACAGCATGGCTCCTCCACACCCCTCCCTCAGAGGTGCCTGGCCGGCCCAGCTCACTGTTTACTCAGTGCCTGTGGCACTGGGGCCCCTCTGGGTACCGTTATTTACATCTCTCTGACAGTCGCTATTCCTGCGCACCATCGCAGACAGCTGCTGTTGCCATTGCTGCTCTCGCAGAACAGTAGTAAGCTGGCCCTCTATTCCTCAATCTGGCGAATATGGATAAGCTGCCTTATTTACTTTTTCTTTACTGTGGAGGCTGGAAGCTTGCAACAGCAGTGTGCATTTCAGTCTCGACCCCCCCTCCCACCTCCCTACCCCATTCCCTGCAGCTCACTGAAGCAAGCTATTGCAGGTTGTCAAGGTTGCCCAGAGGAGAGAGCGAAGCAGGCTGGCATCTGCACACTCTGCTTGCTGCCAGGCTAGAAGCTCCTGTTCTCCTTCCATGGTGTCTCTGCTTCAGAGTGACATTTCTGTACAGGCCATGCTGTTGCACTGCTGCATACATGAAGGAGCAGAGATATGTAGTCGACCTCTGCTATTGAGTGCTGTGGTATCTTAAACCAAGACCAGGATGCAGCAAAACAATTCTGGCCTTCATAGTGGGACCACATACATTTCAGTAGTCCATTCAAAAAGTGTTGCCCTCAATTCCTAAAGGGTTTAGTCAGAGCTGATTTTTCATTCACACCCGTTTCCTTTCACTAAATCTAATTAATAGGTCATTTCCTGGACAGCTTAAAAGGATGTCTTCTGAAATATTGCTGTAAAATGGGGCAAGTCATAGCATAGTTGATGAAAGATCTGAAGGCCACAGGATCGAATCCCACCTAGTGCTGTTGTACCCTTGTTCAAGTTCCTTACCCTAAGTTAAGATTACTTACTTACGCTTACTACCCCTCTTGGGGCATAGGCCGTCAACAAGGGCTCTCCAGGCATCTCTGTCCTGGGCCAGTTTTCCCCAGGTGTGGCCCATCCTCTTGGCTTCTGCATCCAGGTGGCGTTGCCATGTGTTTTTTGGCTGGCCTCGCGTCTTCTTGCCTTGGGGGTTTCACGTGAGGGCTGCTCTTGTAGTGTTTGAAGCTGGCTTTCGCAGGGTATGGCCGATCCATCGCCAGCATCAAGTTAAGATTACCCATCTGTATAAATGGGATAATAGTAGGTAGCTTAACGTTGTAAGTTGCCTTGGAGAAAAGTATCAGCTAAATGAATAAATGTAAATGAGTGTAGTTTTTTCATGAACTTCAGTATTTGAAAATTAATAGTCTTGACTGCATAATTAAGAAAAATGGTTCAAACACTACTGGCCAAACTGGCAAATGACCTCGTAAACTCTCTGTCGTCGTCTTGCCTGTATTTCCTGTTTTCTGCTGTATGTTAGAAATACCAACCTCTTTGTCTCTCCGCAGTGTGTGGCGATGTCCACGGCCAGTTCTTTGACCTGATGAAGCTCTTTGAAGTTGGTGGCTCGCCAAACAACACACGCTATCTCTTCTTGGGGGACTATGTGGATCGAGGGTACTTCAGCATCGAGGTGAGTGCGTCTGGGGTCGTGTGCAGCCCTCACAGGTTTTTTCATCACTGGAAGATCAAGATGGAAGCCTGCAGCTTGATAGGAGCTGTTTTTCCAATGTGCAGCTGATTCGGTGCCCAGGGTTCTGTTAGTTCTGCCTTGTCTGTAGGACTCTCTACTGTTCTTATGAGCAAACTCTTTTCAGAGGCACCCATCAGAAGGCTTCGCTTTCTCCACTTAGTTATTTGGTTCTGCTGCCCTTTGGCCTTGTAAAAACCTCCCTGTTCTGATGAGGGTATGACTGAGTGCGGGTGCATTCCCATCCAGGTACTAAGCCTGGCACATGTGCTGTGCTCCGTAACTACCATCCACAAGGGTCATTTCTAAAGCAACTGGTTGGAGCATTGCCGTGTACAGTCGCATGCAATGTGTCAGTCCACTTCATTTCTCTCACTGATTGGGCTCATCTAACACCTTTATGCTGTCTCAGTAGTGTGGTGAACCATTCAGCACGTTTGGCAGTAGGTCTTGATCTGCTTTTACACACCGTCTTACAACAATAGTGAATAAAGAACAGGAGTGTCAGTCTGCAGTATGGTTTATTTTCCCAAGGGGATTGTTAGTAAAAGAAACCTGAAGTTGAACCTCTCTCTGCTCTCCTCTGTCCTCAAATCAGAGGTGTATTGCTGCTGGGTCTTCTTTAGTAAAATCAGTTGGAAATGGGGGCAGAATTTCTTAGGAAACTGCTGTCTTGTGAAGCATCTTGAATGATGCTTTTTAAATTTTTTTTTTTTTTTTTTTAATACTTCAATCTCCAATTAATCTAAGCCTTCTGCAGTTTTTTTTTTTTTCCATACACTTGTTCATAGACAATGCCTAAGAGGTGCTGACAGTTGTCTTCTGTTGTATCCCAGCTGTTTAGATGGATGGTGAAGAACTCACTTAAAATACATATCTAGAACATGCTTTCAAGCAAGGGCCTGAAGCAGCTGCATATGCAGCACACCCTAAAAATTCATATATATTTAGTTTATTTCTATATTCATTTTTCAGTTGCTGGTCTTTTAGGCCATTGACCAGTGTTTTTGTACTTGGTGTCATTACCATTTTTGGATCCTTAAAAGCATTTATAGAATGTCAGAAAACTGAAAAGAAAAATCTGGAGGAACCTATAAGGAAAATATGTGGTGCCCATGACAGTACACCCAAAAGCACCTTAAAGGAGATTTGATTTCTTCCCTCATTCTGCAGCTCAAAATGCTGAACTCTGCTTTGTTTGAACTGCTATTCATCATACTTATTTAAACTGACCAGAGAACAGCTTAAGTTTTTTTTGGCGCCTCTTTGGTGTCTGGGGTTTCCTCTATATGGTGATGAGTTCGATCACAGCTGGGTGGCTGAGGCACGCCCCGCTCTCAGGGCATCGATTTCCGCTGCCTGTGTTCCAAGTTTTGCTTTTGATGGGCACAAGGGGGGATCTGGCTAAATGTCAGAGATGAAAGCGATGGCGTGAAAGAGCAAGGAGCCGTGGCAGAGCGGAACTCCCAGATGCAACTGGGGATCAAACCCACCCCCTGCCTGTGTGTGTACCCTGGAGACTAAGATGTGCTTGTGGGGCAAAACTCAAATGTTTATATAGTTAATACATATAAGGTGTAACTGGGACTGAGTGATGTTTTAGCCTCATGCTGTGTTGGGTGTTCGTTGATGCCAAGTCCTGCCGTGACTGGATGAAGTATTGGGCTTTGCCTCAGCGCACAATTATTTGTTCTCTTTTTTTATAAGAGACAAAACGGCTTTTCTGACAGTTGCTTTTTGCTTGTTGACTGACTTTTTATATTTATAGCAGACTTGATTTTACTTTAGCAGCTTGTGTAAGTACCTTACCTAATGGTACAACACTTATGTTCCTCCTGGGACTTCAGCGTGCAGAACATAAGTCCAGGTCTTTAGCCACTGTCACCTGCAGAACTTTACCAGGCATTACTGAATGCTGTTTGTATACTGTTACAGTTCAGTCTAGGGTTGGACCCCCATCTTCCATTTCTGCTGGCTGGTAACAGTTGGATGACACTTAGTCTTCCCAGCTTCACCTTTGAAAAGAGAGACAGACACACCTGCCCACAAACAAAATATTACAGGCCTTTGTGCCAAGGCCACAATAATACACATTTCAAATGTCCTGCCCTGATGAAAGGGTCAGTAGTTTCACCACCCATTACTCTAAAAGCATATGTAGATGAAAACCATTTTGGGATCTTGCAGTGCTGGATGTGCCCTTGGAAACCCAACGGTCTATGGCTGCGTGCCCTGTGGGCTCCCAGAAGGCTGAACAAGCCTCGGGCCTCATTCGGACAGGACGCTCCGTTACATGTGCAGTGTACGGAAATGGCTCAGACTGGGCTAATCATGTGATGTAAGTGGCAAAGCTCGTCATGGGCCAGGCCGCCTGAGGAAACAGGAAGTTGTGCCTGAAACCAGTGAGACGAGCTCCGCTTTAGCCACACCACTTTTTGCCCCAAGCACCTTTGTTGAAGTTACACTGGTCCTTTTCGAGTAGTTAAGCACTTACAATGATGATGTTTCCGTTAACATGAGTGTGACATCCTAGAGAGTGAAATCAACTTGATGAATTAAAGTGTCAGCTCTGTGACTGGAAGAAATATTAATTACCAGCATCTTAATGAGTGTAAATGATTGGATTACAAGTTCAGGCTAGTGATTTGACTCAGATGATCTGCCCCTGCCTCCTCCACCCTAGTTCTGTGCTGTCATTTCTGCAGTACTCTCTTATCCTGCTGAACACACCTACTTCTCCGCGGTCCTCATGGTGTCAGCTTAAATATTTACTGACGTTGCCATTCCTCAGTCTCTCAGCGGCGCTCCATCTGCAGTTTTGACTGATGACCTCTTATAGATCAGCCTGTATTCTTTGTGCCATCAGGAGGGAAAGACACAGCTCTCTAGTTCTCACGTTGTGCTTTTAAATTTTTTTTTTTTTTTTTACTGAATTACCTACCCTTGTAACAGGATTGCTAGAAAACAATTCCTGTTTTATAAAAGTTTTTATAAAGAAGTAAAGAGTAAGAATAAAATGTAAGCACTACAGAGTCCTCGAAAGGGTGTCTCTTTAGTCCTTTAAAATGGTAATCTGCACAGCACTCTTGTACTGGCCAGTTCAAAGCTTGTAGTGGTATTACAGCCAGCAGAGTGCCAACATACCTCACTTCACCTCCTAGCCCCCAGTTTGTGGTCTTTACTCCACATCGTTGTGTCAGAGTCTGCAAGCACGCACAATCGTTGCACTCTTTCGTGCCAAATTAGCGGTCTCCAGTTATTGCTAATACTTGACCAAACTCACTTGCTGCTTTCCAGGAAGCCTGAATGAAGGCATTGCTCCTAAACACACAGTGATTGCAGCTGGGGGGGTGAAACGGCTCAGTCACAAAGCCCGATGCCCTCAGGCTGAGCACCTTCGCCAGGAGGCCCCCGAGAGCTCTGCGATCTGAGGCTTTTCTCTGGGATTTTGTTCTTTGCCCTGTTCATTTGGTGCCTGATCCCACTTTGAATGCACACCTGTTAAGGCTCCATCTAATGCTGCCTTTAAATACAGAAGGGGAGAAAAAGCGAAAATAAATAGTGTAATGAGTTTGGTCTGACTCCTGCGGTTCCTGTCTTGGATGCCGCAGTCTCATTAACAGAGAGTCGTTGTTCTCGTGTCTAACATCTGAGAATTCAAGAGGGATTAATCACTGAAATTAATGACTTTATTTTGAAAAGTGTTCACTTCCAAAAAAATCCACTAATCAATGGAGTTTGTTGACACTCTATAAAAGGTTGGTTGGTTCATTTTTTTTTTTTTTTTTTTGCATGCTTTCACTAGGAAGACTTGTAGTTCAAAGGCAAAACTTGACCTCAGGCACATCCTCAGATTATATGTACCCTGCTGACCTGCTCTACATTGTTTATAGGACAAAGGAACTTTAGATCGAAACTAATTCAGAGTTTGTAACAAAGTATTTGTGGTTATTCTCTGTGGCCTAATCAATGCGGTCTTTTTCTCTCCCATTCAGTGTGTGTTGTTCCTCTGGGCCCTCAAGATCAACCATCCGACCACACTCTTCCTCCTCAGAGGCAACCATGAGTGCCGCCATCTCACAGAGTACTTTACCTTCAAGCAGGAGTGTAAGTGTGTCCTGTCGTGTGTTTGCAGAGCGGTTAGCTTTAAATGTTCCTAAATTTCACACGTCTGCAACTATGTCTCTTCTCGTAATTTATTGCACAAATTGTGTTTTCGATGAGATATACGTCGCTTTGGAGAAAAGCGTATGCTAAGTGAATAAATGTAAATGTAGGGGTAGTTCCAGGCTTTACAAGAAATCTCAATGTATGTGTATGTGTGATATGGCAAATGTATTTTAGTTTTGTCTGTCTTGTGTATCGTCAAGTTTGGTACGTGACCAGGAACATAGTGGGGGGTGAGGGGCGATGGGGGGCTAAAGTGGCTTATCCCAAATCGAGCAACACTTAGAGCAAACTTGGAGGAAATTGACATCTTTAGCCTGATGAACATGGTGCTCTCTGGTGTTTACTGAAATGTAGGAGCTGCAGAGGTGAAGGTGATGGGAGGGTGGTGGTGGTATGGGGGTTGGGTGACACCCCCCCAGCTTCCTGCTGCGTGGCATTTGGCAGGAATCTGTCCCCAGCGGAGGGGAGAGCCGACAGCCGCTGAGCCTGACGTGGGTTGGGGCGCAGTCCTGGGGCAAATGTCATGCCTGTCCACCTCCACCCACACTTTTAACAGCCAGAAAGAAAGGGATTTACCTTCAGCTCTTCTAGATTAATTTTTTTTAATGTGTGTGTAATTTATTTCTGGTGAGGAAATTCAGCACAGTTTGATACGAGCACTGAATGTACAGGGCAGATTAATTGGCAGCACATTTATTTATCCCCTTCATGTTGCTTTGCCAGTATGGCATGTATGTGTGGGGTGCCGGTGTTTACAAAGTCCACGTGGAAAGTCCCTCTTTCATTAGCTGCTGGAATAATCTTGACACCTTAAAAGCCGGGATGTCGGCCTCTATATATAGCTTGGCTCGAATGTGTGTCTGAGAGGCAGCATGTCTCTGCTTTTGTCCCACCACTGGGCTTATGCAGTATGTGTGTCAGGTTGTTTCTCCGTTGAGAGCCCTCTCCTTTGTGGGTTGCGTTTGCATGAGAAAGCCCACTAGTACCTTACGGCTCTTCTTGAATATGCAGCATTTTGGTACATGAACAAACACAGATGTTACGGGCTGTGCTTCCGTGTTTGTGACGAGAGGCTGAAGAGCTGTACAACACAGCAGTCTTCCAGGTGCGGACTGTTAAGACGTGAACACCCAAAAGAGCCCCGTCGATTTGCTAGCTGTAATGTTACTTAATAGGATCTGAGGGTTAAATGGATGAATGATTATCATAGAAAACCTTGAAAGGGAAATGTTTTATGCAAATGTGTTTTAATGGGGGGAAAAAAAAAACTCATTAGCATGGATAGAGGCCAGTTATGTAAAAAACATGAAATGTTTAGATTTGTCCGTATTAGGACCCAGCCTCACATTATGCAGATAGCAGGATAATTGGGTTGGGCTGCAGGGGGTTTGATCCGAGACCCATACATGTCTCATGAAGACAGAAACTCTGAAAATTGCTAACAGCATGGAATGCGTTCGTTCTTCAGTCTCATTAGTAAGTGGATGCAGATTTATGTGGCATTGGAAAGATTTGAGATTAAGAGAGAAACTAGGGCTGTTGGGGTATTTCTGACCAAAGTTTAACACACTAATGAAAGTGGGTACACTTTCTTACAGCATACTACAGATATAAGATGTATAGTATGTCCCTGGATTAACATTTTTGTGATTGTTCATTTACTCCTCTTGGTCAGGCCTGTCAGAGCAGTTAATGGAATATTCACCAAATGGTGACCTGTGTACCTCAGTTCAGAGAAAGTGACAAAAGCATGGGCTGTTCATCTTGCTCACTTTGTTTGTAGAATATTGTAAAACCTCTTGGCTTGTTGCTATCCCTTGCTATAGTGAAAAAGGAGTAGACAATGCAGCTTTTGCATTAATCTGGGATCTGAGTACAGTGCCTGCCCTATTTCTGTTCTCTGGTCACTGTGGCGGTAACTAAGATTTGTCCCCTGGAGCTGCTGAAGACCCCCGAAGGCAGTTACTGTTATGGTCTTACGCTCGTGTTCTGGACAGCCTCCCTCCCCTGTGACAGCATGCTAATGGCCAGGGAACAGGCCCTAATTGTAAAAGAACAAATAGCACCTAGTGCCAAATAATTAATCCAGGGACAGCTCTCTTGTGCTCACTCCTATCATGGCTTAGTGGGGTGTATACCAGACGTTACAGCGTTGAATAAATATATAGATGGATAGACGAATATCTATAGAAAATTATGTATAGGTCTTTATTGTTGAATTATTTTATTATATTTGTCAAACGTAGTAGAGATATGAGTGGACCTCACGAATGTCAACATGATAACAGATGGCGTTATGTAGTGCAGAGGCTTCTCAAACGTGTCATTTTCAGGTAAAATCAAGTACTCAGAGCGTGTGTACGATGCCTGCATGGAAGCATTTGACTGCCTGCCCCTGGCTGCCCTCCTCAACCAGCAGTTCCTGTGTGTACATGGAGGCTTGTCCCCGGAAATCAACTGCCTGGACGACATCCGAAAAGTAAGTCCCACTGTAAGCTTTCCTTTGCTGTGGGTTACAGGCCATAATCTGTGCAGCTCTTACCTTCCCACGTATGCTTGTGCTGAGGGCCATACTTACTTTTTTGTAGTTTATTTTCCTTTAAAGCATTTTACAGTGAATAGTGAACAAACCATGTAACTTTAGGCCACCCCTTTCCGATCCCCACCCACCTGGGACTAATACACTAAAGTACAACCTTTAAATAAAAAGGTTGCTTATATACACATGCATACATATGTCTATACAAACACGTACATGTTTATGTATGTATACAGTGTCAAAAAAAAAAATATTCACCTCCTTGGAGTTTTTCATGTTTCATTGTTTTACAGTATTGAATCACTGTGGATTTAATTTGGCTACAACTCCAAGTGCTCAGGACAGAATAGTCTTGACCAACACAAATTCCGAAAGGCTGTATTAAACATTTTGTGTTCTGCAGTTGGACAGGTTTAAAGAGCCGCCAGCATTTGGTCCTATGTGTGACCTGCTGTGGGCTGACCCTGGGGAGGACTATGGCAGCGAGAAGACCCCTGAACACTTCAACCATAACTCTGTCCGTGGCTGCTCTTATTTCTTCAGGTAGGAGTTGCATATGACAGCCTATGCGAAGCCACTTCAAGCATGGGTAATTTTTAGCTGTGAAAATATTGCCGCTTAACATTAAACCCTAAAAAATAAGGGCGGCTGACAATATAGTGCTTTTGAACGTGCAAAACTCATTGACCATACCACTGATGCATGTCAAATGGCCATAGTAAAGATGGGAAATCAACATATTGTCTCAAATACTACTGTGCCTCAAATAATTTCACAGTTTATGGTTTCAGGGTTAGATGCTGAGCTCTTCCATGAAACAGTATGACAAATTCAGCATTCTTTACTTCCATATTGTGGCTGAAGTATTTTTTTTTTGTTTCTTCCCTTTCAGTTACCATGCAGTATGTGACTTTTTGCTAAATAATAATCTCTTATCAGTAATTCGAGCACATGAAGCCCAAGATGCAGGGTAAGTGTAAACTCTTTTCTCTATATTTAAATTTTTACCTTTCTCACTGTGTTCTTCATAGATTCCTTTTGACATAATGGGGATGCTCGCATTTGAATACGTTATAATTACTGTGTATTTTACCCATTTTACCCTCCCTGTCTAGGTACCGAATGTACAGAAAAAGCCAGACTACAGGTTTCCCATCATTAATCACTATCTTTTCAGCACCAAACTACCTAGACGTTTACAACAACAAAGGTAGGTTCATGGGATGTGTGTGAGGGGCTCTTCTCATTACACTGTTGGCCTGTTGGTGATTAATGGTGGTCATTAGCAGGTGGTTGTCAGTGAATGTTCACATCTATCTCTGAGGGAATGAGAGAGAATATGTGAGCTCTTCTGTGCCCTTGTGCCATGAGAGCTTTAACCTCTCTGCCTCCACCAAATGCCAATTGTGGTGCCATGCTGCTCCCAGAATACCCTTAGAGGAGTCAGCACTCGCTGGACGAGCAGCAGGGTTCAGCTTTCACTCCTGCCCAGGCTATTGCCAGTGCTCCGTGTCAGCCTATTTTAAAATGTAAGCCAAAGCCTTTGCCCATATGAAGGGGAGGAAGTGTTCACCCGCCTGAAGGCGGGCCTGTCACCCGAGTCCACCACCGGGTTACAGCGTCCACTCTCCATTTACTCTCAGCTGCTGTGTTGAAATACGAGAACAATGTGATGAACATCCGGCAGTTCAACTGTTCTCCACACCCCTACTGGCTGCCCAACTTTATGGATGTCTTCACATGGTCCCTGCCCTTTGTGGGTGAGAAAGGTAAGCATCTCACCTCCTACTGGCACCCCTGATTTAGTATGTGGGTTTTGTGGTTACAGCAGCCAGGAAGTCTCTTATGCAACTGTTCACTATTGCGTTTGGTTGGTATTACTGTATGCCCAGTGGCCACAGCAGTACCCAGAGTTGCTGGAACCTTTAAGTTTCTTCTCTCTTTAAATCTTCAGGACTGCTTGGCCTGAAAGATACTGGGACTATAGACCTGATTCTTCTAAGTGCATGTTTCATCTAGTCATGGATGATACAATTATACTGAGATGGTTACATACCCAGTTCTTTTATTGTAGAGCCACAAGGTTAAGAACAAGAGCATCATTTTAGTCTTTGTTTTCTGGAGGCCACAGATTTCAGCCCTGAGACTCATACTAAGATTTTTGTATAGCAGAGGCGCTAACCTGCATGCTGTTTTCTCACAGTGACCGAGATGCTCGTGAACGTGCTCAATATCTGCTCCGACGATGAACTCATGTCTGAAGGAGACGACACGTGTGAGGGTAAATGTAACAGCTTAATGCCCTTGTCATTTTTACTGGGTGGGAAACTTCTAACTAAAACAGCTCTCAATCCCTTAGTTTGAAAAGTGTGTTATGGAAAACCAAGCAAAGAAATCACATTCAGGATACGTAACCCACTACCAAGCTTTCTCCTAGATATTTTTTTCATCGTGTCTTCTTTGCGTTTAAAGAAACATGTTACGATGGTTTTACACCAAAGATAACATACCTCTTGCTTACAAGACTCTGGCAGCCACATCTTATCCATTGCCTATATGGTCTTGTTACGTGAGTAATAATGCTACGTGCAATCTTGTAACTTTTATATTTAACACATCAAATTGCATACACAAGCACAAATGGGGGGAAAAAAAGAACTTGAATTATGGGGAAGGCCTTTTGTAATCAATTCTTGGTCAGTTTAGGCAGAACTAGGCAGCTGTTTATTTAGATTTCCAGTTAGTTCATCATTAAGAGTGTGATTCTTATATTTTTGCGTGATTATGTCACAAGAGTTTTCCTGCATCTTGCTTGTTGAAACAAACATGACTTGCTCTGCTGTTTGGCCACAGTGTTGTGGGACCAGAGCTGAAATGTAATGCCTGGCCATCCACACAGACCCCATGTTAAGTCTACAGATGAGCAATGCCCAAAATCTGTGCTAGATTTTGTGTGGTGTTTTGAAGGATCCCGAGTCATTTCCTTCATTTATTTTCAATTGCTGCATTGGCCACTAGCTGCACTGTACAAATATGATGGTCCTGTGGAAGGTAAGCATAGTGTTAAATAATGAAGCTGCTTCTCCCTCTTCTAGATGTGCTTGTTGAGCTGGCAGCACACTTACATTCTGGTTTGTCATGTGTTATATGTGATATCTTTTAGGTGGCTGGTGTGTACATCTTATTGGACATGCCACCCTTGAAGCTATATGCTTTCTAGAATAGGCTCCCGATCACTGCAGTACTATTTGGGTTAGTGGTTATTGGAAAGTTAAAGTTGAAACATGTCATATGTAGAGCTACTTCTTGGTTGGCAGTTATGTACCACATAATATAATGCATTAGTTTGTGTGCAGTAGTCTTTCCCTTCCCGTTTTACATGCTCTAAGTGCCGTTAGTGTTAATGAGCTGTGAAGTAGCATCAGCCAGATCTTGACAAGTCAGCTGTGTCCGTTGAGTAGTTGCTGTGATATCTGGACAGGATCATCTGGAAGCTTATGATGTTAACTGTGTGTAGATAGCTCAGTTTTACCCTCCTCCTCGCCCTCACTGCAAAGAGCACCATGGCAGCAGACTCGGATTGTTTGTAAAAAGGCAGAGTCCACCTGCTAAGGCCAAACCACTAACACACAACTGTGATTATTACACTCCGTTTCTCACTTTTTTCAAGAGGGACAAATATGCTTTTGTCTCTGCAAACCCCTACTGTGTTGATGACACAAGGAGAAAACCTGAGGTTTCAGGCTTTCCGCTTGACCTTCTGATGCCAAATAAAGATCTAAGAACATGTGCAGACATCAAAAAGAGAGGACTGGAACTAATGTCTGCTGTATTTTTAAATTGTCTAACATCTGTTATATTTCATGCTCTGATAACTCCTAAGCAAACAAGACATAATGTCTAAACCGAAGAAGCATTGTTTATGCACTGTCTTTGTCATTGTGATGATTACCCAAGTAAAGGCAAAGTTCTCACAGATATACCAATGTGGCTGAAAAGTAACTGGGCAGAAAGAGGTGCAGCTCTAAGGATGTGTTTGAGCTGACACACTTTTGTGTTTGTTGACGGGTCATTGATAATTTAGAAAGACCCTAAACCCAGAGCAGTCAGCGGAAAGACTGACAAGGGCTTGCTCTTTTGATAAGTCCATTTAAAGCCAAACCACCTGAACTTTGTGTTGTCCCAGTACAGCCCTCCCTCTTGTGCTCCCCTACAGAGTTCCATTTAACATATCTCAAGGAGCTTTTCTCTGCAACAGGCACACAACTCCTGTGCTCTCACACTGCCTTTTTATTTTCAGAAGTAGTAGTGGTGAAACAGCATATGGTATGGCTGTGTGCAGCACGCTTCACTGTGTTCTGTCATTTGCTGTACAAGTCCGACAGGCATCGTTGGAAAAAACACACAGTTTAGCAGAGATCACTACCATTGACTTTCGGTTGAAGGTCATTTCTTTGGAAAATAAAAGGCCCCTTTCCTGGTGACTCGAACAAGGACAGACTTGCTCACACTACTTTCTTTTAACAGGTGGCACCCCAGCCGCGCGGAAGGAAGTCATCAGGAACAAGATCCGTGCCATTGGCAAGATGGCCAGAGTCTTCTCTGTACTCCGGTGAGTCTCTGGTGTCCTTGGGCAAACGGAGCCAGAGGAGATGGTGGTTTTCATCTTAGCCAGCATAATCATGACAGATGCTTTTAGAGGTCCTTGGGCTCAGTGTTTCACTGTGATTCAACTAAGAAGTACTTTGCTTATGGTTCTGTCCTTGGTTTTGCACTATGCTCAGGATTGGTCAGCTTCCACTGCTTGGTTTTTGCGATGAGGAGCACACCAGTGTGTTTTGCACTGATATGGGTGCGTGTATCCGCAGAGAGGAGAGTGAGAGTGTACTGCAGCTTAAAGGGCTGACCCCCACGGGGACCTTGCCTCTGGGAGTGCTTTCTGGAGGCCGGCAGACCCTACAGAGTGGTAAGCGCCCCTCTCCTCCTCCTGTTCTTCTTCATGTTCACACTCCAAAGTAGCAGGGAACACAGTCCTCCACCTAAATCTTACTTAAACAGTAATTTTTTAAGGCCTTCAGGCATTAAAGAATTTTATTTGACTGCAAAGTTATATGAATGAGTCCAGTGTTAAAGTATAATCTCTCTGTTAAGGATGTACAGTATTTTTATGCTTCTTTTTGGAGTCACTAACTTCTGATTAGTTATGAATTTACTCTCCTTGAATAGTTTCCTGCATATGAGAGAGGGGTTGACCTGATTACACAGTCATTGAATACACTGATGTACCAGTGTAAGGACCGTGTTTCTGCATAGCTGGAAACCACCTTCCCTTGCTTCCATGTGTCTGAAGGGGATGGGTTATCAGCATGGGTCCAACAAACTGCTTTTTCCCATGGTAATCATGAGCAACATTATCTCCCGCAATCTCCCTGGCTGATGTGGAGCGTGGCTTTAAGTGGCCAGGCGGCAGACAAACCCCTTGCGTGCTTTCAAGGGATCGAATTGAAATTCATCTAATCCCTACCCGCATCGGGCCTAGATATAAATACCGTAGAATATTGCCTGTATGTTTGGGCTGTGTCTTCTGATGTCTCCCTGTGCTCTTCAGCTGGTTATTCCTGACAGCCTCATTTCCATTTATTAACACCCAGGCTACTCCCAGGTCTCACTTTTCTCATTCTGAAATCCTCCTTGACCTAAATTCAGTTTGACTTTGAGATAATTAACGTGTGATCATGTGGGTGTTGTCAAACATTTAGTGGTGTTTCCACGCTGGCATGGTGGTCATGAGCTGCTGGGTGTAAAGTATAGTGACTGAATTTGCTCCTGCAACAGAATAATATAAATGTTTTTCCTGCAATAGCAATAGTACAACATGATAAATTTTGAGAAGTCAATCAATCTCTGATGGATACAGTTGAGATGAGTCAGGATTTAGGTGGCAGATTTAGACAGAACTACCTGCACAGTGAAATCTTGTTTGGCTTGTTGCTGATGTTGCCTGCACCATAAAATAAAAATGGAAATAAAAACTGTAGCTTGTGCTGCATGCGTGTGCATATTTCTCTTGAGTTCTCTTGATCAGTGTCTGATCAGCATCTTGCTTGTTTGCTATGACGCCGCGGGTCAGAGACATCTGTTTCATAGCGCAGGGGCAATTCCCAGGAACTTGATTGCAATGCCAAGCGAAAACTCCTGATGCACTCCATCTGCTGCTGCACACACACACACCACCTCTCTTTGCACGTCATTCTCACCATAACATTACTGTAAATGGTTGTTGGAAGCTAACTTTGACCTCATTATGGTGGCGTGTACCTGGTGCACTTTAAAGGGTTCAGGGGAGTCACCTTCTTGAAGTAAAGTTTTACTGTGTACTTTTAAGTTTTTACTGGTATATTTTTTTGTCTCGCGCAATGGTTAATAAATCAGGCAATCCATATCATAGTAGCAGTGGCAGTTGACTTATATTTATTCATTTAGCAGACACTTTTCTCCAAACCGACGTACATCTCATAGAAAACACAATTTGTGCGTTACGTTAGGAGAAAGACACATAGCTGCAGATGTGACTCAATTACAGTTACTTTCACCATATGCACCGATGTTTATCGTACAAGTGACAAACTTCTCTGTGTACATTTTGTTTCTCAGGATAATGTTTTTGGGGGAATGTGATGGAATGCGATGGATGTCTCTCGTTGCATTGATATGTGAATTCACTCTTTTTCCATTCATTCTCGGCATGGCTCAACTACTCACGCTTATACAGCCACCATAGAAGCAGAAGCGGCACGAGGTAATGCAAGCAGTCTGTGGAAGTCTCTCCGTGTTCTCCGTTGTCTAACCCCCTTGTCTGCGGTGTGGACTCTCCCGTTTCAATCTGCCTCCGTGTCATTCCTCTCTGTTTTTGTCGTCGTCTTTTTTTTTTTTTTTTTTTGTGTGTGTGTGAATTTCAATGTGTGTTACATTACATGTGTGGGGTACAGCCGCTCCTGCACCACCAGAGACAGCCACGTCAGGGAGGTGTTAGTGAAGCTTGCAATGGACTGCATCTCCGGATCATTCAGTATCTGCTTTAGGGATCTGGTCGTGTACAGCAGTGGAGCCTGTGCTGGAACCTTCGTGCTTTATTCTGCAGTGATGATGATGCAGTGTAGGCCTCCGTATTAACATACAATTGTTGACCCGGAGAGGATGAAACCCCGCTGCACACACCAGTGTGAGGTTGTCCTATGAACTGGAAAACTGAAGCCAGATTATTTTAAATAGCAGTCAAAACACACCTGTCTATGGAAAATGCATAGCTTGTCTTATTCTGTTTTTAATAGATTTAATTTTTAAAAAGTCACAATCATTGCTTAGGGGCCTGTTAATTTGTAATTCAAGAACGGTGTAGCAAGTGCCTGGCCAACTGCTAATCCATAATTTCTGGTGAATTAAGGTGTTGTCACAGCTTGTATTTCACCTGCTGAATGGTAATCTTTGAATGGTAGATAAAAGTTCCTGAGAGGAGCAGGACTCTTTCCACACTAAGGCAAAGTGCTGCTGTTCTCAGGAGCTTGCTCTGGCTCAGGCCCCCAGCAGCCCTCCCTCTTTCCAGCAGGTATTTATAGAGCCTAATCTCGTTACGTTTGCTTGCCACTTAATGCGGCGTGTGTTTATTGTGAAAGGAAACCCTTTGCCTCCAGCGGCTGGGTCCTTATGCACCGGGCACATGCACATACACTGGGCTCCTCGTGGGCCATCCTGGTTCGCTGCCTGAGTATGGCTGGACTCTTGGACATGAAAGAGGGCCATTTTCTGTACGTACCCACCTGTGTGTGATAGCCTCGGCAGACCCTTCTATTATGTAGAACTTTGGGTTTCTTTTTTTTTTTTTTTTTTTTTTTTTTTTTTTTTTTTTTTTTTGTCCGTCTGTGTTTGGTACTTTGTGATCTGCACTAACGGTTGTCTTAAAAAACACCTGCCTGTAAGCACATATGCTCGTGATGCAGTGAACAACGGTTCCAAACTAGGCTCACATCTGAAGCACTTTTGATTTTATATATATAAAAAAAAAAAAAAAAAACCTTGATCCCTGGTGACGCCCATTTTCAGTAGTGGGACACCTTCAGTCGGCAGTATGGATGGGTCCACCAGTTGCTTCCCAGGCTGTGTAGTTCAGAGCTGGACTTCCTCTAAGTGGAACAATCACGCAGCTACAGCCAGTGGGTGACTTGATGCTCATTCACAATTAGGCCAGATAGCAGCTGGCATTTCCTTGCTTTATATTTAATTTTTTCATATTTATTCATTTAGCTGACGCTTTTCTCCTAAGCGAGTTAGTGTTAAGGTTACAATTATTTACCCGTTTATACAGCTGGGTAACTTTTTTTACTGGAGCAGTTTAGGATAAGTACCTTACTCAAGGGTACCACAGCTGGAGGTGGGGATCGAAACTGTCACTTCTGGATCCAAAGGCAGTAACTCTGACCGCTATGCTACCAGCTGTCCAGCTGTTTTCTGAAGCTGCTTTAGCACCAGGTGTTTTTTAAAACAATAACCTGCTATTTTGTATGTATTGTAAATGCTGTTTAACTGTTCGTAGCCTGCAGAAAGTGATGCTAACAGTGTAAAAAGACAAAGCAACGGCCTTTAATGTGTATAATATGGCGCCTGTGTACTTTCATGACGCTGGTAAGTTCTTATGCTGCATACACATTCAGCAAGCACATGCACATTACTGAGCACTTGATGTTCTAAGATTTATCATTTTGTGACCAAGTAACTAACTTCTGCTTGGGATGAGCACCTTTGGTATGCCTCTTATGGCACTTGCTACAGTCAACATGTACCACCTCGTGTTTCACTCGTTATTTGTGTTGTCACAGTATGAGTGATAGACTGCAGCTCCATTTCAAAACACACTTGACAGTAATTCCATGTGGGTTTCTTCAGTCTTGGCCAAGGAGGCAGTCACTCTGTTTACTCTGTTTTGTGTTGGCTTTCTGCTGCTGATGCTGCTGTTGACATACTGCTTACTTTACTGTGTTATGGTATAGTGTTGTTATGGCATATTCTAACCTGTACACAAGTTCACACAGTGAAATGGTTTTCAATCAATGTCCACAGCAATTTGGACCACAAGAAGTTAGGTGGGGGTAATTTGCATGTGATTTCTCTTCTCCCCACCCATCTCTTTTCATCCTCATGGATCTTCTTCCTTCAGCCTTCTGCACGTGCCAGATTTTCCTCTGTGCCATGGTGGAGGATATCAGTCATGTTCCCACCATCCCAAATGCTAATCAACAGTGTGTGACCCTACACACAGGCAGAAGGAAGCTGCCCAGCCCAATTACCCTAAGAACAACTGTCACGATGTCTCTGTGGGCAGATGCCCTTTGGGTACCCTCCCACACCCGCTATCCCCAGGGCTCACTCTAGCCTTGTCTCTCCTGTAACTTGTGTTCAAAGATGACATGTGTATTAAGATCTCAAGTCTGCAGAAATTGAGAGGGGGGGCCACAACTAACTGATTATATTAACTGAAAGTCTGTTATCGGTGTCTCAACAGAGGTGAAATCAGATTAAGGTTACTGATAGGCTCTTTCTGGAAATTAAGTTCTTCCAGCCAAAGACTTGAAGGCAGCTGGTCAAAGTGCTCTGGGGGAGACATTTAATTTTTCCCTACTGTTTCTCCTACCTTTTTCTCTCCCTGGATCCCCTTGTTGTCCTTGCAGCCATCCAAGGCTTCTCGCCCCAGCACAAGATCCGGAGCTTCGAGGAGGCGCGCGGCCTAGACAGGATAAACGAGAGGATGCCCCCCCGCAGGGACAGCCAGCAGGCCGACAGCGCCTCGCTCAAGTCCCTCAATGCAGCCAATTGCCCCAACAAGAATGGCACGGATCCCCCTGCACAGTAACGCCTGCTCACACGGCCCCATCCTACCAGGCTCACACATCTCCACTCTTTTTCTCTTACTGGAAGCCTGCGAAAGCCTTCTCCTCAGCCACTTGCTGCAGGCTAAGGACAGGTGGGCTGAATGCAGTCCCACCACCGCAACTACAACAACGGCAACAATAAACAAATACATCAGTGTATCTTTATTACATGATATGTATTAGGTTTGTGTAAATGGTTAAAGACAAACATGAAACGTCGGGGTTGGAATGCACACCCACTGTTAGAATCAAATGTGTGTTGGGAAATTTTGTAAGTTTGACTATGTATGGTACCATGAAGAGGGCATCTTTATTATTTGAGAGTTGTAGCTTTAAGTGATTTCCACTAGTGTTGTCTTACTTGCTTGGCAAAAAGGAACATTAGAGTGAATATACATACAGATGGTGACATGCACGCTCTTGAGGTGGTGTTTTCATGTGAAAGGTTTGTAATATGCATGTTGACCAAGGAACAGGAGGTGTTGCTTTATAAATTCAAGAGGTGAGAGATTTGGGAAAACTGCTCCAATTAGTTGCTTTAATACTGTTGGTGGACAATCATCAAAACAACTTAAATGGATACACTTGTTGGAGCTGCTTTGCTTTCACTATAGATATATTTATTAATGTATATTTCTGAGTGTTCCCTTATTTAAATGTGGGAGTTTTAAATTTTTTTTCTATTTTTTACATCCTGTAAGATCAGTCATGATAGTGAAATTAAGTAGCGTATGTCAAAAAAAAGCAGAGATTGGATCTCTGGCAATGTCTTTGTCTGATGGTTTGCAAGTTCTTGTTTGGTTTTGGGCTCTGCCAAGCAATGCGTTTTCCTGGCTCAACACTCTCCATTGCTGCCACATGTCCCAGAGCCTGTCTGCTGCGTTTGCCACTAACGCTTTCCTCCGGTGACGAGTAAGAGGGCAGGCAGGCCTGCAGTATTACTAAACCAAAGCAAGATGTGAAGGGACAGAATCATCAGCACTGTTCCATCAGCGATGAGATGCCAGAACTCCTGCAGGTGCTGACATTTTAGCTTCTGTGTCTCCAGGAAGTATGTGGAAGGAGGAGCTTGCTGGTCTTATGGGTATGGTTTTGTGAGGAGAGAGTTTGCTGATGAAAAGCACATTACTGAATAACTGCAGCAGAACAGCTAGAGGAGAAGAATCCTGTTCCCTCCGAAAACATCCGACACGCCAAAAAGAAGAGAAGAAAGTTTCCATGCCATGGGCTGCTACAGGATGCTCAGGCAATGGGAACACAGTTGACACAACAGCACTTGATGTTTCTAGAGCTTTACTGTTCAATTCAGTGCAGAGTTAATGCTTAAATTGTCAAGTCTTATCTCCACCTGCTCTTGATCTCTTATGAAAGACTCTTCGGAACTACATTGGGGCACTTTGTTTAGAGGAGCATAATAAATGAATAGCTGGCCTATGAAGAGCTGTTTTGATAGTTTCCAGCCGGAACAAGTAACAGAAGCTTTGGAGTAGGTCATAGAAACCAGGCTGTACTAGCATTTGAAATTGGGGAATTACAAGTTTTTTTTTTTTTTCGGGGGGGGGGGTTGTCGATGCATTTTTCAATGCACACGTTCACAGGCAGCAAACGCAACTAACGTGGTCAGTTTATTCAGTCTGAAAGACAAGTACAGAACGACACAAGGCAAAATCACCTCCAAAATGATTCTTTGCTTCGATATGTCCATTTTATGTCCTTATATTTGTATACTGAACAAAAGGTCTGATTTCACATCAGAGTTGTAGAGGTTTTTTCAGTGCTTTTCTTACTGCAGCAAAAATGCGTATTCTCAGGCTTGCAGAATAGCTGGAATCAAAAAAAGCCCACAGATTTATTTTTTAAAATCCGCTTTTTTTTTTTTTTTTTTTTTTTTTAACATTCTTCCAATGATGTGCTTACCTGATCCTGCAATCAAGGCATAAAGTCATAATTTACTTCATTTAAGTCAAGTCCAAGTTAGATGCCGTTTCGATTTAAAACACATTGACTTTAGGAATTCCTGCTGCCCCATGCCTGAAAACAAAAGCTCTTGCAGTTTGTTCCTGTTTTTAAGATTCTTGCTATTAAATTTTTCTCTCTATTACAGTATTTATAAAGTACAGGGGGAGTGGTGTAATCAGTGCACTTAAGTGGTTTTAACTCAACATCTTTCAGTCTTTATTCCAGTCTGCGGTGTATTTATAGAACGTTGTATTATGAATTTCCTATGTGATTTTGTATGTTTCTGAGCCATGCTTGCATTACAGAAATGTGCCATGCTGTTTCTGAGGGAAACATCTGTGAGAGCACCAAAGCTGAACAGATTTCACAGGGTGCGACCCTGTCACCAACAGCACGTTGCACCTTGTGGTCTGCCGCCAAAGGGGCTAATCGACGACGCTGCTTCAGAGCGACCCCAGATCGTTGGGTCATTTTGCAGTCCAGATACTTTTCATTGTAGTTAATATAATTATTCCAGGTCTGTCGCTGCAGGGCGCGTTCCGTTTCCTCCAGGGGTTGTGCATGCATGGCAGAGGTGTTACATTCACATTTGAATTCAATGAAATAAGAGCAGCGTGCACAAGTGGGGATAAGCAGGGCCCTACGGCAAGCTGCATTTCTGGCTTCCTGTTTGACTTTTTAAATTGATTGTGGAGAAACATGTTAAGGATTTTCTAATAGCTGTAAAACAAAGTAAAAAAAATATTGTCAAGTACTTGTATTGCAAGACCTCTTAAAAAAGTCTTGAATTATGTAGATGTTTTGCTCCAACAAATAAAAGGAAATCTATTCAAAATGTCTCTCTTTTACACAAATGACAATATTCCAGGCTCAATTTTAAGAAAAGCAGTTTTCCCCTACATGAAACGATATAGGAGTGTGACATACATTTAAGGTCTTATACCCTTTTGCTGCTCGATGCCTCCAAGTTTAGACACTGAGCACTGCCAAGTAGTTCAGTACATTGCATCTGAAATACATAAAATATAATGGTTTCTTTTAATCAGCAATAGATCACAGGCTTGACTTCCACAGAGACCATCATTTGTGAAAATTTATTTTTTGAGTAAATTATTTCAAAACAAACTCTTAGCTATCATTGCTTTAAATGGGAAAAGGGTTCTGGAGTCACCAAAGCTTTTTTCATTCACCATGCAAGACTTCCTGCCTTTTAAATGTGGAGAAAATCCAATTCAAAGCAAAGACCAGCGTATTGGAATACCTGAGGCAGCTGTAATAGTGTCACTTGTAACCCCTCTCTGTCCAGCTATTCTTTAAGGGTCATTTGCAATAAATAAACTGTAAATCAAACCATGCAAAGCCATTCCTACTGATACTGCCTTTTTAAGAGAAATCTATTATGTTGTCATATCGTTATGTTTTAAACTGATAGGTAAGACATTCTTTTTCCTTTTCACTTGTTACAATGGCTTTACACTATGATAAAATGTTCCAAGTAGTCTGTGTGTGGGTGAGCACATGGCAAGAAGGTAACAGGTGTGTGGCAGAAGCCTTGCGATGGGAGTAGAGGGGGGTTGCTTTCCCCCTGTGGCGCTGTCATTAGGGCTTATATTTTGTTCAACTAAGATATTTTCTTAAGTGTGCGTTAACTCCTTATTCAGATTTTATTGTACAAATTACGTGTTTGTAAATCAGAACTCTCAGAATGCGATCACTGGTTATACACGGAAGATTGTGTTGTCTTTTATTAGAGGAGAGTTATGTTGCAGAGGGTAGGGACCTGTTTAGAGCTGTTGTCTGACTGTTGCTGGTTCGAATTCTACTTCTGCTGTAGTACCCTTGATCAAGGTACTTGCTGTGAGCTGGTACAGTAAGAATGCACTGCTGTATGAATGGATACTTCCTTGTAAAGTTCATTATATAACATTGGAGAAAGGCAGAAATAGTAATAATTTGGCTTGTTAATGTTGGCCAACATATGTGGCTCAGTTCAGTCAACTGTTACTGTAATTTCCAGTCTATTACTGACCTCTACTGTTTAGTTTCATTATTAACTATATTGTGATGTCATAAGTTTCACTGCAAATTTAGATTATTTAAGAATTTCAGGTAGAAGATGAAATACCCCCTATACAGGTTACTGTCAATTTTTTTCCCCCTCTCTGCGGGACACTGAGCATCTTGCACGGAATTTTTTTTTATTTATATATGTTGGATTATTCAGTATTGTGTTTGTATGAATTTATGCTGTTGGCATAAAGATTCACTTTAAATGCATTGTGTTATTTTATAGTATAAATTTATTAAAGTATAAATGACTTCACAATATTAACACATTGCTGACAAAGAAAAAAATCACAATGTGCATTTAGTTGTTGGAAAATAAATAAACGTAAACATGCTATATAAAATTGAACTTTACATATTAGGGAAACATTTTTAAAAGTCTTTACAAGATCTTGGTTTTTTTATAAAAAAAAAAAAAAAAAAAAAAATTTTCTCTTGCTATGTAGAAAATACTTCTAAAACTCCAGTTCAAGTTCCTTGCCTGGAGAGGTCAGTGCCGTGAAGGAGCGGCAGAGTCTCCTACTCCTACCTACTGAACGCTTTGGTCAAAAACCTTGACCACTTTGCCCAAAGCTGTCCTCTTAAATCCTCTTTAGCATTTTGTGAATTTGTTTTATGTGAAATTGTATCCACATATGGCTTGTGTCCTTCCTCAAGGACATTAATTATGATCTAGCAGTATAGTTGATTTAAACTACATGAGGGGACTGTAAACAATACACCATAATTACATCACATTTCAGAAAAGAAAATTCACTTAAGTGCAAAAAAATTACAGTATTAAAATATTCCTATAGATTAAAATGAACACCCACCAATGCAGTTACAATTTAAAGTCAACTCTAATATTAGCTTGTGTTTTTATGTGAAATTAAGCGAGAAGGAAACCTTTCAGGTCAACACTGATCAGCAGCTCATTCATGGTGAGTTTCAGGATGGAAACATCCAAAGTTCAGAAGCCCTTGGTTAACTATTGGAGTCCTGGTGGCTTGTGACTGACGGGACACTTTTCTGTCACGTAAAAGTCTCATGTATGAAATCGTGTCAGTCGATGCTGGAGCGATGGGTTGAGTGCACTCGGCACCCAGCAGTGCCCCTGCCCAGACACGTGTGAGCGATCGGGTGGGTGTGTCTGCATCACGGAAGACTGGGTGTCACACGCGAGGAGGTGGTGGTGGTCTCAGAGCCTACACGGGAGATGGAAGGCAATAAATGAATAAAGGCTATACATAGCCTACAACTTCATTAGTGATTCACTAATGCAACAAAGCCTCTCCTGGAACATGAACCAGCAACCTGCTGGTCAGAAGTCCTTTATGATGCATCGGTAAGTCTGTTTCCAATTCTTTAGTTATGTCTAAATGAGAAATGTAGTATCTGTTGTAAAAGAGATCACAATTTAACCAAGTGTGAGTCTGAACAAGTCTGAGGGGCAAAGAAAGTCAGGGGTTCGACCAGGATGCTCAGTCATGGTTTTGGAATTTCATGACAGGCTATCGGGACATCTTTGTTCGGTTCTCTAGTTTTCATTGCTACCTTTCGTGCAGCAACCAGGTTGTGCGCTGGAGACTGAGCTTGAGCAGAGATGGTGGGTGGAGGCGGAGGGGGTCCTTTGGGGCGTTGCACCTGAAAAAAATTTCACCAAAGGGAAGAGACTAAATCTGCTGAATTAAGAAATATCACTGAGTAGGCATGGGAGGAAAACTCAAGATTATAGCCTTATGCGTCCTTTAAAAAGTTTTGCATGTGTATAAACAGGTGGCTGTCCAGTCGTGAGTACGACCAGTTCTCCAGAATGATGCTGATAAACACGTGCCGGGAGCACAGAGGATGTGTAAGGGGTGTGACCGGATTCCCCACGGTACCGCATAGGTGGTACCAACATGCAGTTTGGCGGGCTCTGCTACCTGCACTTGGAAATCAGACGGTTTCGGCTGATGGTTGAAGGCAGGATTGTTCACTCCCGGCTTGTCATTGAGGCGCACGCGTCTGAAAGCACAACGGCGGGAAGTGTCGGTGTACAAATACTCGTGTGTGTGTGTGTGTGTGTGTGTGTGTGGCCATGCGCTTGAGAGAGCCGCTTTACATGTTTTTGCTCACCTGTGGGATGTTGAGGCTCGGCGTTTGCGCATGTACAGGAACGCTCCAAGCCCGCCAACCACGATCAAGATCAAGAGGATGACAATCACTATGATGGTGATAATTGTTCCTAAACCAAAAAAAAAGCATTGATTAATGTCTCATCCCACAGAGTCCCACTGTGCTTCGAGTGACCATTTAAAAATAAGTTTCAATTATTGAAAATTCCCTCCACTGGGTGACCGGATTTAGGGTGCTGTGCCAAACTTCAGATCACACAGAAAGGGTGCAAAGCAAGTGCTGGTCACCATGTAGCTCGCCGAGTGTTTTAGAGGTGATCGCCCTGAGCCGCTTCGAGTTATTTATTTTTTTTTTAATTGATTTTAACTGAGACAGCTGTGTCGTGATGCATGTGGCCCCATGTCTTATGTGCAGCAGCCACTATTATTAACCCCAGTGCTCAGTTCTCTTTTTTTTTTTTATTTCAAAGAGCAGCAGGAAGCGTGCGGGCAGTTTTATCAGCAGATGTGGATGGACCAGTGCCACTTACCCCTGTGCAGGACCGAGCGCCCACCTGCTGTTCAACACAGTTACTTTAATCCTCAAAATCACGGTGAAACAGTTACCTCTTCTTACAGGCTTAAATTACAAACCCTTTGGGATTCCTCTATGGTACCAGTCAAACGCTTGAGCGCGCTTGTCGGAAACTAGGCTGCGTTCACGGGACACTCGGGTAACAGTTTTGATCAGGAAATGAGCCCACATGACTTCTCAGCTCTTATGCTCCAGGTCCCAGACATGTGGCATACCTGCGAGTTGCTATGGTGCAGAGATGAGGGACTCACTTTGTTTAACAGCGTAAGTCACCTTGGGCGGAAAGGTAGCCCCTAAATGCAACGCAAGGTTCGATGGAAGTCACTGCAGAAAAGCGTCTGCTAAATGAATACATGTAAAAGTGAAAAGTTTTCCTTGGACTCTGCATTTCATCCCACGCAAGTTCTGCTCAGGCGTACTCATACTTTTCACTGGTACCACCTATGATTCAAATGGTTTGCATATTCAGATTTCCTGCTTTTCCCATTCTTTAAATTCAGTTTAAGCAGTAGGAATCCCCATGATGTGTACTATTATATTTCTGGCACTAATAGCATTCCTTTTGTTTTTTGGTACAAGGACATTTCATTGCTTTACTAAGAAAAATGAGGAAACCAGTATCTAAGTAGTGGGAAAAGCAGCCTTGAAATGACTGATGGGGCTTCAGATGTGAGAATACTTTTCAGATTATTCCCCCCAACTTTATAATGAAGAAAAGAAAAAAAAAGTATTTGAAACACAAACGCTTCATACACAGCACAACAATTTTGGAAACAATCATACAGGAAGCATTAATCTCCTTTCTTTCATTGAAATAAGACATTTCGGTAAGATTTGACAGTATATAAAACCAGAGTCCACACACGTACCTGGAGACAGTGGTGTGTATTCCTTGCTGTCACAGTTTGGTGGCAGCCACCCTGGCTCACACTGGCACTCCTGCTTGTGGTTACACACCTGCGGGACAGAGTCTGGTGTTGGGAAATGCCAGCTACTTTATTCATTTAGCCAACACTTTTTCCCCCCAAAGTGACTTATAATGTTAATGTACCTACAATGATGTATTAATTTATACACCTGGGTAATGTTACTGGAGCAGTTTAGGGTAAGTACCTTGCTCAAGGATACTACAGCTGGAGGGGGGAGTCAAACCTATAACCTTTGGGTCCTTAGGCAGTAGCTCTAAGCACTACACTACCAGTTGACCCTGTTATTCTAGGTGCTTGCTTTGTGCACCGTGCATCAATAGGTGTTGGGTAACTGGACCAAAAAGTGTCTCTTGTAACGATGATTAAACTTTTCAAATTTATATACCGTATTTGCATGATATGGTGCTTGATTTGTGCTAATACTGGCCGCAAGGCAGCGATCGCCCACACTTGTTTCAGTATGAGGCTTTCGGCTGCTGAAGTGCCAGAAAGCCAAGGGCTTACTGCATGGCCCTTGCAACGTGCTGAGCAGTTTGTTGCTCGGTAGGCTGTCTCCAGATTCACGCACTCGTGGTCCTTGCAGACCTAGGAATGGGAGATAGGGAGATAGGTTGGAATGCATTTCCGCAGCACGTGTCAACAGGCCTTGAGTGGTCGAAGGAAACATTCCCATTCTTGTATAGATTAATGCAGTTTGTATCGCCACATCCCTTGATACTCCCACCCTGTTCCAGTGGGCAAGACCTTACCATTCCATCGCCACACTTGGTCCCGGTGTCCACTTGGCCAAAGTCATTATCTGGATCATCGCTGAATATAGCTTTGCAGTCAAGGAACTTCACAAAGCGGTTGTAGTTGGGGTTGTCATTGCCTTCGATGCAGAATAGCTTCCCGCACATCACATCCCTGCAGGCACACATGAGAGGACGTGGTCAATCCTGCCTTTTTTCTGCCCCCAAGTTGAGGGATTTGCGAACGAGATGCTCCTCAGCTCTTACTTTTTCTGACATCCAATGTACTGTTCCCTGGATGGACGGTTGCAGAAGGCATAATACGTTCCTCTGGTGTTTTGGTCATAGCAAGATGGTTTTGCCACTTCAGCAGCTGAGAAAGAAGATTTTAGGGATTAGGCCTTTGACTTCTTGTCCCCTTCCAGAGAATGTGTTCTGTGGAGTGAATCTGGCGCCATGGTAATTTGGGCTTATGAATACATAACCATGGTAATGTCCATTGTGTGTAGTGTAACAAGTGACCTGGGCTTTGCAGAGATACATTTTGTTAGACCAAGTTTGGAGTTGCAAAGATGGATAGATAAATGGGCATATGGATCAATCGATTGACAGATAAGAACTTCATTAATTTTGAAAGATGAAAGTGAAGTAAGGAACTTCGTAGCAGGTGACTTTCACTAAGTATAGTTTCAGTAAATTTAATAGTTGGAGGGTGAGGTTCGGTAAGTCGTGGAATTCAGTCATACTTACTGCTGCCCCAGACTTTGACACACTGATCTGCCTTTGTGGGACACAACCCGTTGTAGCAGTAACTCTGGCCGCCCTTGCAGGGGAGCCCGTTGACAGTGAAGACGTCTTCCGGGCATTCCGTAGACTTCCCTGTGCAGTACTCGGCCAGGTCGCATTCGTCTTGCTGCCGTCTGCACACTCTGGAGGGTGGCGTGAACTATAGACCGAATCGGTACCAAGGAATTACCTGCTAAACCACACAGCTAGACAGGGGTATCTCCACATGGAAAATTTCTGATACAGTCAATATGTTTTAAGACTAGCTGCTATGTGATACCATTCACACACAACAGAGTTGTTATATCATGTTTAAACTGTACCATGTGTACTTGTATCCACTGAAAATACAGCACCCGCTTTTTACTGAAACTGTTTCTTTGAGTTCTTAGCACTTGTTTTTCATGCATATGTGTAAAACCAGAACATAAACCTAGGCCTTTCAGTTTGAAGGTTGCTGGTTTGAATCTCTGCTGTAATACCCTTGATCAGAGTATTTCATCTGAATTGAGTGTGAATATTGCAAGAATATTCTGCTGAAACAATGGGTAAATTCATTGTAAAATGTATTAACATAGTAAGGCTCCTTGGACAAAGGCATCAGCTAAATAAAGGTTCATAATAAATACCTGTGCATTTGTCATATTTGCAAGAAGGCACTAAAGACCAAAGTTCAGTACTGCTGGAAATGTGACTGGGTAAATGGTGTGTTATTCTGCTGTAGTAAATCCTGCCAGGGGTGTAACAGAATATTTCAGTGAGTTTTTTTCTGCTGATCCAGAGCATATGCCAGGAAGCTCAGGGTCTACGGTAGGATGACCAGTAACTCGTCAGGTGGGATTTTGTGCCTGTGATGTGATTATGGTGTGGTAAGTGCGACACATGGCAGTCTGTCACTCACCTTGCAGTCCTCACAGCAGTCTCCAGCAGAACACTGTGACCCTGCTGTCAGGGTGCAGGTTGTGGCATTGCAGCAGGGATTTTTGCATTCCTGTTGAAACAAGGCAAGATATCATGGCACTACCTGTACCAGGCAATCACAGCAGCTAACACCTAATCAGTTATCACTCACCCATACACTTTTTCTAATCTCACACTCAAGATGCCTTTTGAAGGTGTTCAAAAAATTTTTTTTTTTTTTTTTACCATCTACTATTTAATACAGTGCTTTTAAAAGCAATTTTTTCAAAGCATTTTACAGTAAAAAGAAACATAAGGTACAGTATATACCCTTTAGATACAGTAAATAAATGACAGCAACAAAACATCAGTGAAATTAAACAGAAAATCAAAAAAAAGAAACATCCAGCTAATGAGAAAATGCTGGCTGGGAAAATGAAAAGAAAGGAAGCATGTAAACGTGCCATTTGAAAGCAATTCTGAAAAGCATGCGAGTCTTAATCATGGATTTAAAGGGGTTCATGTGAAGAGGTTCCCTGGTATTCTTAGGGGGGGGAGTCAGATGAAGGAAGATTGCAAGGTGGGAATTAAAAACTGATGGAAGGTTAGGGAGGTACAAAGATGAAAATTAATGTAATAAAACTGTAATAGTACATTTTAATGCAATTAAGAAGTTTGATTGCTTGAAAGGGTGGTAATTTCTTCAAAGATGAGCGTTGTGAGACATTTGTAAATAGGCTGCTGCTTGGAGATACTGATCATTCTTCCTTGCGAGTTGGAACACATTCCTGATAATGAGCATACCTATCCTGAAACGTTACCCCCAGGAAACCTTTGCTGTCAGAGACATTACTGATGATCAGCTATCCCAAAAGTGGATTTGTGAGGAGTCCCTCGGGTAACCCTATTATATATTGTGCTGATATTAATGATGGGGAGACAGCCGCACTTTTAGCAAGCTGCGTAGTTTTCCTGACAGCTAGCAGCACTGGAAAAAAACATTTGCATTTATTAATTTAGATCACTCTTTTCTTTGCTCCATTTCTCAGTGTAACTAACCAGTTATGTCTGAGCTTGTCAAAGGGATTCTTGGGAGTAAATGGGGCCCCTGGATACCTTGGCAAGGGAGCAGGCTGTGCATGTATGTTCAGCACACGGTTGTCCTGCTATAAATTTTTTCCATACGGTGTACAGTTGAAAGCGAGGGCTGATGTTGTGTTTGGGTCACCCACAGCGGCTGAGATATCGTGTACCCCACCGATAAACAAAGGACATTCCTGCGGCTCTGTAAGGTGAAATCGGCGCTGATAAAGAAAACCACTCTGTTAAAATGTCTTTCCTCTTGGTGTAATGCACTTTTCGTATTGTTCTCAGAGACGTATGACGCTTTGGAGAAAAGCGCCTGCTAAATGAATAAATGCAACTGTAAAACATGGCTTTTTACTCATTCTTGTTTTCTCCAAATCCCATTTATTTCGGAGGCTTTTCGAACTGCTCGTTAACAATGCAGCCACTGTTTTGCAAAGTCATGACTACTGTGACGTACACGTATGTTTTGTTACTTCGGTTATTAGAATTTCACTTGAAAATTATTTGTAAAATCTTCGAAAAGATGCGTAAAGCATCTTACCATTCTTATTATGACTCGGAGCAAAAGGAATACATACGTGCCTGAGGTTACATTGCCTCCGTCTCTATTTACCTCTGTAAAAATGTCGCCGTGGCAGCAACCTGGGTCTTACCTCAACGGTACCACAGTCACATTGCTCTCCATTCTCTACGAAGCCATTTCCACACTTCGGCGTGGAGATGAGTGACATATAGTCCGGCTTGTTGAAGAGGCACGGCGGATTGCGCGAGGTGAGGAACTGCTCGTAGTTTGCATCGCTGCAGCTGCTGAAGTTCTCGGGAATGTCGTAGCTGAAAGGAAACCACGCGGTAAAGTAAATGAGTACTTCATCGCCTGCTGCAAATGGATGAAATAGTACCTCACTGAATGCTGTAAGGTCCCACCTGAGAGCAGCGGACATGATGCAGGTGCTGCCTGTGCAGATGCAGGAACTGGAGTCATGATTCATACCCAGGTTGTGCCCCATCTCGTGGGCCAGCGTTGCCCCTACTGCAATGGCCCTGGAGTTGTGATCCTGAAAATGGTCATTTAATAGACGCATCACACTCTGGCTTCGATAGTAAGTGCTAAATAAATCACGTGGATGTTTAATTTTACAGAATGTGACCCTGCGCAGTTTGCACGTACTTAGTAGAAGACGCCGTGACGCAACGGTCAGTACCCTTCCCGTTTCTCGAGACATTATGTCAGTGTGGATTTAGTCTTCGAAGTGAGCAATAGACACGTGTGGAATGAAATTGCTACTTTTCCCAGGGATTAAGGATGCACCCATTGAGCTTGGTGTCTCAGACTACAGAACCTTCAGGGTCCAACAGAGTTGTATAAGATGTGGTGTAGATGCTCTTGCGGAGCTGGAGATGTCACCAAATCCACAGTACCTGGACCACCCCGGTGGAGTGACCTGTGCACAGACTACCGATGTAGGCCAGTCCCACTGTAGCTCCGTCGAAATCAATGCCACTGCAAGAGAGGGGACAGACATCAGGCCCATGCTGGACCTTAGCACTGAGCCTGTTTGGTGCAGCGAGCAACAGCAGAGACGACGAGACCCACGAGATCAGATGAGCGTTGTCGTGTGGTTTGGTCTTCAGTAGGTAGTTGTTTCTCCAGTTGGTGAAGGCATCCAGGGTCGATCCAGCAGGGGTTGTCACAGAGATTTTGTCCTGGTCTGTCCATATCTCCAGTCCGATGAGGGCTATAAAGGTTTTGAGAGGCTTGTACACCTGTGTGCACAGAGAAGGTCAGGAAGAGGGAATGAATCTGGATTAATTACCCCCTGCATTCATCATTATGCTATGAGTGTTTCAGTTAATTATGTTTTTTTTAATAATTTATGTAGCACTACCGGTGGCTTTCACCACAGTATATGATGATGTGAAATGTGGTGTGTTGAGTAAAAGAATGAAGTGTGAGGGCCACCGATGCTTAGTGTGATATAAAGATCTTTCCTTCTCTTGGCGTAACGCACACATCGTATTGCTCTCTGAAATGTGTGTCACTTCGGAGAAAAGCAGCTGCTAAGTGAATAAATGGCGATGTAAGGCGGCTCTTTCCACACCACAGAGTTTTAACGTTGTCGCCGGCTTACAGGAAACCTTCCCGTTCGCTGTACGTCACTCACCACGTTGACATAATTCACAATCTCAAATATCCTTTTCCGCACTTCATTTATATCGCTGTTCATTTTCTTGTACTGAAACGATAAGCAGAAGTGCATGTCGTAAGAAAGCGCACTTCTCCAAAAGTACGTCCCAAAATCAGCTGGGCAGTCAGCCGAAAACGGACCGCAGTAGACCATAAATGCCGGGGCCTCATCCATACCTCCCTGTTGTCTGCAACAAGGTAAAGCTCCACGTACTTCTGCTGCTGAAGCGGGGAGAGACCCTGCGGCAGAAAGACCAAATAAAGTAAATCAAGAGAATAACCAATACGAGAGTGGTACCACTTCCAGGTCTTGATGTCTTTTACAAGTTAATACCGTTTTGGAGAACGGCGATGTGAGCGTGTGTGGGCGGGGCAACTCTTACTGAGCTACGGGAGCGCGATTTGCTGATCAATGGGGGGTAAACGGGCTCCCAGCTGCTGTTGGTGACCCCACACACTGGCGGTTCCGCGTTCACGGCCTCGTATTTGAAGAGGGCGTGGGCTCCGTCCTCCGCACCTGACAGAGGTTCGATCAGGTACTGTCGCGCAGCTGTCCTGAAGTAGCCCCTGGGTGTTAAGGACACATACCATGGGGACTGGCATCCAACATACTGGCACACGTGGCATCCAACATACTTTAACTTATTATTCACTCAACCTTTCAGCTGTGAATGTTGTATTTCCATACAAGTATTATTTTTGTACTTGCACTCATTCTTTTCCTTATACAGTTGTTACCCTGGTGTGTGTGTGTGAGCGAGAGAGATAGACAAAGATAGTTCACTGTCATTAAAAGCCATCAGTGAACCTCTGAAATGTATCACCGATGCTACTTGTGAGAAACGGATTGAAGCTATTTATAGTGAGATGTGGGCGGAGGTGTCGTTCCAACCTCAGACCGTCGCAAGTGCTCAAGCTGACCGTGGACTCTGAGTCATTCACTATCCTCCCATGGTAGTAGCAGTCGTCCTGTGTGTGGGCAGCAAGAACACATGAGTGCCGGAGTCCCTTTCCAAAGGCTCACAAAGACGCGCAGCTGAAGAAGTCCAGTTGAGTTTAGTTTAGTTTCGATGAGATTTGACCACAACACAATCATGCTGCTGAGACATCTTTCCTTTCTACTGCTTGTACTACGGATATTGTTTCGTTGAGATGAACGTTACCGATGCCAGGAAGACATGAAATCCGCTTTTGTCACGTAACTCCTACGTGACATTCTGTATTTGTCCCTCACCAAGTTCTGTGGGGTGGAAGTGACTGGGGTCCCATCCTGGGTGTAGGTCGTCTCGCTGTAGCCTTCTGCCAGTAAACCCCTGGGGAAAAACACCGTTTCAGCCATCTAATCACCTCATTTAAAACAGCTCTCCTGGGGCTCATGAATGACTTGGTTAAGAAAAACACACACTTCTCATGAGCTCATAGACTGATGTCCTCTGCTGAATGAGTGTGACTTTCCCAACAGTATGACACAGTTCCTGTTGCTGTTCACGGCAGCAAAAGCGTTGTTTCCCATAACGTTTTGACTGACACTTATACAAGTGTCCTCTCTCTCATCCATACGCAGGTGATGATCATCAAAACTACACGAGTTATCCATCGCTGCTATTTCCTCTACACGATGGCATTGTGGCCGATACTGTTGCGGAAATGAGCTGATTTGACATAGAAGGTGTCAAAAGAGCACGCAAGACCAGGTTGCAAAATTGTGAATTGCTAAATTGATGGTGGGGTGAAGTCGCACAATGCATTCCCTCATCTTGTGAAAGCAGGTTTAACAACAGAACAATGCACACATTATCGGCGTAAAAGGAAGTGAGAGAAATTTTCTCATCAGACGGCGGTTTGTGATTTTCATCATTTCGGCACGTTCGACAGATTAAAGCTGGATCTCGCAGTTAAATGGACTCACTCGTTTTTCTCCAAGTGCATCACAGTGTCCTTTCCCTCGACCGGTATCTTATACTTCATCACGTCAGGTCGGGAGGACTGCAGACATGACATTAAATTACATTTATGTTTTCTGGACCTTGATGCCGTAATCAATATTATTGGAAAACAGAACCCTGGTTTGAAAAATATAGTTTTTAAAATATGTATCTATGCGTACACATAAAATACTGCTTGGAAGTATGGTTTTACTACGAAATCATTATTTAATGAGAAACAGTCTTCCTCATCTGACATAATAGGTGTGTAAAAAGCAAATCCATATGTTGCTTTAGAAGAAATTATGTGTGTAGCAAAAATAAGTGACCCCCAAGTTTGGATTGTTGCATTGGTTAAACCAAGTAGGTAACTAAAATCTAGAAACTATCGGGAAACTACAAAGTGTGTAAATGAATCATTTATTTTAGAGGTTTATTGTAATTATGTATACAAGAATAATGATAATCCCTGGAGGGCTCACATACTTTCAAGCAGGACTGTGTGTGTGTGTGTGTGTGTGTGTGTGTGTGTGTGTGTGTATATATATATATATATATATATGTATATATGTGTATATATATATATATATATATATACAGTGACATATATAATAAATACTGTCTATGCACAGACACTGATTTATTATACAGAATTGTACTGTGAAAAGATATTTCTAGCTTGTATTTTTTATTCAGGTGATTTTTACTGAAAAGAGTTTTTTGTTGGAAAGAGGAATGTCACCTGGGTATCTCTCCTGTGCAAAGTGTGCAGTCGGACTGGTGTGATCACCTCGTAGTCCTTCACCCCATCCAACTCAGGACGGAAGCTCGCTGTGGAGAGGAGAAACCACCGTGGCATCGGCATGACGTGTCAGCTGCAGTCCTCTGTGCAATTTCCTGCCCGTATTTTAGTGCATCATCATGACTTGAGCTCATACAACCTCTTTCTCAATGTGAAGTTTCCTCTGTGAGCTTTTACACAAAGTCCTTTCAAAGGGACAGTTGCACAGTGTCTCTGTACTTATGGGTAATCAACCTGAAAAAGGGTTCCTGACCTCGGGTTACTTCCCGATAAGTTTATTACCTTGTCTGGGACTTAGCGTGCGCCGCTGTGGACTCCGATGGGGCAAAGAAGGACACACGGACAGTGTTCATTACTAATGTTTATTGGAAGACCGACAGGCAGCATGTCCATGTCTAACACGTTCACTATTTCCCATCGGCGAGTACACAAGAAAATAATACTCTTGGTCCAAGGACACTATTTTCCTCAAGGAGCTGCCCCTCAAGCCAGTCGTACTCTCCCCAACAGGCACTTATCCCCTCATCACCCCCTTGTTGCTTGAACAACTATTTGACACACACATTATCTGAAACCACTCATCCTAAGCAGGGTTGTGGCAAACCAGAGCCTAACCCAGCAACACAGGATGTAAGGCCAAAGGGGGACGGGACACACCCAGGATGGGATGCTAGTCCATTGCAAGGCACCCCAAGTAGGACTTGAACCCCAGACCCACCGGAGAGCAGGCACAGGCCAAGCCTGCTGTGCCGCCACACCCCTGCAACTAGCTTCTGTTTCCCACAATTCCTGTTATTCACAATTATTTACAATAAACACGTGTTCCTGCTCAAATGGGATGCTCTTCAGCAATCCAAGTCATTGGAATAGGTTTATTTGCAGACAAACCCCTCGTTTCATAATAAACGTTTCATGAATACCACATGCAGCCGTCATATATGAAACACCTCTTTGTTTCGTGGGAGAAACCCAAGTGAACACGAGGAGAATGCATGTATATCGGTTTGGTTTGTAAGCATTTGTTAAGCGAACAGTACATGATACAAAATAGCTACGAAAGAGCTGAAGGTTGTCAGTCGTTCATAGTAATTAATAGAGTATATTGTAAGAAACGTTACTGGAGTATAGTCACTAATACTTAGCAGAGAGCCACACACACACACTTTCTGAACTTCTTGTCCCATACAGGGTCGTGGGGAACCGGAGCCTACCCAGCAACACAGGGCATAAGGCCAGAGGGGGAGGAGACACACCCAGGACGGGACACCAGTCTATCGCAAGGCACCACAAGTGGGACTCAAACCCCAGACCCCCTGGAGAGTAGGACCCGGTCCAACCCATTGCACCACCGTACCCCCATAGCAGAGAGCCAAGAAATTAATTATTGATAACTGATATCAGCTATTGCAGTAACTGAATTAATTTTAAAGAGATTTGATGCCATAATCAGTATTAGTGGAAAAAGAACCCCGATTGCCAATTTTGAGGCTCAGGAAAACATAAAAAAATGTAAGATCAGAACTAATGGTAATTATGTCTTTGAGTTATGAGAATTCACCTTATGAACAGCTTGTCAGAAAAGCATTACATTTATTTAGCAGGCACTTTTTTCCCCCCAAAGTGACTTCCAGCAAATTCTATGTAGCGTTATCAACCCACACACCTTATTCACCGCAGTGACTTACACTGCTAGATACACTACTTACAATGGGTCACCCACCCATAAATCAGTGCAACACACTCTCTCTGTTACTCACACACTGTGGGTGAACCTGAACAGCACGTCTTTGGACTGTGGGAGGAAACCGGAGCACCCGGAGGAAACCCACGCAGACACGGGGAGAACATGCAAACTCCACACAGACTGAGTAGAGATCGAACCCATGTCCTCTCACGCCACCCAGACACTGTGAGGCAGCAGTGCTACTCACTCTGACACCCACCTTTGTCATGGGAGGGGGCTGTAATTTACCTTTCTCTTTTAAGATTTTTATTACCACCTAGATAGATTTGTAGTATAAAACCATTAATATGTACATCATATACATAGACACATATATCCATATCTGTCCTTTCATCCATTTGGCACTTGTGTAACTCGGTGACAAGAGGCTGAGCAGGATGGACCACGCTTCCCAATTCACAGCAGCAGTCTCCAGCTCCTACTGGGAGACGCCCAAGTGCTCCTAGGCCGGATCAGAGACGTAATCTGTCCAGTGTGTGCTGGTCTGCCCCGGGGCCTTCCTCATACACCATCGGCGTGGGGCACCCAGGGGGGACATTCCAAGTCCCGGAACCACTTCAACTGGCTCCTCTTGAAATCGACAATCAGATCAGTGCTTTTCCACTGCTCATTGGGTAACTGGAATGTAAGAAGGAGTACGCATTGGATCCCTAGTTTGATACTTTGAAATAAAGGGAAACAGAAACGCGGTACAAATTGCGACAGAAGACTTCTTGTCTTCTTGCTCTTGGTTGGGAAGTGGAGTGGCTGCAATGCTGTGTTTTCATACTGAGCATATGAGTAGCGCCTTACGTAATTTGTACCCTGCACATGTTGTGAAAATGGAATACATAGGAAACAGCTTGAAACCACAAAGGGTTTTCGTGCAGAAACGTACGAATCCGTTCAAATAAAATTTCTGAAAAGTGTTCCCGTAGGCTGTGGCGCCACTTGGCATCTGTCCGCCTCTCTGAGTCAATCTGGGACCATCCAGGGGAAAGTGGAGGATCACCCGCTGTAGCAAAGGGCTGCCTTTCCTCTTGAGTAACTGAGCAGGTAATTGCAGGGTACAGCCTCATCATAAAGTGGAGGGTCCGAAGAAGCGTTATTACATGTACGCACTCTTTCCGAGGGTCAAATTTCCCTTTTTTACTCCAAAAGCTTGAAACAAACTGCTCTGGGATAATGAGCAAGGAGCCACGCAAAAGCAAACAGAAACAGTGGAACCGTCAGTAGCAAGTAAGAGTCGATAAAGGTAATAATCAAGTCTAGAAAACCTCTAGTTATTTGTTGTGTTCGTCTGTATAATGTATATATTATGTTTCATTGTACAAAGACTGCTTTTATACCTCTTTTTAGCCAACCCCATTGTACAGCTGATTTTCAGTATAGGATGAAGAAGTTTACACAATAATTCCTCTTTTATAACTGGATACTTGAACTAGAGTACACACACACTTTCAGAACCGCTTGTCCCATACGTGGTCGCAGGGAACCGGAGCCTACCCGGCAACACCAGGCGTAAGGGGAGGGGACACACGCAGGACGGGACAGCAGTCCATCACAAGGCACCCCAAGCAGGAGTCAAACCCTAGACCCACCGGAGAGCAGGACTGTGGTCCAACCCACTGCACCACCGCACCCCTGAACTAGAGTAATCCCAGGTAAATCTCTTCATCATGGGCTCTACAGCAGACTGGGATTCAAACCTGGAATTTTCAACATTACAAATTATTTTTATTACCAACCAACCAACCAACCAATGTCAATAACCGCTTGTTCCCAGCAAGGTCACGGTGAGCCGGAGCCTATCCCAGAGACAATGGGCACAAGGCTGAAGGGACGGGGTGCAGGGGGAACACCCTGGACGGGACACCAGTCCATCACAGGGCCACAACTAGGTACCCAGGTACACAACCAGACGAAGGAGTAATAGCCGGGCAAACACCCTGCTCAAGGGTACTACAGCCAGAGGTGGGGATCGAACCGGCAACCTCTGGAGCCAAATGCAGCTGCCCGTGTTTTTATTACCATCATTTATTTATTCCCTCGTAGAGGGCTTTAAAATTTTCAGTTTCTTCTCTCTTAAAGTGTTTGACAGTTTTTTTTGCTCCTCTCCTCCCAAATAGTCAGAAAATGAGAGACGTGCAAGTGACACAAAAGCGTTCGCTACTCAGCACGTAACCCAAAACGCAGTTATATTTTCATCATAAGCAATTTTCCTCCAGGCTGCACCCGATCGAGCGACTGAAAAAGGCGACTCGAGCGCTTACGTGAGTTTGGTTTCAGGCAGGACATTGCTACAGCAGAAGCACTTTGCGCTCAGCCTGCGTTGAGTTTCAAGAGCGCAGAACAGCGATTGAGGAGACGTACCTGAGCGACAAAGCAAGGCAGCTGCCGTGAGGGCCCACAGGACGGGAAGTGTGTTCGCCATGCTCACCGCGTACGTCTGAGCTGCGACCGGGACAGGGAGCTCTGGTTTATGTTTGAGATCACCTGAGCTGTTGCTCCGACGGGCCCCGCAAGCCACTCCCTCGCTTCCTGACTCCCTCGTTCCCTCGCTCTCTCGAGTCTACCGCCTCAACCTGAAATGCTAACCCGAACTTCCTTATTGCTTTGTTTGCGTCTCTCTGACGTGTGTCAACAGGCAGCTCCGCGACGCCTTCAAAGAATGCAGGAAAGGATGAAGCTGCAATAGGAAATGGTGCAATTTGCCTTGGACGGCTCTCTCCAAAAACTCTCGGGCAGGTGTCCCCAAGAGTGTCACGAACAACATGCCCTCCGCTCGCCTTGCAGAACTGCACAACTGTCCCAAAAGGAGAAGTGAACGTTTTGCAGCAAAACACACTCGAGTGAATGCGACAGTCCTTTCTCAGCGTCTGAATAAACCACACGTTTCAGGCCTTTGTCGTTACTTCCGTTTTCTCCTCTTACACGAGCTCTTCTTTTCGTTGACAAACCGGCCTAAAGGAGTCTTAGCTGGAAATATGACATCAGTTCTTTGTACGTTTGTATACTGTGGTATATTTACATCACAGCGGTTAAGTTGGTTCAAGGCCAGGAAGTACCATAGTGATAAGAGCTGCTGCCTTGCTCTTGAAGAACCTATGTTCAAATCCCACCTTCTGCTCTAGTCCCCTTGACCAGGGTGCTTACCACACAGCGATCCAGTAGAAAGTAACCAGTTGTATGAATAGGTCAAATCGGCCGAAGTAACTTTGGAGAAAAGTGCCAGATAAATCTCTCTCACACACACACACACACACACTGACTGAAACCGCTTGTCCCAAGTGGGGTCATGGCGAGCCGGAGCCTAACCCGGCAACACAGGGTGCAAGGCTGGAGGGGGAGGGGACACACCCAGGATGGGATGCCAGTCCATTGCAAGGCACCCCAAGCAGGACTCAAACCACAGAGTGGCAGATAAATGTATAAAATAACTCTAATGTGATGTCTAGGCCAATAGTGCCGAGCGTAGCCGTCTTTGTTCAACAGCACGGTGAATGTTGTCAAGATGTCCCTCAGAAACCTCGAGCCTCGGAGCTCACAATACACACCATAAGACGCTGAAACGATGCCTTCCTCAGCAATGCTGTCTCTCTGTTTCTTTTGCTCTGGTCTCCAGCTCTCCATGAGTTGTTGTTCCAGTTCCGTGATCCTTTGTGGTGACGACCCCCAGTGGTGAAGGTGGCTTTGGAGATGAAGCGTCTTCTTCGCAACACAGGAGCGTGAATGCTGGGTGACGTGAAATCTGTCAGAAGAGGTTCATCGGAAAATGGTGGTATGAGAACGGAACTGGCACTGCCGGGGGTTTCGTTGGTCTACGATTGTCTGCTGTGTTCTCATGGACGTGGCTCCGGCTGCTCGCTGTCGGTTTCTGAACCACTTTCCCCGGGTTTTAGAGCAATCAGACTTCTGCTGATGAAATGTATCTCGTCGCCTCACTCATTGCATAAAGAAAAGCTCCTTCACCGATATTGTCTTCCTTGCTGTTACCGATGGCTGAGCACCTTCTCTTCACCAAGACCTTCACTAATAAGGCTTATTAAAAGGACATTATTAAAATCACCCTGACCGGTTCATACAGGTGATGCGTTTTGCAATGTTTTTTCTCCCAACTCAGCTGGAGACACAGATTAAATTGAGGCCAAACTGGAATGTGTTGTTTATCAGAGCTGCTGGATTGTGACATACTGTGTTGGAGAGGGTGAGGCATGAACCAACCAGCGACCAACGCGTTTGGTTCGATGGCAGACAGAGAGAGAAAGAGATAGAATATCAAAAGGTAACCACTGTGAATACCTGCGTGTAATAAAGTATTCACAGAGTTATTGATTGACTCGTCACAAGACCTTATCTACGGGGGGGTAAATTACAGAATTGCGGTGGGTCCAGGAGCAGAGTGCAGTACAAAGAACCCTGGTGAAATGCACCGGACTCACCGGTACACTTAGAAACCAACATAAGAAAGGAAACTCGTGACTCCACCACCTGAACTGGGAGGGCAACTCAGCCACTCTCAGAAGCTACACGGAGCGGCGGCCTTTGGGACGCGGCGCGGCCGATGACGCGTCTCTGCAGTCACACGGCCGGCTGGCGGTCCGGCTGTGTCACCCGACACCGAAACGCCGGCAAGGCGCTTTCCGCTCTGAACGCCATCTATTGCACCACTCCTTTGTTTTGCTGACACACTGATCTGGTGCTTTTTCACGATGCTTTCGGTGGAAATAACTCCCTCTATTACAGGCAACAGCTAACTGGGTTCCACTGAGTTTTTCCCAAAAAAGCAGTTCATGCCATTGCCAAATAAAGCAATATTTCGCTTTCACAAAAAAAGAAGCAGTTCTATGGGATGAATAATTGTTCATTAAGTCCTGAATAGCGTGGGATGACAGTTTGAATTTTATACATTAGCTGTGATTTTCCAAGTATTGCCACTTCTGCTCTGTCGTGTTCTGCATTTTTACATTTTATTTAAATATGAGTCTTTTTCCCCCCGCACTGAAACGATAAGACTGCTGAGGGCACTTTTAGAAGAATTAGTAGCACTTGATTTTATTTCATGTATTAATTTAATATTCCCACATTATTCCACAATCACAATTTCACCATAAACTGCTATCCGAACATTTACTTTGCTACGTATTTGTTACTTCGTTTAGCAGCTGCTTTTCTCCAAAACAACTTCCAATGAACACTATGTAGTGTTATCAGCCCACACACCTTATTCACCGCGGTGACTTATGCTGCTTGATACACTATTTACTGTACAGTGAGTTATTCATGCATATATCAGTGAAACACTCTTTCTTTCTGTGACTCACACACACCGTGGGGGATTTTTAGAGTCACCAGTCCACCTGAACAGCATATCTTTGAATTGTGGGAGGAAACCAGAGGAGGCAGACTAACCCCACGCCCACGCAGACTCGGGAGAACATGTAAATTCCACATAGACTGAGTGGGGATCAAACCCACGTCCTCTCGCACCACCCACGTGCTGTGAGACAGCAGCTCAACTTGCTGTGTCCTCCTTCCTCTAACAGGTGAACTTTGTCAGTCCTGCTCAGATGCAGCTGAACTTCTGGCCGGGGAACATTTTGGCAGATTCAGCTCTGACAATCCATCTTATTTGAATTCTTTCTTTTCATCCACACTACTAATTTTTACTCGTCTCTTCTTGAGCACCACTCCATTATTTTCACTTTTTCTAAATAAAAAAGTCTACGCCGGACTGGTGATCTCTCCGCAGCACGTGATTATTAGGGACTGGATCTGGATCTGTGTACAGAAACCTAATTTAGTCAATGTGTCGTGAAAGAAAATGAGCACTTCGTTTTTTTTCTTCTTCAATTAAGTGTTTTCCCAACATTGTTTCATCACAGAACCCGTAAGATCAAGTGCATAAATTAAGCATTAATACACAGAAGGTGTATTAATGAAAGGAAACAAAAAAAGCGCTCATATAGGGGGAAAAGCTGAGGTCTAAGTCAATTGACTGGCCAGGAAAAAGAGGTACTAAGTGCACACACACACATTGACTGAAACCACTTGTCCCAAGTGGGGTCGCAGCAAACCAGAGCCTAACCTGGAGGTGCAAGGCTAAAGGGGGAGGGGACACAACCAGGACGGGACACCAGTCTGTCACAAGGTACCCCAAACAGGATGTGAACCCCAGACCCACCAGAGAGCAGGCCTTGACAAAACCTGCTCTACCACTGTACCCCCTTAGGTACCAAACAGCACCACTAAAAGCCCTGGGCGGGAAAAAAAAAAAAAAAAAAGTTTAGTGGGCAGTAGTAGTGAAAGTAATAGTTTGTGATTGCCAGTGACAGTAATCGTGGGGTGGCACAGCGGGTAGCGCTGCTGTCTCACAGTGCTTGGGTGGTGTGAGAGGACATGTGTTCGATCACCATTCAGTCTGTATGGAGCTTGCATGTTCTCCCCATGTCTGTGTGGGTTTCCTCTGAGTGCTCTGGTTTCCTCCCACAGTCCAAAGACATGCTGTTCAGGTTCCCCCCCCCAGTGTGTGAGTGACACAGAGAGATTGTGTGTGTTCCACTGATGTATGGATGAGTGACCCATTGTAAGTAGTGTATCTAGCAGTGTAAGTCACCGCGGTGAATAAGGGGTGTGGGCTGATAACACTACATAGAGTTCATTGGCAGTTGCTTTGGAGAAAAGTGTCTGCTAAACAAATAAATTTAGTTGCTTTGCGGTAAAAGGTATTCATGAGAGAGCATTGGTTTCTACCCTTTGATTAGTTCAGTCCACGTTACTACCCTTAGTGGAGCTAAACCACTGCTAAACCTAAGTAGAGGTAGAACATGGTACCGATACAGCATGTACAGTTGCTCCAGCCGGTGAAAAGGTTTTAAATCTTATTAAGACATTTACTGAGTGGAGCTCAACTAAGTTCATTGTTACAAGCGTTAAATCATTCGCTTTCACTCCTATTCATCTGGATCTTTAACTCCACTTTCCTTGGCGAGGGCCGTGTTGCCGAGAACATCAGGGCCGCTGATATCCGGGGTGGTAAAATCGCAGACCAAGAAGTTCCGTGCCGAGGAAAGACCGAAATGTTCTTCTGAGAAGTGTGGGCTATTTACCATGTTTACAAGTCCAAGCAAATAATACAAAACATACAGTAGTACAGTAGAGTACAAAGGGTCTGTACAACTGCTCACCTTCCACACCAAGACCTCACCTCTCTGCCCTCTCCCATTGTACTCGGGACCTCCTTACATGGTACGAGCCTGGGAGTTCTTATGCTGGGAGGCCAAGCAGGAGTCTGGGTTGGAAATCACCATGGCCTGGGCCAGGATCTGTGTAGGGCCCCTTGCGGGATAAGCGCAGATCCTCTATATGTTACGCAGGACGTATCTGGCGGACTGAGTTTCAGGTTGACGGACCGGCTGGGAGGCGAAGGATCCGAGTTTTTGAGAGACTGAGTTGTAGACGGTCGGTTATCCCAGTGCAGACATGTGAGAGGCAGGCTGCCTTGCGTCAGGATACATTGATGACACCAACACAAAACGTCGGTGTCTACGGCGAAAGAAAGTAGGGGATTTTCATAGCAGACACCCGAGATGTGGTATAGATCTGCAGATGACTTCCTTTCCCTGAAATATTTGGATACAGAGTAGAAAAATCATGATCCAGTTAAAGCTGTACTTACTCAGTATTGTTTGGCTTTTTATTTCCCTCCACTCCCAGCCAGAGCCTTATGATGTCATCTGGTTTAAAAACTTTAACCCACTTTTGCAAGATGTTGAAGAAAATGTTTTTTTTTTTCCCCATTATCGCAGGCCAAGCCTTTGATTGAACCCTGAAGAAATCAAGAGCTACGGTGTGATAAGATTTTACTCTTATGGAAACCAGTAGGGAGAGAGTATGTGGGACAGCTGCTAGAGTAGTGGTTAGAGCTGCTGCTGCCTTTGGACCGAGAGGTTACAGGTTTGAATCCCACCTCCAGCTGTTGAACCCTTGAGCAAGGTACTTACCCTAAATGAATCCAGTAAAACCAGATACATGGGTAAATACCTGTGAGTGGCTTTGGCGAAAAGTGTGGGTTAAAAAAGCTGTGTCATTGCAGTCATGCTCCAGTACCACTGTTTGCCTGCTCACTCTCACATGCGGGCTGTTTATCAGAAGTCGTTTGCTTTGGTTCAGGAAAACAGAGAGTAAAAATTTTTTTTTTTTTAAACTACGCTCAGTAGTTGTTCTGCTGTGCCGGTGACCTGAAATGCTTTTGTTCAGTTTGTTACCCCGAAAAAAAAGGAACGCGATACATGAACTCTGCTTGTTTTCCTTCTCCGGAGCCAAATGTTGAAGTGATACAGACATGGCCACTGTGTAAATGTGCAAAACCGGCCACCCGGTGTGCAAACATTGAGAACTGGAAGGGAGCAGTTCATTTGTTACATATTCATCTGTTAAAACGTGATCTAACCTGTTTGGAATTTTGCATCTCGGAGCGATGACAATGTTAGAACAGGTTTGCTTAGTGAACGAGAGCTACTGTGGTAAGTCGGAGAGCAGCGAGGCTTCAATCGCCGTGTTCTTCGTAACCAGTGTGGTTAACAAATGGCTCAGCACCGATGGTCTGGATAACCTGCAAGAGCTGCAGGGGCGAGCTCAACGCCGCAGCGCCTTCTCCACACATCCAGAGGTCCACACGCGGGAGCAGAGCTGTGTCCCCGGCTGCGTGTCCCCGTGTGTGAATGTAAAAGAAAAGTGCAGCACACACTCAGTATCACTGCTTGGGCTGTCAGTGTTTTGTGCTTTTCTTTTTTAAACCATTTTCAGGCCAGTGGGGAACTTGCAGCGCTGCTTGAAAGTATGTGAACCCTGTAGAGATGGTCTTTGTTCTTGCATAAAATACACATACTGTCATGGTCGCGTCTAAGGGAAGCGGCGGACCCAAGTGCAGAGCGGTAATCGTGGTGTCTTCGGGGAAGTCCAAGAGAGGAGGTCAGAGGACGGGCAAAGGGTCTTCGAGGTGCGAACGTCGTAACAGGGAGGATCCAAAAGGCGAGGTCGGTGTACAGGCAAGAGGTCGATGATCCGAAGGAGGCAGTAGATCGGGGGAACAAGGGACGGGTTCGGGGAAGGCGTTCGGGAACAGGAAATGGCTGGAGAAGGTCGCTAACGAGGAGGCAGATCAAGTTTCCGCATCAGCTGGTTGTCCGACGCAACCTTTTATGCTGCAGTCTGCGTTGCGTCCCTGGTGTTCCGTGTTGGCCCGGAGGTGTGGGCGTGGCACATACACAGAAACCACTTATGCCGAGCTGGAGCCTAACCCGGCAGCACAGGGCGTAAGGCTGGAGGTGGAGGGAAGACACACCCAGGACGGGACGCCAGTCCATTGCAAGGCACCCCAAGCAGGACTCGAACCCAAGACCCACCAGGGAGCAGGACCTGGCTAAACCCACCGTGTCAACGCACCCCCCTTGTATAAAATGTTAAACTTATGAAATCTATTCTTTATACCCTATTATAAACTTATAAAACGAATGTATTTTTATCATTTACACACTTGATTCTATGTACCTACTTGGTGTAACCAGTGCAACTTGGGGTCCACTTATTTTTATACCTGCTCTGCTACCGTGTTTCTACTACACGCATAATTTCCTCTAAAGCAACACAGGAAATTGGTCTTTACACACCAATTGTGTTACAAGAGAAACATTAAAAGTAAGAGTGAGGTACACAAGGGCTTCACGTACTTCCAAGCAGCGCTGTATGTGGCTCAGATTTCCTCTCAGAAGCATTATCTGATTTTTATGTTTACAGCACATCGGATCAACAAATCATTTCAAAGGCAATTAATCACTGTGTGAACTACTGTAATATTACATTTAAAAAATACAGTGCAGTGTAAAAAAAGGACGTAAATCGAGGTTCCGGCCCTGATCAACAGATTTGACCGAGGTCCTCCTGTTGTACTGCTGTGGCCTCATCTCCCCACTGCAGCAGCCAGTAACCGAGTGTGTCATGATGACACAAATGAACAGGGAGGAAAAAAAACATAAATCCCCACAACCAAAGAAAGAAAGAGGAGCAACGAAAACCACTTGTGTTCCCAGCAGTTACATCAACGCTCACACGGGGGCGCTCTTTACTCCGCATTCACTTCTATAATTTCTATTATAACATAATTTCTTCCATTTCAAGGTTAAAAAGCACTCTTTTTTATCAATTATTATTATTATTTTATATTTATATTATTGTTATATGCTTTATATAATAATTTTTTTTAGACTTTTTTAATTACAATATAGGGGTGCGGTGGCGCAGTGGGTTGGACCGCAGTTCTGCTCTCCGGTGGGTCTGGGGTTCAAGTCCCGCTTGGGGTGCCTTGCGACGGACTGGCGTCCCGTCCTGGGTGTGTCCCCTTCCCCTTCTGGCCTTACGCCCTGTGTTGCCGGGTAGGCTCCGGTTCCCCGTGACCCCGTAAGGGACAAGCGGTTCTGAAAATGTGTGTGTGTGTGTAATTACAATATTAAACTTTGAAAATTGGCAGGGCCAGTCTCCATTTGCACTTCATTTGACATGTTTTGGACTAAATATGTGACTGAATTCTCAGACAAGAAAATAGTTAACGGATTACTGCTAGTAATGTGCGTGATGCTCTGGGATTCAGTAGAATGGCAGCATTTTTCTCATGACAGCATGAGTTAACCCCAGCCTGATTAATCATTTAATTAAATGAATAAATTAGTGTGGTCTTCAGACGACTGGTGTGGGTCTGAAAAGTAAAATGGACATTTTGTATATATATACCTATATAAAAATATATAAAGGAAACGTAACAGTGATCGTAGCTGATTGTCATGTTTGGGCTGCTCACGCCGCGATGGTGAGTTAAGTAGTAACACGTCGCGGCCACTAGAGGGAGCGCTGCCCACTGCCTTTTCACACGAGCGCTCGCTGCAGAGGCTTAACCACGTGGGTGTCTGACAGCCAGAGGTTCATCCATCTGGACACTTAAAAAAGGCACCTCGACGGTCTGATCAACACTTTCACTGCACTGAATGGAATTTATTGGCATAATCTGGAAGCTGTCTGATTGTGTATTTTGGGAAATTGAACTCTTTTTTTCCCCTCCATCACATTTGTCTTGAGTGAGGAGAAACACCTAGATTTTTATTCTTCTGCTGAATTGTGTTTCTCATCGTAAACCCAGCAATAATTATACACCGCACATACTTGGACATGTTCCAACTCTTTTTGCCCGTGACATTATAAGGCAGGGCATCCAAATGCGATCATTACAGTTTGGACAGACCATAAAGTTTCTCTGGAACAGACAATGAAGTCGCTGTTCTTAAAAAAAAAACAGCTGAGAAGTGATTCTATCATTTTGGCAATGTCAATTTAAGTGATGTTATTCAGTTCCAGACATCTGAGTATTCTGTATTTCCTGTGCACTTTCGAAGCATTTAGCTGTTTACCACCTTTAGGATACAATCATCCTGATAATTCCCACGCCTTCCCGTAACGTCCAAACTTCAGAGAGATTCTTTAATATAACTGAGAGAATTTACACAACAAGGAATCAACATTATTCTAGTAGCACTTCAGAAAAATGCATATGTGTCTCCAGTTCCAGGCCTACCAGAAAGTGTTTTGCACTTCATTTTGCATTGTGTTATGACGGATTTCAGATTAATCGGCTGAAACAACCAGAACTTGTCAGCCCTGCTTTTTGGTTTACTTTAGAAAAAGTTCCCTCTTTTTAGAAGTTAATAGATGTTTTCAGTTCAGACACAAAGATAGTTATGGCATTTATTTTTTCCAGACTGCTCTTAAATTATTTGCATGATAAAATATGTAAAAAGTACAGATTAGAAAAAGAAATGAGTGCTTTGTCTTTGATTAATAAGAGCAATGAAATGCTTTTGGCCTCCTGCAGTTCAATCCTCCTGCTTTGTTTCAGATTCCAGGCTTTATTGCCGTGTTGGAGGAGCGATGCTATCAGCACTACTGAAGGGTCCATCCTTTCACCACTTTGCACTTAGGGCGGTGTGTCGTGCCCAGTCTGACCCATGCTCTGGCTCCCTGATGGAAATTCAAGGATCCTGTCGTCTGACAGCGTTACATCACCCACAAGGTAGATCTTCTTTCTCTGTGCAACCGGTCAGAACCAGCCCAGGAGCGTGTTGGACCCAGCGTGGCTCTCTGTGTCCACGGTATCGGATGGCGATGGAGCCACCTTGTCCTTGGCGCTGGCTGTCACTGGGCTGGCAGGTTGAACTGGCGCTGGAAGGTGGATGTGACATAACATGACATATTGTTTCAGGGTTGTCTGTCTTCTGATGTATGTTTGTAGACTCATCTAATGTGGATACCAGGCCCATGTGTTACCACTGTTCTCACAAGCCCATTCTCATGATGTCTAAAGTGTCTGCAACTTTTTCCCCAAATGAAAGAAGCGTGCGTGGCTGTGTGACTCCTCCACCCAGCTTGTCTTTTGCTCGTGGTCCTGGACAAGTGTCCCAGAAGCCACTTTTGACATTCATGTTTTACCATCTGTACCCAATGATGCGAAGCAGACGCTCTCTCATTTGGCACAGAGTGACTTCCTCTCAACAATGTTCCCCATTAAACCCTTTTATTGTGACTGCAGTGTTTTAACATCCACTCTTGACTACCATGTGCATTATGTTCCATTAAGCTCTCAGACTTTTAACTTTGTGCTTCAAGTTTGTGTGTATGGGCATCCATCCATCCATCCATCCACCCAATTTCAATAACTGGTTGTCTTGACCAGAGTTGCGGTGCTACGTACAAGTATAAAAATAGGCATTTCCTTGAAAAGAAATCCATAATCTTTAAGATGATTGATCCATGTGCCCTCTGTGCCGTTGTACACGTTGGACACTGCGTTCAGTTTGTTTCATTCCTGTCAAGTGCTCTTCTCTGCAGCTGGACACTGGAGCACATGTAACGACATACATGTCACAGGAGACTCAAAATAAACACAGGCAGTCGTCTTTTGATATACGATTCTCAGACAACCCGTCTGGCAAATGAGGAAAAAAGCAACAACATCAAAAAAATTTCCCGGGGATGGAAATGGGAGAAAAATAAACCTCAGAGGGTCCAGGTACGAGTGGCTGCCCAGCATGGTGGTCGTTCCACTTTGTTTCTATGGGTCCGCATAAGGCGTCTCTGCGGCTAGAAAATTCGCTTTGGCTAAGCAATGCCGAGTCACCTTCAGCGCTGACATGGTTCTGGTGGAATTCTGATGGATCAAACCCTCAGCAGGAAACTAATATGTGTCTCTCCACCTAGTAAGGAAACCTCTACAGTTCTGGAGATCTTCCATCTTTCCTGCTAATTTTTACTCCTTGCATCAGAACACCAGACCCTGCACATGTGACCCATTTTTCCTCTGGCTCTTTGGAGACCCCTCATAAGGTGACAGAGAGGGCGGCAGGAGACAGGGGACAGGGGCACCGGAACTCAATACAGCTGTCTGTCCTGGGGAGGTACTCGGCACGGAGCCCTGTCCTGTTCAGACCTTGACCTCCAGCCTCAGGGAACAATAGTGAGCTCTGGCTCCGGCACTTTCCTTGGCTGGCCTCCAGCCAGGAGGGATCAGATGGCGGGTCCAGCTCGTGAAGGAGACAGCAACGCCTGCCTCCTGGTCGTCGCCGTCGCAGCCAAAGAATTGCTTTAAACATGGCTTTCTTTTCTCTCTGTTTCTACAATCGCACCTTAACTTTCTTCTCTGCATTGTGTGGGCACTGAGCTCCAAGTTGGAGACCCATAAATTGTGCCGCTCAAAACCTGCTGTTGGAAACCAGTGAGGTTACTTGCTGTTGCACTGCTCATACAGCCACGTCCACCACTGAGCTCACTGTCACTGAGTCACACTGTCTCTTCCTGCCTGGAATCATACAGGGCTTGTTGGGTCCCATGTTTACAGTGCCACTATGGTACAACAAGCGATGTGCTGTACTGCGAGATCTGCCTCCGATCATGGAATTTAACCTGAGAGACTTAGTGCAGCTTTTCAGCACTAGTGATCAGGGCAAACAAGCAATTGATGTGGCACCTGTAAAGAGATATACCTTCTCTCCAGTGTGAGCACTACGCTCAGCTCAGATCATACCTTGACTTTACTTTGAGTTTACCTGGAAGTACCACACAGAAAGGAGAGCTCCGATGAATGCGTTCTGGTGTCTCGGTAAAGGTTTGCTCTGGAATATTCTTCAGAGCGATGTTGGCCATCTGTCGTGCTTTTTGTCGCAGCACATTGCAGGTGTAATGCGGGTATAACCGTTCAGTAGTGGACATTCTCACCTCTTTCAGGCTTTGACGTGGTCAAGGGAAGAGCTACATGTAGCTTGAAGATCTGATTGAACCCAGATCCCTGTTAAGATCCTCCGTTTCAGCTTCTCTGGGTGTCCCTCCCACAAGAGAACCAATGCAGAAGCATGTGGGGTTTTGCCACTGGTCCCAGTGTGAAGGAATGAGCTTCCGTTGTAGGTCTGGGATGCAGAATCCAACACGCTCTTCAGGAGAGGTCTCCAAATCCACTTCTTCCAAATGCTCTTCACCCCAAATCATGTGATGACTCAACAAAGTCTTTCTGTCTTTTCAGTTTGTTTATTTGTGTTTATTAACAATTATTTTAGTCATAAGTACCCAAGAGTTTTCAGACATAACTGTTTCTACCTGTTTCTTGCCTGTGTTTGATACTTCTGTCTGCTGTTGAATTAGTCTCCTCTGAATTTAATTTTTGTCTGATAAATTAATACCTGCCGAGTTAATTTGAATATAAAAATGCAATTTTAAATTCCCACTTGAAAGTAGAAATTGTCTCAGAAGAAAGTAACAGCAACAAACTTCCTGAGAGCATGGAAGAGAAGATGGAAAAGTCACTGTCTATGACTTACACTTTTTGTATTTCTTTTCTAGAATGTTCACACACACACACACTGTCTGAAGCTGCTTGTCCCGAGCGGGGTCACAGCAAGCCGGAGCTTAACCTGGCAACACAGGGCTCAAGGCAGGAGGGGGAGGGGACACACCCAGGACGGAACGCCAGTTTGCCACAAGGCACCCCAAGCAGGAATCGAACCCCAGACCCACCAGAGAGCAGGACTCGGCCAAACTTGCTGCACCGCTGCACCACTGCACCCCCCTTCCTAGAATATTCAGCCAATTTTAATATATGAAAAGATGGGACATGGGTACGATTATGCAGGGTGTGGTCTTGAAAATAAGGGGTGGGACTTAATGAGGTGTGCTGATTAGCCAAGGATGCGATCCCTGCCACCACCCATAGCGCCAGTGGCTTCACTGTGGCCTGAGCTTAGGGAGTCACATGAGGTGTCTGAGTGCAGTAAACAGAGGACAGCGACCTCGCATAGAACCGGCCTGAGCCGGCTGCTGGCCCCTGCTTGCTTTGCTCGTGCGGCTTGATGAGTCATTTAATCTGCATACTCAGCCACCGAGCCGCGACTGAAGGAAGCTTGAAGCAGGTGGCAATGCCAGCGCTGGCTGCACCAATCAGAAGTGACATCAGTCGCGTGCACCTGGCTCATCTCACAGGACGATTACTCCAGTCCGTTTGGCATTGGGTTAACCTCCTAGTACTTACCAGCACTAGGGGCTGTTTTCTTCTTGCTGGCCCAAGAGCATGGAATTTTAACCCAGATGAGTACAACTTTTCCTAGGAATTCCATCATTCAATGGGATCTGCTCACTCAGACTTGGTAGGGTTCTATCAAGTTGAAGACTGTTGCAAAATATCATTTAGTCTGATAATAGAGTCTACTGGAAATTAATAGCGCACCGAAAACTAGTAAATGACTGGATGGTGACTCCTCTGGTGACCAGCTGTGCTCTGGGTTCCAGAAAAAGCAACAGAGACCCTCCTGGGAAACCAGACCGCTGAGGGTTTCTCTCTCCCCAGAAGAGACTATGCAAGAGTCATCCTTTTTCATACGGCTGTGTGTGTTCTCGTAAGGCCTAACCAGGGAGATGTTTAGAAATACGGGAAATGTGTTTTCTAAGGGTGTGGGGCAGGGGCACACAATGCACTAAGAACGAGGAGCCTACCCTGCTCCTCCTGTCAAACGTTGCTTCAACCCATGGCGACTCCAGGAAAGGAGTTGTGTGATTACTGTAGTCCGCTGGCATAAGAGAATGGAATGTTGACCCAGATGAGTAGAAATTAGGCCCAGGCTTCCCGAGGTGCTGTGAGTGTAAACACTGAGCTCCTCAGCATTGTCTTCTGCTCAGCCTGCAGATGCAGTGGATGTTCTTTGTACATTGGCCAAGCATCTTTGTAAGAGTGGAGAGGTGTTCCCCACTAACGGAAACCAGAAACTGTCAACTAACTGACCAAAGGAGAAAAATGTATATTATTGTATATTTTAAAAACTGTAAATTAGTTTCTGAATTAGTCTTGTGTCTGGTGTCACTGGGATGGAGTTCGGTCACTTTTCCCCAGGACACTTTAGCAGCAGGATGGAAGGATGAAGTAATTTGTTGGGCTGTGGTGTGGCACTGGATGGACTTCTCTTACTTTCTGTTTTTTTCTTTTTTCATGAATGACAACAACAGGAAAATAAAACAATTCTTTCATTATTTCAGAAAGCTGTACACAGTTGTAGTGTTGTGGACTAGATGGCAGATACATTTTTAAATTTGATTTTGAAGGCATGACTGATGTAATGGGCTGTTTTTGGAATGAAAGTGACACTTTAATTGCTCTGAACAGAGTATAGCTGGAGAACAGAATAAAATAAGGGGGAAGAAAGGATTTCTGAAACATGTTAATGAAATGTGACAGAAGTCTATGTAATAATAAAATATTCCAACAAAAATCTGAGATTAATCCAAACAGTAATGGTTCACTATAAGAATGACTAAAAGGCCAGTGCTGAATTTTTCAGAGACTGCTTTTTTTGGTCAAGTTAATCAAAAAATACTTTTGTCTGCGTGTGTTTGGTTTTCTATGCCGGTAAAACTCCAACCATATGAGGAAAAAACAATCGGCTTGATGTATTTTTCAGTGATATTTGAAGTATTAATCCAGTTGTCCCAGTTACTTGTTGCTTTATGTGGTTTGCAGCTAAAGCTATTCAGTTTTTCAGACTATGTCCACAAAGTTCTGGTAAAACCACTAAAGAGCAGCTAGGCCTTATTATATGAAGTCCCACTAGTTATCATCAGCAGGTCTCATTATGCCAAAGGAGGATGTTTTGTGCAGTTTTAATATTTCATTGTAAATTAATATTTAAAGCCCTCCAGTGGCATCTTTACCAGCATGCGCTGATCATCCTTTGACGTCAAATGAAATCATCTCTGAGCGAAACCGTAATTATTGTCAAAGCATCAGAACACTTGAAGCAACTCTTGCTTTGTATAACTACGTCTCTTCAATTGCTTAAAATTAATCAAACATGTATAAGTCTGAGGTTATATCATTCATATTTTATCATCTGAGATGTTGGCATTCCACAGGTAGTGCTTAAGGTTATTTTAAGAGTATCCTTGTATGATATCACCACTTTCATTTTTCATGGATCTTTTGTATACTACAAGTATTTCTTTTCTTCAGTACCAGAGCTGCATGATGAAAGTGAAGCTACATACAGTACCATAGTAAATTACAGCATGCCTACAGCAATAGTGCTAGAGGGCAAAGCTAGGTTACCCTTGGATCAGACTGTGTGACAGGAATAGAAAAAAAAATCAGCCTGAGTCTCAGAATCTTGTTTCCCACACATTTCTTGAGTCATGGCACTGCTAAATAAAGCATCTTGGTTCACTGGAAATTAAATGTTTATACATTATTACTCATACAGATTTGTTTTTGGCTGTTGTTTTGTATGTTATTTTTTAAGCACATCTCCCGTTTGTGATGTTTAAATGATAAGATGGCTTTGGTTGGGACAACCTATTCTCGCTCCATCAGCTCAGCTGTTGGGAGGAAGTGATGACAGAAACTCTGACCTTTGCTAAGTTTAACTGTTCTTCTGTTATAGTTATTAATGAGTTGGCTCGGACGGTCAGGCCAGGTCGGGTCGGGTCAGAAGGCGGACCGCCCCTTCCCCTTCCCTGCAGTGCAGACTCCATTGTGTCGGGAACCTTCAGAGTTCTCTGAGCTCTTGTGATAAATGCGCCAGAGACCACATCCCTCTACCGTATTTTCTGCCACCACCTCCAGGATGGCGTATATGTCTGTTGTGTCTGTTGGAGCCAAACACTTGTCATAGATCTGCTTAATGGAAAATTACTAGGGGCTGAACAAGAGGCTAAGTGTGCTAGCATTCCCTAGTTTTTCCCAGACTCATCTCTTAGAGACCTTCAAAAACACTCTCAGATGACAAAAATCTTACATAACAGAAATACCACAAATAGTATTGAGGTTAAGGAGTAATGACCTGAAGCGCGATCAGTTCGAGCCCTGCTCTTGGGTATCGCTGTACCTTAGGCCTGGTACTTTGAATTGCTCCAGTAAAATTAGCCTGCCGTGTAAGTCACTCACATTCTGTAAGTGTCTTGGGTTAAAACTATCAGCTACAAAACAAATTAGTGGTAATAATTGGTAAAATATTCTGTCTTGCAGTAACCAAAAGCAGAATTCTGGTTCCTAGGAAGATTTAAAAGTGGCTGGAAAACAGCGTATTCACAGGATGCAAGTGTTTAAAGCTGTGGGGGTGTTTTGTTTGTATCCTTTTCTAAATTGCAGCCAGTGGGACCACCCTCTACTCTTATCAACATGCATAGGGTCACTGTTCTCCCAAACCTGCCAGTATACAGTGCTGCGTCTAGGACTGGGAAGAGGGAGCAGCACCCTCATAACACTATTTATAGTTGCTGTTTATTAGATAAGAGAGATATTTAGTAGACTCATCTACTACAACTGGAAGAGTGTATGTATGGTGCTTTAGCTGATCTTCATTTTTTCTGTTCTTCATTAAATGACATTGCTACTAATGCAAGATTTCTCTTAATAGATTTACATTTGTTCATTTAGCTGACACTTTCCTCTAATGTCACTTACAATTATTTACCCATTTATACAGCTGGGTTATTTTACTAGAGCAATTTAGGGTAAGTCGCTTGCTCAAGGGTACCACAGTTTGCGATGGAGATCAAACCTGTTACCTTTGGATGCAAAGGAAATGACTCTAACCACTACTCTACCAGCTGTGTGGATGGCTTTAGTGCCAGTATATACTATTTTCAGGTTATGCGATGAAATATATACATACAGAAATAACGTGATTGTCTGCAAGTGAGGGGGGATGCGGTGGTGCAGTGGGTCGGACCACAGTCCTACTCTCCAGTGGGTCTGGGGTTCGAGTCCTGCTTGGGGTGTCTTGCGGCGGACTGGCGCCCCGTCCTGGGTGTGTCCCCTCCCCCTCCGGCCTTACGCCCTGTGTTGCCGGGTAGGCTCTGGTTCCCCGTAACTCCGTATGGGACAAGCAGTTCTGAAAATGTGTGTGTGTGTCTGCAAGTCTCGGACATAAAAAGTGCCAATAGTGTTGACTCACATAGTTCAATAAGCTTGGAAGTAATACATCTCCGTGCGAAGAACAAATGCGAGAGGTTGTTCATAAAGCATCGAGAAATATGCTGACTGTGCTGCAGCAGTCAAAACAAAGACACAGCTGTACTTACAATAACAGTCTCAGGAGGACAAAGGCCTGTAATTAACAGTGGGAAGCGGCAGCGAATTCTATTTTTTATCTGAACCATGAAAAACTGAGAATTGCACAAAACATGATGTCTTATGCAAAGACCATTGACTGCATGGTGATGATCAAATGTAAGGGCTTTAAGTCTTTTGAGTCTCACTCATAGCAACCACTAGCATGGCTTCCAAGGCAAAGCTTTCCCAAAAGAACATACTGTGTGTGTGTGTGCACGCACGCGCGCGCGCGCACACACACACACACACACACACACACACACACATATATATACCTGTTAAGGTTTGGAAGGACATACACCACATCAAGCTCCTTGTATGTGAACCTATTGTTTGTATGTATATGAATATAGCTATAAATTTATAAAATATTGTTTCTAGAAGCAAAATACATCATATAGTATGACATTCAGCATACACAGGACAGGATGTACGTATTTTATTCAATCATATTTTCAAAGAAACTGCTCAATAGAAAAGCAAAATATTCCTTTCAGCTGATGGACAGGCGATTTCAGTATTTTTTTCTTTTAATTTCTGCCCAGTTAAATGTTTGGAAGATGCGCTGTGTGCGAACGAAGGATTACATGCGCTCACACTTCACTTTACAAATCTAATGAGAAATTATACAGCAGTACCACTGCGAGAGGCACTTTTGATCTGACAGCTGTGCTGAATATTCTTCAATCATGACCATCACATAAGCAAGGAAAGTGTTTCAGGCGCCCTTTAATTAAACCCAACAAATCCACACGCCAGGCACACACGCAAATATCCGTTAAAACATAACTTCAGCCGTGCCGGCACGCAGGGTCCTCTGCCTCATTCCTCAGTCTGACCTTCCGCCTTCGGGTCCCTGCGCTGGAATGGGCGGCTCCCAGCGGAGCGCTAGCACGAGCAGTGACGTCATGGCAACACGCAGCTCCCGGCTGCGCGAGCGCCGCCGGCAACCCTTTATAAAGCACAATAGGAGTCCGGAGCCGCACTCTGCTCCATGACAAAGGAATACCGACCTCGCTCATCCTGAGGAGCTGGTGTGGTAGCCTGGCAGATTTCACCAAAGAAAAGTCGAGAAACATGTCGAGCTACGTGTCTTCAGACTGCCGCCGCGTGAGTCCCTCGAGCCACGGGACCCGCTTCGACACGGCGAACCGCAAGAAGGCGGCGGCCAACATATTTGAGAACGTCAATCAGGACGCGCTCATGAGGCTCTTCCAGAAGACGGGGGATATGAAGGCGGAGGAGCGGGTCCGAAGTATCTTCTCGTACGCCCACGACCCCGAGGAGACGTCCAAAGCGCTCATGGCGCTGAAACAGAGGAAGAAGGACAAGTTCCTGCGCATCGCGGGTGCAATCAGGCAGCTGCTCAAACTGCACTGACTGTCACACTGCGACTCTGTCGCACCGACTCTGTGCGAAGTGATGCAGGCAACTACTTCACGATGAAAATTACGCTCGAGTCGACGCTGGCCATCCTGAAAAAGATGGACAAAATGCACGGGATCCAATTGCTGACGGCTCGAGCGACACTGCGGCGAACTGCCGCGACGGAGCGCACGGCTGCTGCGCCCAGACCGCTGCGCTGCAGTGGAGAGGCGACGAGAACATGCCGGAAAGAGGACGAAGCGGCAGGGCGCGCGACACTGAAGAGCCGACCGTTTCCCACTCTTGACTGAAGAGAGGCGCCAACTTGCCAGTGTTGTTCATTATGCATTTTGTTAGAATGCGCGAGACTTCCACCTCATAGGTGACACAACAAACATGTATTTGGACTGGTGCCGAAGAAAAATGCCTGAAAAAATTGCCTCAGTTCTGTTCGGAACAGATTCAATGCCTTGTCTCCGTACCAGTTTTCCAGCTCCCTGATACATGTTCTAACACTGTTTGTTAGTGACCACTAATTTATTTGTCACGAAATGTTACGATAACACAGTGTCATACGTTTCACATTCCTTTTGCAATTTTCTTAATAAATTATTATGCCAATTATTTTCACTGTACAAGTCTTATCATTTACCATTTCCTTGAAGGGCTCTGCTCATTTTGCCAAACATTTAAAGGCACGAAAGCATTTCATTCTATACCATTAAAATAGCAGTTTTATTACACAAAATTGATGAATTGTAAGACACTTGGGGTACAATACCAGGTAAATTTGTATTCCACCTAATGACCTTATAACACAATTCATTTCTAAACCATGGTTAAATAATTGGAAGTGTTCCCCCAATTAAAATTTTGTTCAAAATTATATCTTATAATAACATAGATCCATCTATCTTTCAATGTAGTGAAGGCAAGCGCATCCTGCTGAAGGGCACTGACGCTGAAGAGAGCTTCGCTGAAGCAGTAAAATGCAGATAAGACACTGTAATTCGATGCAGGTGTCAGTTTGTCTTTTCAAAGTTCCTTATTTTATTGCTTACACTTCTAAAATTTCATGTGTCCAATTAGTCTTTTAAAGTGATTATTTATATCCAGTAGGGGGCAATTGTATCACAGCTATCATTTCTTCACATTCATCATAACAGGCCAGTAAGCAGACAATAGGAATAGCTACACTGAATTATGACACTCACTAGATTATTATATTATGTTATATTATTACACTCACTAGATTTATAGAATTAAATACATCTTGATACGTGGAACAGGCACCCTCTTAAAATTTAGGCAATTTAAAATAGCTCATTAATGAAAATTTGATACAAAAGCACTGAAGTTTGTGAAGAAATTGGAGGTCTCTACATAGGATTATGCACATGTTATGTGGCAGAACGGGTTTGCTTAGAGAGGCTCTTTTCTTTCAGAGCGCGTTCGCGCTTTCGTGGGGATTCCGCCACGCTCCAGGCGAGCTCGTTCGCATCTCATCTGGTATCACTGCCGCGCGGCTTATCGGACCGGTGCGAACCGGTTTGGAAAACGAGACGCGCCACCGCCGCACGCGCCCTCTGTGCTCAGACTGCAGTGTTGGCGTCCTTAAGCGTTCGCTTTCACTTTACTTGACTGGTCACTAACTGTGAGCACAGGGAGAGGTAAAAAAGGCAAGGTTTTTAAATTTTCAGTTTTATTGTCGTGTATTCGACGAACAATATTAAATTATTGTGCTACAGTTCTCTCCTTACGGTAATATTCATTTCATTGGTACAGAGTGGGCAGCTGAAAGTTCTTCAAACAAGAAACAAAAAACAGTACAATAGTTTCTTTTTTCATTTACAATTTTACGTTTTATTTTTGTCCACCATCTATTTTATCATTGTTGCGTTTTAATTTATAATATTACACTGAAGAACCTACGTAATCGATAAGATAATCAGACGTAACGGCTGATATGATATATATCTTCTAAGTTGTAGTGATATATTAGCTAATTTAACAGAAAATATTGACGCTCTTGTAGTGATCTAGAAGTATGGAAGCTATTGGCCTGCTTAGCACTCGTACAGTATTGCTGCTGGGCTTTATCCATCCGCTCGTTGTCCGTGGGATATACAGCGACGGGGAGTCCGTTAATCTCGTTGCAGTCACCGGCTCAAACCGGTTCTGAGGGTGGCGCGCGGGCGGCCGCCCGTGAAGCGTCAACCGATTACTGCAGTGCCCTTCAGCCCCGCTCACAATCAGCGGCACCCAGCGCAGGGCTTTCTGCTAGTCAACTTTCCTCCGTTCACCTGGCCTACACGTTCGAAACGACTACAGTACTGTAACGATTTGAGCGGGAAAATGCGTTTATTGTAAATAGTTGAATTGTGGGTAAAATGTGAGTTAAGTGTTCAACTGCTGTGGCGACTCGTGGGAAACATAAGAGGGCGAGTGTGTTGGCCAGTAAGAAAGGTAGAAACTCTGAGGAGTTGGGAAGGCTGGTTTGAAGTGCGGGTCCAATGAAGAAAATGGGGTCCTCAGACCAAGAGCATTATGTCCTTGTGTTTGTAGCTCTTGCTTGCTGTGTGTTGCTGTTCCGATAACTGTTTGTAATGAATGTTGGCTGTGTGTTGTTCATCCCATCGGAGCACAGCGCGCTACAGTATATTTGGACAATTTAAAAAAAGAACCCAGATTTATTCAATTGATTTACATTTTGTTTTTTTTTTCCAAAAACTGACACATTGAAAGGTGTATGAATGGATAAAAATAGGTTGCAATTAATTAAAGCTGTATGAGTAGCCGTTACTGCTGATACCGCCGCACTTGAAGGATCCAGGTTCAAGTCTCACCTCCTGTTGTAACACCATATGAGGAAAAGTACCAACCTCACATTACTGTAGTGAAATTTTACCAGCTGTGTAAATGGATAAATCATTGTAAGCAGCCTTACCGTCTAACTACTTTGGAGAAAAATGTCTGTTAAATGAATAAAAGTGAAGCAGTTGATAATCAACAAAATTAATATTATATTGTAATAAAGAAAATATAGGGGGTGCGGTGGCGCGGTGGGTTGGTCCTGGTCCTGCTCTTCGGTGGGTTTGGGGTTCAAGTCCCGCTTGGGGTGCCTTGCGATGGACTGGCGTCCCGTCCTGGGTGTGTCCCCTCCCCCTCTGGTCTTAAGCCCTGTGTTGCCAGGTAGGCTTCGTGACCCCATATAGGACAAGCGGTTCGGAAAGAGTGAGAGAGAGTATATGTTTTCTCCTATGCATTACAGATATTATAGCCTTGAATTATTTAACTCTGAAACATGGATTTCCTTATTTGGTATTTAAGGTATTTATGGCTGTTTAATTGTCAAGGAACAAAAGTAAATATTTGAGGTGGCAGTTGTCCCAGCTGTCCTTAGTGGCATCCAATGTGGCTGGTGAAGAGCTCTGCTTTCCCACCCTTTTCCTGTCTCTCATCGCAGGCACTTTGATGTGCGCAGACAGCACGGCAGACGGACCTTCCAGCCGCAGTGTTTGGGCCACTGCCATGGTGACAGGAAGAAGTGCTGTAATTCAAAGACAGGGGAAAGACAGGGGAACAGAAACTTCTTTGCAGGAAGTATGTTTCTATCCAGCACAAACCAGTTTTAGGACATATCAGCGAAGCAGATTTAACCTCACTGTTTTAAAGGTTCTTAGTAATCATTCTAAGTAGCTGATCTTAACAAAAAGAATATAAAAGAATGGTTTATAGCTCTTATAACAGTGAGACACATGGGTATATTAATATGGCGCAGATGTGTAGCCACTGTCAGGTATTTTATCCATGACAATAACACTCATAGGAATTATACACCGATCAGCCACAACATTAAAACCACCTGCCTAATTTCGTGTAGATCCTGCTCGTACCGTCAAAACAGCTCAGACCCATTGAGGCATGGATTCCACAAGACCACTGAAGGTGTCCTGTGGTATCTGGCACCAAGATGTTAGCAGCAGGTCCTTTAAGTCCTGTAAGTTGCGAGGTGGGGCCTCCATGGATCGGATTTCTTTTTCCAGCACATGCTCGATCAGATTGAGATATGGGGAATTTGGAGGCCAAGTCAACGCCTTGAACTCTTTGTCATGTTCCTCAAACCATTCCTGAACAATTTTTGCAGTGTGGCAGGACACATTCTGCTGAAAAAGGCCATTTCCACCAGGGAATACTGTTGCCATGAATGGGTGTACGCGGTCTCCAACAATCTTTAGGTAAGTGGTACGTATCAAAGTAGCATCCTCATAAATGCCAAGACCCAAGGTTTCCCAACAGAACATTGGCCAGAGCATCACACTGCCTCCACCAGCTTGCCTTCTTCCCATAGTGCCCCATAGTGTATTCTGCTGCCATCTCTTCCCTAGGTAAATGACACATATGATCTAAAAGAAAACGTGATTAATCAGACCAGGCCACCTTCTTCCATTGCTCCATGGTCCAGTGCTCACACTCACGTGCCCATTGTAGGTGCTTTCAGCAGTGGACAGGGGTCAGCATGGGCACTCAGACTCTGTGGCTATGCAGCTCCATACACAACAAGCTGCCATGCACTGTGTTCTGACACCTTTCTGTCATGGCCAGCATTAAGGTTTTCAGCAATTTGTTCTACAGTAGCTCTTCTGTGGGATCGGTCCAGATGGACTAGACTTCACTCGCCACATGCCGCCCATGTTCCTGTTGCCGGTTCACCGGTTGTCCTTCCTTGGCCCACTTTTGGTAGGTACTAACCACTGCATACCAGGAACACCCCACAAGACCTGCCATTTTGGAGATGCTCTGATCCAGTCGTTTAGCCATCACAATTTGGCCCTTGTCAAAGTCGCTCAGATCCTTACACTTGTCCATTTTTCCTGCTTCTCATACATCAAATCCAAGAGCTGACTGTCCATATTACACATATGACATAGTAGAAATTCTAAATTGAAGGATTGACATCTTTAGAGAAAGTTAGAACTACTGCACTACTAATAATAGGTCTACTGATATAAACAAAGCATGCGTGTTTAGGAACTGTATTATCTTAACTGTTGGCCTCGGTTGTTTCTCAAGGCTGCCAGACAGTGTCTAGAAATCACTGTGATGCTCTAGTGGACAAAGATAATGAGCAGTAAATTTGGAAATGAGTAAATAATAATAGTTTTGGAGGAAGTGAATGAATACATGTGATAATCATACTTTTCCCCTTCTCTGTTAAGATAAAAGACTCAGACAGAATCTTAATCCCGATGAAATGAGACAGCACTGCCACGTTGTTTAAAGAGTCAGCCTCATTTTTTGGAAGTAGATCTAATGTGGGTTTTTAATTGATTGCGTCATATGAGGAAATTACTATTGAGTTCAAAAGACACGTATTACACAAGAGTTTCTACTGTGCCACATTTGAAGAATGAAAGACTTTCCATGCTGAAGTAAACAGTGAAAACAGACAATGTGTCAGTGATTGTTCAGTATTTTGCATGCTAAGGTTAGAGGACCACTAATCTCTACAGCAGGGGAGGCACAGCGGGCTCTGCTGGGGCCTGCTCTGTGGTGGGTGGGGGTTCGAGTCCTGCTTAGGGTGCCTTGCAGCAGGCTGGTGTCCCATCCTGGGTGTGTCCCCTCCCCCTCCAGCCTTGCGCCCTCTGTTGCTGGGTTGGGATCCGGTTCGCTGCGACTCCAGTTGGGACAAGTGGTTGTAGGCATTGTGTGTGTGTAATCTCTACAGCTGTTAAGGACACAGCGTTCATGCAAATCCTGAAGTGGAAGGTTCCATGCTACATTCCATCAGCCGAATCATTATTCCTGTATGCCAGTGTTGAAAGCAGCTGGCAATAACTGCATGCCTCCTACCCCAAGGACACTAGTGATGACAGCACTGGCTCTGTACAGGAAAACAGCATGTGCGGTATTCCACGGGTGAGGGAAAGAAAGTATTTCATATTGTTTTCTTCCTTGTGCAAGTGTGAATTGTAATTTTTCCCAAAAGATGCCATTATGAAATTGTTTCAGCGGGGGTCCCTCGCAAAAAGAATGAACACAAACAAAGCAGTCAAGGAAATGTCAGCGAAGAATTATGAATATGAAACACATTCCTTTTGTCTCAGTCACGTGTTCCTGCCAGCAAAATACATTCTAATCTAGTTAGAGAACCTCTGTTGTCTTTTGATGAATCTGTGCATTGTGTTTGACAGTTATGTTTGTGTTGTTTGTTGGTCCCAAAGGAGAGACATTGTGTTTTATGGTGGTGTACAGAGCAAAAGCTAACTCCTGCCCAATAAAAGAAGGCAATGCAGTCTTCTAGGGAATGACTGCTTGTATGCTGTAACATTTATTCCAAAGCACACTGTCCAGAACCTGTGAGTTTTGCAGTGGAACATAGCCTGGAACACTGGAATTCAAACAATATTGAATGGTTGGGGTTGCTGCACAGAGGTGGACTTGCCATAGAGCACCATGTGACTTAGCTAGCTGAATGTCACTAGGGTAACTATCCACTCTCTTTGCCCTTCTTCACCCCTTCTGAAGGGAACAACTGGCTCCAGACCCACTGTAGAGGAGATCCAGTGCAGTTCCACTCTGGCTCCTACCCGTCTGCAGGGATGGGCTGTCCTCTCGTCAGGGTGTTTGTCTGGTCCCCAGCGGCAGGACTGGCTCCAGGATTGCCGACAAGAGGGTGTGGGGGGGGTCCATTGTTCTTGTCCTCCGATCTTGCTACATGGGCCAGAGAGGGCCCTTCCTGTGAGGGCGCTGGGGATCCCTACTGGCCCCACAGCCAGAGCCCGGCGGAGACTGACTGTCTGGGCTTGTCTCCATGCCGTGTCCTTGCCATTGTTCTCTCCTGCAGAGCTGTCCACCCCCACCCCACACCCAGCCGCAGGTGCAGCTAAGCAGGGCTATGGAGGAAACCCAGGCTCAGCACAATAACAGCTTCTGCTCCTATTTATATATACATTTGTCTGTTTTTGGCTTCTTTTTAACCTGAATTATGCTTAAATCATGTGTAGTTTTTTTTCATAAACGTTTTTGTATAGGAGTGTAGTGCTATCCGTTTGTAAGAGGCTGCGCCAGTAGTGCCTGTTTTGGTGAGTTTAGTGAAATATTGGGAGAAGTTTGAATTATGCTTTTTTATACGTATTCCCAGAAGGATTTTCTGTGTTAAAATCGTCACTGATACACCTTTGGTCCCCTACCATTCTTTCCGCAGTTCTTGGTCAGGTTAGGGAAAGGAATTCAGTAATTTATAAAACTTGTAGTGATTCATAAACTCTGTAAAAATTATTAGGGCAATTAGTCCCCAACAGTGAAATAATCATTTACTACAGTGTTGGTTTTGCTTGTTGTTTTGTTTCATAATGTGTTGGAAAATATGATGTAATTCATACTAGGCTGAGCTGATATGTAAGCCACAGGTTCACCTTCAGGTTATAACAGTTTGTCATCTCGATTGCTCCACAGCTGGTGCAGTAACTTGCTAGGCTTTGCACTGACTGGCGATCTGGGGTTGGGTGTTGGGTGGTACTACCTAACATTTCCGTTCTGTGTGGGTGACTGGGTTTTTGCTCTGTACTTTGGACTCTGTTGACGTAAACAGGTTTCTACATTGTGCCTCAATAAGTGTTCTACCTTTGGTGAGTGTTCCAGTATAGCACACTGCAGAGGTGGGCAGTTCTTGAGTACTGATTCTCAGGACCTCAAGTGTGGGCTGGTTTTTGCTTGATCATCAGCCTTTATGGTGCAACTGTGCACTGCAGTGATTGAAATTAAATATTGGTGTCGCTTAAAATACCAAGTCTGTTGCGAATGTGTCCAACCTGGTATTACAGTTTACAAGCGTTTGTGGAGAATACAGGTGTAAGAGACGAGGCAGGAGACAGGAGATGCAGTTGCCCGTTGCTGTGGGCTTTTATTTGCCCTTAGACAGGGGAGAAGGAAGAAGACAGGAAAGGGGGACCAGGGAACAGGTAGGGAGAGGTTTCGTGCTGGTCAGGGGGCTGGGAGAGTTGGGTTGGTCGGGACGCGGGCGTTGTCTCAGGAATGGGGTTCGGATTCGACTTGTTCTCCTCCTCGGTCTCTTCCTACTGCTGGGCACTGGGGAAGAAATAGGGAGTGAAATCAGCCCCAGCTGTGGCTGCTTTACCCCCGTCTTCGCCCCCTCCCCGGGCGGCCTCGGCATGCTACACCAGGTTTTACAGGCAGGGCTTGTAACAGGTCTTTATTATGTCTGGGGAGGTTAATCAATGGCTATGTCCAGAATTTCCCCAGCAGCAGGTGTGGCCAAAACAACCCATCATGACAAGTGGCCTTGTGTTTTTTTAGGTCTTTGTTCTTAATTGTCCTCACCAAATACACACACACACACACATTTTCTGAACCACTTGTCCCATACGGGGAGTCAGAGCCTACCCGGAAACACAGGGCCTAAGGCTGGCGGGGGAGGGGACACACCCAGGACGGGACGCTAGTCCGTCGCAAGGCACCCCAAGCGGGATTTGAACCCCAGACCCACCAGAGAGCAAGACCCGGTCCAACCCACTGCACCACTGCGCCACCGCACCCCCCCTATCCTCACCAAATATTCTGGCACAAGTCAGCTGTCAGTGAAAATTAATTGCCATCCCTGACTTTAAACCACATACACACAAATAGCTTTTTTGTTTCAATAGGGCATGTGTAAAAAGTGTCTTACTTCCTAGTGTGTGTGCCCAGATTTTGAGGCAACAGGTTACTGATACACAACCAAAAATAGCCTGGGATTTCTAAGTGTCCAGGGGAACACAGGATGTTAACTTCATCCCATAGATACACAGTACAGATTAGTTCTGTTGCTACGTTACAAGTTGTCTCATCCCTTTTTCATCCATGAAATGTTACAGTGCAAGCTGACCGGTATGACTATTACTCATTACTTATTACAATACTGTCCCCTTCCATTAATGTACTTTAATAAGCCAAAATTTGGCCTTAATGCATCACACCAGGTTTAAGTTTGTGCACTAAACAGAAGGGACATGGGCTGTCTATGGGCCGCTCTCCTCGGTTCAGTGACCACATTGCAAAGTCACACTAATCACCGAAGTTGTTCCCCTTTATTCCAAACCTCCTTAGAGTGCGTGGCATTCCGGGTACTGTCGCGTGTGATGAGTTTGCCCCCCTTGCTCCTGGTTCTGGCATGCTGCAGCAACCCCATGATAAGAGTATGACCAAAGCAGTGAGGGAGATTAACAAAGGCAACAGATGGGGAGCAGACCAAGTTAAATGATATAGGCTGAGAACTACTACAGAGTGTGAACCCTCCCATGTGCCTCTCTGCCACTGCACATGTCCTGTTAATCTGCAACTACCAGGCAACCTTTCTGAAGTGTCTCTTTAATCTTTTCATTTTGTTGATCCAAGGATAAGCTTGGATTAGAGGATGTGTTTTTGAACTCAAATGTTTGTGATGTACATTGTCTGTAAGTTTGTTGTGTCAAATCAGAATAACAGAATTTCCAAGTAGTGTAGCATAACAAGGTTTAGTAAAAAATGCAGGGTCATATTGATAACTGCTACGTAATATGAATTACAGACATACAATTTTCTTTACAAACAGTCAGGATGCTTGATACTCTGGCACAGTTGGTAGTGCTGGCCTCACAGCACCTGGTCTGTATGTTTACGCATTGGTTTAAATACCATAACACTGCACTGGACAGCACTTCTTGATAATGTATGGATGAATGAATGCAAGATAATGAGGAGCTGGGTGATAAAATGGAAACGCAACAACAATGCACAGAACAGAAACGATTAGGCATGAAACCCTCCATTCTTTTTTTTGTTATTCAGATCAAGTTTTATCAAACAGAAGGAATTCATTGTTAACGTTCTCCATGTAGTGGGGGTGTGGTGGTGCAGTGGGCTTGCCCAGATCTTGCTCTCCTGTGGGTCTGGGATTCGAGTCCCGCTTGGGGTGTCCTGCGATGGACTGGGGTCCCGTCCTGGGTGTGTCCCCTCCCCCTCCAGCCTTGCACCCTGTGTTGCCGGGTTATGTTCCCGTTCGCCGCGACCCCACTTGGGACAAGCGGTTTCAGACGATGTGTGCGTGTGTGCGTCCTCTATGTATAACGGGAGCTATGAGTCTAGGTCACAGCAGCCTGTAATTATATTAACATCTCAAATCTTAATTTTGAGTGAACGGTCAGGTTTACATTAACATAGTTATCCAAGAAGTATAGTCTGTTCTATTGTCAGAAAACTAGGACATCTGACCCAGTGAAGTCTTTTTAACTTCCTCAGGAATTCTGCTGTTCCTTTTGCTCTACATATTGTTTGGCCATTGTAGCTTGTTTACTTTTTCTCACAGTATATATAATGATGAAAAGTGCTTTTCACAGGCCTAGTTATAAATGCATCTGTGGCAGTTAGTGGTGGGGAATCCTACCAGAGAAATTAGAGAAGAGTGTAGAGAAGTCTCATGCTGACAGTCTTGTCCTCGTGGTTTCAGCCTCCTGCAGGACCGGTTTCAAACCAGCTCAGCTTAAAACATCAGGTTACATTAAAGCAAGCTCTGTGTGTGTGTGTGTGTGGCCCGGGGGGGTGTGTGGGTCAGAGTGAGGCCTGCTGATCTGATGTCATCAAAAGCCTTTAAGCTGCTCTGCTTCAGCCAATAAGATTCAGCCGTTACTCACGCTTGACACACATCCCACAGCTGCAATGGAACAGTTGTATGGTCCTGCAAGCCAAGCAGACTTTTTCCAGTCATTGCCTCCTTTCGTCCTAGAGCTTGGGTTCTTTGTGACTCACCAAGGGAGGTGGAAGCTTCATCATCCAAAGACCCTAGTGAATTTCTGGAGCCTCAGCAGAAAATCCTACCTGTACAAATGTCAGTGTGATAAATAATTTTGTTTTTTGTGGGAGGGAGGAGAGGGACACTTGTATGAAATACTAGTCATCTAAATGTATTTGTTTCCCACTGGCTGAGAAAAATGCAGAGATGGGTGATCTAGCTGAGATGGGCTCACGCTGATCACACATGTTGGACAGGTCATCTGTGTGTTGTGTGAAGTCAGGGATTATGTCTCAAAGGTCAGATGTCCCTTTAGCCTCTCACGGGTAATCCATCATCACATTAGGCCATCCAGAGATCAGCCTGCTGCCACTCTGCTCAGACACAGCGCCAGTGTTAAGGACACTGGACTGCAGAGATTTTATAATTTGTTTTCCAAAGAAAATGTGGAATATTGCTTTCCTGGCAGCCCAGATTATTCTGGGAAGGGAGGAGAGGTGTTCAGCTTGGTTAAGAGAGCCCTTCATGAGCTAGGGTACCGACAGAAAGGGTGGTGTGAGATACCTCTGTGGGTGGCGGTAAACATCGCCAGAGTTAGTCAGCTCCGCCAAATATCCAAGTGGAACGGCCACACTCATTGCCACGTCACATCTTGTCACAGCACTGTGATGTCACAGAACTCCTGTTCTGGACCCACACAAACACACACAACATGAGGACAGGTTCTGCTAGTCCAACAACTTGTTTAACTTGGCTTTATGCTCAGGTGTGTTGAAATAAAGACCAACTTCTAGTTTTATTGGAAAACATAAATATATTGAGCAGAAGCCAACAGTGATAAGAAAAACTGATACTGAATATAAACATATATGTTACTCAGTTATTTAATTTTGTGTTTGCTAATAAAATTTGGGGAAAATTTTTCTTACTGGTCACCTTTTAGGTATGTGGAATGATATTTAGAGAAAGGTCTGTCTTCAAAGTGGAAACTCCCTTAGGTTCTGATTCAACAAGGCAGTTCTGTCAGCAGTAAGTAAGGTAAATATTGAGGAAATAAATTTATGTAGCATTACATTGGAAATTAAGGGACTCTTTCAAAATGCTGATGCTTTTTTGGCTCTATATTTGAATGAACATACACACACATTTTCAGAACCGCTTGTCCCATGTGGGGTCGCAGGGAACCGGAGCCTAACCCGGCAACACAGGGCGTAAGGCCAGAGGGGGAGAGGACACACCCAGGACGGGACGCCAGTCCGTCGCAAGGCACCCCAAGTGGGACTCGAACCCCAGACCCACCGGAGAGCAGGACTGTGGTCCAACCCACTGCGCCACGGCACCCCCTGAATGAACATATTACTCCACAAAATCATTATTTTAATTTTCGGTTTCAAAAACAAACTCTACAAAAATATCTTTTTTTTTTTTTTTTCCCAAATTCGGGGTAGATTCACACTTCCTGTTTCAATTCCACACCGTGACAGTGAGGGTGTACAGCAGATCTCAATAAATAGGATGTGAGTAAGTGTAAAATGATACTTCAAAACAGTAATGTCTAGTCATTCCTTAAATGTCCTTTTCCAAGTTAAATTAGACCAAATAAACATGTTATCTCTGGTGTAGGAATGCTTGCTTATTCAGGTCTGAAAGCTTTGTTATTATAGGTTGAAGGCCAACTTCTTTTCTTGCATACTGGAAAACGATATGCAAGAGCTATTCTCAGAATTTGTGAATTTTTCTCAGAATTACTCATTCTGAACACATGGTAAAAATAAACATGTCTTGTCATCCAATGAAAGTTAATTTAAATGTTTTCCCTCCCAATTAATTTTCTAACCGCTCTTTACCAAAGTTTAGGAGGCACTGTCTAATCTTAATGTTGTTTTTAAGGGAAAGTTCATGATCCATGTTACATGAAATTCAATGCATCATCACTAGGTATGTTAAGAGATTTTTTTCACATGAGAACGATAGCTTACAAACAATCTTTTAAAATATTTGTGTTTAGGATAAGTGGCAAGAGAAAGAAGAACAATGGGAAATACTAGGACAGTTTTATGGCTTCTATGATGCTAAGTACAGTAAAAAGTGCATTTATTATTTTAGAAGAGAAACAAAATTAATTAATTCATTCTAATAGCCAAGCATGAGGCAGGGTACACCCTAGGTGGTATGTCATTTGATCTCGGGGAAGTCACACACACTCATTCCTTCACGTACATATATTACTTACAACTTAGAGTTACCGTTTCACCAGAAATGAATGTCTGGCAAGATGACCGTCTAAAAGCAAGTGTGAGGTCTCCTCAGCTCATTGCTCCCACAAATATTACTGCTTTAGGGAATGGAGATTGAATGTTGCAACTGTTTTAGTACAACCTCATGCTGTAATCAAGAGGTTGACCGATCATTTTCCTACAAGGGCACTTCCGTTGTACTCTCAAGAAATGTATTTATCCAGAATTATTTATGGATACTGAGCTGCACAAGCATGAGGCTGTAAGATGAGTAAACGCAACTGGATAAATGTGTGTAATAACGATAACGGTACCATGGGGAAATACATCCAAAATGATATCAAGGACAACAGCATGAATATGAATAGTACAGTGATAGGATTTTACCACTTGCACAGTAGATGACTGTATTTGCTTCTGTTGTTTTCATGTGCAGTGTGAAGTTTCACTTGCCTCTGCATATCGCCTGACCTGCAGTCAGGGTTTTGGCTCAGAAAGGCTTGTTTGTTGCTGCAGAACAGTGCTAAACATGTTTACCGTCCACTGCTCTCCTGAAACATTCTCCAAAAAGGTAAATATCACAAAATCAGAACTGCTTGGTCAGCAGTCATTGTAAGTTCATGGACAAAGCGAAAACACCACATCTGGATGCTTTCCAAAAACTAATTCCAAAAAGCTTGATGTGTGAAACGCTATTTGTAAGTGAACAGAAAAATAAAGATTTAATGCTAAGAACAGGGTCAGTAGCTAAAGCTTAATGATGAAATAGTTGGGTGGGCTCAGAAGACAGGAGATGAAGTGATGTAATTTACAGTGTTCTACCGCAAGAGTGTTTTTCTCCAAGTTTGAGTTGTGCAAGAACAGTTTTTATTTGAGTTTCTCAGTACTTCTGCTATGTACAGAGGATTTTATTTACCACATGCTCTCAAGGGCTAGTAGCATACCAAAACCTTGACGAAATGCTCAACCACTTTCTATACAGCAGTACGTATCTCTCTCTCACACACACACACACACACACACACACACACACTGTCTGAAGCCACTTGTTCCAAGTGGGGTTGTGGCAAACCGGAGCCTAGCCTGCCAACACAGGGCAGAGGGCTGGAGGGGGAGGGGACACACCCAGGACAAAAACACCAGTCCATCGCAAGGCACCCCAAGTGGGATTTAAACCCCAGACCCACCAAAGAGCAGGACCCATCCAAATGCACTGCCCCACCACACTCCCCAGTATGTATTTTTGAATAGCAAAACCTGTAACGAAGTGGAATAATTCATAGAGTTGCCTGACTAAGTTTGTTTAAAAAATTAATTTAAGTACCCCAGACCATTTTCACATTTCCAAAAAAAATCTTCATTTATTGCATAGAACTGTTTTGGGGAAGGGGGGGTGCGGTGGCGCAGTGGGTTGGACCTGGTCTTGCTCTCCAGTGGGTCTGGAGTTCGAGTCCCGCTTGGGGTGCCTTGTGACAGACTCGCGTCCCATCCTGGGTGTGTCCCCTTCCCCTCCGGCCTTACACCCTGTGTTGCCGGGTAGGCTCCGGTTCCCCGCGACCCCGTATGGGACAAGTGGTTCTGAAGATGTGTGTGTGTTTTGGGGAAATAAACCTTTTAATGGAATCATTATTTATTTATATAACCAACAAGCTTGCAGTGTTAGGCTTGTATACTAAGCTAGTTACAATGATTTACTTATTTAACTAAATGCAGCTTTAATTTTCGCTGGAGCTATTCAGGGTAACCTTGCTCCAGGGAACTACTGTACAGCAGGAGATGGGTTCAGAGCTGGGTCTTTTGCAAAGCAATAGCTCTGACTGTTATACTACCTACTAGCCCTTAGTAACTAATAGTACTTCGAAAAGATGGATGTAGTCAACATTGGGTCACTTGCTGTTTTTACTCTCCTATTGCTATTATTAGGTCTACAAATTTCTTAAAACTAATTCAACAAGATTTCAGTGGGCTTATGGCCCACCTATTGTGGTTGCTTACAGTGTACGTTTTGCCAAGTTAAATCATAAGTAATCTGTGCTAGAAATCTCGTTGAGAAATGTCAGTGCTGCCTTTTCCCAGTACAAGGTTTTATGCAAAGCCAGACACTTACAAGCTTAAGCTAATATCTTGCTTTAAGATTTGTTATGCTGTTCATGTTTCCTCTGTGTTCCATTGATATTGTATAACAGGGACATGCTGGAATTTTTACTATATCTGAGTGACTGTAGCCAATGAAATGAAAGCCATCTATTTACTAGCAAATGTTCTTGGGACACTTTGGATAAGTTTCATCAACAACATGACACATTTCCTATATCATCATTATCAGTATTTCAGCATAATACAGTACTTGTGATTGCTTACTGTTGTATCCATGAAGGGTTACAGCTGCTGCTTTACCACAGATCTCAGTAACAATATAGAAAATTGATGAACTTAATCACATTTTGTTAATAGTAAAAATGGTACAATGTGTTTTTATCAACACACACACACACACACACACACACACACACAGGGACTAAATCTATCCACTGACAGTGGAAAACTGGCACTATGATTAAAGGAGGCATTTGTCTTTTTTTCAATAAGCAGCTACTTAATAAGGCTTTGAAGAAGGACTTTAGGCCAGACTCCAGCATGTCCTGGACAATTCTTTATAATCTGAAAACTTACAATAAAAATGCTGTTTAAAAAGTATAATATTAAATATATTTTCTTTGAGGATATTTATTAGAAGGGGGTGCGGTGCTGCAGCAGGCTTTGCGGGGTTCCACTACGTGGGGGGACTGGGGTTCGAGTTCCGCTTGGGGTGCCTTGTGACGGACTGGCATCCCCTCCTGGGTGTGTCCCCTCCCCCTCCAGCCTTACGCCCCGTGTTGCCGGGTTAGACTCTGGTTCGCTGTGACCCCGCTCGGTGCTCGGGACAAGCGGTTTCAGACAGTGTGTGTGTGTGTTTATTAGAAGATGAACATAGGAATAAAATTGTATAATGCAATACAGAGTGCAGTGAAATTTACAAATTATTCATATGTAAATCTTTCTGCACTGTAATATTCCCCAAAAGACTGGTTATGGACATTTAATGAAACACTGCATTGTTACCAACATTATTATTACTGTTGAATAACCATAATTTTCCTTGAATTTACCCTGAATTGAGAAATCCCCAGAAATATTTTCACTCGACTCTTAGTTTCTTATCTTAAACTTCTTCCTGAAGAAATTGTTTGTAGAACTGAAGCTTTCGCTCCCCCATCCAAAAAAGGAGAAAAGCTTTGCTTCCACCATGTGGCCAAAGAGCACTGAGCAGCACTACCAGGAAAGAAGTGAAGAACTTGGGTGCAGAAGTTTGGTTTTGCCATCTTGTGGACCCTTTTAACACTGCAGTTGTTCATTTTACTACAGGTAGCAGTAGTAAGTAGTGTTTAGTCAAAAACTAAATACACCAGATCCCATTTATAAAGGATAAAAAAAAATTAAAAATCGACATGCGAGACTACTTTTGTACTTTGTAAAAAGAAAAAGGAAAATAAGGGAGATTTCAGTTTGAATCTGCGGTATTTTGTCTGACGTGCAAGATCTCTTTTAACAGTATAATTTTCATTTCATTTTCTCCTCCTGCGCTTCTTTCCTCAGTTTAGAGGCTTTACTTAAAAATTAAATGTAAATATTTTGACTGATGATACGCTATTCTTCTGAAGTGCAGAATTATATAACTTCTTGCCTGTAGTGATGCAGTGTACTTACTGTAGACCTAAGAGAAATGTGTTAGAATTATATATTGGTTTTCCAAGGCTGCACTCTGTACATGCATCATTCATGATTTAACACAACCTGCACAGTTTTTTACACTTTAAAGAGGAAATCATTAAAATGATGCCCTGGGTTTTTTTTTTTTTTTCCCCTAAATGTATTCTGTGGATAATGCATTTGTTGCAATTAGGAGGAATCCCCTGGTAGATTAACCCTAACCCTATATGCCTAAGGATCATAGATTGTCTCACAGAAAGAGTACATTTGTAAGAGGCACGGTGCTCCTGTATATAGTGTCCACACTGTCTGCTACACGTCATTTTTAAGCAGGGGTGAGTAATGTGGCCCAAACCCAGTAATTTGTATGTGCTCATGTCAATAATGTGTCTCATTGATACATCTATCTTGCTGCCCCTGTGGTGACAATCTCCCCTGTTTACTTGTCATTACAGCTCTGCTGCTACATTTGACACGAGTTCCACTGCACTCCGGAGCCTTTCTCCTGTTTTCTAATTGAGGGCATCGATCTTTCTGGGTCAGGCCTGCCTCTCGAATCCTCTCTGGGGGGTTTAAGAGCCCTGCTTCACAGTGGACAATGAGGTCAGTGGGAATGGAGGTCAGCGGAGCCCTGCTGTCAACTCCCGTTCCCTCCAAGGGCTGCTGGGGGCACCTGGAAGCAGGTAGGTTCACGGTGGATAACCATGTGGGCAGCACACAGCCATCCATGTGGGGATGAACTGCTGAGATGTAAAAAAAATGTACTGATCTCAAACAACGGTGACCTTATTTCCCTTCGACATGCAGCTGTTAGCAAGGGTATGAGGAAGCCGGAGGAGTTTACATGACCTGCCTTTCTTCGAACGCCCGAGAGCACTTCGCAGTCATCTGCAGCTCCAGATGTCAGGATTAAAATGGCTTAGCTGCCAAGAAAACGTTTTCAGAAAAATCTGGATTTTTTTTTTTTTTTTTTTACTTGGGAAGTTCTGTAGCATTATAAATGTTTTAGTTACCACATTTAACTTCAATTTAATAAACTCACAACCATTCTAAGTCAGCAAAGGCCAGGCTGCCAGAATAGGTATGCTGATCCACTGCCGGTTTGTTTCCCACCTTGAGCTTCAAGTTCTACACACTCCACCCGGACATGCACGTTCCAAGATGTGGTGCCTTGTAACACGGGCATTTTGGGTGATGTACGAGTGATCAAAACCCCCTCTGAGTCTCACCTCATCACAAGCCCCATGCTGTAGACTGACTTGGAGCCACAGCTCAGCCACTTGCTTTTCAATGCCTGTGTCACCAAACGCAGAGGAATAAATATACAGTATATGTAAATGGTAAAAATAATTGTAGGGTTTTTTGGAGCAATGATGGGACAGCATACTGCAAGCTTCCACGAAGACGTTTGATGTTTCGAGCACCCAAGTCCTTTACTCTTTATTTTACTGAAAGTTGAGCTCATCTTTTGTTGTTTTCAAAAATAAATGTAAAAATAAAGAAATGAAATGAGGAATGTTTTCCTGGAGCACTTCCTTTGAGAGGGAGTGACAATAGAGTGGTCACGGTGACCGGTTTGGTAGCTGTTAAAAAGAGAAAGCTTACTGTTAGCCCCACAGATTAGTCCCACCATCTGCTTAGGAAATTTTGTGTGTGTGTGTGTGTGTGTGTGTGTGTGTGTGTGTGTGTGTGTGTGTGTGTGTGTGTGTGTGTGGCCAACCTCAGATCCACACCAATCCTCATCCACGCAGATTTATAAGCAGAACACACGTGAGGCTGTGTGACTCAGTCTTGCTGGAAGGAGACACAAACGTCAGTTACGCACTCATGAGCCAGTTGCCCTGTGCCTCTCGGACCCTCAGGCAAGTGGCAGCGTAGTGTTTAGCACTACTGCCTTCGCCTCCAAGTGTTGTAGGTTTGAAACCCACCTCCTACTGCAGTACCCTTGAGCAAAGTATTTGCCTGAACTGCTCCGGTAAAAATTACTCAGATGCATCAATAAGTGGAGGTAGCTTAACATTATAAGTTGCTTTGCAGAAAAGCATCAGCTATATGAATAAATGAAAATGAACTTGGGGCTCGTCAGTTACAATAGTGTTTAAAAATGTACACCAATGAGCAAAGAGTTATAGGCCCGAGGTGGGATAAACTATTCCTATCTAACAGCAATTGCTTCAGAAAAATACTCCTAAAAGAGTGTCATAAATAATAATGTCTTGAATGTGACTCACAGGGTTCCTATCTGCATAAGGCGTTGTGGCCCTTGCAAAGGATCATAGTGAGATGTAGTTCGAGAGATCAGTGGCAGCTGGAGAGCGAGCGGTGCTGTGGCCAGAGCAGTATTCAGAGCACCGCTGAACCATTGTCTTCCAAGCACAGTCGAGCCGGACAGCACGGGCACCTGAGCCTCACCTCCCAGGAGTTTTACACCCACCTGGGTTTGGAAGTCTGCACCGGAACCTGGAGCCTTCCCAGTGACTGCCCCTGTGACACGCGCTCTTCCGTACCCGAGGCTGGAGGCGCCACGTTGGATGGAAGAGTCAGGCGAGATCAGGCTGGAATCGGTATGTCCTGAACTGGTGTGTGGGAACACACTGCTCTGTGCAGTGGGGGTTGTGACTGAAACACAAAGATCTCATTTAATTTTCCTCATACCGATATTTCCTCTACCTCGGCTCAGTAAACATTTTTCTTTGTATGGAGAATTCCCCAGGCAGCATTCTTGGGGTAATTTAATAATTATGTTTTATTTCACTTTACTTGACGGGCTTTGGCTCTTGGCCCTGAAATAAGTCAGAAGAGGAAAGGAAATTCATTTATCATTTAAAAAGGTTTCCTCTATTCACTGGCACAGTGTATATTTACCTACCCTTTTCTTCCAAAGATGTCCCTGCACCACACTGCACAGCCACAGTCTGAGAGAGCTGAAATAATAACTACCCCCACCTTTAACTTTAGCCAAAAATCAGTGCTTTTCTGTTATACAAAATTTAAAGTTAAACAGATAATTCTTTGGTTTAAAGATTTAAGACTTATATTTTTAGACGTAAGCTTTATTTTGGACTGGCCTCCCACCCAGGGTGTATCCCAGAGGTCCCTTGCCCATTGTTTCTGGGATGGGCTCTGGACTGCTGAGTCTTTAACTAGGACAAGAAGTTAACAAAAGTGAGTCAGTGATTTTATATGTAAATATACGCACAAAGGTCCTAAAGCAAAGCACGAAGGTTCTTGGTTCTAGCTCCGATGTGGTGGACCCCGATCCCCTCCAACTCAGAACTGCTGAATCTCTCTCCACATTTAAAAAGGGTCTTAAAACTCACCTCTTCTGGAGTCACTTCACCCATGATCTTTTAAGTTCACGTAATGTGTAAATGTTCATGAGCTATAACTTTGAGATCATATATGTTAAACAATGCATAAACCTTAAAAAATTATTAGTAATTTGATTAAAAATTGTCAATATTGAGACAAACTTCTTTGCAGCTACTCGTGATGAACATTGGTTCATATGGTGGAAAGTAACTAACTGTACTTTATAATCACGCATCTGAATCTAAGTGTCTCTTCCTGCTAATGTAATGAACACATTGTATTTTCTATGAGACGTATGATGTATATGATGTCGCTTTGGAGATGATAAGCATCTATTAAATGAATAAATGTTAATGTAAATGTAAATATGTGTGCCATAAAATTTGTATGTTAAAAGTAAACATAAGACACGTTTTGCACTATGTGTAGTGTTCTGATTGAAGCATCTGGGAAAAAAAAAAGGAAATTTTGCTTTACACATTTACTTAAAAATAAAGTGTTTATATTTTTAAACTGTTCATTACTTTCTTCTATGATTTTTAATTTCATGCGATGTTCCAGTACACATAGCTTGCCTCGTGGGAATACTGAGAACATGTAGGAAGCATGAAGGATTTTGGTTTATCAGATGAGATGTTTTCTTAAGATTCTTACCTGATATCATCTGACGTCCAGCAGCGGTTTTTGTGTACAACGGCACGCAGACCTACAGAAAAATGAAAGAAAATCTAACGACTGGCAGACTGAATGGAATTTAGAGCCACAAGTAAAATATACGGTATACAGGACCACTAAAAATTACTTTCTCTTTTTCTAATTCTCTATTTTTGCAGCTTTCTAACATTAAATCTGATCATGTCTTTTTGTTAGTTCTGGTAGTATGTGAAGGTTTCCTGGAAGAGAAAAAATGACACCAACATCAAATAACAGAGGGCTTACCAGAAAGAAATTGAAAAGTCATCTCCAGGCTGCAAAAAATGCACCTGAATGACTCTTAAGACACCTGGAGGAAAGTTCTGCGGACTGAGCAATCAAAAGTGAACTTTATGGACAAAATCAGGGAATTTAGCAGTTAGAGATGCCAACTTAGACTCAAAGTACGTGAGAATGAATCTTACCTCCTGCTGTAGTGCCATTAATCAAGGTACTTACTTACCCTGAATTGCACCAGCTGTGTGAATGGGGAAAACTGGAAGTAGCATAACACTGTAAGTTTCTTTGGAGAGAAGTGTTTACCGAATAAATTAGTACAAACATAGGCCCTGTTATATCTAGCAAAAATGATACCATACAGTATGAAATTCCTACCAGAGGTCAAATCTGCTTGTGGTACTGTGATGGTCTGTGACGCCTCGGTGTCTCCGAACATGGATGCATCCCTGAACGCTGACATTCAGAACACTGATATCATAGTACAAACAATAAATTTTGCTCCAGAAAAAAAAATTTATGAAGGGCAATGTTAGGCCATGTGTCTCTCTGTGAGCTGATGCTCAAGTGCAGCAAGAACATCATCTCAAACATACAAGAAAGGTGAGATCGTATCTTTTTGATATAAGCCGGGTGGCACAGCGGGTAGCACTGCTGTCTCACAGCGCCTGGGTGGTGCAAGAGGATGTGGGCTTGATCCCTACTCAGTCTGTGTGAAGTTTGCATGTTCTCCCCGTGTCTGTGTGACTCTCTTCTGGGTGCTCTGGTTTCCTCCCACAGTCCCAAGACATGCTGTTCAGGTTCACCCATAGTGTGTGAGTGACAGAGAGAGTGTGTATGTTCCACTGATGTATGGATGAGTGACCCAGTGTAAGTAGTGTATCTAGCAGTGTAAGTCACCACGGTGAATAAGGTGTGTGGGCTGATAACACTACATAGAGTTCATTGGAAGTCACTTTGGAGGATAGCATGTGCTAAATAAACAAATGTAAACCCAGAGAAGATATTGTGGCAAGGCTTGAAAAGAGCCAATAATTCTCGAAAATGTTGTCTGAGTGGGTGAAAATTCCTCCGCAGCAATGTGAGACCCGGGTCAACAGCTACAGGAAGGGTTTCGTTGCTGTAAAGGTGGCGCAACCACATACTGGGGGCAATTACTTATTCACACAATCAGTATCTGATACTGCATTGCTCTCACCCTTACTCATGCATTCTTTGAGAGACTGACTATAATTTAATAATTTCATTTGTTGAATCTGATTTTGATCTTTTCATCCCTGTAAATCTCCTTGGATAAATGTGTTAAATAGACAATAACAATACAATCTTCCCTCGTGTAACAAAGGCTTCCTTTACAAGAGTGCCAAGCTGTGAGCAAATGTAATTTGTACAAAGAAAATCGAAAACAAAAAATTATTTTGTATTATCAGTGCTTGGTGGTGGGGGACATGCACAATGCATGGTATACCAAAGAGGAGAAGTAATTTCAACTGTCCGCAGCAGCTACATAATGAATTTGTTCCAGCAAGGAAATGTAGATAGCAGGGGGCTGCCGTACTGCAGAATGCAAAGCAGTCATGTGGTGTTTCGATTTTATGTGGCAACCATTTCTCTTGACCCCCAGCTTCTTGTTCTGTCGCTCTCTGTTTGCTGGAATCTTCCGTCATATTTCAAAGTTGTCTCAAATATGAGTATTGGTGGCATCAGGCACCACACAGGTGAGCAGGTTACCCCAGGCCTACACAGGGTGTGCCTTCTTCTGTGCATGTCAGCTGTCAGATAGCTGTATTGGCTGGCAAACATCTCTCAGAGATCCGGTGATGGTGCATCATCTAAAATACTAATGAATCCTAGGGCTAGGAGTTTTAAATTTTAAATTGAAAATGCAAAGGAAATCCTTTGACAACTTAGAAATAAAATGCGTACAATTCTCTTGAAATGCATTATTATTACGATCCACTTGTGATTTAATTTACTTCTTTTTACAGCTATTGATGTTTTGCAAATACCTTGTCAGAGCGATTACAGTAATTGCATTAAGAGAATTGTCCAGAGCAGTCTAATCCAATACAATCTAATATTCAGTCTAATAGATTGAACATGGTGGGTCTGGGGTTCAAGTCCTGCTTGGGGCACCCCATCTGGGATGTGTCCCCTCCCCCTCCAGCCTTGCATCCTGTGTTGCCGGGTGAGAGTCCAGTTCACTGTGACCCTGCTTGGGACATGCAGTTGTAGACATTTTGTGTGTGTGTAGATTGAACATTCTCCAGTGCAGGTTCCTCATGGTCCCAAATCTAATCTTCAAATGCAGAGTGTGAGATGGGCTACACTCTGGATGGAACACCAGTCCATGGCAGATACGCGCACGCACACTTTCTGAACTGCTCGTCCCAGACGGGGTCGTGGGGAGCCGGAGCCTAACCCGGCAACACAGGACGTAAGGCTGGAGGGGGAGGGGACACACCCAGGACGGGACACCAGTCTGTCGCAAGGTACCCTAAGCGGGACTCAAACCCCAGACCCACCGGAGAGCAGGATCCAGTTCAACCCACTGCGCCACTGCGCCACCACACCCCCCCTCACCTGAAACTCACCTGAAACTCACCTGGTGGAAACCCACGCAAATACAATGAGAACTCCTTGCACCATGCCATACCCGGAGTAGTTCTGATATTTTGCATTTGGTTTTGAATTAGACTTTTTGTGTGTTTAACAGATAAGGCAGGAATTATGTGTGTTTTATGAAAAAATGGGTGAACCTTTTTTTGGTTCAGGGACACATCATTTTCCCATTAAATTAATGGAAGTGAAATGAGGGAAGCCTGTAATGATAATACAGTTAAATGCAAATGTCTGTTCCTGGGATGTTTGTTCCTTTTTTAAGTTGATGGACAAGTATACATTTTTATAAAATATACCCTTATAAATATACGTTGAACAAAACAGATATACAAGTGTACTGTCCTTCATTGGTCTCAGCTTCTGCAACAATTTACCTCCTTTCACAGCTTCTGATTAATTCAATGTGAAATATGTTGTCCAGTCAGGACTTGTTGTAAATTATATCATTTTATACAAGTTTCCTGTCATATGAAACAACTGTCCTGTCGCTATCCATAAAAAGAATGAAAGATTTTGCATTGCAGATTCCTGCAGCTTTTGACACAAATGCTGCTCAAATATTTCTAAGGCAGAAATGCCCTATAGCACTTACTGTAGTGTTCTTAACTTTTCACTTATTCGCATTAACCGGGGCTTCCTGGGAATACCTCTGAAGTATTGTCAGCCTGGATCATTGTCAAGTTTGACGCCTTAACAGCTGCATCGGAAGAAAGCCAAGGGAAGTGTTCAGTTTCTACGAACACATCATCCTACAACCACTGTCACTGTCACTCAAAAAAAAAATAATAAAAAAATATATATGTATAGCAGCAGAAGTACATTTATATTTATTAATTTATTTAAATGCAGGTAAAGTGCACCTTGCAGACATTAAAATATTCACACAGTGGTACCCACCCAAGTGGTCCCCACAAATTCAGTTTTCTATGACAATTTGCCATGGCATTGAATAATTGTGAAAAATATGTCCATTTCAAATAGGCAACAGAAGACCCGCGTTAATGTTTAAATGCATTTCAAGTTGACATTTTCAGAAATTGATGTTGTAACTGCGAGAAATTCCTGGCGCAGAAAACACAAGCCTTTTATCAAAGCAGAGAGGAAAAGAAAATATTAGAGTGTAATGGAGAGCAAATGTCAACAGTGCCATTCACTGCTGGGTTTCCATCTCATTTCCCAGGACGCCACGTTGTGCTGAGTCTTCAGAAGCCTGATTAATCCCACACACTGAGCCTTTTCTCCAGATCCCGGCTCTCACCATCTCGCCGCGTTTCCTCCCTCCTCATTCCGAATAATTAAATTTGGTGCCCTCCGTCAAACTCTTCATGATCCCTCTTTCCCCCCACAAGCCCGCAATGAACGTTCGCCTTGAATCCACAAGGCCGGAGTGTGTTAGGAGTGTGTTTTTTCTCTCTAAGCAATTTCTACATTTCCGTCCTCTTCATGCTTTACAACACTTCACGTTACGCTTAGGTACGCCTCTTTTGTGTTGCGCACAATGCATCGAAAGATTCACAGAACACGGAATTTTAATAATTCTACAGAATAATTGTAATAATTTTTAATAATTTGAATTTGCTTGCCTAGAGAAAGCAGTCATATTTTCCCAGTAATATCATTGAACCAGCCATGTCTATGCAGCATTTTACACTGACAGCATTTCCTTTATCATATCTGTCTGGAGGCTATTGATCTTTGCCGACACATCAAGCGACCCTACTTTGCCGATCTTGTAAATGTGAGTGGAAGACAGAAATCTACTCTTTTTCCATGACTTATCTCTACCAATTTGCTTGCCTTTTGTTACTGTAAGCTCACAAAAACCAAAGGGATGTTTTTAATACATGTTTTCTCAGCAATTTCTTTATGTAGTTTTGACAATATTGTTGTAGTTGTGTGCCGGTGGCACAGTGGGTAGTGCTGGTGCCTCAGTACCCAGACTATGGGTTTGGACATAGTTGCCTGTGTGGGGTCTGCATGTTCTTTATATTTTTGTGTTATTTTGTTTCAGTTTCAGTTTCAGTTTCAGTTGTTTCAGTTTCCTCCCACATTTCACAGTTTCAGGAAAACTGTGAACTGCTCCATGCTTCTACAATAGATTCTGGACTGCTATGGCCCAGAATTAGAGAAGCAGTTGATTAAAATGAAAAAAAAAAAAAAAATGGAATGGACAGATTACTGTTATTGCTGTGTTTGAACTGAAAATAGACTAAATCCGTATGAAGACCAGTAAACCAAAGAGTCTGAAGAGAGAGTGTAGACATATGCCTTAGTGCTCACTTTTGTTATAATAAACTTTTGTCTTCACTCAGCATATCACATTTTAAAGTGTCTATTATAAAGGAAGATTAAATTTATTACTTTGGACACAGAATTTAAATTAAGAAGGGCTGTCATCTCCTTTTCTCATGGGCTGCTTTAATCAAAATGTAAGTACAATAGAATAACACAGCAGGGCAGTTTTAGTTCAGCAGTCAATTTAAAATTTCCCAAGAGGTTCTGTGGGTAACATGTTGGCATCACAGATGTATTTCAGAAAAAAATGCCTTTACTTTTCTTCCTGATATTATACAAATTGATCTGCTGATCAGCAAACACCATTCTTCCTTTTCTACCTTCTCAACAAAAGCCTTTTTTGTGGATTTGAAAGAAGTGTTTTGTGTTGAATCCACAGTTTATGTTCAGTATCTTGTAAAGGCTTTTAAAGGCTTCCTTTTCATTTTCTTTGCGCTGTGTGCTGGCGAAGACCTCTGATTCCAAAGCACAATGTGCATTTAATACACCTAGTTGATTTACCAAGTGTGTTGTGTTTGGGGTAGGCTCGAACCTTACTGACACCACAGCCTAAATTGATAATCTCTGGGGCAGCTGTATTAACTGGAGAACAGCTACAGGCACATCAACATGTAGGGAGCGATGAAATGTGCACGTTGGACCAAAGTGTAACCATAAGAGCTTCCATAACACTAGTGAGATTGAATAATTACCCAGTATTATCCCGAAAGTAAAAAAAAAATACTTCTTTGCAGTAAGTACAGTACTGTTATGATTATTATTATTATTATTATAATAAGATAGATTTTAAGTATTACTCTATTCTTAACAGTATTACCACATTGGGCTTCTTAAAGATAGAGGAAGAAACTATGAAAATTAAAGGCTATTGCAAATAATGCTGCAAAGGTGACTTGTGTCTATAATGTAAGAAAGTATGTTTTACACCTATACATAATCTGGAAGGTTGATATTAAGCACAAGTACTAAACGACGACATTAGAACTCATTAAATGAACATGGACTAGAAGCACTGCTTTGAATACACATGAATACAAACTGCAGTTTGACCCAACTGGCCCGTGTTTCTGTTACAAGGGAGAAGGTGGCTAGAAAACTAAACTTATGCTGAATCCTCAGGATAACCCAAACCCGAACCCTAAGCATAGATACCAACTTTTAATTACCTTGTCATAGGACTGGAGGTCTGTCTGTGTTGTGGTTAATCACTGGCCTGCATTAGTTTACTTACTAACTAGTTATTTGTACCATTTAATCCTCAGCGCATTCCCATATATTTAAATACAATATATTCTGAACAAAAAAAAGCAATTAGCTTTTGATCTTACTTAAGGTTTATAGGTTCCTGGAAGGTCTCTAAAACACAGTTCAGGGGGCATTAAAATAGACACACACAGACACACACTGAAACCGCTTATCCCAAGTGGGGGCGCGGCAAGCTGGAGCTTAATCCGGCAACGCAGGGCGCAAGACCGGAGAGGGAGGGGACACACCCAGGATGGGATGCCAGTCCATCACAAGGCACCCCAAGTGGGACTTGAACCCCAGACCCACCAAAGAGCGGGACCCGGCATTAAAATAATTTATTCGTAATTGATTGCTTATACAACCCATAATTTTTTACAAGTTATCCTTCAGATTTGAATTTTTCACAAGGTAAATAGCCGAAAGCCAGATCAAATGTTTCTTCTGTTATGGGTGTCACACTGTGTATCTGTCACACTGGCACAAGCTGGATGTTTACAAGCCATTTTTTCAAAGACTGCAGTCACACCATGTAATGAGATGGTGGAGGCACTCTTTTTTTTTTCCTGGCGACTGTGAAAATGAAAAAGAAAAAAAAAAACTAATTTCCAGGCAAATGTTCAATGCCTATAGAAGAGATGGCTGCTCCATCATACCTGAGCGCAAGCTCTTGTGCTCAAGTGCATATGTTATCACAGAAAAGAAACAGCACAGAGTATATAGCTTATGGCTACAATACATAAAATAAAACGTATATTTGGTGCATTCTTGATATTTTGCACTATTTGTGGGGAAGGATGCAAAAGACCGCTGATTCGTTGAATGATTTGAATTATTTCTATTTTATATTAAGTCCAATCTAAATTCCTGTGTAAACCTGAACTTTAAGACTATTAAACAGTATATTAGTTAAAAAGAAAAGTATATTAAGTCTTCTTATATCATTGTTTCAGGCATTTGAACAAAATACATCATAAAGAGTATACACTTGGACACCTTCAATGCAGAAATATAAAATCTGTGTCATGCAAAGAAACTTCTATCAACAATATATGCAGTAATTAACAATCTTCATTTGTATTTTTAAAGAACGCTATATACTGTATGATTTCCTCCTTAAACTGAAGGTGTTAGTGGATGAACAACTTCAAAACCCTATGAAATTGAAGGCTTCACAAGGTCTGTGCTGGATAACCATATTATTAGGGCATATTGAACAGTTCCTTTAATTTCATCTTTCTTTTCATGAGATATTGCAGATGAAGTTTTAGTGTAGAAATTGGATTTTACTTAACATGATGTGTTGACTTTTAGACACAAATTGTGTTGAAGCAAGTTTTTGAAATAACACAGTTGCCAGTTATTTGGATAAAGACAATATCTTATAATTTTTTATCAGAAATATTGTTTATAATTTGATAATTTATTCCAGTAAAGTATTATCTTCATTCATTCATTCATTCATTCATTCATTCATCTTCCTCCGCTATCCGGGTCCGGGTCGCAGGGGCAGCAGTCCGAGCAGAGTCCTCCAGACTTCCCTCTCCCTGCACACCTCCTCCAGTTCCTCTGGGGAAACCCCAAGGCGTTCCCAGGCCAGCCGGGAGACATAGTCTCTCCAACGTGTCCTGGGTCTGCCCTGAGGCCTCCTCTCAGTGGGACAAGCCCGGAACACCTCCCCAGGGAGGCGTCCAGGAGGCATCTGGAACAGATGCCCAAGCCACCTCAACTGGCTCCTCTCGATGCGGAGGAGCAGCGGCTCTACTCCGAGCTCCTCCCAGGTGACTGAGCTCCTCACCCTATCCCTAAGGGTGTGCCCTGCCACTCTGCGGAGGAAATTCATTTCTGCCGCTTGTATCCACGATCTCATTCTTTCGGTCATGATCCAGAGTTCATGACCATAGGTGAGGGTAGGAACGTAGATCGACCGGTAAATTGAGAGCTTCGCCTTACGACTCAGCTCCCTCTTCACTACAACAGACCGGTACAATGACCGCATTACTGCGGACGCCACACCGATCCGTCTGTCAACCTGCCGCTCCATTTTTCCCTCACTTGTGAACAAGACCCCGAGATACTTAAACTCCTCCACTTGAGGGAGCAACTCCCCCCTAACCCGGAGGGGGCAATCCACCTTTTTCCGACTGAGAACCATGGCCTCGGATTTGGAGGTGCTGATTCTCATCCCCGCCGCTTCACACTCGGCTGCAAACCTCCCCAGTGCACGCTGCAAGTCTTGACTTGATGAAGCCAGCAGGACCACATCGTCTGCAAAAAGCAGAGACGAGATCTCGCGGCCACCAAAACAGACACCCTCCGTTCCCTGGCTGCGCCTAGAAATTCTATCCATGAAGATAATGAACAGAATCGGTGACAAAGGGCAGCCCTGGCGGAGTCCAACATGCACCGGGAACAGGTCTGACTTACTGCCGGCAATGCGAACCAAGCTCCTGCTCCGATCATACAGGGAATGAACAACCCGTAACAGCGAGCCCTGAACCCCATAATCCTGAAGCACCTCCCACAGGATGCCACGACGGACACGGTCGAATGCCTTCTCCAGGTCCACAAAACACATTTGGACTGGTTGGGCAAACTCCCACGAACCCTCCAGCACCCTAGTGAGGGTATAGAGCTGGTCCAGTGTTCCACGGCCAGGGCGAAAACCGCATTGCTCCTCCTGAATCCGAGGTTCGACTATCGGTCGGATTCTGCTTTCCAGTACCCTGGCATAGACTTTCCCAGGGAGGCTAAGGAGTGTGATCCCCCTGTAGTTGGAACACAATCTCCGGTCCCCCTTCTTAAAAAGAGGGACCACCACCCCGGTCTGCCAGTCCAGAGGCACCATTCCCGAACTCCACGCGATGCTGCAGAGCCGTGTCAGCCAAGACAGCCCCACAACATCCAGAGACTTGAGAAACTCGGGGCGGATCTCATCCACCCCCGGAGCCTTGCCACCGAGGAGTTTTTTGACTACCTCAGCAACTTCAGCCAGGGTAATGGACGAGTCCCCCTCCAAGTCCCCAGCCTCAGCTTCCTCTACGGAAGGCGTGTCGGAGGGATTAAGGAGATCCTCAAAGTATTCCTTCCACCGCCCGAGGACATCCTCAGCTGAGGTCAGCAGCGCACCACTTCCACTGTAAACAGTGTTTGTGGAACACCGCTTCCCCCCTCTGAGTCGCCGGACGGTTTGCCAGAATCTCTTTGAGGCCGACCGAAAGTCTTCCTCCATGGCCTCACGGAACTCCTCCCAAACCCGAGTTTTTGCCGCGGTGACTCCCAGAGCCGCGCTCCGTTTGGCCCGTCGGTACCCGTCAGCTGCTTCAGGAGTCCCATGAGTCAGCCAGGCCCGATAGAACTCCTTCTTCAGCTTGACGGCATCCTTTACCTCCGGTGTCCACCACCGTGTTCGGGGATTGCCGCCGCGACAGGCGCCGGAGACCTTATGGCCGTAGCTCTGAACTGCCGCCCCGACAATGGAGGCGCAGAACATAGTCCATTCAGACTCGATGTCCCCCACCTCCCTCGGGACTGGTTGAAGCTCTGTCGGAAGTGGGAGTTGAAGACCTCTCTGACAGGGGCCTCCGCCACACGTTCCCAACAGACCCTCACTATGCGTTTGGGCCTGCCAGGTCTGTCCAGCTTTCCCCCCGCCATCGAATCCAACTCACCACCAGGTGGTGATCAGTTGACAGCTCAGCCCCTCTCTTCACCCGAGTGTCCAAGACATATGGCCGAAGGTCAGAAGAAACGACTACAAAGTCGATCATCGACCTACGACCTCGGGTGTCCTGGTGCCGAGTGCACTGATGGACACCCTTATGCATGAACATGGTGTTCGTTATGGATAAACCATGACTAGCACAGAAATCCAATAACAACTCACCGCTCGGGTTCAGATCAGGGAGGCCGTTCCTCCCAATCACGCCCCTCCAGGTGTCACTGTTGCTACCCACGTGGGCGTTAAAGTCCCCCAGTAGAACGACAGAGTCCCCAGTAGGAGCGCTTTCCAGCACGCCCTCCAGGGACTACAAGAAGGCTGGGTACTCTACACTGCCGCTAGGCGCATAAGCACAAACGACAGTGAGAGACCGTTCCCTGACCCGAAGGCACAGGGAGATGACCCTCTCATTCACCGGGGTAGACTCCAACACATGGCGGCTAAACTGGGGGGCTATTAATAAGCCCACACCCGCCGCCGCCTCTCACCCTGGGCAACGCCAGAATAGTGGAGAGTCCACCCTTGGTCGAGAAGAGTGGTTCCAGAACCCAAGCTGTGAGTGGAAGTGAGCCCGACTATATCTAGACGGTATCTCTCAACTTCCTGCACCAGCTCAGGCTCCTTCCCCGCCAGTGAGGTGACATTCCAAGTCCCAAAAACCAGAGTTGGCGCCTGAGGTTTGGGTCAGCCGGGCACTCGGCCCCGACCACCGCCCAAATCACAATTCACCGGCCCCTTACGGTCTCTCCGGCAGGTGGTGAGCCCACCGAAGAGCGGCTCCACGTCATGGCTTTGGGCTGAGTCCGGCCAGGCCCCGTGGGCATAGACCTGGCCACCAGGCGCTCGCATGCGAGCCCCCCCCAGGCCTGGCTCCAGGGTGGGGCCCCGGTGACCCCATACCGGACAGGGTAAACGAAAGCCTCGATTTTATTTTCTTCATAAGGGGTTTTTCAACCGCACTTTGTCTCGTCTGTCATCCAGGACCTGTTTGCCATGGGAGACCCTACCAGGGGCATATAGCCCCAGGCAACATAGCTCCTGGACTCATTCAGGCACTCAAACCCCTCCACCACGGTAAGGTGGCGGTTCACGGAGGGGATTATCTTCATATGAATAGCATATTTAAAACCCAGAAGTAAGGACATAAGTCACAATTCTTTACACCTTGTTTTTTACCCTTTTACTTAATGATTGACAGAAGCTGATTTTTCAATACCCTTCGAAACAGAGGACACTCTTACTTTTTCAAAGATGTCTGATAACTGACACAATAGCATTAACATGAGAAAACATAAGAAAAAAAATTCTCCCTCAACTCTGAAATGATTAGCAGGATGTTTGCAGCGTAGATCTCACATCTGATTTTGTCTTTTACACGAGTGACAGTGAGGTACAGTGTCATTCTTTTCTGGACAAAGTCAGAATGACAGTCAATGTTCCACAAGCAGCAATCTATCCATGCAGGATTTATTATTCTGAAGGTGTTACAAGAGCTTTACGATTCAAAACAGCGCCTTCAGTCTATTACTTCTGTCTTCTCTTGGTGGCCTTTCACCGCGCAGGTATTCAGTGCTTTGGTTCCGACAAACCCGGTTTGGCCCAGTGTGCATGCACAAGTGGGACATGACAGGAGTCAACGATTTCCATCAGATGCCATGGTTCCATGAGCCGGTCAGGCCACAGATATGGCGATTTGAGATGCTTGAATAATACTCTCTGACCCAGGGACCGCCAGCTGCTTCTCTCCTTGTGTCTGTACATGCAAGCCTAAGCAAGAGAAATCAATTATGACATTTGCTAAATTACCTCATATGCATGTTAACCAGGCCGCAAATCAATGCTGGCAGCTGAAACCCGTCAGCATGTGCTCTTGCATGAATGGGAATTGACCTACAGAAAACACGGTGCGACAATGCTGTGCAACTCGTCAAGTTTAAATTAAGAGGTAAGCGGTAGCTCTACTACTGATATCTCATACTCTGCTATGAGGTGCCTGAGTTGCAACCAAATATAAACCAAAGGAGATGGTTTGCAGTTCATTTTTTTTCAGATTTTGTTTGCTTATTGTCTTTCTGCCATCCTTTGTCTCATTTCCCTGTAGTAGATCCTTGTATAAAGTGTACTTGTCAGCTCGCAAAGTCCTTATCTTAACCTTTTTTTTTTTTAAAAAAAGACTATATGTATTTTTACTGAGGCTGTGAGAGGTTCCTGCACCTTTAAAGCTTTAATCTAAAATCCTACTTTATTAACTGACACAAACCAAAGCATAAAGAGTGGAATTTGTCTTTAGAAGACAAGAGTAGTGAGTTGTGAGCAGGGCACCTTCTGATGAGCTTGAGCTAGGCGACAAATTCCTGTTATTAGTATGTAGAGAAATTTTCTCAAGAGTCCAAGCATCTCTTTTTGCTGCTATCTAATATTTTCCGAAGCAAAATAAGGAATATAAGGAGCTGTGCACGTTAAGATCTCAGTGGAGGGTCCTTGTGCAACATACGTCACCTGGTTTGCTTCAGCAAATTATCAGTGTGCATTGCATAAATTTACCCAAGTGTTAAATTCCAAGGTAGGGAAGTTACTTTTTGTAAAAACTGTCTACTAAACAAAGAAAATGTGTTTTCTGAATTTGTTTTAGATGTAAAATGCCTAACAAGAGCAAGACCAAAAAGCAAACAAAAAAATCACAATATTCTGAAAAGAAAAAAAGAAATGGAATAATTGTAGTCACATACAAAAAGTACTGTTTGCGATGGACTGGCGTCCCGTCCAGGGTGTACCCCTCCGGCCAGTGTTTCCAGGATAGGCTCCGGCTCCTCATGACCCCGCTCGGGACAAGAGGTTGTTGACATTGGGCTGGATTGGATGGAAAAATACTGTATGCCTTGGGCTCATTGGATGTAACACATGCCATGTGCTAAGTATGAAATGCCATAAATGCAATACCAAAGGAAGAATCTCACTTCATTGAAGGTTCCACTATCTAATGGAAACCTACCAAAATACCCTAATTGAATGGCTCACAGCTGGAAATACAGTATTAAGAACACTGCCCTTCATGAATGTTTCACAATAGTCTCTCACCATGAGGACACGCCTATTGTTCAGGTTGAAAAAGCCAAATGATACGTGTGAGAAATCGATATGATACGATAATCGATACATGTGCCAGACCTATCCACCACATCAGGAGAAAAAGGTAAAGAGTGGAATATCTCCACCAAAGCCAGTCTGCACAGTCTACTCAAAGGCATAAACATTTTTAGTATAAAATCAATTTGCCGTTTCTCACAGCTGAAATAATTGAGAATTGTTTTTTTTTGCAAGACATTAAAAACTTTATTGATAGGGGCTCTCACCAATTCATTAATACCACCAAAGACCTCCTGATAATGAGGAGATCATCAAAATGTAACCCTCGTAAAAAATACAGAGAAGAAATCAACGATGTCTGCTATAAACAATAAATGATGCAGCTTCTGGTTGACGTGTGCTTTGCATAGCACACCAATTGATCACAGATACGAATAATGCAGCCATATGACAAACCAATAAAGTGTAAACACAGCCAGGGACATCCATTACTCCAGAAGGTGAACCGGCAATGCAACACATCAGAAGGTCATTAAGGGTAATATATCAACTACTGTTTACTCTGACTAGTAAAGCCATCACAAATAACTGGATGTTCACATGAGCATCAATTTATATTACATCCCCTTGGTCTCAAGATGAGTTGAGCACATTCTAGTTTTAGTAAATTTATACATTTAGCTGATGCTTTTCTCCAAAGCAACTTACAGTGTTAAGTTACTTACAATGTTTTACCCATTTATAAAGCTGGGTAATTTTTACTGGAGCAGTTTAGGGTAAGTACCTTAGTCAAGGATGCTATGGAGGTGGGAATTGAACCTGCAACCTTTGGGTCCCAACCACTGCTCTACCAGCTGTCTCTTATGCATTTCATGTCATCAGCATATTGATGGACATCAACACATTTATGGACTGCACTAAACAAGCTTTTTATACAAGTAAAAAGCTTGTTTAGTGCAGTCCATAAAAGTGTTGATGACATGAAATGCATAAAATATGTGATGTAAACCCACTGGACAAACATATTCTGTCTCACACTCTGACTTCCCACAGTTCCAGCTCAACTACATGATATCTGAAGGCTGCACGGTGAAAATTTTCTTGCATTTGGTCTTAAGGCACTAACAGTTATAACTGTATTTGATCATTACAATGCAAAATTTACACACAAATGTGAAACTGAGAGATGAATGCATTTCAGCCACATGCCTTCATCAGCGTTTGCAGGCTTTTGAAGATGTAAATATATAGCAAACGAAGTACAGTAATGCGATACACAATAACATGTAAGTGACGAAAACCACCGTACGTTAAAAAACTGATCGGACAAAGGGTGACCATTACATTTATAATAACCAAAGACAGTTACATCTGTTACTACTGTCCTAGACATACCATGTTTCAGTTTTTTTCAGAAGGTTCTAACCCAGTACAGCAATTTTTCCTTGACATTTGTCTTATGCTCATATTGTTTCGTAAATGGTCTAGAGTGAAGTTATGGTAATGTGTCCTTCTGCTCTCCCACACTTTGTTTTTATCTTTCCTTGTCATCATTCCCATTTGTTACTCTAGGCAGGAATATCAGATGAAGATGGTTTATTGCAGACTAGGCTTGAGTTGTATTGTGAGCTTTCTGCATTCAGGTTAAACCTATACCTCACACTCCTGCTCCCTTCACATCAGGTATACGGAATATAAGCAGAACTGTGACACAGTGAGTAGCCAGTGAGAGGATGTTGGTTTGATCCAAGCTCAGTCTGTGTGGAGTTTGTATGTTCTCCCTTGTCTGTGTGGGTTTCCTCTGGGTGCTCTGGTTTCCTCCCACAGTCCAAAGACATGCTGTTCAGGTTCACCCACAGTGTGTGAGTGACAGAGAGAGTGTGTTCTACTGATGTATGGATGAGTGACCCATTGTAAGTAGTGTATCTAGCAGTGTAAGTCACTGCGGTGAATAAGGTGTGTGGGCTCATAACACTACATAGAGTTCATTGGGAGTCGCTTTGGAGAAAAGCATCTGCAAAATAAATAAATGTACTGTATAGGCAAGGTATACAGACAGCACAGATTTTAACTTGTTTTTGCAGCTCATATTTTCTGTTCATCTAACAGACTTGGAGTATTGTGTGAAACTCATCACCTCGAAATATTTCTGCGGAAGTGATCAATTTGTGTCATGAAGACATCTGTTTGGAAGACAAAGTGTTGCTGACTAGAGGAGCTAAAAAAACATATGATATACTATCATTCTGCACATTGCATATCCCGTTCTCACAACTTCATGATCTGCTGAACGCTTCCCATCTTTCCATTAGTCATTCTCACACATTCCACAATATGAGGTGCTCTATCTTGGCTCGGCAACGGAGAGAAAATGCAGGTCTTTTTCATGGAAAGGAGAAAATAGGTGCACACTCCTTGCCCAAGGATGTGCAAGCTGGCCAGCAAGTTGCTGTTTTGAAAAGATGCCATCTGTAGAAAAGAGCGTTTATATCTTTGCAGAATTTTCCCTTCATCCATGGTGATGTGACTGCTGTCTGATCTGTTGGTGGCAGAGCTTTCTGGGGTAACAGTCTTGCCAGTAATGAGGGAAGAGGTGTTCCTGTTCTTGCCTTGCCTTGCCAGCGATGCCTGCGCTTGAGTCAACAGATGCTCCGTTTAATAAAGTTTATGACTGACAGGTAGTTCTCCTGTCTGTCTGCAAGACAGACACTGCATTTAACAACATGTTATACCTGTGTGAGATCAATGGTTTTTACAGCACATAAGGCAGAGGATGACGAAAACAACAACAATAATAATAATAATAATAATAATAATAATAATAATAATAATTCAGTAATACAAAGACTGTGCTACCTGTTCCCAGTCTGCAGTAGATTAAACAGATGATGAAGTCCAAGGCAAAACACGGCAAACGAAGTGTTACACATAACAGTAACCGCCGAGCAGAAGGTCACTCTTTTGTGATAAGACATTTAAACATAAATCAGTTCAATAAAAAAAGGTAAAACAATCTCAAAACTGTATGTTTATGAACTCTTTCCCCCCATATGTTTCATTGATTTTTCTGTACGGCTGAATACCATCAACTCCTTATCAGGTTTGCTCACCTTGTGACCTCGGGTGATACTGACACTCATTCCCACAGTCTCCTTTGTCCATTACTTTAATGAAGTGCAAAAAAGGCAACTTTCAGACACTTCTCAGACTGACACTTTCCTTGAGCGCTGGGAAAAAGAAAAACCCAGCTCGCTCAGGGTATGAGACCATGTGTCACTCTGCACAATTTTAATTCACTGCCTCGCTCTCTGCCACAGAACACTGCTTATTCGCACACTGCAAATGTCACAGTCAGACACGTGCCATGTGACACACACACACACACACACACACACACACACACACACACACACACACACACACACACACACACAAATCTACCTGTCAAGATTCCTGGAGAGGAGTGGGCTGCAGGTCAGCATTGGAGACAAGTGAGTGTCTGAAAATCCAAACTCGTGATTATCGCTTTATTTTTGCAGCAGGTACTATCTTTGTTCAGTACTGGGAGATGGACCGGAACACTTTCTGGAGAAAATGCAGTGCTTTTTAATTTCTTGGTATTTGGCAGGAGAGTCAAAAATTGCATGGAAAATCACCATAATACTGTCATGACTGCAATTTTGCAAAGTGGATGCAATTATAAACCATAATTCAGATAAACACAGCCTTGGAGTGGGAGTATATAATATAAAAAATATTATATGTAATAAATTATATATAACTCATCCTACATATAAACATTCATATACCATAGCAAATGAATGAATAACTTTACTCTCTCTCTACTGTAGATGAAAAAACTTCAGTAAATAAATTATGGCAAACAAGAAATGTTGAAGGAGCTCGTATTATTTAAATGCCAGGGGCGCACCTTGGGCTCCTTATGAATTACACTTTCATATCAAAGGCTTTCAAATGGACACAGTCAGACTGGTATCCAGTTCGAATTCCTGCAAAGGTGGCCTGTTTGAGCCTGGATTTAATCCAGACATGAGACGTGGGCTAAAGCAGACCAGAAAACTCTCTTGCATTGTCTCATTTCAGCTGACTGGAAGAACTGATAGCAGAACCTGCAGGACCTGAGGGCTGAAACCAGATGACCAAACTCTGGCAGCGCTAGGGAGCCAGTGGAGTACATGGTAATATCGGTAACAGGCGTCTCTCGCAACACTGAAGACTCTTTGACTGCAGCCATCACGGAATCCAAAGTTCTGCACTTGTTCTTCACTACATTTTGCAGAAATATCCCCCTTTACCTAGAACCACATAATTTCAGGAAGCATGTATGATCAGTGGTTGACAAGAAGATTTGGTGCAACACTTATCTTTTGTCCCTGCAAAGCCCTTCATTCAACATCAACTTGGTCAATGGTATTATAAATACACTTTGGACTATGTATGCTTCCTTAAAGCAAAACATGGTTGATATGATGGCAAACATGTCAAACCAGCTCCAAATGTATAATTCATTAATGGAGGAGTGCAATTAAAAGCTTGAAAACTTTTAAAAGAATTGCATTCTGTGTTCAGTGCTTTTGATGAGGTCGTACAAGTTTGATCCATTTTGTGCCATGCCGTATTGTCCCTGACCTGTATCCTTCTGGGCGGATAGAAAACTGTCCCTCAAGCTTGCATTTGAGTAAATGAGCCTTCCAGGATGAGCGAAGAAACCCAGGACAGCACTGTTCAGGTTTCTGGGTGAGCTGCCACCATACAAGGGATCGTGGGGAAGATCTCACTTCTCTGCTGAAGGCATCCTAGGAGGCAAACAATTAATATGCTGTTCTTCAGTAATGCCAAGAAGGCTGAAGATCTTGCATTCTTTGGGTAATTTGACAGCAAATAACACAGCAAGCCAGAAAAAAAAAGAAAAAACAAAAGCCACTTCAGTTACCCAAAGGCACACATATTAATCTTCCACATAAGAGAAGTCATGAAGGTCTGAGTCCTCCAGACAGACAGCTCTCCGACTGCACCACATCATTCTAGTCATTCTTCAGTCACCCCCCCTGCATTTTACACCACTGATCTTTAAACAATAGCAGCCTGACAGTTTATCTGGAAAATAATCATTTTTTGACATTCTGTGAGGATATTAATGCTTGTGTACAGAGCACACTTCCTTTAACACAATCCAGAGCGATTCTGTTTCACAGACACTTTCAGTCACAAAATCCGACACCACATTTCACACAAATTAAAAAAAAAAAGAATTGGTAGGAGGGTATCAGGATCTGTCTATCCTCTGTTTTATGCACCTACTTGAACGATGAACCTCGGTGCAGCAAGTGGTGGGGAACAAACTAGGTTTGCTTGAGACTTTCATATCTGCAGCTATGTCTCCTTCTCTTAATGTAATGCATAAATTGTACTTTTGCTGAGATGTACGTCGCTTTGGACAAAAGCATCTGCTAAATGAATGAATGTAAATGTAAATGTAAATGTAAATACCAGGGTTAGTATGTATATTGTTCTAAAATATTCCATACGGGTCAGCATCTTATGAATTCTTCCAAGGAAATTCTATAGAAAGACCTGCTTTATGTGGACAAGTGAGGTGGTGTGTGAGGTCTGGAACCGCACTGGTACACGCTAATAACAACACTGCACAGTGATCGTCTGTGCTCCGCAATACACAACAATAGAAGTATTACAGCTCTAACAATGGGTCTCCTGGGAGAGATCCAGTCCTCTTCAGCGGCACGGCAGAAGCAATGAATTAAAACTTCCACACCGCCAATTCACTCGCTCCTGCAAAGTATATTTATTGCAGTACTCGGTCTGTTAGTAGAATTATGGCCGGAAGGCCATGAAGAAACATTGAAGCTGTTCCACTGGCCTTCTGGATGTGATCAGTGAAAAGGCTCAAACAGTTTTGTTCCGTTTAGAATTCTTTTTTAAAGATTATGAACGGCCACTTTCCGTTATCTCGGCAAGTTAAGACCAAGAAAAAGACATGAGCACAATATAAACTGTGTCCAAGTTCAAGCTCCATTTAGAGACCAATTAGCTTGTAAGTGTAATAAATACTTTTTAGGCAAACAGAAAGAGACATAGTGGCACAGCACGTAGCGCTGTCACCTCACAGCACCTGGGTGGTGTGAGAGAACCCGCTCAGTCTTTGTGGAGTTTGCGTGCTCTCCCAGCATCTGCATAGGTTTCCTGTGGGTGCTCTGGTTTCCTCCCACCGTCCAAAGACATGCAGTTCAGGTGAATTGGTGACTCTATCTTGCCCATACTGTGTGTGTTTGTGGGTACCCTACATCCTGTCCAGGGTGCACCCCCCAGCTTTGCGCCCAATGCTTCTGGGATAGGTTCCGGATCACCATGACCCTGCTTGGGACAATGCGGTTGTTGGGATTGGATGGATGGAAAAGGATACAAAAAAACCTTAGTATTTTACCATCCATATATCGCTCTTCATGACAATGAAAAAAATGTATAAAACTCTTTTGAACCGCGCTGTTTTTAAATGCATTTTTAAAAACTCATTTAGTTTCTGACTTCAGATTGCCTGATTGAAATGATATCAAGCACATTCTCAGATTACAGTCATGTTCATTGTATTTTACACGAATACATGATACAGTAACTCTCCTTTCAGCCGCATTCTTAATAGCAGAGCTAGACAGCATTACTGTAGCCTTGAATGTGAACTACTTGTGCGGTCTACTTTGATAATGAAATATTACTAATAAAATGCCTGTAAAACAATTCAATACTTTAATAGGTCTTGCCCTGCTGTTAAATGTTTTCATGAAGCGATATTTTTAAAATGCTGAGTCGAAGTTTACCGCTAAGGTGTGATTTAAGATATTGCAAATAGCCCTTGATAATTATACCGACACCCACACAATGTCAATATAGCAAAAATAACAGAACCTAAAAAATACAGTTCATGTTTTGTAGAATTTTTTTTTTGCAAATCAACACAAAATGTAAATGGTTACCAAAACTATCCAAATGGTCAGTTAATATTACCTGAAAACACTTGTGTCCACAATAGTTTTTAAGGACTTCACACATTAATTACACAAAGAAAATGTGTAATACTGAATGACAGAGAAGCTATTAATTTCTTTACTTAATTCTGACTTGGTGAATGTAATTTATTATTAACGCAAGGTCTTTAAAAGGTATTCTCTATTTTATTACAGCCTACATGCATGCTATTCAGAATTTAAAAATAAATAAATAGATAAATGCCTGAAGTTTAACGGGAGCCTATCCTGGAAGCACTGGGCGTAACAAACACTGCAAAGGGGCACACCCTGGGTGGGACGCCAGTCCAATGCAGGGTTAAACATGTTACATATACATGTATATTAGTATTTTATATTAATTTTTAATTTTATATTTATATTTAAATATGTTTTTTTCTTTTTTTCTTTAGTCCATGCTGAGTAATTTTCTGAAGGCCAGTATTTATTTTCATGTCAACAATCAGATGAACACTTGCAATTCAAGTTCCACTTACATTTTGAACGAGTCTCCACAAATAAACCCCTGCTTTCTCCGACTCACTTCATGTCTGTAGTGGTATATGTCTTGTCATTACTTTATGAACTTCATTACCACATTTTTAAGTGCTTAAGGAAGCCTCTGTGAGTAGGCTATCATTCTTCAGTGCCTCATTATCGGGGCTTTCACGCAACCAAAATGAGTCTGCTAATTAGCGTGTCTTTCAGGCTGTCACTGATAGGGTTTCTCATTATGTGCCCGAGTCCCCAAAGTGTGTGCCACCAGTGGAAATATAATTGCCTTTTCCCCTCCCTTGCAGAGAACGGGGACGATGTGGCGGTCAGAGCTTTGTGTAGATCTGTTCTCTAACACATTCACAGACGTGTAAGAGCGTGCAAACCTGTAAAGTGTGTGATCACACATGTTGATACAGCAGCCCTGGCATTTGTCAGTGCATACAACAGCATGCCAGCCTACACACTAACTTTACACGCTAAATCAAGGGACAGGCAAATCAAACTCACTCGCTCACTAACTCGTGTAATTGGACAAATATATATCAGTTTTACCTGCGAGCACATTAATTATGGTTTGTTTTAAAGAAGGGTGTGGCACGGTGGCACAGCAAGTAGCGCTGCTGTCCTACAACGCCTGCGAGAGGACGTGGGTTGGATCCCTGCTCAGTTTGTGTGGAGTTTGTATGCAAGCACTAATAAATAAATGTATCCGGAATTTCACTCTCCCATGTGCAGATCATTTTAAAGGGTAACTTTAATTCTTCAAATTCATTTCTCCTGGTCAGGGTCACAGCATCCAGAGCCTGGAATCAGTGGACACAAGGCTGGGGGTACACCATAAACAGGATGCCAGGCCATTACAGGGTAGCACACACTCACTACGTACAGGCACAGTGAGTAGCACAGCGTCTCACAGCGCCTGGGTGGTGCGGCAGAGGATGTGGGTTTGATCCCCGCTAAGTCTGTGTGGAGTTTGTATGTTCTCCCCATGTGTGTGTGGGTTTCCTCCGGGTGCTCTGGTTTCCTCCCACAGTCCAAAGAGATGCGGTTCAGGTTCCCCCCATAGTATGTGAGTGACACAGAGAGAGAGTGTGTGTTCCACTGATGTATGGATGAGTGAGCCAGTGTAAGTAGTGTATCTAGCTGTGTAAGTTACCTTGGTGAATAAGGTTTGTGGGCTGATACTACATAGAGTTCATTGGAAGTCACTTTGGAGAAAAGTGTCTGCTAAATAAATAGATATAAATGCTTTACAAAACACAATGCCAGCTGTTTCAGTTACCTGTATTTGTGTCTCATTACATTTTCCTTTGATGTAAAATTTTGAATAACATTGACTTTGATAAAAACTGAATATTAAGAGGTGTGCAGTTCATGAAATCACTTGTTCTAAGTTGGCAAATATCATCTCCCTTATTTTTTGTCTGATTTACCCATAAAACAAACAATGTTCTGCCCTCTGTGTTTTAATTACAAGGGTGTAGCTAAAATGCATTATCCACAAAGTGGAATTTTCAGATGCACTATTTGCATATTAAAAAATTTACCACTGCTACAATTCAGTTTCAGAGTGATAATTTAAAGCAGAGCCACATTTAATTCCCTTCAGTGAATAAACACTCAAGATGCTGCCAGGAAACATGCAATTATATGTTTAAAAAAAAAAAAAAAAAAGTTTAATTGCCCTATTGGAGGGTTATCAGCTGTAATGCATTCATTTACAAATTATTACATTAAAATGAACATTAACTTATTTTGCCCCTCAATCTCCTAAGCGCAAAGGGTTTCTGCAGGAGCCTTACACTGCAAATGTGTTTATAACAGTGTTTCACCAATAGCTTGAGTGTTAAGAAGGGATTACAGCAAAAAGGAACATGGGACAAAGACTGAAGCATCAATTTTGACTGTATTAATGGAAAAAATCTTTTAATGAAGAAAGCATCCTCTTTTATTTCCGTTGTAGATTTTAGGGTGGATACAGAATCCTGTTCTCTCTATCATGTTGTATCACGTTCCCTAACCTGCCCATCAAGTGCTAGGAAAATTATGTATTTTTTGGAATTGTTTTAACCAGACTTACGGAAGCACGTGCATTTATCACCTCTCAGGCCTAAAACACTATACCAATGTTTACGTTATTAGTATTTTTTTTTGTGGTTTTATCATGACTAAAATTTCAAATTATAGGCTCCCCTTGCAGAATGAAGGCCCCCTTCATGAGAATTACCACTTTCAAGAAATGCAATTCGTACTGTAAAATTTGCACGACAAACTAATTACTACAGATATCTGGCAAGAATCTTGGAAATCTTTTCTATCATATACAACAATAATGAGCTTTCATGCAAAAAAAAAAAAAAAAAAAAGCAGGAAATTTACAGTGACCTGTTCATGTCTCCTCTCAATCGCACATATGTCTGGAGTGCAAGAAGATTGTAGAAGACCCTCATAGTGTGTGAGTGACAGAGAGTGTGTTCCACTGGTATGGATGAGTGACCCATCGTAAGTAGTGTATCTAGCAGTGTAAGTCACCGCGGTGAATAAGGTGTGTGGGCTCATAACACTACATAGAGTTCATTGGGAGTCGCTTTGGAGAAGAGCATCTGCTAAATAAATAAATGTAAATGTGCCTGTATTGTGTCTATCAGAGTGTGTTACATTGCTCTGCTGTGTAGATGAGTGATTGACTGCAGGTAGAGTACTGTAGTGTGTCTAGCACTGTAAGTCACCTTGGGTGAACACACAGACACACACACACTCTCTGAAGCCGCTTGTCCCAAGCGAGTAGGTTGCGGCAAGCCAGAGCCTAACCCGGCAACACAGGGTGCAAGGCTGGAGGGGGAGGGGACACACGCAGTTCGGGACACCAGTCCATCACAAGGGACCCCAAGCAGGACTCGAACCCCAGCCCCGTCAGAGAGCAGGACCCAGCCAAATGCGCTGCACCACCGCACCTCCTCCTTGGGTGAACAGTGAGTGTTAAATAATATGCATTGAAAGTCACTTTGGACAAAAGTGTCTCCATAGTGTAACAGAGCTTATCACCCAGTTCATGTCAGAAAGTGTCACCTTCCGGTACTAACACATTAATACCGGACAAGAGCGGTATGGAGATTTGAAAGCTCTGAGAAATCTGCATTTCACAGAAACTCACCCCACCAGTCTCAGTCACTGTGAAGTTAATTAAATGGAAATTTTCCCACCGTTTTTATTCAATATGTGTATTTATAGCTCTATCATCTCACCACGCTGCCAATCTGAACCGCTGTCAGTGGCGCGCTTGTTTTTCCTCGCGAAAGCGATGAGGCAAACACCAAATCCCAGCTTGGCCTTACAGTATCTGACAGAAATCGATCGTGAAGAAGAGAGAACACGCTCGTGAAACTGAACTTTAGGTACATGAATAATGAACGCTCACAAGTTATTGCAGAAACGGGACTAAATGAAAACTACCAGTATGTCACTTTCAGGATCCAGCATTGGAATACCCATTTTAAATGGCACATATAGTATCTTTATGATTAACGGCACACGCTTTTTTAATAGGGCGCCGCACTTTAAATAATATAAAATGCTGTAGGTGAATATAACAACCCACAAAACCATTATGGTGCAAACATGTTAATATCCGCTTAAATGCAAATTTGTATTTTTCGTCACTCAGGAACAATAATGCCTTGGAAGGATGTAACTGCAGTCACACCGGAGTTTGGATCCATGACCTAAAATTAGAACCTTTCCCTTCCCGGGATCCCAAGCCCAAGGCCCCGGGTGAACACGGCAGGTTCTGGCCGTGATGCTATGTACTATGGTGAGTGCACAAACACTGCTCCTGTTCGCCCTCTGACTCACAGACTCGACTGGTGTTCTGCTAATGAACACTGACAAGCAGAACCTCAGGAACCTCACCAGCACAGAAGAGGGGAAACACTCACATGTTAACAAAAATAAAGAGAGAAAAAAACACACACATGCAGGGAGAGGAAACCATTGTTGGACAGATATACCTCGACAGCTCATATGCTCCAGGGGACAAAATTTGAAAATCAAATCTTGCGAAAACAAACTCATTCTGACAGCATATGTCTATTTTTTCTATCCGCTGTTCCCATTCATCAGAAATAAATGAGTCATATACAGAAACATAAATACCCACTATGTTTAACCTGTTTTGAGGCTGTTTACAAAGCTGCACTGACAACACAAGGCACAAATACAGAAGAAGATTAATATGCTGTTGAAGTATTAAAGCAAATGACAGGAGTGTACAGTATGTGTATATGTGTGGTACACATCTCCTGAAGCATCGAAAAGTTATGAAGTTAAACCCTGGACTACAGCAAGTTGGCACCACATCTAAAGCAATTTAACTGAGCAATCCAATGGGCTAAAAGCCATCTATATATCTGGGAACAATTCCCAATAACTGACGTGATATAATATGCAATACAACTGTTTTGAAAGCAATTTGGTTCGCAGTTATCCTTGCAGGGTTCATTCTGTCAAATACACCATTTACATATATACTATTGGCCTCTATTCAGATGACATGGTGTTTTCTGAATAGAGGCCAATAGTATATATGCAAATGGCATATTCACCCAATGGGTAAAAAAAACGGCTTGTCAAAATGCTAAAGCCTGTGGCAGAAAATAAATTTGGAAAACTTTAAAAATCAGGATTTTACTATGATATGTGTAGTTTAATTGTTTAAATAACCTCTAACATGCCATTTGTTAAATAATATGAGAACATGTAGCCAGCTATGGGTACATTTATGGAGTTAAATTTTTACTTTAGGGAATTATCACGCGAAAATATCACATTAAGGCACCATTGGAAATGGATTCGTGTTCATTTCTTTTATGACGCACTTCCATTTTGAATTTCACTTCTGTAAAGGGGATAAATTACAACAGTGATGAACACTTGTGCTGTCTTCGTGCAGAGATAATCAGGGTGAGCACTGAACTAATAACAAGGGAATCAAATAGCTTTGTTCCAACATGTTTAGCAATCATTACAATGTCTGTATACTCAAGACTGATGAGGCAGGATAATTTAATTCTATCTTGTAGTTGACAAGAGAGTTGACCATACAGGGAACAACCGTAGAATCCATAATACTAGGATCACAGTAATTGATTGAAACATTTCCCACAAAAATTATTTTCTACTGAATAAGAATACAGGGAAATTGCCTGCAATCACTGAGCCTGCTCCTGTGTCAAGGAGATGGGTTCCTTATGTCAGCATTAGCTGTGTTCCCATAAACAGCTACAGACACGTTCTCAGAAAATTGTTCTTCTCACTACAGCATTTGAATGGCGCTTTAATCTGCTTTACCTTGCAATAAATATAATTGCAATCCTTGTTTCGAGCTCCTGGATGGAGGGTTCTTTACGGATTTCTGGTAGAATAACTCTTTGCCCCTTTTAAGTGTTCACAAACTTGATCCAAAGGCATCAGACACATTAAATGATCATTTTCACCCTTTACTGAAATGCCCTTTTCCTCTGCTTTAGCGATAAATGCTATTGATAAAGGAGCCTTGAGTCCTTTGCCATTTCTTATCAGAAAATATTTCTTCTAATCAATCCTCATAATTCATAATTTGATCATGACCTAAAACAAAAATTTCGAAAACTGTGCTTGTGCCAACATTTCCGTACTGAGGTGTCACATCTTTTCTTTTTTTTTTATGTTCATATGAGGTCAGTAAAAACTATTTGCTGTTTCCACATTCTTTCATGTGCACATGCTGAATTTTGATTGGTTCTTTTCCCATTTACTTCATATTATTTAAATTTAGAAAGGGGCAAATTAATGGCCCAGTTCATTAAAAGAATTCATCTCTATTAGTTTGGCTACATAATGCTTGGAAGCAATAGATATATTTCATGTCTCATTCTCGTTCCATATCAAAAAATGACTTTAGATTCCAGCCAAATGGAGAAGAAGTGGTCTCCTGTTCTGGTCCTGAGTTAATGGTTCATCCGCACAAGGCACAGGACTGGATGTGCTAACATTCGGCACTTATCTAGGAATAAAATGAAATTCCATCATTTCACAAATGCCTTTGCCTTAAATGAATTTTTATGGTGAAAAAATGTTTGCGGCTGAATAGACAGAAACAGGCGGATGTTCCATAACGTCTGCTAACTTGGAAATAAAATTTGGCGTTGAATGTGAGAATTATAGGAAAAACAGGGTAAATGAAATGAGAGGGATAAACATTATAGTGAAGTCAAGCTGGGGGGGGGCACAGTGGCACGGTGGGTCTGGGGTTCGAGTCCTGCTTGAGGTGCCTTGCGACAGACCAGCGTCCAATCCGGGGTGTACCCCTTCTGGCCTCATGCCCTGCATTGTCAGGTTGGGCTCCAGCTTGCCGTGACAAGCGGTTTCAGGTACTGTGTGTGTGTGTGAAGTCAAACTGTACAACGTACAAAAGCATGGCTAATGTTAGATTTCTTTTCCTTTTAAAGAGAAACATCCATGGTTTTTGCTATTATGTCACTGTTAACCATATTTCGACTTATTTTACCTGATTATGTACTCACAGTTTTCTCTTTCATATAAAGACACACTCATTTCACCTGCAGAAATATTTCACATACATTCATGTTCATATTTTCACTCACTGAATGCAAGTCTAACTCACCTGGAACGCATGTCTGTAGATAATCAGATCAATCTCACATAAAGCTGTACAAAAAAATAGAGCCTTCTTGTGTTATGAACTATGAACTTTCAAAGACACTTTTTTTTTTTGAGAATATTTTTAATTTTGTTTCTTCTTTTCTTCTGTTTTCTGTCATTTCTGTCTTCTGTGGAATGAAATTACCCTGCATTTCCATGCCTAACCCAAATAGAATAGGAGAACGGACCACCTTGATTCAACTCCTTCTCATGGTGTTCAGAGCTTTTGATGAAGATCAAGTGTTGCTGTTCAATAACAAAACGACAAACGTTGCACATATTTATGGTATGAATGTGACACCAGTCAGAGTTACATAGGAGTTTTTGAGAACAAGATGTTTTGCTTTTCAGTTGTATTAGTTATAATGTCACATTTTTTATATACTATAGCTTCATTCAACACTTTTATAGAACCTAGCCTATAAATAAATCAAGGGATGGCTGTACCGTATTATTAACCATTTTGATGATGACATAAAATTTTTGTTTTAGAAACAAGGGTAATAGTTTTATACTATAAATTCTAATCATTACATTCACTTTGCTGATGTTTTTCTCCAAAGCAGCTTACAATATTAAGCTGTCTGCAATTATTTCCACATTTATACAGCATATAAATGTGTATAAAAATGTGTATAAACCTGTGACCTCTAATGCTCTAACCACTTGGCCACATCATTATGTGTATAGTTCATTTTAGTTTTTGGGATTGTATACCAGTTGTGTTCATTTGCGCTGTAACTGTGCTCTCTTTATTGTCATCCAAAGTTTAGATATTTTATCGAGTTGATACATCTGAGAAACAACCGTAACAATGGTATTTTATTGTTGTGGTTTGTGTCTAAAATCCCTTTGTTATGGGCAGTTATTTTAAATTACTGTCTGTTGAAGTGTTTTTAAGCAGTAGTGATAAAAGACTGCTACTCTCTTCCAAAGTGCTTCTCAGCTTTAGCCTTGACATGAAGGGAATTTCAGAAATTCTTCCTTTGTAATTTCATTTACACTCCTTAACAAGCCAAAACCTGACCTGTTAGGGAATTCCTTCTGAAGTGAACCCCCATACGTAACCGTACCAATTAGCAACGTCTGCTGGAAAGCCATGTCCACGGGTCAAGTAAAGTGAGGTGCTGCACTCTCTTTAAATTCCCACCTTTCTACAGCTTTTTTTGATTCTTTTTTTTTTCATTTAATTATCATTTTTAGATTTATTTTTTGCATATCTCAAGTGCAGAACAGCTAAAAATTTCATTCAGAATACATCCATTCAAGAAAGTTCACTTAAGAGACTTCAGAGTTTGCACATCATTTTTAAAGCAGGAGAGATGCATTAAAAATGATGGCATTTTACGGAATAAACAGACAGAACAGGAGAAACAGAGCAACAAACAAATGCACAGAAGTTAGCGATTAAACCCACATGGCCTGTAAAATTAATTGTTTAAAACTCCCATTTAGTAGAGTGACTCAGATGGAAGATTTGCTCTTTAGGTCAAGCTGAATGCGGCTCTCTTTAATTGTCTGAAAAATTAGAGGAATCACATCAAAAATACCAGAGTAATTTCACAAGTCGTTAGTAATAGCCACTTTTTTTATTTATTGTGTTTGACACAGTACAGTTCATAATCCAGAACACAAAGGGTGACAGTAGGGAATATTAACTTTCCCTGGGAAAGACAGTGGAACACACTTCTTCATGGAGTACATGAGAGCTCAGAACACACACTTTAAGCCTACAGTAGCATTTCATGGTATGGACAGAGCTTGTAAATATATCTGTGAGCAGAACACAGAATCCTTGATTTTTCAGGAATTTTACAAAAACATATTTACACTAGGTTTTGACCTACAGCAAGAAGCAAGGCCAACATCAATGCATTTTTTTCTCCCTTTTTTAAAGATATGATTTTCTACTTGCAGACATGAGCCAGATTCACTACAGTGCATTTTCTTATATTTTCTCTACCTTTCTCTCTAAGTACAACTTTGACAAGGATTGCTGGGCGAAAAAAAAAAAAAAAAAAAAACTTTAAAAAGTCGAGTGACTTCTGTAGGCAATTTTGAAAGAAGCAGCAGTAATGGAAAAAAAAAAACTGAAAGACAAAACTGCAGCAGATACACTAAGTTTCAGGTATAGAGCCTCGCCAATGGACCTGGAATGCTCCAGTGAAACATTTCATTTTGAACAAGTTGCATTAAAAATAGGAGCTCTGCAATCCACCTTCTGAGAGTAAAAACACAAATGCAAAACGGTGGCATCAACACACACTTCGCAGAATGTTTGTCCACGACTTCATCCACTGTTATTGACAACCAACTTAGAAATATGCACTCTTCCTCCTGTTTAACATCTGTGGAATGCCAGAGAAACATACAAGATAAGAACTAGTACAGATGAGTAAAAATTATAGTAATTCATAGCGTTGTCCTAATACTACATATCGGTTTTGCAGTGCTACTGGAGAGCAGCTCAAAACGCTCTCACATTTGAACCACATTCCATCAGTCCGTTAGTTCACACCAAAACTGGTGTACCAGCGGGTGAAGAAAGGCTTGGTCGAAATGATGAAGTCTGTAAATTGAGGAAAAGACAAGCGCAAAAGCCTGAAATTGTTAACACTGTAATCAGCAAGAACCTCCCTGAGATGAGGAGTGAATTGCCACTGTCACCTCCAAACACACTGATAAAGTGAGGACACAGAAATTACATCCGTGAAAGTGACATCACACACCTCTGGAAATTTAACGCTTACCACTCTTTGCGTGTATTTCGTTTTACCCCATACTCTCAGCAAAAATTAAGACCGCAGCTTAAGCGATTCACAACAGATCTTGCGTGAACATTGCATGAAACACACAGGAGTCACTGAGTCATTTGCTCAAAGGCCTTCCTTGACATCGTAGTTTTGTTCAATAAGTAAACCAAGTTTACTTTTTGAAACCTGATGAAACAACTCATTTGAAGAGTCAATGAAACCCATTTTTAACCCATTTTTAGCAGCCCTTTTCTCAACAATATATGTACGCTGAACAATTATTGCCTTTCTCAGCATTTCCTCAGATACTGTTAGTGTCTATCAAGAGCTAGAAGACTAGGACCTATACCGCAATAATGGATAAACTGAAATTGTTTATCCGTAAAATATACAAAATTATTCTGCTTTCATGCTCAAGTCTGGTTCAGTAGTGAAACAGAAATAGTATGTTAAAAAATAAAATGAAATAAAATAAAGTCAATTCTGCTACTGGGATTTCAGCACCTGGAGAAAGCTGCACTGCTCTTCTCCTGGAGCAGAACTTAGTGTCCGAGAGAGTCGAGAACATACTGAGGACTGGAGGCTAAAGGACTGGCAGCCTTGGCATTAGTGGCTACTCTGGAACGTCAACAGGTGAAACGTCATAAAATGAAGGACCCCCCAAAAAAATGCTGCATATGACAGAGACATTGAGAAATGATTAGAGAAAGAGAGAGAGAAGCAGTGAAAGCACAGCAAGCTAACCACAGCTTTTCTGACATCAATCCAATGGTGTGTTCCTTGTTAGGATTCACTGGATGCACAACTGATTCTTTAGGCTGAAAAAGAGTGAGACAGAAATTGTGATTTAGCTCAATTGCATTCAACAGCAACATTAATACACATTGATATTACGAAGATGTTGGTTACTTGGTGCATTTATGCAAAGGGACTTACAACGTACAGAACATGAATATATAACTGAAGACTGGAAGCTAAAGTACTGGCATAGTAAGTATACACACACTTATATTAAAAATCTGGCTGAAAGGTTGTAGAGCTTCAGCTGGAAATTAACCTGTGTTCCCATATCTAGCCATCAGTCAACAATAAAATATGCCCAAAGAAAATAGGAGGGATCACCTTGTACATTAAACATGAGTTTTTGGAGAGAAGGTATTTTGATTTCAGTTTTGATGTGGTGGTAGAGGGCCCAGTGAGTAGTGCTGATGCCTCACAGGGCCTGGGTGGTGCAAGAGGATGTGGGTTCAATCCCTGCTCAGTCTGTGTGGAGTCTGTGTGGGTTTCCTCTCACAGTCGAAGGTCATTCTGTTCAGGTTCACCCATTGTGTGTGAGTGACTGAGAGAGAGAGAGAGAGAGTGTGTTCCACTGATGCATGGATGAATGACCCATTGTAAGTAATGTATCTAGCAGTGTAAGTCACCTTGGTGAATGAGGTGTGTGGGTGGATAACACTGCACAGAGTTTGTTAGAAGTTGCTTTGGAGAAAAACATCTCCTAGATATGTAAATGTAGCTTGAAGTTAATAAAAATGGTAAAAGGAAAAATTTGCCCCAACTGGGATGCAAAGTACACAATTTACATATAAGTGTTTCTTCACCTGAACCTACTACTAAGCTTCCAGCTTAACAATTGCACCCAGAGCCTGCAGCAGCTTATACCGTATAGGTGCTGGAATCAGGACCAGTCTGGAGGTTAACAAAGCCAGTGGCTTTCACAAGGCTGGCACAAGCTATTGTTGGCCGAAAGGCTTGCAGCTCCCGCTCTTCATTAGACGGGTGGAGGGTGCTTTTACTCAGCCCCGAGGAAAGGCACCTGCATGTGCTCTTATTTCTTTAGTGAAGTGCAGCATGCTCATCTGGCCCTCCTTCTACACGAATGGGTTACCCACTGTGGCTGTAGGGATCTTGGCTAAGGAAGACTACTAAAACCAAACAGTCTTTGCGGTGTAAGCCAAACCTCTCTTTCTGCAGTTTGCTTGCAGGGAGTGATGCTGGAGGGTGGATTCATACACACAATAACTGGGAGAAGGGCAACAGACACTCGCAAAAGTATCGTGTCATGCCATGAGCACTTCATCGAGACAGGGTAATCGTTGCATAAGGGACTTATGCAACATTCCTGAAACTTTACAAAATTCACATATATTGACATATGGATATGCTAAAAATAGACATTACAGACTATATATTTGCTAGATTATGACACATACAGAGGATTTTTGAGTGCATCATAAAGCAGCAAAACGATAGGAGTGGATAGAGCGCTGTTCCGGTCCTAAGACTGCATCTGTCTCTACCTTAGTAAGGTAGTAGGCAGCCTAGGCACGAAAAAAAAATGGAGGGATAGGCTTCCTCTGACCAACCACAGCATGGCAGGAATACAGAATCAAACACTCAACAATCAGATTTTGGTGCTAGACAAGCTGGGGCTGCAGTGTCAGAGCTACACGGTGGCATCCAGTGACAACATGAGAGCAGAGAATCGAGGGGCTGACACTGGGTGCTGAGAGGAATGTCTACATCACAGCTTCCTTTTTAATTTTTTTCATTTTTCTTTTTCAGACATCTAGCTTGACGCTGCCACTTGGCACATACGGGGCAGACCCTCATCCAGATGTCGACAAGCGATTGACGGTATTATGACCCACTGAAATGCCTCCTCTGCTTTCAGATCTCGACCAGAAACATCAAACTACCCTTTTTCCTCAAGGCAAACAGCCTCATTACTTTTTTACTGCAAAAGTGAGTGCATGTTACAGATTTACTGGGAGCAACTGCTATACAAGCCACATGGCCTGAATACACATACTTTCGCAATACATTATTAATAAATGTGAAAGAGCATATTTACAGAACTACCTTTATTAGCACTACTACCTATAGCACTGTTTCAGATGTTTTTCACCTATAGAGCTCATTTATTTTAGTGTGATGAGTAATTTATCATAATTCAATTTTTAACCCTATCCCTGAAATTAATGACCTCTTAATGACCTCTTACTGCACTGTTTCAGAGCTATACATACTGTATACAGTATACTGCTTAAATATATTTTGTAGTTAATAGATTCCTCTATCCTTCTCAATCTCATATTCTGTTTGTTCATTACTTGGATGATTTGCTGTTATGTCCCAGCTGTTACAACACTGCAGGCTCCAAAATCAATGCAGGCTTTGAAATGCACAACTGGCAGGGATTAGTTTACATTCGAGACTAAGCAGACTATAAAAGGAATCAACACAGAAATCCAATAAATTTGAGACACCCATCTCATTGTATCTTTACTTTTGGAAACACATCAATTCATTAATGTTCTGTACACACTGCATCTATGGCCTCTGCAGTACAGTGCACTATAACACTGTCTTTTTAAAGCTTTTCAGGTCATATGACACGTCTGATATTGTGAAACAAAGTACAATTAGGCTCAGCAAATACATGAAGCCATGGAGCAATGGGGAAACGTGAGAAACCTTGATGGCAAACACCATGTCCTGTCGCAGCAAGGTTCAGAGACATGCTCCTGGTTGCTCGAGCCCATCTGACATATGGATGAAACAGCTCAAAGGAAGCCCTTCAACACTTCGGCGCACTTTCAAACGAATCTGGAATCACTTATGAGGAGGCACTAGCAGATCAAGGCGATGTAGAGCACAGCAGAGTAGTGTCATGTGGGGTTAGAATGGCTGCCACAGGTAAGCATGTGAGTCATTATGGAGTCCTTCCAACCAGGATCACCAAAAGAACAAAGGAACTCTGAGATAACAGGACATGGAATCTTAATTAAAAAACAATTTCTGTATGTAAGTTTACAGATAAAATTGTCAATCTTAGATTAAATTTATATTAAACATAAGCATCTGTAAATTCCACTCAAATTTCAAAGTTAAAATATTTTTATTTACAAATTACAATCTTCAGACTCCTGTAAGGCTGTTGAGAATCCCAGTTTTATGGGCATTTTCCCTTCCTCTATTACCCAAGCGTTCAGTTGCCTTATACTGAACAGATTTCCTTTAGATTAGAATCTGAACAGCTTTTAAGAACACAAGAAAGAAAGAAAAAACATCTTATCACTGCAGTAAGTGTTACAGAAAAAGGTTTAGATTGCTTTTGCAGTACAACTTCAGAATCAATTGCAGTAGTAACCCTAAGGCTTTTATGCCGACTTCCAGATGGCTGCTCAATACAGCATTTGTGCCTCTAAAATGCACTCTTCAATGCAGACACACACTGAAGAAGACCCATGGCCGAAATGTGCTCATGTTATAGCATCAATTTTGTGTTTACACTGAACAAAAAGCATTTAGTTACAACGGTGAATGCTGGCCTCATAACACTTTATTTCAGTTTTGTTCAATTTTGTTTGAACAAAACCATGATGTCAAACAGAACTAGCCATTAGCTTGATTTGCACAATTATATATTGAACCTGAAATACAAACACTAAGTACTCAGGGGAAAGTCCTTTAAAATGTCCATTCATAAGACTTGCATGAGGTGGAAAACTTTGATTTCAACAGCAAGACATGAGCTTGAGCAGAATGTGGAGCATATCATGAACTACTGGTTTCTGCAAGCGCAGAATCAAAGTGAAAAGAAGCTGTAAGGCAATTCAACTTCCAAAATGCTATCTGCAAAACACTGACAGTTCCAAGAAGCCTCTGAGCAATTGTCCTGAAATACAGAACTTTAGAGGGAAATAATAAAAAAAAGACAATCACTGAAGGAACTGAAAATGGATTGTTGAGTTTTAAAAAGCAGAAATCTAAATGGATGTCAGACCACATAGCAGAGGAAAACACCAGCAAAAATCCAGAAGCATGAGGACCTTGTGAAGGAAATGAACAGAGAATTTCAAAGAGGTGCCAGAACATGCAAAGCACAATTTTATAATACAATATACAAAGAAGCTGAAGATGCAAACAGATGCAAAAGAGCAAAGAAGAAATCGGTGAAAATGATAAACAATTCATGCCAACAAATCTGAACAACCACAGACTAGGAAAGGTCAGTTTACATCACAATAGCAAAACCTATGACTGAGTGGGTCAAATGCAAACTATCGCACAAATTCTGTAATTTTAAATGTCAGTGAGGACATGACCAAGGTAATTTAAAGTAGACTGCAGCAAATATGTAAAGGGAGTTGCCTGATGTGTATGTTGATTCATTGACTGCAGCAAAGAATTTAATTGCGGTGAGAATGTGAAAATGTGAAATGTACTCAGCAAAGTGGGTATTGCAGAACATCTGATTATCCTGATGAAGAACTTGTAAACTGGACAGGAGGCCACAGTTACTGCACAAAATAGGGCAAAGGAGTAAGACAAGGCTGTATTCTTTCTCCTTACATTTTTAACTTGTATGCTGTACATTGTGAGAGAAGCGGAATTGGAAGAACAGGGGTGGGATGTGGATTCCGTTTTGATGGCACAAACGTCAGTCTTCTTCAACATGCTGATGATACCACATCAATAGCAAAAGATGAAGATCTTAAAATCCTACGAAAAAGTCAAAGCTGAGACTGGAAAAACTGGCCTATAGACTAATCTAAAGAGAACTAAGTTATGGCAACTGTTAGAGCAGCAAACTTTAGTGTTGGAGGCAAGGATATAGAAGTATTTGACAGTTTTTGCCTCCTGGGATCAATAATCACCACTAAAGGGTCTGAACGACCACAGTTGCACCTGATCAAGCTGTACCAATACATGCACAGGTAAGAAGAGTGGAAATGTTCAAGCAATAGTATTTTCAACAAGACTATTTAGATAAGAAAACTGGGCAATGGAGAGACAAGTTAGGAAAAACAACTCTAATGCTGGCAGATACCATGAAAGGCCAAGAAAACGAAATGTGGATCTCCAGGTATATTAAGCTAGAACTCCCACTAGAAGGACAAAGGATGGACTGAAAATTTAGGAGGGATTCTATATATGTTGTTACCAGGAGTCGAAAGCGACTGATTGGTACTTAACAGCAACAAATAAGAGTATTGTTCTGTGCCACCAATTAAAGATGGATGAATCTTTCAGTAACATGAAATTAATCCAAGTTCCTGCTTTTACAAATGTCTTGCTTTACTTATATCTTTAACTGTACATTCTAGTCTTAGGTCTTCTGTTTTTCAGTTTTAGAAAAACAAAAAAAAAAATAGTAGTCATACATAGAACAAGGCAAGGCAATAGGTATGTAGGGAGCACTGGTGCTGGAAAGGGGTGGATTAATGAAGCAATCCCTCCATATAACTACACAATGTACAGACACTCATTATACCGTTTTTTTTTTTTTTTGGTCCCGACATGAAAGGAAAAAAAAACAGAAACAGAATTAATCAGCTAATTTTGACTAACACTCAGCTGGAAATGAGCTATGTCCAGTTGTCCCTATATTTTACATATGAGACAAAAATGGGATACATGTAGGCTGCATATAGGTGTGAAATACAAATGTACAAATTATAAGTTGATGCTCATAGCTGACAGGCAAGTACATGATAGTACCGAATCCTTAACTCATAAATTAAAGAGATGCATGTTTTCCATAAGCCTAAAAGCCTGGAATAGAATCTATTGACCCTAAAGAAATGGGGCACAGCACAGGAAGTTCCCTTTGAGTAGTAGTGAAAACAACAACTAATGTAGGTCGTTGTGAGTCATTCCATGTTAAAATCATCCTAAGGCTGCAGATAAAATATTCCTCCCTGAATGTTCATCAGTTCCCAGTGCAGAAGATGCAGTATAAGGATAAAGACATAGAACGTGATGAATCTGGGAGACATGCCCGAGACAAAGAATTGTGTACTGAAAGAGGGCTAATGAATTACATTAGTATCTTGGACGTGATCTTGGAGCAAGATGGTGGTCTGCTTGGATGGTAATGGATGTGGTTGAAGGAATTGCTGCTGAAGGCATGACAATGAATCAGTCAACACAGCTTGACCTATCGATTGTGGCAGAGATGTCTCCCGTAAGTCCTCCCAGCTCTCCATCCTCTTCAACCCACCTCCCCATCCAATCCCATTCAATTATTGTAATTCATACAAGAAATAGCATCTTTTCTACCTGATCAGAAAATATGAGAAATTCCATTGGAGAAGCAGACAGTCCTCCTCTTTATCTCTGCTTTGAAAAGCAATGAAAAAACACTGACTGATTCTTGGAGGTACAACTTCTTTCAACTTAAGATGTATCGGATTTACTAATACTTCTCATTGTGTCAGTCTGTTACCATGGACAATTATTATGCAAGACAGCTAAAAACAACTGAAATCAGAAACTTGTGGACCCCGAAGATGGACAGATGGTACAGAACTTTAAAGATGTGCTAGCACTCATTTCAGCTGTTGTGGGATTGAGGGATCAAGGGCTTCTCCCTGAGTGCTCTTAGCTTTCTGGAGTTCAAGCGCTGCGGATTCCCTCTATGCTTTCTCCATAAAAATCATAAGTGAGCACACTTCTAGGGCTATATGCGTGGTGGCATACTGAAGACTATGACAAGGAATTTTAACCACTATTCCACTGAGGCCATATTGGAAATCAGCTCAAATGACAACATCATCCAAAGAACCTATACCCAAATAATTAAAGCAAGCTTACAGAAAGAGATAATGAAATGAGAACGAAACGTATTAATCACATCAATCACTTTTTAAAAGATATGTCTAGGTGCAGCTTGTTGTGAGATGCTTACCGTAATTTTAAAATACAGCATTTAGAGTTGGTGTCCTCCACTGGCTTTTTTATATTGATCAGATAGCTCATCAGCATCCTTGTCCCGTCTGCATAATTTGTCTTACACTGCTGTGGAAGAACAATAGGGATTCCTTATTGATGAGCTGAGACTCAGCACATTAGTGTGTATATGATGAGCTCATGGACAATTCCAGCGTCCGAGGCTCCTACATTGACTCAGTTAAACTGGACACAGTTTGTCTCGGTCAGCCTTGTGCCCTTTTCAAAAGCCAGACCTTTCTCCTATGAAACCAGTGCTACATATCCTTGTCGGGCAAAGTAACCCTTTTACTTGCTACAGGGAAGAATTAATTAAAATTTTAAGAAATTAATTAATTAGTTGCAAAAATGGAACTCACGTGGCACTATACAACATTAATGCTACTTCTCTCTTAGCTACACTTTAGTTGCATATTATTCATATATAATTTTAGATGTAGCATATTTTATGAAAGGATGAGTCTTGCTGGCCAACTCTTTTCAGTCTAACTAAAAAAGACAGCAGCTAAAAAAGTGGCCCCTTCCACTGAGCCTCTGCTTGGGGAAATGTGCCTTTATTATGTCAGGCTCAGCAGGCAGGGAATGACCTAAATACACCCATCAGAGTACATGAGGACCGCACACGTGCACACATATCGGGGATCTCAAAATCAAACCTGATGTGCAAGCTCTTTTGAGTGTGTGTTTGTGTGGGTACATGTGTGAAGCGCCATTCCTGGGGGGATTCCAGATTACTTTTCCAGAACTGTGCCCAGGTAAAGTTGCTTCAGCTGAGGAAAAGCAGAGTTCTGAACTGACTGCTGGAAAGAACGTGTCTGTCCTAGTGCCCAGCCTAAGGGAAGGCGACACACGCAGGCTTGGGACAGTACAGCCAGTTCGGGACAGCCTGGCCTACGGCATGAACGTCTCTCAGTGTGCTGGATTAGCTGGTGTGTCCCTATGTAGTCCCCCAACTCCCTAGCCTTTCAAAGTAGCATGCAATGATAAACTATCACTGTCCTTACACTCACACTGGAGCCTCTGTGTAGCAAAGGGACACACTGGACCAATTACACTACAGCGAGTGACTGGTTGGGGACTGCAGGACACAGATCTGTTGATTATAGTCAGATTAACTGTCCTCCCCTCCCTATGTCCAGACAACAGGACACTAGCTCAGCGCACCACATCCTCCAGCACTTCACTATGTCCTCATATCCCTCTCGAACCACGGCTTTGTTACACCACACACTGCTGAACATCAGACAGCCATAGTAACATATCTATTTAACACAAGAAAGAATATTATTGCGGGAGGAATAGTGGTGCAGCGGCTTTGGCCGGGGCCTGCTCTCCAGTGGGTCTGAGGTTCAAATCCCGCTTGGAGTGCCTTGTGACAGACTGTTTTGAGTGTGCCCCCTCCCCTTGCAGCCTTGTGCCCTGTGTTGCCGGGTTAGGCTCCGGCTCGCCGCAATCCTGCTTGAGACAAGCGGTTTCAGACAGTGTGTGTGTGTGTGTGTGTGTGTGTGTGTGTGTGAGAGAAAGAATATTGTTGCTGCCCTGCAATGGAGTAGTGTCCCATCCAGGGTGTATTCTGCATCATGGTGCCACTGCTTCCAGGAATGATACTAGATCATCAGAATCCTGCACTGGAGAAGTAGATGACAGTGGACACTGGATGCACTAGATGATAACAGATGCACCCTGAACTGGATGATGATAGATGAAAGCTACTGTTCCACCAACTCAATTTATAGCTGTCTTAAAGAAAATGGGATGTAATAAAGGCCATATAGAAGTATGTAAAAGAAGGCAGTAATATCAGTGCAGTGATATAACACTGATATCTGAATGTTGATAATCCTTGTTTGGTTAGAGATTCTGAAGCCAAATTACTGTGTGCACTTGGCTTTATCCTACTGATATAAAATGTTCAATTCCAATGGTGAGGAAGAGATGGCAAACCATGTACTAGAGGAAGCTAAAAGTAAGTCTCAGAAATTCTTCAGTGCAGTTCTATATCTGTTAAACCCAGTTTAATACATTCAGTTAGTGAGATCAATAAGGCTGAGTGAAATTACCTGGCTCTATTTCAGCTTCCTCTTTGACAGCCCTAATTGAACAAAACTAAATATTCATGTTTCTTTCACCCGCTTAGGTGGAAGGTTAATACAACCTGTCAGAGACTGAAGGAAATGCAGCTTATACAGTTATACTTATTTCCAAATCTACACTGGGGCACATCCAGAAGGGAATAATGTAACGTGTTGCCTCCTTGATTGTTCTTTACATCTAATGAGGGGATATTAAAATTCCGCTCCAAATGTCTGCAGCACTGAGGTGTTGTGAGGTCAACCCCTCGAAAATATGTACATTTTTCTACTTCAGCTGACACACAGAAACAAGAGGCCACAACGTTGGTGAAGTGCAACTGTACAAACTGTACAATGACATGTCCTCTTACCCTAAAACCTTAGAACAGTTGGCATAAGCCCTTTAAAAATAATGATATCACTGTGTGGATTTTGTATCTTATTAGAGCTTTTAAAAATAAGAGTACTTAACCAATATCGCTAACAAATACGTCTCATTTAAACTTAAAGATCACTAAGAACTGGAGGCAGAAATAATGGTTGAAATAACTATAATTACTGTTTCATGCACAGATACACAGTTAGTCAAGAAAGAATGACAATTCAATCTTAATCGGGGAAGAAGTGCCATATGGAAGCATTCGAAAAATCATGAAGAGGATCACTTCTGCTTCCTATGTAATGTTATTACAAGAAAAAGAGTAAGATTGGCTTTTAAGGAATTATAGAATATAGGCAGATTAGAGAAGCGCCTGGCTTCAGCAGGAAAACTCTGAAGTAGTCAGAATCTCATTTGTGTGAATTCAGCTTTCTGTAAAGATGCAAGGACTTACCTACTAATTTTTTTTTTTAAAAGGGCACGCTTGGACTGACCATTGTCCATGATTCCGTAGGATGACATGGGATTTTATATGCCCTCTGATGATGTGATGATGAACTCGCTTCGTGGTTCCAAGCACAAAAGGTAAAGCACGGAGGTTCTCAGTTCTGGCTCCATTGTGGTAGAATGACCTCCCCCTCTCACTCAGAACTGCTGAAACTCTGTCTACATTCAAGAATGGTCTTGGAATCCACTTTTTCCAGACTCACTTCGCCTGTGATCTGTCAAGCTCATGTATGGTGTAAATGTTCATGCACCGTGACTTTATGATCATGCCCAGACAAGCCTTTATACAGCAGCTTCTCCTGTAGTGTATGTAAATGTTTGTGTACCTTTTTATGAAAATAGAAATAAAAAAAAAAAATTGTAGGAAGGTGATCAGGATCCATCTATCCTGAGTTTTATACACCTACTCGAGCGATGAACATTGGTGCATAGAGTGGAAACAAACAAACTTGGTTTACTTAAGAATCACATGTTTGTAACTATGTCTCTGTTTCTCCAAATGTAAAGCAGAAATTGTATTTCTCTGAGATGTATGTGGCTTTGGAGAAAAGCATCTGCTAAATGAACAAATGTAAATGTAAACTTTCAGTTTGGGTCAACTAGTTTATCTTGAGAGATGCAGTTTGGCTGAGGCCGGATGACAGCCTTTGACTCATAGCGTGAATTTTATGGCTGGACCGGGAGTCCCTTGTTGGGGGACAGTGGAACACACATGTCTAATGTCCTAGTGCCTGGACACTCACTTGTTTTGGTGCTTGGAGCCCTGCAGGTGTGCGTGGTACTGTGCCACCGAGTTGAGTGTGACGTTGCAGGTGTCACAGGTGTAGCTACGCCGAAGACCTGAAGAGAAAATGTAAAAACACACAAGCAAACACACTTTCTGAAGTAGGGAATATAATGCCTTTAAACACTCATGTGTATCACAGAACGAAAATGGAACAAACTGACATTAATTTTAAATTATTTCCCACACATACACTGATCTTACGACGTTTATAACCTTTAAAATCTCGAGAATTTCCCAAGAGTAGCTGTGTGATCAAGGAGGCAGCAGACTGAAACATTGCACCCACAACTCCAGTCTCTAATCACCAAGACTTTTGTCTTAATGAGCAGTGTTTCTGCTGTATTGCAATTTAAGCTCATGGAAGAGAGGTAAACAAGCAATATGAGGAAAGATGAGGTTAAATTAATTCATTATAGTCAAAGCAGAGTTGTCTTCTTTGAGGAACAGCTGAAGTTTGAAGTTTCACATTCTTCTGAAGATACAAGGATTTACTTCAAATGAAGCCGCTTACAGCTTCAGCAGCACACCACAGGTGACAGCCGGGATGGGAAGACAGGAGACAACTGACAGCCCGCCCCTTTTTTTACCGAAAGATGTCTAAACTGATCACGCTGAGTACCCTGCTGAAGTTTGACTGATCTGATTTCACAGATGAATAGCTATACACATACTGTCATTTTCTTTCTTTTTTCCCCTGACCACTTCTTACCCTTCACTATAGCTTCGGATGAAAAGCTGGGTGGAAGGGCACCTTTTCCATAGTGTGACATTTCTTTTCAGGTGGACTCTGCCAACCACATGTTTCAGTGGACATAAAGAAGATGCGATGAAGGCTTCTTTGGGCCAGCGAGACGGGACTGTTTTTGAAAAGTTGAAATGATGTGCAGCAGACACTACATCCGTCAATGGCAGACACCTGAAGAACTTCCAGTATATGGAGCTGCGCTGCTCTGCATGAACTATGAGGCACAGCCGCTGGTAGCGATGACACAGGGAGGCGATGCATTAATCATGTTTGTGCACCCCCCTCCCAACCCAGTCGATCCCATTTCACCTTCATCTTTTTGTTTGATTCCTTTTATTCCTTATGAAAATCTTGTAAACCACAGCACACCAAAAAGGCAGAAAAAAATGAACAACCTTCATAATTAATTTCAAGTAGTTTTAAACAAGGTAATTTCCTGTATCTAAACCTATAATCATACAGGACTTAACTGTTAGAGCTTTGAGGGTATTACAGACTGAGGCAGCATATGTTTTATGCTCCTTTAAAGCTCTATTGGAATTAAATAATTAGCTTTGGATGGCTGCACATTAATCACCTCGATTGCATCTGTCACTGTCAGCATACATTCCCCTTTATTATTGCAGATAATCTAAGTATGAATTTGGTGTGATGTTTTACCAACCTTGTTGGATTAGTCTTTCCATAGCGGTGTCTTCAGAGAAACAGCATACACCATGCCAGGGATTATTATTATTATTATTATTATTATTATTATTATTATTATTATTATCCTTTCCTCTACTAAAACAATTTGTTTATGATGGATATTAAGTACAATCACAATGCAAAGGTTAATTACAGGAAACATTCTGCTTCAAAATGTTGTTGCTGAAATTATTTGTTTATTACTTTCCAAACACTGTAGAAAGTCTGTACACAGCAAACGCGTTTTAGTGAACTGAGGCACTGAGCCGAAATAAAAACCCTTGTGAGTTACACTGGAGAGAAGGAGGTGAAGTTAGCCTTAAAACGTGGATGGTCAAAGTGCTGGCTCTTTGATGTGATAGTAGGCAGAAAATATTGTTTTGGAGGCATGCGTCAAAGTGCTTCTGCAAGCTGAACAGTGGGGTTGTGACAATTACGTAGTTTGTTTGCTGCAGACTTTCTTTTTCTCCCTCATACTAACCAGCTTCTGAAATGCTCAAATGCCTTGGACAGCATGTTTTTTTTTTTTCGGCGTTATGGAGAAAGACAGAAATACCAGTGACATTTCCCGAAGCTGAAACAAATCTGGAAACTACAATTTTGGGATAAGGAATTGGGCAGCAGAAAAGGCACGTAATGCCAATAGACCCCGTTAATATGCTGGTTGAGATGTTGTATGAATGCACTGTGCAGTTAATATAATGTTAAAAGATAAATATTGCTAAGGAATAAACTTGTTATTTACGGAATATATGTAATAGCGAAAAATATAATACATTTTTGTTCAATTTTCAATGACAAACTTAAACATTAGCCCTTCGGAAATTATGACACTGATCAATCCAGTGATGGTTTTGTGCTAATTACTTAGTTTTGCTTGTTAATTTTTAAAGTGACAGAATAACTGACATATTTTACAGACACAACTAAAAATGCCCGCTGGCTCGTTCGCTAACATTTTTGTTTCAAACTCTTTGAACTCATTCATTCTATCAACAGCTAAACCATGGCAATTAATTAAGAGTTCAGCTGCACCAGTGTTGAAAACCTATTCCATCAGGAATGAATGAGTGATCCAAAACATGAACTCCAAACAAGGGGAAACACACACACACATTTTCAGAACCGCTCATCCCATACGGGGTCACGGGGAACCGGAGCCTACCCGGCAACACAGGGCGTAAGGCCGGAGGGGGAAGGGGACACACCCAGGACAGGACGCCAGTCCGCCGCAAGGCACCCCCAGCGGGACTCGAACCCCAGACCCACCGGAGAGGAGGACTGTGGTCCAACCCACTGCGCCACCGCACCACAAGGGGAAACAATTCAGTAAAACAAAAAAGAAAATCACAATATGAATGTTATAATATTTGTCAATACCTCTAGCAGTATAATTTATTCAGATGTCATATAGAGCAATACTGGGTGTGTTCCCACTTTATCAGAGCACCAGAATTGAGCTCATTCACATTCTATCAGATTCCATGACGACTTGCTGTGCTCTGCTATGTGCTTAGCACTATGTCTTTCCTCAGTTTTGCAGGCTGGAATTAAAGCAGTAATGGATCAGTTTCGAGGTCACAGGGAGTGGCTGAGCTGCCAACTAATGGGGGAAAATTACTTCTGAAACATTACTGCCCAGAATCCTTTCAGAGGAAAGGATGTGCTAAATCTCTCCCACATACACAAACCTCCAATTATCGCTGGGGAGAGACAGAAAAGGATGTTCATTTGGCCATTTTGGTGAAGGACAAGGAGTTGTATCTTCCAATGTAATCATATCAGTTTTCATTCCCACATCATGTACCAAATTGCTGTTGCACATGAAGCGATGGATGAAGATGCCCAGATCAGTGAATGTAAAGTGAAGCATTGAAGCAGATAGCTGTCACCCTCAAAATCTAAAGTGCATCTCTCCGCTGTTCTGGATCTGCTCTGAACTCTGGGAGATCTTCAGACGTGACCACAGTATTGAACATTACAACACAAACAATGTCTTTGATTAACAAACGCTGTGTACAAGTCTCAAGCTTCCAAAGCTGTACTGAATATCTGCAGAGTGCTTAATTTAAATGTCCTATAAAATTGGGATAAAGGCTGACCTCAACAAACAAGAGTAATTTTAGCAACATCTGAGACAGTACCCTAGCATGTGGAGACAACAGACTTTTCCTACTTTGGAAACTGCTGAGATACTGAGATTCCAGGCACGTGTGTGTCAGTACCTGAGTATGTGGAGATAACCGACAGTTCCAACTTTGGATATTGCTCTACAGCAGGACTCCAAGTGATGGCAAAGCCAGGGAGAGTCCCCGTGGAATGTCCAAAATGGCACTGCTGATCCTCTCTTGTCCACAAATAACTGAAGACAGAACTTCACAGAGCCACATGGGATTTCCATTACCAAAGCTGCTAGTGGTCTCATTTCTGATTTCAGACACCCCTGGGGACAAATTCCCTGCTGGTGACCTGACATCTACCCCTCTAACTGTGAACAGCTGGCATTACACCATCAAGCAAGTTTACTCTACGTTTATATAACTGACCTATAAAAAGATTAACAACCGACCTATAACAACAATAAGTCCAAAAGTGCTGCAGCAGCCTTTTTTTCAGGAGGCAAAAAATACCTTTCTGAGTGGGCGAATAAATTTCATGACACAAAAGTGCTGAAGAAACCTAGCTCAACTCAGCGGAAAACGCTGTATTTGTGACTTGCCTTCCATTCTGGCGATCATTATATGCTACAAATACCTTAGGGGAAAAAAAAATTTTAGATTTGTGACAGGTTCTACCAATGACTGGATTAGTTGAACCTAAGGTGGCAGGCATTTTTGAGTGGAGCTTCTGAAGCAACCATGGACACCACATCCCTGCCTGCTCTGTGTGACGGAGAGAGCCAGGTTGAGGCAAGGGAATATACAAAAGTTGGAGCTAAACACTTATAATGGAGCCTCATGGCTCCTGGACTGTGGTTCAGATATGGGTTCGAATATAGCTCTCTCTGTGTGGAGTTTGTATGTTTTTCCCAAGTGCTCCAATTCCTCTGTACTGTCCAAAGATATGTGTTTGTACGTGAATAAATATGTGTTAGAGTACTGTATAATGGGGGTGTGGCGGGTTCAGCCGATGCTTGCTGAGTTAGTGGATGGCGGGTGCGGTGGCACAGCAGGTTTTGCTGCATCCCGCTCTCTGGTGGGTCTGGGGTTCGAGTCCTGCTTGGGGTGCCTTGCGACAGATGGGCGTCCCATCCTCGGTGTGTCCCCTCTCCTTTCAGCCTTGCACCCTGTGTTGCTGGGTGAAACTCCAGCTCACCGTGACCCCACTTGGGACAAGTGGTTGTTGACGATGGATGGATTACTGTATAAATTAGTAAACAAGTATATATCATTTATTCTAGCAGTATATACATCACTGTTAAGCTGCCCTGGACAAAGGCATCCACTACATACCATTAGAAATGTTATTGACCATTACACAAGACCTTCTCATGACTGGAGCACTTTTCTAGACTATGAGGTGGTGGGGCTTGGGTAACTTCAAAAAACTCCTTTAGCCTACATCCAGGCATGCCCAGATCCTGAAAAACATATATTATCACTTAACCCAACTGCCCTCTGCACAACCGTGTGGTTCACTTACAGCAAGAGAGCAGAAAAATAATTGTAATTTCTGTAGACGTGGTGTGAGGTCAGGAGGCCGTTGTACAGCATACTGCGCTGTGCCAGAAAACGAGCTATTCTGAAAAACCTATCTACGGCTTGTACTTACAATTGGTGCTAAAGAAAAAAAAAAACACAGAGTGCAAATCTCAAGGTGATTTGATAACCCAAAACAACAGCTCATTCTAAACAGGTAACCTCATCAAAGATGAGACATTTTAACAGTACAGTAACAACACAAAAACAGATTTGGGGGTTATGCTCTGACTGATTTCATGTGTAATAAAGGTGATTAGCACTGAGGTCTCCATAGTTTAGAGCTGCTGTCCTGTTCCAGTGGTTGTTGCAGCTGGAAGGGTGTGATGAACATAAGAGTGATAACAGTGCTGCTGGAAAGCATTCGGAGAGCTGCAGCTTGCACTTGATATAGAATGGGCTTTTACAAGTTTCTCATTTTGTTTACCTGTGCTCGGTTAGCTATTTGCTTTTCTGAACAATCACAATTTATTTTCGATTTTGGTGTTTGTCAGTTGATCTGTTTCGGACCGTCGTTTTGATTCCTCTGAAAATTTCTGTCAGAGCTGCCTACTTTTTCAAGGTGAAACAACCAATTTATACCTGTTTAGTTATACGACAAACTTTGCTTTAATATAAAAAAGCTAACGGTCCTCGGTCATCCAATTTAGCTAGCTGAAATGTGCATGAATACAAACGGGCATTTCTACAGGAAACACAGCTCTGTGGCAGAATCAGAAAAGCAGTGTAATGCACTGGGTGAGTCATGTACTTTTTTAGTGTAGAAACCAATAATAAGGGCGATAAGGCTAGTAAACAAACATTTGCAGTTCAAAAGCCTAAAAGAGCTTAAAGATAAGGAAGGCGGGAAGCTAATCCTGTTGGCAGAGGTGCGGGGCAGATGCTAATTTTAGCTAACATTTAGGTTTGAAGAGATGATGCAGCATTCTTTACTCTGCAGTACGGGAGACGTTTCCTTTATTTTTAGAGGGATTTGAACATGATCACAGACTCTGCTCTTGACTGAATTGGCTTAACACCGTTTGGTTTACGGGAGTGCTTCTCATTTTAAAATAACAATAATGCTATTTGCTTCCATTGACTTCTACATGCTGGCCAAAGTGAATGGGTGAATGTTATATTTGAGAGTAACACCAACAAACACGTTACACAATTCTATACATTAAGGATGCATTATTGTCTTACGGACCAAACACTGACTATGAAATGCTTATTCCAAGGATCCAGGAGCCCAACAACTGCACAGCTGCCACATCCTCTCTGTCTTGCATACCTTTCATCTCACCCATGTCCAGTGTCTTGCCCAGCTGTTCCAGCAGATCAGCACGAGCAGCATTCTTCTTGTGCTTCTTGCCATCGTAGTGCTGTTGTGCCATACCCGGATTGTTGAACCAAGCATTGCACAGCTGGCAGTAACGGTCCGAGTCCCTCCGTTGCCTTGGTGAGGTCGCAGGTGATGCCTCCGGCGGCGTCTTCACAGGACTGGGCAGCACCTCTGCGAGGACACACACGGTGGAGAGCCGGACATATGTCCAGTTAAAGCCAACCAACGCAGCTTTGAGCACCACAAGTGAGCACATTTCAAAGCAAGACTAAGGCACTGCAGACCTCTGTCCGCAGTAAACAAGCAACTCTCTCCCAGTGATGCTGTTAAAAAAAAAAAAAAAAAAAAAAAGGCTGGTATAAGCTCATTCACAGAGCATATCTATGACCATCATGATCAAAGCTGCATTACTGCATTGGCTGCACACTTACAACCCATGAAAAATTGGCTGTTATCTCCATTCAAGGCCTGGAGAAGAACGCCTACATTTCAGTTGACAACCAGGGGTCCTCAGAGGGAAAAATGGCCCTACTTTACTTATCAATGCCCATATGAGCCTTCATGCATGGCTGCTGTCATTAGTCCAGAGCATGCCTCACACTGCAGGGAACTGAGTAGTATACACCACTATCAACTTAATCACTTTTAATACTTGGATGCTCAACCCACCCTGCCAGAGACAGTGTTTACTGAGACCTGGTTAAAAGGCACCATCTCACATTACGCACTGGGAGGGATGACAGAACTCTGGGGATGACAGAAATGTTTCTGCCGAGCTAAGGCTTTATGTACAGAGAGAGCAGGTGTCCTGGCAGAGTTGAACGCACATACTGGACAGGGCCACCGCATGAGTGCTTCTACTTCCCCACCTATTGCTACAGTACCGTAACTGGCAGTGGTCACAGTTTTACAGTAATGTAAACTCTCCTCTCCTTTTCTTACCAGATAACAGAAGAGCTGACAGGTTTAAAAAAAAAAGAAAAAAAAGAAAAAAAACTGAGGCGCTGGAAAAATCGAAAGGCCACTTTTAATAGAGCACAGCAACTTGCTGTTGTTCATTTAAAAACCGTGCTGCAGATGAAGCGTGGAGAATCCCAGGAAATAGTGACTTGTATGAACGAAGGCAAGAGAAATGATTCTTTCAGTAATGTCCTCGCAAAGATGCACCACAATAAAATGAAACTGGTTGAAAATTAAACGGACACACCGCCTGCTGTGATTCTGTCAGAAAAAGGACATGCACCAACATAATTTTTACACTTTTCTGTTGCGGCTCTTTCATTTACGCTTACTTAGACAAATAAATATTGCATGTTTCCAGAAAAATACACCATTTAAAATGACAGAAAAATATAGCAAAACCTTTGTTTCACAAAATAGTGATGTAAGCAGCTTGATTTGTGTTTTGAATAGAGCAACAGAGTACTAGATGGGCATGCTCATTTATACAGTTTAACTGAGTAAATCACTTGCTGGAGGGAAAGAAAAAATAATAACAAAACAAGAGGCACAGATCTGAAATTAGGATTTAAATGATGGTAACAGACTGAAACCCCATTTTTATTTTCTCATCCAAAATGACTTCCACAGTATGTAAAATGTCCACAGTATGTACACAACACGTGATGGCTTCATATTACCCATGTATTTTAAAGTCCTTAATTTTAGTAGACCACAAACTAGTGTATTTCAGAAACTGGCAAAATAACGGACATGACATCTCTTTCTTAATACATCTTTCCATCTACATTTCCTGCTTAAAACAAGATGGTTTGAAAAAGCTTGATTTATTGATTTTGGAGTTGTTTTGATTTTGTTTAACCATGAGACCCATGTTTTGTACTGATTTGCAGACAAAATAGAAGGACCATCTCCTGAACATTTTTTCATGTTTTCAGAGAAATGATACTATAACTCGCATTTACATAATATCACATTAAAATCTGCCTTTATAGAACAGTGTATTCAAGTTTGAATCACGTAAAATGGTTAGCCCTGCATGAAACATTGAGAATTCTGGAAGTTGCAGAGAAGTTACTGCATTAATTTGACTGACTTTGGTAAAGTGACTCTGAAAGAGAGCCATTTGGCTGTGAGAGGAGTTTATGTTGCATCTGACCTTTTCAACATAAAAGACCCTGGCTGGCGCATTGACTCCAGTGATGGATGAGAAGCAAGCTGTCAAGAGAAACACAATGACTTGACAATGAGTGAGAAAAACTCTTCTGTTTGGTGAGAAGCCCAGAAACTAATAGAGTCATCTCAGCAAAATCTAAACTGAAGGGTGGTGGGGTGGGGGTAGGGTGTAATTATGTTTCCCCTGGAATTCAGAAACACACACACACACACACATACACACACACACACACACACACACACACACACACACACACACATACACACACACACACACTGAAACCACTTGTCCCGAGAGAGGTTGTGGCGAACCGGAGCTTACCCGGCAACAGGGCGCAAGGCTGGAGGGGGAGGGGGAGGGGGCACACCCAGGAAAGGACGCCAATCCATTGCAAGGCACCCAAACAGGGCTTGAGCCTCAGACCCACCAAAGAGCGGGACCTGGCCAAGCCCGCTGCACCACTGCGCCCCCCTCCCCTGGAATTTACCTTATCAATTCATTTTTGTTGGAAAACATTCGCTCCTAACTAAACACTAAGCAGATATCTGTGTATTTTTACAATAAAACAATATACACCACAAAAAAATCTACTTGGTATCTCTTTCCTAATATTACAGAAGGAAAGTGGGGGAAAAAGTGTCTGAAAATATTAGCATATAGCATACAAATTATTCCTTCCCAGTTATGAGTACTTTATATGATGTACTGGAAGGGATTCATTAACAGCATAAAAGACACTGCCAAATTTGGCAAATTAGTATGCAGATCACGCAAAAAGACTACCATTTACAATAACTAGACAGTAGTGCCTCAATTAAAACGCTCACATTTTAGAAATAGCCGCACCCTCTGTCTCCTTTGTTCCCTAAATAGCTTCAGACACTTTGGTGAGCGATAACCTGTATTCGAGCAATTAAATGCACCAAAGTAAGCTTGATGTGGGTTTGTTTGTTTGCTTCTTTACGTCTTGTTCGTAGTTCACAGGAAAAGGAAACCATCAATCCAGTAACATGGATGAGAACAGCGATGATTTTGATGACTATTTTGCATGTTATGTTTAGTCAGACATCACCGGTATATTAGTTCTGAAGAAACATTCTGAGAATCAAATAAATTTTACTCTGAAGCCAACATGCTCATATGTATTTAAATAAGGATCTAACAAATGAGGCACATCAGTGAGTACTGTGGCAGAAACCGATGCTGTGAGTCTCTGCAGTGTCACTCCAGCATCCATGGTGGGGAAGGCCATGAAAACAAATTGGCCCATGTTCCCTCATGCGGCTGAGATGACTGGGCTCTCTCACCCTCATTTCTCGCCGAAACGCCTACAGTCAGCTGGGTTCCTAGAGCGCTGCGCGTGGAATCGGACGAATCTTGCTCTCCTCCAAGTGTGTTACAATGCTGATGAAACCTGCAGCCCATAAAATGAAAAAAAGCAGGCGGCTCACAGCATATACATATAGGATGAGATGTGTTTGTATTCATGGAAAAAAAGGGCAAAATTTAAAAAATTCGAAATGAATAAATGTAATAAAAATAGTGACAAGAATTACGTGTTTACATCATTGGTCTTTCTGGGCTATAAAAATCGGGAATCTTTGTACTAAAAGCACAATTGTGTCTTCCAAATTATGAAACCTGAGTGTGGACTGATATGGGCCACCTCTCTCTGGTGCCTTCCACCGAAAAACAAAGGTCTACTGATTCTCCTCAGATGGTGGAAAGAGAAAATGAAATCAGTCATGGGTCTGCTTCCATCTTTTGACAGCTGCAGTAGCCTTAAAGACATAAAGAGCACCCAAAGTTCGCTTTTCCTTAAGTGTTTTGTTTTTGCCAACAGTAAATAAGTGTTTTTTTGCTTCCAAAGCATACCCACTCATTTGTAGAAAATTTAGAATGCATTGATATGAGTGACATTCCTACTTTACAGAATGCTACACAAACACTGTTTTGTACACTGTTTTCCTCAGCTTGGTAAATGTGAGGCTCACTATGGGTATTATCACAAGCTATCAGCGCTCCCTGTCAGAGCCTTCTTCAGTTGAACCCTTGTATTATGGGTATCAGGCAATTACACTCCTGACAATTGACAGGACTGTAAGAGCTGTGGAATGAAGGAGCTGATTATTTTACCGGATGTTTAAGAGCTTTGGGGTGAAAAGCTCCATTACTGTGCATTTCTGTGCATATTTAAAATGAGGGAAAAAAAATCGAAAATAAAAATAAAAAACCAATATAAAAATATATATAATAGGAATAATGAGGTCATGATGCACAGGTGCCTACAGTATGGGTTTCTACATATAGTGCCAGTATGTGTTGTAATGTGGTGTAAAGTATCTGTTATAATGTGGAATTGGGATTTGGTAAAAATTTTCCCCTTCACTGTGGCACCTTCAGCATTAATTTGCAAAAGAATGTATGACTGTGAAGAGCTGAATGTTAATAGAACCCACAGAAACAATGAAGAAAATACCATGTCTCAGTTTAAAGACAACATTCATACACAGTTGGCCATACGATCAAACCGCGTAATTGTAACAGGCTTGGAACATCAATATACAGGTGGTCCCTGATTTATTACACGGTTATGTTCCGCGAATCCCATCATAAGTCAAAAATATCATGAGTCGAAAATGCTTTTAATACGCCTAACCCACCGAACATCATAGCCTAGCATACATGCGATGGCCATTACAGGCTTGCTGCCTTCGTACTGGACAATTTTCTTCAGTTTCTCCTCAACAGTAATTGCCTTCCTCTTCTTCTTCCCACCAGTAGCAGGAGACACAGATGGGCGTCTCTGTGACATTATGGATGCACGAATCACAACATAGATACGGGGGGTATCTGTATAGCGACCCTGTCACAGACTAGGAGATGCAGATCGTTTCTGCTGATTGTACCATATATCACTTGCCCGGGAAAAAATCTAAATTCAAAATTAGAAGTACGGTTTCTATTAAATGTCTATTGCCAGCTCACCATTGTAAAGTCAAAAAAATTGTAAGTCGAACCATTGTAAATCGGGGACTACCTGTATAGCATCAACACCAAAAACAATCTTGCATTGTCATACTTTATTAAATTTGCAATTCTGAATTCAAGTTCCAATCCTTAGAAGGACCAAGATTAATAAAGGTAATGACCGTGTTTTTTTTTTTGTATCACACCTTTGTGGATGTAGCCCTGGGCTGTGGTCTTCAGTACTGTTCAAACAAACCATGTCCTGTAGTAGCTGTGGAAACTGACGTAGATCCACTTGCATACAGAAAACAATACACAGTGATATAAACCTATATAGAAAGGGCTTCACTGGATCCTCATTCAGTGTAGGAGCATAGCAAATATTAGCACCAGTCAAGGGTATAATATGTAGCTGTATTGACCTGGGTGCACAGATGTTCAAAATAAGTATCCATCAAGATGCTCCTTGGGAGACTATGTGGCTTCTAGGATAGAAAAGCAAAACATTTTCTATTCAAATCTAGGACAGCCATTCTTAATATAGCCTCTACTTACTTCTTCTGTGGAGTTCAAATCCTTCATACCAACTGAGAAAGCAATATGCTCTATATGCTCTATGAGCATCGTATAAGATATTTTATGAGATAAGATGCCTACTTTACTTAGGATTCTTAGTGAAGGAAAAATGACATAATATTTGGTCCATACACAGATGTTTGGATGCTGAGGCTCGCTCTAACAAAGTCTTTATACAATGAGGAACCCCAGTTACCTATAATGTCAAAAAAACACAACTGTACACTCCAGGGTACAGAATTCCATTACCAGATTGGATAGAGAAGTTTATTTCTGCGTCTGTTGACCTATTTTGGATTGCAAGTCATCTAGAGTGTAGGAACACTCCAAAGTATGTCTACTGAGCTTTCCTTTAAGACCCAGTATTCCACAATGAGCCATCACACAAAGCCGTAGTCCAGGGTGAAGTTAGGAAGGGATGCTGAAAAGCATCAATATAAATTTCAAATCTGATCAATTCACAAAACAATAAGAGAAAAAAATGAAGTGATTTTGCACCCTGGAGCAAGCTCCCGCCACAGTGGAAATAAATTACGCAGCAAATTTCATGGATCGTGAACGCAGAGGCAGATGAAAGAAGAAGATGAAACAAGGCTGGTACAAATGAAAGTTTACTCTGTGAAAGAGGCCTTCCAGGGACCATTACTCATAATCAATATAATTTCGCTGTAGGCTGGCCAAAATGTCCCAGTGTGAGTATAAATACAAGCCCTCTACCTCAGCAGGTCATCTGCTATTGCCTGAATTTAATCACAAGTCATTCTGCAGGAGTATTTCCCTTTAAGTTTCCCATATTTGTGTAATATATTCTTGGAAACACTAGCTGTGGACATGTGTTTATGTTGTATTTTAAGCTCTTCTCTATTTGTGATTCCAACAAGTCACAGACAATATCTCACACTGGTGCATTACTACTGTACTTTGCGTGTGTTGGACCACCAGGACCCCTGTCTGGGTAGAACTGCCACATTACATGCAATCTTCCAGCCATTTTTTTAGGACTACAGGAGAGAGGGGTCAATTTCCCCAGCAAACCTTTTTAATAGATGGTATCTGTTACTGTGTGTCTTACCCAGTAAATCCCAAAGTAACTGCATACACCAGGCAAAGGCATTTTATAACCACTTACTCAAGATGGAACAGTAACCCTTCACAGAAATACAATTTTTGACATTTCAAGAGAAAACAAAACAGTAAAGAAACATTTTGGAAGATACCAACTAACTACACACACAGTCAGAACCTCTTGTCCCATACGGGGGTCACGGGGAACCGGAGCCTAGCCCAGCAACACAGGGCGTAAGGCTGGAGGGGGAGGGGACACACCCAGGACGGGACGCCAGTCCGTCGCAAGGCACCCCAAGTGGGATTTGAACCCCAGACCCACCGGAGAGCAGGGCTCGGTCCAACCCACTGCGCCACAGCGTCCCCCCCGAAATAACTATAACTGCATTATTAATAAAAATATTTTGTATGATATAAGCTGAGGAAGGTTGAATTATGAGTTGAGAGTATTTTATTTGTGAGTCGAGATTATTTCAGCTCTATGACGTGAGTTGACATGAAGCTGAAAAAGTCAATATTTTTCATAAAGACCAGGGTGGGTCAGTTGGCAAAGCTTCTAGCACTGTAATAAAGTGAGCAACTGGAATGATCTTGTCAGGGAAGTATGACAAGGACAGAACAATGGCAAGATGTTATTCTCGTGTGTCCATAAATTATAGTGTCAGCAACAACAGCGACGTATGCTGTCCACCTGGCAAAGTGTAGATCAAAACGTGTGGCATGACTAAACCTTTCGTCGTTTTAACTTTTAACAAGTTTCATTGAAGAAAAAAAAAAAAACTTATACAGGATATACATAAATCTTAAAAGTTAACAAAACAGTTAAATTATTTTAAAAAGCTGATGCCAGTTTCATAACTGCTTAAATTTATTCCAAATGCAAACCAATTACAGCTGTAAAAGCATCTTATCTAAATCCTTTCAGCACCAGCCGTTTCTTGATAAAACTGCAATGCACTTTACACTTATTTACCCTTAATTTTTAAGATAAGGAATATTGCCTTTCATCTTGGCAGATCTTCATGCGAATCGAATAAACCATTGAACGAGTGACTTCGGTTCCACTCCGTCCCCTCACGTATTCATTCCGCTAAATGTTATTTTTAATGTGTGCAAGGTTGCCAGTGTAGCAGTGTTTGAAGGGAACATCACTGTCAGTCATATTTTATGCTTTCTGGCTCACTCCATGATTTTTTAAAAAAAAAAAAAACGTAATGAGACATTCTGGAGAAGCTGCGTTCATGGCACTATGTTGCTTTGGAGTATGCCGTAAATAGTACTGCACCGTGGTATCTTTTGTTGATTTATTGCATTGCGTTGCGAAGCACCACTAAGTGAACATTCTGTTGCACGATTGCTCCTCTCTTCTATTGTTATTGTTCCTTGAACTGGGAGAGTTGCTCCTGTAAGAATCCTAATGTACTTTTTACAGATGACCAATTAAAATATAACATTGAATTTAATTGCAAGGACAGGCCATTTTTATGCACTGCAATAATCCCTGACTTGACCTCAGTCTCCCAAGAATTCCTTTCAACAGGGTACACAGCAAAAAACACCTTATTAAAAAATGCCCAGCGAATAAGGAATGCAGTTATCAACAACAAATCTCCACCGAGAGAAACATCTTGATCTTTTTTTAAAGGCTGTACTTCAAGTACGAAACGGCAGGGGCGGACAGACAGGAAGGAGCGGAAACAATGAGCCAAACAAGCACGAGAAAAGGGCGTCACGCAGCTGCTCCCACAGCGCAGGCCATCACCTTATTTCAGAAAGCGGTAAAATGCAGTAAATTGACGCATTCCACATCCGAGCGGTGATCCAAAAGAAAAAAGCCTCTCCTTTACGACTGTACTTTCTTTTCTGCTATCCTCAGTGTTTCCCCAGTGCTGAATCGTGTCCTCTTCTGAACCAGCTACCTCAGTCCAAGCGGGGAGGGGTAGGGCTACACTTATCGCTCAACTACCCCTGCATGCGCTTAGAGTCCCAGGCGCAGATAACACTGTGCCATTACAGCGGTTGGCACGAGGAGCGTAAAGCAATTTAAAGATGCAATCACTCGGCGTACGTGAAGGAAAGACCCCGGCAAAGTAGTACCAGGGGTGAGATAATAGGTTGCGAAGGGCATTATTCTTGTTCTTGTAGGTGTCAGCCCAGATTTGAGTGGTGTGAGTCTCACCTACCATCGGAAGTAAGTAAATGTCCAACTGACAAGTGACCGCTACCGCGAGGCCTCAACACAACGAGTTCTTTCAGCATTTCGTAAGTGCTGTCGCTTGTAATCTATTACGGTAAGGAAAGCTGCGCTGAGGAGAGGGTCGTCTAAATTGTCATACTGAAAAATGAGTAATTGTGTTTGCGGATTACCAAAAGACGACGTTTCGTCCAAACGCCATAGTTATTATGGAGCACGGCTTTCTCGGTCTTTGCACTGAAACTGCAATTTGGAACTGAGCCAGAATTAATCCTAACGGTAACTGGCAAGAGAATTTAAAATAGCACGTCCATTTTTGGAGCACTATTCAGTAAGTCGCATATTGCAAATGAGTACAAGGCAAATGTACAGTTACTCTTAGGGCATTTAATGTACAACAGGAGAGGTGTGAGTGTGTTGAATAAATGACAAAATTCTTATTTTTAAGAATGTCAAGAGTTCAACTGTTGTACGCAGACAAGCAATCAGAAGGTTTTTTGGAAGGTGGTACACACTGATGAATGTTACGGTAATACTCAACTACAAGAGCAGTTTGGTGAAAGGACATATTCCGGGAAGGAAGTCTGCAAAGGGTAGATTTCTGGGGTTGTGAGCAGAGAGTTTAAAGAGGGAACCCTGCACTTTGTCTTAGTGACCCACTTGGCTGAACACGCGCAGGTCTCCGTGGAGACGGCCAGGATTAACGGGCACACTTGGCCACTCCATTAGACCTCCTTATGCAGAAATCAATGGCAATGCTCCACACTTGGCCCAAGCATCTACCAGATACATCTCCCTGGCATTCTGCTTTCATTTTGGAAAAACTGCCCTCATACGCACTGGACTGACCTTCTAATTGTGTTGGAAACAAAACAAGTCCACACCAACATGTAGAAACATAATAATTCACCTTAGTATACACTCATTAACTGCTTGCCCTTGTCAGGATTGCGGCAGCCTGGAGTCTATCCTGGAATCACGGCATGCTAGGCTAGGGGAGGTACATCTGCTACCTGCTGCGCCACTGTGCCTCCCTGCAGCGAAACACCAAATAGTAACATTACAATGTAATAACTAAGTGGTCTCAGACAAAGGTTTCAGCAAAATAAATAATATTTTAAAATTAACCCCATCATTGCCACTGTTTCCAAATATTGGTTCTGGGTGTTTGTAATAAAATATTGTGGCATTTATAACATATGTTGAAATTACTTTCTAGTATGATTACACCACACAAAATGTGTGCTGCTAGGAGAAAGAAATAAATTAATTCTAATTACTAATAGGGGGGCGTGGTGGTGCAGCGGGTTTGGATGGGTCCTGCTCTCCGGTGGGTCTAGGGTTTGAGTCCCGCTTGGGGTTCCTTGCGACGGACTGGCATCCCATCCTGGGTGTGTCCCCTCCCCTCCAGTTTAGGACAAGTTGCTTCAGCCAATGGGTGTGTGTGTGGGTAATTACTAATAATCTGGTATAAATTAATAGTTCTGGGTATTAGTGGTTTAAAAATAAAAGGAGTGATGTTCGAGTTTTCAACTGGACTTTTAAAATACTGTTTTATAGAACTAGTAACATTCACTAAGAATATAAGCCATCAAAAACTGCAATGCGATGCAACTATTCATAATAAAATACTGTTAAAACTGCTTTTTTCCCCCCTTCACACTTCTTCCTCACATTTGCTCTGTCCAGACCCTTCACCATTATTTCTTACCCTGCATCTCTGCTCTGAGCCCACCTGAGAGGCGTGTCATCACCTAACCAGATCACACTGTGCTGGTGAAAATGATATTCCTTAACACTTTTATCACAGAATATCGAGTTAGCATAAAGCAGATGCATTACAGCTGAACTCAATATCAGAGTGGGTGTGGGAGTGAGGGGGCACCTTAATCTTAACCGTCACATAACAAGGCTGAACTGGACTTGAACTTTCCCTAAACCGAAAAAGCATTTGTTTATGGCAATGCTTTGTACCATTATGGGGAAACTGAATTTTAAGGTTGCTTTCATCTGTTGGAAAGGAGCTGTCTGGACTAATGTTGAGTGTCAGTGTGAGTGATGACTCCTCTTCACTTTCTTGGTGGGGTTCCGTTCTGAGCCATCACACACAGATGGCCAAGCTAATGACCTAATCTGTCAGCAGCCGTGTATGAGGTGGACACCTGCGGAAGGCTCTTTGTTAAACACCTCTGAGGAATCCAGGAGGAGCACTTCCCGATTCGGAGCAACTGAAAAGGCGAAACATATTGAAAGAGGAAACATTTTGAGATTGCACAAAAGACCCAGAGAGTAAAAACAGGGCACACTATACCAAGTGGTATCAGAACTATGACCACATTGATCAAGATTCAGGAATGATCTTCATATACAGGTTATACAGCCAGCCAGTGGAGTCATCTTCACAGAACCTTTCCATAATTTGCGAAGGGGTTGGACTCATTGCAGCATGAGGCTTTAATTTATTATTGTATTATTCATTGTAGTGCATCAGGTAACCATAACCACTAGTGGGTCCCTAGGAGGGAACAACAACAGGGGGATTGGCTCCTGTGGCAGGAATGCAGAAGCACACCAGCAGAGCTGGAGGGAGCGTGGAAATGTTCAAGACCATAATGGAAAATAATGGCAGCACAAGGGTATGTCCTGTCACTTTGAGCCAGCTGTTACACTCACCATAACCATTCTATTAGATGACGGCACATAAACTTGCATCGTCACAATTCCCAATCCCCCCCACCCATAGCCGCAGGCATAAGGCCATTTCCACCAGGACATTTGAAAGGGGTCTCGTTTGCATTCACCTCTGGTCCCATAGCTGGAAGAGAATGTGTTTGTGCCTCCCTCTTCCCAACCCTCCCCCAGGCTGTGGACGGCCTGGTTCTTAGTGAAAGAGACACTAATGCTCTGCTCTCGGGCATGTTCCGAATGTTGGGCCACACTAAAGAACTTGCTCCTCAACAACGAAAGCTTTGAGATAGTCCTGGAAATTAGAACACAACCTAGGTCATAAGGTCCACAAATACACCTGCATATGGATACACGGACACTGTTTTTAAATGTAAAGCCCCTTCACATTTATTCAATAATAACACATCTTTTAAAGATAAAAATTAAACACACTTTTACCAGCACACACACATTCACACATAGGCTAACCCCAACGCCACCGTTGTGAGACCTTCAAGACAGTGTGCTTTCACTTTCTCTAATTTGAATGTGCCCTCTGCAGCCCAGGCTTCCTACGGAGCTCCCTTTACGTCTTTTTTGGGTCAATTAGCACCCGAAGCAGGCCAGCCGTAGACACTGATGTGGAGCGAAGGAGTGACGCAGCAGGCCTTTTGCTTGCTTCCCCCATCCCCCAGTACAGCAGTCCTGTCATGACTAATAGTGTTTACAATGAAAAGAAATAATGAGAATAAAATACAGCGTTCCTGAAACACCAACCCTGGAGGAACTTGGTGGCCTGGCCCCCAGGGTATATCAGGTTACTAGCAGACATCTCCGGGGTCATAGAGAAACCGGGATGTTTTGTATTTACACAACTCATTACACTTAAACACATGCAAGTGTGTGCACACAAACACACAGCTGATTTTTTAACCAACAATATAATACTTTAGAACGTAAAATGTCAAAAGAAAATTTAGGAGCTGCTTTGAAACAGCAAACTGAGAATGGCTCTAAATTATGAATAGTTTTCAGCGGTACATTAACAAGCCTATGCAGCATAAGAGGATGTCTTGTCAGGCCAGGCTATTAATACAAGGCACAATTATAAAATTAAGCAGAATACACCATTTAATGTTCCTGGACGTCAAATAGCACCAGACAAACATGGAAACATCTTAACTGGTTCAATATTATCATAGAAATTTAGAATTTAATATTATCTTAGAATGTTTTTCTTTTTTCTTTTGAGGGGGTGCGGTGGCGCAGTGGGTTGGACCGCAGTCCTGCTCTCCGGTGGGTCTGGGGTTCAAGTCCCGCTTGGGGTGCCTTGCGGCGGACTGGCGTCCCGTCCTGGGTGTGTCCCCTTCCCCCTCCGGCCTTACGCCCTGTGTTGCCGGGTAGGCTCCGGTTCCCCGTGACCCCGTAAGGGACAAGCGGTTCTGAAAATGTGTGTGTGTGTGTGTGTGTTTTTCTTTTTTTTTTTGTGATCACAAGCGTACAAAATAATGGATTAAGTATTTGACATAACAGTCTTTCCACTTTTTGGATTCCTTGGATTCTGGTACATCATCAAATTTGGCATTAGCAAAGTTATTTTTTCCCTACAATGGTAGCAAAGTGGTTTGAAACCCATTGGACCCCAAGGTTGCACGTTCCAATCCTACCTCCAGCTTGACTTCCCTTGAGCAAGGTACTTGTCCTAAATTGCTTTAGTAAAATTATCCAGTTCTAAAAATGAGTAAATAATTGTAAACAGCTTAACATTGTAAGTTTCTTTGGAGAAAAGCATCAGCTAAACAAATAAATCTAAATGTCAAGTGCTTACAGGATGTTACTCATTTATACAACAGGGTACGCTTACTGTATCAATCCACAGTAAGCAGCTTTCTCAAGAATACAGGAGGAGTGGAACTCAGTTTGGGAACTTTCATATTGCCAGGCAACAGCCCTAACCACTATGCAATACTAATGTGTTACTATGCACTCATCTCAGGAAGAAGAATTGGCAATGTTGAAATGTGGTAAAGCTCACTGGACTCCATCTAAGCCTGCTATGTCAATGACATCACTGCAAGGGTCCAAGATTGATTCGTTGGCGCCTTGGGCTTTTAGCTCAGCCAGCTGTACCTCTTGCCAGGAGTTTCAGAGTCTGTGCCAGTTGACAACAGGAGTTTGCTCCCCCATCAGGGCATTCCTGTTATGCAAAAAACTTTTCAGGTCCTTCCCGCTTTCATCCAAAGTCTCTCTTACGATTGTGTCCCATGTGTACACCCGGAGAAAAGATTGTTTATGAAGCTGGTGTTTATTCAGCCCTGCATCATGAGCCTTCATCTTCCTTGGGGTCTTCCAGGTGTTCGTGGATTCAGAAGTAACAGCTGTTCCAGTTCACAATGTTGGCCAGCTTTCCATTGCCCCAAGGTATTCTGAGCAGTAATTGAATCTAAACCCAGGCATCCACAGATCAGATGAAATTCAGTTTTACCAGAAGGCACAAGCTGTGCCCAGCCACCTGCCTTGTACCCAACCTGAGCTGGCTGCTTTGCCATCCATATATATGCAGACATCTGCTGTACTCACCCTACCGCTCAGGTGATTCACACACCCCTTTCTCGATAGAGCAGCCCTGCCCTGGGCCGGCTGTGACCTGCACCTTATAACCATGCTGTTCTGACCACCTTAAGGAGATGTCCTCCAAAGGCCTTGCACATAACATCCAGTCTCTACTAGCAGTGCACAGACAGAGCTTCCCTGAAGAGTGTGGTGGGGAGAGTATGCCAGGAGACACCATACAATATTAATTTTCAGCACTAATTACATAGAAAATGTGAATGGGAAGTTACAATTCAAGACTGAATACTTAACCACATATAGAAAGGACACTATGTCAGGAAAAAACGCATTGGAGTTGGTGTGTTTCAGCCTTGACTAACACACTTGGTTGATTTATTATAAACAGAACCTGCTGCATTTGTGGCAGTAGATTAAGCAATATGTTACACTGAGCCAAAGCATACTGATGAGAAGTCAATACCTTTGGTCGTAATGGCAGACTGCTCCCCCAGCAGCAGCTTTAGCCTCTTGGCGTGGATCTTTCCCTGGTAATGAGACTGTGCCACCACTGCAGAGGTGAAGGACATGTTGCACAGCGTGCAACACTTGTTCTTGTCCACATCACCCTCCTCGCTGCCCTGGAAGAAGACACATGGGGACTGGAGTCAAGGTTCTTGAATGTATATGGTCAAAGTACCTGCACTCACATGGCTCTGCACAGCAGGGGTCTGAAAGCCTTCAAGCTGAGGAAGAACTATTCAGCGCATGGAGTTTACAAAACAAAAATTGAGAATGGAGCAGCTATTCTATATGGAACGTCTACCATGCTTTTTTTTTCCCCCCAGAACCATTACTCCACAAATAGGACATAAAAGACATAGAACTACATGCCAGTCATGATTTTATCAAGGCTTGTAAGACGGACATGTGCATCAAGCTCAGGTGCTGCAGTCAAAACAGTCCCAGCAAACTCAGTTAAAAGACAGAAACTGAGAATCTTTACAGCAGTTAAAGTTATGCAGAGGCTGCAGATTATGGAGGCGTAGCTCTAGGGCCCTGTGCAAGCTGTACAAGAACACACACTCCCCCAGACAAAGCAATCTGAGGGGGAACTAGTGCAAACAGTCAAGTAGAGACCAAAACGGAAACAATCATATTGAAAACAACTAAGCTATTATCTCACCAAAATTTTTCTTCACAAGGGACTATTCTCTGATGATCAAATTTCTGACTAGCTGCTAGACATATACATTACTAAAAATAATGTTCAGGTTTCCAGGATAGGGTCAGGACCACTATGACTCGGTACTGGACAAGGCATTACTGATAATGAATGGATGGATAGAATCTTAATTAGTTTTATCATGCTTAGATGACGTTTGTATACCAAATGACAAAAACGTACCTGTTTATATAGTTTTTATATGGTATATTTTACTGGAACAATTCAGACAAGTATCTTACTCATGGGCACAACAGAAACAATGCTCCTCAGAAATGAAGCAGCAACCCTCAAGTTTCAAGCTGATATCTTTCACTTCTGCTTTTAACTGCTACCAGATTAACTACCTTCTGATTTAAGAATGGCATGTAGGGGTATAGGGTACTTATAACTTGCTGACTTCATGAAACAAGCCTAAATTTACTTAAGCGATATACACTGCTTTCTGATTATCTGATGTAACATTTGACCAACTGACAAGATCCAGTTTTTGTTTGTTGCTCATAGCTGACATGACATCTACAGTACCGGTCAAACATGTGAGTACAGGTGGGCAACTTATGCGACAATTGTAAAGGATGCACTGGACAGAAGACTAAAAGCAAATTAACCCACAAATACCCTTACATCTCCAGGAACTCCTGCAGAAGAGCAAGGAAGACACTTCAGCTCATTTCCTGCTCAGTTTTTTTTAACCAAACACCTAATAGGAAAAACAAGGTCCCAGCATGCATACTCAAACTTTTGACTGGAATATACAACATATTTTCATTTTATGAATTAAAAAAATGCAACTTGCTTGCATCATTTCCTTGATGTAATATGCCCACACAACCCAAGTACTGCTTGAGGCCCTTCGCTCTCTGTAACAAAACAAAAACTCCCGCTCCACATAGTTTTGCAACACAATCCGACCCTGCGAGGAGATAAATAGATGGGTTTGTTAACAGCATGTTCAGACTACAGGCAACAAACATGCACAGAGCCTTGCTGTCTGGACTGTGATGGATGTAGAAGTTTCTAGTTGGCTGTGCAAGCCAAGCAATGTCTGGTGGGCACGTCCCAGGAGGTCATCGCAAATCAGGCCCAACAATGTGTCACTGACACTTTTCCTCTCTCTTGTCTTCCACCATTGCGGATTCCTTCAGAGCTTTGGGGTATGGGCTCTTCCTGCATCTGCTTGTGTGTTAAAGCTCCCAGGGATGTTTAATCCCAGTGGTTTCAATACGCAAAGGTTCCACAGGGACCCAAAAGGCTGTGCACACATTACAGAAACAGAACACGTTCCTGAGAACTAATCACAAGTAACAGAAAGACGGAACGATGAGATCCTCCACATCACAATACCCCACAGGGGTATTTACCCCTCATAAAATGGAGAAGGTGATCATTCAAAAAGACTATTAGAGGTTTTTTGGTCCAAAGGCCCAGCACTGATTAGGTTTATCGCAGTTGAAGAGGCCACATGTTCTTTTTAGTTCTTTGTGAAGTATAATAACAATTAAACACACAGAAGTTTTACCAGACTTATATTTGAGTCGAAGGTATAGATGGTGAACAGGAAAGGGGAAAGCCTGTGCTGCTCACCACCGTGTCAGAGAAACAGTCCCGAAGCCTTACAAACATGCAACACACAAAACGGACGATCAAAGTCTATACACTGATTTACACGGAGGTAACGTGTGCTGGGTTAAGAATAACCTGAGACTTACCCGATGACAATGAAGTGCAGCGATAACTCTGTCCTAATGAGTAGGAAACTTCGGAGAACCTGATATGTCTCTTGCACAGTGCCTCCTGTGCTCGTGTTTCCTTGCTCTTTTCAAAACTCCAAATTAGATCCAGACGGTCAGCTTTAAAAGCTCAGATTGAGTACAGGTTTCATGTGTATTGGAGGGACACCTGGGTGGTTTGTCATCAGTAAAGAGCACACGGTGCAGCAGAATGCATCTCAGCAGTTGACATTTATATCGTCTACACAGGAAAAACTTCCTGACTCATCCGTACACAACAAATCTAATCTTCGCCATATTTCGACAGACATGTATAGTGTGGCCTTTTCATCTCGAAACCCTGGTGACAACGATTACTGTCCCATACTGGCAAAACGTATTGCTATGTTGCATTTTACAAATCTGTGACTGGGAGATGTATGGTGTTTTAGCAGAAAGTCACCCTTGCGCCCATTCATCTCAGGTAAATGAAATAATCGTTGTGATCTGCAAGCAGCAAATTCACTTTGCTGTCAGTCTGGCGCAGCATTCTCTCACTGTCCCCCAAATACAGTCACTTGACGGCCCAACCTTGCAAGCCTGTATTTGCTCCATTACGATGAGGGATGTATGAGACACCGCCGCATGGGCCACACACAGGCTTTCGTTGCCAAGTGATTCTTGAGGCCAGTTCCTGCTGACACTGACACGGTGTAAGACTAATCCTTGAGCCAGTGATTTTATGCTTTTTTTTGCCTAACTCCCGCAAGGCAGAGAAGCGAAGTAGGACAGTTGAGCAGAAGGGTGGATATGAGAGAGCGAAAGAAAAGTTGAGCCTAATATAGAACCAGACAACAAAGTCTGTTGCTCTTACGGCGTCTGTTGAGGATGACTCGGCTGAGCAGGCCATGCGCAGTACTCAGGACCATTTTTAACACTTGCCTATGACATTTATTAATTTAGCAGACACTTTTCTCCAAAGCGACTTCCAAAGAACACTGTAGTGTTATCGGCCCACACACCTTATTCACCAAGGTGACTTACACTGCTGGATACACTACTTACACTGGGTCACTCATCCATACATCAGTGGAACACACTCTCTCTGTCACTCACACACTATGGATGAACCTGAAAAGCATGTCTTTGGACTATGGGAAAAAACCAGAGCACCCAGAGGAAGCCCACACAGACAACATCAAACTCCAAACAGACTGAGCGAGAATCAAACCCACGTCTTCTCGCATCACCCAGGTGCTGTGAGACAGGTCTCTGGCACCAATAAAGGTCTCTATAAATAGGTAATGAGAAAACCACATTGCTGCATTCAAAGAAAAGATTTTAAAATGAGAACACAGTTTATTAGGCAAAGATTATTGGATGACAGCTGTAATGTCTTTCAAGTAGTACTCTCTCAAGTCAAATTTATTTACAAAAAAGTGGCACAAGCGACCACCACCAACCTACTTCGGAAATGCAGACGCAGAGCCAAAGCTTGCTAAAGCATTCTAAAAAAAAGAATTACAACACTCCAAATGACTCCAAGTTATTGTCACATAGTCCCTGCTCAAAATGCAGAGATCAATGACCAACATTTAACTATTGTACTCCTGAAATATTAATTTGCAAGAGAGTTTCTTTTAAAATCTTAATCTTGTAACAAAAACACAAAACACTGCAAGCTTGCTACCAATACTTGTTACACATTTTCAAAGAAACCAAGGATTTTCGACCATGTAATTATAGATTTTATAGATTTATAGATATGTATTCCATGTATTTATAGATTTTTGAATTGCATTTTCTTTTCCGGTCTGTAATCAAAAGTTTTTGTTTCTTGGGGAGTGAATGAAACCTGTTTCCACATTTCGCTGTCAGGTGGTAGTAAAATTGGACCCAAACAGAAAACATTGTAGGACTGGATTAATTCAACAAGATGATGAGTACTTAAGAAGCTTACAGTGAATAGCAGTTTGGGGACACAACATATTTTTATTTTCAGTCAATTTAAGTTAGCTTTATGTTTAATGCAGCTCCAATACACACACACACACATTCTCAGAACCACTTGTCCCATACAGGGTCACAGGGAACCAGAGCCTACCCGGTAACACAGGGCGTAAGGCCGGAGGGGGAGGGGACACACCCAGGACGGGATGCCAGTCCATCACAAGGCACCCCAAGCAGGACTCGAACCCCAGACCCACTGGAGAGCAAGACTGTGGTCCAACCCACTGCGCCCCCAAGTGCGGCTTCAATGTGTGTGTTAAAATAAGTCAACATTAAAAAAAAAATTATTTCAGATATAAATAAGACTTTTATGGTGGATTTGACCGGTGCCCACTGTGTGGCGGGTCTGGGGTTCAAACCCTGCTTAGGGTGCCTTGCAACAGCCTGGTGTTCCATCCTGGGTGTGTTCCTTCCCCCTTTGGACTTGTGCCCTGCGTTACTGGGTAATGCTTTGGCTCCCTGGGACAAGCAGTTGTTGACATTGACTTTTACAGAACTACTGCAACAAATAAATCAAGGTATGCCTCTATTACTATGCTTTTATTGATTGTATAGGAGATTTTTTCATTACAGCAGACTTCATTTTAATGTTGTTTCTGATTAATAAAACAAAATAAAAGTTGAATAAAAGTTGTCCCAGCCATTGCATACCCTGCCTTGCACATCATGTTTTTGGGAAAGACCCTGGAACATTGTGAACCTGGATAGGATGAGCGGTTGGTCAATGTTGAGGAGCTTTTGATGCTTTTACTGAAAAACTGTGAATAAATCAAGGGAGATCTGCATTATTATGCTTTCATTGTTTGTAACATAGTGGTTAAAGAGACTTATGAACATACTTCCAGTTATGAACATACTTCAGGTCCCAACTAGACCCAGCGTATTTTAGCATCAAAGAAGGCAATCATTTACTAATACAGTGGGACTGTTGTAGAATCCACTGCCTTTTACCTTGAAAAAAGAACAAAAGATCAAGCATATGGAAAAATAAATAAATAAACAGATAAACTGTGACAAATATCTGAGTGAACAATTCCAGGTTTGCGTTAGGCGCCGTATGCTGCATGGAAGGTATCATGGGAAAGAGGTGGTCTGACAAGCAGCACTGCTGGAGGGTTCATGGCTTGTAATCAGGTTGCACACCTCCACTGGAAGGAAAAGGGACTGAGGACTTTTGATATCTGTGGCTCCTGCAACACTCGAACAAGCACACTGGAGAGAGCCAAGTCAGCTAAAAACCACTTGGAATTTGCAGCGGAAATTTCGCACATCGCTACTTCAAAGAAAAAATTTGTAGTACTACTTTAGTTCAATAATTTAAAGTGGCAAACAGATTTTGGCATTAAAGTCATTAAGATGCAACTCACGTTTCGTAGTGGCTTGTCGTGCACAGCTACACACTGCGTGCTTGACGTAGCGTTTTGCTGGCATGTTAAAAATGCAACATCAAGAAAATTTTGATGTGATGAAATGTGCCTGTTTCTGAATAGGATATCTACAAAATTCATAATCTGTTTAATTTCTGTTGAAAAAAAATGTGCGAAACTCTGTTGCAGAAACCTTATGCTGGATAAGTGATAAAGAACAACAAAGCAGCAAATCATCTTTTTCACAGCTGTTAAATGGATGTGTGAAAGCAAGAATCTCTGGGAAACAACTTGGAATTGCTTGGTATCTTACAGATTATCATGCATATCACCTTTACACTCAAGGGATATTGTCATGGAAAAATAAGAAATTAATGCATAATTTAAAAGTAAAGAGTAGCAACAAATTCTTATGGTCAGAACAAAAAAATCAACATGTAAACATTAAAAATAACACTTGGGTCTTCATGGTCCTCAACCACACGATCTTAATGGTACAAGTGGGTTAAACTGAGGCCATCGGCCCAGACTAACAGGCAGAGATTCAGTGAACAGACTTCAAGCCTCCCACCTGTGAGACCTGTTGGCAGTGGAAGTACTCAGAGGAAACATCAATGATGGGAGAAAAGTACAGGTGGTCCCCGACTTACGATGGTTCGACATATGATTTTTTCGACTTTATGATAGTGAGCTGGCGATATACATTCAGTAGGAACCGTACTTCGAATTTTGAATTTAGATTTTTTTCCCTGGGCAAGTGATACGTGGAGCAATAATCTCTCGTGATGCTGGGCAGCGATCCACATCTCCCAGGCTGTCACGCAGAGGTGTGTATTAGGGGTATTAAATGCATTTTCAACATGATATTTTTGACTTCAGATGGGTTTTACAGAACATAACCCCATTGTAAATCAGGGACCATCACTATGGCCTAAACATCACTGGTACTACTTGCTTTCTGCATTGCATAGACATCTCAAAGATTACATTTACATTTATTTATTTAGCAGACACTTTTCGCCAAAGCAACTTCCAATGAACTCCATGTATTGTTATCAGCCCACACACCTTATTCACCGCAGTGACTTACACTGCTAGACACACTACTTACAACACATCACTCACCCATACAACACACTCTCTCTGTCACTCACACACTCTGTGGGGAACCTGAACAGCGTATCTTTAGACTTTGGGAGGAAACCCATGCAGACATGGGGAGAAAACACAAACTCCACACAGACTGAGCAGGGATTGAACCCACATCCTCTCACACCACCCAGGCACTGTGAGACAGCAGTGCCACCTCAAAGACAAACAACAGAAATTGGATGCATCTCAGCTCAAACTGCAGCGTCACAGTAAATGGCACAAATACTTTTGTAAGAGAGTGGTCAGTTTTTTTTTTTTTGTTCTCCATTAACTTGAGAAAAAATTCTAATAATTTTTTTTTTCTTTTTTTTGCTTTGTCATTAAGGGTCATTATGTGTTGATTAATGGTAAAAACAAATCAGTGCAATCCATTTTGAAATAAGTCTACAAGACAACAAAGTGTGCTAGCGGAGGGGTCCGAATACTTTTTGAAAGCACTTTAACTAGTTGTTATTCACTGCTCAGCATACAGAAACCTGCATTACTTACTACATACACACACACATTTTCAGAACCGCTTGTCCCATACAGGGTCGCGGGGAACCGGAGCCTACCCGGCAACTCAGGGCGTAAGGCCGGAGGGGGAGGGGACACACCCAGGACGGGACGCCAGTCCGTCGCAAGGCACCCCAAGCGGGACTCGAACCCCAGACCCACCAGAGAGCAGGACTGCGCCACCGCACCCCCTACTTACTACATACATGAATTCAAATTTTATATTACGTTTCAAGCAGGTCTTTGGTTTCCATCTACAACATTCTGCTAAGTGCTGATGAGACACCTCCAAGTGTGTAGAGTTATGCTCCAAACCATCCTTCCATTACAACAAGACAAGCCGTCAGATACAAGAAACTGGGAGGATTAAGAAATCAGAGCAACAAAGAAGCACAGGCGTACACTAAATGTAAATATGCCGCGTGACATTACACGGCTCCTGCCTTTCTAATGAAGTTGTGTACCACCACACTGCTCTGTGACCCAGGGGAAATAAGCTCCTGGTAGGATTATTTAGCATGAAACAAACACAGCTGAGTCCAGGCAGAATTGAGTGGAAATCTGATTTCACTTGTAGATGTAGATGCTGGACAGCAAAAGCAGACTCTGGTGTTTTTTTTTTTTTTTTTATCATTAGAAACCAGCTGTGCTGTGAAGGTTCATCTGCCTTTCATTGTTTAGCAGATGGCGCGACAAGACAGATGGATACAGTATATAATACACACTCTGAAGTAAACTTGCTGTTGCAGCTCCTCTCTCGCTGGCGACAGCACTTGCTAAAATGGCACTGTGAAACTGAGAGGCCTTCACTGGACATGTCATCCCCTGGTCTGTATTGTGAATCCACACTCAGTCAGCTCGAGGTCTTGCCCAGTAGCTCGCCCCGACGTGACCGTGGGGACGCAGGTGCAGCAAGTCATACATCGCTGATGGCTGTGAAGCATGAGATGGCTGCTTCCCCTCCACCTGCACCGGCACACTATGCCTGTGCCACATCGAATTAACGTTATGCATCTCCACACCATGTCCCTCGCTGAGCTCAACAATGAAGAGTGTTTTAAGGGTGTGCGTGTGCATACACTCACCAAAAACACACACGGACATGGATTTACACACAAAATACAAAAGCCTCAGCCTGATAAGCAAGGCGAGCGCTGCTTTACACACACATTGTCTGAACCGCTTGTCCCATACGGGGTCATGGGGAGCCGGCGCTTAACCCAGCGACACAGGGCATAAGGCTGGAGGGGGAGGGGACACATGCAGGATGGGACGCCAGTCTGTCGCAAGGCACTCCAAGCGGGACTCGAACCCCAGACCCACGGGAGAGCAGGACCCAGTCCAACCCATTGCACCCTCCTGCGCTGCTTTATTTCTGATTTAAACTTTCTTCAGACTTTTTCTGCACAGTGCAAATCACAACGTGTACTGACCCACTGTGTGATGATTACAAATGATTTTCGCTCCGCGTTGAAGTGCTCTTGGCAAACACCCTAACCAGGCATACTCTTAGATGAAGTTCTGAGGCTGTCCAAAATGTGGTGATTTACAGATAGGATGACACAGGATGTCATATGGCACAGAATGATAAAGGATGACAGATAGGGTTACTATTCAGTTTTACTATTTACTGTACTTGTATTTATTGTTCTGCCTTATTTATTAGCACATTCTTAATATCCAATTTGCCCACCACTGTTTTCATTTTCATTTACCTACTACAGTGTAGCAGCATCTCAACCATTCTTGTCTAAAAAATGTGTTTGTTCATGTCTAATACATGCTTGTACTGTAACTGTCTGAATCTGAGCCTCCTCACAAGCATTTCAGTGTCCAGTGTAACTATACAAATGACAAATATCTGACTCTGACAAGCTGGGCTAAGCCTCATTCATTGCAATAAACCTATCTATATCAGTATAATGAATAACACCTTCCTTAGCACCTTCTGTAGGGAGCACGCAGCAGTGTTTAGCGGTGCTTAGTTTAGTTATTCCAGGGTCTGTTATCAAAGGCGAGGCACTGCCCCGCAAAGGTACATTTAATGGGGGAAAAACTGAACGCATCGAAGTGCAGTGGCACAGTTAGTTCTGCTGATGCACATGTTGTATTATTGTACGTGAAAGGACAATCTCAGAAAATCACATTCTACAGACATTGTCTTGAAAATTAAAATTGCAGCAGTAATGAGGAGTCAAAATATTTTAAACAAACACATGTAAAGTGCACCAGTTATGGACACAGTCTAGGAAGAGGTCAAATATGACTCCTCATTACCGCTCTAGGATCCTTGAGCAATGGACTTTCTCTGAACATCTTCAAGTAAAATACTCAGCTGGTCAAATGGGTAAAATACTCTGCCTTTTTGAATAAAAAAGTGTCTGACAGTCAACTATTCAACAACAAAATTATGGAATATCATCATTTAAGAAAAAGCATATACTATATATATATATATATATATATATATATATATATACACACACACATAGTGAACAAACTACCATCCCTAATATCTTATGGATGAATGGATGGATGGATGGATACATATGCTTTCACAGATGAAGTTAGACATGACAAAAAAAGGTGCTGCTATAACGCTGGAAGACAGCCTTACTAGCATTTCTCACCATGGCTGGGAGCAGCGAAAAGCGAAAGTCTCTGGTATGCCAGTGTGAAACATTTGAGTAATATGAAATAGAAGTGCTAAAGAGACACTATGTGATTGCACTTTTTACTATTTTTAATCATTTCAGTGGAATTAAAAGATCTATTACACATACATATAGACATTATTTAGTCTAAAATGACAAAGCTGGATATTCAGGAACGTTGTTTAGGTAGTGGTGATTGTGGTATGTTTATTTCATAAATGTAAACTGCTCTGCTGCCATTAAGATGGGACATACCTGTGCTTTCACCTGTTATGATAGTTTCAAGATACCTAATATGCAAACAAAATTTTCTAGAATAACAGCATTCAGAATGATTTGTGTGCAGCAGCTTCCTATAACAACAACAAAAAAAAAAACGATTAGTCTGTTCTCATTTTGAGAAGGAAAAACCACTTTGATTATGAAAATGTGACACTGAAATAGCTTTATTGGTCTGAAATCCTTTCATCTCCTTGGATGGAAGGCTTTAAGTCAGTTCAAGTAAATGTTGGACTGCATGTGTATTATTCATTTCAAACAACCATCACATTTCAAAGCGAACGGCCACTCGTTTTAGTGACGTATAGAAAACTGTCAGGACCTTAGTACCATTTTCTTTCCATAAAGAGGATTTACTGTACAATGGGCATCTGCAGCAATGCCTATAGTGTTTTATTTACAATTCACTGTTGACAGCTCTACGAGATTGTGTTGACAAAGTGATGTGGAAGTAATTGGGCTGCTCTGTAGTCTGCCACACCATGGAAACAGGCTTTTACGACAGAATTTCATGTAGATGGATTACCTGGCTAACACCAACTCAGCCAGTGCCAGCTACAGAGAGTGCTTGGCACCAAACTACGTGTGAACCATAAGGTTCCACACCATACCTTTTCACTTCACCACACCCTACATGCTGTCTGTACACTGATCCTGTCCAATCTTGCCAGATCTGTGAACTGCAGCATTACTTGGCTGACACCTTTCTTCAAAGCAACTTACAATATTAGGTTTGTACACTAAGCTACTTACAAGGATTTACCTCTTCATTCAATAGGGTATTCGTCATGAAATAATTCATGTTAAATACCCTTGAGTAAGGGTATCAAGATAATCAAAAAAAATACGAGGGACAACACACTGATGAGTGGGGTTGCGGCGAGCCGGAGCCTAACCTAGCAACATAGGGTGCAGGACCGATGGGGGAGGGTACACGCCCAGGACGGGACGGCAGTCTGTCGCAAGGCACCCCAAGTGCAGCTCGAACCCCAGATCCACCACATGCCACCACATGCCCCTCAAGAGGGTATCAGTGAGACAGAAAGGAACTCAAACAGTGTAAAACAGTGATCTACAGATGGTTCAGTTACAATCAAGCATGAATTCCATTTTCCCTTATCATTCATTATTTTCCTAAAATACAAGGATTAATGAGAACCGGTTCATAAAACACAAACACACACACAGAAGCTGCTTGTCCTGAGCGCGGCGGCAGCGAGCCGGAGCCTAACCCAGCAACACGGCGCAAGGCTGGAGGGGGAAGGGACACCCCCAGGAAGGGACGCCAGTCCGTCGCAAGGCACCCCAAGCAGGACTCAAACCCCAGACCCACCAGAGAGCAGGACCCGAATAAGCCCACCGCACCACCACGCTCCCATTCATAAAAAAAAAACTTCCCCAGTAATTTGTTTTCCCATTTCTATCCCACGGAGTATGAGCCAGGCTAAGAAAAAGCATCAAGTAAAGCTACATCAAACCTTACTTGGATCTTTAGCCAGATCTAAAAACAGTACTCTTGGGTAAGTGGTGTATTAGTAAAAGACAAACATAACACATGTATAACAAACATACCACGCAGAACTCAGTCCATGTGTTGAATGTTTGTGTCTAAAATAAAAACTATAGCCAAGTCAGTGTGTGCACCTCTAAGTTATCTTAACTGCAGAATGAAGTGATGAATAATTTTCCTCGTGACCCCAAACTGCGACAATTCTGACAATTCCAAACTGCATATTAATAAATGACTATATAGAGGGGTGCGGTGGCGCAGGGAGCTCGGCTGGGTCCTGCTCTCTGGTGGGTCTGTTGTTCGAGTCCTGCTTGGGGTGGCTTGTGGTGGACTGGCATCCCGTCCTGGGTGTGCCCCCTGCCCCTCCAGCCTTCTGCCCTGTGTTGCCGGGTTAGACACCGGTTCTCCGCGACCCTGCTCGGGACAGGCAGTTTCAGACTGTGTGTGTGAATTAATATATTATAATTAATGAATTAATATATAAATTGCCAATGTTCCTTACAAAGAATACAGGACCACCTTCTTGGACGTGTCTCAAGTTTTTTTTCATGCTTTCCAGTTCTGATTTTTCTACAACGAACCTGTGTGAATTTCAAGCCTGTTTCACAACACCTGTCAACCACAGCAATTCACATCTGAAAAGGCAAAAACAAACTGTGCTGCTTTACACTTTCCAGGGTGAGGGACTCTTGAGTTTGCCTGATACCAAAAAAAACACATTTCTCATCTGTATACACAGGCAAGGTAGGTTGATTTAAACACTGCTAATTAAATAGGAGCGGGGCTCACCGGGGCTATTCAATCAACCCAGAACTCTTCCCTAGCTGCTAATTGGATCCACTCTGATGGCTCTTGCATCGAATTACAGGGCTAAGAGGCTGTAGGAGTTTTAAGTGTCCTTGGGGGGCCATGTACCTATTAGTAACTGATGCCATCAGCTGATCTGTAGAGAACAAATGGATATGGTTTTGTTTTCTTGCCGTTTCCTCCCACAGTCCAAAGACATGCTTTCAAGTGAATTGGTGACTCTAAATTACCCATATTGTGTGTGTGTGTGTGTCTGTGTGTGTGTGTGTAAGAGAGAGAGAGTGTGTGTGTGTATTTCACTGGTTTAGATAAGAGACTTGCATTCTAAGTATATCTAACATTTTAAGTGACCTTGGGTGAAAAGGTGTTGCCTAAATATCGTACTATGTCATAATGTTCATTGGAAGGCACCCCCCCAACAACATTAATTATGGGGTCTTCTTGACTATCAAGAATTATATCTTTTTAATATTAGTAGTTCCATTGACACTGGGTTCACAGCAACACGTAATGAGTACAACCAAATACATAAGACGAGGGAACGAAGTGCAAGAAATCAAATGCGAGACGTTCACTGTCCTGAGGTGTTCAGCATCCCTCTGAATTATTGCAGACTAAATGTCACTACTTCTAGCAGGACAAATTAATCCCTTTGGTCATCGACAGATTGTTCTTACAGAGGGAACATTCTGGTACAGACCACATCAAAAAGATTACGACCGCATCAACAGCTCAGTTTAATAAAGATGAGAAAGACTGTACCTCTATTTAGGTGAGCCTTTGTACGTTCCCCTGAATTTTAAGTCTTGTAATATTTCTGAAGGCAATTTTAAATGAAACTGAAAATAATTTCACCTTAAAATGGTAAAAGAAGGATGTAAGCAAGAAGTAAAGTAGAGAGAGACAGAGAAAGATCAGAAAGAGGTGGACACACAGATCCAAAGATATCAGAGAACTACTTCCTCACATTTTCTGACCATGATTTTCCAGAACCTTGGGGACAGTGACCTGCTACCCTACTTACTGAGAGAAAGAGGAGACTGTGTGAAACTGGAAGCAAAGTACGCACACACCTGTCGTAAGCGTAGGAGGAGTGACTGCAGTCACTCACACAAAACATACACATGTTATTAACACCAGTTTCAGTGTCAAATCTATTAGACTTACTGTTTACTTAGATCTGCACTGCATTTTTATTTTAAGGTAGATGTTTTTATCCATTATTTTTAGGTTTCCTGTGCATCCCATCCAGGGTACACACCACAACCTGACCTGGACAACCGATTAATAAAAATGGATGGATGGATGGATGGATGGATGGATGGACTATTTATATTTTCACAGAGGCTGTGAGAGGTTCCTGCACCTTTAAAATATCTGAACTCCTATTTCATTATCTGACGTGGTAGGAACAGAAATCAAACTAGAAGGAGCAGACTACGTCTGGATGGATAGATGAATGTTTGTTACAAAGTATTGCTCATAAAACTGTTCAAGTACTGCTATGGCAATACAAATATAAATCTGTCATGCAACAGAGCACGCTAAATTTGAAACTGAGAATTGAGAAAGTAGAGAGAGAAAGAAGAAAGTGTGAGACAGATACCAAAACCCCGAGAACTATGCTTCACTGTAACCACTCTTGACACATTTTCAGTCACAGGATTATTTTCAACTCTTATCGAAAAAATGTTTTTGAACAACGTTTGTCATTTTTCCTGTAGCAGATAACCGCAGATGCACCTGGAGGTGAGATATTGATATTACACAATTAAGCAAGGATTCTTGAGCATGGCAGCCATAAATCAATGCGATGCACTGTTCTCGAGCTGTAAAAACAGCAGTCCTCGACAAAGCAAGGAAGAGAGCGAAGCAACGCTCCTCCTACAAGCATTTATTCTCCCAGTGTCACCCAATTCTGCAAATCAGCAAGTAGTGTCATGAACTCAATTGGAGACAGGTCAGTGCGAAAATAAGGCGTCCAAGGCCAGCAATATATGTGTCAATTGATCGGTGTGGTATGGGGTCCCGTCTAGGGCCTTGGGACATTAGTCATCCTGCTGATGAAAAGTGATAAACACAACACAATGCCTATAAACACACAGCTCCAACTTCAAAGTGTTTATTTTTTAAACTTACTTGAGAAAAAGGGAAAAAAAGGGAAGAAATCAGAAAGAAAAGCAGCTTGCCTTTGGGAAAATTGGTGAGCATTCAGAAAAGTTTGGCCGGTGTTTCTGAACTTCACTGCAGTCCAGCTCCTCTGTCTGCTGAAGTTAACCATGGGTATGAATGCAAATGGCTTTCCGCAATGACACGGTACATTTACTACTTCCCAGTACATGGTGGAGGGGGTGGGGGGGGGTGTAACATCAAGGTTGCTGCTGTTTTTTTGCACATTTAATGGACCAATGCATTTGCTTTGAGCCTCTTTTGTGAACTGACACACTGTGCACATGTTGCAGTGACTGACACACATCACCTCAAACTGTAAACAAGGATTACTGACACCCTTACCTACCTACGCCTTTAATATGTCAAAATATTAAAATTATGCTGATGTTTACTCTGAACGGGCAATCAAATATTTATCACATTCTTGACATGCAGTGACAAAAAAAAAAAAAATAAATAAAAAATTAAGCCCCGTTTTAATTAAGTAATGAAAAAACTCAGTTGGATATTTATTTGTATACACAAGGATGTCTTTTATCCTGCCTATCAGGTCTCTGATTTTGGATGCTAACAGAGCAAGAAGTGCCTCGTTGAACATCCGAAATCACTTCTCCCCACATAAGTGTGAGAGCTAAAGTTCAGAGTTTCAGAGCAGACAGTCAGCTGGCAGTGTGTGGGACCTTGTCACGTGAGGTGATGGAGGGGCCCAGATTAATAACAGCAGCCTCCTTACTTTCTTCACTGCCCTCAGCCACCTAACCAGCCCTAGAGACGAGATCCCCCCCGCATTATGACCACTCTCCCACGTCTGTCGGACACACAGATGGGAGTAAATAAACAAGCCCAGATGGGAAAGCTGCCTTTTAGAATGACAATTTTCTGCCGTCTTTCTCCAGATTTGGCAAGGCATTGGTGTGAGATCAATCCAGGGCACTATTCGCCTTGGCTGAGATATCCTTCTAGTAACACACCAGAGAAAACAATGGGAGTAAGTAGTCTGTCACAGGGTCATGTTTTTCATGCAGCTGAGTCAAGTTAATGTTACATTTTTACTAATTTAGCCATTTGGTTGCTTGGAAGATGCTGTAATAAAAACTGACTTTCACAACATGTAACTATACATTTTACTCATTTAAAGTGCTGGGTATCGCAGAAGCAATGAAGCACTATTCTTAGCAGAGTCCCTCCTGGATGATAAAGTGGTAAATTCTTTACCTAGATTGCTATTCATTGTGTTACCCTTCAGCAGTGGCAAAACAAACTGCTAGGTACTTTTGGGGAACTGAAAATATTAGCAGTAATACTCACTGGAAATATACACAGCTTATCTGAATAGGAGGAAGGACAGTCACACCCTTGTTACACCCGTGCCTGTCAGTATGCAGTTCACAGAAGGATACATACTATGGTAAATGTCTTTTTGGATCTTCACAAAGGTCCAATATATGTAAAGAATCTTTAGTCAGTCAACAACAGGAGTAAATTGCTGGTTTTCAGACTGAAGAGACCAAGTCTAACCCCAAGCTCAACCCCAAGCTCAACCCTAAATTCAACCACAAGCTCAACCCCAAGTTCAACCCCAAGTTCAACCCCAGGCTCAACCTTAAGTTCAAGCCCCAACCAAAGTAAATGCACAGCCTGCATAACGGCTCCCTGAAGGACCTCTTCTCAAGTTCCTGCTCTCATTCTGCAAGTACACACCCACATCTTGGGCTGCAAACCGCTAGTCTGTCTCATCAGTCCCCTTCAAATGAAGAGCTTAGCAGAATGCAACTATCAGTGTCAACTTAGAAAAAATAAACAAGGAGTCCTATATTTTACATGGACAAGGTATACTTTTCTTTTGATGAAAACTCACTTTGACACCACCCAGCTTTAGGTTTTATTGTCCTTCCAAAACTCAGCAGTCTGTGTAGTAATGACACACCCCTCAGAATGCCTTCAGTTTAGTGGCTTATGAGATGAACAAGCCAAAAAGTTGCAGAAATTCACAGTGAACTGCACAGTAACCTGAGGTGACACTATAGCATACTACAGTGAACTAATAATTTATCGTATGTAAAACAATTAACTAAATGTCCTTACGTTGTCTGTTCGAAGTCTCTTGGCAGGGCACCCTCCATCCACCGGATGCAACATGTAATAGAGCCGTACTTTGTTTGCATGTTTCCGACTCTGGAAGGAAAAAGAAGTGGAGAAGATATGACTGACCTTTTACCATCTCAGTGGTATGCAAAATAGCATCTTTTCTAACTTCCGCAGCCATTGATGGAAAATGAAAAACAACCAATTTAACATTTCAAGCAACATCATTTCGCTCACAGAAGGGTTGAAACTGGTGTGCGTGATTTGTGTTTAGACCTGACTAAAAGTACTGAGAGTGGAAAACCTGTTTCTCTTACATAAACCTTTTGCAGGCTAAAATATTATCATACAGTTCAAACATACATTTGCATGCAAATATTCATTAAATATCAAATGAAAAAGAACATTCTGAAAAGTCCAAAATGATGGCACGGTGCCCCCTTAGATTCGTAAACATTTTATCTCTATTTATAACATATTCCACATAAAAAGGTTAGTCCCAGTACAGTGCCTTTATGGTAGTCTAGTTCATGTCGGCTCAAATCCAGCTGTAATGAGCTATAAAGTGTACATTTTCAATCCACCTAAGACCTTAATTAAACAAATTATCCTCCTAATTGAACCAGAGCAGCATTTCCTCCAGGGATTAATGTTGTTAGCTTACTGAAAGCTGAAAAAAAAAAAAAAACAGACACACAACACACACACACACACACACACACACACACTACCATATAACCTGCCAGGACCTAATCTAAGAACTCCTTGTCTGGAGTCATACTGTAGGTGGTTAATAGAACAACTGATGCCACTTGAACACATGCATGCTGTATGATTATCCCAGGGGACAGCCAAAAGCCCCAAAAAAAAAAAAAAAAAAAAAAAAAAAAACATTCCTTGTCATTACTGAGAGTGCAAAGTATTTATCACTATCATATTTCATAGCGGAGGAATTAACTTTCTCTACCTACAAGCCACACAGTTCCAAAAGTAAGGATGGGGCTAAGTGTTCGGAGAATGACCGTTTTTGGAAAGCTTTCATTTCCTCTGTGCTCAAGCAGCGAGGTGGTCCTTGGAGAAATACCAGGCAACAAGTCCTGCCAACTCATAAGAGGAACCTGTTCAAAGGAAATCCTTGTCTCTCGCTGGCAGCTCGACTGCCACTAGTTGGAACGGGTACAAAGGTGCGTTTTGATCATGTAAAAGAAAGCAAATAGACTCCACTTTTAAAAGGGCCACACAGTGCTCCGGGACTAAAACAAAAAAAGCAGCATTCATTCCGAATCCGAAGCGTCCTCCAAGTTTGAAGTGAAGAAGAACGTGCTTCTCTGTATTTTCTACTGGCAAGAAACCATGTTAAATAGAAAGGCCCTTGCTTTAAGGACTGTTCCTTGAAATATCAATTCCTGAATTGAGATTATAGAAATACACAGTATAAGAGAAAAATACAAAATTCCATAAAACAGAGGCCTTTCTGTAATGAAGCATGATGTAGGAGCTCTTTTCCCTCTCCTTTATGACACTCTCCTTCACTTGAGTGCACCTGCAAACACCTCAGACTACATGTGTAGGTATCTTTACTATAAATCTAAGGTCTTATGAGGCCTCCTGCAGGAACGTCTTGTCCTTCTGGCAGCGAGAACAATAATATGCTCTTGCTAATGGGTATTCTTAGCTGCATCCTGTCGGAGGTATAGCAGATGCTTGGAAAGCACAGCAATTAAAAAAAAAGCAGTCACATACCTCATTTGCACATTTCAACATTATAAATTAGGACACAAAAGTAGGCTTCTGAACTGCAACTGTACACTTTGCAGCAAGGGGGCTGAGCTTGAAATGTACGTAAAAAGCTATAGAGAGGTCACCGAAACGACAGCATAGTTCTTAATGGAGTCTTCATCGGGCTGGCAGTGACCAAGACAAGTGTATTTTGCCTGAAGTCCTTTGTAAATGACCTTCCCCTCCATTTGTCTTTACATGCTTTGCATGACACTGTGTTCATCATCCTGTACTGACATGAGGAATGAAATGCAGGTCACGTAGTTTTAATTTAATTTTCCAGGTGGTACACCGTTAGTTCCATTTATGTCTGATTTGCGTTTGAATAATTGCGGCAAAAGGGTTGTTTCTGCACCCCTGAAGCTGCATGGTAAAAACAGACAACCTGGACTCTTCATTTCCAATTGTGTTTTTCCCCTCTGATTTAATCAACCCATTTCTCCTGATCTTTTACACTGAGAAGTAATTACACATTGAGTCTGACGAATTCAGCAGTTCATCCATTAAGGGTTTCGAGCAGACGGATAATCGGCCAGAGCATAAATAATTGGTGGGTCAGACAAGGTTACAGTTAGGAAATTTCGACACAGTCGGTAAAGCTGAACCAGTGGAATCAGGGAGGGTTGAGGTGGCAAACTGATGCGCTCCTGCTAGGTATCAAGGCAAACAGATACCAGTTAATCTCAGCACAAGTTAAATAGCGAAAAAGTCTGAGCACATTTTTTTCAATGCATATTTTATAAACTGACAGCCCAAGACCTGTAGTGTTCATTCAAGGGTATGCTCTTCCAAAGCTGTAGAATTACCCAGCTGGGAGCAGATTTTTGCAGGCCTGAAGTTATCCACTGCCCTCACTAAACGATCACTCTTTGGCAGCAAATTGCCCAGTGGGCAGGAAGCAGCGCCAGGTGGTAAAGCACACTTTCCCGAGGAGAGGCCAGCCATGCCTTTTGTGTCGAGCCGCACGCCAGCTCGCTGGGTGGGTGTTCCTGCAGCTTTCGTGGCTGACAGTGCGGCGCTCGGGCACGTTTGCGCCGCAGTTCCCTTTTCGGCACGGAGAACAAACGAAACACCATTTCTGGTGAAAAGCTTTCCCGCTTTTCTCTTTTTGATTTTAATTATTTACAGACTGCCCAGCTGTTGCTGGAATTAATTACTACAGGGTGAGTAATCTGGACAGAAACATTTGGAACAGTGGCGAACTTACTGATGTTACTTAAGGCTACATCTGCATATACACTGAATGGTGTCGTGAAGCACAGCCCCTCTCGCGCTACCTTCAGATCACTCTGTTCTTGCCAAAAGATATCCTGTTATTTGAGTGTTTGTAATTCCTGGCTCTGATCCAGTTCACATTTTTGGTAGTGTGTCATCTTACATTTTAACGGCTGCTCCGCTCTTTATTAAATCACAAGCGTAAACACTGACTTACATTAAGGATGAATCACAGCTTAGTCAGAAAGTGCTTTAATGTTAGGCACCAGCCTAGTTGAACCAATTATTACCACAAGGCAGATAAATGTTTAACTATAATTAAGCTAAAAAGCAGAATTCACGGAGAGATGGGTGGAGAACTCGCGAGTCGCCATTTCATTGAAACACTCATATTTTCCACTGAATTTAAAACGGCCTCCTTCGTCTCAAGACTGTTTCGGTCTGACGGTTATGCTTGCAAAGCGTTGGACCAGCACCCCGTCCCATCGTACCCTGCCTCGCGACCTCTACTCTTGACATAGCTTCTGGACCAGTATGAGTCTGCACTGGACAAACAATTAACAAATTTGTTTATAAACAGATAAGACATATCATTTCATATGCCCTTCTGATAAACGTTTCAATGGTTCACTTGGATGAAGGTTCGAAACCCCAGTTCATTTCATATCTGTATTCAGCTTGGGTCCTGGACCTCCCTGGGGCATTCTGCTGCCTGCACTTCCACTGTTTCAGAGCAACAGTGATCCTTATTTAATGCTCAATACTCAACACCCAGATTTCAAAGTTAAAATGAGAAAGACAGAAAAAAAAAAACACAAGGATATTAATTAAATAAATCCATTAATTAATTTATTTTAATTAACTTGGATTTTTCCAATTTGCCATAAGGAGGGATACATTTGATTGGCAGTCTCATCCAGTATATTGACTGAATAATCATTTGGTAAAATCAATGATTGAAGAAAAAAAAAAAGCAGTATTTAATCCAAGACTGCACACACATAGTAAGTCATATAATTACTTTGGCTGGGTTGTCCGTGGACTATTTTTAAAATACCTAAATTCATTCACACAAACGTACTCAAAGTGGGCAAAAGGCAAACAAAGTATCGCGTATCAGAAAGTACAACTGTGACGGTATTCACCTTGTAAGTGGAAGACCTGTGGTTTGAATCTCTGCTCCTACTGCAGTACAGTTGATCAAGGTACTTACCCTCAAGTGAAACAGTAAAGTTACCCAGCTGTATCAAACAAGTAAACAGTAATTAGTAAATAACTGAAAGTAGCTAAGTATGTAAACTTAACATGGTGAAATTTCTGGGCAAAAGTGTGAAAAAATAATACACTGTAGCAACAAAGCAGTTCAAAATATCAAATATTTCAAATCACAGCTGCACTTTACAATGCAACTTCACATTATTTTTTTCTCCTATGTTCAGGATGTGCGATGTGGTCAGACAACGTAAAGCATTCAAAGGGTGCATAGAATGAAAAAAAAAAACAAGTGCTTCTCTAATAATTCATTTTGAACTTATTTATCTATCTTATTTATCTAGCCAGCTCACTTCCAGATGGGCCAACATTAAATGGATTACCAGTACAAATATTAACTTCAGACGGTCACCCTACTACTGTTTCCTGGTCTGTCTCAAGCATTTCCCTTTGCCTGGCTATGCATGTTTTTTTAATCTATTATCTTCTTTTTATCAATCTCTGAAAATGCAATGTAATGTTCATCATAATATTATCCTGTTCAACTGGCAAACTCTGGTTTTATTATCTTTGAATTTCTGAACTCCTCATCTTAACCATCTTATTTACCACAAATAAGAATGGTTAAAAACAATGTGGTAAGAGAATTTGGTTGGATAGGCCTCCTCCAGAAGTGGCAAAAAATCCCAGATACCTAAAAAGTAGTAGCTGCCTGGAGGTCGGAGTCCATGTGGTTCTGCTACGCGTGCCGTGCCATCTTCTTGCAACCTTTGAGATCATGCCTGTTAAACAATAGATAAACCTTCACACAGCTACTCCTGTAATGTAATGTAAATGTTTATATATACAGTACTGGGCAAAAATTTTAGGCAATTGGCTCGAGAAAAAAGCTGCAAAGTGAGAATGCTTTCAAAAATAATGGTCTTAATTAATAAACTTGCTACAAAGCTTAGCAACCATCCATCGTCAACAACCTCATGTCACGAGCGGGGTCGCGATGAGCTTGGTCGGGTCCTGCTCCCTGGTGGGTCTGGGGGTGGAGCCTGGCTTGGGGTGCCTTGCAATGGACTGGTGTCCTGTCCTGGGTGTGTCCCGTCCCCCTCCAGCCTTGCGCCCTGTGTTGCTGGGTTAGGCTCCAGTTCTCCTCCGCTCAGGACAAGTGCTCTCAGTCAGTGTGTGTGTACTTTCTTTCTTTAATGACACACAAAGCCCTTACTGTAATACTGTAACTTTTTGCAAAAGGAATGCTTGGAAATCTAAAATATGCTCTTTCTCATTGACACTAATGCAGAAGATATTAAATAATCTTCTAAAACAAATATTTTTGTGAAACATCTACGTGTCCAAGACTTTTGCACAGTACTGTATTAAATATATATATATATATATATATATATTACTAGGAAGGTGATTAGAAATCTTTGATATTCGAATAAAGTTTTATGCAGCTGCTCATGTGATGAACATTGGTTCATATGGTGGAAAGAAAATTAACCGTACTTTAGAATTACATGTCTGCATCTATGTTTCTCTTTTTCCTAATGTAATGCACACATTGCATTTAGTATGAAATGCACATCAGAAAGCATTTGCTAAATTAATAAATGTAAATGTAAAATGGAGTAGAATTATTTGAAATATTTTGCCATTTTAACTGTTTTAACTATTGAGTAATTAACAGCATTAGTAGATGCTGTTTTCTGGAGCAGAAAGTTAGATGCCACCAGCCTTTAAAAAGTGAGAAGGCTCACAGAGACAAAAGTTTCTAAATTAGACAGACAGACAACCGTACCCCTTGAGGTGAAGCAGAAGATTGCTTTCTCCAGAAGGTTAAGAACAAATATAATTCAGTCATCAAAATCCCAAGGACCCCCTAGACAATATGTGTTCAACAGGATGTGGAACATATTCTGGCCGTCATATGGCTCATCATAAGCAATAATCTACTCCTCTCAGGTTCTTGAGGTTGTCGGTTCAAATTCAAGATCCGTTCACTGGAGCTAAAAAATGTTCAAGAATATTGAAAACTACTCACCACTACTTCGTCCACCATTCAGAGTAATGCCTGTGCTGTTTTGCCCCCTCCTCTGTGGTTGTGCAGGTTTCAGCCCAATAACTTTCTAAATATTTACTCCTCAGAAGTCGTATTTTTATAGTGTTCCACTCTTTTATAAAAACACAGTAATTAAACATTAATTTACCAATACATTTAAAAGAACTTAAAGTATGCTTAATATTTACATTTATATTTATTCATTTAGCAGACACTTTTCTCCAAACTGACGTACATCTCATAGAAAATGCAATTTGTGCATTACATTAGGAGAAAGAGACATAGCTGCAGATGTGTGACTCTTAAGTACAGTTAGTTTCCTTCACTGTATGAACCGATTCAAGTAAAATCTAATTCAAATAAATAATATTGACAAAGAATAACTAACTTACTGTAAAAGAGCTAAGAGTGATAAAATGAGAGCAAAAGAAATCCAGAGCACAGAGCCGCCACTGAGGATCACTGAGCTGAACAGAGTTTTCAATTAAGACTTCTATTTTGTCTTAAAAGGGATTTCTTTCACATTTCTGAGGGCCTCCTTTGGATGTTACACACTTTATATTCTCAGTATATTTCAATTCTTTGGTAAAAAGAGCTTATCAACCTGCCTATACCAAAATCTTAGAAAATAATCCAATCTCACCACCCTTTCATATGCAGACAGAGAAAAGTGATATCCCGTTCAGAAGATCAGAGAAAAGTCTTTTTTACTGTAAAACTTCACTTATGTGAAAGGCCAATGAAGAGAACAATGAAAATGAAGACATACAAAGCTGAGGGACAACGAAGCCCAAACAGCTGTTGATCCGTCGCAGTGCTGAATACCCTCTGCAGCCACTGGTGCTGAACGCAAAGTGAAAGTCTCAGTTCGCACAACCAAGTTTGCCGCCAGCGAAATGTGACATTTCAAGCTGTATTAATTAATCAATGGCCGCAGCTCGGCGGTGGGCCCATGTTCCATGAGAGATAACACTGCCCGCTAGCTTTTCATGAATTTTCCAAAGTGGAATGAGAGACTCTTCTTGAAGGAAACCAGAGGCGTTTTTCCGCCCTGAAGCCTTTTTTTTTTGCCTTTCTGACTTTTGAGGGGGTAGCAGCATTGTACTGACAGCTCTCTGTGTGCCTTAGCTTTAAAGACAAAGACAGAGACAAGGAACACTTGGGTGGGCAAAGATGTATTTTCTGTTTAAAGATCAGCAGACAGTAGCAGATGTTCTTTTGTCAAGTGCTCTTACTCAAGATGGTGAAGGTAAGAGTCCAAGTAGCTATTCACTGAAAGCCATACTGATTGCCTTATTAAATAGTCCAACCCAAGCAGAAAAACAACTAGCAAAGGAAAAAGTAAAAGGATTAATCAGTTGTTTCTACTCCATACGTTTCTTTACCCTGGATTTAATCTCCCTCCAATTAGTTGATTCAGCTTCTGTTGCAAACTTGTAGGGCTTGCAATTCTTATGATGCAATAAGTCAGTTGCATACTTTTTAATTTGCTTATGATTGCCTTTTTGGGTTTAATGAACTATGTGAAAAACTTACTTGGCTTTCAGATATATAACAGATATTGGCAGCATTTATAATAACTGCCAGAAAGCAATTACGGTAAATGGAATTCTGTGAAAGAAGCATCAAGGCGTTCTCATTTCCTAAACAGACCATTACACTGCATAACTATTGTAGGACACGTTGCTTATGCTATATGAAACGACACACGCTTTGTTTCTAAACATCCCACACTTGCAAACATTTTGTAGCAGATGGAGAAGATTTGTTTAAGGCAGTTAATTTGATTGCACACTCCTAATGTGTGCATCACTAAGTGTGCCCCAACCGTGAAACGTGGGTCATTATGCTGCATAATGGCACCCTAGTAACTGGAGTCATTCTTATTGCTCTAATGTCATTCTGCTGTATTTTTCATTGCCTATGGCTGTTGGCGGTCCTGAATGCTGAAGATGAGTGTTGAGTTCACCCATCCAGGATAGTCTATAGGAGAGAGCAAATCTCTGCAGTGGGTGAAGGAGATGAGCTGAAAGGAATCAAAGTCATGCAACACACAGGTGGTCTATGTCACGGTGAAAATGACATTAAGCGCATCCACAAACCACACACACTCCAGGTCTGTTCCAGCCTGCACCAGAGAGAAGGGAATTCATTAGGCACCTGTCTGGAATCTTTCTGCAAGAGACCATCAGGGTGAAGGAAACAGCAACCGGCTCATTATGGAAGTCCTTTTATGGAGGGATGGGTATGACAGATGGATAACCTTGCAAAAGTCAAGGGATTAAAATTAAAAAAAAGAAAGAAACTGATGCAAAACTCACACTGAAATATTGCAGATTGACTGGGTATTTGGAAACACTAATTCTGAAACAGCACTTCTGATTATGCATACAAACTGCTAAATGCTGTTGTTCCTTGCTGATTGCTCATCAGCGTACACAGTACTTCATTTGAATCTGTTATGGTTTCACAACACTTTCCTACATATTAGCAGCTGTGGGAAACAAGTTGTAAGTGATTGCCCCTGAAGGCTTAATGAAGTTTTAGCAAAATATACAGTATAATTTATTACAAATGGTTTTTTTTTTATATATATTGTGCGTCAAAAGCTTTTGCTGCAAAGCAAAAAAAAAAAAAAAAAAAATATTGAAGTAAAAGTAATTCAGACAGTATTACTGCTTCAAATGATTTGTCTTGTGTTACAGCTGAGACTTACTATATGTAAAATGCATATTTTCATGCTAAGTATAGAAAGGCACACTAGGTGAAACAGCCAGTCTTCTGAGTATTTGGATAAACTCACAAAATATAGCCTTTTCCCCATGGTGGCTGTCGTCAAAGAATTACAGAATATTTAAAAAACACCTTCTCCTATGTCCATTGGCTGTCTGCTTGCATTTGCCCATCACCTACCATTCGGATGCTATTCAAATTAAAAGCTCCTATTGTCTTAAGTTTGCAGCAGACAGCAGGTCTAACCACTATGCTACCAGCTGTCCCTTGTAAGCAGTTCATGCAGGTTACCCTGAAATCGGGACGGGATTTCATTGCACCTGACTTCAGCACACCTTGCTTAATCAGCCAATATTGTTCCTTCCCTTATTTGATCAACAAATAATTAAAACAATCTGTATGACGATAAAGAAGAATATTGGTAACTCGAGAGTATACAGGCAGAAGATGTTCTAGCACGTTAAGGATTACTCTACCATGCATCAGATATGTCTCTGAGAACACGTGTACTCTGCTGCATCAGTGGAACACACACTCTCGCCCGGTTTGGCGGGGGGGGGGGGTCGGGGGGAGACATGGTGACACAGCCAGTGGTGCTGGTGTCTCACAGTGTCTCTGCTGTACATTCAGCCAAGGGTCTGAGTACGTTTCCGTCTAGGCAGAATTTACACGTTCTTCTCATGTCTACTTGTGTTTCTTCAAGGTGCTCTGGTTTCCTGCCGCATTCCAAGGACATGTATTTCAGGTGAGCTGGTAACTCTAAATTGTGTGTATTGTGTGAACGTGTGAGTGAACTGGAATCCTATCCAGGATGGACCTTGCCTAGCCCAGCTCCCTATACTTCTGAAATATACCAAGTAACCTGGACAAGTAGCCTGCGATAATGAATTATTGCGTTTTTGTTAAATGCACTGCAGTTCGTGGCAAATTTCCTGGATATAAAATGTAAGCCTCTGCTCATTTCTAGGCATAATCATAGCTTTTCAAGCTATATTTAAGTAGAGAAGTCCCATAAGCCCCCAATCATAGAGTAAAAGAGGAAAGAAAAGCCAGTTTTCTACACATCGCAGGTCCCAAGAAACTACAAGTGACAGCAAGACATAGTGGAACACTAAAAAAGCACCACTGGTCATCACCAGGGTAATGACACATAAGATGCAAATAAGTGAGTCCTCCCAATCACAAACAGATTTGCCTCCTTATCTGGGTAATGTATTCGGATAAGAGAGTAGAGGAGCAAACAGGGTAGTGATAAGGCTGCAAGTGGAGGGTTGATATTTCCTCCACTAAACTTTTGTCAGTTACCTTTTTCATTTAATTAATTGATTTTTACGACTTCTGAGAGAACAACTAACGTTCAAACACACCAATAAAACAATGGCAACAGAATTATATCAAGGACAGAACCAACATCATGGAAACATTGGGCATTTGTTTGCTCCGTGGCTGAGAGCTATTTGTAGGTGTTTCTATTCTCAGTTAGCCCATATGCAGGAGACGACAGCACTGTATATACTGTACAACAGGGCACATAGGTCTGGTGTCACTGGCAAGATACCAGGGCTGTATGGGAACTGCAGGTAATCCTTCATTTATAACATATGCGATTTACAAGAACAGAGACAGCCATCCCATTAACCTTGTATTATTTCCGAGTTCATAATATCTAACAGCAACCATAAATTAACATCAACAGGCCACACTGCCACAAAGCAGGTGAATTTTACATTGTTTTGGCCTGTGTTTGTGTTTGGGTGTCTAGCAATGACCGAGTGTTATGAAGACAAGAGAGTTATAAATTAAACTATAAATGATGCACACACTGGCTGAAGTCGCCTGTCCCGGCAAGCTGGAGTCTAACTCGGCAACACAGATTGTAAGGCTGGAGGGGGAGGTGACATACCCAGGGCGGGACACCAGTCCATCACAGGGCATCCCAAGCAGGACTCGAACCCCAGACCCACCAGAGAGGAGGACCCAGCTAAGCCCGCTGCGCCACAACACCCCCTGAGTACTTACACTTACTTATGAAACTATACAGCAGCTGCATTATCTGAAAGATATTCATTCATCCATTTCCGGCAACCACTTGTCCTGCACGGTGTCGCAGGGGTCTGGAGCCTATCCTAGAATCACTGAGGAGAAGGATGGGGAAGTATTAGAAAGAGCTACAAATGACAACAAAAGTATAATACTATCCTGTGCTTTTACCATTATTCTACATTAGTATTATTTTAATATGAATAATGCATGATATTAGAGAAAAATATAACAAAGCCCTTGTAGCACGCCGGGGTGGCCTGGGGAGGGGGCGGAGATGGAGGCAAAGCAACCACAGCTGGGGATGCTTTCACTCCCTATTTCTTCCCCGGTGCCCAGCAGTAGGGGGAAGAGACCGAGGAGAAGAACGAGACAGAGATGTACCCGAACCCGATCCTCGAGACGACGCCCGCGTCCCAACCGACCCGACTCTCTCAGCCCCCCTGAGCAGCACGAAGCCTCTCCCTACCTGTTCCCTGGCCCCCCTTTCCCGTCTCCTTCCTTCTCCCCTGTCTCAGGGCAAATAAAAGCCCACTGCAACGGGTAACTGCATCTCCTGTCTCCTCCTCATCTCTTACAGCCCTGTTATGCAATGTAGTATTCATGAGTGTTAACTGTTTATACATCCTTATGATTTGCATATTATTATAAAAAGGGATTTTCAACTGTTGGAGGTTGAAGACTACCTGTATAAACAACTTGAAGATTCCAACTTTTGAAAGGATTAATGTTCTCCATGCAAGTGTGTGCTTAGAAAGCCTAACAGCAATCCATATGACCTGAACAATAATGTGTTGAATGACCCTGTTGAATGAAGTCACTGATCCCTCAGAATGCTATTCTATGCAATTGCTTCCTATGGCGTACATCCAGAAAGATTGTACTCATTGGCCTTAGGAGCCCCCTGTGTCAAACTGCCATTGTAGGTCTTTGTCAACCTTAAGAAGGATCACTGGACTGAAGCACAAGAATCTGCTTTGCAAACAGAAAACAAAATGAAATTCAAAAAAATTTTGTTTAGAGCAGGTGTACTATCTCATTTATTAACCATGCTTCCTTATATAGCAGTTTCATTTTACTATGCAGCAGAACCACGTGACGTTTCCCCCGGAGCAATATTTTTGTAATGTTTCATATTTTAACCCTTTATGAAGTCAGGCATATAATAAAGAGTAGAGCATAAAAACCCAATTGGGATTTATTCCTGTACACACATCAGGTTGTGTAATATTGTACTACCTTGTTACAGTGGTACGTGCTACAGTAATGCAATTCTTAATTTTCAGCTCTCAACCACGGACATAGTTGGCTAAATGGAACACACCACCATCTCTAAGGCGTGCAACCATACACAAGACATACACTTTCTAAGATGTATGTAATGAGAAACGGTTAATGTAGAGAAAAGAGCGAGACAGAATGGGATATCAAGCAATGAGATACTCAGAGTGCTGAACGAGTATCCAAGTAAACTTTCCAAGCTGCTGAATGCAGGAAAACAATGCAAGCTGTCCGGGCATAATTACACCATTGGCTCCATCTCGCCTTATAGTGAAAACAATAAATTGAATGAGGCACTGCGGTCTCTGCCAAAACAGGCATAATAATTCTGGCATATGGAGCAAAGCAGGGGTAGCACAAGCCAGTACCAAAAGGGGAAAAATAAAATTAAATCAGCACTGAAGTGAAGAATGAACTGCACAACTGGCACTTTTTCTGCCCAGCAACAGTCCCCAGTAATGAGGTTAAATTAAGCTATGGTATGCAAAGATGATAGGCGATAAAGTGGTTGCAAACAGAGTAAATGGGAAAAAAAAGATTACTCTGTTTTCATATTCAGTCATTTATTTATTTTGATAGACTTTCCTGGGTCACAGAGGGATGTCAGGTACAATAAAATAGGAGGATTGAGGCCCGGGGTTTCAGTACCTGAACTACACAAGGAACAGCATGAAATCTGAATATGAATTACACCATTTTCAACAGAAAACTTATTTACTCACACCATACTAACGGTAAGTAAAGTGTATAAATAATAGTCATTCTTGCTGAAAAAAGGGCTTCCTTGCACATAATCCACTTAATATGGAACATGTCAATATTCTGTTTTCTCTGGTTATTTAATTTTACTGAACATATCAAGTATGTATTATGCATAGTAAATTACTACAGGAAGCTGTACAAACTTTCATAACTACATCCTTTATGATCTATAAATATCATGTCATGTGGACTCAAGATATGTATGCCACAAAATGTTTCAGAATAATCAGCAGAATTACTTTAGATTTTGCACTCGCTGGCCAGTTTATAATATACATCTGCCCATTTACACATTCAGCTCATCCCCCCAAACATGAGTTTTGTGGTTATGAGTTAGTTATGTAGTTATGACTTAAAGCATGCATACAGGGTTGACATGTTTAGCTTCTCTTTTACTGAATGTTAGAAGACGCAAGACAAAGTGAATTTTAGATTTGACGGAATAAAAATTTTTGCTCTGGTTCCAGCATCTCAGAAATAGCAATCCTCCTGGGATTTTTTTGTGCACTACAGTTATATTTATAGATAAACAAAAGTAAACAGTAAAAAGAGAAAAAGAATCTAGTCAGCAGCAGCCCTATGGGCAAAAACGCCTCACTAATAAGAGAGGGAAATGGCAACAGGGAAGGAGAATGGCAAGACACATGCAAGCAAAGGCAGGCCACAAGTGAGCAAATAATAGCTCAGTATATCAGTGGTGTACAGAAGGACATCTCAGAATACTCAACACACAAAACCTTGAAGCAGTAGCAGACGACCACGCCGGGTTCCACTCCTGTTAGCTAAGAACAAGAAGATAACGCTCCAATGAATCACAAAATTTGTTTCAACATAGTGAATGACAGGGTCATAATTTAGCATAAACAGCATGATTCCGGGATTCACCATGCCCCAATCACCAAAATATAGAAGTGGTGGTGGTGGTGTCATGGAGTGGGAAACGTGCTGAAACACCTAATGTCTGAGGATTACTTAAAAGTCACAGTGCACCTTAATACAAGTACTGATTAAGTACATCCTTTCATGGCCACAATTTAAACCTTTCAAAATGGATATTTCCAGTAGGACAATATTGTTTCACAAACTATATATCATCAGATGGTTCCATTAACATGACATAATGACTTTAAAACCAATACCCATGAATATAAAGGCTTTCAATTTCCTCTAAATACGCAAATATGTGGGCAGCATTTAGTTTCAAGGGGTTACACTTGTGGAAGTCCATGACTGAAAACACTGGCTTCCTTTCTGTTTTAAATCATTTATGTTGAGGTTGATCAGAGTTTAAGATCAACAGATTAATTGCCTCTGCACTTTTTAAGGTATTTGATCTTTGGTGTGTTAGACATCAATGACTATGCTGTGTCAGGAATATTCTCAGAGTTTTTTCTATTAAAGAGTTCACAGCAGAAAATTCTCTAGAAATGTGCATCAAAACTGAGTGTGAATTAGGCATTTTAGGTGCACAAATCAGTGCATCACAACACATGGTAATCAGAAAACATCAAATACATTATATGTTTGAGTTCGAGAGTTTAGCAGTTAGTCTGTATAGTGTTCTGTTTTGGTTTCTTTGATGGAGGATTAAGATATATATTTGTGATTGAGTTGAGTTTGAATCAGGGAGTATGATTTTTCAGTTGTGTTAAAATTTAAATAAACTGAAAGGTTTGCCCTTTTCCGTACTGCTGAATAGCTTTATTCATTTGATCTCCTTATGATTCCTATGAGCTTCTTGGTAGTGTAAATCATAGTAAAAAGGAAAGAAAAATAAACATTCATGCAAATCCATCCATGCCTCGCTCGGTCGCTCCTGAAACCTGGCGTGACAATTGTCTTGCAAGAGAATTCTATGGTTTTTAATTTAATTTAATTTCTTTTCTCAGGAGAGTTCAAATCTCATAATTATAACGGAGTTGAACGCTTGCTATTTTAAGTTACAAATTACATTTGCTGCTAAGTCTAAACTTTTACATTATGAGTGTTTGCTGTGCAAAGCAAGCCTATACAATGATAAAAAGAATTACTGCAAACGTTTTAACCTTACTCTCGAACTGTATGAGGATGCCACTTTCTCTCACCATGACTACAGTCTCTGGGTTACACAGTTGTCTCTGTTTTCTGTTGCTTCCCTGCCTACAAAAGATTCCGTTGGAAATATGAGAGAAGATTCTAGAAAATTCTGTGACAGAACAACCCCCTCTCCAAGAAGCTGAGAGCCAAAAGACACGGTTGCCACATGACACCAAAACACTAAGTAAATGCTTTACATTCTCAGGTATGCCAGGCTCCCGGTATCCACACTTTCTTCTTTGAACAAATGCATGATGGTGCTGCTGTGGACAGTTCATATTACCTTTCTACTGTGGAGTGCACATATTACCCATGTCTAAGTACTTTAAGCATAAACATACTTTTCAAAAAATGTTTCTGATACAGTAGATACATAGTATAAATCAAGTGTCAAATCAAATAAGCAACAAAATATTGTTTTCAGACAGAATAAAACTCTTGAAAACATTTTAACTAGTAAAAGTGTTCACACTTAGTTATATTTATTAGCATAGTATCATAATTACAGTTATTAGTACAAGTCAACACACACCAGGTAAAGCGTTAGAGTGTGGTCTATAATGGGGTAAACGACACCTCACTCGTTAACCTTGTAAAGTTGACCACTATAAATAACACTGCAGAAGTATAATCCACTAGAGACAGATGTGAGAAAGTGTTTGGAGGGATATAAATGTATGGGGGATAAGGAACAGCTCTGCAGACGGGGGATGGGGGGTCATCCTCACCTCGTAATGGGCTACCCTCTGAGACTCCGAGATGAGCTGGGCGCTGCAAACTTTGCAGTAGCTGTCGGTGAAGAGCCCCTGGTCCTCATCCGTTGACTTCATCTGGGAGAAGACAGCATGGAGTGGGGATTTCAAAGATCGCTATTTTAAGTGAAGTCCTGAAACCACTGGCTTCAGGTTTATGCCACAGGTATAAGCTCTTACCGGTCCCTATTATAACATCTGCTGAATAAATAATTTACAGTTACACAAACAACACAAGGAAGACAATGACTCTTTGTGATGACAGCTTGTTTGCTCTTCTTCCTTTTGCTGTGACTCACATCAAGCTAAAAATACCTAACAGAACCAAGCGAAGGAATTTGTGCCATCAAACACAGAGAAAAGCAACAACAGCTGATATGCAAAGATATTTTTTTTACTGCTTACAAGCACCTAACTGATCATTTTATTTAAAAGGTAGATCTGGGTGGAGACTAGTTATAGCTTTTAGTCATTCTTAGCCATAATGAAGAAGAAACAAGCAGAAACTGAGTGTCATCACTTGTGCACGAAATCAATAAACAAAAATGAAAAAGACTGCAGAAGGAAAAATTGTTGTAAAAGCAATATTCCAGCAACAAAGTGTTCAGGGAAAGGATGACGGGGCTTCCATGTTTCCTCTTTTATGGCCATTTTGCTTTTATTATCCTTGGCATTTCAGCAGTCTAATTCCTTTATCACTAATTCAACATTTTCCATTAGATGCATGGACCATGCATTTATGGCCGTTCCTGTCCAGCTAACCTTGACTGCTTTTGTGGTCTGTATTTACAGTGTCTGTGAAAACTGGTTAATTAAGGAAAAGTCTGAATCAGGGACCCTCAGTCGCTGCCCCTTCTAAGTGTTCATTTGCAAAGCAACAATGTGAGGCAGGGGAGCCTGAGATCCATATTTTCTCACTCTTCAGTCATTTAGGAGGTAATTTTATCTAATCAGTGTGGAATGCTGCAAAACGGAACTCTGTGAAAACACCCCAGAAAGCAAGGCCTTGAAGCTCCTATTTAGCTGATTGTTCACCATTTATTCTATCGTCATTACCATGATTACATCCAGTTTCAGATTACACAGGATTTGGTTGAGATCCAGCTAAGCCAATTATCCACCATCAAATTTTCCGGCCATGACGCCAGATTATTCCGAACCACTTCTCATCTGGGAGTGTTGAATTACGTGCTGAGGCTAGACAGCCCTAGGAGGACCATGCTGTGAAATTCACAAGTTATAGTGCAAGTTTTTGAGCCCAGTTGGTAATTATAGCTTAGCAAGTGGTTCGAAGTCTCGATTAAATATGAGCATCCACAGGAAAGCACCAGGAATTTTACCACCTTACTGCTATTCAAGCAGAGTTGGAGCCTTTATACATTACTCTCAGAGCTCACACAATACGATTTCATTCACTTTCAATTTTCTTATCCAAGGACCTATATAGAAACATCAGGACATAACCAAGAAAGCACAAACTGCGTAAAGGAGAAACAGTGAAAAAATCTCTACAAATTCAAATTACATAGTCATTTGATAATGATGCAAATTACTGGTGTAAATTATTTCTATTTTAAACTCCAGATCTAAGCCTCCAATCAAATAATGCATGTTTCATTAATATATAATTAAGGATGATGAATGCAATCCTTGGCTCTGCAAAGAAATAATTGCCAGCAAAAATTCTGAAAAATTAACGATGACAAAGGTCCAGATGAAGCATTAAAATAACATTGTTATTTCCTAAACATTGTTAAATATTTTACTTTGCAATCCACCGATTTGTTCATCTGAAAGTCTGCAGCAGATACAGCATCCACAGAGGCAGCTGGTAGTGTTGTGGTTACCACTGCTGCCTTTAGACCCCAAGGTTGCAGGTTTGAATCCCCCACCCAACTGTAGTGCCCTTCAGCAATGTACTCACACTACATTACTCCCCTAAAATTACCCAGCTGGATAAATAGTTTTAAGTAGCCGAACACTGCAAGTCATATTTGAGAAAAGTAGCAGCTGAATGAATTAATGGAAATGTGTGTATTTATTCAATTTTTCATATGCATTCAATTTTAAAATGTTATAATTATATACCAAAGTTGAATTATAGGGAGAGAAACAAGAGAAAAGGTGTGCTGAAATTCACTGAGCAGAAGGCAGGGAAATGAGCCCTCTGTGAACACAATTTTAAAGTGGAAAGGTGCATTTAAAAGTCGAATATACCTTGCTTATGTTACTAAATCATGAGCCAAGGGTGTGTTTCCAGTTCTCAGGATTATTTGTTCCTGCCAGCTGCTTACATGCTGGCATCTGTCCTATACTTATTTCCAAAACCGCAGCTCCTATCCATGGTTCATAAATATCACACCACTCACCACAGCCCACCAACCCAAATCACCTCAGTGAAAAACAGCAAAGGGAAAATACAAGCAGTCCCCAGATTACAAAGGAGTTCCGTTCCTAAGTCCGTCTTTAAGTCGAATTTGTACGTGAGTCGGATAATTGTGGATTTCATCAGGACAGAACCTTTTATATGCTTCATTATTTTCGCTTTGTCCTTTAAAATTGTCCTGATCGTTGACCGACTGCAGCCTAACGCTTTTCCGATGTTCGTTGGCATTTCACTTTTTTCCAATCGCTTTATTATTTCCACTTTGTTTTCAATCATGATTGTTTTCCTTTTCTTTGATGCATCACCATCACTTGCATCACATTTATGCCATGGTTAGGAGAGTAAAAACAAAAAAATGAAACCCAAATACAGTAACACACGAGACACTGTTAACAGCAACATGGTCAAACTGAAAAGAACCAATTCTGTGTCCTACCTCGGGCCCACGAGCCAACGAACTACTGTAGACGCGTAACGTTTTGATGATTGTCGCAAAGTAGTACCGGTTTCTCATTACAAATCATTGTATGTAACTTGAATTTTTAATATAATAGGCTTTACGGGGGTGGTTCTTAACTATGGGTTGTATGTAAGTCGGACGTTCGTAACCCAAGGACTGCCTGTAGAGCAATCAGAGCGAGATTGAGAGCAGTTTTATTGACGGAGAACTCCAATGGCTGACAGTGAAGGGATTCTTTTGTATTTAAATTATTTGCATGTGTATGGGTTGTATCCAAAGTGGCACATGGTTATTTTGCGGAAAAGCATAAAAAAAAAAACACTGCACTGGACAGAGTTTGTCTGTTGTGTGATGCAGAGCGAGAGGGGACATGTAGCTTCAGCACCATGAACAGCTCTCCACCGTCAGGTGCAGCAACACCGGGAGCTATTCTGTTTACACACACCTGTGACGGATTCCCTTATTTCCCAAGAGCATCTGGAGAGAACACAGCAAGGTAGTGGGATTTTGAATGCCTAAGAGAAGGATACGAATTTCCCTTCCTGCATACATTACGACTGGCACAACCCCAGCAGCAATGGGTTGAGACAAGCAGAGAGCGATGGAGACAACTACCAACCGATATGGTAAACCAAAACAGAAGGGGAATGTACTGGAACTGGTGAAGCTCGGAGCAGGGAAACCGACTGGACCGAGAGTGGACTGGGCAAGGTTTTTTTTTTTGTCTCTAGATTTTTAACCTTGGGGAACACCATGCTGTGTTTGGCATCATCTGAATGAGTAACGATTGCTAAAACTTGTTTAGGAAACTACTGTATACAGCTGCTGCACTGTGAAAGACAATAAAATGGTAAATTCCAAAGTTATATTGTCTAAGTAAAACAGTATAAAACATTCATTCATAACACTAATAATACTAATTTAAGATACATTTTAGCCTGGAAAAAGTCTACATGAAGAATTATGGTTCCCATTTAATCTTAATAGCTTCTATTATATTTCACTTCATATGTAAGAACTCAGATCTTTCATTAAGCGTGTCACATAATAACCTGTATAATGGCATTAGCAAGGAAGCAAGCAAACAATAAGAACAGGTACTGCGCAAGCTTGCTGGATCCCATAAAGTTTAGCAATAAGTTTATTAGCAATACAATGGCTCAAGGCTGCTGGATTAGGAAACATTTGAATTTGGCATAGAAACGCTGCTGAGAATACCGTTAAAGGTGAGAGAAACCTGTCAAGTGTCTAAGTGTCCATCACAGACATGGAGGATGAGAAGAAATAAATAAGAGGAGCTCAGCAAGCAAGCAGCAAAGCTTCTTAATTGGCCGAAAGGAGTGCAATTTTGTGGCAGAAGACAAAATACAGTTCCACAAAAAAGTGTCATACATGAGATATTTTAAAGCAACATCCTCCAGGCTGAACTATTAAGTATCCACTTGGGAGGTCCCTACTTTCAATTGAACTGCTCTTTGGGAGCAACTGTACCTACAATCTCATTCACAGAAATGTTGCTTTTTTTCAGCATGTTACAAACATATTAAACTGCGATGATCTCAAACTAGTGATGGACAGGACCTTAAGATGTAACGCACAAACTTTAAACCATAACATTTCTAGAAGTCCCAGTCCTAGAATTTATGAGATTAATCTACGATATTTGAAATAGGGTGGCCTGCAAGAAGTAAAAAAAACACTACTGCAATGTTGCACAGAATTTTCCTTAAACATTCACAGACATTTAGGATGAATGCAAGTGCCACTGAGTCGAATTCGACTCGCATAGTTTAAGGCGGAAAAGGTTTATCAGTGCCTTCTTCTGTGCATGTGCATGGGAGGTGCAAACCTAGGAGAAACATGCAAACTGCACACCCTGAGCTGGCTTTACGTGTTGTGACACAGTGTTGCAAGTCTTACTTTGGTAAGGGGAAAAAATATTGCTCGATTTATTTGAATTCACTGTGTTTTATGATACTAGGCACTAGCAGGAATTACTACTTACTGTGAGAGAGAGTGAATTATTCAGATACGTATTTGAGACAAGGTAAATATATTTTTTATATTTCCATCTCTCAATCTAAATCAAGTCTCCAAAAGTTTCATACAATTAAACCTCTACTTTTTTGCCCTATTTCCCCCCCACTTTCTTTTGACTATGGGCATTATCAGGGCTGAACAGGAAGCACAGAGCAATGTGGCTCAGATAAATTCACTAAACATCTCTCATTTCCAGGTGATTAAGGAAGACTGGAGGCTGGGATTTAAGGATCACTGGGTGTCTTGCTGAATAAATACATATATTTTTTAATCCAGTGCTGTCACACATTCTTCATTAACCATGACTAAAGCATCCTGTCCTAACTTTTCCTAAACGGGCAATGCATTTTGAATTTTATAACTGACTAATTATATCTGACTGAGCACCTAATCAAAGTCTATGTACATCAGACAGCTCCTTTGTGGGTGTTACGTGTCTTTAGTCTGTATTTCATTTAATAATGTTCTATTACAAATTAAAACTAAGTGTGAATTATGTTCATATTTAGTAAGGAAATTCAACTTAACAGATTAATTGTTTATTATATAGATCTCCTTCTGCTCTTTTGGAGTGGGGCAACTGGAACTTTTTGATTCTATTTCCACCAATGTCTTCATTGATGCCATGGGTCATACATATTTGGAAAGTAAGATGTTCCTGTAATATAGCCCAGGTGTATTTTCTTTCATGATCTTATTGGATTCCCAAGGTGGTTTCATAAGACTGTTTGGAGACTAATGAATATTAATTATTCACCTAGAGCAAAGTAGCAAAGAAAGCACCAAAGAATATAAAACTGACATTATAAAATGTCAGCAATGCATTTATCTGTGGTCAGCAGGCAAATATACCAGTATCATATTTGATTACATGTACTCAAACATAGATTTAAAAGAGGGGGGTTATCATTTATGATTTTTAAAAAGTTTCCTATTACCAACACAGCAGTTTCATTTCTTATTACTCTATTACACCACTGTTGTAATACGGAATTGTCAGTAAATAATTAATAAGCAAATGCCTGAAAGGTATTAAAGTTCCAAGGTTTCTTCTTGAGAATGGCTCTACCTTTCCATCACCCACACACACACTTTCTGAACCACTTGTCCCACACAGGGAACCAGAGCCTAACCTGGCAACTCAGGGTATAAGGCTGGAGAGGGAGGGGACGCACCCAGGACAGGATGCCAGTCCATCGCAAGACACTCCAAGCAGGACTCGAACCCCAGACCCACTGGAGAGCAGGACCCGGTCCAACCCACTGCGCCACCGCACCCCCCTTCCATCACCCACACAATGGCATAACAAAGAGAAAGCAATTTTACTGTTACTCTAGTTGCTGTAGCAATAACCAACACCCTACACCCCCCAAGCCAGGCTTGTCTCCTGAGCGTGGGGGGGGTGCACCTTCAGCATGTGAGAAAACACTTGGCCTGGAGCAGACCAACAAACATCAGTGACTCAGACTGCCAGAAAGAAGCCAGCCAGCAGTCAGAGGCACTTCATCAAACTCAATGACAGAGTTGCTCTGCATGGGTCTGTGTTACAGAGCTTTGCTAAAATTTGCTGATAGAACTGTACTGATTAGCAAAGTTGGACAGGAGCAATGTGGACAGCTTGGTGTCAGAGAGGCCTGCCGTCTTTGGTGGCCCAGGATGGTTCTGAAATGGAAGTTTAGTTCTGTATAGTCATTCAGTGATGCTATACATAAAACCATCCTACACTCTACTACTACTATTACTTTGAAGTAATTTATAGCATTAGATTACTTACAATTACTTTCCTATTTTCTGAGCTCGATACACACACACACACACACACACACACACACACACACACACACACACACAGAGTACTGTGCAAAAGTTTTAGAAACTTGGGGAAAAAAGCTGTAAAGTGAGAATGCTTTCAAAAATAATGCTCTTAATAAATTTCCTACAAGCTGAGTAACCATCCATTGCCAACAACCTCATGTTCTGAGCGGGCTGTCTGGGGTTTGAGTCCTGTTGGGGGTGCCCTGGGACGGACTGGCGTCCCATCTTGGGTGCATGCCCTTCCCCTCCAGCCTTGCACCCTGTGTTCTGTGTTAGGCTCCGGTTCACCTCCGCTCAGGACAAGTGGTCTCAGTCAGTGTGTGTGTACTTTCTTTTACGAAATACAAAACTCTTACTGTAATACTGTAACTTTTTGCAAAGTGACTGCTTGGAAATCTAAAATATGCTCTTTCTCATTGACACTAATGCAGAAGACATTAAATAACCATCTAAAATGGGATTCCAGCAGGAGGTGGGATTCAAACCTGGGTCTGCTGAGTATCAAAGAGAAGGCTCAAATCACTGCGCTACCCCCTGCTTATATATTTACATTTATTTATTTAGCAGACTCTTTTCTCCAAAGCAACTTCCAACAGATATTATGTAGTGTTATGAGCCCACACACCTTATCCACCAAGGTGACTTACACTGCTAGATACACTGCTTACCATGGGTCACTCATACATGTATCTTAATAAATGTTCAAAGGAGCCTGCAGTTTTTAAATTTACCACATTTTACAAGGTTCATTTTCATAGGTCTCATAGTCAATTGTTTTACATAAAAATGGCTGCAAATGTAATAAAACAACCAGCAGAGGTGCAGCTGAGCTCTAACTACCATGGTTTTTGTCCTTTTGTTCCACTTGGAAGAACATGTCAGGCCTCTCTCGAAACAGTGTCGTTGATCTCTTCCTATTATTTATGAAGCGGTGGGATAACTAGGGAAAATTAATGTATTATTTAATCTCTTCATATTTCTCCCTATTTCAAGTGTGTGAAAGGTTGCCACTCCTCACCAAGAATCACCTTTGTGACCTAATCTTGCCAGCTGTGCTGTAACTATTTTGAGGAAGAAAGAGTGAAATCCTCGGGTGCTGGTTTAAGAATTAATTTTGGAAAAAAATTAAATATTCATCACCGAGCATTCTGGCAAGTTCCAAGAGAGCCGGTACTATATACAGAGCAGGGACGGGGAAGCAGACCTTCAATATTCATGTAACTCTGTTGCATGTGAAGCCAAGTTCAATTCCCTTGAAATAAAGTGCTAATTTGCATGAAACTGGGAGATGGTGCTAAAGAGCGGCAGGCTGGCCTGGGCGGACTGAATGCTTCCGCAAAGCCATCGTTTGCTGGGCTCAAAGCTGCGGAGTGTCCCCGCGCTCTAGACTCCTGGGCCGCTCTCAAAGTCCCGGATCCCAGCTGAGCTAATTATCATCAACTGCAGCAAGGAAGCAAACTGGTGCCAAAGTGTCAGAATGCAGAACTGTGGAAAGTAAGCAGAGGGGGACAGAAGAAAAATTCTTTTCAGAGCCCTTCAGTCAGTCGAGTTACCAAAGACCACACGTATTTACCTGAGTAAATCCATTCCAAAAAACTTCAGCAGAGGAAACTAGGTTACTTGAAAAACCAGATATGCTCTCGTTCAAACAGAATGCTGTTAAAGTCTGAATAAGTGAGTTTATGAAGAGTCCAGTAACTCACACACACACAGAATGGCGAAAGCTGCTTGTCCCGAGCGGGCTCTAACCTGGCAACATAGGGCACAAGGCTGGAGAGGACACACTCAGGATGGGACGCCAGTCCATCACAGGGCAACCCCAGCAGGACTCGAACCGCAGGACCGCCAGAAAGCAGGACGCGGCCAAACCCGCCACGCCGCCACACCTGCCACCCAGTAACTCATAAAAGTTATTCATCATTATTACAGAAAGTGATGATCAAAGCCAAAACCAGCAAGGGCAATATCTCCAAAGATGGAAGTGCTTATGCACAGAAGAATGAGAAATTAGCCACCTTCTCTTTAAAATATAAGCCTTTCAGGGGCTTGAAATTAAACCAGGTACCTTAGTTATTTCACAGCTTCCAGCACTTATGTTTGTATATATAAGTTTATTTATTCCCATATACAGTTTCCGTTTTTTTCCCCTTTATACCAAATATCTTATACGCAACTATGATCACTGCCAATTTAAAAGTATCCCGCCTTTCAAAATAGGCATTACTTTAGAATTGAATTCTGAATCAAGTTTTTATACAGAAATGTTTTCAATCTTTTAAAATGTCAGAATTAATTTCTATTTTTTTACAGAACAATGAAACAGCCATGTTAAAGCGTTACCATGTAAACAAACACACATATATTAAATACTACAATACTATAAAATCACAACTGATCATTTATTTATTAAAAAAATAAATAATTGATTTCAAAAACATTGACAGTTTTGACCAAAGAAGCAACAAAGATGCAAAGGAGATGCTGAAACACTTTTCTTAACTAACAGGCATAGTAGCCAGTGCAGTCCCATTCCAGATAAAACATAACTGGAAGTGCTTCATCTCTAAAACTGCCAGAAAGCTTTCCTGATTTGCATCACACCTTAGACTGCACTCCTATACCATTCTCATTTGTCGGGTTCCAGGGGAACCAATTAATTTACATTACATCCTCCCTCTTGCGAGTCCTCTGGCTGCAAGTACTTGGTCCCATCTGCATTAATCAGCAACATATTACTTAAAGCACCATTCTGTGCTGCTTAAGAGTGGCAAGCGCCCTTTTTCACACAAGCCCAGGAACACAGGCAAATTGATGGCCTCATGCACAGCTGTCGTGGAGCAAGGCTCGGGTGAAGTAGCCTTGCTTGGGGAGTGCGTTGTAAAATTGGTTTCTTCATCATCAGCATGTGCCATAGGGATTGCCACTTGAGGAATACAGTAAGTAAGGATTGTCATCTTACCACAACGAGGCATGTTTGAGTCAGATTGTCATTTTGTTTTCCTCTGTTGCCATAGTGATGTGTAATACACGCAAGTATATAGGATGTACACTGAAAAACAAATGTAAAACTATTTGTGTGTGCATTGCTTTCTCAAACTGCCAGATAAAACTGAAAAAGACAAACGAGGCACTATCTCGTTTCAGACCCGGCATCCTCTGCAAACAATGACCGATTATCCCCGACTGCAGCTGTCAGATGGCAGAGGGGGCAGAGAAAAAGCTAGGTTCGGGGATGGAAATCTTAAGAATAACAGGGTATCAGTTTTATGGTCTTTGAAGCAGACGCCGTAATGACTGAGCTGCTCATGAGATCCGCAGGGGCACAGATGACCAACTTGACTGTGAAAGACTGGATGTGACAGGTCATGTACATGTCTGATGAACCACGAGTAAAGAAATGACGTGAATTAAGTCTCACCTTTGAGCGATTAGCTAGTCAGACTACGCAGCTAAAGGATCTTGTTCGGTAAGAGTTGCACCCAAACGAGCTTTATTTAACGTGACCACCACTTCACAGATTTTGCAGGACGAATAAATAATTTGCTAACAGACCTGCCTTTATACAAGAAAAGGCTAAACTTAAACAAACCTGAAGCTCCAACACAATAAAGCAAATAGGAACAAGAGTCATCACAGCCTGACATCGCAACTCCAGCAAGTCCTCATTAAATAATCTGCCTCTAATCTTCTACTCCTTCTCATCACACACTGACAGCATTATTTTCTCATCAAGCGCCTTCATAGAAACAGAATTCTTAAGGGCTCTTTATTTACATATTCATTGGGGGTGGAGGTGGGGAAATAAAGCCATCTTGCCAATCTCGAGTGCAAGTGAGGATGCACAGGAATAAAACTATGCACGGCTGGACTTAGTCATCTATGACTTTCAAACACATCATCCCTTTACTTTGGAAATTGAAAGTTGTCTTCCCTTACTTACTGCTGGGCAACAATGCACCTTTCTGTCAGAACTTCATGAATTTTACATACTGCAGCTCCACCCCAGATATAGCTCAGATGTTTTCCATGAATTCTCTACCTCCATCACACCATTCCCTTGCATGGCCCTAAATTAAAACTTAACTTTTGTTTAGGTACTGGGAAATCATGAGAGTTCCAGGAATCATGCTGCCGGATCAGTTCAGCTTGGAGTCGGCAGCCAAGAGGAAGGCGAGAGTCGAAATGCTGTAGATGTATTATGGTCTGTGACTATAAGAAATTACAAGGTGCAGCTCACCTTGCGTCCAATTCCACGCACTTTCCTGCAGAATGTAAAATCCACTCCAAATATCCTGTCTAATTTAGCCTGGTCCAATCCAGTCCATGTGTTTATTTCCCAAATTAATTATCTGGCTGTGATTAAAATTTTTTTTTAGACCTGAACAAAGCTAGAGGGATTTCTAATTAGAGAAAACCCAATGCTAAATACAACAGACAAGACACTTAGTAATTACTGCACTGCTAATGAGGGAATTTTATTTCATTTTTTTGTTTTTTGACTCCATCATTCAGATATCTAAATCAAGTAAACAGACATATGTTTAATGTTTCTGAAACAAATGCTTTTTCCGAGTCTTGCCAAGGGAAACAACATGCACATTTTTTTGTGAGCTGACAAGGCAAGGAGTATCCAGCTATCTGGATGTTTCGTGCGCTAAGACTAAGTACCAATAAACCTGAACTTATTTTCACACACACACACACACACACACACACACACACACACACACACACACACACACATTTTCAGAACCGCTTGCCCCATACGGGGTCACGGGGAACCGGAGCCTACCTGGTAACACAGGGCGTAAGGCCAGAGGGGGAGGGGACACACCCAGAACAGGACGCCAGTCTGTCACCAGGCACCCCAAGCAGGACTTGAACCCCAGACCCACTGAAGAGCAGGACCCGGTCCAACCCACTGCACCACCGCGCCCCCCCTTAGTTTCACATTTTTTCCTAAAACCTAAATTACTTCATGAGCTCTTGGTAAAATGCAGTGATTTCTCATGCACAAAAAAATGTATTTTATTAATTCAAAATAGGGATTTTAATCAAAGCAGGAGATGACAGCTTGCATTTTTAATAAAAATGTGACACGGGGCTGGTTCAAGGAAAGCAAACATGTCTTACAAACCCACAGCAAATCAACCTTTCACAACAAATCATACTGCCTTATTCACTGTTAATAGAGCATTGGAAATCCTTTCTGCAAAGCAAGCAACTGCTCTGTTTTGACAAAGCAGGTCACCCTGTGTCCCTGTGTAACCCTTGTAGGCGAGCTTTGGGCCAACGTGACCTTTTTTCACCGTATCACCCGAAATCAACTATGCAGCAGGAGCCTGGGGGGTTGTGGCTCAAATTTCCATTTTGGCTTCTACAAGAGAAAGAACATGCCTGGCAAAATAATGAATAACACACTGGCCAACCAATCTGGCAGTTTTACATTGCACTCACTGTCATCAACACTGCACCTTTTAAAGTTCAAGGTTATAAGAATTTAAGTGGTGACATGCTGAGATTAATGCAAGTCGGGATGCGATCAAAGCCTAATGGAAGCCTAATGCACAACCTGTAGCACGATTCTGGGAGGACACGGCTTACACACACATATCCAGAGCACATCTCTCACACACACACACACACACACACCCCAACACTCATTTATCAAGCTGGTTTACCAGGACATCCTAACACATACATAGTTAGTATTAACACACACCTAGTTGCCACCATTCCCCTACGTAAGCCCCTGCTCGACAGCAAGAAGGGATTTACCCTGCAGTGAGAGACAGAGAAGAACCAGTTATGATTTCCTTCTCCTCGATACCTCACTCAGAATAAAGTCCTGAAATTCTCAGTCAGGGTTCTCTTGCCCCAGTGGCTTACAATAGGAGATTCATAGCAACTCTGCATTTGTGTTATGAGGGCTTGATTAGCTACATGGAAAACAGGTGTTAGTGTGTGCGCAAGATGTGCTCTGTGGTATACAAAAACATTGATGGTAAATAGATATAATGACAGTATCTGTATAGCATTAAAGACATTCAACTGTTCGAATGCATGATATCACCTGCGTCAGTATATAATTCCCCCTAAGGATTAGTTCCATTTCTCAAGACCAGGGGCCACATGCTTTGTAGATGTACTGTGCTCTGTATGAAGGCACTTCTGCTATGGTTGAAAAGAAGCCAGGGCTTTATGTTGCTTAGCCCTTGGCTATGTCTCTCACCTTATTTGCATAATATGATTATAATAGCTGTGATCAAACTTTCGGCAAGATTAATCTCTCAGGACATACATTCCTACTTCAACACTAGGCTCCTCCATTCCTTGTTGACGGACCCTTCTGCCATGCCACAAGTTCAAGTAACCATGCAGAAAGCAACTGATTATTCAAACTTCCATCCTTAAACAGTCACTCAAGACTATTCACGGTTTGATTAGTTCACCCTGTCATGTTGAGAGCAGGGCACATTACGAGTATTCATTTTGAAAAATATCAATTAAGGCTTTTGTGTTGAAAATGATGGTGCTGCTTGAACTCGTTTAACTGCTGCAAACTGACTAAGCAGCAATGAAAAGGCAGTGCCAAGTCAAAGGCTAAATATTAATGAATGTCATTGGTAATATGTGTTTCTGAAGAACCCTAGGTAAGCCCCAGGTTAAATCACACTGTCAATCTGTAAATGAGACCTGTCCTAAGATGCCTGTAAATCCCTGACTAAATCCTTCTCAGTGCCTCTGCGGGGACTGTGCCTCATCAAGTCTACTTCGTACAGACTCCTTCTACGTGAAATGTATTTTCGATGTGATCAACTCGATTGGTGCGAGTTTGACATGTTAGACTAAATGGAATTTTACTGAATTGGAACTGATTATTGCAACTTATCATTACATACTGGCTCTTAGCAATTAAATTTCTCCAGTGTTAAAGTATATACAGAAATATAAAAACTCATACTGCAACAGAGTGAGAAAAAAAATCTATTCTCAAAATCCATTAAAAGGAGAAAAGGATGGGTTGCCACTGAAAGTGTAATTTCCATTAATAATTTTTAAACAAACACTCCAGATCATCATCCTGTCACTTCTTGCAACATATTCTTTAGTTAAGCTTATTACACACTCTGTGAATTTCATAAAAACAAAATCTGTATAAAACTTTGTTTCTGACATTTTGCTTCTCATGTGAAATCTTATTTTCTGAAATGTGAACTGCTTTGGTCGGTAGAATACATACAACCCCATGGTTAAAATCGAGAAGCACTGTGCTTTGCAACAGATGGCTATCAGTGAGAGAAGATTTTGCACATTCACATCCAGCGGGACATTCGCACATGAAACATAACACTAATAAATATTTAAATGGCATCTATTACCTCCATTTGCTTGATGCTACAGCACTTCGTGAATAGTACAACAATGACTATTAACTGAAAAAAATTGTCCTAACTTATTATTGTGATACTTTATTCAACTGAAACCAAGGTGACTTAGCGATAGATTTGTACAAAAGACCAATACAAAAGTGCTTACAAGGTCACAAGGTAACTGGGGGAAAAAAAAAAAAAATTACAGGCAATTTACTCAAGATACTACAAAGAAACCAGGGTCAACAACACGGTATGAAAGAACGAATAACTTAGAAGACAAGGTGTTTACAGAGGTCTAAGATGACATAGAAAGGTGCTTTTAAAAGTCCGAGGCTATTAAGGCTCTGAAGGCAAACTCAGAATTGAACATGCTTAAAAAACACACACTTTCAGAACCGCTTGTCCCATACAGGGTTGCGGGGAACCGGAGCCTAACCTGGCAACACAGGGCGTAAGGCCGGAGGGGGAGGGGACACACCCAAGACGGGACGCCAGCCCGTCGCAAGGCACCCCAAGTGGGACTTGAACCCCAGACCCACCGGAGAGCAGGACTGTGGTCCAACCCACTGTGCCACTGCACCACCGTGCCCCCCTTTGCTTAAAAAAACATTAAAACAAAAATTCAAAATGGAAAAATCTCAACGTTATTCTTCTGGAAAGGACTCATATTGCATCGGGGCTATAGAATGCATTGAAGTGCAGTCTCTGGACCATGACAACACAGATTGGACAAGCTGCTGCTGATAATACGTTAATGGCAGAGCTGAAAAGTGATGGTGGTATTAGCATTGCGCTCTCCTCATTTGTATTTCACCCCAACAATATACGAAACACCACCTATGAATATTACTAAAATAATCTATCTAGACAACACGGGACGCATTCTCATAGGGCCACATTAACTGGTCAGTTAATGGGACACTAGTAAAACCTGCCTTGTGTCTTCCTTCCACTTTTCACAACGGCATAGTGCAAGAGAGACTACCATGATGCATCAGTGGCATGAGTTAAAAGGCAGGCAAAGTAGTGTTTGACAGTAAGCTTTGTTCAGTTAGACTACCAAGAGGAGTAGTGCTTAAGTGGACTTCTTCAAAGCATGCACAGAGTCCATCAGTTCAAATTTTGGATGGCGTGTGAGATAATGTATCATTTGCTGTCTGATACTATGAGTTCTGCAGCAGGGTGCTTGACAGCCTGCTGTATTAACACCACCCGCATACCTGCTATATGTGCCTGCAAGTTGTCAACTGTGCTCAATGGGACACAGCACTCTTCCAATCCCTGCTAGTTTTTGTGCATGATGTCATGTCACCCACAGTGAGGGTAGACAGCAACTGACTGGGCAAACTGGGTTGCCAGAAGAGCATAATCCCTATATTTTAGGTATCCATCCAGGTATGAGGAGTACCTGTTACAAACCATCTCGGTAATCATGGCCCTGTCTGCACTATCAAAACAATGTCAACCTTTTTAGTGAATGTGAATTCCTGCTTCTCCACGTGTTTGCATGCTTACATGTTCCTCCCTGTGTCTGCATCCCCAGACGTGCACAGAAGAAGGCTCTGGTAAAGAATTTCTGTTCCTCCATTGTCTTGTAAACCATGCAATTAGTCATTATGAGTCAGGGTTAACTCGACAGCATGTTTCTCATCATCCCATGTATGTAGGGCTGCAGGTAGCATAGTGGTTAGAGGCACCACCCACCCTTCAGCCTTGAAGGACCAAGATTTGAATCCCACCTACTGTAGTACTCTTGAGAGAGGTACTTAACCTAAATTGCTCCAGCAAAAATTACCCTTCTGTATAAAAGGGTAAATCACTGCGAGCAGCTTAAAATTGTAAACCACTATGGAGAAAAGCATCAGCTACATGAATAAGAGTAAATGTAAATTCTGTAGATGCACTTTTGTTAATTGTACAGTATGCAGTAACTATGAAAGGGAGCTAACAAGTGCAGGTAGACATTTGTATGGTATTATTCAGTAATTAATGAAGGGAGACTACCTTGTTATGTTGCCTATTGAAGTAATTAATATAATTAATGAATGGGATTCTGTGATATTTTAGCACAAATGGGTGTTAGTTTAAGGGCTCAGGAATGCATGAAATCTGTTACTGAAAGTAATAGTAACTACATCTTCATGTTATGAGAATTCACCTTACAAGGGGCTTTTCAGGAACATGTTACCTTTGTAAAGTAGGGGAATACTGTAGTCTTATGTCACTATGCATCCTAGCTCTTTTGTTTGGCTCAGGACCAAATGAGTACAAAGATTTATAACTATAGAGAAGCACGGTAGTCCATATAATTTTATATTTTAACTGGCATAGCATTTATCTTGTCTTATCTTATTATTTGTCTATGCATTTATTTTAGTGAACCGCATATGTTTGAAGTATTTGTGAGAAAACTGGAACAAGATTCTAAGCACTCCATGTGAAAAATAAAATATAAAAGAATAAAAAAAATTAATATTTATGAAGGACGGCAGAGACGCAACATATGGACATTGACTTCTTGCCAGGAGAATCCCTAATAACCTTGCATGTTTACAGCAGGAGGCAAACCGAAGACAGACTTGGACAAATGCATCGACTTACAATGCGTCGCCGGCTTGTAATGTGCTCAATTACTGCACTGTCTTATCACAATCTATTTCCAACCATTTTAAGGAGGACTGTTTAAATGTGTGCTTTCCAAAAGGCAAGGTGGGTCTTTCCACGATAATATAAAAGGTGCAGCCAGGCACCAAGCTAAGCAAATCTATTTATTGAACAAGCGTTAAAGGACTCTCACCGCCCAGTAACACCACATCAATAAAGAGGCAAACCTATAGAGTTAATCATTAAAATTCCAAAGATTAACCTTAGGAGGCGATGAGTGTATGATGAGTCGGGTTCCAATGAGGATCTAATTTTACAAAGCACTGCAGCACTTCTCACTCAAGTGGAGAGCAGTGTGTGTGATTTTCAAAAGGCCACTGTTCTGCATAACAAACAAATGTTGCATATTAAGTATATGAAACATGAAAACCCAAATACGTTGCGGACAATAGGGGGGAAAAGCACATTTGACTTAAAAACAAAACTTCTGTATTTCTGTACAAAAGATTTCTTATAAAAATCATAATTTCTCATCCTTGCCCAGTAAAAGATAAATTTATAAAGGAAACAGCATGGTGGTAGAGAAAGTCGTGTTGCTGTATCACAGTGCCTGGGTGGTGCGAGAGGACGTGGGTTTGATCCCCACTCAGTCTGTGTGGAGTCTGCATGTTCTCCCTGTGTCTGCGTGGGTTTCCTCTGGGTGCTCTGGTTTCCTCCCACAGTCCAAAGACATGCTGTTCAGGTTCCCCCATAGTGTGTGAGTGACTGATATATGGATGAGTGACCCAGTGTAAGTAGTGTATCTAGCAGTGTAAGTCACCTTGGTGAATAAGGTGTGTGGGCTGATAACACTACATAGAGTTCATTGGAAATCAATTCGGAGAAAAGTTTCAGCTAAATAAATAAATGTAAATGTAGGAAACAAGCTTTGGACCACAGCACACAGTGAAAGCTGCTGCTGTTATCTCCCAGCATCATGGTGGTAGGGAAGGACATGCGTTCGACCCCTGCTTAGTTTGTGAGAATTAACTCCTAGGTGCAGACTGTACTTTCTTCTTCATGGCTTTAAAATAATAAAATATTTCAAACCGGGAATTCCAATAATTTTTTAGTTTTTTTTTTTTTGCGCAAATGCCGTAACTGCTGTTTTCTGTCTAAATTACCACGAATGACAGAACATACCTTCAATGCAAAAAAAGATCTGTTAGAAAAAGGTAATTAAGCTACACAACAGTGAGTTCTTTCATGTGACAGCTGTCATACTGGTGACTGACTACCAACACCATACAGAGCCATAAATATTCCGAAAAAAGAAAAAAAATAATATATGACATTTTAGAGAACAGGAAATTAACTTTTAAAGATGACTGCTTCAGTTTTCCACGGGGTGAAAAATGTTATTAAAAAACAAACAAATAGTTCACACATGTTGAATCGGGTCCCAGTGACAGATATCACAGAAATTATAGTCTGTGGGCCGAGGGGGAGCTGCTTTTCTCCGACAGATTCCCTGCTGTGACTGTGTGGAACACACAGGCCCTGTGGTAGATACGAATACATCCTGATCGAGTCTGTGGGCAAACAAAAAAAAAAAAAACGGGTGCATTTCACACCCGAAATTAGACGGGAATGCTGCAAACATAAACCCCTGGAAACGCACTGGAATATTTTGCAAACAAAAAAATTAAAACAAAGACTAGTCTGTGTCTTTTTAATCTAGACACTAACACCTCCTTTTACAGGCCGTGGAAATGGTCAAAATGTAACGAGCAACTGTGAGTGTTGAAAAACAATTACAGAGTAAAAAGGAAGAGGCAGCCAGAAGCACAGATTACAGTGTTAAAAATGGAATGAGCCCAAGGTACAGTAGCACTGTCAGTGCAATGACAGAACAATGAGCCACCTTGTGGTCTGAGCTGCAAGACTCTGCACTGCAAGTGGCGATCTAACCTTGACTATGACTTTGGGCTAGGCTGTTTCAGAGAAGGTCAACGAACGAGCGCAAGAGTGACAGCTTCTAAGGGCTGTTCCTAAGGTACTCTGGGAGGCAGAGAAGGCGGCTTAGCCTTACCATTAAAATGAATGACGAGAGCAAAAAGGATCCTGTCATTGCTGAGATTCCTCTTCTCTTGCACAGGTTTACAAAGGGGCTGTATAGACTTGCATTCTCATTTTAAATTAAAGTCCTTGAACTGCCCTTCCAGCACAAAATTAAATTTAAAACAAATAAAGAATTTTCTGAAGAAAGCATTTCCCCAGCAAAAATAACAAAAAGCATGGGCAAGTGGCGGTTATGTGATTTTGCCATCTGGCTTCATTTTTAATTTACTGAAGTACTCGTTCCTACTCCAAGAAGCAAATAAAAAGCTGTCAAACATAATGTATATTTTGAGTATATAGTGCACGAAGAGACTATGAAATATGCATTTGTCAACACAACAAAGTAGATATTTCACAGTACTGTGCCGACTGATCAAAGAGTACACAAATACAAAATTAACTAATTACATTAAATATATTAAAAATTATTGGAAAATATGTTTAGGATAGAGCACAGTTTAAGCAGTAACACAATAACATTACGTTTAGAGGGAAAAGTGTATGGTACTCAATTTTGTAACTACAGCAGAAGGCACAGCGCATTCAATCTCAAAATACTCCATAACAAATCAAATTAATTTTTAACTGCCACATATCTTCAATTTGTGTCACAATAAATGTTCCAGCTTCTGGAAATGCAAATCCACTCGAAATAACTTCATATCAGCAATATATAGATCAAAGCTGAAAAATGAGAAACTACAAACACTGCAAGATAGTAATACTCAAGGTGTTCAACTGTACAATTCAACTGAGCGGTTTACCGAAACAAGTAGCACATGCAGTAAATAACAGTTATTTATGTGCATTTAATAAGAGAACGAGAACAGTACAGAGTGTTTGTTAAGGACAATATTAACACAAGTAGACAGATTGTGAGACGAAAATAAGAGGACAAGGGAAAAAAATGGAATTGTGCGAAAAGTAACTATCTACAAACTCTATTAAGAAATTTCGACTTTAAGTTTCCACCCCAGCACATACCCACAGGTGTATATGGTCCACCAAAACAGGTATTTCTACACTGCAACTAAAAGATAACCCAAAATCAAAATCATTTCTAAACAAGGTCAAACTTTGAAGGATGTCTACCTAATATCCCAAACATGTTCTTCATCATTTAACACTAGATGTCCAGCATGGTAAACCAACGGCTTTAAACCCAACATTGATCACAAGGAACTTGGCCAAAGTTACAATAAAGCCATCTGCTCTGCTCGAATGCAGATTTTCATTTAATTCATGTATTTTTATAAACTGTATGCCTACAACAATTAAGAAGATTCTGTTATTATGGTGAGGTCCCACAGAAAGATGTGATTAATGTGGGTTTCTCTTTCAGAGATATAGGCAGGGTGCTCTGAAAGGAAAACAATAACACATAAACGAGGGCTGTAATTAATAAAAATGTAAACACAGCCAATGATTTTTCAGTAAGCCAGGCTTTTGAATGTGTACTTGTAAAGACTAAAGTAGTGGAAAGCCTTTCTCGCATGTGATGCGCAGGTCATGTTTTGACTGCAACACAGGGGCGCGACCTCAGGTGCGCAGATGCTTGTCGGATCGCTGAGTGTGAAGAAACATGTTGGACGCGTGTAACACACATCACTAAGCCCTGGACCGAACCCCGGGCACCGACAGCATCACCAACCCGCACACTGTAGCTCTTTGTCCTCCCAGGAGGTTTCCATCGCTCCAGAGAACAACTGCAGCACAAGATCAATGCAAAAAAAAAAAAAAAAAAAGAAAAAAAAACTTAATACACCGCAATGTTTTCTGCACAAGTAATCAGTGTTCGCTATCGAAGTGGATCTGATGCAGAAATCCGTTCCCGGCACCGACAGCATGACATTTACCTGGAATATTTCAAGGATGCTTCCTCCACAGCGATGCGCTTTGCTGCTGTCACGCACGATGGATGTCTTTTGTGGATACGCGTCAAAACGCGGCACGACCGAGCGGCTCCGCACACCGTTTCCAAAACAGAGCATACACAGCGAACATGTTTGCGGCGCTCGAACTGCCCAAGCCACGCTCGTTCGCGGTTTTTTAATTAATTCATTAATATATATGTTTTTTTTTTAAATTCCACGGACTGAGAACTATGCTGACATCGAAAGTGAGGGCAGATCCGATCGCGCATACGAACTAACGGATCGATGAGACAGAGAGCGTCACCCGCGCGGTCAATGAGAGCTGTTTCGCAGACCCGTTTCGAGCTCGAGTTCAGAGTTTGGTAATGAGGGGGCGGGGGGGCTACTTTTTTTTTTTTTTTTGGTCCAGCAAAACAAACACATGCTGCGGGACATCAAAGCCACAAAAATAAACGATGCGTACACGAGTTAAAAAATACCTGCAACTCCAAACTGTAACCCTGCAATAAATGGGTTGGGAAGACCGTCAGCTGGTGTTGCACTTGCAGGGAAACTGTATAATCCATTGACTTCCACGTCCCCGCCGAACCGATGCTTCTCTGCTTTTGCAGCCACAGTCAACAGCACCCGCAGTAGAGGAGTAACAGAGCGGACTTCGCCCCGCCCCCCGGACTCCTCATTGGCCCTTCCGCTGTAGTAGTAGTACGAAGCTCCGCCCTCCACTTCCTGATGAACTCGCAGGTGTATTACTACAGCTGCGCACCTGGATGAGTCCGTAAAATAATTCAGCGAATGCTCTGTGAGGGAGAAACAGTGGCACTTTCTGTTGTCATGACATTCTAAAATACATCTAGTGAATTCGACAAAATAAACAAATAAAACATACAACAGTGCTTAACTACTTTACATTTATGTCTTTAGCAGACACTTTTCTCCAAAGCAACTTCCAATGAACTCTATGTCCTGTTATCAGCCCATGCACCTTATTCAGCACAGTGACTTACACTGCTAGATACACTACTTACAATGGGTCACTCATCCATACATCAGTGGAACACACTCTCTCTGTCACTCACACACTATGGGGGAACCTGAACAGCATGTCTTTGGACTGTGGGAGGAAACCAGAGCACCCAGAGGAAACCCACACAGAGACAGGGAAGAACATGCAAACTCCACACAGACTGAGCGGGAATTAAACCCACATTCTCTCGCACCACCCAGGTGCTGTGAGACAGCAGCACTACTCACTGTGCCACTGTACTGCACTTCACTTTCTCTGTTGGGTGAGGAGTAGCAACCACAATAACACAGTCAAATTAGAATAAATATTGAGCAATTGATTTTGAAGTGATAACATTTGCCTTGATTCAGTCTGCTTAATAGTGCTGTTTTTGTGTCTGAAGATGTGGAAATGGGTTCCCAGTATATTATTCTGTGCTGATAAATCATAACACTTGATATAAGGACACCTCATGACATTGACAAGTCTTGCTTTCCAAATGAGCTAAGGGGCCTCATTAAATAATAAATGAAAATTGAAAAAATATCAGAACACGTGTCCTTCAGGCCGCCATTACATGTATTTGTCCTGCTGTAGCTCTGACATCGGAGTCTTTTTTTCCTGATGTAAACCTTTGTTAGGGTCAGTGCTTTAGATCAATGTAAGAGCTTGCAGCTGTCGGAGAGTGAGTGATCTGTTCTAACAATGAAAGTTGCAAATATGCTCCTGGGAAAGGATAACAGTCTCCGTAGATTCATGCCACCCCTCTGACCAATATCATTAGCACTTCAAAGGAGGCTGATATTGTTATCCATTCTGGCTTTCTGGGAATTGAGCTGTGCATATATAAATGAGTAAAAAAAGCTATTTTAGAGACAAGCCTTAGTGCAATGAAATAGTAAATCAATATCAACAGTAAATCAAATAGTTCATCACATGTGTTTTACCTTAACTAGCCATTTTTATTGGATTACAGAAATACACACACATTTTCAGAACCGCTTGTCCCAGTTGGGGTCACGGTGAGCCAGAGCCTAACCTGGCAACACAGGGCGTAAGGCTGGAGGGGGAGGGGACACACCCAGGACAGGACGCCAGTCTGTTGCAAGGCACCCCAAGCAGGACTCAAACCCCAGACCCACCAGAGAGCAGGACCTGGTCCAACCCACTGCGCCACCACGCCCCCTTACAGAAATATATACAGCTAAATCTGCACTTAATTTCTACTGGTTGATGTGTAAATTAGGAAAAGAACAGAATTTTTTTTAAAGCTACTTTTAGGATAGCAGATAGTATAGTTTCTTTGTATAAAATGACCAGTTAAGCAACCAAAGAGTAATATTAGTAAACAAAGGAAAGGAAAGGAAAGGAACCTCAAATGTTAAGGACATTATACATTGCCATCATGTTTTCTGTGACATAGACAAATTTGTTTTAAATGTAGTCAGACACAAAGACAGTACAGATATAAGGCAACAATTAAAAGGTGCATAAATCCCTTCTGCCTTTGGATTCCCTCAGTCATCAGAAACACCCTAAAACCGTGCATGCCACCACGATATGTGGAATCTGTGGAATGCTGTAGCTATTGGAAAGTATAAATGTCATTGGACCACAAGGTCACATTGAATGCTTTTTTTTCTATTGACTAACTTCTGCTCTCTAAAGTCTACACTGCAACAAGGTCCTAAGTGCGTTTCTCAGTTCACCAACAGCACCATAATACTGAAGAATATATCACTGATATTGCTTCATTGTTTGCTTTCTTCTTCATAGTAAAGATCAACAGATGTATGACTGACATCTGCTTTCTTTAAACTTTAGATCACACACAGGTCATGCAGTGTATGGTTTGATTCATTTCATTCAGATAAAAAATATTTCTAAAACAATAACACAAACAAAACCACTAAACACAGTCTGTTAAATGTTGTATTTTTATAGTTCATGATTTTTAAAGTTTGAAAAAGCTTCCCATTATCCATCTCTTCTTTACAGTTTTCTGATATTTTAATAGTCTTCAGGATTTAGTCATGAAGGGAAAACAAATAGCTTCTCCTGAATTCATAAAGCATTTATTCATAGTCATTTCCAATACAATTTTGCTTAGTTGCAGAATGCATTCGCTTGTCTGATATGAACTGAGAAATGTGCAACCCTGGGAGACAATTACAAGCTGTGATCCAAGACAAATGAAGAAAGATAAATGCATACCAAGTGCAATTTAAATTTTAGATACTTACTGTTTTTTAAGTTTAAATTTCCTACTATAATACAGTATCATTTATCAGTGTACAAAACCATTTTGCAGATCCAAGTCAAACAGTTCTGGTCCATTATAATTCTTCAGCCATGATTCTGCTCACATGTACAGTACAGTTTCATGAAATTGCAACCATCTTAAGATTGTATTTGCTGGTTACTGTTCACCCTTAACAGCTTTTCATGTGAGGTTTTCCTAGAAAAGTTGTTTATAATAGCATTAAAATTAGTTTCATTGGTCTTTTAGACCCTCTCTCTCTTTGAACTGCTGATCCTTCAACATTAGAAGCTGGAACTAGAGCTACTAATAGTTTGAGTTTAATGAAATGACAGAATTCATTAAAGATTAATTAAGATTGCAGTCATGGGCCATTTCATTTTAATTTCAAATTTACTAAGTATTACCAATATGGCGTTACAAAACATTCCCTTAGTACAATAATCATCTGAAAGAGGGATGGAAAAAATGCTTAAAATAAAGTAGCACCCAGAGGGAAAACACCCTTATTAGTGATTTGGAAATTACTTGACAGCTAAGACAGAGTTTGAAATAATCATCCATCTCTTGTACCTAACAAGTCTAAGGAGTACAGCAACTTAATCCAGTGTTCCCCCACTTTATGTAAGGAATACATTCCCAAAAAACACTTTGAAATGCAAACTCTTGAAACTTCAAGATTTTAGAATTCCATAATTACACGGGAATAACATAAAATAGCAGTTAGGACAGTTTGAGGTGGAGTTTGGTAATAGCATTACTTCAGCTATTAAAACCTGATATAGCAGTATCGGAAATAGATTACAGATTAACTAGGAAAAATGACGAAACAGAAGGCAGGAGTAAGACAGGGCTTTCCATTGTCTCCACTCTTATCTGCACTGTTTATTGAGCCAGTGGATGAAGATCAGGACTGACACAATTCTTAAAAGTAAGGAGGAAAACTGGGTTGTGGAAGTGTAGGTCATTCTCCTTGTAGGGATGATATGTTTAATGACTTGTAGAGAGAATTGTAAAGGAAAAGCTTTTACAAAGAAGATTTTTGAGATGACAAGGGGGAAGCTGTGTAACTGAAATCTGTCATTACCACTAGTCTTAATAATACAAGTTTTTATGTTTCTGACCCTGAAAGGACACCTATTTATGCTAAAAATCTCAAAAAATCCCATCAAAATGGACAGTTACTTCAGTAGTTACCATTAGTTACCATAACACAACGTAACGAGGGGGTTTCCAATGTATAGAAAACTACTAGATAGAAAAGACAGTTCCCAAAGACTGCCCTGACTTAATAAAAAAAAAAAAAGTCAATGTGAGAAAAGGTATGTATTAAAATGATATTTTATTTCCTTTGAGGGTCCCTTCCTTTCTATTCTGGAAAATGATGGTTCAGCTATATGGTCTTCCTTGTCTCTGTATCCCTAAATTAAAGTGCTTTCTATCGATTCTGACTTATGCACTGTTTAAAATTGTGGTGAATAAAATAGTGAAAATTGATCTTGTTTTGATGACTCTCGATGATTCCAGTTTTGATGATTCTGCAATTCCAGTTTGTGCAGACTTCAGAAAGATTGCTATCCATAGTATCAAGACTGTAGAACCTAACCAAGCAAAAAATACAGACTGATGTAATATGCCAATCACAGAAGACATCTACTTTTTTTCACTGTTGGCCTGCTGCTTTCTATATATAGCTTCTTTGCTATGAAAAGAAAATTGTGTCATGTTGTAAATTGAAGCATTTTGTATCTGTTTCCAGAAACCCCAAATACTGTAAGACGAACACACTTTAATGTAATTAAGCCCTTAGACAATCGATTAACATTAAGACATGGCTTCTGGATAAATTGCTTCTTGTCTGAGTGCCAAGTGTGCTTCATTCCAGTGGGCTCTTTGCCAACACAGATTATGAGTGCATCGACTCCTCACTCTTTTCTTAACAGCAGGCCACATATTCACTGTTTGTCCGCAATTATAGGTGTTACCCCTTCTGCCCATTAAGAAGAAAGAATTTTTCTCCAATTACTGACTACAGTGTGGACATTTTTTCACTGCGGTTTAAATTCAGTAAATTAATCCAGTCATCACTTTGCCATTTAATATTAGAAGGAATGGGTGTTGGCTGGCTTCAATAGCATCTACAGAAGTAGAGAAGAAGACATTAATAATTCCCCTTTCTGTTCTGTCACCTGCATTGACAGTATCAGTTTTTTTTTCCAGGTGCCTTTTATTTATGTGCTATTTCTGCATGAGCAGCCTCATATTGTGAGTAAAAGTATTCATATCACATGGTCCCCTGAGCCCCCAGTTCTGCCCTGCAACACCTCCCTCCCCCCATCTACTGGTATGTGATGGACTTCATCTCCAGCTCTGCATCATGAGAAATCACATCTGTCGACTCTCTGACCTTGACCAGCAGCTGGCTTCTTTCAGTCACGTTGTGTAGGCAGACCTCTCACTGGGAAGATACTATTCCTGCAGAGATGGCCACCTGCAAGTTGCACAAATCTGGAATATGGATGCATGTTTAACCAGTGAAGTAGATATCAAGTTCCCTTGGGCACCAATGATGGATAGCACTGAACTCCAATAATAGACTTACTATACTGTACTGTACAGGCAAAATTGCAAAGGAAAGAAGATATATTAAGTGTATTCCCTCATTACTGTAATCATAAAATTGTACAAAAGTAAATAAAAACATTCAGACACTCCTCTCAGAAAAGTGGAAAAAGGAAAAAGGTGTAGCTAGTGATGTACTTTTTTGTTGGTACTACCTATGGAACTTGCATACCTTAATTGCATCTCTTATTCCTCAACTGTTTCTGTTAGTTGTCTGGAATATAAATTGTAAATAAAACTGCTGACATAGTGTGACAAACACACATACAAACACAGTGACACTTCACACCCACCTCACACACACAAGTTCTACCTAGTGTATGTGCCTGGTAACCTGTATTAGTTACAACTAATAAACACCAAGTTACCATGACTACCCTATTTAAGTCCTTTCTGCCTACAGTGAGTCTATTCCAGACCCCATTGCCTGAATGAGCGATGGAGAAGGACCAGGGATCACAGTTCAAGACTTTGAGTCTATGCCTACAGTTAAGATCGCCTTCTCCCCTAGAGCACACCCACCTTAAAGTAAAGATGCAGTGAAGCAGGAAAACCTGAGTCCATGTCCTCTTGTTCCATGAACCATTCCGGTTGTCGCACATATTCATCCATCCATCCATCCATCCATTGTCAACATGATGTTGACATGTTGAGAATCTATCTGCTGATGATGTCACCTTGACTGGTGATGAAATGTTTGCAACCTAAATGCCAAGCTTGGTGAACAACCGAACAAATCAATTATCAACAACTGCTTGTCCCAAGCAAGGTGGCAGAGAACCCGAGCTTTACCTGGCAAACCAGGGGACAAGGCCCAGGATGGGATTCCAGTGTCAGACGTATTTGGAATGGGATTCCAGTGTCAGACATATTCCAGGGAAGAACCTCCTGCAAAAACTCACCCATTAAAGTAATGTTTATATATGTCAAAAAAAAAAAAAAAATACTAGGAATGTCATCAGGAATCGGGGATAATTGGATAAAGGTTCATGCAGCTACTTGCGTGATGAACACTTGTTCATAAGGTGAAAATAAACGAATTAACTGTACTTAAGAATCGCGCGTTTGCGTGTAAGTTTGTCTTTCTGCCTATATAATGTACACATTGTATTTTCTATGAGATGTGCGTCACTTTGGAGATGTCACGCCCCCGGAAACAAGCGGAGCGGCAACACCTGCAGCTAATTGATGACTCCCAGAATATAAGGAGCTCTGTGTCCACACCACGACGCGAATTCTTGCAATTGCCCTGGTGGTTTTGCAGTATCAGCATTTTCGTCTTGTCCTGCTTTGTTTTCTTGTTCCTGGTTTGCAACCCTAGCCTTTTCCTCTACCATAATGCATCGTCTTGCCTGGATAGTGATGTTTGTACCTCGTAGACCTTCGCCTGTACCTGGCCTTCGAGTCTGTCTTGCCCTACATACCCAGTTGAATTACTAGAACTACCTGCACTTGGGTCCTCTACTTACATGTCTGTCTCCAGTCAGCCTATCGCCATGACAGGAGAAAAGCATCTATTTAATGAAGAAATGTAAATATAAATATTGTTTTATTTATTTTGAAAGTGGAAGTAAAAATAAACAATCTGAAAAAGAAATCATTTTAAAGCAGTTCGGTCAAGGTTAATGAGTTAAGAGCTCATCTTTAAGAAATGAATCCACGGTGGACACTACGACAAGGATTCGGAAACAAGATATTAACTAAAAATAATGATTATAGAAATGTGAAATCATTATTATTGCCACCATTTAGCCTGTTGTATCATGTCAATGCTATAATAGGAATATTAATGTTTTACAAAATTCCAGGGCAGTACCTCCTGCTAAAACTCATCCATGAAAGTAAGAAGGGCAATTAACAACAAAACGGCCCTCATTGGACCCACTTACCACAGTTACTCATGAGAAGAGATAAAATACTGGTTCATAAAGCTTACACAAGCTGTTTTCATCCTTTTCCTGTGGGGTCATGGACACCCAGGGTTCAGTGAACAGCAGAGGCTGCTGAGAATGGATAGATGTGGAGTCGCCCGGCATGACGAGATCTGTCAGAGACATGTCACTTACCTGCAGTCCATGCTGGCAACAAGTTCAGAATGTGGGTGGATGCCGGCGAAAGTTAACGTGATGCAAGGATTTAGTTCCATTCCATACTTCTGTCCCATTAGGCAAGTGTTAGAATCTGATGCAGTGTACGAGACCGGCTTGTCCTTTACACCTCCACAATACCTTCGTAGTACAAACATGCAGGCTTAGAGAAGACGTGAAGAGAGTTCTCGTCACTTTTTGCCAATGAGCATTTAATAGGCCACTATAATTCATTCTAATGGCTTCCTCACTGCAAAGCCAAGAGTAATTTCCTATGAAAAGTAGGCAAGGTACATTAGATGTCAGTCCAGCACTATTACCAAAGGCGCATTTCACTGAGCGCTCAATCAGTTTGGAATCGCACTGAGCAGTGAAGGATAAACTGAAAATCCCAGAGAGGGTTAGATGAGGTGTTTTCAGCATTAACTAAAGATCTATTTTTGCATGATTTAAGGATGTTTTTAAGTAGTACAAAAGAACTGAATGAAAGGCATCAAGTTATATTTTTGCATGTTTGTGAGTGATAATAGATAAAGGACATTCACACTTTCATAATATTGATCAAGGTGATTTCCAGCTGCCAAATATTTAAGAAAAAAGGTTTGCAAATTAGGGGGGCGTAGCGGGCTTGACCGAGTCCTGCTTGGGGTGCTTTGCGATGGACTCTTTTCCCTCTTCCTCCAACTCTGCACCCTGTGCTGTTAGGTTAGGGTCCAGTTTGCTGCTTGGGTGAAGCAGTTTCAGACAGTCTGTGTAGATTTGCAAATTTCATTTGGATCTGGATAAAGCATTCTATACCGTACTCTTAAGATACAGTGTTGCTATATGAATCACAATGAAATTAATGTTGAAGCATTTAGATGTGGAGTGGGTGAGATCATTTTTGAGTGGTGCCCAGCTTTGTTGATTCTTTCCTTGGGCTCTGTCCACTGTTTCTCCAGAGTTTGGTCAGTAGTTATGCTCCAGAAACACTGAGCAGCTGTGCAAACATGGACAAACAGAAAAACACACACAAACATCATGTAAGCCTCGTCTCTCATGCCTGAAGGAAATCTGAAGGTCACTTGTTGAACTGCAGCAGCCTTGTCAGCATCTGTTGACACACCATCACACCTTCATCACAACTGCCCCAAAAATTCTGCCCTTATATCCGACTACCATGTGGGGGGCAAAACACAGACATGAGATGGGAGCTACCAGCTGCCAGTTTTGGCATAAAACAGAAAGACAGCCTTTGCCAGAAAGTTCATTCTGAGAAACGGAAATAACAAGAATGGGGGCAATGGCATAGTACTGAGCATTATAGACTCCTAGCATCATTTAATTAACTTTAAAAGTGATCATTAATAGAGCATAAAGCATAATTTCAAGATAATATGGTGTTCTGCACTAACTAAACTATCATAACAAAAAGCCATGAGATATGTACAGTCTTCTTTTCATATTGTGCTATGGACAAAGCTGCTCCTGCAGCAATGGGCACCCTGCAGCTTGAGTTACCCTCAATGAAAACAGTCAAGTCAGTTTGTTAGAAAACTGAATTTTACACAAACCTGATTTTCTGAACAACCTGCCCAAAACGCAATTCTGGCTTTGCTTTGATTTCTACAGCAGGCCAAATACTACTTGAGTGAACTCAAACAGATTCGAAGGAAAATAACAATCAACAGAAACCAAACAGTAACCAAAGCCTTTCAGAGATTTCCTGGACTCAAGATAAACCACAAAACACTTTCTTTCTAATCATCCATCAAAACAGATATTTCTTTTGGTTACTAAACAAACAAACTAAGAAATACATGGACAAAAACAAAGGAACAATGAAAGAAATAGAAAAGCATCCAAGACAGGTTGACTTAAAACTGAGGCAAGAAGTCATCCCTGAAAGCTCCTGCAGTCAGTCTCTGAAATGAATCTCAACAATTGATACTTGTGATGCTCTGGTCTTTACTGGCAGCATGAAGTGATGTGGTGGTTTGAACATTCAGGTCAAGCAGTCTAGAAGGGATTCTCAAGATAGAGGTTTGCTGTTTTATTGGTAAAAGCAAAGTTACATACATAGATCAAGATGAAGAGACTTTCTCTTCATCATTGTGGAACATAGGACTGAAAGCACCCCAGCAGGCTCATGAAAAAGCTTGTAAAGAAGAAGCACTCTTTAGGTTTGCAAGAACTTGGTCATGCTGGAAGAGAAGTGTACAGCTGCAACTTCTTTCTTATGCACTACAGTTGAGGTCAGGGTCTATGCAGAGTAGGTAGTGCAAAGGGGTACCAGGAAACAACACCTGGAAAGTCTCGAAGATCATAAAGTCAATGCCTCACATCATTCCTGTGCACGAACTAGTCAATACAGCAGAATCAGTTCCAGTCACTGTACATAACAAAAAAAGAGTTTGTGCATTGCATGTAATCTACTGACCCCAAGCCAATGTATAAAAAGCATCCATCCATCCATCGTCAACAATCCCTTGTCCCGAGTAGGGTCACAGCAAGCTGGAGCCTACCCGGCAACACAGGGCGCAAGGCCGAAGGGACACACCCTGGACGGGACGCCAGTCCATCACAAGGCACCCCAAGCAGGGCTTGAACCCCAGACCCGCCACACACCAAGAACTGGCTGAACCCGCCGCGCTCCCCATATAACAAGCACTTAATGTATATTTGGTCATTGACAATCAATGCATATACAGCAACTCGAAGGTTGAGGCAACATGTGATCCTGTCAACAAGACTTCCAGTTTCATATAGCGGACATCGGTTACACTGCACACACTGGTATAATGGATACAGCACATTTGTTTATACAATGACTTTGAGGATTGAGGTTCTTCAACATTTTTTGTATTTTGTTGATTGTTGAGGTAATACTCTTTAACAACATACATTTTCTGAATGAAGATGGTTTCATTAGTTTGTCATTGTTCATTGATTATTTCGCAGACTTATGTGAGATATTGTAAGGCAATTGGGGATAATTGTTAATACCTTAAAAAGCATTCTGCTCACAGTTCCATTTTAATATTCACTTCAAGGCCCGGGTTTGTTCTTTAATGACCCTTCTAGTCCTCTCTTGGGGCATGATCATGTGGAAACCAAAGTTGGAAAGAAGGTGGTCCCAAAGGGCAAGTGCAAAGGGAGTTGAACCATGCTTAGAACCCAAAAAGGAAAGAAGCAGAAAAGGTCATTTGCAATGTCATCCTGGTAAATGTCATAATGTCAAAGCACATTTCACAGTTCTGTACAAACTGACCACGTTACATGAAACATGGCATATCCCAGCTGCACAGTGAACAGGATGCATCATTACCTCTCGCCCATCTGACATGTTATTCCAGATGTTTCCACATCATGGATGACCACTGTCTAAATGATGTGAAAATGGAGCAGTACTGGACCACAGAAGTCAATGGTCCATGACCTTTTCTTAGCCAGAAGAACACTTTCCCCTGAAATGGAACAGAAAAGCATTGAGAAATGAGGAGTGTATCTCCCCTGTAAAAAACGAGCGATAAAAAGAGGGGGAAAGCAGGGAAGAGATTAAAGGGAAAGCTTTTGTCTTGGCATTTTTTTGCTCCCTTTCATCCGACCACCTGGGTTTAATTTTGCAAGCTGCACCTCTTATCTCTGGCTTGCAGAACAGTTTAACAAAAAGCAAGGTGCAATGGGGACCAAAGCTTGCATGTTCTCATGGGAAGGAAATACACCTATCCTCTATGCAGAGGGAAAGAGTCCAAGATACAAAAACCCTCCCCTTTCTTATAAGGAAACATTGGCGTCATTGAGCTTTGCTAAGACAACATGATGGTGTGTGAGGTTATGTTTTTTTGGGGTGCCATAACTACTTCCCAATAAACTCTATGTAGTGCCATCACTACACACACCTTATTCAGCAAGGTGACTTACACTGCTAGATACACTACTTACACTAGGTCACTTATCCATACATCAGTGGAACACACTCTCTCTGTCACTCACATACTATGGGGGAACCTGAACAGCATGTCTTTGGACTGTGGGAGGAAACCAGAGCACCCAGAGAAAACCCACGCAGACACGGGAAGAACATGCAAACTCCATGCAGACTGAGCGAGGATCAAACCCATGTCCTCTCACAGCACAGCAGCGCTACACACTGTGCCACCCATTTCAATCTTGAACATTCTTATTTGGTTTGAGATTATTAATAGCATGTTTGTTAATTGGTCTGTATTGTTGTTTATCCAGTCTGCTGCCTCTGGTTTGGGCTGTGTGATAAACTGAGACCGCATTTGAAAACCTCCTGCCATGGTGCCAACCCCAGCACCTACTGGTGGACACCAGTGGTGAGGGAAGCTGTTAAGCTGAAGCAGGAGGCCTTCTGGGCAATAATTTTGGAGGAATGTTCTGATTTGGCAGAGAGGTCCAGCAGGTGATGAGGACCAAATTAAAAGCAGTTGCCGAAACATAAAGCAAAAGCGGATGGGTGGCCTCAAAATTGTTCTGGCAAACCATTCATTGTCTCAGGAGGGAACGGCAGTGCTTAATACCTGCACTCATACCTCTGGTAAATTAAAACTCCTCACTGTTCCTGAATTACTATGATGATGGAAGGCCTCCGCAGTGGTAAGGCTGCAGGGCCAGATGAGATTTGACCAATGATGTTAAAAGTGCCAGACAGCGTGAGGGTAGCGTAACTCATATACCTTTTCAATGTTGCACAGCAAGCAGGTAAGATACCTCTGGATTAGCTGACTGGGCTGATGGTCCCTGTGTTTCAAAAATCCCTATATGTAAGAAAGGGAAATGGAGAAGGTGTTCCAAGCACATGGGAATCACACTCCTCAGCCTCCCAGGCAAAGCTGTGCCAGACTACTGAAAACCAAACTCCAGAACCCTGTGGGACCCTAAATATCAACTCAGAGCCCAGGAGCTGTGAGGTACCAACGCTACAAACTGCACTACAGTCTTAAGTTTATGTTGGTATGGTTAAACTACATTTGTAAAAGATTCACTGAATTTTTATGGATACAGATTTAGTTATTTACTGTATAATATATTATTATTCATTTCATTTATTCATTTATCTGACAATTTTCTCCAAGGCAAGAGACAATTTTTTCCCATTGATAAGAGAAGGGTAATTTTACAGGAGAAAATTAGTGTAAGGATCTTGCTCAAGGGTATTACAACTGGAAGTAGGATTTGCATCTGAAATCTTTGAAACCAAAGACGACACCCACTTTGCTGGCAGCTGATGCATATGACTGTAAACAATTTTGTAATTTCTCAGAGCAACAATAAAGGTGTATGTGAAAAATTCAGAATGTGATTTTCTGTGACATAACGTGAAAAGCTGGGCTGCAATTCATTCTACGCGGCAAAATTTTGAGCAGAACAGAAGTCCCCCCTGGGGAGAGAAGGTCACCAGTCATTTAATTTTAATCGGATTCACACCACTATGAGTCAGTCCCTCTCAGCACGCCTGGCCCCATGTGTGTTGCACACCTGCATACATCAGTCGACCATTATGCTGCTCCCCTAGTGACTCTCTGGTTCACCCCACTGAAGAAAAACATTGAGGAACCACTTCTCACTCCACATTGCAGATGTTACTCTTAACACCATTTGAGGGAACAACATATTAGCACTTGTCTAAACAACGAAAAAAGGAAAATCACTTGTTCAGTATTTGCAAAGTCCGTACAATCTAACAGTACTGATAATATTGCGTGGAAATTTCCTTTGTTGTTACTTCCCGTGAAGCGATCACGGGCTTTCAGGCAATAGGCTGAAGAGAGTGGGCTCAGCTTCACGGGAGTGCAGAACTGTAAGGTGCTCATAATGTGCAATATTACTGCGGTAACATACTGTATGTTCGACATCTTGCTGAAGTAACATGACTTGTCACCCTTTTGCTCGCAAGATCAGGTCGTTTACCCTGAAATATCTGCCGTCCCATAATTCATATTACATTCCTATACCCTTGATGCTTTTAAGATGCTTTCTAAATCAATGGAAACATACTGTAGCTTTTGAGGTAAAACATGAAGGCAGAATTGTGTCTTTCATTTGATCATCACATTCATAGTGGGTTTGGTACCAGGACTATAAAGCAAAATGAGAAATCAAATGCAGCGGTCCACTGACTAATATCCAAGAGAATAAAATCAACTCGTAACGCCACGAGTGGCAATGTCCTATAGCAGTTAAACCAGCCAAACACACTGGCACCAAAACATAAACTTTTCAAAGTTATGTAGAAGGCAGAGTTCACATAGCCTGTACTTAACACAGATTTACTGTACAGTGTACTTAACCTTAACCACATCAACACAATGCATATGGTGACAATGGAAAATAAAAATGCACACACACTGTTTGGAACCCCTTATTCCGAGCAGGATCGTGGTGAACCGGAGCCTAACCCAGCAACACAAGGTGCGAGGCTGGAGAGGGAGGGGACACATCCAGGATAGGACGTCAGTCTATCAGAAGGCATCCCAATCAGAAGTCAAACCCTAGCCCTGCAGGAGAGCAGGCACACGTTGAACCCACGGTGCCACCAACCCCCTCATAAAAATGCAAATAATACCGTGGAGAGTGGTGTTCTGGGTGTGCATGGGATGAAGCACAGGAAGCATTCATTTTGAATAGTTATTTAGACAGCTGCATACAAGGACCTAATGCTCTCAGGTTAAGTACCCTGTTTCTACAATGACCTCTACTTCAAGTCAGCCTTCCCAGCCCATGTAGAGTCCCCAACCTTTCTTCTTCCTGCTGCCAAACACGGTCACCTCATCATTTTCCCCAGAAGTGCCCCCAGTGGTTGAACACATTATTTACAATTTACCCACAATGCAACTATTTGCAATAAACACATTCCCAGCTCGAACTGACAGTAACGCAGGTCGTTACAATACACAATAGTAGTCTGGGCTCTAGTTTGATGGCAGTGAGAGTTGTCATCTAATTTCCTGGCTTCCAGTGCCACAGCTGGTTGAGGAATATTCACCGTGTTCTGACTGACACACGCAGTTTAGATTGTGGTTTGAATCTAATCCTTATATAAATCTCAGCTGAGTCAGTCACTGATGACCCTGCTGTGCAGGGTGTGAAATGTGATGGGATCTGCCTCTTGGCTGCTCATATTATATGGCCTCAGTCCAGGCAGCAGTGGGCTGATGGCTGCCAGTGTTGATGGATCTGTTGCTCCTGCTATGTGCACATGGTTTTACACACACTGTTGACCTGCAGAGTCATGACTGAGGCCTCTGTATCTGCAGCTGGGAGCGAGAAAAATGTAAACTGATACCACTGCAGAGAAAAAAACATGAAGGGATGGGAATAAGAAAAAGATGTTAGTTGTTCACGAAGAATAAATAGCACCCTTGCTGTTAAGTGCTAAAAAGTTTCACGAATTTTAAATTAATTTAATTTCGTGGTCATGCGTACCACGGTAAAATTTCAGATGGTAAGTCCAGTGGATCATGTTAACATTCACTGGGAGCACTTTGAAAAGAGGTGGCTAATATTCCCTTCAGCACAATGAGGAGACAACGTTTTTAAATGTCTGCTGTCGAAATTTGCTTTGAGCATTGGTACAATTCACTAGTTTGTAAAAGGAAGCACCACTTGATTTTGTCGATCTGTGATTTTTCTAGGCAGCTGTAATTAAATTTCAAGAAGTAGCAGTAATAAAAAATGATTGCTTTAAACTATGCTAAGTAGTGATTTCCCCATCGCCCCATTATCAATAACCCCTTATGCAATGGATGGTCACAGTAGACCAAAGACAGTGTTAGAAACACAGTGCACAGCAGGGTGTACCACACACACACACACACACACACACACACACACACACACACAGACACACACACAATGTGGGGAATTTAGAGTGAGAATTTCACCTGAAACAATTTTTTTTTGGCTTTTGGGAGGCAACCGGAACACCTGGAAAACACTGGCATAGTACGCAGGGTCCACACAGACAGAGCAAAATCTGAACATCTGAAAAAGCACCAGTGGTACCCGCTGCACCACCATGATGCTTAAAAAAAAAAAAAAAAGAAACCCACAGAACACAGTACAACACTGTGTGTGGCTTCCGAAGAGACAGCATTTAAGGTAAAAATGAGTACTTAAATATTGATTCTTTTTCTGTAAACAAAATAAAAATTCTGAAAGCTGGCAATCTAGTGGTTAAAACAGTTACCTTTGGACCCAAAAGTCTGAGGTTTAAGTCACACCTCCAACTCTAGCACCCTTGAGTGAGGTACTTACTCTAAGTATGTAGCTCTGGTAAAATTACCCAGTTGAAAAATGGGTGATTAACTATAGGTTGATTAAATTGCTTTGGGGGGGAGCATAAGTTATATCAATAAATGTAAAACCTGAGAGTAAGTATAAAGACAGAAATTATCATATTTAGTTGACATTCATTTAGATTGTCCAATACCTCCTACTATGTTAGGTTCATATACCAAGGTACTTACAATTTATTTATGCAGCTGGGTCATTTCACTGGAGCAATGGCCACACCTGGTCCCATGTCCTCTCTCAGGCTTTCGCCCAGGTGTGGCTGTCAGATGGACATGCAGTTTGGCTTCTCTCTGCCTCCCATGCTCTGTGAGCAGTAATGCGACGTGACAGTTTCTCATGAAAGCTGCACTTACCAGCAGATTATTCACAGAGCGCCCACTGCTGAAACACCATGCCTGCACTGACAAGTGTGCTTTATGAAGCTTGCTCATCTAGCCGCCCATGAAATATTGCTCTAATGGCTCTAATGCTCTATGCCTGACCCATACTGTACACTCTCTCAGTGTAAAATCGGCTGATTCCCCATCAATGAACTAGAGTACAGGGATAGGAAGGAAATGAGAGCACCCCCCTCTGAAGGCTTACGGACTCCACACAGACCGAGCTGGATTCGAACCTATGTCCAGACAGCGCAGTCACTGCCATACGATGCACCACCATGAACTCGAAAATTAGAGAAGTAAAACAAAGTAATTTTTTCAAATCAGAAATGGCTGTCGTGCAGATATGCCCATGTCCAGATGGTAGACAATTATAACGACAAGGTTACAAGAGTACTGTAGTGATGTGTACCAATATCTGTTTTAACTCTTTTATCTTTGAAAGATATAACATTCAAAATTGAAATGTTCACAAAATTTAGATCTTACAAAAACTGCACAGCTACAAGAATACTCCTGATTTTCATGCATGTATACTGCACAAACCAAACAAGTTGCTTTGGGGAAAAGTGCCACCTAAATGAAGAAAAAAGTATTATAGTATATTGTGGAATGCTCACTTTGTCTGCTGTCTTCTCAGTGGGTCAGTATATGATCAAATATATGAAAACAGTGAGCTCTTCAAGTAACATGATTTCTCTCCTTATTTCCAAGATCAAAGCATTTTTTACTGACTGTTTTGATTGTTTTACCAAACATTTAAAATGTTAATTCAAAAACTGCATTCTTTTACCAATTTGGAGATAATTTATATATTCCTGTTGGTATTTTTAGCATAGTTAGTTCTGCCACAGACATGGAACGCTCACATTTTACAAATTTTAAGTAAAATCGCATCACACAAACATGCTTCTCTATGTGTAGGAAATGGTTGCTTGATGAATTACACACAACTTTGTAATGGCAGTAATCATTTGAAGACTGCGCCCCCTTGTGGAGCGTTTCTGAAAATGCTTCCGTGCAAAATTCACAACTCAGGTTTGACTTGACACTTAAGAAAAGAACATGATTTGAGTCAACATTCTGCAAAATGTATGTCTGTTAAAATTTCAGAGCCATAGCTGAAAGTGAAATGTTAATTTTTGTTTAACTAGCTTTTCATCCACAATAATATACAGTATATTGTGCAGGTGAGACATTTATTCATTTAGCTGATGCTTTTCTCCAAAGCAACTTACAATGTCAATTTACCTACAATTATGTACCCATGTACACAGCTGGGTAATTTTTTTTTTCTTACTGGAGCAATTTAGGATAAGTACCTTGCGCAAGGTTATTACAGACAGAGGTGAGAGTTGAACCTGAAATCTTTAGGTCAAAAGGCAGCAGCTCCAACCACGATGCAACCAGCTGTCCTTATAAAGCTTCTGCTTTGGAGACAGTCAAACACCCATCACATTAATGTCTTTTTTTCTTTTCTCTTCCCCTTCCAAAAGCTGCAGCTCTAACCACTATGCATACAACCATATTAAAGCAGTTACATTATGAACTCAATTGATAGCTTAATCAACATCACTAGAGCGACGGCTATAAACGGCTGATTATCATATACCAGATTTGAAAAAAATATTTTAACTTATTGAATTATGTGAACCCCGTATGGGACAAGCGGTTCTGCAAATGTATGTATGTATGTATTTTAACTTATTGAATTATCTGAAAATAAAAATTAAATATATTGACACTGGATATTTAGCTGGATACTTCATTTGTCACAGGGACCCATTCACTGTTTTTTTATTTTTTTTAAATTTTTTTTTAAATGCAGTGTATAGAATTTACCATTTTGCATGCCTCTAGTTTTATTGTACACAGCACATACTAAAAATATTGTTTCTGAAATTGTCCTTAAAGGTCAATGGTGGATATGATGAGAGCAATGAAAAGCCTGCTCTTCTGTTCACCTTAAAGAGACATTAAATTATTCAGACCATAAATGGTTTATTAAGATGACCGGAGCAGTGGGTCAATAATAATATTTGGTGAACAAATTAAGCAAAATCAATAGAAATAAAGGGTGTGCCACCCTTCTGTGCACCATTCCAATGTATCTCCATTAGGACTGGGTCTTTTCCTTCTCATCTTAATTTTTCCAGACAGGACTTTTAGGGCACAGCATGAAAAGTGACATGGGAATAGTTTTGAGAATAAAGAAGCCCTTGCCTTTTGGATAAGCCAGAGCAGACAGGCGCTGGCACATACACACTAGCAGGGACACAGATTTTCCCACAGGCATGGACAGAGCCCAGAATATGAGCTCTTTGCCTTGGTTTTTTCTTCCACTTGGGTTGGAATCTGCATTTGTTCCTCTCAGAAAGAAGACCAAGTTTTGGCTGAAATGTCTACCAGGGTCTCATCTTTCCCACCTTGGAAAGCACACTCTGTTGTGGTGCTCTCATTGCTCACAACCCAGCACCTTAACCACTCCTCCAGATTTGTTTACCAGACCAGCTTTGGGAAGATTATCACTATAAAGTTGTTCTAATAACTATCAGAAATTTCTGAACATAGTTAATCTAATGAGGATTTATATAGTCAAAACATTTTTCCTTTAATGGACATGTCCATCTTCAAAGTGACTTACAGTTATTTTACTCATTTGTACAGTAAAGTCATTTTTCAGCAGTGATACAGGGTACTATAGAAAGCAAGACGAGAGGATTCAAACCTGGGTTTCCACTATGCTGCATGCTGCCCCCAGATTACCTGAATCAGGAATGATTACTTACACACACACACACACACTGCCTGAAGCTGCATGTCCCAAAGAACCATACACAGGGCGCAAGGCTGGAGGGGGTGGGGACGCATCCAGAACAGGATGCCAGTCCATTGCAAAGCACTGCAAGCAAGACTCGAACCCCAGACCTGCCAAGAGCCCATTGCGCCACTGCGCCACCGTGTCCCCTGACTACTTACACTTATTTATAAAACTATACAGCAGCTGCATTGTCTGAAAGACATTGATTCATCCACTGTCAGTAACCACTTGTCCTGCATGGTGTCGCAGGGGTCTGGAGCCTATCCTAGAATCACTGAGCAGAAGGACGGGGAGGTACATCCTGGGTAGGATGGCAGACCATTGCAGGACAGCCACTCACACACTCACACACTCACACACTCACACACTCACACACACACACACACACACACACACACACAGTCACTCACCCATTTACACAGCATGGGCAATTTGGCATCCTCTGTCTACCTGAACTGTGTGTCTAGACTGTGAGAGGAAACCCGAGCACTTGGAGGAAACACACTCAGACACAGGGAGGACATGCAGACTCTACACGGGCTGTGACTACACCCAATCTGTTTAGGTGCAGTGAGCAGGTAGCGTTACTGCCATGTGTCTGAAAGATAATAAAGCAGTTAATTCCTAGCGTTGCTTTTCTAGAAGATTGGTATGAAGTATTCATTCATAAGATGCAGTTATTTCAATCTACATGAAGAATTCAGTTCTGCGGCCAGCAGAGGGGGACCTAAAGCTGCTCAAAATGAACACAAATTCATACAAACCTTGGTGCAAGACAAGTCCAGGTGTCCAAACACGCTCTTCCAAACGGCCACCTACTCTCAGCCTCCCCACCCCCTCCTCCATTTGCGTTCAACAAGATGTATCACGTTCTTTCCTGCTCTCTTCAGTTCTGAAAAGGGCCTTCGTTGTCTTTATGTTGCATTCACCAAGCCAAAAGCCACGGGCTTTCGGGAAGATAGTATTACCAGATCTCCAGCACAAGTACAAAGGAGGATTGTCTGAGTCCCAGGAGAATGTGCAGACAGGAAGCACAGGGAGGGGTTTTGGTTGGCAGTTATTAGACCAACTTCAAAAACTTAATTTTTACATGGAGCCTGAAACCAACTGGCAGCAGTGGCCAATCCTCACTTTATATTTCAAATAGGAAGGTTGTGCTAATTTGCGAGTTATAAGAAATAGAAAGAAATGCAGATCAGATAAACTGCATCATATGCAAAGTAAAAGGTACCAAATGAATAAAGCTGATTACTGTCCTATAATCAGTTCCCTAAACAAATCTGGGCATTGCCCATTATCGAACATTAGGCTCCATACACATTAATTGCTGAGAGGAAATATTTTTAAATTATTTCGTACTTAATTACTGACAAATGAGAAATTACAGAAAATGCTTTTTTATTCACTATATGTTTGTCATGACACAGATGTGACTTGTGGCAAAAAAAATAATAATACAAGAATGTCAGAAATTCTTCTATTTTCTTGGATCATACCACAAAGATCCAGTGAGTTGTATAATTCATTCCATGTACCAGTTTTATTAATTCTGTCATGTACTGAAGAAAAATAATTGTTGAAGCACCAACAAAGGGTATCATTAATCAAAGTCAAAGTCAACATTATTGTCATTCCCATAATATGTGTAGGACATACATAGGAGTGAAATTGCATTTCTCCTGGACCACAGCGTGAACATAAAGGACAACATATACTATTACTACTACAATAATTTACAGTAAAAAGCCATAGAACTAAAAAGCATTTTGAGATAAAGTGCAGTGATTTGTTCAGTTCAATACATCAAAATGTAAACAGATTTTACAGGGGAAAGTGCAAAAAAGTTAAGTTTTTTTGTGCAATAATTGTTTGTGAAAATGAGCGGTAGTGTGATCTAATGTAGGTCGATATAGAATATATTTAAAAAAATACAGAAGCTGTACTTGGTATGGACACTGATTTAGGTGAGGTTTTAGCAGGAGCTGTCAGTGCCATAAAAAAAGACATGCTGTGCAGTCTGTATTAAAGTGGCTCGAACCATGCTGGATGGTGGGTGTGGGTGTGGGTGCAGAGGTTGGAGTTCAAAGTCAGGGATGTTAAAGGTGGTAGAGAGATCCTGACAGCTTGAGGGAAAAAGCTGTTGCGCAGTGTGGTGGAGCTACCTTGTATGCTCCTTTACCTCTTCCCAGAGGGCAGGAGGAGTTTACATCAATTAAATTCAAAACATTACTTTGATTTAATTTGTATTGCACTGTGAAACTGATTTTAAGCAAGTAAGAGTCCATAGGAACATAGTTCATGAAGGAGAATTTGCAGAACTCTTGAGAAGTGCTGAAAAATACTACATTTTAATCACCTGAGTGAGCCCTGAGTGATGCAGCCGTGTGTGTAGGAGGCATCCCCTTCCGATGCGCCCAGGGGGAGGGCAGCGGCCTCAGCAGTAGGAATGTCTGTGCAAAACACACATTACAAAATGCCGTGTTTAGACCACAGGTCAGAGCTTTCACTTCATTCTTCTCATAACTGAAAAGTTAATGAGGGATTTGGAGCAAAATATTGAAATGAGCTGTTTTGAGCGGGAAATGTGTTTATTGTAATTGGTTGGCGTTTGGTGACGTAGGGGAATATAAGGGGGTGAAAGCATCTGCCAGAGAAGAGAGTCTGGGGGCACTACGCAGGCTGGGAAGGGTGGCTTGAGGTGCAGGTCTTGGGGGAAATGGGGTCCTCGGACCGAGAGCATTATTTCCCTGGTGCCGGTGTTCAAATAAATCGTTCGAGATGAACATTGTCTCTGTGTCCTTCTTCGTCCCATCCAAACCCATGGTGCTGCCCACCACAATATTTATGAGCTACCAAGCCTATAATATCCAATTACTGCCTGATGACTTTTATGGCTGACTCTGATTCCGAGTGTGCCTTTCGAAGTCATCTATGCAGTCTACGGCGACACAGAGAAAAATGAAAATGTGGTCCCTTGAAACAATATGTCACCGCCCAGAGGAACCATTTGAATGATCCTGAAGGACAGCACTCCAGGTTCACCCAGGCCCATCAGTGCTCCTGATACCAAATTACTGACCAGCCCTATAAAAGAGGTGAAGGAGTACCATCAAGTTGTGGATTATTAATCAACATTACATTGTCTTGCCTGCATCTTGCCTGTTTCTGGACCTGTTTTCTCAAATTATCGTTCTCCATGCATTTCTGTCCCTGTCCTGTCCGCAGCAGTCCTTCGTGCCCCCATCCAGGTCCTGTTTTCCAGCCCTGTACCCTCTCTGCTCTCGCCTGCCTCTTCCACTTACTGTCCTCCTAAGAGCGCTGTGTGCATCTCTTTGTTCCATATTCGTTGTCTCACCTGTTCACCTCACTTACCAATCTGCACAGCGCACTTTTATTTAAGCTCTGCGTTTGAATCCTCACTCTTTACAGCAGTGTCCGTGTCACGTCCAGACATTACAAACAAGTATCAGAAACAACTTACATTAAGACATGACAACTATGAAATAGTTCATTTTTTTTAATTTTCCATTTAATACATAAAACAGGGGGGTGCGGTGGCGCAGTGGGTTGGACCAGGGCCTACTCTCTGGTGGGTCTGGGGTTCGAATCCCACTTGGGGTGTCTTGCGATGGATTGGCGTCCCGTCCTGGGTGTGTCCCCTCCCCCTCCAGCCTTACGCCCTGAGTTGCCCGGTTAGGCTCCGGTTCCCCGCGACCCCGTATGGGACAAGCGGTAGAGACAATGTGTGTGCGTGTACATAAAACATATGCTGTGACTCATATCAGTATTGACATCGGTAGGAAACTACTGGTAACGTTTGTACATAATTGTGCATTGAGATACCATTTAGCTAAAACCTTGGTTCAAGGCAATTTACTATGCTAGGTTTGCAACCTACAATGATTTACATTTATTAATTTTGCATCCACTTTCTCTGAGACAATATATACTGGTTGCTGTGCTTTGAGGTTTGAGCTGACACCTTTATCCAAGGTACCTTACAGCGCTAGATACCCTGCATTGAATTCTGTAGAGTCAGTCACACGTACTGCATGTACACTAAAGCAGTGTAACACATGCGTACAGGATGGGCAACTTGGAGTGGCCAGTTCACCTGAAACACATGTCTTTGTACTGTGAGAGGAAACCAGAGCACCAAGAGGAAGCCCATGCAAATCCATACAATCTAAACTGGTATCAAACTCACATCCGGTCACACAAACCAGGTGCTGTGAGACACCAGCGCTATCCACTGCCCCACTCTTCCAAACATCATTTGCCTCTTTATACAGCACGGTATTCCTATTGTTTCTTTTCAGGGTACGTTTCTTGAGTAAGAATTCAAACCAGAGACTTTCAGTCGTGGCTCAAAACACTATGGTAACCCATTGTTTTTTAAAAAGTAAGTTACCAGCTCCTTTTTCTACAAAGCAAGAATTATATAGTATGCATATTATGTATGAATATAGTATTATAACTCAGAGTATAACTCAATATGACTAAAACATAATAAGCATTTTGAAAAAAAAAATGGAAACCAAGAAACTACATAAATAAAGTGTCATGCTTGAAGAAACAAGCCAAAGTATGTCAGTGGTAACTTTTAAGAGCAAGAAATGAATGGTGTAAATAACAAAAAGTTATTGCCGAAATCTGTTAAACTGAGTCAACACGATGGGGGTTCGTGGAAACACAGTGAACAGAGTGAAGGAACCACTATAATTTCCTTCTACACTAAACACCTCGTTACACAGTGCAGGGTTTATAGGTTGTTCCTACGAACTAGTCTCAGTACTTACCTCTGAAAGACCCACCCCCTCACTCACACACATACACAACACACTTCATACACACATGCTCTGGAAGTGAGAAAGGAAACTGTCGGGTTGTAAATTATTACACACACACACACACACACACATTTTCAGAACCGCTTGTCCCATACGGGGTCACGGGGAACCGGAGCCTACCCGGCAACACAGGGCGTAAGGCCGGAGGGGGAGGGGACGTACCCAGGACGGGACGCCAGTCCGTCACAAGGCACCCCAAGCGGGACTCGAACCCCAGACCCACCGGAGAGCAGGACTGCGGTCCAACCCACTGCGCCACCGCACCCCCGTAAATTATTACAGACATGTTCCATTTAAAGGAGATTTAAAACCCAGAGGACGGAGACAACAGGCATGAGCCAGAAGTCAGGCTCAGGCACAGAAAAACCAAACCCCAAAAAGTCACTTCTGTGCAATGAAATGCGCTTCAACGCATCTGTTGTAGTGGTTTTCAAGATATAGTCCTTCAGTGTCAGAAATATGTCCTCAGTGGCATTTTGACTTCAATCGTTTATTTATTCAAACGTGACTGAAACCTTTGTATGATGATGGAGTTAATGGATGGACAAAGCTAAGCAAATAAGGCAGGAGAGCAAAAGTCTAGGCTGAATGTTGAACTCAATCACTGTTTGCACTATTTGAAAAGACATATTAACATTCAGAATCTGGATCATTTCCATCACCGTTCTCTCTCTGTAAATGGAATGTATGTCATAAAGAAACAAGGTAAAATGCTTCCCTTTAAATGGTACTCTTTTAAAATGTCTGTTTGTGTTTTGGGGAGGGTGCGGTGGTGCAGCGGGTTTGGCCAGGCCCTGCTTTCTGGTGGGTCTGGGGTTTGAGTCCTGCTTAGGGTGCCTTGTGGTAGACTGGCATCCCATCATGGGTGTGTCCCCTGCCCCTGTGTTGCCGGGTGAGGCTCCGGCTTGCCGTGAGCCCGCTTGGGACAAGCAGCTTTAGAGAGTGAGTGTGTGTGTGTGTGCGTGTGTGCGTGTGTTTCATAAAAAAGATACTGTTAATCTGTTTCTTTCAAACAAATGTTCAAACAACAGTAATGTATCTGTCTCATACTTTCAATCAATATTGACTAATTTCATTCCTTTTCAAATAATTTCACTTTGCGTACAAATGGGTTTTGAACAAACTTTCAAAGATTTTTTTCAGCTTTTCAGAAAAACGTTTTTCTGGAAAAAAAAAAAAACTTAAAGATGAAGTAAGATGGATGATATAGTTAAAAGAATCTACCCGTTATCTGAAACTAAAAACCACATTGCACTCATCTGTGTATGTCTCAGAACTTGTGTGGAAATTGTACCTCATAATTACAGATTTGGATTTTGGTGGAGTGGCTGTTGTTTTGTTTAAAGGAATAATTTAGAGAACTGTGCAAAGTCCTGCTGAGAAATGTTGATGCACTGCACCTGGGATTAATTCGGACGGAGGAAAAACATAAAGCTGTCCTTTACATTTATGATGTAAATTTTTAAAGACGATATGAATACATCACCAGTGTGCACAAGTGAAATTGATTCAGAGTCAATTAATTCAGAATAATCACCAGAATATTGCCTCGTTGTGTGGCAGACAAAGTGGGCATTGTAGAAACTCTCTTTGGGGCAAAATATAAAATATAATTCATGAGATGTGCAAACATTGCTTTGGAGAAAAACATCTGCAAAATGATTAAAGGTAAAAGATGTTTTATCTATTTGTGTGTTACTTCAGATGCTTTTTACACAAAGTGTAAATTTATAGAGTGCAATATAACTTTTTTGTAAAATTTAAGAACTGAATCTAAAGCAGCCTCAGCAAAAAATGAAATATTGAATAAATCTCCTGCAAATTTGAAAGCTGGGATGAAAACAATAATATAAAACTTCAGAAAATTATTTGACAAGAGCATTTTGTTTCTCTATTACGTAAATATATTACCTAGATGACAGATACAATTAATATTTAAATTAAAAAACATCTAACACTTTTCAAGCATGGTGTCACTGGCATTTAAATTTGTCGTTTCACCAGTCAACACAGGTCTTGCTGTTGTCTTAGCTACTGATTTGGCCACACATTTCTCACATGCATTTTAAATACTGAAACACATTAGAATATATGTATTCTGTCAGTGTGAACCACATTTCAATGATCTGAAGCAACAAATGCAGAGGAAAATTCATTGCAGATCTTGTCTTGATCGGGAAGGTGAAGACCTGAATCAGTATGTACTTTGCTGATGCTTTTTTCATTTTCATTTCCTATTACAGTAGTTGCACAGAGGCATCCTCACTTGCTACTGGCTTCAATCAGTCTGAAAGCTTTTATAAAGTGATGCTGAAAGGTGAACGTCAGCTTCCCCAGAATCACCTCAAGTAAACTAGGTCATTAGCCATCCACCCTTCAATAAACTGGTGAGCTAGTTTCTTTTGACAGCTGCTTTCTTTTGTTTCCTCTGATGAAATAATGTTTATTTTGTTTGGCACAGGCAGCCCTATTGCACAATATACGGGTTTTCCTTGTTTAACGAAGGCTCTTATGAGAATTCCAACTCTGAGCAGACTGAATTTGTACCATAATATTTGCATAATGAGCCATCAACCCACACAAGAAATGCTTTATGAGAACAGACGTTTCCATTCAAAACAAATGCCTTTGTTACATCCCATCAGATTAGGCGAGAGGCTCCCCCACCACATAGGTTGTGGCTTCTCCTGCACATGCCAGTTGCACTGAAAGCCGAGCCTATATTCAAACTTGAAATGCTAAAATTCTCAAAATCCTCCTGAAAAGCTACATTATTATGTGTGACTTTGGATTATGTGTTAGTCTTTCGGTAACTCAAATAGCTTGGTGGTGGGGAGTTAAGAGCAATTATAGTAATTACCAGAACTGACTTGTTAGGTAGTATTCCAATAATAATACTAAAAATACTACAACTACTACTAATAACACAACTATTGCCACTAAGAATAATAAATATCCATTTTATACACCTCAAATTTCTTTGTCTGCAAGTACTTTACAACAATGAAACCAATACTTAGGATATAACTGTAAAGCACACACACACACACAGTCTGAAACCACTTGTCCCAAGTGGGGTCGTGGCGAACCGAAGCCTAACTCAGCAATACAGGGCGCAAGGCTGGAGGGGGAGGGGACACACCCAGGACAGGATGCCAGTCTGCCACAAGGCACCCCAAGCAGGACTCAAACCCCAGACCCACCGGAGAGCAGGCCCTGGCCAAACCTGCTGTGCCACTGCACCCCATAATATAAAAAAAGAATTGATCAATTATCAATGACCTTTTTGTCAATAATCATATAGACTCATTCACTCTCACACTCATACATACACGTAATATGGACAATTTAGTTAATCGAAAACAAGTCTTAGAAATGTGGGATGAAAATGGGGGGCGCGGTGGCGCAGTAGCGCAGTGGGTTGGACCGGGTCCTCCTCTCTGGTGGGTCTGTGGTTCAAGTCCCTCTTGGGGTGCCTTGCGGCGGGCTGGCGTCCTGTCCTGGGTGTGTTCCCCGCCCCCCCCCGTCCTTACGTCCTGTGTTGTCGGGTAGGCTCCAGTTCCCCACGGCCCCGTATGGGACAGGAGGTTCAGAAAGTGTGTGTGTGTGTGTGTGTGTGTGTGTGTGGGATGAAACTGAAATACCCATAGGAAGCCCAAGCAGACATGGGATGCACATACAAACTCTGCATAAACTGAGCCAAATTCATACCCAAAATCATAGCACCCACTGTGCTGTTCTCCTGCACAAGAATGGTAGAAAAAAAAGGCAAAACAGTAAGATACATAATGAGAAATGTTGATAGTAGCTTGCAAATGTGTTATATACAATTGATTTTGAACATGCGAGTCTTACTTCTGGATTTAAAGATGTTCCCAGATATTCTGAGTTTCTAGGTTTCAGTTAGATTTTCTTCATGTTTAAAATATAAGCTGGGAATTTTGCCTATTTTGTGGAAAAAAGTGGAGCTTCCTTGATTCAGAAACACATCATCTGTTTTCCCATTTAAGTTAATGATAATGAAGATTTATTTTCACAAGAATTCTCTTTTTACAGTACTGCCTGGGCTTTGTTTGGGTCCATGGCCACACCATCGGCCCTCAGCACAAATCCAAGGAAGGAGACCCGTTTCTGATGGAACATGCACTTCTCTCCCATGACATACCAACAGTTCTCCAACAACCTCCGTAGAACCTGCCTCACCAGGTGGACATGCTGGTCCATCGTCTGTGAGTATATGAGGATGTCATCAAGGTACACGAGCACTCCCTTGTTTACCAGGTCCCCCAAAACATGATCAACAAAAGACTGGAACATGGATGGCACGTTGGCTAGGCTGAATCAGGTACTTGTAATGGCCCAAGGAGGTGCTGAACGAGGTCTTCCACTCATCACCTTCACAAATCTGGATGAGGTTGTAAGCACTGCAAAAGTCCAGCTTGGTGAACACTTGAGCCCCATGCACCTGTTCCAAAGCAGCAGTGACAAGTGGCAAGTGGTGTGGGTATTTTACTGTGACCACGTTTAGGCCTTGATAGTCAATAGAGGGCTGCAGTCCTCCATCCTTCTTTGTAATAAAAAAGAATCTGACGGGTGCTGGGGAGGTGGACGGCCTAATGATTCCGGAGGCCAAGGCCTCTTTCACATACTCCTGTAAGGCCTGTTGCTCAGGTAACGACAAGGGGTAGACCCTACTCCTAGGGGGAGACGCGCCCGGCAGCAAATCAATGGCACAATCCCACGGCCTGTGCAGGGGTAAAGTAGCCGCCTTGCTCTTACTGAAAACCTCAGCGAGGTCCTTGTACTCTATGGGCATGATGAATGCCTCAGATGCTTCCGGGCTCTCTACAGAGGTGGCCTGGCAGGGTAAGGTCAAACAAGTGGTGGTACACTGTGGTGCCCATGCCATTAACTCCCCCTTGCTGCAGGAGAAGGCCGGGTCATGCTTAGCCAACCACATGAACTCCACAGGCATCTCCAGGGACCGGATAAGATAAAACATGAGGTCCTCTGTATGACATGCCCCGACCCGGACTTGCAACAGCATTGTTTGTTTCTCCACCACCCCCGTACCCAGTGGCTACCTGTCCAGGGCATTGATCCGGCATGCGGTGTCACATTCAAGCGCCGGGATGTTGTAGCGCTGGGCGAAGGTTGCATCCATAAAACAGTTGACAGCCCCTGAATCAACCAGTGCACCAGTGTGTAACTGAGAGGCTCCCCAGGATTCCTCTAGGGGTACCGTGAGCTGTATCTCGGTGCGGAGGGCGGCACTCACCTCTGCTCTGTAGCAGGACTTGCTAGCAGGTTGTTTCACAAGGCAGTCTACAGTTGTAGAAGCAAAATCCAGAGCATGGGAGGAGTCTGGAGAGGCTATGGAAAATGACTAGGCCTCAAACAGGCTCTGGAGAACCATCCAGTGGCTCAGGAGGGATCGGAGGAGCTTTGCTCAAGTTGTGCTCAGGAAAAAGTGGAGAAACTCTGACCTCTAATGAGGACATGTCAGGAGGTGGAAGGAGCACTTTGAGGAACTCTTAAACCCAAGAGATATGCCTCCCTTACAGGAGTCAGGGCCAGAGATTTCCAGGGTATCAGAGTCCATTTCCCTGGTGGATGTCACTGAGGTAGTTGGAAAGCTCCACAGTGGCAAAGCAGCAGAGGTAAATGAGATTCGCCCGGAACTGCTTAAAGCCCTGGATGTTGTAGGGCTGTCATGGCTGACACGCCTCTGCAATGTTGCATGGACCTTGGGGACAGTGCCTTTTGATTGGCAAACTGGAGTGGTGATCCCTATCTTTAAGAAAGGGGACCGGAGAATGTGTGCAAACTATCAGGGTATCACTCTCCTTAGCCTCCCTGGAAAAGTCTATGCCAGGGTGCTGGAAAGGAGGCTCCAGCAAATAGTTGAACCTTAGATTGAAGAGGAACAATGCAGATTCCGTCCTGGTTGTGGAACAGTGGACCAGCTTTCTACCCTCTCACAGATAATTGAGGGAGCTTGAGAGTTCACTAATCTAGTCTACGTGTGCTTTGTGGACTTGGAGAAGGCCTATGACTGTGTTCCCTGAGAAATTCTGTGGGAGGTGCTTAAGGAGTATGGGGTTCCGGGGCAACTATTGCAGGCCATTCAGTCTCTGTACGCATGGAGCGAGAGCTGTGTCCGCCTACTCGCTATTCAATGGGGGTGTTAGACTCCACAAAGGTTGTGCCTTGTCCGCACTCCTGTTTATGGTTTTCATGGACAGGATGTCAAGGCACAGTCGAGGTCAGGAGGACATTCTACGTGGGAGTTGGAAGGTGATGTTTCTGCTTTTTGCTGATGATGTTGTCCTTTTGGCACCTTCACATGGTTGCCTCCAGCACACACTGGAACGGTTTGCAGCTGAGTTTGAAGAGGCTGGTATGAGGATCAACACCTCCAAGTCTGAGTCCACGGTTCTCTTAGAGAAAAGGATGGCATGCCCCCTCTGGGTAAGGGAAGAGAATTTGCCCCAGGTGGAGGAGTTTGAGTAATTTGTGGTCTTGTTCACAAGTGAGGGGAGAAGGGAGTGTGAGATCGGCAACAGACTGGGAGCAGTGGAAGCAGCAGAGTGGTTGCTGTACCGGACTGTAGTAGTGAAGAGGGAGCTGAGCCATAAGGCAAAGCGTTCTATTTACCGGTTGATCTACGTCCCTACCCTCACCTATGGTCATGAACTCTGAGTAATGACAGGAAGAATAAAATCATGGATACAAGCGGCTGAAATTAGTTTTCTCCGCAGGGTGTTGGGACTCACTCTCTGTGACAAGGTGAGGAGTTTGGACATCTGGGAGGAACTCAGAGTAGAGCCGCTACTCCTCCACATTGAGAGGAGCCAGTTGAGCTGGTCCGGGCATCTGATAAGGATGTCCCCTGAGCGCCTCCCTTTGGAGTTATACCAGGCATGGCCAACTGGGATGAAGCCCTGAGGTTGGCCCGGGACCCGCTGGAAGGATTATATCTCCCAGTTGGCCTGGGAACGGTTGGAGAGCCCCCAGGCTGAGCTAGAGGAAGTTGCGGGGGACAGGGGAATCTAGGCCCCTCTGCTTGCCCAGTTGCCACCACGACCCTAGAAGGATAAGCGGGCAAGAAAATGAATGGATGGATGGAAATTAGCTGTGAGCGAACCATGCTTTTCCTGGGTCACATCTTGGAGAGACAAAGGCGTTATTAGAGAGGGTATGGAAAAAAATGTTTCACCCTCTGGCATGACAGTTAAAAACATTATTAGATAAAGATTATAGATTGTTTTATGTATTAAACTAGATGAAAGTCAAAGGTTTCGTGGGAGGGGAACATCTTTTAAACAATTTGTTATCATTAAATGCTTTAATAATATTTTTACAACATCATTACAGTTGTACACTATCATTCAGATATTATATTTTAAATACTAAAGGAAGAATTAACGTGAAAGTCTCCATGTGATGGTAACCGTCCGTCTTGAGACACAATGGCATATGTACACAGGATCAGTAAGCGCTAACAGAGCAGTGCTTGGTGTCTCCACAATATTAATGTCATCTCCTGATAAATGTATTAATTTTATTTATTTATAAATTTATTTCAATTATTCATAAATTTATTTTCTTTCTGTCTTAGTATACAGAACACGTTAAGAACTTATTCTGTACTATGTTGTGAGGAACAATCCTAAACCCATCAACCCAGAAAATACTTGACTTTTTAGCATAATGTAAATCTGTGACATTTTTAAAATTAAATGCTTGTTGTACTGCATGGTCTAGTGTAACATGTTTTCAATAATTTCTTGAATAATTCTTATAAATTTTTAGGGTGTAATTTTTTTATGAAAGGCATTTGAAAGACAGAGTCACAAAGGAAATATAAACAGACCCACCTGATTTCCATGGAATAAAAAATAGTGCTTATTAATATTCAATGATTCTACAAGAAAAAAAAAATACTTCAGCTGCATAGGAAGTTATTTGCTTCCAGAATCTCATACACATGTGAATTATTAACATTCCACTGGAAAGTTACAAGTATAATGTGTGTACACATATTTCAAGCACAATGTATATCTGCACATCAACAGCAGCCAATCTGTCTTGTAATAAAATGTTGAAAAACACCTTGAAGCCATCCCCCAGTTCTTCATGAAATGTTTTTGTAATAGTCACCATCTGGAGTTTATTCATTAATTTATTTGAGACTTAGGTTTACGCTCATTTTCTGGCAGTTTTCAGTCATCTTCTTACCTTCCGATCAGTGTAATTTGATTAGAATTGGGCTTACTAGTGTAAGAAATTTTGAATATTCAACACTTCTGTTGAGTTTCTTTCTTATTAAAAAAAGACCAGTTCAGTATTCCTAAAATGTTTACACAAGTTCATACTCTTTAGCCTCTAGGAAGCAGTAGGTGACTGACACTGAACACCTTCCAAAATCAGCACAGCCAAATTGACCTTGGCATTGACTCGCTTTGCAAAGGGCTCATAATTTGTTTTCACTTTGCCTTATTTCATGGATGGAAGAGAATCAAGGTACTATATTCAAAAGTAATTGCAGTGCTACATGCTTTAACTCCCTAAGTGAGCAAAGTTGAGATGAGTCGACATTTGGGAGGATCAAATCAGAGCAGCCCTTCAGCCATGGAGCTGCACCATGATTCAGCTACACTGGGAGGACTCCAGCTGAAAATCCTAGCTTTAAAGCAGCATCTGGTCACAAAAGCCAACATGGAAAATTGCATTCTGTTTCAATACACAGTGATAAGTATGTACTCAAAATTAGACCAAACTGAGGAAAAAAATCTGTGGTTAAAGTAATGGTATCTCCTAGTTGTTACAAACCTTATGAAAGGAAAAATGTCATTTAACTATGAATGTAAATATGTAAGAATCTAGCTAATGAAAGTTGAAATAATGAGGAAAATTTAGTGTGACATTCTTTTCCTGTTTATATTTATCTTTCAACTTTAGTTCTTATGGCTTAACAGTAGGATTCAAAACACAGTGTTTATTTTATATAGTATAAGTAATATACAAAAAAAGACATATATTTTATATTGTTTTGTGAAAAATTGAAAAACATGGTTTTATATATATAGTACAGTACCATATGAAGACATATGAACTACCATATATTTATAAACCATATACATATAAACATTTACGTTACATTACAGGAGTAGATTTGTAAAGGTTTAGCCAGACATGAGCATCAAGTTTTGTAGATAGCTTCGAGCAGTTCTATTGATGTTAAATTTGATCCGGGCAGCTATATGAAGCTAGTGCAGAGAGACGACTAGAGGAGATACATGGGAACATTTTGGCAAGTCAAACACAACTCGGGCAGCTGCGTTTTGTATGAGTTGTAGAGGTTTGATAGCAGTAGCAGGAAAGCCAGACAGGAGAGAGTTGCAGTAGTCCAGACGGGATGTCACCACGGCCTGGACAAATAGCTGGGCAGAGTCTGTTGTGAGGTAAGGACAGATCCTGCGGATGTTATGTAGGATGTATCTGACAGTCTTGAGTCTGCAGAATCTGCAGAACTTATGTTGTGTTCTGACCATGAAATCGACGCCCTATGAAGCATATGTCCTGACATAAGTAATCTTATCTTATGTGACACTGGAGGATCTGAGGAGGAGCTGTGGTTGTTCGGTTTGTTTATTTAGTGACTGTTGTTGCCGTCCATGCCCTATATCATCTATGTCATGGATCCCTGAGTTGCAGTTTCACAAGGTATCCTTGTCTTTCAGTGAGAGTGCCTCTGAACTGATGTGGATTGCCATAATTGATTCTCTCTTGACTGGGATCAACCAGAGGCAATAATCATCCATTTCCAGGGTTCAACTCCAATAGGAGATTACAAAATTACAAATACAGGTGGTTACTCAAACCAGGAGTTCAAATTCTTCATAAAAGCACTACTAATTTCCTTCAAAGACATACATTAAATATACTGTGTAACTGTGGCATGTCACTTAAATACGCAACAAGACCCAACAATAAATTCCAAATAGATTTTCAAGGCAAAGAACAGGATTTGGAACACAAAACAATGTCCTCCAAATGTTATATTTGAAGTTTTTAACACCTTGCACATTTACACTGGATCCAATCAAACATGTTTGTAATAATTTTTTGGAAAAGCTACAAACCTCACTATATTTACCTGGCAAAAACAGTTTTGCTTTGTGTTCATATGTTATCATACATTACCAGTGCTGATACATGGCTTTATTGTGTTCCATTCGTCCTTTTTACTGCATCTGGCTTTCAAGCCACCTCTGTGTGGTCGCATAATATGAGCCAGCATAATGCAGTTGCATAAGGGTCAGCAGTTCAGGGTTTGATCATGTATGTTAAAGTATGGAATTTAGGTGGAACAAAACTTCATAATGGAACACATTTTCACTGTTAACTGACCACAGGTTCAAATGTGTGTTCACTACTGAAGAGCTGCAAGAATAATGTACATTTTTGTAATTTTGTTTAGTATTTAATATTTAATATGTTGTTCTTAAAGGAGGGTGTGGTGGTGCAGTAGGTTTGGCTAGCTCCTGCTCTCTAGTGGGTCTGGGGTTCAAGTCCCGCTTGGAGTGCCTTGTGACCGACTGGTGTCCTGTCCTGGGTGTGTCCCCTCCCCCTCCAGCCTTGTGCCCTCTGTTGCTGGGTTAGGCTCCGGTTCACTGTGACCACTCTTGGGACAAGTAGTTTCTGTGTGTGTGTGTGTTGTTCTTAAACATATATCTTGTTCTACCAGAAAATTAAAAACACACATGTATACACAGTGTAAATAAATTGTAGAAATGTTTTCAGAAAATACAAATTTTATTATTAACTAACCATTTTGTAAAGCATTTCATGTGATACAAAACTAAGAGAACAACTTCCAAGACACTGACACCGAAGGGCAGCACAGCTTCTACCTGGCTAGTAACTAGTCATATAAATGCTCTACAAGTTCAGTTCACTGGGTTTCAAGAGTTCATCCTTACTTAAAAATCTGCTTCATAATTTGAAATAATCAGTTTTTCTTGTCATTGTTGCAGACTGGGAAATTCTGATGCCCATGCTGTTATCACTGTCGGTGCTGTTTTGACGTTACTTTTTAATGACGTTTTATAGAGTTCGTATATAAATGGGAGGAGAGCCACTGGCCACAATAAGAAGACAGTGGTTGAAATACACTGTAGAATTCCACTTGCCTCTGGCACACAGGCTCATTTTTTCATCTAACATAATGCCAGCAAAAATTCCTTTTAAAAAGCTGGCAGGCCCACTACCTGTCATTCCAGGACAAAAAGCACCCAGAGGAACTCTCAGACATTCAGGGCAGCAATATTCTCATTTACTTACGTCCACATCATTGGATGGTGTCCAGGTGAAAACAACCATGTCAAAGATTTCTGCAGACATATTTGGTTGGGTTAATCAAGTTGACAGCTATGCTTTCTTTACTACGCTGACGGGTTGCAGTCAGTCATGGAAGCAAAATGTGCATGACATGAAATTTGGAGTGAACGCACTTAAAGATTTGCTCTTCCATGAAGCACTTGAAGAATCGTTGCGGTGTCTTGTACAAGCGATGGTGAAATATATTTATTCCTCCATAGAACATAAAAGAAAGGTTCATGTGACTATATCCTATGAGTAAAATTACAAGCGTTTATTAATTGCCTCATTAGTCTGAAGCCAAAAAATATAAATTTACTGCAATTGCAAAGTAACTAAAAGCTAGGCCTACAATGTTATTTTTTATTAAGCTAGAAATCAATTATTCCCTTTGGTCTCTCTCTACGATTTATATCAATATCTGCTACATAAATCAGTGAAATGTAAAGGATATACATTTGGTAGAGCTTTAGCGAGCACAATTAGTTAAGTAGGGTTTACTGAACTGGATGACCTTGGCAGGGACAACGATTCAGCAACGGGGAATTCAGGAAACACAAAGAGGATTTTGAAGACCTGAAGGAGCACTGGAACGCGGTATGCTGGGAAGAGGTTCTCAAGCATGACAAGAATTATCACGTACAATGTCGGAAAATCCACAATCGGAGCCAGTCCAATCTCTCACTTTTATACACTGGAATTCAGGTGTGGTTACTTTCACTGACTGAGTCGGGTCCTCTAGTGCACATCTCTGCTGCTGCTCTCTCGAGTAGTGACACTTCCCCTACCTTTTGAAGGTATTTTGTTCCTGAAAAACCCCTCATAAGGTGAATTCTCATAAACTGAAGGCATAATTACCATTAGTTCAGTGGTAATTCCTGAGCCCCAGAGGTGACAGCCATTTGGGGTAAAATATCAAAATTTCAAATACCAAATGCAATTAAAATAGACAGTTCCTGTAATAGTTATAACTGAACTATAATAACTAGTAACCACTAATAGTCATATTAACTAACAGTAATTAGTGAGCACAATATAACAAAGCTGTGTCCCTTCATTAATCCCAGCATTTTTCTGTGGAAGCTGCAGAGAACATCCTGCAAGACACTGGATTCAGCTGCTCTACTAAACTGTTAAGATGTGCCTAAACAAGCCATGGGACTCAGAAAATGTTAAATGACTCACAGGTTCAGCAAAAAACTAAAAATGTCTGCACCTCTTGTTCACAATGCGATGACTCCCACTGATTTGCCCTGGATCGAGACCCAGGAAGGGTCCAAAGACCAAGAGCTTGGGAGGTTGAGTTTCTGTATGATGTTCTGATTCCCCTTCTCTTCAACACCTTGTCCAGTCGAAGACATCAAGAATAAAGCCAAATTGAACCCAAGAACCCTGAGTGAGTGCCTGCTTATAAAGCAAACCAGAAAAAAATTGTTACACAGAAGTTAAGGCTTCAGCGGCAGTGGCAAAAAAGAACACAACACTGGTTTCTAACAGGTTTCAGAAAAGGCTTTGGAAGCCTTTAATTCAAATGAACATGATGAACAGTGATATTGTAACATGAACTGGAGTTGGATGAACTTGCAACTTAACAGGAGCACCCTGAAGTTAAACAAGTCTCTTTTTTATTCACATTTCAACAATATGTTCTGTACCACTATTGGCTCGCAGTTCCAAGGTTGGGGTTTCAGACTTGAGATCCATCAGTCTCAGATCTGTGCAGAGTTTGCGTGTTCTCCCCATTTTCTCCAGATGATCTGGTTTCCTCCCACTGTCCAAAAACATGTGTTTCAGGTCAGCTGGTGACTCTAAATTTCTTTTTCTTGTACGTGAGTAGGCCCACTGTATGGTGGGTCTGGGATTCGAGTCCTGCTTGGGGTACCTTGCAGTAGATTGCCGTCCCACCCAGGGTGTGCCCCCCCCCCCTCAGCCTTGTGCCCTGCTTTGCCAGGTTTGGCTCCACTTCACCGTGACCACGCTTGGAACAACCGGTTGTAAACTTTGTGTCTGTGTTTGTGTGTGTATGCAAATAAATGAATGTGTGTGTCCTATGGTGGATTGGTGTCTTGTCCAAGACATACCATGTCTCATGCTGTGTGCTTCTGGGATATGCTCCATACCATTGCTACTGAAGAAGTAGTTATTGATAATGGATAACTGATATGCACCGCACACTTATATGGAATGCAAGAAAATATCTATGTACAGAATTTCTTATGAATGGTTACCACATACCACTACAAAAAACAATAGTGTATAGGACAGCGTTTGCAACTTAACACCTAGAGCTGAGCATTATGGTACATTAACAACACATAACAGGCATATATGTTTAGCAAGATCATTTTGCTGCTGCACATAAGCACACTCAGTCTCTGCAGAATCATGTGGAAAGCGTTTATCCACCTTCTTTCTTTCCAATCAAAATTAGTCAATGTCGAAAATATTTACTGGTCTGCAGGGGCCTCACATAGTAAAGTGAATGCAAGGGGTTGGTCTTCACAGCACAAAAAGAACATTGTATGCATGTCCAACGAAGAACAATTATACCATCTACTGAACTCAGGAGTATAAATTACATGGATAGGTAAAGAGAACTCAATCCATTAAGCCATCAGCCAAAAAAAGACTTGAAAGAGTTTTTCAACAATCCACAGACATTAATAAAATTACAAACCTGTAGTTTACTTGTTATTTGTAGACATTGAGATCCACTTAGGTAAATCTATGAAACATATATAGAAGATCTAACTCTTGTACAATAATAGATTATTAGAATAAATGGAGTTACAAGTTAACTTTTGAATACAATGGTTTGCTTATTACTTTTGATAACGAAGACAGGTGTGTCACCCGCTGTGAAACCATTGTATTTGTCTGGTTTTACACAGTGTATCTCCACCAAAGCACTAATTTTTAACAAATTCAAAAACTAGCAACCCAAACAAAAAATGCCATCATGATATGAAATAGTTTCCAAGAACTACACAGCTGTTTTACTAGTCTTACAGATGTACATTTACATTTACATTACATTTATTCATTTAGCAGACACCTTTATCCTAAGCAACACACATCTCGGAGAAAAATACAATGAGTGCATTACATCAACAATATGTTATGGAACATTCTGTATTTTTAAACAAGATGCATTTTTTTTTCTTACTCTTCTCCTCCAGTATTGTACTCCGGAATCAGGCCTTTCAAATAATCTTTCCTGACAGAAACAGCCATGATGCCTCGGAGGAGGTTTTTATAGCTGAGGCAGCTAGAAATAAAATGCTCCAACCCTCCGTCTTTTCCAAAACAAATCTTACAACATCCACCATATAGGCAGAGGACTAACAGCTGAGACCATTGTTTCAGATACATTGCCCACTGCATGCCTTTAAAGCTGTGTATGGGCTAGTATGTTTATTGTTAATCTTAATAAGTTTTCCAATCCCTTTGTAATGTGGGCAATTAAATTCTTCCAGTCCCCGCTGCAGTATAGTATCTTTTCAAAAATCTTTTTTTTATTGAGAAGTGCATTCAGTGTGAGTGCAGTGTGTATTCATATTCCTTCTTCTAGTTTCTGAATATGGTGACCAAAACATCTGCTCTTAATCTTCCACTGGTTTCAAGCTATAATAACATACATAAATAATAACCTTGTAGCACAAAAAGATTCTTTTAAAAAGACAACAGGAAAATTAGCAATGCTGACACTTAGCATATTGACACAATCTTTTATTCACTGGAAATCAAGTAGTGTTGAAAAATATCACACTAACACAGTATACCAAGATTACATAAAAATATAACAGCCTACAATATGCGCCTGTATACCTTTATATAAACTGCAATCTTTACAAATGATTCATTTTGCCAACTCATCTCCAGAAAACATGGAAAAATGTTTCATTGATGGTTTAAAATAACTTCATGCTATTTGAGAAGATAAGCAATGATGTTTCTTAATAGGTCGTTTATCACTTTTTTCTTCTATTCAAAACATTTCAGTATTTTGACTGGAATCAGGACACTTCAGGTTATTTGTGACCATAACCACTTTTTGCTGTCTGCTGTCAAATGATTAGAGTGAAAAACCTGTGGATGGAACAAAGCATAAGAAAACAAAGCCTTTCACTTTTGTGTATTTATTAAGGTAAACAAGATTGTGGTTATAATAATAACATGCATCTTAGTTCACTTTTTAGTTAAATGGGCTGGACAGAGATGAGACATTTTTAATGAGAAAGATCAGGTCCAGACATCTGCTACCAAATGGTTAACAAGGAGGTATGCCTGTACAATGCTTGCATATTAGTCTTGTTTCAAGACATGAGACCAACTGCAGGGCAAAGAGCTCAGGGTTAGCATGACAAAAGGGAGAAATAAGGCAAGACATAGAATTTGGCTTTAATAGAGTAAGCATGACAATTACGGGCATTTGAACCACTTCATATTTAATACTTCATTTAGGCAGGATGACCCTATTCACCACACTAATTACAGGATTTTTTTATCAAGGGAGAGGAACTTGGCATTAGTAAAGCGTCTGGAAAATAGAAAAGTGTGCTATTCCATCCAGGGGTTAGATGACGAGATCCCACTGGAACCCAACTAAGTTTTACCTCCTGCATAGCCTGTGTTAATTTACTCAAAATATTTTCTTGTAGGAAAACAGAGAGGGCCTGTTATGAAACTGCAAATTCTATTACAGATAAATTATGACCTGCCTTTATTTGACATTTCAGCAAAGGTGCGCTTGCAAAGTGTTTGCATTGCTTCCATTTTCAGGAAAATGTTCATCTGGAAGAACCTTAACCCCCCCCTGCACTGAAATGTGGTAAAATATTTGGCTTGTGAATGGTTGGGTGAAGAGACCGTATGGCTCTAATACAGAATTTTCTACAAATCTTCAGAGACCCAACAACAATCAAAGCCTAATAAGCTCTTTTTTGTCTGCATTTCAACTAAAGGTCTCATGAAAAATCAGGAATATTAAACAGAGCCTTTGCCCATCTGTTTCAAATAATTGGCTCTATATCTCCAAATACATGTCAGATGTACATCCTGTTCTCTGAACATTACTACGGCAGTCTTCAAACGCCCCCCAAAAAGCAAAATCTTTGGCATCTTAACCATATTAAGGAATAATCTGTGATTAAAGTTGCCCTTTAGTTCCAGAAAATAGATGAAACTCAAACAGAAGAAACATCCGGTTTTCAAAGTAGGTGATCTCTAGTGTTCCAGCGTTTCAGCACTTCCAGCATTTACATGCTAAATAAACATTTCAACAAAGATCAAAAAAATGACAACAGCTGTTTCTACAGCTGATATATAATATGTATTTCTAATATTAAATTTCAGGATACATACACAATGTGAAGCACGCTCAACATTGTAGCAAGAAATAACTAAACATTCAAATGCTAATAATGAAATATACTTGGAATCTCACTTTACCATGTAAAGTTTATTTTAAAGGGTAGCATTAATTCTTGGAATTCACTTCTCCTGGTCAGGGTCACAGCGTCCAGAGCCCGTCCTGGAATCAGTGGGCACAAGGCTGGGGGGGTACACCCTAGACAGGATGCCAGGCCATTACAGGGTACCACACACTCACTACGTACAGGCAGTGAGTAGCACAGCATCTCACAGTGCCTGGGTGGTGTGAGAGGATGTGGGTTTGATCCCAGCTCAGTCTGTATGGAGCTTGCATGTTCTCCCCATGTCAACATGGGTTTCCTCCCACAGTCCAAAGACATCCTGTTCAGGTTCCCCCATAGTGTGTGAGTGACAGAGAGAGTATGTTCCACCCATAGTGTATGGATGAGTGACCCATTGTAAGTAGTGTATCTAGCAGTGTAAGTCACCACGGTGAATAAGGTGTGTGGGCTGGTAACACTACATAGAGTTGATTGGAAGTCACTTTGCAGAAAAGCGTCCCGCTGACCATCCGTTTAGCTCATTTTTCACATTATGCCCATAGCTGTGTAAATCATCAAACAAACTAAGTCACATTAGTCATTTTGTAAATGTAATATATATATTTAAATGTTTAATTCTAAGTTACCTGTACCAGCTCTGCTTTCACCAGTTACAAAGCCAAGGTGAAGAAATGCAGTAATAAGGACATAATTGTTTCACTGTCAAACTTTTCATGAGATTTTTCCAAATGCATGAAATCAAAGCCCCCTTTTTATGAAAGTCTACTAAAATATTTTCTCATCTTTGTCAGGATGCTGAATATAGTTTTTATTCACAGCTTGTTTATATTTTAAATAATTTCCACTAATGCAGCAACTGACAAATTCGTGCAATAATATTCCTCTCTAACAATCTACTATTAAAATAGGGACAGCCGTAGCTTAGTAGCGAGAGCTGCTGCCTTTGGACCGAAAGGTCACAGGCTTGATTCCCACCTTGAGCTGAAGTACCCCTGAGAAAGATACTTACCCTAAATTACTCCAGGGGGGTAAATTACTCAGCTGTATACTTAGTAAATAATTGTAAGTTGCTTTGGAGAAAAGTTCCAGATAAATGTCATATGGTAGTATAGGATAATTACCAACAGATTAATTCTATGAAAAGTGAGATGCTGGCATTTACTTTAAATAGCATTTAGTCTTTTAATTTTCATATATATTTGTACTTTAAGAAGAAGCCAAAACTAGATCCTTTTTTTCTGTAAGACTGTGCAGAAGGTAATGACAGCCCACTGAAGAGGGAAGAAGAAAAAAAAAAAAGTATGTAAAGGTTGGGTTGCCACCCAAAGAACTGCGAGACAATGAAATGCAACTATTCAAATGCAACAAGATTATGTAATCGTCAGACACCCACACAGAGAAACCATATTCTGTGAGATAAATTTCTACTTAAATAAAATCCAGATAAATGTGTTTAAACAAGAGACCATAAAGCATACAAAATTTTAAAATCTACCCTCTCAACTAATAATTCCATGATCAGCCAGAAAATGTATAGAAAAGTTGAGAACTACAGTCTATTCATTAAAATGGTAATGCCATATATACAAAAACAAAAGAAAACTGTCAGTTACTATAAATGTAATTGTGTGAATACCATTTATTTAAGTGACCAGTGATAAAATTGAATACAGTTTATTACAGCACAGTTGTTTCAGCATAATGTAACTACATTCAAAATACCACTGAATACTTGTTTCCTTAATGGTTAACAGTCTGCCATTGGTTATGTCATTTGAACACAGAAGAAAGATATGTCCATTTCAGCTGTTCAGTACTGACCACTTAAGTGACAGGACAACTATTATTGAAGCCGTTAGGCTCCCTTCCAGCCCTGAAGCCACCATGACTAAAAAAAAAAAACTACCAGTTGCATTCTGTACTGGTGCAATAAACGGTTTAGACTGTAACATGCAAATCTAAGGAGGAAGTGGCTGGTCTTTGCTGGACACTCAAAAATCAATCTGTTGTTAATTAGGGTCTACACTGCACTGAAACTACCAAGGCAACGAATAAGTGGAATATAGCTGGTTCAGTTCCGAGCAGTTAAAACAATTGCACACACAAGCAAACTGTCAGTCTGCACTCAAGACTGCACAATAACCATTTAATGTTGATCAAACTGTATTTTACATCAGTAACACTCATATCATTGTGTTTTCAAGTGACCAAACATGCCAGAAGAGCTTATTGTAATTTTAACTAATTCTGAGTATAACAATTATTCTTACAAAAATGTTAAAAAAAAGAAAACTCATGCCAATTATCACTGAAAGAATTCTATGAGAAACAACTGGATGAAAATTATTTCTTACAGCTGCAAGATTGCACAGTGGTTTACAGTAACACACCCACACTTAATTGAAGAATAAAAGAGAAACATCTTGTGTCATCCTTTGTCATCAACACCAATGAGTATTATAGTGCAGTAATAACTTGATAAGGCTAACATACTCAGAGTAAATAAGCTTAAAGTTATGGAGTTACTTGTTTTTACGGAATGACCGAAACTGACAAAAATATTAGTAGCTAGTTCTGTAAATGACGCTATCAACAAGTGAGAAAGATTCACTAGACCAATGACTATAGCCGACAATAATAATGTTCTGTTGTATCTCAGCAAAACAAAGGTATTAAAAAATGTTTCAAATAAAGACCGGAGCAAGTAATAACCCATTCCATTATTTTTCATTTCGGAAGCTATGCAGATGTATGAATGTGGCAATTTATTTTTTATTTACTTCGAGACTTCCTCTCTGAGCAGCCCCAGGTTCCTTTTGCAACTTGTGCTTTAATACTTGGTTAGTACTGCTATGTGTGATCCTGTTCATGGTGGACAACAGGAGGAAAAGAGAATGAATCCACTATGACACTGGAAATAGATATCTATATTTAAAAAAAGATTAGGGTAATTCTCATTGTGCAAGTTCTGATGCATCTAAAGATGCAAGAAACTGATTTAAAAAACAGTCTCGAAAGCTGGACACTTGTGGCTCCTCAGTTTCTTTACAGCCTTTCTGAACTCCTTACTGGATTTGTCCCACTTGTGGATGCCAGTCAGTAGGTACTGCTTGTCTACCTTTCGCCCCATAATCAGGTAGGTGTTCCCCAGGTGGTCAAGTTGCTGGCAGGGGCAGTCAGCCCCATTCTTCAGGTAGAGCACTAGACTTTTTAGGTCCTTCTTCTTCAGGTTCCCCAGCTTCAGTGCCTTCTTCTTCTTCTGCAGGACAACCTTGCGATCCAAATTCTCCTTTTTTACTTCCTTGATCTTAGTCTTTATGGCTGAGAAAAATCAGACAGATGAAATATTAAACATATATAAATAAAAAGGAGCCGTCCTACTTACCCTCAGACGAAGTCTAATTCCACTTTGAAATAACGCAAGACAAATTTGTCACATTGCCATGGGTGTGTGATGTCACATGTATCTATCAATTACCTGCATATATACTAAGTACTGTACTTCAAAGCCCTTCTGTAGCTAGGCATGCGCTTCGCCCAAAGGAAAATACAGTTATGATACTTTCTAAATTATTACTTTGAAGACTTCAAATCAGTGACAAGCAAATATTACCTGTTAAAAATGCTTTCAGAAATCAGGTCAGCTGCAAATTCATGGAAAGAAATTCAGTAAACTTCAAAGGATTTATTTCAGCCTTGAATCATGACTCAACGCAGACTGCTTCCCGTTAATAAAACTCAAGCCATATACCAATTTACCATAATAATGACTGAATACATACCAATTTATAACCCCCTAAAGAGAAATGCAATTTCAAACCTCATTTTTTTTTCCCCCCTTCCTGACAATGTTCTTCCATATTTATCATTTCCTCATGTCGCACTTGTGTTTAGGAAAACAGCTGCATTTTACTCTTTTTGTTGAAAGTTTTTGTTAAAAGAAAAAATGAAATTGTTTCTTGAAAATACACCATGCAAACTAACATTGCTGAGAAGATACCATACCCTTGGAATTTAGAACAGGCATTTACTTTTACACGTTTTACAGAAGCAACTTCATGTTGAAAGGCTGCAAATGTAGGACCTTTCTGTGACTAAAATCTCCAACCCCTTCATCAAAAGTCCACCTTTTCAACCATTGAAAACTGCAGATAGATTTTTAAGTTTCCTGTTCCCTTCATGGTTTACCCCAAGAAAATAATGTGAACAAGTAATCACACACACTTGTGCATGGTTAAGGTCACAGTGGAGGTGGCCAGTGAGGGTGGTAAGGTTACCTTGGGGCACACTCAAGATTAGAAAAAGAATCAAGTCACATAATCCTTCAAGGCAAGGGTCAGTGCCTGTCAGGAAAAACAAAGGGAGTTTGATGGCCAGGGGTAATGAGTTGCAAAGCTCAGATGGACAGATTCACAAAAGACCGTGGAAAGATTACACCAGGGAAAGCAGAAAGAGAGCTCTGGTGTCCAGTGTCAGCTTTGCTTCTGGGCCCGTGTGGATCGTAATAACACAAGGCCTCTCTGGAAAGGCCTGACAGCCCTACAGAGGAAGAAGAGGGATCTAGATAAAGGTTCTTTCTGTGGAAAATCAATCTACCAGCCTTCCTTTCGATTTTCCCAGTACTGGAATGAGTCCTCAAATTGCTTCTGTCTGCATTCTGCTTCTCCTGAGATAACATGAGCAGATGTTTTCTGTTATTAGTCAATTAAGAAAAGATCAGTGCTCTTCACTGGCCTCTGTCTGAAAGCTCTGATACAGGGAAGGCAGGATGGGTTTGTTCAATGAAAACACTTAATTTTTCAATACTGCTGGTTAGTTTCCATTTATAAGGAAAAAAATTAAAATGTGTAGACATTTAAAATAAGACCTATTTGAAAATGAACATACTGTCACTTTACTGTCTCTCAATATGTGGTCCGACATTCCCCCAGTTCTGCCTGTATAAAACCTCTGATCTCTTTCATCTCTGTCCAAATCTAGCTCTGTCTACCTCCAATTTACGTTAATCTGTCTGATCTTACACTAAACTTTTTTCAACCTCCTAATCTCCTCGTTTCCTTCCCCATCTCTGTCAAAAAAGGTGCAAGCGCTGACCCCATGGTCCTTGGAGTAGCTGTTACACAGGCCACATCTCTCCACTGAGGATTAGATCTCAACACCCCGAACGAAGAGAGGTGACTACACTTTCGCGGAAATGAGAGTACAACGGGTGGTGTCTAGCTCTTGATCCACTGACTTCAGTAGTTCAAGGTCCAGACTGCTGACCCCCTTGTGAACCGCAGCCATTTGCCACCTTACAAGGAATTTCTCCCAATTACTGCCTAGATTAGAAAGCCCCCTAGAAGAAGACAGCCACTGGAAATCAGATTTATTGCCAATTATCCTTATTAAGCTCGATTGGCCTATATTGCTTGTCAGCAAGCAGACCACAGTGTAACCAAATCCTCTACATGCACCACTGAACTTCCACTAATCCCCTCTGTGGCAAACAGCAGAAATGGCAAAAAACCATAAAATGTACCCCTGAACAAACATTTACAATTAATGTTACATTCCAGGTGGCATGAATGAGGCCAAATTCATCCTCATTTATTTAAATAGCTTTATGTGCATTTTTGTTCATGCCGTTGAAGTTATTTTACTCTGCCATTTGAGTAATAAAATGAGTAATGTATGTCTGGTACGTTTCCTGGCTTTCTACAGAGCCTTTCAAAATTTAAAAACTGCACATGTGAAGCATTTAATTATAATAAGCTGATTATTTAACGGATATTTAAAAAAAAAAAAAAAAAAAAAAAAAAAAAAAAAAAAAAAAAAAAATCCAATATCAAAAGGAGTAAAGGATCCAAAAAAGCTCTCTCAATGCAAAGTTAACAAATGTGAAATTTACTTATCCACACCTAATGCATCCTTCTCTGGCCCATTCTTACATCTGTAGCATCACAATCTAAATTCCATTATGTAAGGCACTAATATGACCCTTCAGCCTGAGCCATTCAATTGATTTTCCAGTTATTTTCCACTTCATTAAACAAATGGAGTGCATTTGTTTTTTCTTGTAAATTTCTTAGAACTACATTTTTACACAATTTCACAAATTACTTTCTCATGTAGACAACTGATTTACTTGCTGTCGATTTTACAAAAATACGAGTTCTATTTTTTCCAAATTTAAAAATGAACACATTTTACAAATTAAACATTCAGTAGCTATGCTAAACTTTATTTTACATGTCCCGTAACCTTCATAAACTGAATATTCCAAAGTGATGTCAAGGATATTAGTTCAAAAAAAAAAAAAAAAAAAAAAATGTAATGTTTACCATATACCCAGGTTTAATGTATAAACATTTTTTGCACATATACTGTGACAATTCATTAGTTCTAGATGTGGTAAAATGTTAGCAGACCTAAGAGAACATTCAACGGATCATAACTTGTTTCATGGAATATAACTTAAAAGTATAATTTATTGATTTCAGACAGAAGTTTGTCGGTTATTTTAATCTTCTATATTTCAGTTCAGAAGAGATCTTTCTTTAATGCCTTATATGAGAAGGAGCTTAAGAACACAGCAATAGCACCTCACTTAAACCATCATCAAACCAAATGTTCAATCCAAGATGAGCTGCTCTGTTCAAATCCATAAGGCCTGGACACATTCACTAATGTTAAAAAGTTCAGCCAGTTGGACACACGCATCTAATAGACAGGTCATGTTTCAATAGACAGAATGGTGGCATAAACAGACATTGTACATGAAAGGGTAGGGTTCCTCCCCTTAAATTATGCTGTCACCAATACTGCTCATCTCTCTCCACAGGCTGCCCATATCAAATTTAAAAGTCTTGTTACTGTCTACAAGGTTTTCAATGGATCTCCTCCACAATATCTACAAGAACATCCATCCCTGTACTGCAGCAGGAGCCCTTCATTCCTCCACCTCTGACTTCATGGTGGTCCTACTCAAAAAGGGCAAAGAACTAGAAGTCTGTTGCTTCTCAACTTTGGCCTGATGGAAAGAGCTGAAATGAGCTCCCTCTGCTTCACAAATACCAAATTCCTCCCAGAATGGTCTCAAAACTTGCAGGTCTGTTTTTCTCTGCCGAAAGCAACACAAATCACAAATATCACCCCATCTGCCATGAGCACCTATGTATTTGCTAATTAACTGCAATTTCTGCAGGCAGCTACTTGAGTATTTTGTGCCAGAAAGACAGCAATATCGGAAAAGCACGTCATGCTTTGATGTGCCACCAACAAACCCTGTCTGTATCTAAAGCCCTGTCTGACTAAATGCAGTTTTGAAAATCCTGAATTTTATTTTTGGAGACAAACAGCAAGTGAACAATTGTTAATGGAAATTGATAATGAACAACATTGCTACAATGTACTGTATTATATAGGACTTTTCAACTACACCCTGAGGAAATGTTAGTGAGAAGCAAAAAAGGCTTCAGAAGTTTTATCATCAACAGTTAAGGTTCTCATAAAATTGTTTGCCTTGTTTTGCCAATCATTTAAAGACCACGCTTGGATAGAAGTGTTCAAAATTCTAAAAATGTGATTTCTGTAATGCACCAACTGTAAACATTCCCACAATACCCATTGAAATTGACATTACCTGAAAACTGGGTTATGCAAGTATTCGAGTATCTTTATGAGTGTATTTTACACAATACGCAAACAAAAATTTATTCCTTTGGCTGACACGTTTCTCCAAAGTGACTTACAATTAGTTACCCATCTAGATAGCTGGGTAATTTCATTGGAGCAATTAGGGCTAAGTACCTTGCTCTAGGGTACTACAGCTAGAGCTGGAAATCAAACCTGCAGCCTTCAGATCCAAAGGGAGCAGCTCTAACCACTACACTACCAGCTGTAGTGATTTTAATCCTTACTTTTATTTAAAAAAAAAAAAAAATAAATAAATAAAACTTTTCCAAGTTTGTCTGGACACCTTTTACGGCTGCTCATAAATAGAGATATAAATAAGGCCCTGCATCACTGATACTGTATATTTTTTTTGGCTTTGGTTTTACAGAATTAAGCAAATAGCATCATAAAATATTATTGCGAAAATATGCACTCATTTGTTCTCTTGCCATTTTGTTAAAAACCACATTATATCAACCGTTGACTTGCTTTTAAAATGTTTACTTCTGTATTATCTAGATGAACTTGTCTAGGATTGGCAATACAAAAAGCACTGTGGAAAGCAATTTTAAGTTGAAACAGTAACCAAAACATGTTATTTCCACAATGTTTGTCTTTCATGTTACAGAAATTAATCTCTGGTCAAATATTTTATTGACATGTAAGGCAAAGTACATGGTTCCATTATTTTCAGTGACAAAAACCGGGTTGTCATGAAAAGTCTATTTCCATGCACTCTTCTTCAGAATACACTTAAGTTTAGGATTTTTTTTTTTTAAAGTTAAAATCCATTGCTCTATAATCACTTCTTTTCTGCTAGCCCATTCTTTCCAAAAAACTCAGCATACTGACATTATAATCGTATTTTAATAGAGGGATGCACATACTGTACTTAAACTTAGAAAACCACCCATCAGTAAAATGCATACATCATTACCTTGCTGTAGGTGCTGTTCACCATCACTAAAATATGCTGCACTTGAGTCTGTTTTGCAAACTTTACAGAATACTACAAAATTTATATTTTATTCATAAGAAGGTAACTTACAATTTTAAGCCTTGAATGTTTTATAAAACTTTTCCAAGCTGGGTCTGGACACCTTTAATGGCTGCTCAGTCACTCTGGCTCCAGCTGCAGAATTTGCATGTTGACACGTGCATAAGTGCAGAAGTGGAAATTCCCAACACAAACCCAAAATTTTTATAATGCATGTTCCTAAAGAGTACATCACCAATGTTTAAAAAGCCCTAGATACTGTGAACATGACATCTTGTTGGCAAGCCTGGTCTACAATTAAGACAAGTTAGTTTATTGGCTATGGCTAGCTATTAAAAATTTCAAGATGAATATTTAGAAAGAAGCCAACATACAGATACAAAAATTCAGCAAGTGAAACATTTTTTGTTTTGTATGAGCTGCACATTTATCCAGCTATGACTAGCCCATGAACTATCCACTACCAATAAAGTAATAGACTCCTTATGACAGTCCCATGTGCCCCCATATCATTCAGGGCTTCTTTAATGAGCTACTAAAACATGTACTTCAGCTTGAAAGTACTGCTAATATGTCTTAGATTGGGCATAAAAATGCACACACTTAAGAGATGAGCACTCTTCATTTTTTCCCCTCAAAAACAAGAGAATATTAAATATGTGTTCTTCCCCACATCTTAAGTAGAAAATATGAAGTATGCTGGGAAACCATAAAAAGACTTAGAATTTACATTGTACAACTATAATCCAGTTCATACTAAAAGTGAAACAAATGTAACACTTCCCCTCCCCATCCCCCAATCTTAGTCAAGAACAGATCCAAAATATTTAGTTTTTAAAAAAAATCTGGGGATAAGCACATTGCCATCTTCCAATATTTAAATGAATATTACATTAAATTCAGCTTATGATCTTAATTTACTTCAGAAATGTAAAAACGGCAAGTATCCAAGATCCCGAGTCGGGAGATAAGGGATAGATACAACACTTGGCAAACAAAAAAAAAAAAAAAAAAAAAAAAAAAAAAAAAAACAAAAAAAAAGCTATGCAAGCTACAGTATACGATAAGCTCGTTGACTAAGAAAGTAAGGTAACAAAGCTATGTTCAGGCTATGTACTGAACCCAAGAATGAGGGGTGGTAACGTACAGCTGTGCCCCATGTAAATGAGGTTACCATCCTTGAACAAGTGGCTGCTGTTGTATCGCTGCCTGGATGAAAGGGCCCCCCTTGAAGGAACATCTTAGCTATTCTACACAAGCTTGGCACCAAGTTACAAACCCTCCTAATTTCATGCCAACTTAAGGGAAGGGGAAATTTAAACACAGGAACAGACAGAAAACGTCAGCAATGTAAATAGCCCCAACCACTAGAGCCTGAGAGGCTGGCCACATCTCTGATTGTTTCATGCTAATTATTCCAAGGCTTATAACTCACATCTGGCAGAAATATTCTTTGCTTTAGTCGCTTCTTGTCTGATTATTCTTTCTGCTTTTCTAATTTTTTCTTATTATTCATTTACTGGCCACCTTACCCCAGTGTAATTCCCCCCCGAAAAATCACATTTCGATATAGGCAATAATTTTTCTCTTTTATGGTTATAATTACTATAACTGCAGTTTTTCCCTGTACTTGAGCTTTGATATGCATTTTAAATATTTTAACTGTTGGCTTGTACACACTTGCTGTGAATAGTGTATGCTTAAGGTTTCGGATAAGTTATGATACCTGTTGTAAGCAGACAGATACTTCCACATTTAAATATCTTCATGGAGGTAGAAATGTGGCTTTGACAGGTGTTTTTGCTTTTCTTCAGACTAAGAAAAATACATTAAAACAAGACAAGCTCTGTAGTGGTGGCTAACCATTAAGCTTTTTAAGTCATTACGTCACATAGTTGTCCCGTGACATGTGTCCATTCACACACTGAAAAACAACCGTTGGCTGACAATAAATGAAGCACTGCACTGTTGGCACTTCTGGCATCTAAAATGCACATTTTTTTTTTTGTTTATAGGAATAAGAACAGATGCTATGTTTAAATAGAACTAGCTTGTAAAGATTTACTTAATTTAACCGTTTTCCGCATTCAGCACTATAAACCGTAATGCCAGAAAATACCACAGTTGTACCAGTTTTCTAAAATCGTTAGCACATTTTTGTAAACTACATACATTTATCTGGTAGATACTCAAAATGAAGACAGAATCCCTACAGATTTATGAGGATGTCTTCTGAAATACAGTAGATGTTAACCGGCCTCTGGAATCAGTCCGTTTTAAGAGTTGATTACGGTCCAGGTCAAAGAGCATTTCCCCTAACACAACATGTGGCACATTTGCAACAAAAAAAGGATTGTTTTATGTATTATTAATCCGCAGGTTCTGGATGAGCAAGGCCACTTGATCACTCACAGCTGGGATTGGTTTAAAGCATTCCACATTTTCAAGCTAGAATTACTATATGCCTACCACCAACCCAGCAAAGCAGAGTTTAACTCTCAAACAGGAGAGACTTCCATGAGGCAATGGAAGTACAACTAGATTTGATGGCAGGTGTTCAAAACAACCATCAATCCCAGCTGGATTAGATGAAATACCAAGCATAAAGAGGAGAAGTAGAAATGGAAAAACATCCATTATATGCCTTTACTCCCCTTTGAGTGTGCAGGAAAGCAGAAACATTTAAGCAATGTGCAGTACCAAAGACAGACAGAAACATGTTTGGGGGGGTCATATTACTGTTTAAATTAAAATATCTTCATGTATTATGTTTGACTGCACATCTTCAGTAACACCATCTTTGACAGCAATAATATAATTCTTTAAATTTTTTTGTTATTGGCTGAATTCAAGAGGACAAAGGAGACCTTTCAAAAACCAACCACCTTGTCCAAACTCTCTGCTACCAATCCTATTTAATTACACAAGCCTTGGTTGAGTTCTCTCTTTGCATTGGAGGAGTACCATTTCTACAAATGTTCAAGCAAACAAAGATCCCATATGGCTAGTATATCTACTCATGGTGAGGAGGTATGGACCAATGAAAACTAGAGCTTGCTTTGTGGTTAAAGTTTCAGGAGGTTGGTGACCTTTAGTAGGCCATATCTTTTCCTGCAGCACAGACAGAAGAATAAATAGTTAAATTTACAACCCCAAATAACTACTCAATAAAAGGTTAAGTGCTTCTTGGAATTACTGCTAATTCATTCGTCACAGAGCATTAGCCCATTAACGGGCAATACAGACCATGACATGGATTTAGCAGGGTTAAAACTTCTCTAGATCTGTTATTTCAACATGCTGCAGGTGTTTCTTGCGTTGAGTAGTAGTGTAATTCTGAATATCCCTGGAACACAGTTTAGGCATTATACTAGCATGGTGATGGGGAGGAAACACACACACACACACACACACACACACACACACTTTCTGAACCACTTGTCCCATACAGGGTCGCGGGGAACCGGAGCCTACCCAGCAACACAGGGCGTAAGGCCGGAGGGGGAGGGGACACACCCAGGACAGGACGCCAGTCCACCGCAAGGCACCCCAAGTGGGACTCGAACCCCAGACCCACCAGAGAGCAGGACCCGGTCCAACCCACTGCGCCACCGCACCCCCGCGGGAGGGGACACTTAAATTCAAATGAGAAGAGGAAAAAAAAAAAAAAAAAAAAAAATTCCTCGCATCTCAAATTAAACATTACATGTTAAGGCAGACAATTTCGGGAGCACACCTACAGAACACTGATTTAATTATTTTAAGACTTGCTTGATACATACTCATGATTTTCTTAAATACAAATTTTCTAAATACTTCAGAAACAGTGTAAACCATAACAGTTTTAAACCTGACCTGGTCAAAGTCTTATAAATTCTTGTGTAATCAAAAACAGACCTCTGTCTACCGGCCCAGTAAAACATGACACGATCTTGGAAAATAATTACATTCTGAAATGTCTGCACTTCTGGCTCATCATATAAACTCAATCGTCAGTAAGCTACTTCCCATGGAATGTAGACTGATTACAGTTTTAAAAGATGAATTTTATTCCTTCAACTATAAATCCACTCCACAGTATTTTGACTTACTAAGTTCCTTTAATGCACTGTCATCACCACAAGAATTTGGAGATCAGTTTCGTTACACATACTGGAAGTGCGTACATGTAATGTGTGTTTTGATTTTAAATGAAAAAATGTTACCAGTTCATTGATTTTGAAACCACCGTTCACCATCTATAGAGTTTTATATTACATAACGGGGCTTATTCTGAAAATCAAATGTACAGTACCACTGGCATGTTTGATTATAGTCTCCCCACCTGGCACCATCTACACTCTTGATATACACTACATTCTCAAAGAACTGCAAATTAATCCTTGCTTTTTACATCATTCATAGATGAACAGTAGCCAACAAAGCTACTCCAACTTTGATAATGCTGATTTTCTTATATGAAAGGGTTTCCACTTAAGGCCATACGGTGTAACTATGTTTTATCAGGTAGTTTTTTTGACAGCATGAACTCAGACATACATACATGAATCTAGATTATGAAAGAAATTGTTATGTAGTGGCAAAAAAAAAATCAGAGGAACAATTAACTGGTAATATTGTTACTGTGATTAACAACAATTCCATGCAAAAAAATCATCCATCCATACACAGGAGTTTTAAGCTGAAAGCATATGAAGACATTTTGTAAAACATCTAAATGTATATCCTTACATGTTTGTCTGCCATTTGTGTATCATTCAATTTAGCAAATCTAGATTCTTATGGTATGGCCAGTAGTTTTACCGGGGGGGGGGGAGAAAAAAAAAAAAAAAAAAAAAAAAAAGACAGCGACTATTAGATAATGTGCTGATATTCCACTGTTTCTTGCCGAAACTAAAGAAGCACTTGGCAAAATGCGATAAGGCTTGCTGTGCTGTTTCAGTATGTGCCGAAAGGTAAGGCTGTATAGTTTGCTGTCCAACCTGAAACACTTCCTTAAACAACCGTCTCCCGTTAAAGCTGTGGCAGTTTGACAGGAGGGTACAGCTCCTTACCAAATTCACTGGCACACAAGTGCTCCAGGATGGCGTCTGTTTTCATTTCATTATCACATGGTGGACAGATGGGGGAAACGCCTGTAAGACAGACATGTAGCTGTTAGAGGTGAAGCAAACAACGCTGGCCCCAGATATGACAGCAAAGCAGTGACATTTCCAGGATTACTGCTTCCAGAGGCTTTAACTTCTTTTTAAAAGAGATTAAAGCAAAATATACACGCACGTTCCAATACCCCATTTATACAATATGTTAAATTTATACATAATACCCAATAGTGCATTTACATATTCATTCAGGAGACACTTTTCTCCAAAGAAACCAGTAAAATTACAATACATCCCATCAATTCTTTAATGAAAATAAGCCATTATGAGCAACACACACACACACACACACACACACACACACACACACACAAAAACCGCTTGTCCCGTTCAATTATACACAACTGCTATTGAACACAATGGGAAAACCAGAAAAACTCAGTGTCTTGATATTTTGGTACACAGAACCACCAATTTCTTAAAAGTTAAATTATTTAGAAAATAGATCATCAGAATGAAAGCTTCATCATATCAAAAAAAATAAACACTATACTTAAATTGACTTAAGGCTAACCATATTAATTTTTCTTCAGGAAGAAAAAAAAAAAAAAAAAAAAAAAAAAAAAAATTACATTTATTGATTAATCTCTCACAAACTTAAAGTAATTTATGATATATTGTTTTAAAGAACAGCAATTATATTGTAGATTTTATTTTTTTATTTTCAGAAGGGGGGAGGGGGAAAATCAGCTTCAACCATTAAAGTATTTCAATCAAAATTATTGGATTTTACAATTCAGCATTTTTCACACATAGCCAAAGGTTATTTTGCTCCCATTTTTCCTAAACTTCTCCCCTCAAGTGATGTTCAAAGGGTATTTAGCAATTATTATAAAGTGTTTAAAATACAAATCAAAGGAAGAACTGATTCCAAGGTTGCGCAGCTCTTACACAATAGGTCTCAGATTCCACAAGAATGAGGGCTCTTAAGATCTTAAAACACTTATCCATGTTGTCACAAAGTAGGCTGCATTGGGATTATCAGCAAAACTGAGTTATGAACTCACATGAACTGTCTCATTTCGGAGCTCCTGGGATTAATGCTAAACGTGACAAACTAAAACCCCTTGTGGATGAATCTGAACAATTACACCCAGTGCCTTTGACATATGTTAACGCCTTATCATTTGTAAATGATCCATTGACCCGGCCTTGTCTTGGAATTTGTTTTTTTTTTCCTTTTACAACATAACTAACACCACGACCTGCAATAAAACATGGCTGCTTTTTTTTTAGGTGGTAACCAAAGAGTAAAAAGAATTAGCTTTATCTTTCCACTCCTCTTGCTTCATTCCTGGGCCATAAATACGTTGGTTTCTTCCACCAAGGAAGAGACAGAGTGCATTAAGATTCGAGAGAGCTAAACATGGGCTGGTGTTATAATGATCAAACATTGGAATGGGACATAGCAAAGCAGAAACTACCATTTAACCAAGGCTGTGATTTCACTTCTCTTGCAACTGTGAGGAGTTGTGAGATTGAGTGGATCTGGCCATGCATTTACAGCCCCTGCACTCTCTCCCTGCAGGAAACCTCAATCCAGCTGGCGCTTTGACTACTGCTGCCAGGCTACAAGGATCCAGACCTCCCTTAAGGGATCCAAGACCACTTTATGGCAGCAGCAGCTGACCCCAGTCCTCGCACCACAGCTGGATGTGTTATGCAACACCTTTTATGTCCACTTCTCCCAGCTTCATTAGTAAGTACTTTTAAGATGCCGTTTTGTCTTCCGTAAAACCCAATCAAATATTAATAAAAGGTCTGAGGTCACAGTTTTATCAAAAAAAGGCTGTCTTCACTTCTCAAGGCTCCAAAATTCTGTACATTTGGCTTTTGAATTTCAATGAGGTATATGGTAATAGAACTTCAAAGTTTGAGGATTTTTTTCCCCTTTTGGGGAAGGTGCTAAAGTAACAGCTTAATGCAGTCAAGCCAACAATGCCATTTAACCTTCTGAGGAACACAGTAGTTTACAACAGAAAATTCCTGAGCTGGGACAGTAGGTATCAAATGTATATTCAATCCCAGTTTGCATTCTATTGCATTTGTTATGAATTTTTGACTGTAAATTGCCTGTAGCATGTCAATGTGTCTGTACATGAGACTACTCTGCGATGGCCTAGCTTCTCATCCACGAGGTAACCCACTCAGCCTAGTGCCCTGTGCTTCCAGGATCTCTTGGATGATCAATTACAGACAGACAATTAATGAATAAATAGAAGAAAATTCCTGGAGAATTAAGTATTAAAGCCAATATTCCAAATTCTTATTAGACGATATACCACTAGTGGTAAGATGCACAATGCGCAGTGGTTGCAAGTTAGAGCGCGTAAACAATCCTGTTTTCTGGCATATGTCATAGCAGGGATAGCTCTAAATGACAGTAGCTCTTTCAAAATTTTTTAGGGAAAAGTTCAGATCAAAGTGATTTACACTACAACTTTATTTTTCTGCAAGAATTCAACAGATGCTATCATTACAACATTTGTTACGTCATAAAGCTTTTGTTAAGGGAACCTTTTAAGCAGAAACACCTGCAGTGTGTCTTCACTCAGTTTTACATGTATACATTGTACATTACATAAAATTTGGAATTTTATTTTGATCACAAACAAGATTTAACAAGACAGACTAACAGGCAATTTTATGATCTTCCCCACCAAATAATAAATACAAATATATCTATAATAAATAGAAATAGATGGGGGGAATACTCCTTGGTACTGAAAATTGCAGTTCAGTCCTACACTTTGCATCTGAATAATAAACCCAAAGACTGGCTATCAAACGCTTAAGCAACTGTAAATTTAAGACCCTGGTTATGGCCTACAAAAGCCTCAACAGAATTGCTCCCAGCTATCTACAAAACTTGATCATTTGATACACCCCAGACTGCTACACTCTTCCACATTTGACCGCTTGGTGGTCTCACACATGAAAGGTAAAGCATGGTGATTCTTGGTTCTGGCTCTGTTGTGGTGGAACAACCTCACCCCCCCAGCTAAAAACTGTTGAATATCTTTCCTCATTTAAATAGAGTCTGAAAACTCACCTCTTCCAGACTCACTTCGCCCATGAGCTCTTAAATTCATGTAAGATATAAATGTTCATGCACTATAACTTTAAGATCATGCCTGGATCAATCCGTTACACTTCTACTCCTGTAATGTGTCCATATGTACCGCAAAAAAAAAAAAAAAAAAAAAAAAAAAACCCACACACTACTAGGAAGGTGATCAGAAATCATTGATATTCTAGTAAAGTTTTTATGCAGCTACTCAAGTGAATATCGATGCCTATGCTGAAAGAAAAACTGTACTGAATCACACATCTGCAACTACGCCTCTTTCTCAATGTAATACAGAAATTTTATTTTTTTTATGAGATGTACATCGCTTTGGAGAAAAGCGTCTGCTAAATGAATAAATGTAAATTCTTCTGTTTGAGCAAAAGAAGACAGCCATACAAAAGCCTGTCCCCTCCTAGATTATCATGTAAAGCCAAGGAGGAGTTTATGCCTGCAGAGGCTATGATGAAACGAAGCTCCCTCCAAAGGGGTGGCTCAATCAGCCTTTGACTGGACCAAGAAGAGTATTGTGCACAAGGCAATAAACCCATAATACAATCCAGCTCCAGGATCCACTTCAAATCTGCATTAATCATGGAAAGGGGGTGGAACAGGCTGGAGGGTTTCTATAGAGAGCAAACTATTCACTTAGCCTTTCAGCAATGTTCAATGTGATAGAGAGTCACCAGTATTAGTTTTTATAAAGTGCAGATTTACTGAAGTTAATTCCATGGATAAATTGCATGGAGAAATAAAATAAATGGGCTCAACTTTACTGCACCGATCTGCCCTTCCCTCATCTCTTTGCTTGAGACGTTCAGCGGACACCTTGCCGAGCTAGCTACTTAAGTACTAAAATTATCAGTATGTAAAATGTTGCATTTCCAATAAGCACTGCTTAACCACAAGCTTATACAATAGGGGGGAAGGCATAACTTCAATCCTGAATTTTAATCTATGTGGAAAGAACAGAATATCAAAAAGGTCATTTAGTATTTCTGTACAGATAACAACGATACCAACTCATCTTCAACATATTAACACATGACAGGAAGGTGTGACATGGTTCTGTTTATAAAGAATTTTGTACTCATACTGGACTCTCCTTGAATGAGTGGTTTTGCATCAAGAAAAAGGCCAAAATTACTGGAAAAGACCTGGTTGTTCCATAGCTAAGAATGCATAACCAAATCATAATATGAACTGACAGGTTAACAATGAGTCTCACATTATTTTCTCACAATTAATACTTTTGAAGATATGCCTCTGAATGAAACGAATTTATAAAATCAAATAGTTCTAAAAATATTTCCATTCAATGGGTAACTCCATTATCACATTCAAAAATCTTTCAGATAAAAGTACAATGCCTCATCTTCCATTATTATTCATTACAGATAAATTCAGACATCTGAAAACCATTTTTTGTACTTGGAATGAGCTCCTCAGTCGTGCTCCTGAACTTACATTTCGCACTGAAAATCTTTCAAATATACACTCATTTTCACAGAGGTCTTAACTATAAAAATCAATTTCTTTATACATTCAGGATTGTGTAAAGGAATGACAATGTGTCATTGTCACATACTGCATATTGTTTTTGAGCAATCTTGCCTAAGTCTTGTGCAGCAGGAAAGACTCAAACCTGGAACCATTACAAGGTGACAACCGTAACCAATGTGCTACTTGTTATTCCCATTTGATTAATTTCTGTTTACACCTGTTTTTAACAATAGTGATTTGGATTTATTAGCAACAAAACAAGTTTGCTACATGGTAGTGTGCCATATCAGGGACGATTTAAAAATGAAACTTCTTGGTCAATTCAGTTCAGTTCCTTAACTATGAGGCTACGCTTTAGGTGTCTCCTAGTTTTTTTTTTTTTTTTTTCCTCCCCCTCCCCCCCTTCTTTTCTCCCCCTACTGTGATAATTCATTTTTAAAATATTCCAGTTTTGGAGACAGACTGATGGCATCATGAAAAAGTTCTTTCACATGCACTTGGAGAATGTACTGCATTGCATTCCACTTTTTGGAATGGAGACAAGAGGGTCAAACTCAGTGTCTGACTTACCATCCTGCTAGTGTTCCGTGACAGTTTATGGAGATTGCCATTTAATCTGTGGTCTAACCCTTGTGATAAGATGTGATCTGCAATCATCCGACCTGTGTGGTCATGAAACCCAAGATGACACTTCTTTGCTGCTTTCCAGTACAGGACACAGCCTTCTAAAACACACCGTTAAGTGTACTAGTGTGAGATATTTAACACACACACACACACACACACACACACACACACACACACACACACACACGTGTTTTTAAAAGTGTCAGCCATAGACCATTATGGAGGACCATTGAGCCAATGAATGCCATACCTGGCTAGTTTTAAAAGACTTCAATTAATGGCATTTAGTCAGAAGGAACAACTGAATGATAAGATGTCATCCATCTTCTGTTTGGAAGTAGCTGTAAGTTCCTTTAATGTCTGTCACGTTATCCAATTTTCCATAACAATTTCGCAATCAAATGCAAGAATTGAGTAATAAGCTGGTGTGCAATTCTGTCTTGCAGCTAAACAGGGGGAAGCAATAGATTCAGAGTTGGAAATTCCCTCCAAATTTACGAGGCTCCACCAATGCTTTGTACTTTCCCTTGGACTATATAGTATCTTTGTACAAGTACCAAGGTGCCTTCTAAAAGCTTCCAGTGTAATGTAACGCAGCTCATAACACATGGGATTCCAGAATTCAGAAATGGTTCTTTTGTGGTGCTTTTAAAAAAAAAAAAAAAAAAAAAAGTCACTGCCACTGGAAAGTGTCAAATCTGCCAGAATATGAGCATCAGCTTGCCATAACAGTACATTAACGCTCACTCCCAAAATATAACATCACACAATCAAATGGGATCCCAAGCCATTTTATATTTATTGTAGGCTCTCCGGCTGTAAAAGTCAGTATAAAACGTGCAGTCTTATACTGAGGATATCATTTCAGGATGGAAAACCAATCAGTTACATTTCTGCAGCTGAAAATGTCAAGCAAGTTTGGAAATGGCAATAAGCACACACTTTAATATTTTGTGTATTTGTGAAACATCAAAACAATGGGTTAAACATCAGGGCTTAATACCATTACAAAAGAAAGTTGTCATGAAATGATAGTTTTGACAAATTCAGTGGTCAAGCATCTTTCAGTGATCTGCACAAGTGTTTTTGACAAGAGTCCTAATATTGGACTCTGAGGGAAGCTTGTGGTTTCACTATTAATGAAACACAGCTACATTAAACAAATTACTTAGTTTGACAGATGCAATCCCACAAAGGAGACATTTTCATATTATGTGGATTTTTTCAATTATAGTCAGCTATTTTCCCAGAGTAATTCCAGTTTTCCCCATTTCAACTGAATGACAAGAACTCTGACCCCCTAATTACTTAAGAAGCATATCACTGAGAAAAGGGGGACTTCGTAGTCTTTGCTATCCAGGCCTAACTGGCAAACCTTAGAAAGATGCTCTCAGTCGCCAAATGTGTGAAATATTCACATCCGGTATATAGTGCATGGGGGAAAAAAGGCCAGAAAATGTGCACCGCTTATTAAGAGATAAACTGATACAATTCCAAAGATAGGCATGCTTTACATTAAATTATAACACCTTGTTTGGAGTGCCATTATGGGTTCCAGATAAATTCAACTTTAGTCATTTCTAATCAATTTATTGTGGGACACATTTCTTTGGTTTCAAAAGCTGGCTCTGACTTTTCTGAAAAGGTTTGAAAGTCATCAGGGTCATAGCTGGTATAACTAAGTTTACTGACTTGAGTTTGTGAATAGGGCATGCAAGCAGATCACAACTTTCAGACTTATGTTCTAAACCCATACAAAAAAAAAAAAAAAAAAAAAAAAAAGCAGCTCCCTAACCTAAAACCACAGATCAGTCACAGTCATCACATTTCTGAAACCTACCTGGAATTTATCCGTTTTACAATGGTCCTAGTGTGCTGGAATGCTGAGACAGGGCAAGACGGTAAGATGGACCTCAAGGAGGCACCCAGGACTGGTCTTACCTGTGGGCTTGGTGGCTTCGCTGGCATTTGATGAAGTCCTGGAAATGCACACATCCCCTTCAGGAAACTTGTCACAGGTGAGCATGTCAGGCCAGGGGAAACCAAAGGCCTCCATGATGGGTGTGCAACCATCACGGACCGCTTCGCACAGCCAGCGGCAGGGATAGATGGGCTGCTCCAGACACACAGGGGCGAACAGGGAGCACAGGAACAGCTGAGTATTGGGGTGGCAGTTTTTGTGCACCAGGGGCACCCAGCTGCCCGCCTGCTGCCGCACCTCAGCCATAGTCTCGTGTTCCAGGAGGTTGGGCAGCAGCATCTCCTTGTAGCCCACGCCATGGCAGAGGCGCAGGTCATCCGGGATGTCCACACACCGTGGCGGCTTGACATAGATGGACCCGGCGTGGTAACCGTCTGACTTCCAGCTCAAGTAGTCATACTCAGAAGCCCTGCTCATGTAAACCAGCTTCAGGATCAGAGCCATCTGGGTGAGCTGCAAGAAGCATGATCGTGGAAAGCCTTTCATGGTCAGCAGAGTGTGCAGGTCTACAGGAGCCAAGACAAGAGGCAGCCTCTTGAACAGCCAAAAGAAAAACTCGACAGCTTCGGAAGCACGTCGTTCCAGTCAGTAGAACTTCAAACCTCCCAACAGCAAGGCTGAAGTTCTTGCAAACACCGGCGTGCGCGTGTATATGTGCGCTGCTGTGCCAGCCCCTGCTCCTGCAACTGGTTCACACTGGTGCGCTCCTAGGTAACACTGCTCATAATTCAACACAGCCCTCGTGCACGGGGGGGCGGGGGGGAGGCTGTTCTGTACTTCTCAGCCAATGGGAGCAGACCTGCCTTCCGACACACAAGTGTCAGTCAAAACCCTCAATTATCCAATCAGCAAAGATTGGCTTTAGCATCCCCCCACCCCGTTTGGCCCTGGTGGGGGAGCAAGTTCTCTTTTATTTCGTTTCAGTTTATTACAGATGTACATTCTTTTAAATGCTTTTTACTCAAATAAATTCAGCCCTTTAGCGCTTCACGTTAAAGTTAATTATATTTTAATGACCCTGCCTGTTTACTAATTCAATTGAAGCTAAGGCTTGCTCAAATTGACATTATTTTGGTTATTATAAGGACAGATTATCATTAAGGTTGATATTATTGTCCGCGTTTCCCTAGTTTACGCAGTATAAAGTTCGACTAGGGGGAAGGGGCGCTGTGTGAGAGGGTTAAAAAAAAAAAAAAAAAAGTTTCGCCCGGTCGCGGTTCGGCGGCAGAGGCGAGCAGCTGTGCACTGGTGTGGGTGTCGGAGCTCCGGTACTGCAAACACATCGGAACCGCTCATTTCACGGGTTCTCTTGCCGAGACTCGCAGCACATTTCTCTACATGCGCCACTTTAAATTCGTCGTGATGTCTTTCGGCTGGTATGTGGCAATGACGGGAAAAGGAAACGAATTAGCCTTCAGAAGCTTCTTGGAAGACGCACGTTCGGGAACCTCATCATAGTCATCCTTAAAAATGACGACCTAAGTGTGACAAAACGCATGAAGCGATTTGATTTCATATCGCCATTACGACTTTAAAGTTAACGTTAAAACAAACGTGTAGCTGTAAGTGTATATTATTTAAATACCCCATCGCTAATGAAATCGGCAATGATTATTTCATTTAGGAATAAGAGATCACTGTCCCACAAGCCCGCATTAGGTTTCCAATCACTAAGTTAACGTAGCCTACATACTGATACTGTATATTTCCTTCAGAAAATGCCTACTGCAAATATTGGAATAATGAATTGAATAACCGAACCGAACGGTTTCCTTATCTTTCTTTCCCTATACTAGCCTAGCGTCCTATGACGTTTTGCTTTTGGGCATGAATATCTTTAATATACCGAAAAACATTGTTCTCGCATCTTCGACAATTTCACTGACAATGTTTTTAGGCTTAATTTTTAAACATTCTGACTTGTCTCCGGGAAAACGCCTAAGCCCCAATTAAGAATAACCACTAAACTAAGCAAATGTGCGGGCCACTAACCGAAAAGACTTAGATACTAACACGCTGAATACCTGAATCTATGGAGGTGGTGGAAAGAGCGTAATTGAAAAAGGTTCTGGTTTAAGCTTAATGGGAGATGACTCTTTTCACGGCCCTGAGAACCTGTTTGCCGTTTATTTGCGTGCCATTGTCTTGCTAATCATTAGCAAGTAGCTACTCATTGTTGAACCCATTAAGGAGCGCGTTGAGAAAGAAGCGCGTGCTAGCGCGAGCGTGAGCGCGCGCACGCTACGTTCGGCGCGCCTAGTTGGAGCGGAAAGGCCGCTGGCAGTGCTGAAGCTGGGCGCTTCCCAGTTCTAACGTACCTGCATCTGAAACTGATTTCATTTTGAATAGTAGCATCTCGCAATTCGCAGCATCCGGCCATGTTATACATCGGAGATTTACTGTAATAACTCCTAATAAAACCAAAATGTTATGTCTATAGGCGGTTAAATCATCGATTGATCTTAGATCAAAACATCTGATCACCATACGTGTAATTATTCAGCTGCTTTTTCTGCTGTTCACATTGAAGCAATTGATGAAATTTCCAAATGAATGACAAAGACATTTTGTAAATTGTACACCTCATCTGGAATTTATTCGCTCTTTAACGTGCGGTAATTCCACATATTTTACAGATTGCCTATATGCCATGGTCGGTATAAATTACTGCACATAGAAACGATTCATTAGCTGGAGTACAAAAGGCTGGCGAAGTTTTGGATGCTCTTGAAATGGAAATTTTGGGAAAAAAAGAAAAAACAAACTTCATACATTGGAAGCAAACGCACAAATCACCTTTTTGTTTTATCTATTAATTGCACGTCTAACTTTCTTATTTGTGACTGTAAAAGAAACTCAATGGCATGGTGATTAATGCCTTTGTAATTACCATAGAACATCAATAAATTCTGTGGTATGATTGATTGGATGTGGTATACCCTTTCAAAGTCTACATATTATTGTGATTTCCTTAGCATACTATTTACCACAAGCCAATAGCAAAATATCTCCCTTGTAATATGGAAATAATGGCATCGCTGTCATGAGATGCAGCAGATGCTTCATAATGGTCTATGTAAAAAAAAAAAAAAAAAAATCGTATGTCCTTTTTGCAACATATCACCACTGGTTTGTAGATTTAGTGAAGCTTTTTGTGGTTTTATAAAATCACCCTAGAAAGCTAACCAGTAATTTATTTGGTCATGGACTTGTACAGATCTCTCTCAAGTTATCTGAGACAGCCAGAAAAATGCAGAGTGCAGGTCCGGTTTTAATGTGAATTTATGTGGGCCTATTAGGTAAAATGTTGTTTATAAAACATGCAAGCGGGTGTCCAACAAGCATGCAACTCGAACAGCTTTATGAAGTGTTGGCAATGAGGAGTTTGTATAAGGATGGCTGGTAGAACAACCTTTTGATATATAGATGGGGAGGGTAGGGGAAAAAGGCTGTTGGGAGACATTATTTCTAAGAACACCAGTGTCTTGGTGCAGATGAATGAGACAGTTTCTTTTTTCTATGATGTGGTGGTGAAATTGGTTGTTTAAAAGAAGCTGTAATTTTGATATTCTGCAAATATTCAGGCATTAAGCCAGCCCAAGAATAAGAGCCAAATCAGACAGAACCAGGTAATGTGGTGAATTTACATATAACAACCAGACTTTGTCTTCTGTAGCTGTTTATATGAGATAGATGAGTGCTCTCCTTCAATATAACATGTTTTTGGGCTATATGAACAAACTGGATCATGGGTGTCATTAGCAATTACTGCACAAAATGAAAGAAAACAAAAACCAGTAATTAAGTAGCTGCTTCAAAGGCACTGCAAGGCATAAAAAGTAAATCCAAGACATAAATGGTAGCCTGTCAAGTTTACTTAAAAGCATTCCATTCAGTCCAAACAAAAAGGATCTATATATATATCCTGAAAATTCCATATCCACATTCAAATGGCTTTCTGCAGAATTTTCTCTGTTGCCATCATCAAATTGTAGCGCAAGGAAGACATATCTGTTTATTTTCTTAGTAACGTTGAATGCTAAACCAGGAACACTTTTCTAAGGTTGGTGTATGCTTTAACAATGGAGAATGGCTAAATATTTAGAGTCAGGGCCCAGGAAAATGGACTATGTCCTCTATGGGGTATTACAGAAATCCATTTATACCCAGCAGTATAAATACATACACTAACATACATGTGCAAGAATCTCTCATGAAAGTATATCTGGTAGAGCAGCCTGGCCTTGGAGGTACAACTAAACATCTGCCTTCTGGAACTGGCCCTTATCAGCCTACAACAACTCTGTCAGCATAGTTTCTATACACATATGGCATAGGATGTAGTTAGGAAACAGGTAAACAACAGGGAAGAAAGATCTAATTTAGCAGTATAAGGGAAGAACATTTTCTACAATTAAGAATTTATGTGCATGACACGTTTTCTCCCAATCTCCTCCATGTGTTTTTACTACAAGGTCAAATAGTCCCTTGAAGCAGTAATTAACAACTTTTGTTAGTATTAGTTTTATGCTCTGGGTTGAATGGGGCTGATGACTTTAATGTCACACCACATAATTCCCTCAACTAATGTAACTGACTTATCACAGGGAAATTAATCCCGTGAATTTTCACTGTAGGCCTCCTGCCATCACATTTGAATCAACAGAGCTTAACAGAAGAGGTCTAAGTAGGTGGCCCATTAGTATTTAATGGAGGCCTGTTGTGTGAGGAATGGTGCAGATCCTTATCAAAACATAAGAATTTAAGTCCACTGGATCTCAAGTAATCATTTAACAAACATAGCTATCACCAAGATAGCAGCATGGCATGATTTAAAAAAAGCAAAAAGGGACCAATAAAACAACGTATGATATCTCATATAATCTACACTCACACTCTCTTTGGAATGTTTTTTTTTTTTTTTCCAATATACGTAGATAAATATAGTCTTAGCAAAAGCTTATTCAAAAAGCCCCCACTAAATGAAATTAAAGAAATACATCATAGTTGCAGCACTGTCTTTTACATACCAATGGAAATTTGTGTCTAATTTTAAGACATCTGTTCATAGCTGTTTTACATATATATATAAATATATGAAATACACAGTATTATAATACACTATTTTACTTTCATGAGGGATTCTTGCACAACACACACACACATATATATATATATATATATATATATATATATAGTAAACCTTGTGATGTATTTAAATTTTATCTAACCTTTATGTTACATTATCACAGTTATAATATAGAATATATCTCACAGTGGTCTAAATTTAAAATCTCTCAGGAGCTTGATCTTGACAAAGGATTATTAGAATCCATGTTTCTAAATTAAATGTTCTTAATACCCAGATATAAAATACTATCTTCTTCTTTGAAAAATGCATTTATTTAAAGACAATTTGGCAGAGAATTTTATAAAAGACATAAAAAAGTATTCTTATACTTTTTGCGGCTCTGTTTGCCCTCAAGTCATTAATTAGTATTTAGATGAAACCTTTGCCCAGGGTGATTTACCATATTAGAAAGGCTATACTAAACTATCTACAATCATTCACCCACTACAAAGCAGAGTAATAGGACACACTGACTGCCTCACATGTTTACAGACCACAGCCTTGGTGTTGGCTTTCCTGTATGCATTACATTTATTAATTTAGTTGATGCTTTTCTCCAAAGCACCTTACAATGTTAATCTACCAACAATTATTTACCCATTTCTACAGCTGGGTTATTTTACTGGAGCAATTTAGGGTAAGTACCTTGCTCAAGGGTACTAGAGCTGGAGGTGGGGCTCAAATCTTTGCAAACTTTGGGTCTAAGGGCAGCAGCTCTAACCACTAAGCTACCAGCTGTTACCCTGACTAGGAGAAGCTGAAATGGGAAAACTCAACTGCAAAATTCAGAAGTCTTACCATATTGATCTCATATCTGCAGAGGTAAAAAATACTTTGTGTATTGAATGTGCATGGAATGTACTGGATGTGTATCAATGCACTGGTGGACACAGTGACTACTACAATATTTAGAAGGAATGCAGTGCTGACTTGGTCTATATTAGAGGATCACTGTCAGAGCCACTTCTCAGCAAGTTCTGAAGGGCCCATGAGCCACAGTATTGCAAGGGATGGCATGTCACTCTTCATACTGCCTGTGTGAAATATTCTGACTTTAGAGTGTGCAGAGCCTCCCGGAGGCAAAAATTATTTATTCTGACATATTCTGGATAAATAGGGGGTGCAGTGGCGCAGTGGGTTGGACTGGATACTGCTCTCCGGTGGGTCTGGGGTTCGAGTCCCACTTGGGGTGCCTTGCGACGGACTGGCGTCCCGTCCTGGGTGTGTTCCCTTCCCCCTCCGGCCTTACGCCCTGTGTTGCCGGGTAGGCTCCAGTTCCCCGCGACCCCATATGGGACAAGCGGTTCTGAAGATGTGTGCGTGTGTGTGTGTGTATTCTGGATAAAAGTAAAAAAAATAGCAAAATTCTACAAAAAACATAATGCGGAATTGTAGTGCAAAAAAAAAAAACCCTTAGAGTAACCACCCATTTTGACCCTAATTGCTATTTTGAATATTAAACAATTTAAAAAGTCATTAGTACAGAATGTTAATAGAGAACTCAAAGCTGATATTTATTTTCAACTAATGTAAAGAGTATTAAAAACATTGTTTTTTCAAAATATAAAAATATAGTCTTTAGCAGGTTTATTGCTGCATTATCTTCCAGGTCACCTTTGTGCCTTATTGAGCCTGTTGTGAAAAACCAGAAACTTAATTTTTCTAATACAATTTTTCTGTTGTACAGTCTGTGATAGAGAAAGCACTCAGAACCTGTGAAACGCATCATTCAGTGTGTCACTTGGGAGGCTGTCAGGACTCGGTCCATAACGTTCCCCCGTGGACCCCTGCGCAGCAAGCTTCTGGTCTTCGGCCAGACGTGTCAAACTGATTTGTGTGAGGAGAAAATGGTAAAACAAACAAACCATTTGCTTTTCTTTCCAAGTTCCTAGCCAAGTGTCCATTTGCTGCTGAGCTCATCTGCATGTTCTGGTGATGGATCCCTACTCTTTGTTAACACTCAGTATACATACACAAGTTTCAGTTCAATTTTGATTTATTGTTAAGTAAACATTCATGGAAAACTGCATTATAGATATGTATGAAAGTTTAAAAAGCATTAGAAATCACATGGGTCTTTATATATTTGTGGTAGAGTATAGAGTTTGAAATTTCTCAAAAGAAATTTACTGTTGAGTTGGTTAATTTACTGCATTTTATTCGTACAAAAATTTATGATCAGTAATGCTCGCACATAAAGAAGCTTAATGAGCTGAAATTATTTCTAAACAAAATATTACTTTATGAAAGATTGGTATTCCCACTGGCAGTAACACCACTGATGAAATCTGAAGAATGGGTGATTTTCCAATACAGAGGATGTAGTGTCTAACATAAAATGTTATATTTCTATTGACCTTTAAGTGATGGGCGAATGTGATTAAACATTTAAAATATTCAATCGTGACTCAGTTGCAACATATTTAAAAATATAATTTAAGATCTGTTGGCATGTCTTCATTCATTATTGAGAATCACTTGCCCAAATGCAGGGTCACAATGGTCCAGAGACTATCCTAGAAGCGCTGCACACATGGAAAGGTAGATCCTGAATGGGACACCAGCCCATCACAGTGCAGTCACACTGCTCAAAATTTAGAGTGACCAGTTCACCTAAAATGCGCATGTTTGGGAGAAAACCGACATGAACATAGGGAGGATAAGCAAACTTTAGACAAACTCAGCAGTGGTCAAAGCTACATCTAACTCTACAGTCCAGGTATTGTAATGTATCTTCAGTGTGCTTAAATTGTATAGATTAATGGTAGACTAGGTTTGCTCCATGGAAAAATGGAATGAAATGAAGAGGACTTGTTCCTTCCAGAGACAAAATGTAGCCTCATATAAATACATATTAAGTGAAAAATTACAACAGGCATCTTGTTAAAAATGGCAGAAGCTGATTACTTTCCCAAAAGTGAGAGAGTGTGTGGATTTCAAGAACACTGCAGTGGCTATTACCCTCAAAGGATATTTCCCAGCTACCGCATCAGCCCTGGATTACGAAAAGGCCAGTTAGCTGCACATTTTAGCAAAATGGACTAAAATCCTTACAGCGCTGGATCCCCGCAATATACCACTGTCAGTCATACCTCTAACAGGGTGCTTTGATGTGGCTGTTGTGTTAAACAGTTTACAGCAACTAGTTTTTTAAGTCAAGAGGATGAGGGCATTTGTCAGCCAAATGTTTCACGTTCAAAGGTGACATAATGTCCCAGGTCACAAACCTTTCACATGGTTTAGCGCCAACAGCCTCTTTAAATGTGAGATGCTTGTCCCACATTAAGTATCGCCTAAAGAAATTAGCAATGGGCGTCAGTGGGAACTGTCACCCCAATAAGAGTCCTCTGTTGGCCTGGAGTGCAGTAATTAATCTCAGCAGGGGTGTGGCTTTGTGTACTTGCCAGGATTTCCTCACTAAACTGCAAATTGTGATTGCAGTTTGTCCGCCCCCCCCACTGGTAATACCCTAACAATTCTTTAAGTCCTTAAAAATAACTTACCTGAAGGCTTTTGGGTCTAAGAACTGGTTTGTACCTTAAGAGCAACTGAAAACAGTACGTTTTGTAAATTTTGCCACTGTATGCATTAAAACAAAAAGAAATGGAATATGTACTTCAAACAAGTGAAAGGCTATGATGTTAATTTAAATTTTGAAATATTATGCAAAGGTGTAATCTTCTGACAACAATTGGAGGGCCTTAAAAAATCTCTAAATACACAAAAACTTCATCCATCGGCACTGACTTTACTTCCTTCCAGTCCTACTTTGCCAGCACCAGCTTGCTATGCACACTGGTACGCCTGTGAAAGTAAAGCAAAACAGAGATGAATTCGCTCTCTGCGGACACCAGGCAAGCCCAGCGGTTTTCCTCTGTGACCCACCGACTCACAGTTGTGAATAAAAGCAGGACCTGAAGGCTGTAACGCATTCCCATGCACTGTGCTATGCAGCATTGCCTTGCAGGGTGCCTGTTAAACGCCAGACAGCTGAAAGAGCCGTAAGAGCGGGCTGACAACCTCTCATCTCTAGATGAACGTCCACATCATCAACACCTTTGGTGTCCAAGGGAAATAAATAATAACATGGTGAATTTTCTGTCCGAGCTCTTGACATTACATCGCAGCTCATTGGGTCAGTAATGGGTTATATTTGTTGTATATAAACTCCCGAGTTCCAACAGGTTAAAGTGTAATAAGAGAAAGTGCTCATTTATTTATCACTTCTTTCCAGAGCACCTTACAATGTTAAGTTATTTATAATGGTTCACCCATTCAAACAGCATTGTAGCTTCGACTGAATCAGTTCAGGCTAGGTACCTTGCTGAAAAGTACTATAGCAGGAGATGATATCTGAACCTGTACCCTGTGAGTTCAGAGGCAGCAGCTCTATGTACAATGCCATATACTACCCATTGTCAACAAAACATTGATTACATTATCTTTATTAACCTTAATTTCTGTATTAAAGTATGTTTGTGGGTGGGGGAGTGTGCCTACATAGTTTAAAGTTCATTTGACACCACTTAAAGCATCAGATATCATCTTATTTAAGTACTGTTTAAACCAGCACAGCTTAACACCTTTCATTTGTTATGTTGCTGTCTATAAACATAAAGTTTCCTTAAAAAATGAGCAGAAATGATTATGAAAAACAAGAAGTCTTGCAACTGCATAGTTAGACCTGTGTAATGATTTAGATGCTCATTAATTGAGATTATTCTATCCAGGGGGGGCTCACCATAAAACAAACACTGTGGTTTATTTGTGCTGTGGGAGTTTTATTTGTATTATCGCAAATATTACAAAAAGAACCTACTGGAAAGGTGCTGGACTGCTTAGAGTAACTGAATTACAGTGTTGTGAAATTTTTAATAAAATGCAGCTCAGTAATGCAGGTAATGCAAGACAGGGACCAGTAGACACCAACACATGTGTTCTGGTGGCAGGGAGGCCTGCAAACTTTTCTCAAAGACACCAAAACGGCGCAGTGCCGCCAACAGAGTCCAGGCTTTCACTCGCATGCCATCCTCTTGATGTAGCACAGAGTGCTCTGTTGAATGTTAGCACTCGTAAACATTCCCTCTAATATGGTTTCAGGACTACATGTGGTTAAACAGGCATTATTTTCTGTGAGTCTTTACAATAGGTTGTATCCCAGCTTTTGGTCTCAGCAAACTGTTTGGCAAAAATTGCCCAGAGTGGGATAGGTTCATTACCAATATGTTATCAGTTAATTATTTATATCGGATGGTTCTTTTGAAATTCTCGTATATAGTTACGTACTACAGCGACCCTGTTCTTGCTGCGTCTGGCTCAGGGTCATTAGCAAGCCCTCTTGTGAAAATGGATGGATGGATGGATGGATGCAATAATTTTCTACAATTAATTAAACACAAGTATCTTACACAGCAACGTTAGAAATGAAGTCTAAAGTTGAAGTGTCGTTACCAATATCTAAAGGTATACTTTCCTAACAATTAGGTCCAAGATCAAAAGTGGTTTAATCAGGTTACACCTTGACTGCATGACTGCTTTATTATTTCCATGAAAAATTCTTGTTATAATACAACATACTATTATTGCTTATAAAAATACTTCTGATTGAAATTCAGTTTTACTGAATTATTGCTGGGGGGGCGAGACAGGTTTTGCCAGTGTTCTCTGTGTGGTGGATCTGGGGTTCGAGCCTTGCTTGGGGTGCCTTGCGATGGACTGGCGTCCCACCCTGGGTGTGTCCCCTCCTCCTTTGGTTTTGTGCCCTGTGTTGCCGGGTTAGGCTCCAGTTAGCCGCAACCCTGGTCAGGACAAGCGGTTGTTGACTTTGGTTGGTTATTTCCTATTTTTTTCTTTTTTTTAACTGAGTGTATTTTTTTCCTTTTAAGTATATTTGAAGAATTACAATATCTTTGTGGTGTCTTAATTTATATCGGTTCATTTTATCAGTTTGAAAGCTTACTTATGTAAAAACATGATTTCCTTTTGACGTTAGTATTCATTCTTTCGGAAACATTATCATGTCTGGCTACTTCTGAACAATAATTTATGTGAATGGTAATTTAATATCTTCCTGGCTGTGCTGACTGACACAAATGCTGTCTAGCAGGAATTTTTACAAGAAACCACCCTTCTGTAAATTACAGTGCTTTGCTACTTGTCATGTTAAACCTTCTATCCTGTTTGTTTCTGCAATATGAATACCATCCTGCTGTCACCAAGTGACACCGTCTCACTTCCCTTCCCTAGGACTTTGCGAACCGTTTCATGCCAAGTGGCTCCGAACCAAGGACCCGAGCAGCCTGCCCGCACCCTGTCCATTGTTTACAAATCTACCCACCACCAAAATTGTGCTGGCTAATTTCACCCATTGCTTTGTTTTACACCAAGAACCTCTACCACACACAGCTTTTTATTATGACCAGTCAATGTGCAGTGCTGTGATGCCAATACAAAATTTTCCTCATATACCTGATATCACTCATTGAAAGGCCGTAAAGGTATAATGAATTAATAGTTTGTCACTTTTTTAACATGATACACTTTAACAAGGAATCTTAAACCAAATCTCATTAATAAACACACACACTGTCTGAAACAACTTGTCCCAAGTGGTATCGTGGTGAACCGGAACCTAACCCGGCAACACAGGGCACAAGGCTGGAGCGGGGGAGGGGACACACCCAGGGTGGGATGCCAGTCCATTGCAAGCCACCCCTGCAGGACTCGAACCCCAGACTCACCAGAGAGAAAGACCTGGCCAAGCCCACTGCACCACCGCACCCCCCTCCATTAATAAACAATGATGGACATTTTTTTCCCTAATACATCCATCTATATATAACATCTTTGTATATCATTTACACAAATATAAGTAATGTGCTACAAATCCATATGGCTAAGGTCCAAGGTTAAATCATCTCAGTGTTCATTTGATAAACAACTACCATTATGTATACACAGCTGCAGAAAGACATAAATATCCTTTAAATGTGACTGATGTCTCCATACTAAATACACTCAATGGATTAGTTATAAGTTTGGGGTTTGACCCCTAACTGTTTGAAGGTGATGAATCTGGAATAAACTCGGGCTTTGTAGAGAGCTTGTCTCTGCTTCAGTGAATTCAACATTAATTTGTTCTTGCTTTTTTAGTAATATTCAGTTGTAACCATAACAGTAAATCAGTCATCATGGGACAGGGGTCTAGCTTGAGTCTGAATGAGGTTTAAAATATAAACCAAAAATATTTGCAACTCGCAGGTGCTGAATGTGGTGATAGATCATACACTGTGCAGTATTTTTTCTATTAAAAATCCTGGAAGTTTTGCTTTGACGCTCTAACACTATTTTCTGAAATGAGAACAAACAGAAAAAAATTTCACTTTTTCACCTGTTTACCGTGCCAGTGAAATTCAGAAAATGGAATTTCCACACAAGAAGATGTTTGTGTAAGCTGAGTGCTCAGTCCACACTTTTAACTTATCTGTATCAAGAAATGGAAAAATCTCCAGCATCTTCAGGAAAATTATAATAGCATTAGGTTTTAAGATACATTTACAAGGTAAAAACAGATTCCGTCTCGTTTTTCAATAAAACTGATATGCAATACTAGTAAATGTGCCTTATCGTACATTGACTTGCAAGAGTTTTGGTGTTAATGTGTTGTTTTGTTAAGAGGGGAATAAATGAAGAAGAACTTCTCAAATAGCTATCCCTCTAGAATCAATAGCTTTTACTTTATTTTCTAATGTACCAGTATGACTGTTGCATATACTTCATTTGTGTGTGATAATGTTCCCAGTATTCTTTGAATATCTGTGCTGCAGTGAATTTGTCTGTTCACCACCAAAATTTATTATGCATGAGACCACAGTATAAAAGAATCTGAGCAAAGTTATCCAAATAGAACTAGTGGATGCAATTGGATACAATTTCATTTCCCAAAAAAGACTTTACTCTTTTAGTAAAATTTTTTTTCCCCATCTTTTTTCTTAAACATCATGCAACTTTGTAACACTAAGTTAAGATTTTTGTCTTTAATGTGGGGGTGGTGGCACAGTGGTTTTGACTGAGTCCTGCTCTCCAGTGGGTCTGGGGTTCAAATCTTGCTTGGGGTGCCTTGCGATGGTCTGGTGTCCTGTCCTGGGTGTGTCCCCTCCCCGCCAGCCTTGTGCCCTCTGTTGCCAGGTTAGGCTCTGGCTCGCTGCGACCCTGCTTGGATCGAACGGTTTCAGACTACGTGTGATCTTTAATGTGCATTTTGGTACGTTTTCATCAGTGTACCTCAAATGAAACTACCACACTGCCTCGCTGATTGAAAAAGATCATCAGAAAGAGCATTTTTGCTCATTCTGGACTTAAGCAGTGCATCATAAATATCCAAAAATTAAAAAAGATGTAAAGAGCTGGGGTGGCATGTTTTGTGGTCAAACCACCAGCTTCCTGTTATGGCCCTCATATCCAAGAAGCTGTCAGTCTTGTAAATTTCAGCCATTACTTTTTAGTGAGCCCAACGGACCGACTAGTGGGCTACCGATAAAAGCAGAGAAATAGGCAAAGGCGTGTTCAGTCCTGGTGTTTTCCAAAACCCTGTGTGGGCAACTCCTCCATATTGGTGGCTTTCCTCACAAAGCCACCCGAACGTGGTTTCAGCAGGAACTCATTGAAGTTAATGAAGAAGGCATGTCGCTGGGTGTTGAGTCATTTTAACCAAGAATATTTCTTCCTTCCTCAAAATCAGCCACTTCCATTAAAAATGTCCCAGTGCCTATTTTAAGAAGTCACACACACAGCTTTGACTTAATCTTTGTTGAGTTTTAAATTTTGATTCGAGCCAATGTTGGAAAAGTATACCCAAGCCATAGACTAACTCCTATGTGGTTTAGCTCAATGGGCCAGAAGATTACTTCATTTTGTAACCTGTTAATTGCAAGACCTCAGCAACTGTATCTAGTTGCATCATCGCACTAAAACTTCAGCACTTTGAAATGTTTAAATTTATCTCATGGCAGCATTATCATTTTAAATTTTAATTAAATGATCAATTAATTGATCATTTAATTTTTATTCATTTTAAAAAAAATATTTTTTATTTACGGGGGATGTGGTGGTGCGGCAGGTTCACCCGGTGCCCGCTGTGTGGTGTGTCTGGGGTTCGAGCACTGCTTGGGGTTCCTTGTGATGGACTGGTGTCCCATCCAGGATGTGTCTCCTCCCCCTTTGGCCTTGTACCCTGTGCTGTCAGGTAGGCTTCAGCTTGCAGTAACCCCGCTTGGAGACAAGCAGTTGTTGATGTTGGTTATTTTTATTCACATAGAATTGAAACCTACAAAAAATATAAAAGCAAATGAGCCACCACAGAAAACCCGATTTATCAATGCTTGATGGTACAACTTACTCCAGTTTCTACAAAAGAAAAGAATAAAATGCATATATAATGCACAAAAAAATGTATGCATTTTGTTCAAAATAAAATAGCTGATTTGTATTTGCAATTTTCTGAAGCCACCCATGAATTTTATTTTGTGCCTTTGCCTAGATCTCTTAAGTCTTGTGATAAATCTCTTCAGGATATAAACTGAAAAAGTACTCCCATCTGAAGGAATGTGAGAGCTTTTAGCTCTGCCAAGAATCTCATTCAAGGAAGGGAACATAGTATGTGGGTATATGTAGCTGAAACTCTCACATAGGTGTCAAGTTTTGTCTGATAAGAAAGTTGGCTGACCTGGAAGACATAGGTGTAGGCAGAGACGACTCACATTCTATGGCATCATGTTGCACAGAGTCTGAAGCAGGCTGACACAGTTTCTTCACCTGACTGCAAGCTTCAGCCTTGTTGCTGAAGTCAAGATGTACTGAGTAATGGCACACAAGTATGGAAAAGCAATCAAATCAATTATGGGTGACTTGGTGATGGACAAGTACCTTGACAACATTTCTCATCCCAAGAAAAAGAAGGCCATGTGTTTTTTAAAGGAAGGACACAGACAAAAGAGAGGCGTACTGTGTCACCAAGCAACCAATGTTCAAAACAGACAAGAGGTCATGGAGGAACTTGAGCCTGCTCCAATTCATCCTTTTTTTCTCAGGATTGCCCAAACCTTGGGGTCAGACACATCGTCTGACCTTTGCTCCTCTCTTCACGTCTTTCCGTAATTACCTTCAAGCAGCCAACCCCTTGCCACTCCCACTGAAAGCCAGTGCAACAATTTGTCCTTTCAGTTGTCTGTCAGTCATTCTCTCCTGGCTCCTTTCAGTGGGTGTTTACGGTTTCCCCCCCCATTTCCATGCATTTATATACTATGGCTGGAGAGCAGGGGCTGACTGGTCAGGGTTCACCCCAGAAAAAAAGACCTTTTTGTTAACCATGGTTTCACATTGAAATGACCACCTTACTTCTCCTCTGTCTCTGCTTCCACTCTGTCTCACAGTGTTCAGCCTTGTTGTACTGATGCCTTCATTTGAGTACCAAATCCTGAAATAGGGGTGCTACATCATCGTGCACTGAATTTCTATAACCAAACACAAGTTAATTAGCCATCATCACATATTTGTCTACCAGCTACTCGGCTGAATAATGGCTGATAATTTGTAGTGTTAAGTGGCAGGTCTCTATTTTTTTTGTGTTGTGCAAGATTTTAAAGCTGATATACATTTTGTAAAGATGAGCTGCATTATGATGAACCAGCATATATATAATGAATTATGGTCAAATTTCAGGAAAACATTTTACATTTAGTATGAAAGTGCTGCAGGAAAATTTCAGTTCATATACTTTTTTATATATATTTATATATAGTTTTTGTGATAATAGATTGACAAATCTATCAGTATTTTGTTTAAAATTTCTGGCTCATAGAAAACAAACATATAACAAATTAATATCTGGCATCCTCTAACAGCAATGGAGTAAGAGCATCTAGAGTGATTGTAAGATGTCAGATACTTTAGCTCTGTTCACAGGGAAAGCATGAAGACATTATTCTTCATTTACATTTATTCGTTTAGTTGACGCTTTTCTCCAAAGCAACTTACAATGTTAAGCTCGCAATTATTACATGCTTCCAATAATTTACCCATTTATACAGCTGGGTAATTTTACTGAAGCAATTTAGGGTAAGTACCTTGCTCAAGGGTACTTCAGCTGGAGGTGGGGGTCAAACCTGCAGCCTTTGGTTCCAAAAGCAGTAGGTCTAACTACTACACTACCAGTTGCCCCATGCACTTATATGCAGTACTTTTATGTACATTTTTCACATTTTAAAAACAGTTACTTTTTTTTTTACTTGATTTTGTCAAACTTATGAAAATTAAGTTACAGTGGAAAGCAGTTATTAGGATTGCTCTCTCTTCTATGTCCTTATATGTTATCCTTGGAAAGATTTACAAGAGGGACAGCAGTCAATTAGAAAAGCTCAGACACAGACAGCTCTGGGACTGAAAATGGTCCCCTATCAATCACTCAATCTATATTTTGTATGGCACCCTTCGGAATTGAGTCATCGCAGAATGTTTTTTCCAGTTCACAACACAGATGTGTTGGCAGGAACCTGAATAAGTCAACATGCCGTGCACAGCGTTCCGATGGGTTGAAGCAGATGTTCTTGTATCAAAGACTACAAGAGTGCATGCTATCAAGCTACAAATGGCCATGCAGAGAAAAAGGTAAGGTGAATCCCAGAGGTTCAAAGCACTGTTCTCTAAGTGCTGATGGTGGCTGGCCTTGAGCAAACAGAAATATAAATGGAAGGTCAAGAACTGGAAAAAATATCGGTATTGGTGTTATGAAAATGGCAGAAATAAATATATTAAATTTTAAACAGAATATGGTTAAAATTAATCAAAATAGTCAATGACCAAAACTTCACAAAGTTTCTAGCCTTTTTAGTTAAATTCCCTACTAGCAAAATGAAGGGCAAGTGAACAGACAACAAAAACACTGAAAGCCTTTCTCACACTCATTTGCCAGAGCACTGAAATCAATCACACTGTCAGCCAGCTGACTAGAAATGTCACTAAATCACTGAAGGGCTGGAAAAGAAAGTTATAAAGGGATAAAAGCTTAACTGGTGTGCAATATACCTTGGAAAGAATTCCGCCAATTCATTAATGAGAAATGAACTCTATCATCATCATTGATTGAATCAGTATGACAAAAAACCCATATCAACACAGTTAGACACATATCATCTCATTTCATTTTCAGACTTTCAGTCAAAGCTGTATGCTGTAACAATACTAGTAATAATAAGATGAAGCAAGAAATATTGATATAATTCATAGTTGTGTAAATTCGTTTTTTCAGTTAGCGGGTGAGACATTTTCAAGACTAGCACATTTGGATTTGTTGAACATGCTGGCATCCTGAAATGGATATAGAAATGCTGAATTTTGATGACTATTATGTGAGCAAAGGATAACAAATGCTCACAGCCTGCAATCAGAAATAAATACCATTCCCTCCAAAGTTCCAATGCACTCCTCGGTCACTTGAGTTGCTATTTATTTGGAAGCTGTAAGCATTTCAACATGTCATTTTGGTTACTGTGATTTAAGAACACTTACGGAGAGCTGAAAGATAGATTGTTTATAGTCCCTTTCTTCGTGTTTTTTCTTTGCCTCCAGCCATGACTGAGTCGTAACTGAATTAAAGACAAAGGAGAATAGAGATACTCATGTGAAAAAATAACAGATAATAACCTTATTACAGACTACAAATCTCGCCATAAAAAAGGTAAAGAACCTATTTTCTCCAGCAAAGCAGAAACCATCATAATGAAATAATCAGACACTTTTGACTGTCAAAGAGCAAGCTTCAGGACTTTTTCATCCATCGCATTCTCGATTTACAACTAAAAATGCATTTTTATATCAGTGCTTCAGCCCCTGTGACAAGCCCATGGGTTTGCCCTCTGATAATTTGTTCTAATTCAAGAACCACAGACAATAACAACAGCACAAGTAACATATTTAAAAAGTAATAAAGTCTGAAGGAATGGCACGGCAGCACTCAGAGTGACTCCCCAAAAAGAAAGGGAACACTCCAGAACACAAAGCCCTTCAAGTTTGTCCAAAGGCGGTGCTGATGTTTAACACACTGCAACCACATGGCCTTGCGAATGAAGCGGTCAGCTTAGGAAACGACGCCTGAGCTTTGAGGGGAGGGATTGAGCAACAGAGTAAGCTCATCAGGTCACCCCTGCCTTGATGTCTCTGTGATTCATCATTGCGTGGGACAAACAAGGATCCCCAAGCCAGATAGAGATATTTGTCAAAATGAGGTTTGGTGATAATGAATGTGGCATGGGCTTTAGAAAACAATATTTAATTGTGAAAACAGTACATTAAGACTTCTAACTGCATAACCACATTAAAACATAAAAGAACAATACATTTCTTAATGAAAGCCAGAAGACAGAAGAGATGGTTCACATTTGAACAATTTAATTGTAGGTGGTTTGGGTGGACTAAACAAGATTATAGCACTCTATTTGGTTTGTGAAAGCCATTCATTTTCAATACGCTCTATCATGTTTTTCATGAACTGCAAAATCACAGACAACCATGCAAAGGATAAGATAAGCAAATGATCAGTGTGAGTTTTTTGTTTGATCACTCTGTTTTTTATAGGAAAATGGTGGATCTGGAGTAAATACAATACCACGTCTTATTGAGTCAAGACGTATTGCCCCCCAACCTCAGTTATCCTTCATCATATATTGTACTCCTTCTAAAGTTGCAATATTTTTAATTTAATGAAATATACTATATATAATTGTTTGTCCTAAAAAAAAACTTTTAAGGATTAAGCTTGTTCACTCCTTTCATACATTCACTTTTAAACAGAACATGGATCTTTTGCATCATTTGCATGTGTTATACTGAAAAGTCCACTTACAAGTTGTTGAATGTCCAGCTTTAATAACTAAACTGCTTCTAACCAAGTCGTATACTTTCTGCTTTCAACTTCTAATAATATTTGACTCATTACCATCTCTTAATATGTGCATCGGAATAGTCAATCCATTAAATTATTGTTCACTGACTGCCTTAACTGCAGGTTTTGTTAATTAAAGTGTAATAAAAAAATATAAGAGGTATTTCTTCCAAACTATGTGATTGAAGCAATGCAAAACTGACTATGTTACTTATGTCACTATGTTTATCTGACTTTTCAATCTTTTTCTAAATCATGTGTCTCAAGCTGGCTTTCTTTAGGCTTCCAGTTCGCAGCTTGGTGCGGTGTCTTCTCTTTACTGAGAGTGTAAAATTTTACAAGGGGGTAGAGGTAAGATCTTTGAAGATTAACATTAGAGTAAATAACTCTTTTGTGTGCTGTAGAGCACTGTGGTTCAAAAACACACAATACTGCTTGTTTCATTGAACAATAAAACTGTCTTCATTTTTTCTGGAAGATTTATCCTCCACCTCCTCAGCCTGCAGAGGAATGTCTAAGGTCATCTCCTTACTCTGATTCCAAAAGGAAGGATCTTACCCTTAGAAGGAAAACAAGCTGCTCTGTAACACCTCCACTGAGTGTTCAGGTAAAGCTAGTTTTCTTTGCACCAGTATTTGCTATTGCAAATATCAGCACAAAACATACCTAGTTGTCTATTTTAAACCTGTTAGAATGAAGACTACTATGAGAAGCACAGACTATAAGGACAGCTGGTAGTGCAGCCATTATAGCTGCTGCCTTTAGACCCCAGGTTTGCTGCTTCAAGCCTTGCTTCTAGCTGTAGTACCCTTGTGTAAGGTAAGTTTCAGCAAAATTACCCACCTCTATAAATGTGTAAATAGCAAGTACAAGTTGCCTTGAAAAAGTACCAGTGAAGTAAATAAATGCACATGTTTCCATTTGCTGGTTCAGTTTCAAAAGAAGCACAATGTATGTCACTATTTCATGTTTACAATATAATATATGTTCCATTTTGAAAAAAATGTTATTCTCATCTATGTTATCCATTGATAAATAAAAACTTTAAAAAAGCAAATTTTATAGATGGAATAATGATTATAAACTGCCCAAACTGTGTATGTGAGAGTTAATGAGTCTGACTGCCCTGGGATGAATTCATGTCCCCATTCTGGGTTTACTCTGCTTAACCTAACACCCTGTGCTCCCAAGACAGGCTCCAGACCACCATGGGCCTGAGTCAGACCAGTGGTTAATGGTAGTAAGTGTGTGAGAGTGAGTTCATGCAGATCCATCAAGGAATCATACTATTAGCTATTACATTGTTATTTTTGTATATTATTCCCTTTAATGAGTCTTTGTGCAGGTCCTTCTGTTATACACATTTACTGGAAAGAATTTTATTTTATTTTATATTTTATTTTATTTTATAAAGCATTTGATTACCAGTTTCAACAGGAAATAAGACAACATGCAGATACCATAGATGTAGGGGACTTATAGGTTGCATGACAATATTTCCCAGGGTGTCCAGATGCACTCAGGCTTTTGACTGGTACTGCACATTTGTTGCAATCTCTGGCGAATCATTTCAGAATATCTTTAACTCAGCAGATGTGTCTTTTCCATGCTGCATACCAGCAAAACTGATGTTTACCTGTATGTGAGGTAAACGGAGTACTGTTTGTAAGTACTTAACACATGCAAATCCTAACAACCTAATAGGGTAGCGACTTGCTGTGAGCGTACAGTTTTAGTGTCCTTTCACAGTAAGATCCAATAAGACTCAAATTTGCAAAAACTAAAAAAAATGTGCTGTTTCCTTCATCACAACAAACAAGAGCCTTGAATTCTTACCATGCTGAAAGATAAAATTGTGCCTTTGCTTAGTGGGCTGATAAACAATAGCAAACGCTGCTGTTTGCAATCAAAATGTGAATGTGTGAAAAAGAACAGGGAAAAAAAAAAAAAGACCTTGCATGACCTTTACATGTGACAGATTAAAGGTAACTACTAAATATGTAGTTATTAAAATATTTATCTTGAAAATGAAAGAATTTTTAAATTAATGAAAAGGAAACAATGAAGGAGCTCAATCAAGGAACTGATTGCAACCAACTAATAAAAAAACATGCTAAACAGGATATTAAACAGCTAATAAACATTTAAGTGCATACAGTGCAACTCTTTAAATGTTTGCCAGCTTTCTTGAAAGAAGTGTTTTCAGAGTGTCGAACAAAAACTCCCAGCATGAAAATTGTAAATAATTAGTAATTTACATTTACATTTACATTTACCTTTATTTTAGTAGTTTTCAAAATTTCTTACTTTCTTTTAGAAAGAATATTACATTCAAACAATGGAGGAGAAATATATGCAATTTCTGCTGATACGGAAGTATAATTATTACAATCTTGTACAAAAATTAATAAGCAAAGTTTATCCACAGGAGATCAAAAAAACATAAAAAATATAACATAAAATATAAGAAAAAATACAAAATATAACTGAGCGATTATAACCAACAATAGTTCTAGAGGGTTGGTTACATGGTGTGATTTTTTTTTATTTGCCATCGACAGTAGGTGGAATAAACATCACAATGAAAGCCAAAAACTTTGGTGATGTTGCAGCTGCGCCAGTTTCAGGGAACGTATGTTTAGCCAAAGCATAATGACTAAACGTTTATAAAAAGGAAGCGCAAATTAATCTGCTAAGAAATAGAATAATTTAAAAGCATAAACAAAAGTTTTGTCTCTAAAGTATGTAAAAATTTAATGTGTCTATTCAGTGTGAAGTATCAGTAATTTCATTCAACAGGATTTAGGTTTTTGCCATTCACCTGATTCCACCTACTGAATCATTTTTTTCAAGACTGTACATTCTTCTGTTCGTGGTGTTTAACTGAACGAATCTCTAAATGTAAAACATGCAAACTGCATGTAAGATACAGTATATCCATGAATAAATGACAGCAAAAAATACTGTAAAATGAAGAATCTATGTTTTCTCTAGGAGTTCATTTTGCTAAATCTTAACTCTACACAGCTATATAACTGTATGTTCACATCAGATTATTCCTGTCCCAGAAGCTCAAGAAAAAGGACCAAATTTATATATAAGAAAAACTTGATGGCGTGGTAAAAATATACTACTCATTTTCCAAGAAACATCTTGATAAAAGTGCAAAAAAAGACTAGTACAGTTCTGTAAAAGTCCAGCTTAACATTAACAGCAGCTCTCGCAGTCTCACTATTTAAAAAAGATGATGGTTTACATCTCAGCATGGCTGGCTGAAACAGTACACACAGGCATGCCAACTTACAGTTTTAGACCTTGCTGGACGTATAGCAGTACAGGGACATTAAACAGTTTCAAATCCTTTTCAGTAAATGTCATGACAGCAAACTTCTGCAGCTAGCCTGGGGCCCCCAGTTAAATACCATGCATCTTGATCTTGCACCAGGGTTCTGGGTTTGAGTCCTTGCCATGCCACATTAGTCCTCTGTAGCAAGGACACCCCTGGACACACTGGCCCACGTTCCCCTGGTTTGTTCACATGCATGGTTGTGGGTGGAATCAGGTGAATGTTCACTCTCCTACAGGCGTCTCACAGTGCTGCACGAAGAATGATGAAGAATGCAGTCCTACAATTGGAAGAGGCAGGGTGATCGCAAATGATGAGCTGTCTTCCTGCATCCACTTCCAGGATCTAGCTGTGACTAAATCTGGAGAAGAAGGGGTACAAAAAATAAAAACCTTGTAAGCTACAGCCATTAATCTGCTCTATGTTTATCTAAAACAGTTATCAACATAGTAACTCTGTTGTTAGCTGCAAAACAAGTTTCTGAAAAAAAATGCCAAAAACATTTTGATTTAGTAACAGGGAAGGAAAAATAACTGGGTAGGTGCTACATGTGAAACACATTATATGATGAGCTAGAGCATTCTCAAGGAAGATTTCTACGATGAGTGGACATTTTTTTAATACCAAGGGAGGAGCTTTGTAACATAGGTAATGGGCCGTAGATGAAAATGTGGAAAATGTTTTCCAGTTGTGTGTCCAAAGCCATTAGTTGGAGAGTTCAGTTTAAAAGAGCCCAGCTCTTTTGTCCTTCCTGGGCTGCTGAGCCAAGGTCAGAGCCATGCAAGAGCCTGTCACAGGGGGACTGGAATGCTTGTAAAATCATTGCTACCCAGTGTGCTTGAAACTGACGCAGAGGACAACTGGGTCTGTGCTGGTCTCCATAGGAACCAGAATCATGTTGCTGATGCAGAGGCACAGATTACTGGCTTCTAACACTGGGTAAACACGATGAACACCCATGTTGCCAGAAAAAACCGCCCATCTTGCACTCTGCTGCTTCCTCTTATTGTTCTTTTTCTTCACTTGACCTCTGCAGCTTTGTTACTTCTAGAGAATATGGGATGATAAGTTTATCAGACTTTTTTCTATTTTTTTTTTTTAAATCATATGTCTCAAGTGTCTTGTACTCAAATAAATAAATAATTTTAATAATATTTGGTGATATTGGTATTTATATATTGCTATTGGTATTGGTATTGGTATTGGTATTCGAAGGGGCATGGTAGCGCAGCAGGTTTGACTGGGTTCTGCTCTCTGGTGGGTCTAGGGTTTGAGTCCTGCTTGGGGTGCCTTGTGACAAACTGGCATCCTGTCCTGGGTGTGTCCCTTATGCCCTCTGTTGCCGGATTAGGCTCTGGTTTACCATGACCTCACTTGGGACAAGTGGTTTCAGTCAGTGTGTGTGGTATTGGTAATACTGTATTTAGTAACACTGAAACAGTGTTGAACATATAAAACATAAATTATGATGAATTTCAATGAATGGATATAAAAGATACAACAGCAGCTCTTTAAAACAACAAATTGATGTGTCGGCCCTAAGCTGCAAGCAGACTACATAACGCATCTGTTATTTATCAAAAGAGCACTGACCTCCGTGTTACAGGTAAATTGTGGTTTACGTTCGCATTCCAAGGAAACAAAATTACATGATAGAATGTTATTACTGCATAAAATTTATCAAAATTATTTAAAGGAGGCTTCAGCAATAGTCTTCAATGCTGATGCCCTTTATTCCTGTTTCTGAGCATCTGAGCAAAAAAGTTTAAAGTTAAAGAAGCCATCCATGGTGAAGTCTTGTGACTTGGAATGAAAGCCAAGTGTTTGGCTTTGCACAATGACTTGAGGCCACTCTCACCTATGTCACACGCTGACCCTGGAGAGTTGCCAGGCATGGTCGGAGGGGCCCTGTACTCTTTTTTTACACATGCATACACACTCACACAGTGCTGGGAGCACATCTGTTCCTCATTGTTTCTTCTCCATGCTCACTATTAAACCTTTGTTATTCATTCTTGAATACAGCAATAAGCCCCTTTTGGAGAGGGAGATTTCAGAAGAAGGCTGGACTTAACTGCAGATTTTGTCTGGATAGTCTTTGTATTGCATATTTTTGAAAAATTTGAAAGGCACTGTGTGGAGACATTTACAAAGAAGTCTTCCCCTTTGTGTTATAAATCATATGATGTCTGAGTCTTTATAGAAAGAAAATGTCTCCTGGATGAAAAAGAATCTAACTGTAGAAAATTAAATTTAGGGTATAACCACTTACTCTGCAGAAAATTACATTGAAAAGTAAATTTAAATCTTTTGCTATTAATATTTATGAGTCAAAACTAATCTATAAATAATGCCTGTATTTTTTCAAGACTGTCTTTAAAATTTGAACACTTTGATTTTCTAGACTGATGATGTAATTATTATCTTATATCATAGCTGCAGCATCCTCAACTTTTGAATGTTTATAACTGTTGCCAAAGCTTCATGGAGGGTAATATGTGAGCACAGTTACTACTGCCATCCATAGTTTATTTAAGGAACTGCATCACACTGATAGCTACACTTTTGTTATTTCATAAATAAATAAATACATAAATAAAGGTTGGTGTGATTCTGATAATTTTTTCTAGTCATAAAAATATAACAAACATTTACATCACATGAGTAGCTGTATAATTATTGTACTTTATTCAATAGTTGAGGGGGTGTGGTGGCACGGTGGGTTTGGCCAGGTCCTCCTCTCTGGTGAGTCTGGGGTTCAAGCTCTGCTTGGGGTGATTTGCAACGGACTGGCATCCCGTCCTGGGTGTGTCCCCTCCCCCTCCAGGATGAACCCCTCCAGCCTTATGCCCTGTGTTGCCGGGTTAGGCGCCGGCTCGCCGCGGCCCCACTTGGGAAGAGCAGTTTCAGGCAATGTATGTATACAATAGTTATAATCACAAAAACATTTAAGATATCATGGGAGAAGTGAGTCTAAAGACCCTTCTTAAATGTAGAGAGGGATTCAGCAGTTCTAAGTGAGAGGGGGAGGTCATCCCACCACTTTGGTGCCAGAACTGAAAACCTTCATGCTATTGATTTTGGACCTTTTGTGCATGGGACTACCATGTGGGCAGAGGTGGAGGAGTGTAGCAGTCTGCAGGAAAGGTTTGATGGCAGAGGCCGGAGCACTAGACGGGAGAGAGTTTCAGTAGTCTAGGCCAGATATCACCATGGCCTGAACAAGGAGTTGTGTAAAATCAGTTGTTAGATATGGGCAGATCCTGCGGATATTATATAGGATGTCTCTGCAGGTCCTAGTTGTAGCTTCGTTGTGTTAAGAGAAAGACAGACACACACACTTTCTGAACCGCTTGTCCCATACAGGGTTGCAGGGAGCTGGAGCCCAACCCGGCAACACAGGGCATAAGGCTGGAGGAGGAGGGGACACACCCAGGACCGGACACCAGTCCATCACAAGGCACCCCAAGCGGGACTCAAACCCTAGACCCACCAGAGAGCAGGACCCGGTCCAACCCACTGCGCCACTGTGCCCCCTGAAAGAAAGACAGACTTGAGCTAATCATCACTCCCAGACTCCTATGAGTAGAAACTAATCTGTAAATAATGCCTGCATTTTTTCAAGACTCTCTTTAAAATTTGAACACTTTGATTTTCTATAAGGATGAAGTAATTATTATTTTACTCATACCTGCAGCATCCTCAACTTTTGAATGTTTATAACTGTTGCCAAAGCTTCATGGAGTGCACTATCTAAAATAAATAAATAAATAAATAAAGGTTGGTGTGATTCTGATAATATTTTCTAGTCACAAAAATATAACATTTACATCACATGAATAGCTGCATAATTATTGTACTTTATTCATTAGTTGAGGGAGTGCATGAGTTGTCCCATCTGATAGAGTTCACAACATGAAGACAGGCCACCTGGGAGGTGATGGATCTATGTTTTGGAGAGGTTCAGCTGTAAGTGATGATCAGGCATCCAGGTAGAGATTTATGCTGTATATTCATTGGAAATGAATGTTTCGTTCTTGTCAGCTAAATCTAACATTGCACCGAGACTTAAAATGTCAACATTATGCTGCAAAAAAAAAAGAAAAAAAAAAGGAAAAAAATGACTTGCAAATCTTCAGGTATGTCTAGATGTGAATGTGATCCATGTTAAAGCTCTGCCAACAGGAAAGTTGTTGTCTGACATTTTGAACCTACATTGTGAAACGGTGCTCAGAAATTTTCTTCAGGCAAAGATTTTATTGAAACTGAGGGAAGTGAGGCTGAAAGACTTCTTTTTACAAGACATGAGATACAGGTCATCTGATCAACCCAATCCTAAAAAAGAGTTATCATCTCATCTGAAGTGAGCAGTGGGAGGCCGTCTGCCTGCGACCTTATTGCTACACTCCTTTACTCGGTATCTACCACACTGGCTAAGAACACTTACAGCAGCAGACCACCCAACACACTGGGCATCATTATTTGAGTGCTATACAGTTTTTTCTGACTTCATAAAGTGCTTTTTCTGGAGTTCAGCCAATCCTGTATAAGTACAATCAGTTGACACAAGTTCATATGGTTAATGCTGTGATACATTAATCCATTATGGGAATGTTTTGAAACGAATAAAGCAATAACATAAGATTCAATTGTCTTCATTTGTCACCTTTTTCTTCTGAAAAACAGGAAGTGTTTTGTCTGGTGTCAGTTATCAGTGCTGCACAATCTGTTGAGAAACAAAGTTCATTTTTTTTATTATTCTGTTCAGCTATTTGTTGGGTGAATTACATCATATCTACTCCAATTCAAAAATTTTAATCAGAAACATACTATCATGAGAAAAAATTATGTAAATTAAACAAATCTGTTTTATCTTCCAGATGTATGTGCTGCACTCTATGCTAAATTAAGCAAATTAATTTGCTTTGAAAAAGGGGGTGTGGTGGTGCGGTGGTGCAGTGGTGAAGTAGGTTTGACCAGCTCCTGCTCTCCAGTGGGTCTGAGGTTCGAGTCCTGCTTGGGGTGCCTTGCGATGGACTGTCGTCCCATCCTGGGTGTGTCCCCTCCCTCTCTAGCCCTACACCCTGTGTTGCTGGGTTAGGCTCGAGCTCCCTGCATGTGACAAGCTGTTTCAGTTTGTGTGTGTAAAACTGTTTTCAGTCATTCATCCATTGAAAACATGTTTCTCAAAAGGAAGATTTGCATTTAACTTCATTATTTGAAAGTTTGGTAAATCTCAAGTTTTGTATTATTTTCATGTAATTTATTTATTAAAAACTATACAGTAAACATACAAACAAAATTATATTGTAAAAATTCATCATTGTCTAAAATATTACATTTTATTCTTGCAAAATTCCATATTTGTTGCATATGAAACTATTCTGACTTTAGGGGCTGTGGTATCATAAGTACAGATGTACAGACACATTAGTCACTCATATAATCCGGTTTGTTCTGCAAAGACCTGTACATACATTTCAGATCAGACAAGACTGGAGGTATAATCATTAGTAAAAAACAAGTGTGAAAGGATGATTTCAGAATTATAGGGGTAGTGTAGTAGATAGAGCTGCTGCCTTCAGATCCAAAGGCTACAGGTTTAAATATGAACCTACTGTTGCAATGCCCATGAGCATGGTGCTTACCCTAGAAAGTTGCTTAAATTAAAATTATCCAGCTATTGGAATGGGTAAATCATCCTTAGAAGCTTAACATTATAAGTTACGTTCGGAGAAAAGTGTCAGCTAAATGTAATACACAGCACTGTTTCTCTAGTGGATGTTCAGGGAGAAAAAGAGGTTTAGAGGTCTGCTTAATATCTTGCTTTTAAATTCACTGAGCAGACTGGGTTTAAAGCATGCCTCCTCTGATTCCTCAAACTTTAGCCAGAGCACGTCTGTAGAGTCGGTTGGAGGTGGGGAGTTCTATGAATCTGGAGGAATTCTTCCCTCATGTATCAAATGGAAGTTCATCTGTGCCTTGGAAGCAAACGATCTGTTCAAGCAACCCAACAGCTCATCATCACAGGTTGAATGTGAAATGTGATGGGTATGAACCTTTTTGTTCTGGGTCTTAGTGTAATATAGCTCCTTAGTGCAAAAAAGTATTGCCTGTAATGTATACACTGGAGATTTTTTTAGGCTGACTGTGCAGTATCTGCACTGGACTTATCAACCCTAAAGCCTCTCTGCGACAGACTTTTTTCAGGTTCGGTCTTTTTATTTTTCTTTTTGAATCTGTCCAAGACTGCTGAGTTGCAAGAGGTTCAGACCTTCCTTCGGGCAGCTGGTATCATAATAGCTACAACATAGTCTTGTAACCTGAAGATCAATCTCTGAAATGTACTATCACTGAAACTCCTTTGTTGTAACCAAGCAAAATAAATGGAGAAGAACAAGCCTTCTGTGGGAGGGAACTGAGAAATCTTGAAGTCTGTGGAAAATAAGAGGTGCAGTTCAAATATGATTACAAGGAGATGAGACAATGCATTGATTCATTCATAGATACAATAGTATAAATAAGAACATTGAAACTTTATAGTCAGAATATGGCATTTTTACCAGTTAATGGTCACAGTGCTGTTTTGCCAATACATTTTTGTTCTTATCCTCAGTTCATCACAGTTTACATGTCTCCATGAATTCTTAAAAATTGTAGAAAATGTTTATATTTCCAGATGATGGAAGCAGAGAGACCCTAAAGACAGAGCTACAGTGTGTTATAGATTATACTGAAAGACAGAGGCAAGAAAATCATTTGTACAAATTGATTATTTTAATTTTACCCTGTTTACAAGACAAAAAAATGTTTCAGTGAATGAAATTTGTTTCGTCTGCAAACCAATATATTGCATGTCTGTATCTGCAAGACATTTCAAAGGTACACACAAAAAAGTTTTAACAGTCAATGGTGCACAGTCAGTAGTGCTGCTGTCTCACGGCTCCTGGTTGGGGTGAGAAGATATGAGTTCAGTCCCTACTCAGTCTTTGTAGAGTTTGCATGTTCTCCTCCCATCTATGTGGATTTCCTCCAGGTGCTCCATTTTCCTCCCACAGGTCAAAGACATGGTGTCCAACTGGATTAGTGACCCTAAAATCACCCAGAGTGTGTGTGACAGGGTGAAAGTGTGTTCCACTGATGTATGGATGAGTCATCTATTGTAAGTAGTGTATCTAGCAGTGTAAGTCACCTTGGTGAATAAGACGTGGGCTGATAACACTACACAGAGTTCATTGGAAGTTGCTTTGGGGAAAAGCATCTGCTAAACAAATGAATACAATACAATAAGTTATGTTTTCATGCATGTTGACAATACGGGATTTTTTTAGCTTTATATACATTTTTGAATACTTTATCAAGGTGTATACTTACTGATACCATAGTATATTTTGAACACTGTAAAACATGTAGACAAATTGCTTATGGATTTTGATGCATTTCTATTTCCTTTAAAACTTTCACAATATATCAGTATGTCACTGTGTGTTAGCAATGCTCCAGCCCTTGCTGGGCTTACTGTTTAGCCTGACAATCTGAATGAGTGAGGGACTGTGACTATATGAAAATTATTTTTCTCTGTCCTGCAATAAGTTTCATTCCAGTGCCTGGTTTCTTTATCCAAGCCAAAGCACCAAACCAACCACAATTCAACACAAAAAACATAATTGATGTCCTCCTTATTGAAAACTTGTGTTCTCATAGAAGGACACACTTTATTAGTAATTTCATACAGTTAATTTAATTTTGCCAGTTGTTCAGGGGGGTACATACAGGTAAGAATTGAGGGGCTTGGGCTCTGCCATTGGATGTAGGTTCAATCCCCGCTCATTTTCTGTCAAGTTTGTATGTTCTTGCTGTGTTCCCATGGGTTTCCTCCTGGTTATCTGGTCTCTCCCCACAGTCCATATACCTGTTTCAGGTGGATTGGTGGTGATTGCGTGAATGTTTGTGGCCACCCTGTGATGGACTGGCGTCCCATCTGGAGTGCACGCTGCCTAGCCTGGCACCCTATGCTTCTGCTTCAGACCACTGCACTGATGCCTTAGGGTAAATGGTTATTGAGAATAAGTGACATGGTATTAACCTTCAGAATTTTTGATAACATATGTGTTTCCTGACATTTTAGGGATTTAAGGTTTTCTCTCTAATGCACAAACCAAAATTGTATATCAGTTATGAATTTAAGTCGTGACATGCTTGTAAATACAGAATGCGTAAAAGTCTGGCATTTGCCAACAAAAAACAGACTGGCTCATGTCTAATTCCTCTGGAACTGTTCTTTGGTATTATTTCATTTTTGTTACTTTTTTGCTTACACATGCAAAAGCATATAACCGATGACAGAATGTTTAATGAAATGATTTCCTAGAAGAAATTTTGACTAAAAGTCTGTCAAGCACAGTCAGAAAAACCACTTGCAAGTATCAAACATTTTTGAATTAGCAAACACCTTTTCAGAATATGATGATTATATTTACATTTATGTGATGTTTTTCTCCAAAGTGACTTACAGCGTTCAGGTTACAATTATTTACCCATTTCTACAGCTGGGTAATTTTTACTGGAGCAATTTAGGATAAGTACCTTGCTCAAGGGTGCTACAGCCAGAGGTGGGGATCAAGCCTGCAACTTTTGGAGCCTAAAGCAGCAACTCTAACACTACGCTACCAGCTGTCCCCATATTTAAAACCTCTCACGTGCACACATTCATTTTCATTATTTTAGTGTTACACGTAATTACAAAGTCTTGGCAAAGTTTGGAAATAACAGTAAAGACAAATAATAAAAAAAAAAACTCCCAACAACTCTGGTTTCCTATGTAAAGTCCTTTACAAGAAATCTTGAAGGGGTCAGTTGGCTGCACCTGGTGTTTAATGATCCCTGTCTCCAGGTGTTGCTGTCTCTCTGGGAAATGGGTATAGCCAGGCTCCTGCCTGCTATACTAATAAATAAATGTAATGTATAACTGTTATTGTAACCATGACAGTATCCAAAAAGGCAGGTGTAGCATGGTGCCTCTGCCCCCCATCAGACATAATTCATAATTGGTTTTTTCCCAGCACCCTTTTTTGGACTAATGCTGAAACTGAAGAACTTATTTCTGAATTTTAAAAATGTTATTTTTCATAGAAAATAAAGTAATGACTGTGTATGTAAGATTATTAATGCTTACTGGTAATATTTTCTTAATACGAAATACCTTTTGCTCCTTCAGCTAGTTTTTGCGCTTTCGTTCCATCACAGTTGACTTTATTATATTGTGTTGTTAAGCTGTCTTTTACACAAAGCTACTTCGTCCATTTGAACGGAGCCACAGAGGGTCAGTATTTTCCTCAGTGGTACTACAGCAGCAGTGGGAGCTGGGATTAAATCAGCAACGCACAGTTTACAATTCAATGCCTGTACTACACAAACAGCTTGGGTTTCCTACACAATTTACATTATGTATAACAGCCATGGACAGAATCAGTCATAAGTTAAGCACCTTTTTAAGGGCACTACACAACGTCTCGTGCCGTGGTGGGACAAATGTGAAATTGCAGGTCACCACTATGCTACCTGCTTTAAATATGTTGGGGGCATTCTCAATAATTTTCATGTATATTTTTTACAGCATCTATCAATTTATAGATTGATGTGACAAAAGTGGGTTTACTAAAGAATTAAAAATAATAATAAAAAAGACTACAGCGGGCAGCATTCGCACACTCCGCACGATTCTCCGTTTTGCCTAGGAAGTCTTCGCCACGGCCGAAGTGGATGGTGGGAAACACGTCACAGGCGCCTTCACGCGCTGCCTACAGTTGTCATGAGACGCGAATGGGACGCAGTGAACTTCCAACATGGCGGAGGTAAGGCGATGGTTCTCTTCTTTTTGGGAGCTGTTTCTGTGCGTGATTACATACGTTCTTTTGTCTCAGTAAGGTTTCTTTTTTCTTGTTTGTGTGGTGGCGACTAGCCGTGTTTTTTTTTTAGAAAAAATTAGTACATGATGCCTAAGAGAACCCGCCAGTCAGGACACGGTCGGCGACGCCGACGGGAAGGTGGAGAGATAACTTAGCGATAAGGTAGCGCTTCGCCAGGATCGTCAGAAGACTGACCAGGGACTTATGAAATCGTACTTTTTAGTCATGATTGAAAAGTAAAAAGAATTCGGGGAAATGAGACGGCGTTGATCGATGTTTCAGTGTACCTAGTAGACTCTAGTCTAGAGCCCAGGCTAGCGTGTATGAAATGATTATGAACTGAAGCAGGAGGAAGTGCGTTCGCGCGCTGGACGTCGTTGGCCGAGTCCGCCTGGGGATTTTATTCATGATAATATTCCAGCGCAAAAGAACAGCGGCGGTTTCCTCAACAACAGTGCGATACATTTATTTAATGTATTACTACTTAGTTATTGTAGAAGGCCTGAGTACCAGGGGAAGTTGCACGTAGAGAGGTTGCCCGCCGCCCCGTTTGTTTACGTCTTTTGTTTACATCATCATGTGTGGGTGCGCGAGCGAGGAGGGCGGACCGGCGAACGGCACGTCATCTCACGTCCTGAGGTCCCGGCGGCTCCACAACCCGCGTTATTGATTCCGAACTGCTCGCACAGGTCAACATGATGATTGTTTGGCTCTCGGAATAAACAAAGCATTGTACTTCTTGTTTCACTTTCTCTCACACGTGTTTTGGTCAAAAAAGATGGAAGTGTCAAAAGCCGACTCTTATTATTATTAATAATAATAATAATAATAATAATAATAATAATAATAATAATAATAATATTTGTTGCTTAATTTAAGGTTCTGTCTATAGAATTTGATCCATGCAAACATACGCATTAGAGCAGGTTCAGATGCCACCCCTGATGTAAAACCTGGTAGGATAACAGTTAAAGACTGAGTTGTAACCTGATGGTTACCAGATTAAGCATCACTACACTACAGCTGTTCCAACACTGTAGTCACCCCTTCGTTTATTGTAAAATAACCATATCAATAAGTGGGACAGATAATTATTACTATTATAAATATCATTATAACTATTAAAAATAGTCAGTTAACTTTTACTTTTTTAGCCAATGCTTTTTTTAGCCCAAAGAAGAACTCAATATGTTAAATTACACACCCATTTATTCAGCAGTCCCCCCCCCCCCCCCATCAATTTAGGGTAAGTACCTTGTTCTGCCTGCACAATTCAACCACTATTCTGACTGGTTTGTACAAACAGCATTGGGATTTATTGAAGTGCACCTTCCCTGTTCTTCTCCCTACGTGACTAAGAAAGAATGATGATTCGAAAGAATGAACGTGTGATAAAGTGTGACTGTTTAAGCGCTTCACTGAGCAACGCAGGCACCACGGGGTGGAGTTCTGTCTCTTGAGTAAATTCCAGAATTCCATCCTGTATTGCCAGCCCTCATCCTCCAGACTCCCAGATTTTATATTTTCTGTCTTCACACTATTGGATGATTAAAATGCTTGTTTATAGCCAGACTGTTTTGCATTGATAAATTAAGCACGTAGTGAAATGTACAACGTCTAAATTTGTTTATTTTTTTTTTCTGGCTGGTGCTTCCTATTTCATCCATGCTAAAATCGTCATCATCTGTCGTATTTATAGTAGTCACCTTCAGGATAAATTATATGTTGGAGACATGTCTGATAATCCATCTGTTTTCATTAGTGAGAATGGCTATGATGAAGAGTACTGATAAATGTTGAAGACTTGAGTTCTTGTAAAGCTTTTGAGCATCTCAGTTTTTTTATGAAACACCTTTCCTATCTGTTTTAATTGAACCAGTGAGCTGTCTATCCTTGTCCTTATACATTTTTGTTGATTTTTAAATTCACTTTCTGGCTGAACTGATTCACATGGGTGGAAATCTGAATCATGAGCCAGACGCTGACTCCTGTTATCCCTTTTCCCCTCAGACCCATAGCCTGCAGGACATCAGGCAGCAAGCTACAGTCGCTGCCAAGGTGTTCATCCAGAGGGACTACACTAGTGGCACTATGTGCCAGTTCCAGACCAAGTTCCCCACCGAACTGGAGACGAGGGTACAGTAAAACACTAAATAATGTGGTCCTTATGGGGGCGAGAGCTGTTTTGGTCTCTGTACTGTTCTGGGTCACTTTCATTGGAACAGATAGTCCATACTGTTTGAATGTATATGAAATCAACAGTCTTTCCCTTTATTCTACTCTGTAAAACAGCACGTGGCATCGCTGATGTGGTCCTCAGTCTTTTTTTTGGGCTTAAATGTGTGAACCGGAGGACTCGAGTTCAGGCAAAACAAGACATGGGGTCAGGGATTTTTGAGAGTTGTGCCAAGCTTTCCAGTGTTTTGGTGAAGAATGAACCACTGGTTTAGATAATGGAGCTCTGTTCTTTGGGCCATATAAAAATATAAACTAACCTTAGCATGAACCCTTGGACCATATGAAAACAACCTACGCAGGAGTTTTGTCTGCAGCCGAACAGCTAGTTCCTGCAAAGTAAGCTGGTGAGGGCAGAAGTCATAGTGTCCCAGCGATATGAATTTAGGAACCAGCAAGTGACATTTGGCAACTGTATAAATTAAATTGGTCTGAAATATTATAAGTTCAGAGAATCTTTGTTGACTAGTCCTCATTGTGGGTAAATGTGGTATTTACCCCCGTCAGATGTGGAAATGTCTTGATATTATTGATCTATTTAACCTGTTAGACCATCGTTAAAAAATCAAGTCCTGGGTTGATTATGCTTTTTTCCAGCACTGTCACATGAACTTAAGCTTTATTTTCAGTTCTCTTGATGTAAACAGTTGTTACTTTAAGGAATAAAAGTGTTTTCATGTATCGTTAAGATGATATCACTTAATCACATGTTTGCAACTGTCTCTCTTTCTCCTAATGTAATGCACAAATGGTATTTTCGCTGAGATTATGTCGCTTTGGAGAAAAAACATCTGATAAATGAATAAATGTAATCATTAGGAGAAATAATTCAGCTTTCAACTTCTGGAGTTTGCATGCTGAATGTGCTCTGAAGGAGCAGATTTATGTAGTTTCACCCATTCACATATTTTGTGATAGATTTGGATGTTCCTGTTTCATGTTTTCTTGAAGCATAAATTACTTCAGCAAAGTTATGATGAGTTGAAAGTGGCTGGCTAAATTCAAGCCAAATCTGTACATGTGTCTTTCTTCTATTAGTCTGCTGACATATTTACTGTGGGTATCTGTTGCACATCTCCGCAGTACGATGACCAACAACTGACTTACAATGGGCTCTTGTTTCTTTGGAGACCCTGCTTTCTTTGTTCACTCGGTGTTGTTTTCAGACAGCTGAATTTGAATACACTGATATTTTGAATATTGCTGTGTGATGCAGTAAATATTTTACTGGGCTTGCAAAGGCAGATGCAAAAGGCTGAGCATTGGGAATGTGTGGCCAAAATAGTTTCCACACTGTGCGCCCATTAAACAGTCATCAGTGCAGCGCCTTGTAATGGAAAGCTGCAAGCAGTTTGAATCCTAGCTGTCTGAGTCCAAATTAGAGGGAGCTCAAGGGTTCTGCGACAGGTATTGGGCACACATCAAACCCTTGATTTCCCAAAATGTGCTGCACAGTTCCTGCCCAGAGACTTTGGAGGGCTGGCTGCTCACCCCTCCTTCAGGTCCTGCAAAGTACAAACCAGTATCTTTTCCATCTTCTCACAGTCAGCCTAATCATGAGTATGTAGCATTTTCCTGGTTTCAGTTTCTTAACAGTGTATTTCCATTTAGAGGTGTATGTGACGGAGATTTTATTGCGTTTTCATCATTGTTACCACTACACAGTACTCGTGCGTACCACATAGCTTTGGGTACAAAGTGAAAACGGGCGTCAAATTCAACGAGCTGCCAGGGCATCAATGATATATTCAAAACACTGGAATGGGATTCTGCACAGTTTATTTCTGAGAATCTACTAGCCAGTTTATCACTAGGATTGGCAGGTGTTTTTTTTTTTTTCTTTTAAAAAGAAAAAAAAAGACAAGCTGGCTTGTGTTAAATGCCTGCACTTTGTGTGACTTTTCAGAAGCACAGTTATTATATTTTATCTTAAATGATGTGGAAGAATGAATAGTGACGTTGAGCAATTTGAACTTTTTCTGCCCTGTTTTCCCATATATTTCACGGTCTGTCATTACCCGTAGTGTACTCATGTGTGCTTGGCAGTAAGTAATCAGACTCTGCCAAGTCCTTTGCTTATAATGCAGAGTATTAGTGGTAAGCCAGCTGTGAAATGCTAGCTATCTCCATTCCATTTGGGTTCTTTTTTGTTTAGTGGACAGATTTAACCATGGGGAACAGGTTTAAAGTAGGGGTTTGGGAGAATGTAACCCACAATAAAATTTTTACTCTCAAAGAAAAGAAAAATATTGTTTTAGATGCCTTCAGTGCTATAAATTAAACTGTAGATGTGATTAAAGTATAATTTTATTTGTTTACCTTAGATGACCACATGCTTCAAGTGCTATTTTGCTGGAAAGCAGTAGATATACTACAGTTTGATTACCTCTTCATCACAGGTTGTACCTTGTATGATGTATACGTTAAATATTTCTGTGAGGTTTGGAATAACATGAATACCCAAAAGTTTGTGGGGCATGTTAAGGGCATATTCCTTATGAGAATAGTAAACTAGAGGAAATAAAAACATGATTTTTAAGGAACTAGGTTGCCAGTTTTATTCTCATTTAGATTTTTGTTGGAGTGGACTAAGGAATATTATTTCACTAAAGGTAAAGTCCCCACAGTGACAGGTAAACTGATGGTTAACTGTGCTTACTGCAGATTGACAAGCAGCAGTTCGAAGAGACCGTGCGGACGCTGAATAACCTGTACGCCGAGGCAGAAAAGTTGGGTGGCCACTCGTATCTGGAGGGCTGTCTGGCCTGTCTCACAGCATACACCATCTTCCTGTGCATGGAGACTCACTACGAGAAGGTTTGCACAGTTTAATTTACAACATCTGCAGCCTTATAAATCAGTACCATAGTGAAGAACAAATGGGATGAGAGAACAAAGGCTTTCAAATTACCCTGAGATAACCATTTCCATTGCCGATACTTTGGCAAAAATTTACACATATGGCCAGTATTCCTGAAATGTGAACAGATACACTTAGTTCATGGGTTCTTAATCTGGGGTCCATGAACCACTTGGGAGACCACAAAGCTCAGGCTTGCTTTGAAAATGAACTGTCTAAATAAAGGTTAAAAATAAAATAGGTATATTGCAATACTGTGACATAAATGTCTGTGACGGTAATAATGTCAGTGAAATAAATACAGAATTTTCTCTGAATTTATTTATGGCCATTTTTCTAGGAGGGGTACTTAGCTTTTGTCATGTTCTTAAAGGTGTCTGTAGCCTAGAAAAGGTTAAGAACCTTGTACTTATTTGAAGAAGTCTTGTTGTGCATGTATGACTAATCTGTGAGCAAAATTCCATCAAGTCAAATGTTTGCATATGTGTACAACATGTTTGACATCTAACTGAAAGAATGCAGTGAGAGTTCCCCACATTTCACTTTGTCTGTCATCAACCAAACTTGATTCCTTGGTGAGTCTTGATGTTCAAGCTAAGCAGGAATTAATGGTGCCAAAGATATGAGGAAATATAGTACTAGTGTTCCATAGGACCGAGAACAGAATTCCTGTCCCCACTCACTCGCTTGTGAGCAATCACCAGATGAGGATGAAGCTTCTTGGTGACTGGTAGCAACTGATCACATTGCCTTTCAGCTAGAGGCACAGGGGAATAAAGCGTTTATTGAGGAGAATACTCAGCCCTCTGAAACGGTATCATATGATTAACAGTGTCCTGATAAATGTGCAGGTGCCGTAATGGGGGCTTATGTGCATATGAGGAAGTGTAGAGAGATGACTTGAGAAATCATACACACATACACACATTGTCAGAAACCGCTTGTCCCAAGCGGGGTCGCGGCGAACCGGAGCCTAACCCGGTAACACAGGGTGCAAGGCTGGGGGGGCGGGGGGGGCACACCCAGGATGGGACTCCAGTCTGCCACAAGGGACCCCAAGCAGGACTCGAACCGCAGACCCACCACATAGCAGGACCTGGTCAAACCCGCTGTGCCCCACTACTTGAGAAATCTGTCTTCTGAATTCATGTTTTTGCTTGAGTTCTTTTCAGCTGGGCTGTGGTACATGATGTTAGTCTAGGAGATGTTTATTGGCTTTGACTTACTCTGCCAGAACTTGCATTCTTCTGTGTCCTCATATTCCTTGCATTTGCAGTATGTTTCATTAGGAATACTTAATATAAAGAGTGATGGGATCAGTGAAGTTATTAGCAGCATGTCTCTTACCTTTGCCTTTTAGTGTAAAGTGCTATAATGAAATATGATTGACCACATTATTTTGTAATCACTTATCGAATGTTTCTGCTGTGCTAAGTGTAGTTCAGTAACACACACATTTCACTGAGACCTGAAACATGTTGAGGCTGTAAACTGCTATTTCAGCTTTCTATAGTTTCTTGAAATGTAATGGTGGCATTCTGACTTAAACTTCTACTACATTTCTTGAACTTTAGAAACTTTATGTAATTATGTAGGATGTTGGGATAGGTGTAAAACTTAATACTTTATGTGATCTGATGGGACAAGCCCTAAACAGAAAATGTAGGATTTTATCTGAAGTCATAAGTGTGCTTCCCTAAACAAGGCATTACTGATCCATAGACAAACTAAAAATAAACTACTTAACTAGAAGAATGATTATAATTAAAACCTGGGTCTAGAAAATTAGGTCTCACCTTCACAGTGATTTGATTTTTTTTTTTTTGGTTCACTTTTTCTTCTCCTCTCTTCTTGATGGTTGCAGGTTTTGAAGAAGATAGCCAAGTATATCCAAGAGCAAAATGACAAAATCTATGCACCACGGGGCCTGCTGCTCACGGATCCAATTGAGCGGGGTCTAAGAGTTGTATCCTTTACTCAAGTGCTGTGGGTTTTGTTAGATGTATCTGCAGCGTGTTAGCCAGTAAAGCACAGAAAGAGTTGGGAGAACAGATTTGGCGGGGGGGGACTTTGGCCAGCTTACATGAGGTCATTTAGCTGTCATTATTTCGTCCTGTAACAACCAGTAATTAAAGATTTTGATTTTGATTTTTGTGCTTACGGTTAAATATGAGTAGTTTTACCCTCAGATCAATGGCAATCACAGCATGAGATTTTTATATGGATTTGGACACCAAATAAACATGCCATGAGTACTTTAGACGCATGAACTGTGTCTGAAATGAGGCATTTTTTGTATATTTACTTTTCCAAAAACCCTAAACTGTTAGTATAAGTGTGCAGTTTACTATGAAGTTGTCAGGAGATTTTGCACATATGACCGAAGTTCCTCTTTGAGCTTGTGTACATACCTTGATGTGAAATAAACTCTGTGAACTAGCTGCCAACTGAGCCCTGTCCTACATCAGTACTGCACTGCAACATGTTGTTGACTACAGTGACAGTCTGAAGGAAGTGAGATACAAAAAATATAGGCAATCAAAGGTTACTCCTGCAACGTAGCCGCTTTATATCGGAATGGAATCAAAAAAATCGTTGCTTAGCTTCTGGCAGTTTTTGTTAATGGATGTTTCCTACTGACAGATAGAAATCTGGCCTCTGCCTCTTGAGCCATGAAGTCAAGGAATGTTTCTCTGTGATTATGGAAGTAAAAAAGTATTTGTGTATTTTGTCTGCATAACATCTGAGAGACCTTGCCACGGCTTGCGTTGTCCAAAAGCCTAATAGGCTTGACATTAAAATTAATAGTGGTGCATGCTAGACCTGTAAAATATTGTTCAAATTTGGCTGTAGCCACCAACTCCCTGCCCTTTCCCTGAATATTTATTGGCTGCGTGATGAGCTGCATTATTTCTCTAGAACATCTCTGCTGGGCTGCTGATCTTGGCCTGAGCACAGCATCGAGGGGAAAGTGGAAAGGAGCTGCCTTCCTCCACTGGCAGCTTTAGGTTCGTCAAGTGACCCCTCTTTATTAACTGAACTCTTTTCTTCATCTTTCTTAATTCTGCTGTCACCAAGATTGAAATCACCATCTTTGAAGACAGAAGCACTGGTTCTGGAAGATAAGCCCTGTGAAGGTAAGCATTGTACAGCACAAGTCCCAGTGCAGCACTTCCCATTTGGGACAGGGCAGATACAACACCACATTAGTTAGCATCTGTGCTGCCACACTTTCCCTTTGAAAAATGGTTCTCATCTTTCACATGTACAAAATGATCCTCTCAGCAGATGGAGTTGTAGTTTCTGGTTTGCATCAGCTGCAGCGGAGCTCCATCTCAGCATAGCGAGATGGTGAGAGCGGAGGAATTAATTTCATGTTATCCAGAGTTTTTTCAAAATGAGAGAGGTTTGAACAGTTGCTGGAGGATATAGGTAAATATTACTGGTTATCGGTCGATGTTTATGTTTAGAAAATAAAGTACCAAGATGAATTGGAAGGTTTCAGTATGTTAGCCAGTTGCATTATTACACCCTGTACTTTATCATTAGGTCCTTAGTGTATCTTGCATTGAATTTCTTTCTAAGATTTTGAATTGCGACAACTGAAGTTGACCAAAAGGGACTGAATAATAGATATGCAAAAAATATTGGATTGCAGGCGGTTTCATTACAAACATTCCCACAAAAGTCGCTTTTTTATCAATTAAAAAATATTGAAAGAGATTTCCTTAGTAAATAAACATGAGCTTGCTTTTAATGATTTTACTGTAGTTAAGCAGGCACATACTGTATACGCAGAAATGAAATTCCTATTTTTAACCAAAAAAAGATCATATTCATAACTCAAGGGAAACAAGTAAATATCACCTCCTGAAAACAATATTAGTTACAAATTAGAAGTTGCCTGTTGCAAGGATGACCTGGAAAATAGCATTTTGTGTATAATTCTGTATAGTTCTTGGAATAAGTGTAATTTTTATTATTTATTCAGTTATTATCAGTTATTGCTTGTTCATTTCAGGATTGTGGTGGTGTGGTATTGGTCTTGGAAGCATGGGGGGGTAAGGTGGGGTACACCAACCCATTGCAGAGCCTGCACATGCTCATTCACTCACACATGTATACATTACATGCAAATTAGTCATCAGTTTGATTCTAAATTGCCTGGAACAATAGCCACTGGTTAGTCAGTCCCAGTCCCAAGCCTGGCTGAATGGTGAGTATTGCTATCAGAAAGAGCATTCCAAATCTCTGCTCAAACCACACCTTCAGATGCTACAGCACTGAGACGTAAAATGGATTAACCAGAGTTCTTCTGGAAAAGTAAGCCGTGTAAATTGAGAGCACTTAGTTTTCAGTTCACCTGAAACATGTCTTTGGACTGTGGGAGAAAACTGGAACACCCAAAGGAGACGTCATGCAAACTCAGTAGAGACTCAGCCCATTTCAGATGTACGTCCAAACACACCGCCCAGGTGTTGTGAGGAACCAGTGCTAACTGCTGCACCACCTTGCCACACAGGTTTTGTTATTCAGAATCTTGATCACACATGGTTAATGGATTCTCTGATTGTGGTCAGATGTATGGATTATTTTAGATTTTACCATTTTAAGGCATATCCCCTTTTTTGCCTTTTGTTTTTGAAATGTTTTGTTCATCAGTTCTATCAAACATTTCACACCCATGGATGAACAGAGAAAATGCCCTTTTTAATGACCTGATGTGACTGTTCCACTTTTCTCATCTGTGTGCTATAGTGTTTAAAAATTTTGTTTGCATATTATGCTATTCAATTTTAACAAATGCAATATTGTACGATTATGTTAATGATACTTACAAGTCCTACAGTTAAATCAGTGGATCACTTGCTAACATCATGGCTATGATTAACCTGTCAGAACACACACACAAAGCAGAATATTTATGCAGCAGAGTTGTAGCTTATTAAGCATAATTATCTCAATGCAGTGAAGTAGCTGTTGATGTACAATACAGTGGCCTGTAGGATTTTCCAAGATTCATTGCCGTTTAGAAGGTAATTGCAGCATATGTGGAGAATTTCTAAATATGATGTAAATTATGAAATAAGAAAATATTTGTCTCCTTCCCATGTGGTAGCATTAGCACAGTGAAATGTGTCTTGTAGTAAGGAGTTCACTATTGTCTTCCATGCACCTCCTACAGTCCAAGCTGTGGTGTGGGTCCCACAAGAAATCAGGTCTGTAATTTAACAGCTCTGGGTGAAGTGTATGATGGATCACTCCCTCATGCATAATTGCTGCAGACCACATCACATACTGTAGGAAAACACACCATTTAGTGATAATGGCTTGAAATGACTCATAACTAAACGGCCATTGCCAAGCTCCACTGACTGCCGGGACCGTGTGCTGCTCAGAGCACCCGGGAGCAGCAGGCTGATCTACCTTTGCACTTCATCCCACCCAGCTCCTACTGATCCGTCCAAGGTGCAGGCTTAATCCTGTGGATCAGAATGCATGATTAGTCAGTATCAGATATCATATTTATTTCCCAGTTTTACATTGATATTTCATAGCAGTTTTTATGTTTTTTTTATTATGAATTTCATGATGTGAACTTGCAACCTTTTGATCACAGATCTTGAGAAGTGGTGTTACCTGGTGCCTCAGTTGGAATTTTGTTTTGTGATTGTGAAGGCAGGCAGGGAACTGGTTGCTAGCTGCTTCTTAAAAATGTGCTAAGCACGCAGTGTAATGTGGAAAAAGATTCAGCTTGGGAAGGAGCAAACCCTGTCTTCATAACGTTAAGGCACTGTGGACCACCAAGGATGATTCAGAACTGAAGATGACTGAAGGGGTGGAAATCTGGAAAAACCTGAAAAACATCCATTAGGTAGTTGAAAATGGTCTACGGCAGCCTCCCAAAATATTTTTACATTTATTTTACTCCATATTACAGTATTGTTTCAAAATGGCAGCAGTAGATGACTTCAGCAGTTAACTTTTCCACCCTGTATCACCTTACAGTGCCTTTGTCACAACTTCAGCCAGCTGACGGAACACCTTATGTCTCCAAGGACGGCACCCTCACCACCCTATTCCAGCATGGGTGCTGGGACTGTAAGCCAGTAGCCTTCCCTACCAGTCACCATCCCAGAACCACTGTGGTGAGGAAAGTACTGCGTCCAACAATCTCTCCTGCTGATTATATGTACTGTACATCTTATGTGCGTTTGCCATATCTGTATTTGCTCTGCCATGGATTATTGTTGTTCATAAGAAAGAAAAATATTTCTGCATTCTGTAAAATGAAACACCTTTCACTTGCTAGTTCAGAAGTCTCACCCTTAAATACTACTGTTTCATCTGTACTGCCATCTTATTGATAATTGAGTTAATTTCTACATACTGTCCTTTCTAAAGATAGCCTTGAAGCACTAAATATAGGAATATCTGCAGAAAGTACAAAAACATGCAACAAGTAGCATTAGTAATAACTGGTATTAATAACAGGTTATATGTGCAGTTCTGTTGGGTTTTTTATTTTATTTTTTTTTTTAAATATTGTTATTTAGTAAACATCTTTGCCCAAGGAGACGGACAGTTAGGTTTTTACAACGCAGAAGTACTTAGCCACATAATAGCAGCGATGATGATGGTTCAGGATGAAATGCCGTGCTGCAGTTCAATTGGGGAAAGACACAACTGTCAAGGTTAAATAAAATGGAAATTTTGCAAACTGAGGCAAGAACAAAGAAATTGGTAAAAAAAAAAAAATCTAAATATTGTCGTTGAGTCAGTAGTAGTCAGACAGTGGGGAAAAATGTAATCTTTTGTGAATTTCACCTGTGCCATACATTTTTACTGATAATCTCAACACATACAGCCATGTTTCACTCAGTGTTGAGCAGTGAATCTTTAGGTGCATTGGTGGCAGAATTTAGTTTGCTCTGAGTTGAGTTGTGGGGGTCAGTGTTTATGTCAATGCAATGTTTCCTATCTCCATATAGGAACAGCAGAAGGAAAATAATGGAGTTGTTCAACATTCTCTTTTTCTTGTTCTCATGTCATTTACACATGCACAAGTGTAAATGACATTACACATGTTGTATACAGGTGTAATATTTTAATAGTAAGTGCTTAAGTAGCAGAAACCTCTAACATTAAAATTTGCTTATGAAACATGTAATCACATATTAAGATGATTTGTCTAATGTTTTGTGTATTCAACATATACAGATTGACTTTTGTTTTGTGGGCAAGTAAGGATTGAATAATTATCCAATGTATTGTAAAGACAATTCCCTAACTTGTTTTCATATTTGGAAAGAATTACTTATAATAATCACCACAGAAACCTTAAAAACCCGTTTATGACTTTGTCACTCTTCTGTTTTACTTCATGTAAAATCTTTATACACTATATAGTATCTAAATTATTTATTCATATACACATTGAAAGTCAGAAGATTAAAATGTAAGTATGCACATGGATGGATATATAATATATATATATTTTTTTTTTTGCTTAGATGTTCTCACAGCATCTTGTAGCCTTTTTAAACTCACCGTCTGTTATTGAAGGATAGGCTCATTGTTTTACATGCCTTAGATGTGTCATTTTTTTTCTCGGCAGCAGACCAACCCTGCTTAACCTGATTAACTCTGAGCCCACAGTTTATTGTAAAAGCACAAAGTGGATCTGTAAATGTTAGATTCCAAGTTGCACAATGAATCCCCATGGGGGGCAAAGAAAAAAAAAAAAGAACATAGAGGAGTATTTTCTACATATGTATTTTAAAATTTGTTAATCTGGTCAGAAATATTAGCCATGAGATTCGGTAACAGTGGTGGCAATGTCTTAATTCTGTTTAAAAGCAGAAGCGTCTTTGTCTTTTGTAGACACTTGCAAGTACCCTTTATTACAGATGAGACCTAACTATGGGTTTAAAATTGAACAGCTACTGAACCACTGTGAGGACATCATCTTAAGCTGGAAAGGAATAGACTACCACTGGGATGTTGGGATCATTCCAGTGTGCTGGATGCCTTTCAGTTTATTTCATCCTGCATCTGCGTGTTCACTGGGAAGGAGCTCTGTGTGTGTGTGTGTGTGTGTGACTCCCTTAGGCCTTTCATTGATTTAGGGCAGTCAGTAAATCAGGTCTGCCATTATTCCATGTCTGTTTCTCAAGGTGATTGTAGCCTGGCAAAAAGTTGATCGTGAGGTGGCCAGGATTTCACCATCTGCAAAAAAAGTGTACAATGTTTATTACAACAATTAAGAAAGAAATTATCAGGGTAGTTTTAAAGTCTCAGGACCCTGACTGATTCTACATTTTTATGTGGTAGAACAGGAAGGACCAAGGTTAGTCCCTGTTTTTAAGTAACAGAGATGGCACTGGTGGAGAGTGCCGGCTGGATATCTGCATGTTTGTTATGGATGTATAAATTCAGGGCTCAAATAGCTAATACCACATCAGTAGAATTAGAGGAGAGAAGTATCAACTAACTGCTTATTTTCTTTGTCTTCTTTACCATAGCCTACTTGTGTGCTTGGAAAACTACTTCCAAATGTCTCTTTGAGGATTTCACATAAGGTACAAGTAAATTCGGTATTTAAACCCACGACCAAAAAGGGATCCCAACCATTTGGGAAGGGGCAGAGATCAACTATGGGAACACTAACATTTTAAAATTAGAATTTTATCAAGCTGTAGGAATGGTTACTTGTTGAAATTATTTTTAAAAAATTAAGAAATAATGAATGCCAATACAGCCTGGAAAATGTGCATTGGTTAGTACCTTTACTATTAAAATAACTTTGTGTAGTTTTGTGACATAGCCTATGGTGGCCTCTGTTTTCTGGGTCTTCGCAGAGGCATTAGACTACTTCTCACATGAAACTGCAATTACATGCTGCCCAGCTAAGCGGAGAAGCCTAAGAGCAGCACAATCTGTTAGTCCTCAGCTTATCATCATTGTGCTTTGCTTGTTTGTACATTGCTATCATTTTAGGTCTCTCCTGAACTGTTTTGTTGGCTAAGTACCTTAATGAAAATAAAATGTATCACACACGTAACCGATTTAGTGTCATTATTGAAATGTTTGTGTGTCAGCTCAAATGTTTAATAAAATTCTTTTTTTTTTTCAGGGGGGGGCACCTTTTAACAACTATAGTACAAAGAGTAACATTTTTCTCAGAGGCTCCCTAAGTTAGACTTTTAAGCCACAGCAGTTGGATGACATAGTACCCACACAACCATTTATGCTATGCATAGTTTATAAATTTTAAATTTTTTTTTTTTTTTTCTTTTTCACCGGACAGGAACTGTAAACACTACAGAGGTGAGTTGAAATGAATCTCTCACTACCAATTCTGCATGTGATTCACTGCCAGCTAGAGGCTAGATGTGGAAATGCATGTAGCTTTCACTCCACAACAGACATCGTTCAGAAAATGGAAGAAAATACAATTATAAATAAAACTGGGGAAAAAAAAATAGCTGTAGTAACTTGGAGCAAGGTACTTAACCTAAGTTTCTTCAGTAAAAGTTGCCCAGCTTTATAAATGGGTGAATTATTGTAAGCAGCTTAACATTTTAAGTCACTTTGGAGAAAAGCATCAGCTAAATAAATGTAATGCAATATGGCTTCGGCAATAAACCGATACATTTTAATGGAAACCTCGAAAGGCACCAGTGAAACGGCTGGATGTGAAGGAAAATTCAGAAGTCGGGGGACAGAAATGCTTAAAGTGAAATGAACCTTTTAAGTTTAGCTTAAGTTTCAAGTTTATTGTTATAGGTACAAGTACCATGTACAAGTATCATAAAATATTGAAGCCACAACCCGGTCCTGCAGATACATCATGCATAATATTCGTAGGATCTGTCCCTACCTCACTACTGACTCCGCCCAAGTACTTGTCCAGGCCATGGTGACTTCCTGTCTGGACTACTGCAACTCTCTTCTGTGTGGCCTTCCTGCATATGCCATGAAACCTCTGCACGACTTGTGTTTGATTTGCCAAAGTGCTCCTATGTATCTCCTCTACTCATCTCTCTGCACTGGCTTCCTATAGCTGCCCGTATCAAATTCAAAACCCTGGTTACTGTGTACAAATGCATCAACAGAACTGCTCCTAGCTATTTACAGGACTTGATCAACCGGTACACCTCAGCCAGGCCCCTTCGCTCATCTACTTCTGCTCGCTTGGTGGTCCCGCGCACGAAAGGCAAAGCTCGGAGGTCCTCGGTTCTGGGTCCGTTGTGGTGGAATGACCTTCCCCTGTAACTCAGAACTGCGGAAACTCTGTCTGTTTTCAAGAAGGGTCTGAAAACCCACCTTTTCCAGAACCACTTTGCCCAAGATCTCTTCAGATCATCTATGGTGTAACTGTTCATGCATCGTAATTCCATAAGCATCCCCAGATACAACCTTTATTCAGCCATTACTCTGATATTGTACTGCTCATTTGTGTATCTTATAATATTTAATTAAAAAAAAAAAAAATTAAAAATTGATGTGGGTATCGGGATTTGTCTGTCTTACGCACCTACTTGAACGATGAACCTCAGTGCAGCAAGTGGTAGGGAACAAACTAGGTTTGCTTGAAACTTTCATGTCTGCAGCTGTCTCCTTCTTTCAATGTAATGCATCAATTGTACTTTTGCTGAGATGTACGTCACCTTAGACAAAAGCGTCTGCTAAATGAATAAATGTAAATTTAATTCTTCTTGAATGCTTTTCCACAGACTATGAACAAAAACAATAGACATACTGCACAAAACAAAAACAATGACAATGAGTAACCCTAATAACAATAATAATAAATAACGTAGCAATAATAACAAGTAACAGTAGACAGCCAGAGAACTCAGAACATGAGAATGAGAATGCTTCAAGTGACAGTGTAATCTTCCAATGTGCCTGGAAGGAGCAGTCCAACTCTAGTTAGAAGGTGGCACATTGATGAGTGTTGTATACTCTTACAGCAGTGGGGTAAAAGCCGTTCCGGTACCTAGCAGTGCGGGGAACGCACTGTTTTCGGAAAAGTGTAATGAATTGTCACACAATGAGTGAGGAGAACAGAGCTTTGCGTCTTCTCTTCTGCTCCTCAAGGTTTCTGTCACTCCGACTGTTGAACGCCTCTTGTTGTCGGCCCATTAAACTCAAACTATAAAATTGTTCCATGTACATCTGTAAAATGTGCTGCTTTTTATTTTCTACCCTGAAACAAAAACGTGCTCTAATTTTAGTATTTTATTTATTTTCCGGTGGGTTGTGAAGAGGTGGAAAGTGCTAACAGTGAGTCGGTACAATATTCCTCATGGTTTGCTGCAACAAGCATGAATATTAGTAATTTTGAGGTCATTTTAGAGGAAACTCAAGATAACCTCTACTCTCCTGACAATTCTTTCAGCCTTGGCTCTCAAGAAAAGGTGTCACTGTGCTGCAATGTGCAAATCCGTCGTGGCTCATATCGATTAAATGGACCCTGAAGCAGGCAGCACTGAAACACCTCTTCTACCTGCCATTCTGCATGTCTTGCAGTTTTCATCGTTATTTAGTAAGAAGCAAACTGTCACACTGGATTTTACTTCGTTTTACCCTCCAAAAAAGAAAATGAGTTGAAAACCTGGAAGCTTTTGTACATGGGGGAAGGCAGAAAAGGTAAGGGTAACGAAAGGTAATGAAAAACAGCAATATGTATCAATATCTGTGCAGCACTGTCCATTATAAACCAGCACTAATGATTCAACTGAAAAGAATAAACCACACACACACCGTCAGAGCCGCTTGTCCCATATGGGGTCATGGGGAACCGGAGCCTACCCGGCAACGCAGGGCATAAGGCCGGAGGGGGAGGGGACACACCCAGGACGGGACGCCAGTCCGTCGCAAGGCACCCCAAGCGGGACTCGAACCCCAGACCCGCCGGACAGCAGGACTGTCGTCCAACCCACTGCACCACCGCACCCCCTATAAGAATAAACCATTTAAATTTTATTGAAAGCTTAATTTTTTTGAATATTTGCAGTTGATTTAAATTGTTTTTGTACTCTTGTAAATCCAAATGCCTGAAAGACATAAGACATAAGACATTGAATGAAAGACTAAAAGAGTGTTGAATGTCTCACACACACACACATTGACTGAAGCTGCTTGTCCCAAGCAGGGTTGTGGCAAACCAGGGCCCAGCCCAGCAACATAGGGTGTGGGCAAGGGACACACCCAGGATGGGTTGCCAGTCTATCACAAGGCACCCCAAGCAGGACTCAAACCCCAGGCCTGCCAGAGAGCAGGACCCAGCCAAGCCCACTGCACCACCACAACCCTGTGCTGAATATACACACACACACACACACACACACACACATACACACACACACACACACACACACACACAGCAAACTGGAGCCTAACCCAGCAACACAGGGTGTAAGGCTGGAGGGGGACAGAACACACCCAGGACAGGGCAGCAGTCCATCACAAGGCACCCCAAGGGGGACTTGAACCCCAGACCCACCAGAGAGCAAGACCCAGCTAAACCCTCTGCACCACCACATCCACCTTCTGTGTTGATATCTAATCCTAATATATGGACACTGAGCTTCTGTCAGATGATTCACAGTTTAAGTTTCTATAACATGGTGGCTTCCAGCTTTGGTGCAGCTCCTCCTTTCCTCCCATCACTGCAGTGTTATGCTCTTTCCTGTCCTCACTCTGCCACTTCTGCGACCATCCCACAGGGTCACTGAGAACTACACATCCATCGCTCAGTGCTTCTTCTGTCAAGCGATAGCAGGAACAACAGTGTGTCACCGTCAACCTTCAGTGCGGAAAGCTGCCATGGGGCTCAGTGGCTCCTCTGCATGTTTTGCACGTTCTGTACATGCTCTGTTTTGTACTGTACTGATGGTGTTTGTGTCTCCCCTAGGTTATCCTCACAGGTCAGTGTCTGGTTTCCTAAAGGATACAGGGATCTGACCAACCTCCCAGCAGAAATGATGCAGAGATGCCACCAAAAGAGCAAGGAACTAGGTGGGGCCATCTATCCCACCAGGTACATAAGGATGGAAGCTGATTGAAACTGGCTAAGGGCTTGGTGGCTACAGGCCAGGTTCATCTGGGCTCCTTGTAGAGGGAACATCTTTGTTTAATCCTGCTTCAGTCAAGCGGAAGTTCACCTGGTCATGCTCTGCCATCTAAAGGCTCTTATTTGCCAGTTGCAGAGTGGGGTAAATTCTCAGCCCTTGCCAACTCCGTCAACTGCCCCGGATTGTCTGCCTGGACTGCACGTTTCCATGAGTTTTGAGGACTGTCCAGAAGATGTCAGTGTTGCACTGCAAAAGGCTTCCACATAGCCAAAGGCAGAAGACAGGATTTTGGAAGTTTGTAATCAAGAGGTACGTGACAGAAGGTCACTCACTCATATTTGAAAGGTTTGTCAGAGTTGTAAATCACAAATCCAGTGTTCTGGGGATAGAAGGGCAACAGCAGTCCCGTCGAATCATCCCTGTTTTATGGGGCACGGTGGCACAGCGAGTAGCACTGCTGTCTCACAGCGCCTGGTAGGTGCAAGAGGATGTGGGTCAGTCCCCCCTCAGTCTGTGTGGAGTTTGTATGTTCCCATGTCTGCATGAGTTTCCTTCCACAGTCCAAAGACATGCTGTTCAGGTTCACCCATAGTGTGTGAGTGACAGAGAGAGTGTGTTCCACTGATGTATGGATGAGTGTATCTGTTGATGATACCCAGCTCTTCCTCTCCTTTCCATCTGGTGCGTCAGACATCTTCGCACGCACTGCTGCCTGCCTGTTGGACATCTCTTCATGGATGTATGATCACCACCTCCAACTCAACCTCTCCAAAACAGAGATTCTTTACCTCCCAGCTGGCCTGTCCTCCTGTCACAACCTCTTGATCAAACTGAGCAACTCACTCATTTCGCCTAGCTCCTTCGCTAAGAGTCTGAGAGTAACAACTAATGCGAGTCTGTCATTCTCTCAACATATCGAAGCCACAACCTGGCCCTGCAGATACATCCTGCAATATTCGTAGGATCTGTCCCTACCTACTACTGACTCCGCCCAACTACTTGTCCAGACCATGCTGACTTCCCGTCTGGACTACTGCAACTCTCTCCTGTGTGGCCTTCCTGCTACTGCCATAAAACCTCTGCAGCTTCTACAGAATGCTGCAGCACGAGTTGTGTTTGATTTGCCAAAGCGTTGCCATTATCTCCTCTACTCATTTCTCTGCACTGGCTTCCTATAGCTGCCCAAATAAAATTCAAGACCCTGGTTATTGCCTACAAATGCATCAATAGAACTTCTCCCAGCTATTTACAAGACAATCAACCGCTTCACACTATCCAGGCTCCTTCGCTCGTCTACTTCTGCTCGTTTGGTGGTCCCGCGCGTGCAAGGTAAAGCTCCGAAGTTCTCGGTTCTGGGTCCGTTGTGGTGGAATGACCTTCCCCTGTCACTCAGAACTGTTGAAACTCTGTCTATATTCAAGAAGGGTCTGAAAACTCACCTTTTCCAGATCCACTTCGCCCAAGATCTCTCCAGCTCATTTACGGTGTAACTGTTCACACATCGTAACTCCATAAACATTCCCAGATGCAACCTTTATTCAGCCACTATTCTAGCATTGTACTTGCTTACTTGTGTATCTTATAATACTTTAAAAAAATAAATAAATAAATAAATTGGTGGGAGGGTATCAGGATTTGTCTATCCTGTGTTTTATGCACCTGCTTGATCAATGAACCTCGGTGCAGTAAGTGGTAGGGAACAAACTAGGTTTGCTTGAAACTTTCATGTCTGCAGCTATGTCTCCTTCTCTTAATGTAATACATAAATTGTACTTTTGCTGAGATGTACATCACCTTAGACAAAAGCGTCTGCTAAATGAATAAATGTAAATGTAAATGTATCTAGCAGTGTAAGTCACCTTGGTGTGTGCGCTGATAACATTACATTGAGTTCATTACAAAGTTGCTTTGGAGAAAAGCATCTGGTAAATAAACAAATGAAAATATGATGCTTTTCTGTCCTGGATAATTTAGCTTTCCCACAATCACAGATTTGTGTCAGTGAAATATTATGTATTCACTTTCATACATTTATCTGTATTGTCTTATTTTTTAAAGTCAGTAAAAATCGTTTAGGTCTTCTCATTGACCCCTTTTAACTACCTGACAATTTTATTCCAGATGAAAGAAAAAAATTGAAATGACATTTAATTTAGCCGATACTCCAAATTCACACGCACACTGTCTGAAACTGCTTGTCCCGAGCCGGGGCTGCAGCAAGCCAGAGCCTAATCCGGCACACAGCGGGTTGGGCTGGAGGGGGAGGGGACACACCCAGGACAGGATGCCAGTCCATCACAAGGCACCCCCAGCAGGACTCAAACCCTAGACCAGCCAGAGAGCGGGACCCAGCCAAACCCGCTGTGCCACCGCACCCTACCATCTACTTCAAGTTGATGCATAATTATTATTTAGTTGTATTTCACTGATGCCTTTGTCAAAAGGATAGTTTACGTATCTTGAAGTACGTACTAGTAGATAAAAAAATGGATGTCTAAATACCCGCTCAGTGTGTTACATTAGACTACCTACAATCATTACAGTGTACAGTAGAAGAAACATCCATCCATCCATTTTCTAGGCCACTCAATCCTTCGAGGGTTGTGGTGGCAACAGGGAGAGCAGAGAAGCCCAGACGTCCCTGTTCCTCACAATTTCCTCTAGCTCAACCTGGGGGATCCCTAGCCACTCCCAGGCCCACTGGGAGATATAATCCTTTCAGTGGGTCCTGGGCCGACCTCGGGGTCTCGTTCCAGTTGGCCGTGCCCGATATACCTCCAAAGGGAGGTGCCCAGGGTGTATCCTTACCAGATGCCTGAACCACCTCAACTGGCTGTTCTCAATGTGAAGGAGTAATGGCTCGACTTGAGTTCTGGATGGCCGAACTCCTCACCCAGTCATGGAGAGTGAGTCCCACCATCCTGCAGAGAAAACTCATTTCAATCTTATTCTTTTGGTCATTACCCAGAGTTCATGACCATAGGTGAGGGTAGGGATGTAGACTGGCCAGTAAATAGAGAGCTTTACCTTATGGCTCAGCTCCCCCTTCACCACTACAGTCCGGTACAGCGACCACGCTACTGCTTCCACCACTCCCAGTCTGCAGCCGATCTCATGCTCCCTTCTCCTGAGAAGCATGAACTCAGACTTGGAGGTGCTGATCCTCATACCAACCATTCCAAGTGTGTGCTGGAAGCATTCATGTGACGGTGCCAGAAGGACATCATCGTCGGCAAAAAGCAGAGACACCACCTTCAGGCCCCCACACAGAATGACCTCGGGTGCGCCTTGGTATCTTGTCCATGAAAACCACAAGCAGGAGTGGGGACAAGGCACAACCTTGGCGGAAATAGTAGAAACACTAAGAGTCATTTAGAGTGCTCACTTCTCTTGAAGTATGTCTTTGGAGTGTAGGAGGGGCACAAGCGGTTTCAGACAGTGTGTGTGTGTGAGTGTGGGAGGAAACCAGGCCACCTACAGGAAACCCACACGAACACAGAGAACATGCAAACCTCAGCGACTAAGCTAGACTTGAATGCACTTCTGAATGAAATAGCTCATAAGCTGCGAGGCTCTGCGCCACTCACTGGTCATCATACCAACACTTATTGGAAAAATGTACTGCTTTGCTTTGATGCTCATTATTTGATAAAGCAGTTCTCCAAGTTTACATCTTTCTTGCATTGCACTGCAACTCAATGATCCTGGTTTAGTAATTGTGTACATTATTTTTGCTGGTGGTAATAACACTTTGGCATATTTGGAAGCTGCTTAGAAAGGCTCTACTGTGGATCTCAAATTCAGACAAGAATGTATTGTACGCCAATTTCTAAATAAATGACTGCTTTGTGAAAGGTGCAGAATTTGTAAGTCTCTAACCATATGTCAGTATGAACACTGAATATGCATGTTTTTTGGGACAGATCTTTGCAGACGTGGGGAACATGGATATTGTTATTGAGAAAGACCAGAATGACTACTGCTGTTTTATGAACGTGCATGTTGAGCCAGGGCTGTCTGAGCATTTCATTGATATATATGACTTCCCTGCAGTGCTTGAAACAGGTGATCTGCTCGATGCCTTTGAGGGCTTTAGGTAATGTATAGTAGATATCACCATGTTAGCTTTCAAATTACTATAAAATTTAGGCGGTACACTTTGAAGAATGTCCTCTCTTTCTTTATCCTTATTGGTTGGCTCTGGTCATAATCTGATGAACCGGATTTAATTTTTCTCTCTTACCAGAGCAGGAGATCTGAAGACAGAAAGGGTTGTTAGCAGCCATACCATCGGGATTTTCTCCAGCAAGTCTGCAGGTATTTTTCTGGGTGCATTCGTAGATGTCTAAGACATGTAATTCTGATAACCCAGTTAGTCTCTAATGGTCATAAACTTCAGATACGATATCAATGTTTTGGATACCTGGGGAAAGCTCAGTGAAAGTTCACATCTTTCTTGCATTGCACTGCAACTAAATGATGAATTTCTATGCTTCCTCAGCTGTTTAACCCTTTCTGTAAGGCACCCTCTTCTGAAAGTACAGAAGTCGACAGAAGGCATCAGGAAATCAAAGAGGAAAGCGGTGAGCTGTGTGTGAAGTATGCAAGAGGTTCCCTAGTTTTACGTGGTATTTATTCTATATCATAATTGGTAAACAGGTACTGTCAATCAGGGAGCATGGTGGCATGGCAGGTTTGGCTAGTGCCCGCTGTGTGGTGTGTCTGGGGTTTGAGTCCTGCTTAGGGTATCCTGGGGTGGACTGGCGTCCTGTCCTGGGTGTGTCCCTTCCCTCCTCGGCCTTGCACTGTGTTGCCAGGAAAGGCTTACTGCAATCCCGCTCAGGGCAAGTGGCTGTAGACATTGGTTGGTTGGTAGGTACTGTCAATTTTTCAAGTCTCATAATAGTTAAAGACACACACACACACACACACACACACACACACACATTTTCAGAACCGCTTGTCCCTTACGGGGTCACGGGGAACCGGAGCCTACCCGGCAACACAGGGCGTAAGGCCGGAGGGGGAAGGGGATGCACCCAGGACGGGACGCCAGTCCGTCACAAGGCACCCCAAGCGGGACTCGAACCCCAGACCCACCGGAGAGTAGGACTGCGGTCCAACCCACTGCGCCACCGCACCCCCCACTAGTTAAAGACATTACATTGTAATTAGGTGATGCTAGCTCAGATCCTAAAAGGAGCACTCCTACTGAACCCTTGAGCAGGACACATACATGATGTTAAAAATGGCTGCACAAAGTTATGAGTGAAGTTATACATTGTTATGAAGAATAATGTGAGATAAGCATTGTAACAGAATAATGCATAATCCTGGTTTGCTCCTGAAAGTAACCCTCATGTAACTTCTTCCAAACATCCAGTAACTGGTGGTTTTGTAACACTGCAGAATAAGGAGAATAGGGTTTATCTTGACTTTCAAGTGTGAACATTTATGTAAATTAGTTGAATTGACTGTATTGTATCTGACAATGAAAATGTAATATGAAATTCAGTATTTTTAACATACACAGCAGTAACACTTGTAACAATGAAACAGTATACATTTCCTGGTTCATGATTTCGGATTTACCGTAATTTAGGGAAGCCAGTATGTGTTTTTCCAGTTAATCTGGCGCATGAGAGGACCTCATAGAGATAGTCCTGTTTCCCAAATAAGGTGCTGAAGGTTCACACAAGTGCGCTTTTCATCCGTTAAACCAACTAAGAGTAACTGTAATGAAAGCTGCCGATTTTAAACTTCTAGCCTTGAGGAATACGTTTAACAGAATTTCTCAAACAAGATATGTAAATAGGGGAAATACTAATCTGATAAACTACAATACAGGGGGTCCTTGATTTACCACCGTGTTCAGTTCTGAGGACACCCATGTAAGTCCAGTCAGTCATAAAGGGATTTTCTACTTACATGGACCATAAGGACATGAACATTTAACATGCATGAATGCTACATTGCCCAACAGGGCTTTTTTAGTATATGTTTTCCACTCATTTTACACATTCATATCAAGATAATACTAATGATGGGAATAATAACAGAAAAAAATAGAATATATGAAATCATATTTTCATGATGTGCTATTTTTAATTTTTATTTCTAAATCTGTTGTCTTCTCCTTTTTCTTTTCAGCACCACCAGAACCCTCACTTTTTCCTCATGATAGCCATTTTAAATAAAAAGTAATTTGTGATTACAAATCTAAAGATTTAAAAATAATACTCAGTTGCTGCTAGACACCAAGGCATTGATGAAGATGGAAACTATAAGAAATATGGGTGCCTTTTGGTAGCACGGCCAGCCAGGGTTATTGTACAGCAGATGCAGCAGTTGTTTTTAGACAATACAACCAAATACAAGGGCTTAACATAACAAGGTTAATGGGATGACCTTCATAAGTACAGTTGGCTGAAATCTGCATGTCGTAAACCCAGGACCACCCATAGTTACATTAACACATGGCATAGTCAAAGCATTAAGTCATAGCATTCATCAAAGCTAATGTCTTCAACTTGTTTCCTTCAATGAGTTTTAAACCAAGAATACTCAGGATCGTTGTTCATAAGAATGTACAAAAATGATGCTTAATAATCAGTATTTTATTATGATGAACAAAAAGGCACTATGGACTTTTACCCTTCTTTCAAGTATAAGCATATGTAACATAACCATTTAGCTGGCAACACGTACCCTCATAAAACAGAGGGTTACAGTTCTGTAGCACCATTACAAAACACAAAATAACATTCACACTAAGCCTTTGATTACACAACTTGTAAAACAAAATTGAAATCCCTGACTTTTACAATAAGTTACTTATAAAATGGTAGCTGAAAATGGTTAAAAGAGTTTATCTAAATGCAGAAAAAAGTTTTTAACTGAAAGAAAAAAAAAATTGCACATCACCACCTTTTCACCAGCTCAGATCTCACATGTCCCTATAAAGCTTGGGAGATTCCGGAAATTTTTTTAATTTGTGTGTTGTTTTGGCACACCATACTGTTTTCTTTATTTATACTTTTAATCACATGATATAATGAAAAATGCAGTCTGTGTTCTTAGCTAACCCCAATAAAGAACTTGCTCTGAATGTTAAGGTAAATGTTATAGCAAAACAGAAGCAGAAATCTGCTAAGTCTAGTTATTACAATGACTTTCAAGATGTTTATTCATTATTCACACTTGTTGGATGCTTGCATGCTGGCTCACAAAAGAATAATTATTTCCTTTTATATTTAACTTGTTAAAGGTTCCTTTATTTTCGACTATTTCACACAGTCTTTCACGCTGTACTTAAAATGCACAGGTAATCAAACCAACCAGTTTTAAACTAACAAAAATTGCTAAGTTGAAAGTACTGAGGGACATAGCATTGGTCCTGTTTCTTTTTTAACTCTAAAAACCCCCTCTGAGGTATTTTTGTGTATTTTGTTTATTGATGGATTCTTGTGGATCTCACAGTAAGTCTCATTAAACTTTACAAGAGTCAGTGCTGTTTTTTTAATCAGGTTTAAAATGTCCAGACAATATAAGCAGTAAAAATCTGCCACTGAAAGTCTTTGTGCACCAAAGAAGTACATATGAATGAATGTCCCCATTGCACAATTTACACACAGGAGCTTCTGATCCAGGTGTATCTTTAAATGATCCAAATGATGCATGAAGACTATATTTGTATGTGTGAAGGGAGCTTTTCTCAGGGAATGTTAAATGTGTCTCTTAAACGTGAGATCAGTGGTTTAATCACTCGTTTACTTGGAAAGGGGTTTTTAGTCTAAAGAGCTGCTGAATTGTTGTTTTCTTAAAAGGGACAGCTGTTTGTTACAAAGCAAGATTATTTTAGTTGCAATATCTGAAAGGTGTGATGGAGGATTTACAGGTTTTCTGTACTCATGGAAGAATCACAATGGACTTGACCTTGATTAGAGGGAAACAGGCATTCATCCAGCTCTCTTTGGGTGGGAACAGAAAGAAGTCTAGTGGTTTGGATGATTTCACTGGATACAAGATGTTATAAGTCCAGGTCCTGCTCTCTCTGCCTCCTTTTACCTGTGGGCCACTTGGTTGTTCAGAAGTCCAGGGAAAGTATCTTCAGTTTCAGAACTGAATGCTCCACCTTCAAAATCAAAATATATACAATTTGAACATTTGGTGAAGTTTGTGGAAGACAACAGCTGGCTCCTTATATGAGAATTCATTACCCTGAAATGGATGTTTCAAAAGGGGGGATTATAGTTGTAATCATATCAGCTAAATACAATTTTTATTTTTTTCCTTAACAAAGACCTTTGAGTGATTTAAGGGTTGATACAGCCACCCATAAAAGCTATTTTTCATGAATTTTCTTGACATCTTTGATCAAGAAAATTCATGAAAGTAACACCAGTCCTAGCAGGTAAATGGTGATCCTTTCTGTCGCTCTTTTCATGGGGTTGAGCACCCGCTACAATAGCATTGAGTTCAAACGATTGTTTCTGTAGATGACAAGTTCTTAAGGATGACATGTTAAGATATTGCATAGAGTCTCACCTATATGACAGCTGTACATCCATATTCGGTGACCATCGTATCGACACCTGCACTTCACGACATTGTTTGTGTAGTCTGATTCAGCCACTTCATAATTGGGATTAATTACTACCTGTATGCGAAAGATTAGTGTAAGTGTTACCCTGAATGAAAAATTCCAGTTACACTGCATTCCTTGAAATATTGATAGGAGCAAGAAGTTCAAAGTAGATTTTTTTTTGCTGGATAATGGGACATATAATAACATATAATAATTTAATAATAATCATTTCCAGTTAAAATAGCTCAATAATGCTTGTTATATATACCCCGTAACACAATAAAAGAAATTACCTGAAAGATGTAGTCTCCAGGTTTCACATCTGTGATATCCACCCACTGACAATCAATGTCATGTCTGTACGTATCCCAGCAACCCACTGTAATGCCCTGCTCACCAAAGTTGGCACACTCATATCTCTTTTCAATTCCTGTCAATTCACAGTGAAGCAAAAACATTCAGAAAAACTAAGCTTCTGGGGGAACACAAGTTCATGCTTTGTCAGAAGTATGTTAACATACCGTATGGAGGAGATCAATTGGAGCTAACCTGTCGTCCAACAGAACATCTAGGCACGTAAATGCCACATGCGCTCCCTCACCTTCGTCACACTCCGAGTCCTCCAGGCAGAAGCTGGCCTTGTGTCCTTCAGCTACCTTGGTGCCATTGAGGCTGAGCAGGTCATAGTTAGTGAACACTTCCATACTGTGGTAGTGCCTGTAGAAGGAAGGAGGAGTTTCTACACATCGGTCGTTTAAATAGATAAGCAATGAAGGAATTAGTGTTGTGAAAACTGATGGAGACACCAGGAGAATGTTACATGGTGGTAGTTGAGTGACTTTGCTCTCAGCTTGGCATGGAAATGATTAACATCTGAATAACTTGCTCCAGCTTACACTGGTTCACATTTACATTTATTCATTTAGCAGACGCTTTTCTCCAAAGCGACGTACATCTCGTAGAAAATACAATTTGTGCATTACATTAGGAGAAAGAGACATAGCTGCAGATGTGTAACTCCTAAGAACAATTAGTTAGTTTCCTTCGCCATATGAACAGACGTTTGGTTTAATGAAGATAAATGTCTTTGTAGATTTTGCTCTGTTTTTTGGGCCCACTGACATCTTCTGACTACATGATACTGGAAGATGTATATCCTGGACCTCTGGACTTTTGCTCTGCTCAGCATTACTCCAGGTTTTATTCTGATTTACTGTCTTTTCTTCTGTTATTTTCCCTGTCTGAAGTAGACATGTTTTTAGAGAATGGTCTTTAATTTTTCACATCTTTATTATTATCTTTCCTTGTTTTCCCAAGGTTGGTATCGCATTATGAATGGGGGTTATTGACAAAATGGTGATTTTCTTGGAGTACTACAAATGCATAGACATTTCTAAGGATATTTAAAGGTAAAAAAAAGTTTCATTTAGCTACACCAATACTAATTGGCTGTGTTCATACCTATATGTGTTTCACAAGATTTTCTGAAGCCACATACTTTTCATACATTTATGATGCCTTGTATGTTAAATTCATGGTTTGATTTCATATTGTGGTCCTTTATGTGTACAGCATATGACACAAACAAAAAATATTGCCAGGTGACGACTGCTCTTTCCTCAGTGGTCCTTTGCTCTGGTCAGCTGTTCCCACATTTAGTCCTCAGAATGTTTTGTGTTCAGTCACAAAGGGTACACCATGTGTTGTTTGTATTTTTCTAATAAAGAAACTGCTGTCAGAAGCATCACGGATGTCTTTTCTTAATATACAATCATTCTTTTGTCTGTTCGGACTTGGCCAGTGCAGACTGAGGCCAAATGGTCCCCTCACTACACTTCACGCCTACCTCTGTCCCACTCTAGACTTTTTTGAATGTTTCCATCAGTAACTGTTGCAGATGATGGTGGGAGGGAACTCTGACTTGTTTCATGGACAAAGGAACAACAGGAGGTCATGCTTTGCACAACTCTTGTGTCTTCAGCTGGGTAACGACCCTTTCAATGTATCTGTTATTAATGTGGGGGGTGCAGTGGCGCAGTCCTGCTCTCCAGTGGGTCTGGGGTTTGAGTCCCGCTTGGGGTGCCTTGCGATGGACTGGCGTCCCATCCTGGGTGTGTCCCCTCCCCCTCTGGCCTTACACACTTTGTTGCCGGTTTAGGCTCTGGCTGCCCACAACACCGTATGGGAGAAGCGGTTCTGAAAGTGTGTGTGTGTGCGTGTGTGTGTGTGTGTATGTGTGTGTGTGTTTATTAATGTTTGTCACACATTTCTTCATCTCTCAGTACTGTTGCCAGATCTGACCCAACATCCTTTTTCAACCACTGGAAGGGTTTAATTTAGATGCATGTTCCCAGTCAAGCCCCCAAAATAAACATTCTGTTTAGAATTACATATGTTTAGAAATTCTATATAATCTGTCGGGCCGACGAGAAGCAGTCAGGTTTGAATTTTTACTGCTTGTGCCATCGGCTTGCGGGCATGATGAGTGACTGTGGAGCTGAATGCAGCAGCCAGTCCAGGAGCTCAGCCGCAAGCAGCTCGGAAACCACATGTGCAGAGCACAAACTTAAACACAACCAGCAGATTACAGGGCACAGCGATGAGAGAATGGAAAATGCCATTTGAACCAAACTGTACTGCGCAATTCCTCTCCCCGGCCATGATCATACGTGTCACCCACTCAGCAGAAAACGTAGTCCAGTATTTAAACCGCTGTTCTACATTGCTTGGGCACCGCTGGTAATTTTTATTCTTTATTTATCTGAAAATCTCATCTAAGTCGACTTATTATGAGTGGATTGTTACAACATACATATTGTGCTGTTGAGAGTACAGCAATGAGATGATACAATCCTACAGAAAGTTATAGTAATCATTTTAGGATGATAGCGAAGGGTGGCTAAGTTAATTGTGTTCTTTAAATGCACAAGAAGTGTTGATTGTATGACATGTACCAGAAGCGTCTGCGGCGCTTGCCTGTGGCAGTCGTGCCAGACCCAGGTTTCCCGGCTGGCCTTGGGCCGGAAGTCAGACTGGCCATTGTTGTGGATCTGGGAGGAGAAGCGAAGCAGGCGCCGGTATGAGTCGGCTGGAACTTGACTGGCGGTGGTGGCGAGGCAGTTCTCCTCGTAGGCGCACTGCAGCATCAGCATGGGCCGGTCTTCCAGGTAGGTCGTGTGCTCCACAATCTGGGGGTTCAGCACCAAGTCGGGGGCCGCTGACGGAAAACCAGACGTGGTTATGCTGATGTTATGGTGCTGCCACACCTTGCACTTAAGCACACTGCCCCCTCCTCACGTGGAGAAACCACATTAGCCATGCCTTCCTCATTTCACTGCAAGTCAGTCTGCACCAGCTCGAATATTGAAATATAAAAATATGCGGTGTGGGTATTAGAAACATTTCACAATCCAAATCTACAATAATCATGCACTTTAGGGTAACATCCCCAAGAAAAAAAAATATACCTTTAAATAGAACATTTCCATTTGTGTGTTTGGGTGGCATTTATCCTATGGCAATGATTTTCCTGCCTAGAGTCTCGTCAAAATAAAAAAGCCCTGGTTCTGCGTACTCTCTGAGCAGGAGACCCCGGCGGCGAAGCGGGCCCCTCCTTTCGGGCAGTCCAGGTGCTCTCCATGGTGCAGACAGTGGGACAGCGACATCTCCGTGCCCGAACACCTCACCCCACTCATCACCACACGGTCAGCGTTCACCTCACCTGGCCAGTACCACGTCTCCTGTAAGACACACAAGTAATTCAAGAAAACCTTTGGAATGAATAAGACACACTCCAATGCTCCTCACCGGGAATCTGCAGACCTGTGATGGAGGGCGGAGAGACAAATTTTAAGGGCAAAAAGTAAGTTGTGATGCTGCTTACGAAAAGCTGCTTTCAGTTTTACCCATCTGTTTATCAGGGTATTTTCCTGGAACAATTCAGGGTAATTGTCTCGCTCACGGGGACAACAAAATCGATTCTTCTGAGACTGGGAGCTGGCACTTTACAGTTCACATTCCTAACACCACCTGCTGTCCTAAATGAAACACTCAGGGTCTGGTGTCAATGCCTGCTGAACAGACACAGCCTCAACACTCTTGGACTGCACTTGTAATGACTTTCTCAAGCTTTTTAAACCAACTCTCTGCATAAAGCTGAATCTATTTTTTCTATACTTTTATCATAGATTACTTCCCTCTTTATTTAACTGTGTCTCCTCAACAAGGTTGGAAGAGTAACTAAAATTTTCTCAATAATTTCACTGAAAGATATAATTGTTTCTCATTTTTGAGAATATAACAGATTAAAGAACTTACTTTCATTGTTTTAAAAAAATCAAGAAAGAAAGCCATGAGAAGAAAGCGTGTAAGTTCTTTGGAGGACCACAAGAGGGGAGCACCTGTACTTTTCACAATAGAAATAAATCTTTTCTTTAAATATTTCCTTTAGTTTATGGAAGCGAGTCCTTTTATTTGGAATCACTTTCTCCATTTTTCCAATGTTTTTATAGTGTGGGACGACAAATTCACACAAAATTTAGCAGCGGTTTTGCCGAGATGCACAATCTAAATGTATTTTCTCTTGGAAATTTCAAAAAATACTGAAAATATGAGCTGTGCCTCAGATTTTTACTGAAACTGGACAGAAAGACAGGGAGAATGATTTTAAACGTTTGTTATAAACTTTTGGAAATGATACCAAAACTAGTCATTTTATGCTCAGAACAATAGCTATTGATGATATAATGTCTTGGTTGCAGAGGTCCGGGGACAAGCCAGTTCTCCATGTGCTGTCAGCTGCAGCCTTCCCTCAGGAGATAGAGGAGGCCACTGTCAGATTTTCCATGTTCCATGTGCTTGCGTCTGGAGAAGTACTTACACATGACTTGGAAAGAGCCCTTGTCCAAGAACACCCATCAAGGCTGTCAGCAAGAAGACTTTTAAAACTTAACCTCTCTTATCCCATATATTACAGCACCTCCACATCTGCCCAGTTATATTTTTTCCATGGCTGTACTGATCCATCTAATAAGCTATCTTTATTTCTGGACAATTTTGCGAAAACGTAAAATAAATAAGCAAGTTTGAACATATGGGTTTTAAGTCTGGATTTGAAAATGTCTGCTTCTGATATTCTGGACTTGGTTTTGAATTAAATTTTCATTGTGTTCAAGAGATGAAGCTGAAATTTTGCAGGTTTATTTGAAAAACATGACCCTTTCGAGATTTAGAAACGCATTATCTATATTACGTTATGAGAATTTGCTTTAGAAGTGAATTCCTAGAGACAAATTATGCCTGATGTGAGCTAAGCCTGCATTGGCTTTCACCATATTGCTAATTCACTGCTAGTAATGACTATTTACTATAATCTGCAGACCTGGGAATTAATTTTCATATCACACTACGATATGCTATTTAAATAACAAAAAGTTTCAGTAAAAGTAGTTTAAGAAAAGAGCCTTAAATGTCTGCCTGGCTGCTTCATTGAAAGATCCATGTAAACAGTCCTGGTCGGCTGATCCTCATCTTTCCGACTCAAGGGAAACTCAAAGCTCACAATCATCTGTAATAAATTCAAGGGAAACTCAAACATCATCACTTTCCCCTCTAAAATACCTGTCTCAATTAAAGCATGCCTCCTTTCCTTGATTCATATGTATTTTCCATGAGCATTAGCCCCAACTAGGATATTATTTTCACTGTCAACTGTATCTATTGTATCTCTTCCCTATTGTCTGAACCAGAGAACAATGCTGAAATCATTATGTTCATGTGTGCCAATGAAAGACGGTGGATAACATTTAAAAAATAACACCTATTACCAGAAAAAGATATTTGTGACAGTAATTTTTTAAAACTGCATTATTACTGCACGATTCTGCAGAAATGACAAAGAGGAGTTCTAGTGGAAGTGGTTGCGGATCAGCTGAACAAGAGCCAGAGAATTACCATGTCTCCTTGAGAAGAGAGATTCATTAAAACAGCCTGAGAATTACATGGTCTCCTTGAACTGAAAGTCCAGCCTTCCCAAAATAACAGCTTTTGAAATAAGTGTGGTTAGTAATCACAGTTTGCAACCAAATGACTTCACACAAACAACGAATCCTAAATGAAAGGTAGTGGTGTGACGTAGTTTTAACTATCCCCCAAATGGACTGCGTGGGAAAGCATGTCAACCCATAAATACAACAAATACAGCTTGTGGAATCATACCATGTTTGACCGAAACACCAGAACCATTACTGTTCGTTTTAAAACCAAGACAATGCAAAGAAAAGATAATAACCATAGCTATTTAGAGAAGGGTTTTCAAGTACATCTAGGACTGCAGAAGATTACAGCTGTTGGAGACCAAACAGTGCTCCTGAACAGGAGAGTGGAATCCAAATGTATTATTCATAGTAAATAGCAATAATAAGTTGTACATGGTGTTTTATTAGTACTTTCAAGATTGAAAAGAAAGACCAGGAGACTTTAGCGAAGGAAAAATGTATTGAAAAATAATCAAGCCACAACATCAAAAAGAAAAGTAAGTGCAAGAACCAGGCAATAAGAAAAGACATCACTCAGTGGAGATATTTTAGTGAGGTGTTTTTTTAATCCAAAGCCCAGGGTGGGATTTAGAACTTAATCTTGCATATGTGTTCTTCTTGGGTGTGTATCCTGTGCACGGGAGTTGCTCACCTGGAAAGCATGGTTGGCAAAGCCCAGGCCCAGCTGCCTACACACCACCATGGCCTCCATGGTACCCCAGCCCTCACTGCACACTGTGCCCCACACCAGAGAGCCATTCCTCTCCGCCAGAACCTCCACACGCCCCTCAAAGGGGTTCCGTCCACCACTAAGACGGAGCTGCAATGAACCAGATAAAGGAGAACAGTAAATTCTACTGTTACAACTTACTCATATCTTCATTCTGCACTACTGCTTTCTTAAGGGGCTTGATCTCAATGCGCAGAGTACAAAGGTCATCTTCTCAATGGCCACCGGTGGTCTACACTTTTCATTCTGATCATCCATAAACAGTTCTGTGCCTAAAAACTATTTAAAAATTGAAAACGATCATGTAACTCATTCTATCGAAATTTGATGTTTGTAGAGCCTTCCATTGCCAAGATGAAAATTTAAAAACAGAAATTATGAAATGTTTTCAACAGTCTGACAATAATGGGAAGACGTGTTCTTTTTCAAATTCTTTTAAAATGTATACATTTTTTGTAGCACATTTTGTGAATATTACCAACCCATAGGGGAAAAAATAACATAAATTTGAATTATTATTATTTCTACCACAAGTATTAACTATTAATATTAATATTTGTCACGCCCCCACACGGAGCCATCGCAACTGTAGCGGATCAGGGCACAGGTGCAGAAAAGCACAGCACCCAGCCACCTCCAGCTGCAGAACCTCTTTGAGCAAAAAGGTATTTTTAAGCAATGTAACACCAGAATGTTTTATAAAATTTTGTAACATAAGGTATAACTTCAAGCTTCTCTTTTAATGTTAAACTCATTTTAAATTTATTTATTCATTGTCAATAACTGGTTGCCTACTGCAGTTCCAGAGCCTGTCCTAGAAACAGGGCTTAAGCCAGGTAGGTTGCAACATGGATGGAAATATTGTCATCATTTGTTTCAGAGAAGTTTATGATATAAGTATCACTGCCTGAGTCTTTCAGAATTACAGTACCTTTCAACCTCTTAAGTCGAAATCCTAAACCTACAGAACTTATTTGGCAATAGGTTTTTAAAATAGTCTTTTGGTGACAATCCTTTTTTTCTTAATAAGGCACATACGATTATTACAATGTGTTATTCCAGCAAGTTTTTGAGGCCTCCTGTAGAGTTTCAGGAGAGAAATGTTAAAGTCTATTTAATGATAATATACAATCACAAACAATTCAAAACTTAACTCACATAGTTGACAAAACTTTGACTTATAGTCTGCTGAAGACACTCACGGGGTTTGTTGGAAGAACAGATCAGAGAACTGTGCTAGTAGATCTCCTCACCCTCTCCTGGAAGCCCATAGCTGGGACATTGCACCGCACTCCGGCATCCTCCTCATGGCTGCAGCCCAGGGAATCCTTGTTGAAGAAACATTCAGTGATAGACTTCTCAAACCCAGAGCACTCCACCTCATTCATGTGGACTGGACCCATTCCTAAAGGCAAAAATTTTAATTAATATCTTTCCTCAACAGGGCAAAAAAAAATGTGACAATATAAAATTATGCCATATAAAATTACAGTTAAACTAAGTTATTGTCTGGCAGATACACATACTAAGAATGAATTTGTATTTGACCCACTCTAGTACAACTTCCAAAGTCCACCATGGCCAGTCCCAAGCCTGGATGAGAAAGGAGGAGTGCTGGGCATGAGGCAGGCCAGCAACCCCACTCCATAAAACCCTTGTGCCACGGGAATGACAGTAAGGAAAAAACACAGCCCAGCAACCATCTAAGCATGTCAGACTCAAATTACAGGTTTTTTCAATCGTTTTGACACATTTCTCCAAATGAATGTAACTGCTCTCAAAACAATTAACACAGCCAACTAAACACACTCTTACCTTGACCAAACAGTTCAATTCCACTGCAAAAAGAAGTACTGCCTTCTCTTCTACTAATGCATTTACTAAAATCAAATACTAACATCAAACATACAATTGAGGGGCCTATTGATTGTATAACATAGTCTGATGTACACACACAAATACATGAATGCAAAAAAACGTTTATCATAAAGTTCTCTACTGAGGAGTTCTGTTGTATGACAGAAGCTACTGCCTCAACATCTCCACAGGTCTCTTCCATTGCTTGAAGAAGACTGTAAGGGTTGCGATCATACACTTTCCATCTCCAAGAGGAGAAGAACTCCTCAGCTGAATTCAGGAAAGGAGAATATGGTGGAAGGAAAACCATCCTGAAATGTGGATGATGCTCAAACCACTCCCACATCAGCGCCAAACAACTACAAAATCTTGATGCAATTGCTTTTGATCAACCTGCAGGAAGAGGATTTCATTGAGCGAGTTCAAAAAAATGTGTATCCTTTCGGTGTTGTATGGCCCCAAGATAGCATTGTGTGCCACAACACTAGTAGCTGAAATTGCGGTAGACATGGTGATGTTGCCTCCGCACTGTCCAAGGACATTGACTGCGGCATGATGGCCAATCACTTTTCTCCCTCTTCTCCTTTTTTATTAAGATTGAAGCCAGCTTTATCAATTTATTGGTACTCAAAATGAGTACCACTGCCATCCAATTCTAAAATCCTCTAGAGTAAGAACACAAGGTACAATAAGTAAGTGTTTTTTAAAGTAATGCAATTGATTGTAAAGTTTATACTGTAACTCTTGCAGAACAGTCTGGGTTCCCCCTTTGACACAGCACTATGCCCAGAGATGCCTGAATTTTTCCAATTACAGTGGAATAGTATATAGACAAAATCTTTGTATTTACGGTAAAAGTGCAGTAATTGTGTGGCTTACACGTACATGAACAAACTGGAATCGCAACTCCTTCACTCTGATGGAGTTCCTCTCAGAGGGCACTTTGTATACCTACTTCATCCGGATGGCATTTCCCCTTACAACACGATCAACTGTATTATATAATAACTGTATATTCTGGAATACTTGGTTGTCCTGTATTATTCTTTGCTTTGAGGCGGATGGTGTTGTTCTGGACCACCATGTCAACAATGGTATGCTCTTGTTCAATTGAAAAGAGTCTTGTTTGTCTACCTGAATGTCGTCAAACTTCCATTCTGACAAATGTTTGGATGAGTACGAACATTTATAGTAGAGAACTAGAGTACTAGAGTCTAACCGTAGAAGTACAATGGTTACTTACCAGTTTTCGCTCTGAAATGTGCGGATAATTGAAGTCACTGTGGATCTGCTTATGTTGGGCTGAACTCTCTGCCCAGCTTCTCTGAAGGACAGACCATGATTTATGACATGGTCAATTAGGGTGGCCCTCATTTCATTTGAAACCCATCTGTACCCTATCTTTCTGCCTCTCCTCCATCCTCTTCCATCCTGCTGTCCCCTTCCTCTCTGCTCATGTCTTATTACATTTTCTTCTCTTGCTGTTTCCACTACACCATTGCCCCCCACTCTACCCATCTCTTCTCCCTCTACTCCTCTCCCTTCTCCTCTTCCTACATCCTCGCCTCGTCTCCCCTCATCTCCCTCTACCTCTTCCATTCTTCATCTTCCTCTACCCTCTCCACCACCTCTCACTCTAACATGTCTTCCTTTTCCCGTTCTCATTCTTGTTTTTATTCTTTGTCTTTTTTCTTTTCCCCTTTTATAGTTGTAGGAATTATGATAACTGTGTAATCAACTAGGAAATTTGCATTTCCTGTGTTGTGTGTATTACTAAATCAGCAGATATCAATTTGGGGCTCATACCATGTATAACTGAGCATTGAACAAATGACAGTTTTGCTTGTTGTGTTTGGTAAAATGGCACATAAATGTTTGTGATTTGTGTTAAACCAATAAAAGACATGCAATTGGTTTTTTCCTCATATATTACAGTTCTGGTTGGCTGTATGAACTGTTGTGCAAACATTGCAAAATTTTGTGCACAGTGTTTTGGGAAAAGTATGGATGTCATTTGAAAGTAGTATGAGATAGACAAGAACTTACAATCTGTTTAGGACAATGAATGAAGTGTTCAGATTCCTGTGTTAATTGTTTTGAGAGCAGTGACCGGAGTTTGGAGTAATGTGTCAAGTCGATCGAGAACAACTAATCAGTTGACTCACATGATTCTCTAATTAAAAATATGAAATATTGCAGAATATAATTCAGACAGGTGGGTTTCAGATGAGGAGCCATGCAAATTGCTTGAATACAGCATCTGCTAATCTGCTTATCTGAAATAAAATGAGCCAATGCTTTGCTGCCATTTTACAGAAGTAACACAACCATCTTAACCAATCAGAACCAAACATTTATCTGAGCAGTGCTAGAATATACTCTATCAAATCTGTTCATTTTAAAGAGTGGCAGTTTATTAACAGTTTTGCACACACTGTCACTGGAAGAGAAAGATAGTGGGACGACAGCTGGTACAATAATTCTAAATCGTCGATATTGAAAATATTCTAAATCGTCGATATTCTGCGTTTTATGCAGCTACTCGTGTGATGAACCTTGTTAGATATGGTGGAAAGAAACAAACTGACTGTACTTAAAATCACACGTCTGAAAATATGTCTCTCTTTCTCCTAATGTAATGCACAAATCATATTTTCTATGAGATGTACGTCGCTTTGGAGAAAAGCGTCTGCTAAATGAATACATTTAAACGTAAATGTACAATAGAGGTTAGAGCTGCAGCCATTAGATCCAAAGGTCACAGGTTTTAACTCCAGCTGCAGTACCCCTGAGCAAAGTACTTACCCTAAATTGCTCCAGTACAGTTACCCAGCTGTATAAATGGGTAAATAACTGTAGGTAGCTTAACAGTGTAAGTTACTTTGGAGAAAAGTGTTAGCTAAATGATTAAATATAAAAAGAGTTTATGTTGTAGTAGAGCCAGTGTCTTTTGGTGATCTGCTTTTTTACTCTGCTTTAAGTCACAGCTCAGAGGAAACCTCTCAGGTGTTTTCCTCTTTACTGTCTGTTGATGAAAGGGATCTTACTTGGACATCAACTGCAAAACTAGTAAAAGATGGATTTTTTCTCTTCCTGTTTTCAAATGAGCATAAATCATGTTTTCAAATAATGACTTTTCCAGATCCAACCAACAATTCAGATTTCCACATTGCCTGCTGTTTCTGTGTTCAGGGCACCATTACTCTGGAATTTACAACCTTTTTTCCTGTCTCAGGGTTGAGATCATGTAGTGAATTCTGTGTTAATTATTGTGATCGTAGTAATAAGTGGAAAAAGAACTGTTCTTTTCCTTTACTCTCCCTTTGTTATGGTGGGGAAAAAAAAGATGTTCTAATGACATGGAAAATACAGTTTTTTTTTTTTTTTTTTTTTGCTATAACCAGGTGCAAACATTAGCTTACAGACATCTATTCTGTAAACTCAATAGTTTTGCTTACAGAAGCAGTATACATAAGGCCAGTGACATACAGTATTCTAATAAGGAAATTTTTATAACTACTGTTGTACTGCTATATATGACATGCTGTATTTTTACTGATGAGAAATAAAACCTTCTTAATTCATATTACCTAACTACATTGTCTGAAACCGACCCACTGGAGAGCAGGACCTGGTTCAACCCGCTGTGCCACTGTGCCACCATACCCCCCCCTTGCAGGAATATTCATATAAATTCCTGTCTGATATATTCACATATTTAGAGCTACTCATAAACAATGCAATAAAATAGAGCACCACATCATCAGTATTCCACATGCAATTAATAATGTTCAAAAGCAATAAAAATACCAGTGTAATTGAGCTTTATTGGTTTTGTCCACTGTTTTAATAGAATAGAGAAACCCTTAATTCCAAAGAAGGGACAAAATGTCCTGACAATATCATCTGCAAATCAGTTAAAGTTACTTGAAACCCTAACATGCCAAAAACTTGTAAGCTGTATGTGATTTACATTTAATTCTTCATTTCTGCACTTTAACTGAGGGAGAAATAAATTTCAGAGGTAAAAAAAAGAACGAGAATAAATGTTCCAGAGTGATTTGTGAGTGAGACCTCTCCATCATACCTTGTCCCAGGCGTCCTCCGGTCAAGAACTCCTTGGCGCTGCCGAAGCCCAACTCCCTGCACACCACTGTGGCTGAGATAAGGTTCCAGTTATCATCGCAAATGGTGCCCCATTCGCCATTCTTGAGCACCTCCACACGGCCCTCCCCTATGATGGCGCCACCCTTCAGGCGCACCAGAGGATGCTGGACAAGTGATGAGGGAAGGATGAGAGAATCAGAGGGATGGAGACCAGTTCAGCCGCTCCAGATTCATGCTCTCAACAAGGCAAGCAGAACATCAGGCTAAATATTTTCAATATTAATATTTTTTACATTTATTCATTTATAAGATTATATACATCTCATAGAAAGTATTGACTAATATTTATTCCTGACTGTGTCTTTCAGTGTGACTCAAGCGAACTGGGCTGAGGCACTGAGGTATACACACTGTAAACACTCAGAAATTCCTCTTTTATGATGTAATAATTGGAAAAGCATTGACAATAAATAATAATTAATAATATATTTATAATTAATTATATTTAATTATAGGGGACACACCCAGGACAGGACACCAGTCCACCGCAAGGCACCCTAAGCAGGACTCAAACTCCAGACCCACCAGAGAGCGTACAGGCCAAACTTGCCACACCACTGTGCCCCCTGCATTTATGAAGTATTCAAACAATATTGTACTCAGCCCTTAAATAACACGGTACTGTCAAAAAAAAATAAATAAATCTGCAATTGCTTATTAAAATACAGTATATATGCTTTTTCACACAACAGTCTTATTTTTTTGTACAATGGCATTTTTCCACCATTTTACTTCCACAATGATTATTCTATTTTGTGTAGTAGCATCACTGCTCCTATCAAATATTTAGGGACAGAACCCTAGGAACAATCCTTACTAGTTTTGTGTATTTAATGTATCTAATGTTTTCCTTTTTGCATTGAGAACATTTTTTCTTAAGAAAATAAATTTGTAAGTACAGCAGAAACAGGAATAAAAGCTTGGATTTCCTTTTTAATGTAGACAACAGATCATCATCATCAACATATATTGCTTCAAATAGTTTAACAGTTACTCTTCTTCCTTAACATTTATTCATTTAACTCAGGGTTTTCTAGAAAGTAACTTACAATCTTAGTCTGCCTACATTTGTACAGTTGGGTAATTTTACAGGAGCAATTTTTAGGGTAAGTACCTTACTCCAGGGGAACTACAGCCAGCGATGGAGATTAAACCTGCAACCTTTGGGGCCAAAGGCAACAGCTCTAACCACTACACTACCAACTGTCCCAAATTAATAAAACCAAATACTGCACATACTCCATACTTCCTCTCTATTGCATAAGTCTCAGCCAATCAAAACTGGTGATTAAGGTAAATAAATCTTACAACTGGAAATAGTAAATTTAACACTATTGTTCATAAATGTAAATATTAATTAATTTAAATCATATAAAGAGCTTCTTATCAATTAAATACCCTTACAAAAGCATAAATAACACCTTTAGTTAGTGATCAGCTGAACACTATTTAGTGTGAAATATTTGTTAGTTGTGCTAACAAGAGTGCACATACTTTGTAGAATGAAAACAGGCAGTAGTTTTGTGAACTGTTTTCTTTGTATGACAAACGTCAGTCAGCCAATTTATCAAAATGTTTCCGAAAATGTAGAAAAAAGTGCAAAGGCACTGGGAAAGGCTGTCATGCATAAAATACTTTTTAACTTGGTGTATGAATGAATTTTAAGTGATTTATAATGGTAAGCTGATCGATGTAGTGGGCTCAGCCAGTGCCCGCTGTGTGGCAGGCCTGGGATTTGAGCCCTGCTTGGGGTGCCTAGCAATGGACTGGCATCCCGTCCTGAATGTGTCCTCTCTCCCTTCGGCCTTGTACCCTGTGTTGCTGGGTAGGCTCCGGCTCATCGTGACCGTGCTCGGGACAAGTGGTTGTTGGCAATGGAATGAATTAACCTAGTTACGTAAAAAACGGATGTATATATAAGTCTTATTCCATGTTCCAATATTCGCATAATAATTTGTGGTTTGCTGTAAAGATTTCAGCTAAAAAAAAAATCTGCAAACTTTTCATTTTGCAACATTTCTGAATTTGGGGTAAAAAAAATCCTAGGCAGATGTTCCACAGACTCATGGAGTGTTAAAGAACACCACCCCTCCATACAAGGCAATCTGCCCATGCAGAGCTGAAGAAGTTATTCCAAATGATGCAACCCAGAGGAAAGAGTAATTATTTAGTTGAATATCATATAAACCAACATATAAACATACGCCAGGAATGGCATGCTGAGTAACTGAGGAGCCCTACTGATAACTTTACACAACAAGGCTAGTTGGACTGGGAAGCTACAATGGCATGCAGCTACTCACGTAACACTTCACTTTTACCCACTTTATTCTACATGACCATGGGATTACTTGCTTGAAGGCACATTATTTTGGCAAGGCTGCTGAATGCTGGACACCTTGAAAACTCTGGTGCTCTTTTCCAAAAGCCATGCAGTGGAACGTGTCTGGCTGACATGTGACTGAGGGAAGGGAGGGTGAGATCACTGCAAAGCAGGATACTTTTCAGCATATGTTTTCACTCTGAGTTTCTGCTGGTTTCTGTCCACTCATTCTAGTTTCCCCGGATCCCAACCGAAGTGATAGTTAATTCTTCACTTATAAACAGTGAGTAGGTCTGTGGCTGGGTTGACCACACTTAGTGGATAGCATCTGCCCAAAACATGCCAGTGTTATAATCAACAAGTACTTCGTGTGAATCCTAAAAATAAATGAAAGTTTTATGGAACACTGAAGCAACATAACAGCTGAAAGGGGTTCGCGGAGCCAATCAACTTTACTCAGCTGCCAGCTGGAACTGATGTGAAACAGACATCCAATTAAAATTGAAAAATAGAAAAATACTGCTTCAAAAAGTAAAGTCAAAATGGAACTTATGCAAGAAGTGTTCCCAGAAAATCTTATTCTGATTATAAAGTTGCCAGTCTACTGTGAAAAAAATTACATATAGAAAATGAGAATCTAATGACCCTAAGACAATGGTTACAACACGTATATTCTGCTTCCATTCACCATACTTCGCCAAGCCCTGTAATGCAGAAATGTATGAATACTGTAGTTACTGCAGACTGGATGTAGCCCCCATGCTGAAATGCACAGCGTCATATGGATTGTGCTACAAAATTATTCTTCTTTATTTAATTGATACCTTGTCCCAGGCGATTTACAAGGACTGGTGTAGACAAGATAAAAACAGAACATAGAAGAAAAGAGAATAGCAGCTGAGTCATGAAATCAAGTGAATAAACTGAAAGAGAGAGGTGAATGGGGCAAGGAGACCAACCTCTTGCCTGAAGGCCTTCCTGAAGCCGGTCATAGGGGTGGGGGCAAAAGCACGTCCTGGGACACAGCTCACTACCACTGGCATGCCCTGAACACAAGTGCCGTTGTCCGTCTGCCTCACGTTGCGCCCCAGTCTGCAGCTTGACAGGTGGGCCTCATTTCCTGTGCAGTTCACAGAATAGCCCCAGTAGGTATGCTTTCGCTTGCGGGCGAACATCCTGAAAAGACATACAAGACAACAACATATAGTCTGTCGTGTGGTTGTAGTATTAAGTAATGTCCAGAACTTCCAAACCACTTTCATCTACTTTAAGGTTTTTTTTCATTTCCTACCCTGACCATATGAACAAAACATTTTCTAAAGAGATGAAATAGACCATACTTTGCTCTCAAAGTGAGCCAGAGGTTATGTAAATCTAATTTACAACACAAATGAATTATTTAGACAGCTAAGTAGAGTACTTGTAAAAACTTTGAGCATACTTGATGGACACCTAGTTTTTCCATAACTGGCACCTTGTTACATCCAGGTCATTAGTCTGAGTTGTCCTTCACGTGTTTGTTTCTTAAAATAATCCTTACGCAGCTTTGGGGTGTGTGTGGGGACATTACCTTGCTGAAGACTGAAGCACGGTCCCCCTAGCCATAACCCATGCTCTGTACATCTTACAAATACTTCAAATACAAATACTTCAAAATATTACATGATCATTTAATATGACAGACTTTCACTCCTCAAACATCCAGTTTCTGTGTTTTTTGGCCTAGACAAGCCTGGTTTCAAGTAGATGTACTCAAACTTTTGACTTGTACTGCATTCTTAAGTACTCACTCACTTTCCTTAACCACACGTCCAGGTTGGGGTCATGGCAGTCTACAGCCTATCCAGAAAGCACAGGGTGTAAGGGCAATTGTACTTTCTAATTTACACTATTAGCCAAGCATTTAATTATACTGCAAGGCACTGTATTTTATAATTATTATGACTGATTCTCACACGAAGCGTACCAGTAATTACTAAAGTGAATTGGCAGCGCTCTCATGAATTTTGGCTGGGAACACAGAGATGAAGCCAAGTTCATAATTCTACCAGGGATTCAGTTAGTTTCTCAACTTAGCCTTCTATTATTCGAACTAAGAAGACATAATTTCATAGTAGCGGTAGGGCAACATGAAATCACATGCATATGTAAAATGCTTCTGTTGACTTCTCTTATTTTTTCCATGGTCAGTGGCTCAAAATACAGCTCTCAGACAAGAGTCATATAGTTGTGCTTAAAAAGCAAATGTTTAGCGGTAAAGAAGAGATGCTGTGGGCCTCAGCTATACCGCTGGCACATCCCGGCAGACAGGGTATGTTCCACATCTTTTGAGGAGTGAGAGCCGGCACGTAGGCCACGTGAGCCCGGCCCTCCTCTGCAGCAGCACAGCCTGTGTCAGAGATGGACTCTCCCACACCTAAGCTGGAAGCCAAGAGCAACATAACTTTCACAGACACCCTATGAATATCAGGGGAAGCATAAATTTCAGTGCCACATGACAGTTAAATTCAGGAAATTTTAAGAAGTGACAAAAACAAAAGTGGTTTCATACAATATATTTACATCGGTTTGTAACCCGTTTTTCCCCTGTGGGATACCTTTTAATCTGAGACGTGATTTAAATTTTTCTGGTTAGTTCAACAGGGGTTTTGACCATCAAATACAGAACCATTCAAGGCTCAGGGCATTACAGCTATATCACGGAATGCACTGGCTACTGAAATGAAAAGGGAACAAGGGACCAGAATAATTAATGGTATTCAGCATCATATCAAATGGTATTAAAATGGATTTATGAGCTGCCACATGAAATGTTCCCGTAATGCTGTAGCCTGTACCACAGGAAATATTTTCCTTCCAAACAGCCATATGGAGGTTCCCACTGAATATGTTAAAAAATAATGTTTGTGAGATGCAGTGCAGAGCCACCGAGCCACTGAGAACCAGACATTAACCATATAACTTTCCCTGGCCTCCCGAACACTTGGATATGGACACACAATTTCATCAGTTGTTTAGCTGAACTGACCCCAAAATGCAGCTGACATTCTGCGATTAGGAGATCTGTTATGTTCAAGCCATGTGAAAGAGAGGCTTATTTCTCTCTTTAAGAGAAAAGACATAAAGTTTGTTTGTGTTAAAAAAGAAAAGAAAAAAAAAATGACACACACTGAGCGTTAGTGAACAGATGTGAATATCATTACCAGAAAGGAAAAAAGTCTGTTGGATCATGTGGATTTAGCTGTTTTTATTGTGACTCATCCTTCCTTAGACTGAACAGGGTGAAATTCTGTCAAAATTTTGCCTTTTATGCTGCCTAAAAATGTGCTAATCAAAGAATGTTTCAAAGAACCAGACATAACTGAGAGCCTTGACATAAATAATGGTCCCCTTCTGTTTTTGAAACATCATAATCCACACAAACAATGAATATTTGCAACATGTCACTGCTTCAAATCTTTTTTCATTCAAAGGGTCTGAAGACACACACATACAGATACTGCACCAAAAAACACAGTGTTTAATTTCATTGGATGGAGATAAATGAGAGCAACTTCACTCACTTGTAAACCCTGGCATTATATCTCCTTTCGCTGGGGAAGCCAAACATGCCACAGATGACACGGCTGTTCATGTGGGTCCACTCCTCGTCACAGAGCTGTTTCCAGCGGCCGCCATCCTTCACCTCCACGTAACCCTCTGTGACAGGGATGCGTTTGCGGTAGGAGGCCAGGATTGCTCGAATGCGCACGTCCTCCACCTGGATGTTCAGGCTCTGTGGAGAAAGAGTAGTGTAAGAAAGTGTAATGGTCAGTTTGGAAACGGAAACTCTCACACCCTGAGCCGATAATTCCACTGTAATTTCAGTCTTTTTCTGGAGAAATCGAAATACTGATGACCAATACTGATACCTATATGTATGTACTGTAAATGTGTGTGTTTAAACTGTCGATTTGTAACAATTACAACACCTCCATGCCTGCCGACCCCTGAGATCTTGCTGGTGACACTGTAAATCCTGTCTCCCCGTGGAAAGCCTGGTCTGAAACTGCACATATTTAAGGGTTTGTCCACTGCCTTTGGATCACTTGTGTGTAGCTGTGAAAAATCATGGTTGTGTTGAAAGAGATGTTAACCTACACCAAGTGAAGCCCTCTTCCTAAGCAATTTTTTAATAAATTTTAAAAAAAAAACCTTAGGCAGATGTATCGCCATGTTTAGAAGAACTATCTTACATAACAGCTACCTTACATAACTTTACACACACACACACACACACACACACATACCAAGGCCCCATATCAAGAGTACTGCTTCCATATGTTATGCAAGGCTTGGCCAATACAGGCTTAACAAATTTACCATACATTCCCTTACATAAATACACCATAGAGGCCACTGCCTTGCAATGGTTCAATGAAGACAAAATTATTTTTTTTGACATGTATGAATATTACTCAATAAAGATAAAAATGTTTTTCTTACTTCTGAAATTCAGCTGTACTTGAACACAGTCGTCTTTTCTTTGCAGTCAGTGTAGAACAGTACAGTTTTTCTTATCCAAATCTTTACAAGAAAAACTATTTAACCCCACATCATGACAGCTGAAATTGGGATTAATTCTAAAAATATTTTCTATTGTGTTTTTTCAAAACTGCCACAGTTTTACTGTCTCGGTTTTGTCAGTGGAAAGTTTTCATTTATATTATTTATTACATGACATTTTGTGAAAAAAAATACAAATTTGGAGCACTTTTTTTCAGAACAGCAAACAGACATAATTTGTAAAGAACAATGTAGAATGTTGCGCAAGAATGAACTGATCTTCACGGTGAGGGACTGAGCAGAACTGATTTATTTGACCTTTATATTTCTGTTCTCAAGCTGCAAAGGGGAAATAGATCTTTTTGGTACTTTGGAGTCTTACAAGAGCAGCCTCCCCCCACAAATCTGTCACTACTCTCTTCATCTTTCTGAGCAAGAGGAAGCCCACATTCCTATGCTGCCATAGTGAAGGAGAAGCCAGTAGCAGCATGTTGACAAAGAATTTCTTTGCTCAGGAGAAGCCCTGGCCCTCATACCCAGGAACAATCGCCCAAGAGGGTACCCTGGCCTTGCTTTACAAACCAAAATGGCATCAGCCTCTCGGATTGCATAAATGTTACCATGCCGAACACAGGCCAGCTGCAATGAGAAGCCTTGACTAGACTGCTGCTCAAATAACCACACTAACCAGAATGATGGAGGAAAACGAGGCGGCTGGGGGATCACTCATAATGGCATTTGGCATCAGTGATGCAAAAGAATCTTTCTTGGAACTTTTACACAGAACACTAAGAATGGATGTGGAGTGCTTGTGGTACAAACCAGCAAATGCAGTGGATTTCACATATCAGACACACTGTAAACAACAATATTGCATGCGCAACATTTATGCTCTCAAAACTAAAACTGTACGCACTGAATTAAAGCTTCTATAGACAGTACACTACAATATATTTCCATACTGAAGCTTGAGAAATGAAAACACTTTTTACTGATTGCCCAACTTTATTTTCCCATGATAAGGAAAGGCAAGCAGTCTTCACAGCTGATATTCCATGTCTGTATTATCTAAATCTCTGCCAAGTCAAAAGAGTGGTGGTCAAGAGGAAAATCACAGAGAAAGACCAAACCTCTAACCTCTAAGCAAGACCTTGCTGGCCATAAAATATTCCAGGACTGTAGGCTAAATAGCTCATCCACGAGAGTGGCCTCTCCTATTTACAATCTACACCATACAACAAGGCAACAGTTCAGCTGCGAGACACAATCAACTGAACCCGCTTTGCAATTTCTGTAGCCAGTGTGACCAAAGACATGTATAAAATGGAGAGAGAAAACCATTGGACTTATACATTATGTTTCTCACCATTGCCACATCTCCTTATTGCGGGCTAGGCAATGTCTATAAACGCATTATTTAGACCAGGAAGCTCCTACAGAGTACTGGAAAGCAATAGCACTCTTAAAAGAATTTAGTAAAGACGGGTTACACGGTGACTTTAGTAAACCCTCAAAACAGGATGCATAAGTTATACCACTGGAAATGTCAATCACTTCTTTACCTAGGAGTTTCCTTTTTATAGATGAAGTTATTACTTTGTCTGACAGACTCTGACCTGATATGTGAGCATGATATGAGCGCTGAAGGGGTTTATTCCAATTCGAGGACTTTTAAGCAAGGATCACAACTGCTTGCTTTTAACAGATGTATGTGCATATTACAGGAGTCTATTACATTTAACTGGTGTGAGAGAAACAGCCCACTGGTGCTCAGCAGGCATGTCTTAGAGGGGTTAAAAATATAGAAAAGATCTGTTCACAGGGATCTGTAACATAAAGTGCCGATTGTTAAGTGAAACAAAGTTTTGGTAGTAATTTGGAAGGCTCTTTCTAAAGCTCTCAAAGAAAAACAAAAGGATGTTAAGCCTTCCTAAGTCTTATATTTCACTAAGATATTTCCAAATGCTCAGTTATAGGCTTACTGGCCTACAGAGATTGATATGTCTGAAAAGCATAAAATACTGTATATTGTGAGGTTTCAGAAAAAAACACCTTATTTTTAAACATTTTTGTGTAGTTTTTCCAAACTTTCTATCCACAGCTGAATTCATACACCCTGTAGCACTGCATGATACTAATACCAGCAGCTATAATGAGCCTGTTTTGACTTTGTTTGTTAAACCGCAATGGTGTAAACAGGAAATGAGAGATTATCGACAGCCAGTTGAATGAGAGTAGGGAAAGTAGGGAAAATCAGATAAAACATGTACTCCAAAAACTCACACACACACACATCTTCGGAACCGCTTGTCCCATACGGGGTCACGGGGAACCGGAGCCCACCCGGCAACACAGGGCGTAAGGCCGGAGGGGGAGGGGACACACCCAGGACGGGACGCCAGTCTGTCGCAAGGCACCCCGAGCAGGACTCGAACCCCAGACCCACCGGAGAGTAGGACTGTGGTCCAACCCACTGCGCCACCGCACCCCCCCTACTCCAAAAACTCTTGGCTGCTAAAAAAAATCTCCATTATCTTTTTTAATCAAATTGTCATCTGTCTCAGGACCTGTGGTGAGTTAAAATTAATCTGTCAATGATACCTACAGTTCCTGGCAGTGCTCATCACATGCCTATGAGGACATTCGTAATATTTCTTTTACTTATAATAAAAGCAAGAAAATGAGAATACATGGTTATACTAAATAAGTCTCTTTTTGATACAGAAATTAATACAAGCCTGATCTTGTTTAAGATATGTTAAGAGTAAAAGATTTTGTCATACTCTGATTATATATTGTACATAATAATGAAAATATATATTATAGTGTTTTAAATTTGAGGGGGTGTGGTGGTGCAGTGGGTTGGACCGGGCCCTGCTCTCCAGTGGGTCTGGGGTTCAAGTCCCGCTTGGGGTGCCTTGCGACGGACTGGCGTCCCGTCCTGGGTGTGTCCCCTCCCCCCCCGGCCTTATGCCCTGTGTTGCCGGGTAGGCGCCGGTTCCCCGTGACCCCGTATGGGACAAGCGGTTCAGAAGATGTGTGTGTGTTTTAAATTTGCTTCTTTTTTTTTTCTTGATGTGTGAGAACTTGAAAATGATTTACATATTAAAAAAGTTAAATATGGGAAAAAAAATCTGATTACATAATTGTGACAAAAATGAGAAACAATACACTAGGGTAGTAGTAAAAATGCCAACCCAGCCCAACATAAGTTTTTTCCCAGTTACCACTTTCCAGAAGTCAGTAAATAATCTTTATTTAATTTTATACTTTGGAAGGCCAGTCTTTCCAAATGACTCACAAAATGACTGCATTGCAAGGTCTCTTTTCCTCTACAATGCCATGCATTTCTTCCACTTTAAATTGTTTCCTAACTGGGGTTCACGTTTGGGCTACACGTGCCTGTGTAAAAAGAGGGCAAAAATCTGTTGGTGATGCTGCAGTTCAGTGGAAAAAGAACTTAAGGGAAGACGAATCCTCCCACATCTGTGCCGCTTTTAGGCGGTGCGGGGTGGATTTGGGCTGTGAGGGATGGAAGAGTGGCAGCTGGAATATGATTTCTTATACACATAGCACTCTGAGTGAAGTAACCCAGACTGACCTGAGAAAATGTCATCCACCATGAAGAAGGTACCATGAGGAATGACCAGCAAGCCAACCAAGACTTGTGATTGTGTTTTAAACCCCATTGTTTATTACCCTGGTACTTCCTCAGCTGAGGTTAGCCATTTCCACAATAAATATCAACGTTTTCAAATGTCTACTGAATTACAAGAAACGATTTCATTTAATATCTGCTAAAGATGTAATTTATGACCACAAGATCAATTAACTGTTTGGATTCCAGAAGAGCCATTCCAAGTGAGCTGAAGCTGCTTACCCACATTGAGTGCAATGATAGAATGGGTCTATTCGAAGTGGCACAAACTACTCTGCTAATTCGAACCACTGCTTTACACCAGTGAATTCAAACTGATTCCACATGGTGTCAGCATTATTTATTCCAAAAAACTTGTGATTTATGCTGCACTTTTTGTATACAGTAACAAAATAATCTATTTGCAAACAAGCAGCTTTAAATGAATTGGCTAAGAATTTTTTTTTTTTTTTTTTGCAAATTAAATATACGTGGTGAAAAATGAAATGAAAATACATGCGCACAAAAACTATGGACAACTGGAAAATAACAATCATTTATGTTCCCTTCAAGAAGAACTGAGGAAGAAAACTGAATAAATAAGTTTGCGTTGCTGTTTTTCAAATTGCTGGCATATCATTCGACACCCTAAAACATTTTACATTTTTTAAAAAGACATGCTGAAAAAAATTCTGCTGATCTCAGATGGGGATGTCTGACTGAAATGAATGCAAATCAGATCAAGTTACATTCAGGTATTTCCTGGGTTGTTTAGAAAATTCTTGGAACGGAAAGCTGATGCCCCTGACCAGTGAAAAGTATGACTTTTGACCTTCCATAGCAGATTGCGCTCTGCTCTGACAACTGTTAGAAACATCACTCCAAAAGTTTCATTTGGTTAATAGCTGTGCTCAGCATTCATTTGAAGCTTTGGTGCTTGTTTCTGCATGAATACCTGCAGGATGACAATTTAAATGCTTTCTTCTTCCTTCTCTTCATAAATACTTATAATACAAAATACATAAATATAAAATATCTCCCTCCTCCAGTTTCTGAAACTACAAATTGATGACACAGGGAGATTATATTTATTTACTGTAGAATGCGCTATGTCTACCATAATTAGAAGAGATAAAGAAAATAAATGCTTGGTTGACAGAATGATTATTTATGAACTCACAAGAACTTGCACACATTCACTGGATTACGGTGCAAACACCTTCATACCGATTTGTATTTGAAACAAATTATTAAGTCAGTTAACAATTAATTCCATGCAACATTATTGTATTTAAGAAACATAACTGTATGCTACAAAGACTGTGATGGAGAATGGAAAACTACACAACATCCCACTGCTCTCCCTAACAGTCCACAGCTTGACATGACAGCCTTCATGTTGTTTATGGCTTTTCAGAGCATGAAATTCCCTATGCTAAATGTATTTCATCCAGATAAGTTTTGTATTGCAGATCTAAGAAGCCTTGTTCTTAGAACAAGCAGCTGAAGGGGTCTTTGAACCAATCCAGGCAAAATTATACTTGTAGTTCTTTGGAACAGAAAAAAAAAAAAAGGTTGCAAAAAGAAACAAACCTGACAAACTATTTTCCAAATGAGTCCCCTGTCTTTCACAACACAAACAATCTTAGGAAAGGGGGGACTTGCAGTAAAGAGTGAAAGGGTTTTAAACACTTCATAAAAAAAAATTCTGAAAATACAAGACATACAGATTTTCTATCCATATTCAGGAAAGATTCTAAAAAAAATTAAAGTTGGCTCCGGACAGATTTCCAAACCAATGGAATAGTCTGATTAATAAACAAACATTCTAACATATAACAAGCTTCCAAAGCCAACAAAATTTTTTTTCTGCTTTTCATATTAAAAATATAAATGTAAAGATAAAAGAAATGTTTTAACTGGACAAAATTTAAAAAAAAAAAAAAAAAAAAAAAGAAAAGAAAAGAAAATGGTTGACCATTATAAATTCTGGGAAGAAATGAGCTGTTTTCCATTTTTACACATTTTGAAATTAAAATATATCTGGTAAACACAGGGAAATATTAATAGGCAACTGAGTTAGTTTTTATGAAGAGAGCAAAGCTTTGATTCATTACGTGGTTTCCCAGTCAGGATGGTAGGAAATTATTTTGTCAGTGATCCAAGCTGCTTCATAAACTCTGAGAAGAAAGTGCTCCTCTCACTTACAGTGTTGAATCTAGCAAAAAAAAAAAAAAAAAAAAGAGATGTGTATGTACTCTGTTGCAGGTCAAGCCTCAGCTAAGAATAAACCCCACCAGTGTCACCTTTTCCCACTGTCTATCTAAGAGCTCTGGGTTATTCAGAGAAATCATTAACGGGAAACTGTTTGGCAAAAATTTGAAACATCTTCTCTAACTTCAGTAACTTTTATTTATAATGCAGTAAAATTGCAGCATGTATTTTTGGTGTGTAACTATGGATTATATTAATTTAGGAAGAGAAACACTGTAAAGCCAATACACTGTATTGTTCCTACACACACTTTCAAGTTAACAACACAAAGCTTCAGTTAATGTGGATTTAACTCTATTAATAATATACGGGAGTATGACATGTCTTTTGTTTCCATCTTTTCTTTCCTTACACATTATTCATTGTGACCTGAGGAAAGGTAGACAGAGTTTCTCAAGACGCTAGGGAATGAATGCCTAACAGTTTTGGTTTCCTAGGGTGTCTTCTTGAAAAATTTATAAGTAAATCTAAGGGATCCCTCCTGCTAGACCACAGAAACTTCCATCATTCTTTCCATGAGACAGCAAGACTGATGAGTCACATTATTCACATTCCAGGAGGGTGTGAGCTTACGGACAGTTTGTGAGCCCCTCTGTGTTCATGGCATCCAGTGAAGGTTTGGAAAAGCTGAATTTTATCATCCCCTGTTGTATGGAGCTGTCAGAGGAAACCCTGTCTAGACTTGCACAGTTCCTTGTTGAGCTATGGTGGATAGTCTAGATTCTAGTTATGACCAGAGTGTGTCAAGGTAAAACATACTAACATCACAAAATGATGGAAATGAAGCTATTGGCAGTAAATTCCACCAGGGTTGGCCTTCGACAAACAAACATTTTTGATGTGGTAAGAGCACATGTTAAACCTGGTCTGTAAGGATGGCTGTGTTTATCCTTTCTAAGTCACTGTTTATATAAATCAGATTTTGACAAAAGACACCCAATTGTACTAAGCTCTTCCTTCACTTTTAAATCCTCTTTTGTGTTCAATTTCCTGTTAAATGATTGAGATTATTTTTTCAGCTGAATTTTAAATATTAAATTTTAAATGTACTGCTTATTAGATTTTAAATAACTCCTCTAATAACTTCAGGGATCCATTACTGACCTTCCAATCTTCTGGTAAATATGAAATTCTTGAGGTAAGGGGTTTTAGAGGCATTTCTTGAATTCCTTTCAGTGTTTCAGTTATGCAAGGTCATTGCGAAGCTTTTCTCTCTCTTGTTGACTGCTGGGCCTTACAGTTATATACAAAGTCAACCACAAACTTCCTTGGGACCCTCTGCACATTTGCCTTCAGTTTCAACCAAGAAAAACATAAGGAGTGGACTACACAGCAAAGGCACAGTGAAAACATCCTTATTTTTGGACAAGTTTGTGTCTGCTGCACTTATATCCAGTGCAAGGCTTCCCATTTCAGAACATGTTGTGCTCCCTTATCACCACATGCTTAATCAATCCAGGCACCATGTAGTCCAAATGCCCAAATCCCACCACAAAAACACTGGCAGGAAGTTGATAATTTCTTTATTTTTTATTATCACAACCAACGTAATGGGGTTATAAGCCACCCTCCCTGCATTCACTGAAAAATGTTTTATTTATTTGTTATTTGGCAATTTACATATTAACGACCAAGGAACATGGTTTGAGGAGTAGATATATCAAAGTTCATGTGCAGGGTATGCAATTTCTCTTAGAGAGTTTAAAATATTACTGCAATTTAGCCAGCCATACAGCCTCACTACAAGAGCCACATAATTGCCTAGCCTCACCCCTCTCACCCCTTCTAACCCTAGGCTGAATGGCATTTAAGTATCTTATGCTATTCCCATAGCAGTTAATGCCATTTTCGGTGGAGCTAAAAATACACAGTACAGAACTGAAATGATAGCTTTCTGTCCTCAGCTGTACTTTTTGAAGTCTACGGTATATATTTATTTGGAGTTCTGCGACTGTTTATCCTTTTAATAATGCCTAAGCAACATGTTATTCAAAACACACTAGAACTATGACTAACAATAGAAGCAAGTATATGCATATTAACTTTCCAAATGTATTCTCAAAGAAAATAGCATTATTTCAACTTTCCATAATTATGAGGAGGAAATAAATTTTGATTCATCATTGTTAACTTATTCATCACAGTTATTTTCAATTTCTGACTAAATTAAAGTTGGGCAACACTGAAATTGCATACTCTTGTTCTTGTTTAAAAATACAAACACATTTAGAGGTTTCTGTCAGTGACAAACAGGGACTAGGCTTTACTGCCCAGTGTGAAGCATGGCACTGAGTCAACTGACCAAATGGAGATAATGGAACCCTCCATGTGCCATCATGGGCCTTCTCACACTCATGTCTATCTCCTCAGCATGTGTGAAATTTGTGGGATTTTGTTACCTCCACATTGTTGGTGAGGGCATTGATGAACTTGAAACCAGGGATCCTCTTGTCGCTGCACACCACACCAACATCCTCCGTGTGCTTGCAGTCAGACACCCCGATGCCATTGGAAGAGCATTGGGCAAGGCTCTTCTCCTTTCCAGTACAGTGAACGTTGTCAAACCAAATACGTCCTGATTAACAGAAGAAACAATTACTCAAATCACTCAAAACAATCACTCAGACACCCACACCCTCCCACACACCAAAAAAAGATTTCGCTAGCCATGACTTCTTGTGCAAAATATGTCTAATACATCTAGTCTTGACTAAGTAGAAAGCAGTAAATGAAATAATGTTGTGGAATTAGGACTATGTCAATTGTACAGTACAATGGTTTACAGAAATATTTAATCAGTGCAGAATCAACTGATCCAAACATTTGTAAAAACAGTAAGTCATTCATTTTTGCACCGTAGTTCACAATACTTTAGGTTTTGAAGACAGTGGGTGCAACACATTGGGATCACAAGAAATGCTGGAGCAACACAGAAAAGACTTAGAACCTGGAACACTGGGCCACTGAGGAACAAGGCAATCTCTCTCCATACAAGACAACCACATCTGGTTGTCAAAATAAGGTAGGGAGGGACTGCAAAGCCTGACAAGACTCTGAAATATCATAAAATTGAGCCTCATTTCACTCCCTTTTTTGATACAAGCCAAAGAACTCTGTTCTGACATTCATTATTTTCATGTGAAGACTGATTTTTGTATTCTAATTCAAGTGAACACACAGAGTAGGCCTTTACATAACTTGAAGTAAAATAAAAGAATATCCAAGGATATGGGGAAGGTTTTATCAACAGGTAGATACTGTTTAAGAAACTGTAAATAGCTGTTTTGAGGTCAAGATGAATGTAAAACCTATAAACCAGAGAGAATAATATTTTTAAAAAATCTTGTGTAATCTTTAAGCATAACTCTGTCAAACCAACTAACACTTTATTGTAAAATACATTTTGTTGCAGATGCAAAAACCGGGTTGTTTGACTGTGTATTTCTGCTCCTTTCTGTCAGATGATATCTGAAGTAATACAATAAATACTAAATTGTTTTTTTATTTATGCTGATTTGATGGGAGAAATCAATTGAAGTATTTGTCAATAACTAATCAATAAATACTGCATAACTGGTGTAATGACTCTAAAGACTTGAATAAAGGGAAAACACTGCAGTGTAAAAAGAGCTGGATGTGATTCTACAATGCCACTACAGTAAATTTATTAACTGACTTGGTTCATGGTTTATTGTAAGGACAGTCTTTAATTAGTAAGATATTAGTTTATAATTGCATGTTATTCAATTATAGCTGTCATTAATTCCTTGGTTTCAGGAGAAGCATCTAAAGCCTACAGCCTGAACACTTCATCTACAGTCCTGGCTTACTGTCATGTCCTCCTTGACGCAACGAGGATCACCTGTGGTGGATCAGGGGACGGCCGCATGAAAGGGCGGTCCGGAGCACACTCACACACGGAACCTTGTTCAGCCTTGATCATCGCTCTAGTGTGTGCTTCTTGACACCCTACCTTTCCTGTTCCACCCGTCCTCAACCCTGTTCTCCCGTCTCCTTTTCCTTCCTTCTCACGACCCCACGGTTTCCACAATCTCCTGCTTGTCTCACGGATTACGGCTTTCGGATTGTCCCTCTGGTTACGGTTGTACATTGGCGACCCTTGGATTGTTTTGTGACTACAGTTTTTGGATTAACCCCAACGCTCTGCACTTGGGTCCGATGGCTTTCTTCCGGTGCGACAGCATAACACTTACATTTCTGAACCTTTTCTGACTTTCCCCATACGCAATTTCCATTAATTTTCCCCTGGTTCTATATGAACCGGGAGACCAAATGAAGCTCAAAATTATGCAAATGAAAACTGAGACAATAAAATGATTAAGTATGTAAAGTGGTGTGTGACTGTGACAGAGTGAGTGTGTTTCACCGATGCATGGATGAGTAACCCCTTGTAAGTAGTGTATCTAGTAGTGTAGTCACCTTGGTGAATAAGGTGTGTGGGCTAATAACACTGCATAGTATCTGCTGTAAGTCACTTTGGACAAAAGTGTCTGCTAAAAGAATAAATGTAAATGTAAATGTAATGGTCAACATAATGTAATCTGGCAAACTGAAAAAACCATATCTAAAGCTCACAAAAAAGAGTCAACAACTCAGGATCTCAAGGGCCACGTGGTATGCAGGCTCTAAGGTCAGTGTTCTGGTTGTAAATTTATTCTTAATTTGTCTGTTGATGTAATTATTTGGATAGTTAGGTACCTCATCTCAAATATAAATCAAACACAAATTAAAATGCATAATGTATTCTGAAAGACTGAAATTGCTTTACTGATGAAATGTCATTTGGAATGCTTTCTCAAACAGGACTTGGACCATGGGGGTTAGACTCAAACAGTGGCTGTCCTACCTTCTCCTTTGCCATATTTTGAAGCTGCAGACCATGAGATGGCCTCAACATAGCCTAGTTGTCTACACACCACATGGGCAGCATGAATGGTGAAGTCATCATCGCAGATGGTGCCCCACTCGCCATCATAGAAGACCTCCACACGGCCCTCATTATGCTTGCGCTTCTCGCCTGCCAGGCGCAGCTGAATCTTGGGAGTGTCAGGAGGCAGTTCTGGGGCAGTATAGTGTTCCTGCTCGGCCTCATGGTAACCCCATGGCTCAAACTGAGCCTTGCACACTGCCCACAGGCATAAAAGGGTAAGCAAGAGGTGGGGAAGAGATCTCTGCTTCAGCATTATGATGGATTCTCAAGGTCTGCACCAAAGAGGGTAAATGAAGAAGAGAAATGAAGAAAAATTAGACAAGAAATCTGAGCAAAAATATGGATGTCAACCATACAGTGATGAAAAAATTACCTTCAATGTAAAAAATAAATGCAACATTTTGCTTTAACTCAACTATGCTGCTCACGTGATTTTCACAACGTTTTCTTTTCTGAATATGCATCTGATGTGCCATATTTAGGAAACCTCTTTTAATTTTCTGACAATTCAATAGGCTCAACAGACAGTATAATATTCACACTTCGGGCAAAATGCTGAAACACAAACTACACTCCTTTTTGTAGTAATATGGTAGAGAGTATAGGACAAAATCAAGCATCTGCAGAGATACTGTTTGAGTTTTTCTTGCATATATTGAATTCTATTGACTGCAAAAATACAATTTTCTAGAGCATAAGACAAATGGCAAATAAAATCAATGACCAAAGAGTAACTTCTCTAAAGATAGAGAGGTTGGTTTGGGTTAGCTTTGGCTGTGACATAATGTCAACTCATAATCCATGATTACATACTTTTTAAGTAAAGAGTGGCCACAAGGTTATGATGCATGACACATATCCTTTGTTGCCCTGGGCTGTTTTTAATGACATGTCAGTATCCGTTTCATGTAGAAATGATTGTTCTGTTCAAGACTGCAAACATGAGGCAGAGAACTTTCATGTTGCTGCATGTTGTATAATTTTTTCTAACTTTAGCTTTACAGAGCCACATGCAGTAAGCAGGGACACTACAATTCATTTAAAGGTTACCTAAAGGAGTAAGGTTATAATGGATGGATGGATGGAAAAAACAAACAAACAAACAAATGAATGAAGGGTGTCTTACATAGAGGGGTGGTCTATGTTTCATACTGACATGACCAGGCTGTGTAGCAAAACATGCAGCATATCTGATGCTTGATTCAATGTTTTTCTTGCAGCTTCAGCAGTGAGTCTTCCCAGTTCCCAAATCACATTTTTCATTCAACCAAACAAATGCAATGAATTATGGAATAGGCACATAATTTTTTCCTTGGCACTTTTTATTCTATTTCTTTGTGTACTGAAATCTTTACACATTATGACAACATCCGTGCGGTGCTTTTCATGACATGCCAGGATCTCTTTCATGCAGAAATTAACGTTCTGCTTAAGACTGATTATAACACTTTATAACACTCAACTACATTATAACACTCAGCTACAATGTTATTATTAGCTGTAAATGGTCTTAAAGTCTTTTTTTAATCAAGAATGCCCAGGAGGGGTGGACAGCCACTGGCACAATTCTCCATTGACTTTCAGTTGGAGTTTTTTGTTCTTTTCCTCATAAGGCATACTGTAGTAATGTAATATACAGCCAACTATCTATTTGTCTATTTGTCTTATGCCTTTGTTCGGTGCTCTGTGTCACTGTGTGAGATAAAAATAAATTGAACTGAATTGAAGTGAATTGAATTGAACATCCCACCATCCTCTGTTCCACGGTATAATGTGGCAAGCCATAACACTTATATAAGTTGCAAAAGTAATTCAAATAACTGAATAAAGACCATTAACCACAGTTGCAGGCTGTCTGCAGCACTTGTTCTTGGTCATACCCTCAGTATTACATGTTTTCACCAGTATTTCTGGAGCAGGGGCATAAGGCACACCAGATTAATGGTTTGCACATGTGGGATCATGCTGACTCTACTTTCCTATCTTAAACATTCATCTCCAGTTAGCTCAGATACCCTAGCTCTGGGGGGCTATGTGGAAAGATAATTGAATTATTTATTTTTCCAACCCTTTTTTTAACCTATGCAGTTAAACTATATGAGGGGGTCTCCAACCACCTAAAGAAAGTAAACATTGCATTTGTGTGGTAAGCAACTGCCACCACAATAAACAGACTATACTGAGAAAGATCACTCACAAAATTCTAATCACAAGAAACATAACTGTCCAAATGTAAAACAATAAAATAAACATTAAGAGAAATGATTACACTTTACACAAACGCAGTTCAAATTTGCTTGAGACTTTCATGTCTGCAGCTATGTCTCCTTCTCTCAATGTAATGAATAAATTGTACTTTTGCTGAGATGTATGTCGCTTTGGACAAAAGCGTCTGCTAAATGAATAAATGTAAATGTAATGTAAATGTAAATTCTAACTTCAGTTAAAAATCAAGAGATCATGGCCCTTGGCTGCACGCTTGCAACTATATCATTGTTGTATGTCATTATTCAAAAACTGACAGTAATTTCCAGTATACTATCCCTTTCAGCAATACACCTCAAAATGCTCTCAAATAATAATATCAAAGACTGAAAATATTCCTCCCACATTCTAAAGACATGAACTTATAGCGCTATAATGCCTTTGGTTTGTGTGTGTGTTTGTGTGTGTGTGTGTGTGTGTGTGTGTGTGTGTGTGTGTGCGGCTGTAAATACCTTATAATGGAATGTCTTTCTAGGATAGCACCTGAAATCCCTAATCCTAGATATTACTTCCACATCTACAGATAGTTTAAAATAACAGCTCTGGTACAGAAGGATATCTCTTAGTAATGGAAAATTAAAACTAGCTCAGCTAAAAAAGTAGAACCCTCCTTAATTTAATCCTTACAAATAAGGTTTTAAAAAGAAAAATTAAACACACTTCTTCATATTGTGAAGGAATGCAAGGAGTGTAAGCGATACCCTCAGCACTCCAAGAAGCTCTTTCGTATATTCTCATTTCTCACACAAGTACATTCCAACAATCTTCTCACAGTGGAAAAATCAACACTTGTCCTTAACCATAAGGTTGGATCACACAACAAAAGTTACATCCAACTGGAAACACCCTACTCCAAAAGAAAAGAAGATAACTGAGATAAATATGTAGCCTCTAAGCAACAGCCAAAGTATGGCATCCACAATCCACAAGGTTTATGACCCCATCTGCACAGTTGCTGCCAGTTCTTTGTCCACTCCTGTTTTTGAAAAGCTTTCTGGGATGTGATCACCCAAATGTCGAGCAATGTAAACATCTGATTTCATTCCAATAATTACCTTGAGTCTTATGATTTTTTTTTTCCACACAAAATTGCAATGTTACATTTGACTAAGGAAATATGGCAAAAAATCAAATGTTCTACAGTCACAGGTCCAGGAGCTGTTTCTATACCAACTGGACACAGTTACTCATGATGTTGGGGCAAAAATGTTAGCAAAATTCAGTAAAGCTTCATGGTTAAAATGCCCTTCTCTGTAACAAATTTACTAACAAACATTAATGGGCAAAAGCTATCCATCATTTTAAACTTAAGAAAAATTAATGAATTAAACATGACCTAATGAGAAACAATGTGATGTTGTGGTCTTCCTGACAGAAAATCACAGCTCATTATTGTCTGCTCATTTCACTCTTTTTTTGCTCAAGGTTTAACTCCAAGGTTTCTCATGTGCATAAGGAAAGTTATGTAATTACTTTCAATTAGGCTGAAACATAAAAAAAAAAAAACATTCGTTTGTTACATTCAGACTTAAACATATTAACTTCTCATATTCATTGAAGGTTCACCTTGTGATTCAGTAGACCTTACTGTGTTTTGTAAACACTGTGCTAAATAATAACAGTTGCATCTGTTGGAAAAATGAATTCAAACCATTTTCGAATTATTTCGTACATCCTGCCATGAATAAAATAAGAAATGACAATGTCCTTAAATAAATCTACTATTCATTTGATCAGGAATACGAAATATCTTCTTAAGAGTTCAGCCAATGGATGTACAGAATGCGTCTCACAATGTTACTTCCTTCTGTATGAATATCATAACGCCGGTTCATAATCATATCAGAACAATAGAATATTACCAAAGACAAACCCATTGGGAAAATCCAAAACCAGGATGCAGAAAGCACCAAAACGGATACACTGATTTACCTCACCAACATGCTAAACTGAGAAATGAGACTCTTCCACTTTAACACATAACAAAAACTTTTCCTCTAGATACATCTCCTGGATTTGATGTTTTCCGCCTCTTCCAGAAGTGCACCGCAGCGGAGGAACTGGAGCACAGCTGCGGCGGCTCGGACTCACTTACTCTGCAAACTGAAGGTGTGTAAAGTAATGCTGTTCTTCTGCCGAGATGTTACCGGGACGTCAGCAAATCCTCAACTTTTCTCTTCTTTTTTTCTCCGCTTATGCCACCCGTTAACTTTCTCCACTCCGGCTTCTCAGCGGAGTAAAAGAGAGCCACGCCTCCGGGGACGCCCCGCCACGCCCACTGCAGCGGTGACCTCATCGGTGGCGCGCGCTAGCACAGCTGTGCAGCGGAAGGGTCCGGCGTGAGCGTCCGACGTATGTTTCCACGCTGTCGAGCGTGTGGTGTACGTGCGGCGCGTGCTGCCGTCCTACTGCGTTAAGAGGGGACCGGGGGCGTAACGCGGCGTAACGCGGCGCTGCGATACGTGTCCCCGTGTTTCTGTCAAATTGGCTTCTTTGCGGGACCCCGTTCGCAGGGCTTAAGAGGTGCACGGGTTATGTTTGTACGTAAGCGTTTAAGAAGATTAAAGTACACTGAACTAATTGGCGAATTAATTTTTTCAGCATTTTTCAGTGTGATCAAATATTATAACATAAGAAAGACATCAGAAAGTCAATTTTCTATTTCGGTTCTGCATTTCGTTGATTAATTTCAATTAGTTTACAGAAAAAAATACACTAACGCACACCAGAAAAGTTGAAAATGAGAAAAAAATAGCTTCATAGTTCAATTTGGTTTCATTTGTAATGCAATACAGAGGGGAACAAATGTTTGAAAAACATTGCATTTTAAATATTTAATATTGAACGTTCAGAAACAACATTAAATCCAGAAATTGAGACGTAGTCCGTATTGAACTTTGGCACGCTTATTTCTTTGTTTACATAACGTTCAAACATGGAATGCAGTTATTCTAGAGTTACAAAATCAAAGTGTCGTATTTTTTGGAAAGTGCGAACTAATGTGTCATGACTAATCATATATACTCTACCGTATACCGCCATCTAGTGGACATGGAGCGCAGCTCCACCACTACATACGGTACATACATATTACACACACACTGTAATATCAATACAAATGTCATATAAAATTTTCCTATTTTTTTAATTTATTTAAGTTATTTGGTTATTAAGTTTAGTTAATTTTCGTTACCATTCTTAGAGCCATCAACAGGGGGTGTTATGCTTGCATTGTAGTGGTCAAAGCTACTACCTTTGGTCTCATAGGTCCCGAGTTCAATTCCCCTCTCCAGCTGTCGCATCTTAAAACAAGGTACCTACACTAACCTGCTTCAGTAAAATTTCCTAGCAATGTAAATGGATAAATACTTCTAAGTAGCTTAGTGTTGTTTGGTGGCTTTGGAGAAAAGGGTCAAACAAATGCACAGCTCTATTCCCTGAAAATAATTTCGTCCAGGTTCAACTGCTAATATTGTGAACAGAGAATGAAATATAGCAATTGGCTTGTGGTCTGCACTTCACCACAAAAATGACCCCACCCTTGTCCTTTTGGCTCTCATCTCATGGTTTTTTTTTTCCACATCACCCCAGCTGTTAGTCCATTATCAGAAATAACTCACTACAGTATATTTACTATTCCACAGGTGACCATGGCAGCTGGGATAGTCGGACAAATCCAGACTGCATCTTATTCTAACGTTTTTGCTGCTGCTTTTAACAAAAAATGCCAAATAACATGGAATGACCTTCCCTGTGGCTTTGCAGGTCATCCATTCTTATGCTGCTCTGCTCATCTTCCACCCAATCCCACTGTCAAAGGCTAACACAGCTACAGGTCTCCCTAGCTGGTATCACACTCAGTATCATTTTGTATCACTTTGTTTCAGTACTACAGCACGAGGAACTGGCGGGACTCAGGCACTCATCCCTTCTCGTAGCCAATACTCCACACTGCCAGAGAGCCCCTGACTGGCAGTTCCACGTGCACAGCTAGTTTTACCACATGGGAAATGACTACACTAAATTAGGTTCGACTGAAATACAAGGTCACTGAACCGTTTAATTGTATTGTGACAAGCCGTGTTACTGGGGGGTGTTACGTTTGAGCAGGAAAATGGGTATAACTGTAAATAGTTCAATTGTGGGTAAAATGTAAATTAAGTGTTCAACTGCTGTGCTACTACTACTACTACTACTACTACTACTACTACTACTACTACTACTACTGCAGGCCTGAGAAGACTGGCTTGAGGTGCAAGTCTTTGACAAGACAAGGCTCTTGGACCAAAAGCATTATTTCCATATCCCCCCCATACCTTTCACTGTGTGATTCCAATAAACGTTTATAATGAATGCTGTCCGTGTGGCCTCCTTTGCCCCATCTGAACCCAGAGCAGTGCCCTACAAATAGTATTAAGAAACAAAGTAACACTGCTGAATAAGGAAGATTCTGTGAATAATTCTAGATAAGACATATTCTTAAAAATCATCAGTCAAAATTTTGGATTATCTCGACAGACTGCCATTTTTTATCACTGCCTTAGTCTTTTTATTAGTCTTCAATTGCCAACTGAAAGACACAACAGTCACATTTTGCTGCCACGTTACAAGTAAAATGTACTTTTTTTAGTATTTGTTTGGGGTGTGAGTGAGAGAAGGATGGATTGAAAGTGACTGCACCACACCAAAGAACACCTCAGCAATAAATTAGCTCCAATCCCTAATACTTTGTTGTATTTTCACAGTGTGCTGGATAGCATATGATTAAAAAAAATGAATGTTCATTTCCAGTACGACATAATACCGTTTTATCACAGTACTGTTACATCTGAATGTGACAGACTAGATTTTTCATTCGAATCAATTGGTATTTCTTTTCCTTTAAAAGTTCAGAGGCCGAGGTAAAGCAGAATATAGAGTAAAAGGTTTGAGAGCTGAAGAAAGGATAATAGAGCGTTTCAACTGTCAAGCAGTTGCTGCATTTATTTCTGTAACTTCTCCAATAACAGGTGTATCACAAGTGTGTTTTTTCACATGTACAAGTTTGCTTCTTGGCAGATGAACTGAATTGCTGCTTCAGCACGAGGACTCTGAGCGCACAGTAAAATAAAGCTCAGGCAAAAATAAATGGGACAATGAAGCTAATGCAGAGGAGTTTGACATTTTGAACGATCCCACTGCTGCCACTGTGAGATGACACGTGTATGTTGCTTGATTTTTACAGTTCTAAGGACAGTGACGATTTCGTGTCAAAAGTGTCGCTACCTAGCAATACTGCACTGAAACACCATGCATGGTAACATCAGTGGGTAAATGCGGCCTGATACGAAATCGTGTGGCTTTTAAGACTGAACTTCTACGTGATTCTTAACGAACACAGCCTCAACACGTGCGGCTCATAATCTAATTAGCCAGTGAGGCACATGTCAAGGTGACCGAATCCTTGTGGTTATGCAGTTAGGCACATTTCTATACAGCATTTGATTCAGCCATGGATAATGTCATGGTAAATTATAACACCATATGATATTTTTATGAAGCTGTAGGTGCATAAACATCTGTGTATTTATTTGTAAAAGCGACTATGTAACGCGAAAGAAACGTATTATCAGACAGAATTAGTACTGATTTATGCATCTACTGAACACACTACATGTAATGACAACGTTGATTCACTCGGTTTGCTCAGCGAGGCATTGAATCGAAAATGTGTAAAAACACCAGATCTGTGGCTCTTCGCCTGCAGCGCACTGACACGGGAGTGGGCGGTTCCTTAACGTTCATTGGATATGAGAAAATATCTAATATGATTGGATTGCGTATATATGGCGCATTTATTTAAATAACCCCTTGTAATCTGGGATAGAAATACGCAGGAATGCATCTTTATTTTTTTTTTTAATTTAGTTTTGATTTATTAAAACACTGGTACAAATTCCTAACGAGATGTGTGTCAATGTCTACATCTACACAGTCTACGGCGCACCTTGCCAGCTTTTTCTGTTTAACTGTACATTATTTAAAATGGCTAATAACCGACAAGCTAGACATTCAAACTCATTTTAACCCAGGACATTAAAAATAATTTACAGGCATTGGAACTCGAACACTACAAGTGCTTCTACAGGCCTGTTTTAGCGAAAGGATACGAACATGTCAAACACACCGATCTAAAAGTTACATTTTTTTTTTGGTGTAGACATTCAACACAAATCTTATATTAAAATTATTTATTACAAAAATAAATCCTTCCAACAAATCCATGTTTACAAACAATACATTAGGAATGCACTAGAATTTGCACTTTTATGAAGCCGTGGTGGCTCTTATAAGAGCCTTTGGGTTGTAAAGAGTTCTCTCTTAGGCGCCGTTTACTTCTTTTTGGCGGCCCCCTTCTTCGTTTTCGCCGCCTTGGGCTTCGAAGCTTTGGGCTTGGCAGCTTTCGCCTTCTTGGGAGCCTTTGCCACTTTCTTCACCGCTGGTTTCTTCACTTTCTTCGGGCTTTTTGCGGCCTTCTTCGCCGCCGCCGCTGCTGGCTTCTTCGCCTTCTTGGGAGACTTCTTGGCTGCCGCCGCCGCCTTCTTCGCAGGCGCCTTTTTGGGCTTCTTCGCCACAGCTGGCTTCTTAACCGCTGCCGGCTTCTTCACTTTGGCGACCACCTTCTTCACCGGCTTCTTGGACTCCGTCTTCTTGCTCAGTTTGAAGGAGCCGGAAGCGCCGGTGCCTTTGGTCTGTACCACCGTTCCTTTCTGGACCAGCGACTTGAGCGCGAGCTTCACGCGCGAGTTGTTCTTCTCCACATCGTAGCCGCCGGCCGCCAGAGCCTTCTTCAGGGCAGCGAGGGAGATCCCTTTGCGCTCCTTGGAAGCGGACACGGCCTTCAGGATGAGGTCGGACACGCTGGGCCCGGACTTCTTGGGCTTGGAAGCGGACTTCTTCTTAGGAGCTTTAGCGGGAGCTGCCGCCGGAGCTGGAGCGACTTCTGCCATATCCGAAAAGTGGTGGCTTTCCGTGCTGCGCAGACTGTCAGTCAGACAATGGTTACGCGACACGCCGAACGGGGCGGAACTTAAATACGAGATGAGAACCCTGTAGACTCAACCGTCTGTACAGCGGCTCCGAGCGGACGAAAACACTCCGGGGTTGTGTTTTCTTCCCGGTGAAAACAACGAAATTATCGGCCAAACTAACACTTGTAGCGACAGCAAAGGACGAAAACAAACGCAGAACATCGGCATTTTTCGGGTGCGTGGCTGTTAAACACGAAACGTACGTACTTTTTTAACAGAAACGGGAAAAGTTTCTCCATGTCGCGGGTGAACCGAGCTGCTCGGACTCGACTTCCTTCAGTCTTTCTGAAATAAAATCATCAAAACTTAGTCGAGGGCTGGGCTAAATTGTATTTCATCGAAGAAAAGACCCTACTTCACATTAATATTGTTTTTTTAAAAGTAAACTGTGCACGGTGAAGGAATACGACCACTTTATCCGAGGTGAAGTTAACACAGTTCATCACAGGTCGCCATTTCATCCTTTCCTAATCGGAATGACGCATTCATTCCTTGATTATTCCTATTAAGTGTATCTGTAAATAAAATGTAACCATCGATTTATGCTTGCTTTCATAATTGGGCTTCGTCAGTAATATTTGTGGTGAAACGTATATAATTCACTAGTTGTTCTCTATCGGGAACTTTGCTATTGTTTCAGTGCCGCCCAGCGAGAGCACTGCTCTGGCATTTGACCAGTGTGATTATTGATTATACATAATATGCATATGTTAAATATGGTTTAATTATACATTAAGTTCATGCAGATATAAATTAAAAACAAGCCTCGAATATCTTCCTTGCAAAAGTTAAATAGTCGAATAGACTATGTTATTTGACAAAGGATCTCGTGCCTCTTCTCATCATAAAAGACTTTATATTTATTCCCCTGCCTTATTAAGTGTTTTTGTGCATTATTTCTTGTCTGTGTTATATTGGTTTGAGCACTTAAAATGTATGTCTCTACACTAAAGTGAACTCTGAAGCACAGTTGGGATACTAACTGGGATCCTGAGCCTTAGGTAGTCATGTACACACTGGGAGTAACATTAACTTAATGATTAAGTTTGCAGAGAGGTTTTTCACAAAGTAATGCATTTATATTTAGTGCTTTAAAGCATAATCGTAATGACTCTGATCTTAGTTTGATACATAATAATGTTGAAAATAAAATTACAAGCATAGGCATGATAAAATGGGGTGGGTGGCATGTGTCCTTCCCAAGTGCTAATGTAAGCTGTTCCCCCTTTTGCCCAATATTTCTATACAATGCCAGAGTATAAAAGTCTATATATAATTAATATGTGTAGGTTTTATGTGTGTGTGTGTGTGTGTACAGTGTATATAATATATATATATATATGTATATATACACACACACACACACACAACGTATGTATTAGCTATAGTACTTCGTCGTGTATTCAGGGCCAATATATACATTATCTATAAATCTGTGGCAGCACTCCGGATAGTTCTACACACATATATATATATATACTGCTGAGTACTACTGCAGATGTTATTTGGCCCTTCCATCCCTGAAAACAATATATACTCAACGTTACCCCGTCGAATCAACTAAGCAGCTATGTAAAGACGTAAATCGCAGATATTCATAGTATACAAACCTATAATCACTTAAGTATTTAAAAACAGAAGTAAAACACAGAATAACATTCTTAACAATCGAAAACTGCTCTTTATTCGGACTTTTGGGTGGCTCTTAAAAGAGCCTTTGTTTTTTTTTTTTTTTTTTTTTTTGCTTTGTTTGTTTTTGGGGGTGGGGGGTGACAAGTAGGCACAGGAGCGAAAAAATCTTAACCTCCGAAGCCGTACAGTGTGCGTCCCTGCCGTTTTAAGGCGTACACAACATCCATAGCAGTGACAGTTTTACGCTTTGCGTGCTCGGTGTACGTGACTGCGTCGCGAATGACATTTTCTAAAAAGACCTTTAGCACTCCTCTTGTCTCCTCATAGATAAGGCCAGAGATCCGCTTCACACCCCCACGACGCGCCAAGCGACGAATGGCGGGCTTTGTAATACCCTGGATATTGTCGCGAAGTACTTTACGATGACGTTTCGCGCCACCCTTTCCAAGACCTTTACCGCCTTTCCCTCTACCAGACATTATACAGTGCGTACAAAGACCTGAAGACGTTTGAAACTTTTCCGTTCAAAGGGGCTCTTATTTACTGCAAGCGGACCTGGTTGAAACCTCCATAATTTTTGGCAACTATCGAGGAACATGTGATTGGTTCGTTTGACTGCTGCAAAATTAACCCTCTGTGTTGCGCATAGTGCCAGAGAATGATTGACGGTATCTTCCGCCATGATAGCTCGAAGTAGCCGACATTCTTGACAAACGTATGAGCTAGGGTAGGTTGGTTCAGCTATAAAACTGAAAAAATTATATATTTTAATCGACCTGATTTGTTTTGGTTATTGGTTACCGTTTTACACTTTGATTTTATTGTTAATTATTAATTTCTCCATTTCAAACATTGTTTGCCAAGGACAAGGTGTTTCGTAGTGTAAAACAATGACATAAAAATGATAATAGGCTATAGGTTACATTGTGCTTTAATCTTTTTGAAAACAAAACGCTCCTTGTAACGTATATTTCACTTTATAGTTTTAATAATACATAACGTACAGTAAATCGGTAAAATGCAAAGCCACAATGACAGAAAATATTTGCGAAAAGTAAGTAACGGCAACACAGAATTACATTCTTAAAACTGATACAAAAGAAGGTTGTAAAGACATGGTCTGTCACTAGTTACTTCTTGGCTAGAACCACAAGGGGGTAGAGTTCTAATGTAAGGACAACGTCTATCGCCTCCAGCAGGTGTCATATATATGATATATATGTAACCAGATATTTTGCGGTGTTGGGTGTGTCTTCGCTTGATAAAAATTTCAGTACCTAGTAGACGGTGCGTTAGGCAACTCCCCAGTCGAACGTTTGTTGCAGTCACAGAAGAGCTGCGACTGTGATATTTCCTTTGCAAATGCCATCAAGCATTCCTTAAGTATGCACTGTATCCCCAACTTCTTACGAAATGACAGTATTTTTGTAAGAATTCATCTTCGCAGCATTTTTTACTTTAGTGGTATGTAAATTGTGAACACAGACAAGAGTTTTTTTATTGGTTAGCAAAATAATTTCGCTCAATGATTGGCTAGTTCAGAGCAACGTCATTTAAGACGTCGGCTTTTTGCCCTAACGTATCCCAACCACACCACATTGTGGGCGTGGGCCTCCTGAAGTAGAAACCGGTTCTAACCGGAATATATTATAGATAAGGGCTTTAGGTATAACGCTCGACACAATCAACTGCTATATACACATACTTAAAAAGTTCGAAATCGTATATGAAGTTCACAGCAAGCTCTTTCCATTGAACAATGCTTTATTTGTTATTTCATACCAGTGTATACATTTATATCCGTTTAGGGTTTGACAAAGTAAACAAAGGCACAGAAAATGATTTTTTTTTAATTTGCATAAACGTCGTTCTGTAGTTTTTGCAGAGATGTAACACTGTCCCAGCAGTGCCTCCAGTAGTATGTCATTGTATAATATTTCTTATATTTTGTTTTTTTTTTTTTTTTTAAACAGAGAAAGGGGGGGGGGAAGCTGGACAAGATGAGAAATACATTCTTTGCCGTCCAATCAGCTCTACTCTCGAAGCAATGGCTGAAAATAAAGACAAAACTGCAGTTTAAATACACATTAAAACTCACTCTTTGGCTTCCGAAACACTACAATTTCTGTAACAAATTTGTATACTCCTATCACTTCCAATGGGCAGCCAATACTGAATATGGAATGTATTAATTCTGAAAGTTCTCTTTTTCAAGTTTTAATAAACATACATAAACAGTTTAGCATGTTAAAGGCTTAAAATAACATCTGATTTAAGAATACAATAGTCTTTATGGAAGGACAATTTAACAAAAATGACAAAAACCCTTATTATAATCATAATAATGAGTCAAGAAAACAGAACCTTTCAGGGAGCAAGATTACAGAGCTACAGAACCAAATAATCCACATAACAAAAGAACTATACCAACTAACAATACCTGTCGCTTGAATTGGCAGGCACTGAATAAATGGAGGACATAATAAAAAACATGTCTTTGATATATATATATATATAAAAAAAATAAAAAAAAAAAGACATTTAGGAAAAAAACAGCATACTCCATGTATCTTCTAGCTGTTATACTTACTCTGGAACTCTCATCGTCAGGCCCTGGCTCTGGTCGCTGCCATTCTGGATTGGACAGTATTTTAAGCACAACTAATCCAAACACTACTATCAGAATTCCCAGTGAATTAGCAAACACAGCCTCTGGTGGCAGCTTGGAGTATGGCTGCGTCTGATTGGTGTTTCCTTTACTGTAAGAACAACCAATAGTTTATCAGACTAATGTCAGACATTGTACAACAAATAAAAACGTACACCAGTACAAAATCACTATGTATTAGTTTCTGAATCTGCACACAGAAAAATTTATAGTAGAATTTAAGAGCTGTTTAATGTTATTTGTACACATTACCGCAAGCTGTAAAAAGAGAAAAAATACATGTAAAATTGAAATCAACATTAAAGGTAACAAATACTACCTTAATTTTATTTAAGAAAGCCTCCTATACTCATACATTAGCTTCTAAAGCATGATACATGACTCCAGGCCATAAAAATATTGTAGATACTCACAGTGCAAAGAAGAGCTTCTCATTGATGCCAGAGATGCAAGATGCAATGCCCAGGACAAATATTACGCTGCCCATCCATACATGTACAGGTTTGAGTATCTTACGGAAGGCCATTGGTGACCAAGGGACTAGAAAGGCACCGGACCCCAACACCCACTGAGCAGAAAAATATGGGATAAAATATTCCATCATTTATTGTAAATAAAATATGAAACTACACAAAATTCAGCCTGTAGCTGTAAGTTTACTGTAAAACTGAGCTCCTTTAAAATTCCTGGGTAGCAGTCTTCAACCCTTGTACTAGCAAACACTGTACATGAACATTTGCTCCAACCTACATTGCACTGAAACAAGCATTTGTTTGGTTAACGATATAAAAATGAAAGTTAAGTTTGTACAAAACCATGTAAAACATGGTTATAAAAAGTTCTTTCACATGTCAGAGAGTATGGCAAAATTTGTTATCATTGCAGAAATTAGAGTGAAAGAACACATACTAAGTAAAAGACAGAAGTTGGTGACCAAGACAAGGCCACATTTACCCAACATCTTTTACATTAGAGGAATCTAGAAACTGGTTAAATCTCACGGCAGGAAAAACAGGCTGATCCCACATCCCACAGTTGTACCTGGGCAGTGAAGAGCACTGTGGTGCACATGCCCAACCAGCTGTGCAGCGAGTACAAGTTGGGGATGCCCCCTTTCTTGTGGTAATCGAACACAGCACACAGCCCCAAGACAGACAGGAAAAAGGCAAGGAACAGCAAGCCAGCATGTAGAAGTTTCCAGGGCTGCTTGTTCTGTCCCCAGGTTAATGGGATACGGTACACAACTGCAGCTGTACCACAGGCAAAACAGAAGGGAACATATGCATGTTCATTCAGTATGGTAAAGTACTGAAAATGATCATGGCATGCACATCTCCAAATTAAAGATACAAGTATTTACATTAAACACATTGACAATTTGTATTGAAATTTAAATTAATGATGCATGTGTTTAAATACATAAAATGGTAAATTAAACTCAGATGCAGTATTATTAACCAATCGGTGCCACACCTGTTAAGAAGTATAAATAAATGAGGGAAGCGAAACTAATCATCTGACAGTTTCCTTAAGCGCGGCATCATATAACTCAATTTTCATCCTACGGCAACTACATTTTCATACATATGTAAAAGAACAATTCACCACCTGACCACTGCGACTGCTGAGAATCATGCGATGGCCTCCTCCCTTTACTTACCATTTCCGTACAGCACTACCAGTCCGGTCACCATCAAGACAGGGTGCCAGTTGAACTGTAGAGCTGTGCCATCCCAAGCAAAACCACCACGCCACGTGTTGTTCCAGTAGCAAACAAACACCACACACACAATCCCAAGGCACAGGCAAAGCAAGTAGCTTAAATAGAAAAGTAACACAGATCTCATTGCGGACCTGGGCACTCCTGCAATGGTACAAGACAAAAAGTGAGAAAAAGAAGAAACAAGACAGACCATATTAAGTGGCTGAAGTTAAGTCATCCACCACTACTCAGTAAGATCCAGGATAATAAGACAAAATACATGACATAGCACAACTTGAAACTTCTGACTTAAACACATACCTGTAAATTGAAGTAGGATACACGTGTCAGATTCTGCAGGAGCTTATAAAAGTCACAAGATTGTTCCAAACACTGTAAAGACACCAAATTACAGACGTATCTAAAAATACTAGGATTGTCATATTTTGCTACACATAACAAAAAATGTGGTTCAGCAACAATTAAATCCCCCAACAGGCAAAAGCCATACACTGTTCTAATCTGGATGATCCCTCAGTACCTAAACAGTAACTGGAATACAGAGTAGAACAAAAGGAGCACACAAGGTTATATACATAAGGTTATATACATAAGATATAGAACCACAGAGAGACATGGTGACCTCATTTATGGTCATCCTGTACTTCACATACATGGCTCTATGCAGTGAATATTTAATTTTTTTTCCATAAAGTGGCCAAACAAGTATTTAAAGTTTAAATAAATACATTTATTCATTTAGCTGATCCTTTTCTCCAAAGCAACTTTGGAATGTTAAGCTACTCACAATTATTTACCTTTCATACAACTAGGGAATTTTATTGGACTGATTTCAATTTAAGCCTTTAAGGCAAGTACCATACTCAGGGGTACCACAGCAGTATAGGAGGTTAAAACCAGCAACCTTTGGATCCAAAGGTAGCAGCTCTACTATGCTATCAGCTGCCCCCAAATACCTGGATATTAACTCACAAAATAAACAACCACCACTTTGTCTTCTTTGGTCTTTTCTTGCTCAAGACTTCTTTACAGACCTTAATAATGAATGTTTTCAATAAATTCTGTCATTTGATGTTCAGTTTCAATCCTAGACTCTCACTTCCCCTTTACTTCAACATAGTTCCATCTCACTTCCACATTTTCATTGTTTTACCCAAATGGTTATTTTCTTCAGTTCTGTCTTTTAACAGACAAACAGTAAAGTATTATACTGTGTATTTAAGTGAGGGAATGGGGAGGCAGGAGTGTCAAATGACTGAGTAAATTACATTTAATTACAGACCACTAGACCAAATGTTTATTGGTTCTACCTGACTGAACACCTGAAGTCACTGAAACGTGCTCTTTTAGGAACTGAAAAATGAGCATTTGTGGATTCAGAGACTGATATCTTACCTAAGAGTACCTTGAACATTTAAAAAAAAAAAAAAAAGGGAGGCAGATTTAAACAATGATTAGGTACTGCTTAACAGAACTAAAACTAATCAGTATGAAAAACATATTGAAGACAAATATTTATAAACAAATTAACAACCAGATTAAGCAAATGAAAGGAACACATGACAGGCCAACCGGGTTATGTACAGGTTATTGTATAGAATTGTGACTGAACAGAATTTCTGTTATCTCCCTAATAGTATAAAAAGTTAAAAAAAGAAATGGAAATTACATCACCCATGAAGTGCCCAAATAAACCTTAACTTAGTATGTTGTGTCATGTCATGCATCCTGTTATGCCAGACATTATGCATCTTAGTCACGAACAAAACCCTCCAAAAAACACAAATACAGTCGTAAAGTCACAAGGTTTGTAGGCTTGTTCAATCACCATAACTCTGCTTTGGCTTGATTTTGGTTTAATTAGGACAAAATTACTTGCAAAAAAATAAAGATGTAGCAACTTAATTTCACATCACACTAAAAACAGACAAAAAAAACTTAAGTTAAAGCTGTAACTCAACTGAGCTCAATCAAAGAACATTTTACACAAAATTCAGAGCAACTGAATCAAAAGCCGAAAACATCACAGCACACACCTAATAAAATACACAACAAAGTCTCTGCTCTTGGGCTAAACACAACACTGAACAAAATTAAAAAGTAGTTCTGGAAGGTGATAAAGTTAGACACACAGACACACTCACTCATTCATTCATTCATTCATTCATTTCCATTCACGCACTTAATTAGTCACGAGCATTCATTGTGTAATCTACTCCACAGGCCTGAAGCGTGTAAATTACACAGCGTAAACTTAACAACAGCAGCGGTAACGGTAATGGTTTCATCATGGCCCTCATTCAATGATTCATTCATGCATCATGGTTGTTCATCTGACAAACAGATTCTCCTCCTACACGTCCTTACACACTAAGTTACTAACTAATACATTTCCCCTGTTCTGTCTTGGGCTCGCCTTCGCGACAGCCCTGGATGTAAACGCAAGCGTAAAGCTTACGATACAGAGAGCGGCAGCCCACAGCTAAAGTGGAGTAAAACAGAAAGGCGAATGCGTTTACCTGCCGCCTGGCTTGTATCCACTCGCTGTCCATTCCGCTGTGGATTCTCAGCAAAGTAGAGGCGCGTTTCCGTGACGCCCTCTTTGTGGGAGGAGCCTCAGCAAAAAAACGTGCGGGGCGTCGCGGCCTGTTACAGTATTTTTTTATTTAAAAAAAAAAAATAAATAAACTGCAAAATGCAATAGTCAACGTGACGTGGAAGTATGGACAAAAGAGGAAGGAAATTACAATAACAAAGAAATAATACATCGTTCGCATTCCTGTTTATGATATGAGCCGTCCCTGTAAAATTTAAATAGCAAAAATTTAAAGACACACACACGGCAATGAATCCGAAAGTTGCAGGAATTCGTGCAACTTGTTATAAAAAGTACCGTGGAAACTCAGCGTCGCTCTTGTAATACAGGACAAATTACCGAAATTCCTAAATTTAGTCGCTTGCTGAGACTTTTATAGTCTAATATTATTATATTTATAGTGTAGTCAATCTACTAAACATACAGCAAGTGGACATGTTAACTTAAGGTGAGGTGTGTTATAGCGTTCAGTGTGGGTTGTGAGCATTACAGAGCTTGGCACGGTTGTGTTGTTTTCAGTCACATTTCCTTCGTTCCTCTATTGCATTACTAAGTTCAGTTCACCTGGTACTCTCCACTGTCTTGCAGGCTGCACTTACTGCCCTTCAGTAATCTATTACACTTTATTGTCTTTTGCACTAGTAAAGGCCCATAAGACCATTTCCGTAATAAATCGTGACTGTTTATGTCTTTGTGGCTGATAAAGAACATGTGACTAAAATAGTACAGGGCTGAGCAACTGTATTGGACAGGTAGGAAGATAACAGAATCCACATTTTCAAATCTTTTGTCCTTGTCCATTCCCAATGAGCATTTTTTCAGTGGCACGTTGATGCCCTGCCAGGCCACGGGGAAGTAGGGGACAAGTTCAGTATTTGGAATGCAGGCAGGATGTTGCAGCTTGCTTGCACCCTGACCTCTCATGGTTTTTGCCGTTTCCTGGCGTATTTTAAGATCAGCATGGAGCTTTTAAAATGAAGCTGCCAACGCTGAGCGCTTACATACCTCAAATGAAAACAACAAACCTCATGTGAGTGATCGTAAGGCCTGTAGTCTTAATTGAAATTAAGGTTCCATTACTTCCAGTTGGGGGGGCATGGTGGCGCAGCGGGTTTTGCCGGGACCTGCTGTGTGGTGGGTCTGGGGTTTGAGTCTTGCTTCGGGTGCTTTGCGACGGACTGGCGTCCTGACCTGGGTGTGGCCCTGCCCCCCTCAGCCTTGAACCCTGTGTTGCCGGGTTAAGCAACGGTTCGCTGCGACCCCTCTCGGCACAAGCAGTTGTGGACGGTGTGTGTGTATTTCCACATGTGATACAAGGGTATGTCTTGCAAAGGAACTAACCAGATTATGTGGCAGCAACATGGATATTTATGACGTTTAGGTTTTCTGCCCATATTTGGAAAACTGAAAAGAAAACCAGTTAAATAACTGACCAAGCCTGACCTTCAGCCCAGTTTGGCTAGAAAGGGACCTCTGACCTCAGCTTTAGGTCCTGCCCAAGCAACAGCCCCTGAAGAGACCGCTTAGGAGCAGAGGTCCTGATTCCCTACCACAGTGAGGGTTGGCTTTCCATGTTGGACCTCAGAGAACGGCCTCTGAGGTTCTGTTATCCTCTGTTATCCAATGACGAATAACACCAGAAGATGTACTCTTACACAGGCACTGCTTTTCTAAAAACATTATGTACTATAACGATTCATAAAAATGTTTGCACTTCTTTTAAAACTACTGAAATGTTTAGCAAAATAATTTTATTAAAAGTAATGAAGGCATCTATAGTGTCTTTGTTCTCTATTTAGTGTGATCACACTATTGCCTTACACATCATGATGTAATTAACCAAAAATAACACAACTGCACTAAGTCATAAAGTAATAGAAAGTTCAGAATGAGGTTAAATATGTAAATTAAAACTTACTATACATCTCTGTTGCACTGAGCTATTTCTTAACCTATAGATGTGATTGTACTTGTAACTGTATTGATTATCATGTCATGTCAGTGTCCAAACTGCTTGTCCCACATAGGGTTGCAGGGAGCCAGAGCCTAACCTGGCAACACAGCGCATAAGGCTGGAGGGGGAGGGGACATCAGTCCATCGCAAGGCACCCCAAGCGGGGCTCGAACCCCAAACCCACCAAGGAGCAGGACCAGGACCAACCCACTGCACTACTGCACCCCCTGCTGTACTGATTGTGGTAAGTCTTAAATAAGTAACCACCATATATAAACACACACACACTTTCAGAACCGCTTGTCCCACACAGGGTCACGGGGAACCGGAGCCTACCCGGTAACACAGGGTGTAAGGCCGGAGGGGGAGGGGACACACCCAGGACAGGACAGGACAGGACACCAGTCCACCGCAAGGCACCCCAAGCGGGACTCAAACCCCAGACCCACCGGAGAGCAGGACTCTGGTCCAACCCACTGCACCACTGTGCCACCACACCCTCCTTATATAAACATATACTGGATATATATGATATATGGTTAATAGATATATATGCTTATATGTGAACAAATACTGGAAATATATGGTGTATGGTTTTTTATATATATATATATATATATATATATATATATATATATATATATGTATGTATATATGTATGTATATATTATATTATATATATATATATGCTTATATGAAAACATACTGGATAATAGTGGAACCTGGAGGATACCAAATGTTATCCTAGATTTCAATATTCAAAGTATGATATGGAATGTTACTCAAAGATAAGTGTCTACTGTGCTTGCAGGCAGTGAACTTTTATAATTCACCCAGCAATGAGCCTGTGGCGTGTAACTTTGTGTCTTATTTCAATGTTTCCCCTGACTGGTGGTAAGAAAGTAACAGAATGGCTTCACGACCCTTCAGGTGGGGCTGCATGCAGAGGACTTTTTCTCAATGGCCAGGAACCGTATGGTTTGGAGCAAGCTTCAGTTCAAATGGATCCCATCTGTCGGTGCTTTGTGAACAACTGCATCTTTGTGGCTGTGCTTAACAGGCTGAAACAAATTCCAGTGTACTGGGCATACAGTATCCAAGAAGACCAGTTGTTTGACCCTTCAAAGGATAATTTTGTAAGCAAGATCAGCAGCAGGTACATGGATCCATTGGTAAGCCTGGTTTTAGTATTCCATGTTGTTCTTAGGCCATGATTATAGTCTGCATACACTGTCTATTGTCAAAGAATACTAAAACATTTTCATAGGCTGACCAAATACACACCGACACAGGCCCATATATACACCCATTCCTTTATTTCTGTCAGGTGATTAACTAGCAATACACTAAAAACATATCTTTGAATCTCAGAAGAGCTGTTTTTATTCTTTTAATTTTAACAAAGTGAAAAGGAATTCAAGAAGCTTTTTTTAAAGATCTTTTTTTTATGTGAACTGAATGGGAACTGGTTACATATTGAAAACGGAGTAGTTTTGTTTAATTCAGTGGTTCCTCTGATATTTTAAAGCAGTTTTATTAATGAGATGTTTAGAATTTTAACATTTTTGTCTATATACTTGGATTGTTTATAAGCATAGTTCCTGCTGAGACCAACAGCAACTTATGCTTAGGTCGCGGAGACATAATTACATTGCACACACCAAAAATGCTACCACCATAATAGTTACCTAGTGAGTCAACAAGTGTTATAGTGGCTAGAGCTATCACCTTCCACTTAATTGACACAAGTTTGGCTCCTGCTCTCACTGTACTTCTGTTGACCAAGGTACTTACCTTTAATTAATTTAGCTGAAAAACTACCTTAATGTATAAATGGGTAAATAATAGTAAGTAGCTTAGCATACAAACTTTACATTGTAAATTTATTTCTATAAAAGCATAATCTTAAATTGATTTATGTGCACATTGAACCTTAAATCTAAAGGCATGCACAACAAAGGAGGCAAGCCATGGAAACACAAAGTACAGCCTTCATTTCTTTATTTAAACATCCCAGAAAAAGGACTTATACATTTTTTCATTAAGCACAACAGTCAACTGTTATGTAAGATTCATAAGGCTAACAGACAACTATCAATAGTTTAACACTTGGATAAATTTGAACATTAATTCTGCAGAAAAGTGTAGAATGCACTGCAACTGGTATCTGCAGTGGAGGAGGTAATTCTCTGATGGTGTACTATGAAAGCATATAATAACAGTAGGTTGAATGAACATACTAACATTGTCAAAGACTAGAGGATAATTTTAGCAAAACTGTGAAAGGTATGTGTTGGAAAGAAAGAGAAAGCATAAATAGACCCTTAAATACAATCTTATCAACATACTATACAGGATCCATGAACTCAGCAGCAAGCAAATTAGTGTCATTATCAACATGCTCATTGAAATGATAAAGTGGGGGAGTTTTTATCATATTGCAGCATGGCAACAGAGGGAAAGCTTGTGAGACTTGTGAAATAGCATGACCAATTTTGGGGCAGAGGTAGCTTTATGGGTAAGAAAGAGGCCAAGGACAATAAGGTTTTCCAGATGTAAAAGGGTTTATTGATAAAAACAAACCAAACAAAATGAAGATGATCAAAAGCTATACTCAGTTATGAAAAAGAACAGAAAACAGCCATGTGACATAGATAGACCTATTATTTATAAGAATATGTGCATAAGAACTGTGAACAGGTTTTCAGAAAATGTGTTTGCCTGAAGAAAAAGGAAACACACCTTACCTGTTGACAAAACAACTGCACAATCACCATGGCGGCAAAAGGGAGTTACGGAAATTTGAATTCTTAAATATGTCAACTGAGGTACTGTATACAGTTGCAAAGTGTTTGGTGGGAGCAGACAAAGTTGTCTTTTGGTTATTTGAATTAAATGGAAAACAAAGTACCATTGTAGAACATTAATGTAATAAATTTAATTTGGTGGTACTTAATAAGGTAAATAATTAAAATTAAAAATTATTTGTTAACCTTGTTGCTGAAAGGAATGATTTTTAGTTGTCTTTTATATACCGTGCCTTACATTTTGGAGGAGAGAGCAAGAGGAGTACAGAAAGAGGCAAGGGCTAAACAGACTTGTTAAGGTTATTGTTTAAGTAGTGAAAATCTTGAGCACAGATATATTTTAGGTTGTTCACCCTAGTAAATAATACACTGCACTGCAAAACTGCACAATTTGGTTTTCATTTTGTAACTAAATTGTGGATCCATACTTCCGTGTATGGGGGGGCGTGGTGGCACAGCGGGTTTGGCTGGGTCCTGCTCTCTGGTGGGTTTGGGGTGCCTTGCGACAGCCTGCTGTCCCGCCCGAGGTGTGTCCCTTGCATCCTGTGTTGCCGGGTTAGGCTCCGGTTTGCCGCGACCCCACTCGGGACAAGCAGTTGCAGACAGTGTGTGTGTACTTCCATGTATTTCACCTCTGTACAAGGCTAATAATGTCCATTATGTTCAGCCCTGCATCAAGCCATGACATTACCATTCACAAGTTCACAAATGTACCTCTTCAGCTTTAGGCCCACCCTCTGGTCCGAAGTGATAAAGAAAGCAAAGCTGGCATGATGTCTCTGGCTATACATTCCACTTGGAAAGTAGCCCTGACCTTAGTGGCTCTGACAACATTTAGTAGCCACCAGCCTGCCCTTGGTCTTTAACAGATCATCTGCTAGCCCTCCTACGTAACAAGAACAGGTGTCAAAGGTGTCAGGCATGCAGTTGCAAACCAAAGTCTCAGGAAGTGTTAACATCTACCAAGCTGCCTGGCACACAGCAGGAACTTCATACAATGGTGACATCTGGAAAAGCACTTTGCTTACACATCAAGGACTTATACCTGTCATCCCTGCCCCTCCTGTGTCCCCTTCTATCACCCTAACTTGGAGTTTTCTTAGTATCTCATTCCTCCAGCTGTCTTCATCTTTTGCTCTGGAGTGGAAAGACAGTTTACACAGGAGCAGATTCAACTCAGGGTCTTTTGCCTCAACATCTGGATTCTGGCCAAACCATGACTCTAGGTTTGCTGAGCCTCCAATATTTCTGTGTCTAATGGATCACCTCTCTGTCTCCTGCAATGCCATATTTGTAGTCATTCTCCACCTGCAGAAAGCTGTCATTAACAACTGTTGAACTGGCCAATCCCTGGCTCTGGAGTTCCTCAGCCCTTTCCATGGGCTAGCAAGTTGCGTACTTGTTAATATGAGCTCATTATACTCCACCAGTCCTGCCTGCTAGCTGGAGGGTCTGACACCAGTTCAACGGGTTCTTCCTGGGCTGATCTCAGGGTTGTGGTTACTAGATTTCCCTGTAAGGGCTTCTACTGTAGTTTTGTGCTTCTAACAGTGTCTGGTCATAGTTGCTGTGGTTGACCTGAGCAGTTGGTGAGTGAACAGATCATCTCCACCATTTCCTCTTCCCAGGACTTCACTCAGTCTTGCTCTCCAGCTCCTCCTGAGTTGTTTAACTTTGGGAAAAAATCACCCAAAAGTAAAGTGTCGCTAATGTCCTCAACAGACCCTCTTGTGTCCATACCCTTCTCCAAAATATGGTTGATTGTGGAACAATAGTGGTCACACGGTCAGGCAAAAGGCAGCAGGTTTTCTTCACTGAATAGGGTCTTTTTGACAAAAGCACAAAAATAAAATGAGGAGGATCTTTAAAAGTTTAGATTCAGTCAGGCACAATAAAGCAAATATAAAGAGTCATCACAAAATAATTACTGAATTTGTACTCTGAAACAAGGGTAGTACAAGAATTCTTCAAAACTGAATGAGTTGAGATAATTATGTGAATAATACTAGCAGCGTTCTTAAGTTTTACTGGTGTCACATGTCGTTTTTATTTTGCCCACTCTGATGATTCATTATTTCATTGCCCATCATTAATCCTTAGAGCCTGACTGCTGTACTTCAGATACACAAAGTAAGCCTAGGTAGACCCAGAAGTTGTGGCAATGTTGCTAATGTGTAGTATACTAGTATACTTAGTATAGTTTTGCTCATAGTTTTGCAGATATGGTATAGTAATATTCACTGGTCTTGTTACAAAACACAACAAAATTAAATATTTGCAAACTATCAAAGAGCTATTTATTCACACAAATTTCTGAACTGCTTGTCCCATATGGGGTCGCGGGGAACCGGAGCCTACCCGGCAACACAGGGCGGAAGGCCGAAGGGGGAGGGGACACACACAGGATGGGACGCCAGTCCGTCGCAAGGCACTTCAGGCGGGACTCGCACCCCAGACCCACTGGAGAGCAGGACCTGGTCCAACCCACTGCGCCACCGCGCCCCCCGCTATTTATTCATTTATTTTTTATTTTCATTTGGATGTATTGCATGAGGCCAAGCAAAGGTTATTCATGATTGCTTTTAGAATACTATTAGGTAGCTTATACCACATTGCCACTGCCGTCACATTCAAATTTCTCAGCATTTGGTTGATCTTGTTTACATATCAAGAATATGTGATCCATAGGTGCACACAGCTACAGGCACCACCTTATTTCATAAAACTGTGGCATGGCCTGAGATATCTCAGTGCTGTTTTTGCAGATCAGGTGTTCCATCATTTCACGAAGAATACAGAAACTAACACACATGATTATCTCACTGGCTATGAAAATGTTTCACTCCTTTAGCATTTTTCACATATTATTTTCCCATTTTGGGCACAGCCTTGCTGCCACATAAAATTACTCTTAGGTCTCTCTCATAATTTTTCAGTGATCGAGCATTGTAACTGTGAGTGTGTCTATAGAAATGAACTTTTTTACAAGAAGAGCAAGTGCAAGCCTTGTTTGCTGTAAAACAGAAGCCAACAGCCATGAAGGCAAAGAACAATTGGGGGAGCTGAGAGTTTTTGAAGTAGTCGGAAAGCGTTGCATTTGAAATGTATGACAGAAAGTGTTTTTTTATTTTTCATTGTCTCAGTCAAGTTGAAGAAAATAGGATATTTTACTGTGTTTGTAAAATGTTGTGTTACCCAGCTGTTATTCTGTTGTATTTTAAATGAAAGACTGCTGCTTGTTAATTTAGCTGGTGAATGGACTGGGTAACAGCAGAACCTATTGTACATAGTTGCTTCACTTCAGAAGCAGCGAGAGAAGAGTACTGCTGTTAAGACTGTTGTCCTTCACTAGTTTTAAGTAAGGGAGGTATTACTGGGACTTTCGGGGATCTAAATAACTGGCATATTGATTCGGTCCAAGATCTTTTGAAACGTTTGAAAAGTCACATCACATCCCAGTGGCATCTGGCAGCCAAATCTTATTCTGCTAGAATAAACTGCATTGAAACAGCATGAGAAATAAGGGGTTTCTTCTGACACCATGGACAGTGTCTTGGAAAAACATTCTAACAGAAAATTGTTTTTTAATATGCAACAAAAAAATTATTTGATGCCGTCATATTCTGTTGGGTCTAACAACTTGATTTGAAACTTATAGGCCTACATTTGTCAGTTTTGAAAGACTTTTATTGTACAATTATGATTTGTAGGGAATGTGCTTGTGACACAGGGAGAAAACGCAAACTCTACAAAGACTAAGAGGGGATCGAAGCCATGTTCTCTTGCATCACCCAGGCACTATGAAGTGGCAGTGCTACTTACTGCGCCACTGTGCCGTCTTCAAGTGTTAATGAGTGTAAATTATTTGGATTTTTTTCTGTTTGATTATTGGTGCTGTCAGTGGATCAGTTAAGACTGTTTTATTAGGATGATTATGATAACTTAATTAGTAACTCGATAATTCAAAACTGAGAGTCTGAGAAAGGAGTCTGTGTGTATTTGTGTATATGTAAGCATGTGTAGGAAACTCTTGTATATTCTGATATTGTTAATCATCTATTTTATTCTGTTTTATTTTAATTGCTTCAGAAAAAAACATATTCTTATTGATATTGCTAATATTAAGAGAGGGGGTGCGGTGGTGCAGTGGCGCAGTGGTTTGGACCGGGTCCTGCTCTCCGGTGGGTCTGGGGTTTGAGTCCCACTTGGGGTGCCTTGCGACGGACTGGCGTCCCGTCCTGGGTACGTCCCCTTCCCCTCCAGCCTTACGCCCTGAGTTGCCGGGTTAGGCTCCAGCTCCCCGCGACCCCGTATGGGACAGGCGGTTCAGAAATGTGATATTAATGGTAGTAGAAGTAGTAGTAATACTGTCATACTTTACTTGCATTTAAAGCTGTAATTATTTTGTTCCTAGGATATCAACTCTATCTTAAAAGAAGAAGAAAGCTTTAACTTCAGACATGGATGGCAAAAGGGAAAAGAAGAAACACATAGCGAGCCATTTACTTATATAATAAGTGGAGTAATTCCCTCAAACAAGGTTTGTAAAGGAAAACAAACCAACACCTTAAGCATTTACTGGAGTGCTTATCATCATATTGGGTTTAGAAGGACATTTCAAGGAGCTCTCTTAAAAAGCAACAATAAACATAGCAGATGGATACAGGTAACCCTGGAGAAACTTGAAAATATACTCAAGCAGATGTTTGTTGCACCTACACCAATAAAAATCTTCAACTACCACACGGACAGAAGTATTAAACAAAGACTGAGAAAAAAGCATTCTGACCAACAAAACACACGGGCTGAGCAGGCAATTCATCAAGAAGAAAATCAAAAAATGCCATTTGAAAGTTACACATCCAAAAGAATAAATTCTTTTTTGAGTCAGTATGCTCAGCAAAATCCAGACAAGCAGAGTAGATACAGAGAAGGCAAAAAATTTGAAGAGAAAGTTCAACTAAACACAAGCATGAATAAAAATTCCAATGATGAAAAAATGCAAGGATTGGAAACATGTTTTAAAATGCTTTTTGAAAGTATGGTAATTTCACAAAAACAGCAGGTGAAAAACCAAAAATATACCAAACAAAAAAGGCTAAAACGACACAAACATATTGAAGGGATGACAAAAGACAACATGGATGATTTGTCCAAAAGAGTAGCACAACCAACATGGACATCAGACGGACAAAGTAAAGAAAATTCTCTAAAAGACTCTAAACGAAAACACAGATGTCAGAAAAATGAATCTGAAACCAATAAAAATGAGGAAACACTGTCTGAAAAAGAAAAAGAGAGAAAAAACAATACACATGCTAGAAACCCAACAAATGAAGTGCCACATAATAGAAAAAACAAGACAGCATCTGCAAATCGAACTGAAAACATAACTCTACCAAATCAAGAACACGACTCTCCAGCAGGGAAAGCTGAAACACCCACTGCGGCCGAGAATGGAGGTCCTCCGCCAGAGAGCAAAGGTGGCACTTCATCTACAGGGCAGGAAGCTTCTACTGAAGGCGGTGGTGAAACTTCACCATCCGGTGAAGGACTACAACCACCAGCAGGGGATGCTGAAACACCAACTGCGGCCGAGAATGGAGGTCCTCCGCCAGAGAGCGAAGGTGGAACTTCATCTCCGGAGCAAGAAGCGCCATCAGAGGGCGGCGGTGAAACTTCACCCTCTGCTGAAGGAGCACCACCACCAGCAAGGGAAGCTGAAACACCAAGTGCAGCCGAGAATGGAGGTCCTCCGCCAGAGAGCGAAGGTGGAACTTCATCTCCAGAGCAAGAAGTGCCATCAGAGGGCGGCGGTGAAACTTCATCCTCTGGTGAAGGAGCACCACCACCAGCAGGGGAAGCTAAAACACCAACTGCGGCCGAGAATGGCGGACCTCCACCAGGAAGCAACGGTGGAAGTTCATCTCCAGAGCAAGAAACTCCATGGGAAGGTGGCGGTGAAACTTCACCCTCCAGTGAAGGAGCACAGCCGCCAGCAGGGGAAGCTGAAACACCAACTGCGGCCGAGAATGGAGGTCCTCCGCCAGAGGGCGAAGGTGGAACTTCATCTCCGGAGCAAGAAACTCCATCGGAGGGTGGCGGTGAAACTTCACCCTCCGGTGAAGGAGAACAGCCGCCAGCAGGGGAAGCTGAAACACCAACTGCGGCCGAGAATGGAGGTCCTCCGCCAGAGAGCGAAGGTGGCACTTCATCTCCGGAGCAAGAAACTCCATCAGAGGGCGGCGGTGAAACTTCACCCTCTGGTGAAGGAGCACCACCACCAGCAGGGGAAGCTGGAACACCATGTGCGGCCGACAATGTCAGTCCTCCGCCAGAGAGCGAAGGTGGAACTTCATCTCCGGAGCAAGAAGCGCCATCGGAAGGTGGCGGTGAAACTTCACCCTCTGGTGAAGGAGCACCACCACCAGCAGGGGAAGCTGGAACACCAACTGCGGCCGAGAATGGAGGTCCTCCGCCAGAGAGCGAAGGTGGAACTTCATCTCCAGAGCAAGAAACTCCATCAGAGGGCGGCGGTGAAACTTCACCCTCTGGTGAAGGAGCACCACCACCAGCAGGGGAAGCTGAAACACCAAGTGCGGCCGACAATGGCAGTCCCCCGCCAGAGAGCGAAGGTGGAACTTCATCTCCGGAGCAAGAAGCTCCATCGGAGGGTGGCGGGGAAAGTTCACCCTCCAGTGAAGGAGCACAGCCGCCAGCAGGGGAAGCTGAAACACCAACTGCGGCCGAGAATGGAGGTCCGTCGTCAGAGAGCGAAGGTGGAACTTCATCTCCAGAGCAAGAAACTCCATCAGGTGGCGGCGGTGAAACTTCACCCTCCAGTGAAGGAGCACAGCCGCCAGCAGGGGAAGCTGAAACACCAACTGCGGCCGACAATGTCAGTCCTCCGCCAGAGAGCGAAGGTGGCACTTCATCTCCAGAGAAAGAAGCACCATCAGAGGGCGGCGGTGAAACTTCACCCTCTGGTGAAGGAGCACCACCACCAGCAGGGGAAGCTGAAACACCAACTGCGGCCGACAATGGAGGTCCTCCGCCAGAGAGCGAAGGTGGCACTTCATCTCCGGAGCAAGAAACTCCATCAGAGGGCGGCGGTGAAACTTCACCCTCTGGTGAAGGAGCACCACCACCAGCAGGGGAAGCTGAAACACCAACTGCGGCCGAGAATGGCGGACCTCCACCAGAAAGCAACGGTGGAACTTCATCTCCGGAGCAAGAAACTCCATCGGAAGGTGGCGGTGAAACTTCACCCTCCAGTGAAGGAGAACAGCCGCCAGCAGGGGAAGCTGAAACAGCAACTGCGGCCGACAATGTCAGTCCTCCGCCAAAGGGCGAAGGTGGAACTTCACCTCCGGAGCAAGAAGCTCCATCAGAGGGCGGCGGTGAAACTTCACCCTCTGGTGAAGGAGCACCACCACCAGCAGGAGAAGCTGAAACACCAACTGCGGCCGACAATGTCAGTCCTCCGCCAGAGAGCGAAGGTGGCACTTCATCTCCGGAGCAAGAAGTGCCATCAGAGGGCGGCGGTGAAACTTCACCCTCCAGTGAAGGAGAACAGCCGCCAGCAGGGGAAGCTGAAACAGCAACTGCGGCCAACAATGTCAGTCCTCCGTCAGAGGGCGAAGGTGGAACTTCACCTCCGGAGCAAGAAGCTCCATCAGAGGGCGGCGGTGAAACTTCACCCTCCAGTGAAGGAGAACAGCCGCCAGCAGGGGAAGCTGAAACACCAAGTGCGGCCGAGAATGGAGGTCCGTCGTCAGAGAGCGAAGGTGGAACTTCATCTCCGGAGCAAGAAACTCCATCAGGTGGCGGCGGTGAAACTTCACCCTCTGGTGATGGAGCACCACCACCAGCAGGGGAAGCTGAAACACCAACTGCTGCCGACAATGTCAGTCCTCCGCCAGAGAGCGAAGGTGGCACTTCATCTCCAGAGCAAGAAACTCCATCGGAGGGTGGCGGGGAAAGTTCACCCTCCAGTGAAGGAGCACAGCCGCCAGCAGGGGAAGCTGAAACACCAACTGCGGCCGAGAATGGAGGTCCGTCGTCAGAGAGCGAAGGTGGAACTTCATCTCCAGAGCAAGAAGCGCCATCGGAGGGCGGCAGTGAAACTTCACCCTCCAGTGAAGGAGAACAGCCGCCAGCGGGGGAAGCTGGAACACCAAGTGCGGCCGACAATGTCAGTCCTCCGCCAGAGAGCGAAGGTGGAACTTCATCTCCAGAGCAAGAAGCTGCCTCAGAGGGTGGCGGTGAAACTTCACCCTCCAGTGAAGGAGAACAGCCGCCAGCAGGGGAAGCTGAAACACCAACTGCGGCCGAGAATGGAGGTCCTCCGCCAGAGAGCGAAGGTGGCACTTCATCTCCGGAGGAAGAAACTCCATCAGGTGGCGGCGGTGAAACTTCACCCTCTGATGAAGGAGCACCACCACCAGCAGGGGAAGCTGAAACACCAAGTGCGGCCGACAATGTCAGTCCTCCGCCAGAGAGCGAAGGTGGAACTTCATCTCCGGAGCAAGAAGCTCCATCGGAGGGTGGCGGGGAAAGTTCACCCTCCAGTGAAGGAGCACAGCCGCCAGCAGGGGAAGCTGAAACACCAACTGCGGCCGAGAATGGAGGTCCGTCGTCAGAGAGCGAAGGTGGAACTTCATCTCCGGAGCAAGAAACTCCATCAGAGGGCGGCGGTGAAACTTCACCCTCTGGTGAAGGAGCACCAGCCACCAGCAGGGGAAGCTGAAACACCAACTGCGGCCGACAATGTCAGTCCTCCGCCAGAGGGCGAAGGTGGAACTTCACCTCCGGAGCAAGAAGCTCCATCAGAGGGTGGCGGTGAAACTTCACCCTCCAGTGAAGGAGAACAGCCGCCAGCAGGGGAAGCTGAAACACCAAGTGCGGCCGACAATGGAGGTCCGTCGTCAGAGAGCGAAGGTGGAACTTCATCTCCGGAGCAAGAAACTCCATCGGAGGGTGGCGGTGAAACTTCACCCTCTGGTGAAGGAGCACAGCCGCCAGCAGGGGAAGCTGAAACACCAACTGCGGCCGAGAATGGAGGTCCGTCGTCAGAGAGCAAAGGTGGAACTTCATCTCCAGAGCAAGAAGCGCAATCGGAGGGCGGCAGTGAAACTTCACCCTCCAGTGAAGGAGAACAGCCGCCAGCGGGGAAGCTGGAACACCAAGTGTGACCGACAATGTCAGTCCTCCGCCAGAGAGCGAAGGTGGAACTTCATCTCCGGAGCAAGAAGCTCCATCGGAGGGTGGCGGTGAAACTTCACCCTCTGGTGAAGGAGCACAGCCGCCAGCAGGGGAAGCTGAAACACCAACTGCGGCCGAGAATGGAGGTCCTCCGCCAGAGGGCGAAGGTGGCACTTCATCTCCGGAGCAAGAAACTCCATCGGAGGGTGGCGGTGAAACTTCACCCTCCAGTGAAGGAGAACAGCCGCCAGCAGGGGAAGCTGAAACACCAACTGCGGCCGAGAATGGAGGTCCTCCGCCAGAGAGCGAAGGTGGCACTTCATCTCCGGAGCAAGAAGCGCCATCAGAGGGCGGCGGTGAAACTTCACCCTCTAGTGAAGGAGCACCACCACCAGCAGGGGAAGCTGAAACACCAACTGCGGCCGACAATGGCAGTCCTCCGCCAGAGGGCGAAGGTGGAACTTCATCTCCGGAGCAAGAAGCGCCATCAGAGGGCGGCAGTGAAACTTCACCCTCTGGTGAAGGAGCACCACCACCAGCAGGGGAAGCTGAAACACCAAGTGCGGCCGAGAATGGAGGTCCGTCGTCAGAGAGCGAAGGTGGAACTTCATCTCCGGAGCAAGAAACTCCATCAGGTGGCGGCGGTGAAACTTCACCCTCTGGTGATGGAGCACCACCACCAGCAGGGGAAGCTGAAACACCAACTGCTGCCGACAATGTCAGTCCTCCGCCAGAGAGCGAAGGTGGCACTTCATCTCCAGAGCAAGAAACTCCATCGGAGGGTGGCGGTGAAACTTCACCCTCCAGTGAAGGAGAACAGCTGCCAGCAGGGGAAGCTGAAACACCAACTGCGGCCGAGAATGGAGGTCCTCCGCCAGAGAGCGAAGGTGGCACTTCATCTCCAGAGCAAGAAGCGCCATCAGAGGGCGGCGGTGAAACTTCACCCTCTGGTGAAGGAGCACCACCACCAGCAGGGGAAGCTGAAACACCAACTGCGGCCGACAATGGAGGTCCTCCGCCAGAGAGCGAAGGTGGCACTTCATCTCCGGAGCAAGAAACTCCATCAGAGGGCGGCGGTGAAACTTCACCCTCTGGTGAAGGAGCACCACCACCAGCAGGGGAAGCTGAAACACCAAGTGCGGCCGACAATGGCAGTCCCCCGCCAGAGAGCGAAGGTGGAACTTCATCTCCGGAGCAAGAAACTCCATCGGAGGGTGGCGGTGAAACTTCACCCTCTGGTGAAGGAGAACAGCCGCCAGCGGGGGAAGCTGGAACACCAAGTGTGACCGACAATGTCAGTCCTCCGCCAGAGAGCGAAGGTGGAACTTCATCTCCGGAGCAAGAAGCTCCATCGGAGGGTGGCGGGGAAAGTTCACCCTCCAGTAAAGAAGCACAGCCGCCAGCAGGGGAAGCTGAAACACCAACTGCGGCCGAGAATGGAGGTCCGTCGTCAGAGAGCGAAGGTGGAACTTCATCTCCGGAGCAAGAAACTCCATCAGGTGGCGGCGGTGAAACTTCACCCTCTGGTGAAGGAGCACCACCACCAGTAGGGGAAGCTGAAACACCAACTGCGGCCGACAATGTCAGTCCTCCGCCAGAGGGCGAAGGTGGAACTTCACCTCCGGAGCAAGAAGCTCCATCAGAGGGTGGTGGTGAAACTTCACCCTCCAGTGAAGGAGAACAGCCGCCAGCAGGGGAAGCTGAAACACCAAGTGCGGCCGACAATGGAGGTCCGTCGTCAGAGAGCGAAGGTGGAACTTCATCTCCGGAGCAAGAAACTCCATCGGAGGGTGGCGGTGAAACTTCACCCTCTGGTGAAGGAGCACAGCCGCCAGCAGGGGAAGCTGAAACACCAACTGCGGCCGAGAATGGAGGTCCGTCGTCAGAGAGCAAAGGTGGAACTTCATCTCCAGAGCAAGAAGCGCAATCGGAGGGCGGCAGTGAAACTTCACCCTCCAGTGAAGGAGAACAGCCGCCAGCGGGGGAAGCTGGAACACCAAGTGTGACCAACAATGTCAGTCCTCCGCCAGAGAGCGAAGGTGGAACTTCATCTCCGGAGCAAGAAGCTCCATCGGAGGGTGGCGGTGAAACTTCACCCTCTGGTGAAGGAGCACAGCCGCCAGCAGGGGAAGCTGAAACACCAACTGCGGCCGAGAATGGAGGTCCTCCGCCAGAGGGCGAAGGTGGCACTTCATCTCCGGAGCAAGAAACTCCATCGGAGGGTGGCGGTGAAACTTCACCCTCCAGTGAAGGAGAACAGCCGCCAGCAAGGGAAGCTGAAACACCAACTGCGGCCGAGAATGGAGGTCCTCCGCCAGAGAGCGAAGGTGGCACTTCATCTCCGGAGCAAGAAGCGCCATCAGAGGGCGGCGGTGAAACTTCACCCTCTAGTGAAGGAGCACCACCACCAGCAGGGGAAGCTGAAACACCAACTGCGGCCGACAATGGCAGTCCTCCGCCAGAGGGCGAAGGTGGAACTTCATCTCCGGAGCAAGAAGCGCCATCAGAGGGCGGCAGTGAAACTTCACCCTCTGGTGAAGGAGCACCACCACCAGCAGGGGAAGCTGAAACACCAACTGCGGCCGAGAATGGAGGTCCTCCGCCAGAGGGCGAAGGTGGCACTTCATCTCCAGAGCAAGAAACTCCATCAGAGGGCGGCGGTGAAACTTCACCCTCCAGTGAAGGAGAACAACCGCCAGCAGGGGAAGCTGAAACATCAACTGCGGCCGAGAATGGAGGTCCTCCACCAGAGAGCGAAGGTGGCACTTCATCTCTGGAGCAAGAAGTGCCATCAGAGGGCGGCGGTGAAACTTCACCCTCCAGTGAAGGAGAACAGCTGCCAGCAGGGGAAGCTGAAACACCAACTGCGGCCGAGAATGGAGGTCCTCTGCCAGAGAGCGAAGGTGGAACTTCATCTCCGGAGCAAGAAGCGCCATCAGAGGGCGGCGATGAAACTTCACCCTCCAGTGAAGGAGCACCACCACCAGCAGGAGAAGCTGAAACACCAACTGCGGCCGACAATGTCAGTCCTCCGCCAGAGAGCGAAGGTGGCACTTCATCTCCGGAGCAAGAAGTGCCATCAGAGGGCGGCGGTGAAACTTCACCCTCCAGTGAAGGAGAACAGCCGCCAGCAGGGGAAGCTGAAACAGCAACTGCGGCCAACAATGTCAGTCCTCCGTCAGAGGGCGAAGGTGGAACTTCACCTCCGGAGCAAGAAGCTCCATCAGAGGGCGGCGGTGAAACTTCACCCTCTGGTGAAGGAGCACCACCACCAGCAGGGGAAGCTGAAACACCAAGTGCGGCCGACAATGGCAGTCCCCCGCCAGAGAGCGAAGGTGGAACTTCATCTCCGGAGCAAGAAACTCCATCGGAGGGTGGCGGTGAAACTTCACCCTCTGGTGAAGGAGAACAGCCGCCAGCGGGGGAAGCTGGAACACCAAGTGTGACCGACAATGTCAGTCCTCCGCCAGAGAGCGAAGGTGGAACTTCATCTCCGGAGCAAGAAGCTCCATCGGAGGGTGGCGGGGAAAGTTCACCCTCCAGTAAAGAAGCACAGCCGCCAGCAGGGGAAGCTGAAACACCAACTGCGGCCGAGAATGGAGGTCCGTCGTCAGAGAGCGAAGGTGGAACTTCATCTCCGGAGCAAGAAACTCCATCAGGTGGCGGCGGTGAAACTTCACCCTCTGGTGAAGGAGCACCACCACCAGTAGGGGAAGCTGAAACACCAACTGCGGCCGACAATGTCAGTCCTCCGCCAGAGGGCGAAGGTGGAACTTCACCTCCGGAGCAAGAAGCTCCATCAGAGGGTGGCGGTGAAACTTCACCCTCCAGTGAAGGAGAACAGCCGCCAGCAGGGGAAGCTGGAAACACCAAGTGCGGCCGACAATGTCAGTCCTCCGCCAGAGAGCGAAGGTGGAACTTCATCTCCGGAGCAAGAAACTCCATCGGAGGGTGGCGGTGAAACTTCACCCTCTGGTGAAGGAGCACAGCCGCCAGCAGGGGAAGCTGAAACACCAACTGCGGCCGAGAATGGAGGTCCTCCGCCAGAGGGCGAAGGTGGCACTTCATCTCCGGAGCAAGAAACTCCATCGGAGGGTGGCGGTGAAACTTCACCCTCCAGTGAAGGAGAACAGCCGCCAGCAGGGGAAGCTGAAACACCAACTGCGGCCGAGAATGGAGGTCCTCCGCCAGAGAGCGAAGGTGGCACTTCATCTCCGGAGCAAGAAGCGCCATCAGAGGGCGGCGGTGAAACTTCACCCTCTGGTGAAGGAGCACCACCACCAGCAGGGGAAGCTGAAACACCAACTGCGGCCGACAATGGCAGTCCCCCGCCAGAGAGCGAAGGTGGAACTTCATCTCCGGAGCAAGAAGCTCCATCGGAGGGTGGCGGGGAAAGTTCACCCTCCAGTGAAGGAGCACAGCCGCCAGCAGGGGAAGCTGAAACACCAACTGCGGCCGAGAATGGAGGTCCGTCGTCAGAGAGCGAAGGTGGAACTTCATCTCCAGAGCAAGAAGCTCCATCAGGTGGCGGCGGTGAAACATCACCATCTGGTGAAGGAGAACAGCCGCCAGCAGGGGAAGCTGAAACACCAACTGCGGCCGACAATGTCAGTCCTCCGCCAGAGAGCGAAGGTGGAACTTCATCTCCGGAGCAAGAAGTGCCATCAGAGGGTGGCGGTGAAAGTTCACCCTCCAGTGAAGGAGAACAGCCGCCAGCAGGGGAAGCTGAAACACCAACTGCGGCCGAGAATGGAGGTCCTCCGCCAGAGAGCGAAGGTGGCACTTCATCTCCGGAGCAAGAAACTCCATCAGAGGGCGGCGGTGAAACTTCACCCTCTGGTGAAGGAGCACCACCACCAGCAGGGGAAGCTGAAACACCAAGTGCGGCCGACAATGGCAGTCCTCCGCCAGAGAGCGAAGGTGGAACTTCATCTCCGGAGCAAGAAACTCCATCGGAGGGCGGCGGTGAAACTTCACCCTCCAGTGAAGGAGAACAGCCGCCAGCAGGGGAAGCTGAAACACCAACTGCGGCCGAGAATGGAGGTCCTCCGCCATGGAGCGAAGGTGGCACTTCATCTCCGGAGCAAGAAACTCCATCAGAGGGCGGCGGTGAAACTTCACCCTCCAGTGAAGGAGAACAGCCGCCAGCAGGGGAAGCTGAAACACCAACTGCGGCCGAGAATGGAGGTCCTCCGCCAGAGAGCGAAGGTGGAACTTCATCTCCGGAGCAAGAAGCGCCATCAGAGGGCGGCGGTGAAACTTCACCCTCCAGTGAAGGAGCACTACCACCAGCAGGGGAAGCTGAAACAGCAACTGCGGCCGAGAATGGAGGTCCTCCGCCAGAGAGCGAAGGTGGAACTTCACCTCCGGAGCAAGAAACTCCATCAGGTGGCGGCGGTGAAACTTCACCCTCTGGTGAAGGAGCACCACCACCAGCAGGGGAAGCTGAAACACCAACTGCGGCCGACAATGTCAGTCCTCCGCCAGAGGGCGAAGGTGGAACTTCATCTCCGGAGCAAGAAGTGCCATCAGAGGGCGGCGGTGAAACTTCACCCTCCAGTGAAGGAGAACAGCCGCCAGCAGGGGAAGCTGAAACACCAACTGCGGCCGAGAATGGAGGTCCTCCGCCAGAGAGCGAAGGTGGCACTTCATCTCCGGAGCAAGAAACTCCATCGGAGGGTGGCGGTGAAACTTCACCCTCCAGTGAAGGAGAACAGCCGCCAGCAGGGGAAGCTGAAACACCAACTGCGGCCGACAATGGCAGTCCTCCGCCAGAGAGCGAAGGTGGCACTTCATCTCCGGAGCAAGAAGCGCCATCAGAGGGCGGCGGTGAAACTTCACCCTCTGGTGAAGGAGCACCACCACCAGCAGGGGAAGCTGAAACACCAAGTGCGGCCGACAATGTCAGTCCTCCGCCAGAGAGCGAAGGTGGAACTTCATCTCCGGAGCAAGAAGTGCCATCAGAGGGCGGCGGTGAAACTTCACCCTCCAGTAAAGGAGCACCACCACCAGCAGGGGAAGCTGAAACACCAAGTGCGGCCGACAATGGCAGTCCTCCGCCAGAGAGCGAAGGTGGAACTTCATCTCCGGAGCAAGAAACTCCATCAGAGGGCGGCGGTGAAACTTCACCCTCTGGTGAAGGAGCACCACCACCAGCAGGGGAAGCTGAAACACCAAGTGCGGCCGAGAATGGAGGTCCTCCGCCAGAGAGCGAAGGTGGCACTTCATCTCCAGAGCAAGAAACTCCATCAGGTGGCGGCGGTGAAACTTCACCCTCTGGTGAAGGAGCACCACCACCAGCAGGGGAAGCTGAAACACCAACTGCGGCCGACAATGTCAGTCCTCCGCCAGAGGGCGAAGGTGGAACTTCATCTCCGGAGCAAGAAGTGCCATCAGAGGGCGGCGGTGAAACTTCACCCTCCAGTGAAGGAGAACAGCCGCCAGCAGGGGAAGCTGAAACACCAACTGCGGCCGAGAATGGAGGTCCTCCGCCAGAGGGCGAAGGTGGCACTTCATCTCCGGAGCAAGAAACTCCATCAGAGGGCGGCGGTGAAACTTCACCCTCTGGTGAAGGAGCACCACCACCAGCAGGGGAAGCTGAAACACCAAGTGCGGCCGACAATGGCAGTCCTCCGCCAGAGAGCGAAGGTGGAACTTCATCTCCGGAGCAAGAAACTCCATCGGAGGGCGGCGGTGAAACTTCACCCTCCAGTGAAGGAGAACAGCCGCCAGCAGGGGAAGCTGAAACACCAACTGCGGCCGAGAATGGAGGTCCTCCGCCAGAGAGCGAAGGTGGCACTTCATCTCCGGAGCAAGAAACTCCATCAGAGGGCGGCGGTGAAACTTCACCCTCCAGTGAAGGAGAACAGCCGCCAGCAGGGGAAGCTGAAACACCAACTGCGGCCGAGAATGGAGGTCCTCCGCCAGAGAGCGAAGGTGGAACTTCATCTCCGGAGCAAGAAGCGCCATCAGAGGGCGGCGGTGAAACTTCACCCTCCAGTGAAGGAGCACTACCACCAGCAGGGGAAGCTGAAACACCAACTGCGGCCGAGAATGGAGGTCCTCCGCCAGAGAGCGAAGGTGGAACTTCATCTCCGGAGCAAGAAACTCCATCAGGTGGCGGCGGTGAAACTTCACCCTCTGGTGAAGGAGCACCACCACCAGCAGGGGAAGCTGAAACACCAACTGCGGCCGACAATGGCAGTCCTCCGCCAGAGGGCGAAGGTGGAACTTCATCTCCGGAGCAAGAAGTGCCATCAGAGGGCGGCGGTGAAACTTCACCCTCCAGTGAAGGAGAACAGCCGCCAGCAGGGGAAGCTGAAACACCAACTGCGGCCGAGAATGGAGGTCCTCCGCCAGAGAGCGAAGGTGGCACTTCATCTCCGGAGCAAGAAACTCCATCGGAGGGTGGCGGTGAAACTTCACCCTCCAGTGAAGGAGAACAGCCGCCAGCAGGGGAAGCTGAAACACCAACTGCGGCCGACAATGGCAGTCCTCCGCCAGAGAGCGAAGGTGGCACTTCATCTCCAGAGCAAGAAGCGCCATCAGAGGGCGGCGGTGAAACTTCACCCTCTGGTGAAGGAGCACCACCACCAGCAGGGGAAGCTGAAACACCAAGTGCGGCCGACAATGTCAGTCCTCCGCCAGAGAGCGAAGGTGGAACTTCATCTCCGGAGCAAGAAGTGCCATCAGAGGGTGGCGGTGAAACTTCACCCTCCAGTGAAGGAGCACCACCACCAGCAGGGGAAGCTGAAACACCAACTGCGGCCGAGAATGGCAGTCCTCCGCCAGAGAGCGAAGGTGGAACTTCATCTCCAGAGCAAGAAACTCCATCAGAGGGCGGCGGTGAAACTTCACCCTCTGGTGAAGAAGCACCACCACCAGCAGGGGAAGCTGAAACACCAAGTGCGGCCGAGAATGGAGGTCCTCCGCCAGAGAGCGAAGGTGGCACTTCATCTCCAGAGCAAGAAACTCCATCAGGTGGCGGCGGTGAAACTTCACCCTCTGGTGAAGGAGCACCACCACCAGCAGGGGAAGCTGAAACACCAACTGCGGCCGACAATGTCAGTCCTCCGCCAGCGGGCGAAGGTGGAACTTCATCTCCGGAGCAAGAAGTGCCATCAGAGGGCGGCGGTGAAACTTCACCCTCCAGTGAAGGAGAACAGCCGCCAGCAGGGGAAGCTGAAACACCAACTGCGGCCGAGAATGGAGGTCCTCCGCCAGAGAGCGAAGGTGGAACTTCATCTCCGGAGCAAGAAGCGCCATCAGAGGGCGGCGGTGAAACTTCACCCTCTGGTGAAGGAGCACCACCACCAGCAAGGGAAGCTGAAACACCAACTGCGGCCGACAATGGAGGTCCTCCGCCAGAGAGCGAAGGTGGCACTTCATCTCCGGAGCAAGAAACTCCATCAGAGGGCGGCGGTGAAACTTCACCCTCTGGTGAAGGAGCACCACCACCAGCAGGGGAAGCTGAAACACCAACTGCGGCCGAGAATGGAGGTCCTCCGCCAGAGAGCGAAGGTGGAACTTCATCTCCGGAGCAAGAAACTCCATCGGAGGGTGGCGGTGAAACTTCACCCTCTGGTGAAGGAGAACAGCCACCAGCGGGGGAAGCTGGAACACCAAGTGTGACCGACAATGTCAGTCCTCCGCCAGAGAGCGAAGGTGGAACTTCATCTCCAGAGCAAGAAACTCCATCAGGTGGCGGCGGTGAAAGTTCACCCTCTGGTGAAGGAGCACCACCACCAGCAGGGGAAGCTGAAACACCAACTGCGGCCGACAATGTCAGTCCCCCGCCAGAGGGCGAAGGTGGAACTTCATCTCCGGAGCAAGAAGTGCCATCAGAGGGCGGCGGTGAAACTTCACCCTCCAGTGAAGGAGAACAGCCGCCAGCAGGGGAAGCTGAAACACCAACTGCGGCCGAGAATGGAGGTCCTCCGCCAGAGAGCGAAGGTGGAACTTCACCTCCGGCGCAAGAAGCGCCATCAGAGGGCGGCGGTGAAACTTCACCCTCTGGTGAAGGAGAACAGCCGCCAGCAGGGGAAGCTGAAACACCAACTGCGGCCGACAATGTCAGTCCTCCGCCAGAGAGCGAAGGTGGAACTTCATCTCCGGAGCAAGAAGTGCCATCAGAGGGTGGCGGTGAAAGTTCACCCTCCAGTGAAGGAGAACAGCCGCCAGCAGGGGAAGCTGAAACACCAACTGCGGCCGAGAATGGAGGTCCTCCGCCAGAGAGCGAAGGTGGCACTTCATCTCCGGAGCAAGAAACTCCATCAGAGGGCGGCGGTGAAACTTCACCCTCTGGTGAAGGAGCACAGCCGCCAGCAGGGGAAGCTGAAACACCAAGTGCGGCCGACAATGGCAGTCCTCCGCCAGAGAGCGAAGGTGGAACTTCATCTCCGGAGCAAGAAACTCCATCGGAGGGCGGCGGTGAAACTTCACCCTCCAGTGAAGGAGAACAGCCGCCAGCAGGGGAAGCTGAAACACCAACTGCGGCCGAGAATGGAGGTCCTCCGCCATGGAGCGAAGGTGGCACTTCATCTCCAGAGCAAGAAACTCCATCAGAGGGTGGCGGTGAAACTTCACCCTCCAGTGAAGGAGAACAGCCGCCAGCAGGGGAAGCTGAAACAGCAACTGCGGCCGAGAATGGAGGTCCTCCGCCAGAGGGCGAAGGTGGCACTTCATCTCCGGAGCAAGAAACTCCATCAGAGGGCGGCGGTGAAACTTCACCCTCCAGTGAAGGAGCACTACCACCAGCAGGGGAAGCTGAAACACCAAGTGCGGCCGAGAATGGAGGTCCTCCGCCAGAGAGCGAAGGTGGAACTTCATCTCCAGAGCAAGAAACTCCATCGGAGGGCGGCGGTGAAACTTCACCCTCTGGTGAAGGAGCACCACCACCAGCAGGGGAAGCTGAAACACCAAGTGCGGCCGACAATGGCAGTCCCCCGCCAGAGAGCGAAGGTGGCACTTCATCTCCGGAGCAAGAAGTGCCATCAGAGGGCGGCGGTGAAACTTCACCCTCCAGTGAAGGAGAACAGCCGCCAGCAGGGGAAGCTGAAACAGCAACTGCGGCCGAGAATGGAGGTCCTCCGCCAGAGAGCGAAGGTGGAACTTCATCTCCGGAGCAAGAAGTGCCATCAGAGGGCGGCGGTGAAACTTCACCCTCCAGTGAAGGAGAACAGCCGCCAGCAGGGGAAGCTGAAACAGCAACTGCGGCCGAGAATGGAGGTCCTCCGCCAGAGAGCGAAGGTGGAACTTCACCTCCGGAGCAAGAAACTCCATCAGGTGGCGGCGGTGAAACTTCACCCTCTGGTGAAGGAGCACCACCACCAGCAGGGGAAGCTGAAACACCAACTGCGGCCGACAATGTCAGTCCTCCGCCAGAGGGCGAAGGTGGAACTTCATCTCCGGAGCAAGAAGTGCCATCAGAGGGCGGCGGTGAAACTTCACCCTCCAGTGAAGGAGAACAGCCGCCAGCAGGGGAAGCTGAAACACCAACTGCGGCCGAGAATGGAGGTCCTCCGCCAGAGAGCGAAGGTGGCACTTCATCTCCAGAGCAAGAAACTCCATCGGAGGGTGGCGGTGAAACTTCACCCTCCAGTGAAGGAGAACAGCCGCCAGCAGGGGAAGCTGAAACACCAACTGCGGCCGACAATGTCAGTCCTCCGCCAGAGAGCGAAGGTGGCACTTCATCTCCAGAGCAAGAAGCGCCATCAGAGGGCGGCGGTGAAACTTCACCCTCTGGTGAAGGAGCACCACCACCAGCAGGGGAAGCTGAAACACCAAGTGCGGCCGACAATGTCAGTCCTCCGCCAGAGAGCGAAGGTGGAACTTCATCTCCGGAGCAAGAAGTGCCATCAGAGGGTGGCGGTGAAACTTCACCCTCCAGTGAAGGAGCACCACCACCAGCAGGGGAAGCTGAAACACCAACTGCGGCCGAGAATGGCAGTCCTCCGCCAGAGAGCGAAGGTGGAACTTCATCTCCAGAGCAAGGAACTCCATCAGAGGGTGGCGGTGAAAGTTCACCCTCCGGTGAAGGAGCACAGCCGCCAGCAGGGGAAGCTGAAACACCAACTGCGGCCGATAATGTCAGTCCTTCGTCAGAGAGCGAAGGTGGAACTTCATCTCCAGAGCAAGAAACTCCATCAGAGGGCGGCGGTGAAACTTCACCCTCTGGTGAAGGAGAACAGCCGCCAGCAGGGGAAGCTGAAACACCAAGTGCGGCCGAGAATGGAGGTCCTCCGCCAGAGAGCGAAGGTGGAACTTCATCTCCGGAGCAAGAAGTGCCATCAGAGGGCGGCGGTGAAACTTCACCCTCCAGTGAAGGAGAACAGCCGCCAGCAGGGGAAGCTGAAACAGCAACTGCGGCCGAGAATGGAGGTCCTCCGCCAGAGAGCGAAGGTGGAACTTCACCTCCGGAGCAAGAAGCTCCCTCGGAGGGTGGCGGTGAAACTTCACCCTCCGGTGATGGAGAACAGCCGCTAGCAGGGGAAGCTGAAACAGCAACTGCGGCCGAGAATGGCGGACCTCTACCGGAAAGCAACAGTGGAACTTCATCTCCAGAGCAAGAAACTCCATCGGAGGGTGGCGGTGAAACTTCACCCTCTGGTGAAGGAGCACAGCCGCCAGCAGGGGAAGCTGAAACACCAAGTGCGGCCGAGAATGGAGTTCCTTCGCCGGAAAGCGAAGGTGGAACTTCATCTCCGGGGCAGGAAGCTCCCTCGGAGGGGGGCGGTGAAACTTCACCCTCCGGTGATGGAGAACAGCCGCCAGCAGGGGATGCTGAAACAACCACTGCGGCCGAGAATGGAGGTCCTCCGCCAGAATGCAAAGGTGGAACTTCATCTCCGGGGCAGGAAGCTCCTACTGAGGGCAGCGGTGAAACTTCACCCTCCGGTGAAGGACCACAGCTGCCAGCAGGGAAAGCTGAAACACCCTCTGCGGCGGAGAATGTCAGTCCTCCGCCAGAGAGCGAAGGTGGAACTTCATCTCCGGAGCAAGAAGCTCCCTCGGAGGGGGGCGGTGAAACTTCCCCATCACCACAGAGTGATGGTGGACCTTCAATTGTTCATGCAGAAAAAAATTCTATTGATCAGAGTAACATGAATTTAGACTGTGAAAACATATCTAATAATTCAATTTCTAGAGAGAAAGAAAGTGCAGTTAATCTGGGGAATCATGAGACAATCCTGCGTTGTGTAGGTTTGTTTCATCGCACTGCAGCTGGGTTACTAAGGTGCTTACAACGACTCCTTTTTCACGTAAGCAATGGTGTTGTCTCAAGATCTTATTCAAAATGTATTAATTTTACTGCCAGTTACTTGTCACATAAACTGCAAAATCAGTCTTTACTGTACATGAAAAAGAATGGATCATCACCACATTTTAATCAGCCAAAGGAACATTTCCATTATCAAAACCCACCTAGAAAACCTACAAAAGGTTTAGAAAAAACTTTCCCAAAGAATGACTATTTCGAACAGAACAGCCATTTTTACTATGTTGATGGTAAGATGAAGAGCACAGGAGAGCTGCTTCCACAAAAACATCCAGTGGAAGAGGAGAAATATGATACTGTAATTCATCAGAAGGAAGGTGAAATCCTACAAACTGAAAATAAAGAGCAAATTCTAAGGACACAGCAAACAGAAGCAAAAGAAGGAAATGAATCTCTGAAAGAAAAATTTGAAAAGCAACAACTTAATAACAACGAAGAGTTAATGTCACAACATGTAATAACAGATGAAATAGTACAACCATCTGGAAACCTGCAACCTGAAAGTGAGGAGCAGCCGACAGAAAAAATTCCAGTGACAGAGGCAAGAGATCACACAACACAAGACCAAACAAGAGACGAAACAAACAGAAATGAAAAGAGTGAGGATAAAGGCAAAGAAAGTAAATCTTCATCTGTTCACAAAAAAAATTTCAACGGGAGGAAGAGAAGAATAATCATTTTTATTATATTGATGGTAAGATGAAGAGAGTAGAAACTCAGCTTCCACCAGCAACTGCAAAGGAAAAGAAAAAAGAAAATGGACTGAGCAGCAAAGACAAAAGTAAACCTAAATCTGTTCATGAACATTTTCCCAAAAATTACAAGAATAACCATTTTTATTATATAGATGGTAAGATGGTTAAAGTTGGACACCATTCCAAGCCAAAAGAAAAGAGAAGTCTTGATGGAAGTATAAGTAATTATGAAAATGATCCAGAAATTAATTTTCATTCAGTTAATGATGAAAACCAAAGGAGCATTCATCCCAGACAACAACTGATTAAAGATTTTTATGAAAAACTTGAAACTGAGAACCCAGTAAATTCAAAATATGCTGTGAAAAAAATGAAACACAAACTTTTGAATTCCAAAATTCATGAAAATGTGTACAAATATCACTTGTTTCTGCCAGTTATTATTGAGAAAAGTCAGAAAGCCGGAGCTGTGGAAAGAATCACAATGGAAAAACAACGCTTTGCTGACAAAAGTATAAATACAAGGAAGAATGTGGCAGAAATTGGTGCATTAGTCCAGACTGAGACGGACAAAAACATATCTGGAAATTTAGAAAGACCAGAAAATAGAACTATGTCACAGCAGAGTGCCGAAGAGAGCAAATTAAGTTCAGTCAGTCAACAAAAAATCCTAGGGTCTTCAAAACATGCTGATACACTAACACTTTACAACAACACAAATATGAAAGTGCATTCCTTCAAAATACATGTCTGCAGGGCTCTCATGCATCAGAAAGGATCGCTTATGTACTGCATATGGCGAACATACAGAAAACACCAACATAAAAATAGACTTCAAGTCTCAAGAAAGTACATCCGTCTACTTGAAAAACTCAAAGGTGCAAAGTGGAAACAAGGTGTTAAAGTGAAATTTGGCCACCCAGTCAAGAAAAGCATTAAAACAGCCTTTGAAGAAATGTCAAAACCACATGAAGCTTTCAGGATATCACAAGATGAAGAGGATGACAAGGATCAGTCAACTGCTATACCTGTGAAAAACAGCTTGAATGGGCAGAGACTCAGCGAGGGACACGTGAAAGTGCGCGCTCATAGCACACAACTCCTTATAGAGACATCTCGCATTTGCAGAGGACTAGCTAATCATGTAATTCTGTCTCTGAGGCGCTGTGTGTTAAAAATGAGAGGGTTCAGATCCACAGTTTTTTTAACGTGAATATAGTCCATACCAAATTCATTTTAATAAATGCAAATTTCCAGGCAGTGATTAAGTATTTATTATACAGTGTGACTTTGAGTTGCTTGATGTGACACTAATTCATTTATAGTTAGTCTAGGATCCACTCGTGGGATTGTAACATGCTGAGCAGTTGATCCCTCTAAATGAACAAATCCAAATATCTGGACTAAAGTAACAGGTAAGCAAGAGGAAATGGGACAGAGAATGAATGTTGTGAATCACTGACATGAGGAAGGGTATATTCATTGTTAACTCAGGTGTTAGAAGGTAAGATTTAAGGAAAACAATGTCAGCTTTTAAACTTGTTTGTAAACAAAATTGTCAAAAGTGTGGTACAAACTGTGCTAAAGTGTTTAAATTCTCACAAACATCCTCAGATATGCTTAAGATTTGTCGCTCCATATTGATGCATAGTGTGACTTCACCGGCTTTTTTGGGCTTTTTTAATGTCTTCTGTCCATTCTTCTTTCCTCTCTCAAGGGAATTCGTTTTTAAATTCCTTCCAGGTGTCCCATCTGCTTCTCTGCTCGGCTTACAAATTAATTTATTAGTAAATCTCATGCTAGCTCCAAAGATCACTTTAGGCAGTGGCCCCTGCAACATACCGCAAGGTTCCTTGAGGAAACTGTAGTATATTGCGCAATACAATCTCTTTTACTGCTGTTTCATGTTCACTTTCTTAACTGTCTTTTATGCGATACTTCCATATCTTCAGATCCACATCTCCATGATTAAGGTGTACATTTTTCATAAGCTTCTTGACAGACACAATTGCTGTTTCATTACCAACCATTAAACTGGACTGTTATTCAAAGGATATCAACACCAAAAACAAGGCAGCCTATCATCTTGGACATTCTCTTGGTTTAAATGCTTTTCAACCCAGATACCACACCCAGAAAAGAAGAACAGAAAAACAGAATGTATATTCATTACAAGCCATTTCCATCCATCCATCCATCCATCCATCCATCTTCCTCCGCTTTATCCGGGGCCGGGTCGCGGGGGCAGCAGTCCGAGCAGAGTACTCCAGACTTCCCTCTCCCCGCACACCTCCTCCAGTTCCTCTGGGGGAACCCCAAGGCGTTCCCAGGCCAGCTGGGAGATGTAGTCTCTCCAACGTGTCCTGGGTCTGCCCCGAGGCCTCCTCCCAGTGGGACAAGCCCGGAACACCTCCCCAGGGAGGCGTCCAGGAGGCATCCGGAACAGATGCCCGAGCCACCTCAACTGGCTCCTCTCGATGCGGAGGAGCAGCGGCTCTACTCCGAGCTCCTCCCGGGTGACTGAGCTCCTCACCCTATCCCTAAGGGTGCGCCCAGCCACTCTGCGGAGGAAACTCATTTCTGCCGCTTGTATCCGCGATCTCATTCTTTCGGTCATGATCCAGAGTTCATGACCATAGGTGAGGGTAGGAACGTAGATCGACCGGTAAATTGAGAGCTTCGCCTTACGACTCAGCTCCCTCTTCACCACAACAGACCGGTACAATGACCGCATTACTGCAGACGCCGCACCGATCCGTCTGTCGACCTGCCGCTCCATTTTTCCCTCACTCGTGAACAAGACCCCGAGATACTTAAACTCCTCCACTTGAGGGAGCAACTCCCCCCTAACCCGGAGGGAGCAATCCACCTTTTTCCGACAAGCCATTTCCTTTGCGGTATTATTTGGTTTCCTTTGCTTGAATTTTCCTGAAGTAGCATTCATTTTAACTTCCCACAGACACTTGTATACAGTGAATACTAAAAAGTCTACATTCCCTTTAAGTGAATCTTCAGGTTGATACTGAAGCTGAGATTAAGACAAAATAGTATCAGAGCACTTTTTCACCTTTAATAAGGTCTCCAGCAATATCAGTCACTTATTCACTATAAATAACCACTTACATAAGTAAGTGTGAACACACTTTATTATAGGAGTTGCAACTGTTCAGATTTAGCAAATCACATTCCAAACACTGTAAAACTATAATTTTCCTTTCCCTGAAATCAACTGAAGTGAAGCTGATTAACTCTAAATTAAATCAGTTGTTCCTCTGGGAATTACCTAGAGGTTTCTTCACTGCATAGTGCTCAGATAACCATTTTTCAACTGGAAGAAAAGGTCTTTGGGATCTTATTGGTCAAAGGTACAAATCAGGAGAGGTGCGTAAAGCATTCCATATACCACAGAACACTCTGAAAATCATCATTAAGTTGTGGAGGAAATGTGGCACTTCCAGGACATTGTATAGTTTAGGATTTCTCCACAAAGTGGTGACCGAGGAAGGAGAAAAAACTGTACAGAGAGGCTACCAAGAGGTCAATGACAACCTTAAAAGAGTTGCTGGACTTAATGGGTGCAAGAGGTCATTCCCTGCCATTCCCTCCATATTAAATCCATTTTACATATTCTGCACAAGCCTGAGCTGAGGGTAAGGTGGCTTATTTTTCCAAAAAAATTTGGGAACAGCTGGTAGTGTAGTGGTTACAGCTACCGGTTTTGGTTCCAAGGGTTGCAGGTTTGATCCCCACCTCTGAGTATTGTGCCCTTGAGCAAGGTACTTACTCTAACTTCCCTGAGTAAAACTATTCACCTGTATAAATGGATAAGTAATTATAGCATTATAAGGTTCTTTGGAGAAAAGCATCAGTTAAATAAATAAACCTAAAGAAGAGCATTTGAGCCTACATGTATTTTGCAAGAGAACACATTCAGTTTTTCAAAATCATTTTGGGAAATGTCTGATGAGACCAACATAGTACTTTTTCGCCTTAATGCCAAAAGATGTGCTTTGGGCAAAGTCAACACAACCAATCAATCACCCAAATGTACACTGTCCAGTATGTTGATGGCAGCATCATACTATGGCAGGGGTCACCAACATGGTGCCCGCGGGCACCAGGTCGCCCGCAAGGATCACATGAGTCGCCCGCGCGGGTCTGTTCTAAAAATAGCTCACCATAGCGCCACTTACCAGTAAGCTGCATCTAATTTTTTTTGTTGCTATTCTTTTTAAATCACACTTGCATTGGTGTAAATTTGAAAATGACAATATTAAAAAAAAACTTTAAAAAATATTTCATATTAGATTAGAGCTAGCTGGTCTCCACGGCAACCGTTGCCGTAGAGAGCAGCTAGCGGGCGCAGTGAAGGGGAGGAGATGATTTACCCCCGAAAACATGGCAGAAAAAAGAAAGAAAACATATCATTTTCACAGTGAATGGGAGGAAGAGTTCTTTTTTACCACTGTGAAAGATTCCTGCGTGTGTCTCATTTGCGGGGCGACTGTGGCGACGGCAAAGCGGCACAATGTTGAGAGACATTTCAGAACGTGTCACGCAAGCTACCATGCTAACTACCCACCGGGCAGCGCATTACGAGTGGAAAAAGCCCGCGAGTTAAAGGCAGGTTTGTGCAAACAGCAGTCTTTTTTCACGAGACCGGTGAAAAAACCCCAAAAAGCAACCGAAGCCTCATTTAGAGCTACACATTTCTTGATTAAGAAAAAGAAGGCATTTTCAGACGGGGAGGTTTTCAAAGAAGCGATGATAATAATTGCAAATGTTGATTTTTCTATGTTACACAATTGATAATCTGTACAAACATGGTACACAACACGTAGTGCATGATTTGTTAAAAATTGTTAGTGGCTAGTGAAATGTTGTAGAAGTGATCATTTGAAAATGTAAATACTTGCAGAGATTTATAGAAATAAAGTGTTGCATATTGATATTTATCTGTTTCCTACCTTGTTAAATCATTGTTGATAATTATTGTGAGAAATCATTAACATGATCAGTGTCTTCACATAGGTGAATATCATTAATTATTAATAATAACATATAATTAAAGGTAAATTGAGCAAATTTGTTATTTGAGAAGTGTGTATCAAACTGGTAGCCCTTCACATTAATCGGTACCCAAGAAGTAGCTCTCAGTTTCAAGTTTTGGTGACCCCTGTACTATGGGACTGCTCCTCTTCTACAGGGACAGGGGTTCTGGTCCAGACAGAGACAAAATGAATAAATTCAAATATTAAGATGTTTCTCTGCAACACCTACTACCATTTGCCAGAAAGTTGAAAGAATTTAACCTTTTATCATGACAAAAATCAGAATCAGCTTTATTGGCCAAGTATACCTGAGCATAGAAGGAATTTGTGTCTGGTTTAGAGCAAACCTACAGTGCACATTCACACATACAGGCTACATACACTTATATTGGACTAGACATAGACTAATACAAACATGATTACAGATAGCACATGACAGTTAGCAATGCAGTAAGAACACAGTACAATGCAAACAGAACACACACACACACACACTGTCTGAAAGTTCGTGGCAAGCCAAAGCCTAGCCCAGCAACGTAGGGTGTGGGGCTGGAGGGAGAGGAGACACACCCAGGACAGGATGCCAATCCATCGCAAGGCACCCCAAGCAGGGCTCAAGCCCCAGACCCACCAGAGAGTAGGACCTGGCCAAACCTGCTGCGCCACTGCGCACAACCCCCCCCCATCTTCCAAGGTAGTGTGTTGAAATTCTCATGCTTTTGAGACCTACAACAAATAAATTTAAACATCCATAAAATCACTTTTTTAAATGCACTGGTTTCTAAAAATAAAAAAAAACACAATTAGGCCCAGAAGTCTGTAACTTTACTAGCTTTTAAATACAAATACCCCATGGGACTGATTAGGGGTATATGGAATTTTCATCAATTTCTGAATTTTTTTTTTTAAATTTTGAATTGATTTTAATGGTAGTTGAAGTAAAAAAGTAAGTCTTGCTATATATGTAAGAGTGTCTGTATGTATAGCTTTATCTTGGGTTTTTACAGTATCTCACCACTGAATAACTGAATAAATCAATGGATATATGGGATCACTAGTGTCCCTGGGGGGGCGGTGGTACTGTGGTGCGGCAGGTTTGGCCAGTGCCCACTGTGTGGCGAGTCTGGGGTTTGAGCTCTGCTTGTGGTGCCCTGCGACGGACTGGCCCCCTGCCCTGGGCATGTCCCCTCCCTCCTTGGCCCTGCACCCTGTGCTGCCGAGTGGGCTCCGGCTTGCCCCAACCCCGGTTGGGACAAGCAGCTGTAGGTGATTGTTGGTTAGTGTCCCGGACCTGTTGAGGCAGAAGTTGCATATTGCCAAGGCAGACTATGATGGGACTGCCAAGGAGCCATTGAACTTAATACTGGACAACGGCTGTACATGCTAAGGCTCAAGGACAATGAGGTTTTCAGTCTTACCATTATGCACTGCACTGAGCTGCATCCCATGTCTTCCATGTGTGTTCCTTCAGTACAGAATAGCATTTTACGAGCAGCACTGGGTCACAGGAACATAGAGACAGAAACAGTACACCTATAAATTAAAAACATGTCCATATAGACTAAACAAGGGGAAAGGTTGCAACATTTCACAGGTGTGACCACATAGTAGTACCTAATAAGTTAAAGAATGACATCGACACATTCCAGAATTCTTTTGAGTTGTCATACAGATCAAATGTTAATTTTTCAGGATGAAGAAAATTAAAATCTTTGGTCACACATATTTACAGAGGGAACTTTAGGCCTGGAGGGGGTGCAGTGGTGCATCAGGTTTGGCCTGTGCCAGCTCTCTGGTGGGTCTGGGGTTTGAGTCCCAGTGATGTGGTACTCTATTTTATTGCATTGTTTATGAGTACCCCTCCTTGAACCGCCACCTTACCGTGGTGGAGGGGTTTGAGTGCCTGAATGAGTCCAGGAGCTATGTTGTCTGGGGCTATATGCCCCTGGTAGGGTCTCCCATGGCAAACAGGTCCTGGATGACAGACGAGACAAAGCGCGGTTCAAAAACCCCTTATGAAGAAAAAACCAAGGCTTTCGTTTACCCCGCCCGGTATGGGGTCACCGGGGCCCCACCCTGGAGCCAGGCCTGGGGGGGGGCTCGCCTGCGAGCGCCTGGTGGCCAGGTCTATGCCCACGGGGCCTGGCCGGGCTCAGCCCGAAGCCATGACGTGGAGCCGCTCTTCGGTGGGCTCACCACCTGCCGGAGAGACCGTAAGGGGCCAGTGCATTGTGATTTGGGCGGTGGTCGGAGCCGAGTGCCCGGCCGACCCAAACCTCGGGCGCCAACTCTGGTTCTTGGGACTTGGAATGTCACCTCACTGGTGGGGAAGGAGCCTGAGCTGGTGCAGGAGGTTGAGAGATACCGTCTAGATATAGTCGGGCTCACTTCTACTCACAGCTTGGGTTCTGGAACCACTCTTCTCAACCAAGGGTGGACTCTCCACTATTCTGGCGTTGCCCAGGGTGAGAGGCGGCGGGCGGGTGTGGGCTTATTAATAGCCCCCCAGTTTAGCCGCCATGTGTTGGAGTCTACCCCGGTGAATGAGAGGGTCATCTCCCTGTGCCTTCGGGTCAGGGAACGGTCTCTCACTGTCATTTGTGCTTATGCGCCTAGTGGCAGTGTAGAGTACCCGGCCTTCTTGGAGTCCCTGGAGGGCGTGCTGGAAAGCGCTCCCACTGGGGACTCTGTCATTCTACTGGGGGACTTTAACGCCCACGTGGGCAACGAAAGTGATACCTGGAGGGGCGTGATTGGGAGGAACGGCCTCCCTGATCTGAACCCGAGCGGTGAGTTGTTATTGGATTTGTGTGCTAGTCACGGTTTATCCATAACGAACACCATGTTCGTGCATAAGGGTGTCCATCAGTGCACTTGGCACCAGGACGCCCTAGGTCGGAGGTCAATGATCGACTTTGTAGTCGTTTCTTCTGACCTTCGGCCATATGTTTTGGACACTTGAGTGAAGAGAGGGGCTGAGCTGTCAACTGATCACCACCTGGTGGTGAGTTGGATTCAATGGCGGGGGAAAAAGCTGGACAGACCTGGCAGGCCCAAACGCATAGTGAGGGTCTGTTGGGAACGTTTGGCGGAGGCCCCTGTCAGAGAGGTCTTCAACTCCCACCTCCGACAGAGCTTCAACCAGGTCCCGAGGGAGGTGGGGGACATCGAGTCTGAATGGACTATGTTCCGCGCCTCCATTGTCGGGGCGGTGGTTCGGAGCTGCGGCCATAAGGTCTCCGGCGCCTGTCGCGGCGGCAATCCCCGAACACGGTGGTGGACACCGGAGGTAAGGGATGCCGTCAAGCTGAAGAAGGAGTTCTATCAGGCCTGGCTGGCTCATGGGACTCCTGAAGCAGCTGACGGGTACCGACGGGCCAAACGGAGCGCGGCTCTGGCAGTCGCCGCGGCAAAAACTCGGGCTTGGGAGGAGTTCGGTGAGGCCATGGAGGAAGACTTTCGGTCGGCCTCAAAGAGATTCTGGCAAACCGTCCGGCGACTCAGAGGGGGAAGCGGTGTTCCACAAACACTGTTTACAGTGGAAGTGGTGCGCTGCTGACCTCAGCTGAGGATGTTCTCGGGCGGTGGAAGGAGTACTTTGAGGATCTCCTCAATCCCTCCAACACGCCTTCCGTAGAGGAAGCTGAGGCTGAGGACTTGGAGGGGGACTCGTCCATTACCCTGGCTGAAGTTGCTGAGGTAGTCAAAAAACTCCTCGGTGGCAAGGCTCCGGGGGTGGATGAGATCCGCCCCGAGTTTCTCAAGTCTCTGGATGTTGTGGGGCTGTCTTGGCTGACACGCCTCTGCAGCATCGCGTGGAGTTCGGGAACGGTGCCTCTGGACTGGCAGACCGGGGTGGTGGTCCCTCTTTTTAAGAAGGGGGACCGGAGATTGTGTTCCAACTACAGGGGGATCACACTCCTTAGCCTCCCTGGGAAAGTCTATGCCAGGGTACTGGAAAGGAGAATCCGACCGATAGTCGAACCTCGGATTCAGGAGGAGCAATGCGGTTTTCGCCCTGGCCGTGGAACACTGGACCAGCTCTATACCCTCACTAGGGTGCTGGAGGGTTCGTGGGAGTTTGCCCAACCAGTCCATATGTGTTTTGTGGACCTGGAGAAGGCATTCGACCGTGTCCCTCGTGGCATCCTATGGGAGGTACTTCGGGATTATGGGGTTCGGGGCTCGCTGCTATGGGCTGTTCGTTCCCTGTATGACCGGAGCAGGAGCTTGGTTCGCATTGCCGGCAGTAAGTCAGACCTGTTCCCGGTGCATGTTGGACTCCGCCAGGGCTGCCCTTTGTCACCGATTCTGTTCATTATCTTCATGGACAGAATTTCTAGGCGCAGCCAGGGAACGGAGGGTGTCTATTTTGGTGGCCGCGAGATCTCGTCTCTGCTTTTCGCGGACGTTGTGGTCCTGTTGGCTTCATCAAGTCAAGACTTGCAGCGTGCACTGGGGAGGTTTGCAGCCGAGTGCGAAGCGGCGGGGATGAGAATCAGCACCTCCAAATCCGAGGCCATGGTTCTCAGTCGGAAAAAGGTGGATTGCCCCCTCCGGGTTAGGGGGGAGTTGCTCCCTCAAGTGGAGGAGTTTAAGTATCTCGGGGTCTTGTTCACGAGTGAGGGAAAAATGGAGCGGCAGGTTGACAGACGGATCGGTGCGGCGTCCGCAGTAATGTGGTCATTGTACCGGTCTGTTGTGGTGAAGAGGGAGCTGAGTCGTAAGGCGAAGCTCTCAATTTACCGGTCGATCTACGTTCCTACCCTCACCTATGGTCGTGAACTCTGGATCATGACCGAAAGGATGAGATCGCGGATACAAGCGGCAGAAATGAGTTTCCTCCGCAGAGTGGCAGGGCACACCCTTAGGGATAGGGTGAGGAGCTCAGTCACCCGGGAGGAGCTCGGAGTAGAGCCGCTGCTCCTCCGCATCGAGAGGAGCCAGTTGAGGTGGCTCAGGCATCTGTTCCGGATGCCTCCGGGCTTGTTCCACTGGGAGGAGGCCTCGGGGCAGACCCAGGACACGTTGGAGAGACTATGTCTCCCGGCTGGCCTGGGAACGCCTTGGGGTTTCCCCAGAGGAACTGGAGGAGGTGTGCGGGGAGAGGGAAGTCTGGAGGACTCTGCTCGGACTGCTGCCCCCGCGACCCGGCCCCGGATAAAAGCGGAGGAAGATGGATGGCTGGATGGATGGATGGATGTTTATGAGTAGTTCTAAATATGTGAATATATCAGACAGGAATTTATATGAATATTCCTGCAAGGGGGGGCATGGTGGCGCAACGGGTTGGACCAGGTCCTGCTCTCTGGTGGGTCTGGGGTTCGAGTCCTGCTTGGGGTGCCTTGCGACAGACTGGCCTCCCGTCCTGGGTGTGTCCCCTCGCCCTCCACCCTGTGTTGCCAGGTTAGGTTCCAGCTTGCTGCAACCCTGCTTGGGACAAGCAGCTTCAGACAAAGTGTGTGTGTGACTTTGGGCCTGGATTGTACCTTTAAAATGCATTTACTTGCCAAAAGGGTAAGAGTATTCAGCCTATGTTCTATAACTGCATCAAAAAAGAATTTGGGTTGTGGTTTTAACAAGAAAACAGGGGACAAATCTGACTTTTTGCTGAAGATTTTTTGAGTAGTTCAGTAAACCCCATTCTAGTAAGCTTTTATCTTATCACATTCTCAGAATAAATGCACTAAAGTGCCCAGAACAGCTTTACACACAGCTGAGATCTCCCTGGGAACAGACATACTGGAGTAAAGTAGATTCTATGAATGAGCTTGAAGTTGGTTTCCCAGATGCAGTGTATAAGTAACCCTTCATCAATACTTTGGCTTTGCCATTGGTGCCAGGATGATGTGGTGACAATGTTATATGCTCAAAAGTGGTGAAAATATCCACTCTCACACTGGGGCCCATTACCTGAAATGACGCTGACTGTTAACCCATAGCTTCTGAACTGAGCCTAGCAGTGTCAAAGGGTGGCTCTGGAAGTTGGCATTGTGGCACAGCAAGTAGTGCTGCTGTGCCACAGTCCCTGGGTAGTATGAGAAGACATGGGTTCAGTTGCTGCTCAGTCTGTGTGGAGTTTGCATGTTCTCCCTGTGTCTGCGTGGATTTCCTCCCAAAGACATGCTGTTCAGGTTCACCCATAGTGTATGAGTGACAGAGAGAGAGTGTGTGTGTGTGTGTGTGTGTGTGTGTGTGTGTGTGTGTGTGTGTGTGTGTGTGTTCCACTGATGTATGGATGAGTGACCCGCTGTAAGTAGTGTCTAGTCACCTTGGTGAATAAGGTGTGTGGGCTAATAACACTACATAGAGTTCATTGGAAGTTGCTTTGGAGAAAAGCATCTGCTAAATAAACAAATGTAAGTCATGGAGAAGTCAAGGTGTATCCTGCCTTATGCCCTGTGCCTATGACATACTGCAACCCTGTACTCGAGAAGCAGTTATTGATAATGGATGGACGAATGCGTTCAAGTATTTTTTTTTTATTTAGTATAACTGAGGTTTTTACAGAACCTAACCTGTGAATAAATGGATGGGCAGGGTAGTATGGTACTGGCAGTCCCCATTGTGTTTGTTAATTAATATGTTTATAACTGACAAGTAACCTTTACCATTAAATTTCAATTGACAAAAGCCACATAAAGCAGAATAGACTCGGTCCCAATGATGTTAGCAAGTTTTGTGTCTAGTTGGCATGGTGCTGCAGTGAATAGTGCTGCTGTCTCACAGTGCTTGGATGGTGCGAGAATGACTTGTTTGCAATGTAGTTTATTTCAGATTTTACATTAGCAGCTATTTTTTGTTTATTTTGTTTTTCTCATTCTTATTTGGCCCTTTTTTATGTGTTAATCATATTTGCTCTTTAATTTTGCTGAGGAAGCGCTATATGAAAATAAATTCAACTTTTAAATCATTTCTTATGGCTTTTCTAGCAGTTATCCATTGTCAACACTTTTTCAACACTTTCATTTACAAACAATTAAAACTACCTACGACGCCATGAACATAATTTATTATAGGGTTCTGCTGTTGCTTTTAGTATAACAAACTATTAGTATTCACATTCATCAATGCCTGTGTGAGAGAGAAAGTAGTGTGCAAATGTGCGTAATGCTTTCATGGAACAATAACAGCAAGTCATTTAATGTGTTAAACATTTCTAAATGGATAGTACTTAATACACATAGCGTCAAACAGTATAGTGAGCTTTTCCTCAAGCTTTTAGCAGCAAATACCCATCGGGGCAAACTGTAATAAAACAAAGGCTTAAAAGGTTCGGTATAATGATACCTCTGTCATTCAAATTAAAAGCACATGTCATCCATAGAGAATTCATGATAAAAAAACACGAGGATTTGATTCTTCTTTCAACCCATTTATTGTGCTGATTTTTCACATTAAATCAAGAATATTCCAGGTGCTGCTTTGAATGAAGAAATTCTGTCCCTGAGAATTTCACCCACTGCTACAAGAGAATGTGCACCTTTTCTTGTTGAGCAGCTGACTTCGGCACCTTCACTCTCCATTTCTCTGTGGCTGGAACTGAAAAGCTCTGCAGAGCCCATCAATAGCTCTTTTCCTTCTGATTCGTGACATCTTAAACCATTTTCGAGGAAGTAGAGAATGTTTTCATCTGGCGCAGACGTTTGGGCTGCACTGGTGCCAGCAGAGAGCATTCTGAGTTTTGTGAGAAAACACAAAATTTATGGCTCTGCCATCTTGGTGTATGAAGCTGTGGGTGGGTTTACTGGGTGACATTAATACATTTCATTTATACTACTTTTTTCACTCGTTTACTAGAATAGCAAATGGACTTTTACCATTGAGCAGCATGGTAGTGCCCCAGAGTTCCTGGGTTGTACAGTTTGACTCGTCACCATGTTCGCCTTGGGTTCCTTCCATAATCCAGACATGCGATTCACATGTGAATTATTGACCTTAACATTTCCACCATTGTGCATTTTACATTCCTTTGGTGTATACACAGATGAAACATTAAAGGGAGTTTAGCATGTCTAGCACTGCAAGTCACCTTGAATAAAGGTGTTAGCTGACACTGCATAGCAATCTTTGAAAACAGCCATGCAGAAAAGCAGCTGCTAAATTAATAAATGTAAATGTTGAAGAATGCTGTCATAGCCTCCCTAACAGAATTTATGCTTTTCTCAAAGTCCTGTGTTCAATGTTAGAAAAAAAGTGTTGGAATCAAACCTGAAAGTGCTGGTCCATGAGTGAAGTTCTCACCCTCTTCCAAAGCTCCAGGAAAATGGAATTTTTCATGGATGGCTTTCATTTCCATGTGGTGACTATTCCTGTTTTGAATCTCTGGGAAAATTCCTTGCTCATCAGGTGTGGAGGGATGTGTTGGGTTGTCTGAGGAGCCCTCATAACTCAACCTCCAATCACACTCATTTTTAAATAGTCTTCCATTATTGGGGAACTGTAGTAGTTCAGTGTTCACATTAATGCCACTCCAGGGTTTTGCAGAAGGGAAATTGCCACATTAGCAGAGATCAAAGTTTTAGCTAAGCAGCCTCAACAACAAACCTATTTTAGCTACAAACAGAAACCCCCAAAACAAGGTAAATCTTTATAGGAGTTTTAAGACTAGCTGTTACATAGTAGTAGCCCACTATGGAGTTTAACATGGTGAGAGAAGGACAGATCTAGATTTTACCAAAACCAACTGGCTTTAAATATTTGAGCTACTGAAGGAAGATTTCAACAACCTTTAAAAGAAATGCAAGAATTATGTCCTATACTGAACTTTTATTTTACATTCAACCATTAAATATACACCATTGTTCAAGGATCACAACACTGGACATTTCACATTTAAGGGTTCTTCACATCTTACTTTTTCAAATTTATATGCATTTGATATACATTCCTAAAGAAATGAATTTAGTAATCTAACAAATTCATGCAAAATGTCCTTTACTCATGTTTATTCAATATTTACAAATACCTCATAATATCTACTGTAGAAACAAAATAAATAAATTGCAAAGTATGATAAATATAAACAAAGCATATCGACACAAAAAATATACATAAACAAAAACACAGCATTTTGTTACAAATAACCTGAAGTTGAATGGAACTGACAAAGATGTCTTATGCTTCAGAGATTGAAGAAAATGCAACCATGCCAGTCTTCCACAAATATACATGGGAAATGTTTCTCTGCCTTCCACATAAGTATCTGACAGTACTATAATACTTATTTTACCTTACATTTGAAAATGTGAATCCTTTTCTTTTTAAACCTCTCATCAGTTAGGCCATTTAAGAACCCAGTGCTATCATTTCACAAAAATATGGCAAGTAAGCATGTAAAATATTTTATTACACTAAACAATGCAGTATGTTGAATATTTGTGTGGCAAAAAATTGACAAAAGCAATGGTCAGCTGGATTTTTAAATCTATTTGGCCTTCCATTGTTTTTGCCAAGCTTTGGTTTAGTTCAATGAAGTAAAGCGATAAAACGCCTTTACCACTTGGTGGTGCTCTTCACCCGAAACTACTACTACTACTACAAAATAGGGTAATTTATTGAAATAAGAGTAGTAACAGTATATTTTCAGTGTCAGATTGTACCATTTGAGTTTAAGGTGGTTTAATTTTAGGAAAAATCATTAAAGTTCTTTTAATTTTGCTACTGTTTCTTAGTTCATTCAAAACAATCCGTTGCAAGCTGAGTGGCAAACAAAAACAACGGTAGTTAAACCAGAAGTGTCCAAGGCACAGACTTAGTGTTTCCGTAGCAGACATGATCGATAAATACACTACCTTATGCCACAAAACCCTGTGTCTCTTCCAAAGTTTGAGTACTATTTGCTTAATATGCATGGAGGAAGACCACTGGGTAATTGGTTTTCACACCCTGTGGAACAATTTAAATTAGTATTTTACTGTGCCAAATAATCTTTTGATACAATCCTGGAAAATCTCAGACTTAAGACAATTTACAAAAGGTTAAACATTTAGGACTGCAAGATTGTTTTAGCATTTTGTCTTGAGAACTAAAAGCAATATTACAGAAAAAAATAACTGTAAAACTAGACAATAGTTTCATGTTGAAGTCGATAAACCACATCAAGTAAATCAATCAATATAAGCAGTACCAAGGGCACATGTTCACCTTTTTAGGGTACCAACTCTTAAGGGCAAAAAAGAGGAAAAAAAAAAAAACCCTTAGCAGGGCTTTTCGTTTATTCCATGATGTGTCACAATATCAGCAGCAACACAATCTGTTTTTACATCTTCATACACAAAGTCACAATTTGTAATGGCTTTGTGAATAATAGTTTCAGCTGATAGTTTTTGATCTAAGCTAAACAATACTTCAAGAAGGTCATTGATATCAGCTTTCGACCCCTCTTTTTCCATCCAGAGTCGAAGGAGTTCATACATTTTATCAGCAGGAGACTGGTTATCCGCACCTTGAATTTCGTTGTCTTTCAATCCAATTCGTCTGAAAAATCTGTTATGGTAGTTAATGTCCAGTTCTTCAAAAAGGTCAAAGCTTTTTTTCAGTGACTCTTGCCCTGAAAATAAATTAGTTGTATATTAGTCATATCGTGTATTTTTATATCAAAACTTCAACCTATTAAAAAGATGCCAGTGCTTTAGTAACAATCATGCCGGTAGATATCTTGTTACCATTTAAAGGAATAAGTCGCCTTCTCTGGGAATGCACCTAGGAAGACAGATTAAAAATAAGACTTCACACAAATTCATAATCACAATATTATCATGCCTAATATGGAAGTGGTACTGTAAATGTTATGATGGAAAAATGTATGAATCAAACATAAGTAATGTATAACAAATTTGTTTGGTAGGTCAGGTTTGGTGAGACAGTAACAAAGGTGTCATACAAACAAAAATTATACATGCATGAGTGTCAGATATCTGATGAATTTGATGCACAAATATGGGAAACATTTAACCTGTTTGCAAATCAGTCCATCCCCTAATCATATGAACTGAACACATAAGAGTGGAACAGATTCTGCCACATTCATCAGGAAAATATCCGTTTTCAGCAACTGAGACTTCGCAGGGGGAGAAAAAAGAGAAAAGATCAGGATGCCTAAAGTCTATCTTCAGACCTATAGAGGTCAGTTTGGGGACAGAGGGAATGAAAACAGCTGAGAAAGGAAAGGAGGAGATTCACACTGAGGGCAAATGATGGCATGGCATATGGTGCTGTTCTCACCCTAACAGTAGGCTGTCTCAGGGCCACTGGGTTGGGGTGAGGGGATCTGCAGCAGCAAGGGGGAGTGTGCTGTGAGGTTAGACTGGTTTGGGAGGAACTGGTGATGCTGCTACCCAGCCCATCATCGTTGGCACCCACCGGCGGGGACTCTTTCAAGAAGGGCTCTCTTTCCTGCTGTGGCTCCAATGGGCCAGCACTCTGTCTTTCTTCTTCCTCCAGTGTTGTGTTATTTTTGTCATCCTGAGTTTGAAAATGTTTGAGTCACATTGTAGTTCACTTCTACAGCAGAATGTTAACTTTGTGTAATGTAAAGTAGTTTCAGCTCTGAATTCACTCTAGCTTTCCATACTGTAAATCTGACAGCTATTCAATGAACCGAAATATGAAGTTCTTACAACTCACCATGTTCACTTTTACAACTTCACTTGATTTGCATGAAACCACTGTAAGAGACAATGAAGAAAGTTAGCACCTAACAAATGCTCACTCAAAGCACAACTACATTAGGTTCATTTAACAGCTTGAGAAAATGCACTATAAAAACTATCTAGAAACAAGACTAATGATGAAGAATCCAAGCATTCAGATGGCATATCACACATGTAAACAAATGACAACTGAAATAAAAACTGAAGAAAGTCTTTGGAACTATATGTCCACTTCATAAAATTCCTCATTAATGCAGACATCAGGTGTAGAAAATACTTCAGTTATTCATTACAAGAACTACCCCAAAGGAAATATAGAAAGTGGCATTTGTCTCATGTGGAGACCACGTTTGCTTACACTTTATACATCATTAGGCATCAATAGTCACCTGTGAAGTTACTGAAAGATAATTTCTTCTTCAAATAAATAAGAAGGACAACCCCGACAGCAACGATGACCGGGATAATTACGCCAACAGTCACTTAAAAAAAAAAAAAAAAAGAAAAACAGTTAGCCTAGTTTTTTTACAGACAGCTTTGTCCTAGGCAACTTGATATACTAGCAACAATGCTAGATATACTACACTACATTCACATTTATTCATTTAGCTGATGCTTTATTCGCCAAAGAAACTTACAATTATTTATTCACAGTTGCTTATACTTATTTACCAATGTATACAACCAATGTCCACAACCACTTGTCCCGAGCAGGATCGCAGCAACCTGGAGCCAGTCCATTGCAGGGCACCCCAAGGAGGTCTCAAACCCCAGAACATAGTAGGCATCGGCCAAACCCGCTGCGCCACCACGCCACCCCCCAATTTATATAGCTGAATAATTTTAGTGGACCAATTTAGGGTAAGTACCTTGTTCAGGGTTACTACAGCTGGAAGTGGGGATCGAACCTGAGACCTTGGGATCCAAAGGTAGCAGCTCTAACTACTATGCTACCAACTCTCCCCACTAGATGAAATCATTTACCAATATATAAAACTAAACACACAATCATTCCTTAATTTATTCACTAATTCACATGCAGCACATATCTATGGACTGTTGGAATTCCAAAAAACATGGGGAGAACGTGCAAACTTGACAGAGATTAACTGAATCCATATTCGAACCCCTGTCCAAACCCACAGCCCAGGAGCTGGGAGACACCAGTATAACGTGCTGTGCCACTAAGACCACATGTTCATATTGTTCATGTTCATATAATTATGTGCCGTATCTGTTACCCTCACAATGAAAAATAAATAATGCCAACAATTGTATTATCACTCCAAAGCTTCCTTCCAGCTCAAACCCTAAATCTATTTGCCCATGTTAAGCTTTATTACTGTTACACATTCTGGTGAAGTTTTTAAGTTTCACCATAAAAAAAAAAAGTGTTGTATGCTAACAGGAATGTTAGAAGCAGTTACAGCACACAAAAGCTTGTGAAGACAAAAGTCTGTTCAACCTGAACGACTGCTACCTAGCACAGTGGCAGAAGTGGCTATCTTCTTTTTACAGACAGTATTGGACGTAGAGGTACAGTTCTTGACCGTCTCCTCATCTGGTTTACATCTGAAACAGTAGATGAAAATTTTTCTTACATAATGAAATCATAAAGACACTTATATGTGATTCAGAAATTAATTATCCTATACACAACCTGCCTTAAACAGGAATGTGTTTGGCGATACCACATTTTTATCTTGGTTATTCCAGTTCCCTGACATATTGGCAAAGAGGTGTGTAGGTAGTGGGTTATGACGCAATGCATACTTTAAGATTTTCATATGTTTAACCCAAAAAAAAGGAGGAACATCAGACATATAGCAGACATCAGACAATGGACATGAAGTGTAATGTCTTACCTGGAGCACTTTTTACAAAACTCACAGGCCTGGTCAGGAGAACAGAAGGACCCTGATTTGCATTGGCACTGAGAGTTCTGAGTGTTGCTGCACTGTCTGGTCACCTCCTCATCTACAAAGAACACAAACTTGTCTATGTCACCCTTTAGTTACAAACACCAGTTCAAAAGACAAAGGCTGAGGCTCTGATTAAAGTACAGCCTGGCCAAAGGTCCCATTTACAGATATATGTTTTGAGTGACTGAGGGAAATTATTGACCTTGCCCCCCAAAAGGCAGTGAGCTAAGGGATTGTCTTTTGCCTAAACCAGAGCACAGATGACACCTTGGCGCAGGACAAAAGGCAAGAATGGTCACTGGTAACCAAAACAGTATATATCTTTTCATAAGAGGACTGGAATCTGTCACATTATCTGGTAGCCAAGAGAACCCTTTCTGAAAGCTAGAGGTGCTACAGAGAGGGTGGTAAAGACTCCTCTCGCAGGTGCAAATGGGACTGATCATTACAAAGCGCATGGGATCGCAGCATTACCTGTCCGGCATTTTGTACATTGAAGGCACTGCATCAGGCCGTTATCATGCTCTGTGTACGTATCATACGGGCATGCTGCACAAGTTCCCCGGGTCAAAGGCTTAGTGCAAGCCTCCTTGACAAATTGCCCTAAGAAGAAACAGAGGTAGTTTTGCTTACCAGTAAAGCATTCCTTCAAGAATTTTACAGAACAAATTTGCAACTAACTCTCTGATTTTAGTCACACATATTCCAATTTATTGTTGAGGTGCACTAAACTATGTTGTTCCATACAAACATGGCACTGACACATTACCAGGTACATGTTAATAAGTTAAAGCAACCATTCGTAGTTTTACCAGCAGGGCAGTTCAAACAGCAGTGGGATTCATGTGGATATTCCAAGTTCTCTTGGCAAAGGACATGTCGGGCTGTTCTGTCTCTCAGTGCAGCACCAAGGCTTAGTTTCACAGCAGGATAGATTGTGAGTGCCAGCAGTAGTGAGACCACCTAGGTCAATGAAAATTCTGCATCAGTTTTACACAGTTATACTCACTTGACAAAATTCCAATGTAATGCTTATGCTGAAGCATTCTATTGCAAGCAAAATGGTTTGAAATACATAAACCATCAATTAAACGGTTGTTCTAGAACTTAGGTTTAGGAATATTAACACCTTTTCAAATGAATAGGTGCCATGACTACATGAACACACCAGAAAAGCTTAACCGAGCAGGGGTGATTGTTAGGCTATGATACAGTGGAGAAAAACTAACAAAGTACATAAAACAATATGTCTGATGACTTACTATTTATAATTTCAGCGGACATGGGAAACAGCATTTTTGCCACTTTAGCTTAGTTCTCGGCTAGCCTGTGACTATCTAAAGAACAGCTGATACAATTCCCCTTCTCAGTTTTTCTACCACCACAACCTCAAAGGCACAGTATTTAAAACACCCAACTTAAGACTTGTTTTCCTTTCATTTTTTTAATATACTTATTTTAAGGTGATCATAACAGCTATAGCATGGGAAGTAAAACAATTTTTTTCCCCATCTTATGATAAAAGTAATTTATGAGTACTTTTTATTCTGAGCTGTACATAGTTTTGGAGAAAAGCAACCGATAGATAAATGCAAATCAGTGCAACATTTTCCACCATGCAGTGCACTGAATACCAACCACACTGTCAGTCATGAACGGAGAAAAACAAGGTGGTGCAGGAGTAAGTGGATGTACACACACATTATGTACAAAGGTAGAAGTGCAATGTTTAAAATAATTCACACAAATGAGTACTAATTTTCACATCAGGTGGAAAATCCAGAATTACAGCAATATAATAGATAGTTATTTGTCTCAGTACAACATACTATATTTAATGTTCTATGGCATATTTTGTAGAGACATTTACAGTGGAATTTACAGGTAATGCGTGAACTGACCCACTGTTGTGGGATGATGAAAATAAGATGCTGTTGACATGATTTTTTTGTGTTAGTATATGGAAAGAAAAAACAGCTGTAGTCAATTTCAATTTTGATACACAGCAAAGTGCAATTTTATTCTGCAAGAACAAACTCCCATTAGGTCCTAGAACTCCTTCATGTGAAGGCTTCTCCAACGTGCCCTCTGGCATGGTGACACTCAAGGGCATGAGATGCAGGCCAGTGGTCAATAACACACAGGTTTTTAGATTTCTGCTAGATTTAAAGCTAGCAAGAGGACTATGTAACCTACTAAATGTTGATGCTTTTGTTAACCCTTATAAAAATAGATATGCAATTTCTATTTCTATGCTCTTTTAAGAAGTTCACAGTATTGGAAACTCAGTTGTGAGCCATGTTAGTAAAATATATATTGTTAAAAATGTTTTCTTCAGTATTGACCTTTTAGTTCCTCATTATTAAAGGTTTTGATGATGTATTTGATAAGAACATTATTCCCTCATGTAAAGTGAACAATGCTAGTTATCGTTGTAGTATTTAGTTGTAAACTAAACTAGATAAACAGGATGCACCTGAATTTCTATTGTTGTTGCATGTTTTCAGCGATATGAATACATCAGTTGCCATTGCTGCTGCTGGCCCAGGCCAGAGATAGTCTAATGAAACTCCATGACAGGCAGATTCATGCCAGATTGTCCTTATTTAGGAATCCACCTCAGCAAGTTTATTGCAGCAGAACATCCAAATCAAACAGGGATATGAGACTGAATTGGTAGAATATCTGATGCGCTTTTACATGCAGACATGACAACAAATCTATTAGATGGACATGGTAATATTTAAGGTAATAAAAATATTTTGTGGGTTTTAAGTCAGAGTACAGAGTTCCTTGCAGCATTTACAGGAAGCCCAAAAACAATGGCTTCGTCATGCAAAGATGGTATGGTTCAGGAAAAGGAAACCTGGCTCTGCAATCCTCAGTGAACTTTCACAGATCACGGCTCTCTCACTACAGATCGAAAATTACCATAATACTGTAACCAAACAAACCCTAGCCTCTACTCAGGCAAAAGTATCTCAGGGCAATACAATGCCAGTAACAAAACACTGGCTGCAGAATCTATAGAGAAAGGGGCAAAATTTGCACAGACCCAGAGTATTTCAAATTTAAGGCCAGCTTCCAGTAAAGTGGAAAGTCAGATTTTTTTTTTTCCAATCTTATCTTCAGACTGTTCCTGTCCTTGAAACCATGGAAGACAGACTGATTACCAAATACAGGGTCTAACAACTCATGCCTTTTGAAAATATAACACACATCCACATACAACATACAGTATAAAGGCTGTGCAAGCAAGGGCAGAAGGTTCCATCTGCCCTGATTTATTCACAGAGCTACACTGCCCCAAAAGCAAAGGACATTATACTACAAGGCCAAGAAACAAATGTTAAATATATATACCGTTTTCAAATTTGGGCTAAGGGTGAAAGGAATTCATAGAAAACCTACATTTGCCAGTTCATTCACTTTTTTTTTTTTTTTTTTTTTTTTTTTTTTTACTTTTTTAACTTTATAATATTTTTCTATGTATGTGTTTGGTTACTTTAAGTGTATATTTCATATTTGTGAATTTATGCATGTTGTACACTGTATTCTGCTCCAGCTAAAGTGAATTTCCTTCTGACTGAAAAAAGTTTCATTCATTCCCTCATTCATCAATAGCAAGGCAGAATCAAGTTCACTGGTAATTCAGTGCATAACTTGAAGACCAGATTTATATATCAAACCATGTGTCAGTTTATCCATTCCTAAAGCTAAATATTTCACTTAATGTTCAAGTACTTTTTAGATGTATGACAGCATAAACTCATTAAGAATCAATAGGAATCTTCAGATGAGAGAAGAGGTGTATGAAAAAACTACCTTCTGCCAGATACATACACTTACTTCACTCCTCTGTACTACAACAACAGTAACTATAACTCACCAATGTGATTTTGAAATAACACACATTGTGAGTGACAGGTATTTACACAGGGCATGCTGTTGAATAATTCCATATTCTAACAGAGTTAACACAGATGAAAATCATGTAATTAAAATATTTAAGTGTAAATATCTGTGTATCTGCTCAAACTAAATCTTTAAATGACTGGAGGAAAATTCTTAATTTCAGCAACAAATACCTTATAAATTACACCTGAAAATTAATATGCTTTAAGATGCAATTAGATGCTGTGTGGTGTAAAGTCATGGTCTTATATGAAATAACAGTAGCCATCTGTGAGGTACATGAGATGCACCTGTATGAGGATTACTGGAATAACTTTTACCACAAAATGAAATAAAAATGACAGTTACAGTAAATTGTAAATCACCATTAGAATACCACCAGCAAAGTTGTCTGCATTCACCACAGGTCTCCCCTCGAAGTTAATTACCTTTGAAGCCTGACAGATCTCAACCAGAGCATGAACTCTTGAGACCTAGTATGTAGAACACTGATTCAAAACTGTCCTACATACTGGACAAGAAAAGGCCCTCCCAACACTCCCAAGCAAAAATCAAATGCTTATTGCAAAGGGCTTTTATGCATTCTAATGAGTTTGACATTTAATGAATATATATGAGGAAGATTCTGTACTGGGCTCACACACACCTTCTTCAGAAAAAGGTATCTGATGAAGTCAAATTACCATTTCTCATTTAGAGTGCATTCACCATTTTTGAAATGACTGTATACGGCCCTAGCGACTAAAGACAGCAGTAATATCTGCTTTAGCAAAACTACCAAGGATACTTTCTACTACAAATGCTAGTTTCAAACATTCACTTTGTAACACACATAGCACTGTAACTAAGTCAGCGGTTTTATGACAAAGCATACTGCACCCCATGCTAATGAGAGGCAATTTAACTACAGAATAAGTGTATACGCTGTCTAATTGTCTTTATGCTTTGTTATTCATTCATATAACAGGCTTTTCTACAAAGTGATTTAAAATGTTAATCCATTTACTTACCCATTTATACAGCTGGGTTATAAAGGCTCATTTTCCTGGAGAAATTTAGGACAAATACCTTGCTCAGTGGTACAGCAAGAGATGGGATTCAGACTTGGGTTCCTCAAGGGCAAGGCAGCAGCCATAGCCACTATGCAACCCACTGGCCCTATAGCTATAATGCCATTGGTTGGCTCTTAACCAAAATATTATTACCATTGTTGAATACATACCTTTAACCTGCAAAAGAAAGTGTGAAAAACTGACAAAGGTTTCACTCTGAACACTGACAAAGCAACTTTTTTTTTTTTTTTTTTTTAAACATTTCATTGAACCTCATGTCAGGAACGTGGAGTTCAACATATTTCTGTATCATGGGTTTTTGATTTAGGGGGGCGCAGTTGGTCTGGGGTTCGAGTCCCACTTGGGGTGCCTTGTGGCAAACTGGCGTTCTGTCCTGGGTGTGTCCCCTGCCCCTCAAGCCCTGTGCCTTAATTGCTGGGTTAGGCTCTGGCTCACCACGACCCCGCAAGGGACAAGCGGGTTCAGTCTGTCTTTTTTTTTTTTTTAATCTATCAGCAATTTACAAACATCTGAAATTAGGGCTGTCCATGTCGACACCACCTGAAAATCTAATTTGCCCTGCATGTTTAGATTATGTAACCTTATCAACATGAGCTAGCAACATCTACACAAGTGTAGATCAAAACCCCTGTAAGGACAATACCTGTGTCCTACGCCATTCAGAAATGAACCAACACAGAGAAAGGTAATATTTTTTAGGATTACTTCAGTATAAATTTATACTTTTTCTTCCAATTATAATGGGATTAAATGGCATTAAGTGCAAAAACAGAAGAAAAAACAGGGACTTCTGTCATTTTTTAAATTTAATTAAGGCGGCTTTGTCCTACTTTGTGTTTCAATAGAGGGGGTTTTGTCCTGGGGGCATCTACAGACACATACAAACATGGAGTTGTTTCCACAGTTAACAGGAAAAGAAAAGGTTCAAAGGTCAAAAAAGGGAAATTCTCCTAGATCCAAACATTCAACTGTACTGACCAATGAAACCAGTCAATCAAGATCAAGAAAATTGAAGTTAACTGTATGTCAAGTTGTTCACTGAAATATCAACTCCAAGCCTACAGTGCTGGGACTGCCCCCCAATGTATTTTTAAATACTAATAGATCTTTTCCTTGACTTTCCTAATAATTAAGAATACAGGTAATGTAATAGATAATTTTATGCAATACTGTCATGGTTGTAACTTCTGTAGTTGATTTAATAATTAAATCCATAATCCCACATATTGCCACCTTGTGTCTTCTCTCACTAGAATCAGACATGCTCTGGCATGTCACAAGGGGAGGAGGGAATTTATTTCTTATAAATGAATAGAAACAAGACTGCAGAGCTCAATAAGTTATAAAAATAACATATACATGCAAGCACAAGTTCAGGTGACATTGAACTGTGACAAAAAATGATAACCCTCCCAGGACTAGAACCAACACCTACCACACAATACATACTAATTTAGTTTTTTCCTCTCTAATTCACTGGTCAAGCAAGGTGACTTTACATTTTCATTGAGCTGACAGACTTACAGTGTGAAGGTACTTACAATTATTTACCCATTTACACAGCTGGGTAATCCCCCCCAGCAATCATTCAAGGATACCACAGCTGAAAGCAGGAATCAAACCTGCAACCTTTGGGTTCAAAAGGCAGTAGCTCTTACTACTACACTACCAGCTATCCCCATGAAATGCCATGTCAAGCAGACAAGTTCACAGAGAAATGTTACTGGCAAGAATAATACTGAATGCTCCCGTCACATGTGAACCTTTGATGTACCGAATTGATTTTACTCTTTGGTTAAAGTTTACAGGCCAATGCGTACTGTTTTCTATGCTTGCTCATTTAGCTGTGTTATGTTTGCATGGTATTGTGTTTCTGCCATTTGTTGTGTTCTGTCTGCATTGTACTGTGTTCTTGTCTGTTGCATTGCTAATTGTCATGTGCTATCTGTAATCATGTTTGTATTAGTCTATGTCTAGCCCAGTATGCGTGTATGTAGCCTGTATGTGTGAATGTGCACTCTAGGTTTGCTCTAAACCGGAAACAAATTCCTCGTATGCTTAGGTATACTTGGCCAATAAAGCTGATTCTGAAGTTTATGCCATCAGTAATTGACTGCATTTTCCCAGCGACATGTGTATTAAGGCTGCGTTATTTAGCAAAAAGAGGCTATATTCTCATCAGGCCTGTGTGAAGAGAAAGGAGTGTGTCCTTTGTCAGTGTCAGCGTGTGCCCACACAACATACCCATTAATCACAGACTACATCTCTGTGGTTATTCCATTTTAAACATATCAGTATTTCACACAGTAGTACTCAACTTCAACCAAAATTCAGCCCTACGCTACATGACCCATCTTTGTCCACACCCCCCCTCCTTTTCAACACCAACATACATAAAGGTTACTTCATTTGACTATGTAAAACCAACTTCATCATAAATAAGTGACTTTTCGCCAAGTGCAACACCTAGCAAGTGATGGGGCCTGTGGCCATGGGTTCTTCTTCGAATGTTACCTTATTAGACAGACACAGAAAAATTATAGCGGAACTACACTTTCACACACTGGAATTAAAGTGTCACATTTTGGGGGGAAAAAGAAAATTAGTGCATTTATTTCTTCTAAAAAGATAGTTGAAGTCATATGTGGATGAATTCAACTGGAATGAAAGATGGATTTTTAAAAAAAAAAAAATAAAAAAATAAAAAAAATAATCAGGGTCTTCTGCCTGTTTTAATCAACAGAAGGCAGTCCATTATATAAAACTCTGCTACGTTTTATTTTCTACTTAAACCAGCAAATCAAACTTAAAGGAGTACACCACATGGGAAAGATCCAAAACATACACAACACACATGTATATGAAAAACCCTTACGCTGGGCCTTTTAACTTGCATTTCTTAGTTCGAGCAACGTCAGACAACCCGAAATTAACCCGAAACGTCTCATCGTAAATAAATACATTATTATATATAACGTACAGTGAGTGAAACCAAATGATTGCCAAATCAAATGTCAAATATTCTAAATTTAAAATGTAATTTGTCAATGTAAAAACCCTAAATCAGTAACAGTTTATCACAGCCTGGAAAACGTTAACTCATTTAATTTTAGAGGATGTTTCTGGAATATTATAAAATTCGCCGGCAGATAAGTTTCTGACGGAGCCCACGGCGAGTGTCCCACGCGGCCGCACGTCACGGCTCTTCGGCCCCATAAAAAAAGTGTTTTTTGTCGAAAATTGCTTTCACAAAAAATACCAGCCCAAATAGGTTAAAAGCTATAAATTAAATGCGTTGACGCGTTACTACTTATACTTACCATGTACTTCGCACTCATTATGAATGTAATAATCCTCAGTCAGAACTCACATCATCTCACACCTTCTGACACGAATAACATCTCACAAGACGAGAAACAATATATTCCAAAGATTTAAAAAAAAAAATTAAAAAAAACAACACAAAGTTTCAAGTTATTTTTCTTTCTCTTTTTTTAAAGCGACCAAACGTTAGCCGACATTGGCACGTCTCATTCACTAGGAAGCCGGGAGAAAAGTGAGCCGTGAGGAACTTTTCAATTCCGGAAGTTTTTTTTTTTTTTTTTTTTTCGGTCTAGCCAGTAAGAGGAGCATAAACCGCCCGCCAGGAGCAGAAGCGCGAGAGCACCGGGGCAACACCTCCTTATCAGCTATAAGACAATGGTGCGGAAGCCGTGACGTCACAAGTGTTCGCGCAGCACCGTTTTGAGGAATGACTCGACAGAAGATATCAGGGGAGCACAGACTGAAAGAACTGGTTAACAACCACAAGAGTTACTTGTACGGTGTGTGGCTCAGTGCCCTTAATGAGCCACACCCTGCACAGGTATCCCGGCCCAACCCGAGCGCTGCAGAATACCTCGTCACCCTCAAACAAGCATTTATTTGTTGTTCCAAAGCTCAGAGTTTTCAGCTAACTTCAGTACTGATTTTATGGCCATTAACTGACTAATTGAATCGGGCCTGTATGAGAAGTTTGAACGTGCACAGACTTTATGGTTTAGAAGCTCTCTTTGTACTTTTCTCTGAGATGTATGTCACTTTGGAGAAGAGCATCTGCTGAATGAATAACTGTAAATGTAAATGTCCTTAGAGGTGTTTCGAGATCTGAAGGAGCTGGGTTCAAATTCCACCCCTGCTGTAGTACACTTGATCCAGTTACTTGCCATGAATAGCTCCAGAAAGAATGACCCAACTCTATAAGAGTAAATAATTCTAAGCTCATACACACACCCTCTGGAGGTGTGGGCGGTTGTCACAGCAAGCCAGAACCTTGCCCAGCAGCACAGGATGCAGGGCTGGAGGGGGTAGGGTACACACCCAGGATGGGATGCCAATTCATCACAAGCTAGCCCAAGCAGGACTTGAACCCCAGACCCACCACAGAGCAGGACCCAGCCAAGCACACTGCACCACCGTGTCCCCTGTTCAGTCTAAACTGCTTTGGAGAAAAGCATCAGCAGACAATTAAATGTATTTGATACAGTAAAGAAACCCTGGTAAACGAAAGTGTAAATCATTGTAAAATTACTCTGTTTATCATTGCAGCTGCAAGCTGCTCTTAAGAAAGTGTTAATACTGTGGGTTTTCTTTTTAAAAAATGTATTGGTCAGTAATAAGGTCATGTCTATCGGGCTACAAGAAAGACATTAATGATAATGTTTGACATTATTCAGAAAAAAAATTGCAATAACTAATGGAGAGTTCTATTTATTGGTTAATTATTGTAAAATTTAGCTGTTGATTTTCTCTGCAGTTAATATATGTGATGCAGTTTGGGATTTGTGTCAATATTTTTTGCTTTTTTTAGAAGCTACTTATTAAAAGCAAGACATGTACAGTTATAATTCCAACATATCAGTGCATTTGTGCGTGACATAATTATAACAATTACAATGCATTCAGGTGTATAGTTTTATTAATTTATCCAATGTTTAGATTTTAAGCAGCACAAACCCAGCAAAGCATTACAATCTCTTTAGGGGAAAAAAAAATAGTGTATACCTTCCGAATACTCTTTCCATCTACTGTGCATTGTATTCTGAAAATTTATCATCATAATTATGTACTAGATGTGTGGGCTTTTGCAGCGTGGAATTTTCACAATTTTTATTCATTCATTTATTTATTTGTTTGTTTGTTTGTTTTAAAATCAAAACCTACTTACTCCATCAATATTCTTTAGTCTTTCTGGTACAGTGGCCCTCAGAGATATTGGTAGTTTAGTTATTACCAATAACAAATATTTTTATCTCATGGTTCAAGTCACCATTTTGTACTAACCTTCCTTATAGGATGTCAAACTGAACACTTTTTTGGGAAATTAAATACATATTCATGTTATTTATTTGCTTATGCTTATTTTGAGGCATATATATCCAAGTTTATGTCCATTAAGCCTTAGTATTGACCTTTAAAAAAAATTGCAACATTTCACAAGAAAATAGTCATTTATATTACTGGGATTATGATAGACTGGACATGTTTATCATATGGAACACAAATGTTAAACCCACTATCAGCACATTTCTGTGAGTGCCAGTTGGACACTATCTAACATACTAGTTGTCTGCAGCCATGCGATATCTTAGCTTCTGTTAAAGCTGAGTCACTCTTCATGAAGTTTGAAAACAGGAAGGGTGTCAACTGTACGTAATCTCTCATATTTCAGGTCATGGGGATTTTTTTCCATCTGAATTATACCTTAACTGGACATCTTCTCTCCCATAACTCTTGAGCCTATTACTATTTCTTTAGCCTAAACACTGCAGAATGCCAGGACCCTACTCTTCATCATATTCTCTGTTTTACTGTCAGTGTCCACCAGGCAAACTGTATAAAACTATAGTATGTAAACATCAGATTCATTGGTTAGGCTGGCATTTAAACATGTAACAGAAGTGTCTTTTTTCCAAAATACTATCCAAGAACATGAATAGGTCACAATTTCATAGGTAGTATTGAAAATGCTTTAATATTTGGTTGATTCTCTTTCATTTCTCTAGTCCGTAGATTGGGATTCACTTTCAGCCCAGGAGTTAGATGTTGCTGACTACTCTTAGTATAGTACTGAACAGTAAAACACTATAACTAATGTAGCTGTCATGGCACCATACATTTACCAAACAGGCTATTTAATGTGGCAAATTAAATAGTAATATACAAAAAAAAAATTCACGTTTGTCTGCAGATTCTTCTAATTGTCACCTCATTATACAGACAAAGAAATTAAAGTTAATCCGGAAGTAAACTTTCACACACTGGATATGTGTCGCCTCGACTGGTGATGAATGTCAAGCTCGGCGAGCACCTGGACATCTGGTGGATGAATTCAAATGGAATAAAAGATGGATTTAAAAAAAAAAAAAAAAGAAGTTCATTGCCATCTCTCTGTTTAATCATTAGACGACAGCCTATACGTACTATTTCATAACTCTGCTATATGTGCGTTTTATTTTGTACTTAAAATAGCAAAGCAAACTTACAATAGTACAGTACATGGGAAAGAACCAAAGCATAAACTTGTATACACAAATGCCTTTAGTTAAAGGCCTCTTAAAAACTTACATTTAACTTTGAACATTGTGCAAACATCCCCAGTTTCACCCCAAATAAGGATCTCATCACAAACATAAATAAATAAAATCTTCAGGACAGTTAAACTAAATCAGTGTCAAAATATTCACTTAGACCTCTATTGTGATCCTCTATACTGTGTAAAAATCATAAACAGTGTGTTACAATCAGCAGTTCAGAAAATGCAAAATGGATATTTCAGGATAAAATTTTCTGGCAGAAATAGCTGACATCCTCTTCTGCTACTGTGATAGTAGCAAATCTGCACAACTGGCATGCAGTGTAATGCCCTTAAAACAAACAGGATATGAGTGTGTCAAATATAATGAAAGATATGTAAAGATGTTTAATGTATGATGTGTCAGTCTTGTTTATGAACTGGCAAATATCACAGATGAGAGGTATGCATCTTCACGAGTTGTCGTTTTTCCTCTTGTAGATTTGAAAAACCACGATAAAGCTTTCCATACATACTGATAAAGTATGATGCTCACTTCGAAAATATGACTGGAATTAAAGGTTCTTGGTCTGTTGTTTTATGACATAATATACATATGGTAGGTTGTTTTACCATTCAGTCGTTGATTATTGATCATCGATTAGTTTAGCATTGACCTAGATTGAGTCAACATATTACAATGGTGTGTTTTGTATTTGTGCTTGTATGTTAGGTACTGTAATCTTTCTTTCTTCACAAGCTCTCACAGCTGGGTTACACAAATCACTGCAGTGCTGTCATGACTTATTGCACTGATTAAGATAACCTTCTATGCATGAATATTTATATAATCCAGTAACCCAGGGTGGGTTGTAATACGAAGGGTTTTCCTCCCCATCTTGGCCGCACATGTGTTATATTTAAGCCATGGTGTATTTAGAACATAAACTCTCAACACTAAGACAAGTAAGACAAAAGCCTACAGGCAATGTGCACAGTAATTATGATAAAATTAATATATCTGAGACAATATATCTGTCTCACAGCGCTTTGGTGGTGTGAGAGGACCTCCGGGTGCTCTGGTTTCCTCCCATAGCCCAAAGACATGCTGTTCAGGTTCCCCATAGTGTGTGAGTGATAGTGTATTCCACTGATGTATGGATGAGCGACCCATTGTAAGTAGTGTATCTAGCAGTGTAAGTCATCTTGGTGAATAAGGTGTGTAGGCTGATAACACTACATAGAGTTTGTTGGAAGTCGCTTTGGAGAAACGCGTCTGCTAAATGAATAAATGTAAATGTAAATCCGTAAGCGGTGCAAACTGCACACATCCTGTGGGCGTTGTATACATCTGCAGGTTTGTGGAGGTTCTGGAATGTGGCAGAGCAACAACGTGTGCAGTGACACAATTTATAGGACTTCCGATGGAGCAAAGCCATTTGTTAAAATGTTGCGTATTGCACTTGATGCACTATGGGCAGGGCAACATGACTGGAATAAAGTTTACTACGAAGAAGGCTACACACACAGTGTTTGCAGATCTTGCAGTCTGCTTCGCCGAAACTTCATTGGGCCACCGGGGAAAGTCCTGATCCTGGCCTGTCTGTGACTGACCCTGACTCCTACCCAACTGATATCTTTGTACATGCAACCTCAAAGGGATTCCATAATGTGCTTAAACAAGCTGGCTAAACCCTAAACACTGAACAATTAGTGTACCTTCTGAGGTTGACCAAGGTTAGAAATCAGATTACTTTCACTTGTGTACTTTCAGTTTGCTACTGGAAAAATTTTTCGTCTGTATAAGAAGGTTAAGAAAATGCAGTGTGCTCATCCTTGTCTGCTACTCCTGTAAACGTGAGATTTTTAACTTTTATAGTTGATGGAGATTATTCCAACTGACTTTAGCGCAGTCAGAATCATTTCCATGGATTATAACACATTGAAGCCTTAAATAATCCAGGCTAACGACAGAATGGCCAATGTGTGCTGGTCATAGGAGGCCATGCATGAAAAATATCATGGTTTTTATTCAGAACTGTCTGAAACTCCTCTGCTTGCACCATAATACTCAGAAGGGGAAATAGTGTAACTAATGCTAAATTACTTATAAAATGAATTCCTTTCCATACATCTAAACATGACAGGAAGAAGGCCTTTATGACTGTGCTCTTAGATGAACCTGGAGAGTTCATTTAAAAGGTTTATTAAAGAACTGAAAAGTTAATTTATACGTCCTTAATGTCTGTGTGCAAAATTCAGTTGTGGCCAAAGGTCCTGCGAGAGATTAGTGAAGACACAGCCTTTACCGTACCACACACACACATTTTCAGAACCGCTTGTCCCATACGGGGTCACGGGGAACCGGAGCCTAACCCGGCAACTCAGGGCGCAAGGCTGGAGGGGGAGGGGACACACCCAGGACGGGACGCCAGTCCGTCGCAAGGCACCCCAAGCGGGACTCGAACCCCAGACCCACCGGAGAGCAGGACTGTGGTCCAACCCACTGCGCCACCGCATCGTACCATATTACATAAAAATCCAGAAGGCCAGAGGGTCAATCTGGCCTAGTGACAAGTATTTGGAATCATACACACACAGTCCTAATACAGCTGGGTGTGTAAACACAGTGCCTTTCTTGCGTAAGAAACACATTACTTACAGTATGTGCAAACAAAAACTTACTTCAGACAAAATATTTTTCCACCTAATTTTACCTCGATGACCCTCTATCCTCTCCGCTGTGATGTCCTGCATTATGAACGTCCCCGTTAGCCACAGTACCGGTCCTTTGTTTTCGGGAAACCAAAAGTAAAGGACAACATCAGCAAAAGATAGAGCATCAGCTAAATACATAGTGACCCAGCAGCACAGCAATTCTCTTTGTGTTGCTAGACCTGGTCTACTTTCATTTGTTACTTCATCATATGCGTATAGGGAATTGACTTGATTATACTGTGAATTACATTGCAGAGACATTAAAAAAAAAAAAAAAAAAAAACAGCGTAAACAAATCCTGAATGTTAACTGAGCTAGAGTTTTGGTAACTAGTTGCTGGTCATGACTTGAATACTGTGACAGCTGTGATTCTTTTAACTGAGACAGCATGGAGTCCGTCCCTCCTTAATGGTGGCCTGTAGACACACACACGCGACTTTTATCACTTGCCTTCGTCTCTGGGGTCCGCGAGGCTAAAGGTCAGACTTCTAACTTCCTGTTTGGTTTGGGAGGATAGGATAGGATTTCCGCTGCAATAACAACACAGATGCCTCTAAAGTAATGCCTGCAGTTGACTGTGCCGAGATAGTGAGTCTTCTGGGTCTGAAGGTCACATGTAGTCCCCACAGCAGACAATCTTTTTTTCCATACTGACAGCTGAGATGATGGCTGTTGACATTTAACAAGCATTGACGCAAAATCACCAGCAAATCCCATTAAAATTTCGAAGTGATTTTCAGCTTTCTGTGTAAAGAGCAGGATATTGAAATTTCACTTATGCGTTTATTTTGTACTTTTCATAATATAAGCTTTCTGGTTGAGATGCACACATTAAGCAGAGTGATTACCTTAGCGGTGATGATGATGATGTCTTTTGGAGGTGTTATACTAATGTATTGCCTCATTATGCAATTATGTTGTGATGCCAGTTAGCTGCAACAGACTGTAGGCTCTAAAATGAAAAGGGGCAAGGATGAGAACAAGGATCAATATAAAAATGAATTACCAGGCAATTAAAGAACCTCTAGTTTATACTGTTGTATTGTTACATTGTAGGGCTGCTAATAATGTAGTGGTTAGAGCTGCTGTCTTTGGATCCGGGGGTTACCCAACTGAATCCCACCTCCAGCTGTAGTACCCTTGAGCAAGGTACTTACCCTAAAATTGCTCCAGTAAAATTAGCCAGCTGTATAAATGGCTTAGTAAGTGTAGACAGTTTAATGCTGTAAATCAGTTTGGAGAAAAACTCAGTGAATAAATTTAAATGTTATATATTCCTACTTAGTCAGAATGTGTCTGGGGTAGGCTCTGGATCTCTGTGAATTGGACTGATGGTTATTGATTATGAATGAAACAGTGAATGAAAATATAACGTTAAAATACCAAGTAGAGTTAGCGATTTTTGCCGTAAATATTGCAAACTATTCTGTTGTTAGTGGAGTTGTTGCTTTCCATTGAGAGTGTAGTGGTTACAGCTACTGCCCTTAGATCCAAAGGCTGCAGGTTTGATTATCCTCCCTCCACCTTCAGCATGCTTGAGCAATGTGCTTACCCTAAACTGCTCCAGTAAAATTACCCAGCTGTATAAATGGGTAAACTGTTGTAAGCTTATAATAATTTTAACCTTGACATTTTAAGTCACTTTGGAGAAGTGCATTAGTTAAAATTAATAAAATGTATAGAAAAACATATGTTTATCAATTTTAGGTGACTTCTTTTTAGTTAATAAAAAATAATAATTTGACCCCCTCATGATGATTTCACGGAATGAATTTACCACATTATGTGCTACATTAAAATACAAACGAAATGAAAAACATTGAAAATAAAAATAAATCGCCCTGAGAAACTCCTATTTATTCCCAGCTATTAACTGATTCATACCCTAAACACATGCAATGTTTATCTTCTTGTCTCTTTCAACTTTATTCAATATCTCTACATTGGTCTCCATAGTGACAGTGCTCTTCTTACTCACACTACTAGAATCACCAACACTCACAAACTGCAATGAAGTGTAAAAACTGTGCAATCCAGTTGAATTACTGCGGCCCAGTCCTATTTTGGAGTGCATTACTGCTGTCTACTTGCTCAGCAGAGAAACAGGCTGTGTTCACCTGCTACACAGACAAAATTTATGAAACAGACACAAGGTGACAAAATAGGTAAAAAAAAAAAAAAAAAAAAAAGTGTGAAACAAAAACATGTAACTTGACAGCACATAACTCCAGCACCAAGTGTAAAGGTTCAGCATTCTTTCATCTACTAAACATCACCGCAGCAAAATTTTCCCCGCAAAACATGATTTAAAAAAAAAAGAAAGAAAAATGCTGAGCAAATACCATAAAACACATTTTATCCAAAAGGAAAATACATTGGATGTATGAGAATTTTTTCTTTGCATGAGCATTAGATTTATTTTTTAAATGACGGTGCAAGTGTATAGGTAATGGGTCGATTTTTTTTCCCAATTTTATTGTCGGCTCGAGGATGAGAATGAAAGAAAAAAAATGAAATTATGAAACACACCACTACTGCCACCTAGTGGTCATAAAAGCACACGTCAGTTTGAGACACTGGGAAAATATATTTCATGATGTACATGCAGTAAGACATCAGGTAGGTCCAGAACACAACCCCACAAAGTACCACAAAACTCTCTGTCAAATTCAGCCTAAAAAATCTTAGTACACCTATTTTACAGCCATAAAGAGAAATTAAATCCTGATCTTATCCCATTGCACTGAAGATGTGACTCATAGTATTTTTCATCTGTGCATTTATTAAAAAAGGAATATTTTACTTATACAGAAAACATCCATGTTTAGAATCTTAAATAAAACTATTATTTTTAAACTGTTTTTTTTTTTTTTTTTTTTTAAGCCCATCTGCACTGTACAACATTCAATATTTACAATAGAACTATAAGGCACAATAATAGTGATATAAAGCAATGCGTATGTGTGGTATCAAAACTTCAACACTATTAAATGTACATGATCAAATCCCAAGGACAAAATGGTTACAAATAAATCTTTGAAGCTGGTATATGTGTATGTTTGTGTGTATTTCTGTTTTTGTTCCATCCATACGCAGATATCATTCATATTGCTTGACACACACATGCACACAGATGCAACTGCATATAAATATATATGAAAGCAACACAAAAAGCACAAAAAATCAACTTGGTTTGATCATCAGTAGCATCTATAATGTTCAGCCAATGCGAAAAGACAGGCAATTACAAATGGCCCATGTATGTATTTGCCACAAATATTTCTCCCACTCTTGCTTACATAAATTGTGAGGGTTTAGCAGTAGATGGTTGATTCTGCCAGCTGGGCCCTCGAAGGGCAGTCACCGTCACACACTCATGTATATTTTCAGTACAAGCTATTTTGACACCACCCAGAGAACAAAAATAAAAAAATAAAAATTAAAAAAAAAACATTGAAACCCCATACCGATGAGATACAGGGAAAGAATATTATGTAACATCTTCTGTCATTAATGACCATAACTTTTCACGGTGAAGCCACGAGAAGCTGCACAGCCATTAAACACAACTGATATTTTGTTTGTGATCATCTGGATGATGAAACTCTAATATGAGATAAACACCAATTATGATCTGATTAGTTATTCTACATATAACAAAAGCAGAACAAAATAAGTTTAAAATCATCTTAAGAAAACGTGCAGGCGCTCCTCTCAAGTGTTACATAATGGTCTAGTTTGGATGACATTGCTTCACAAAGAGCAACCATAAACTTAGTGTAAATGTTGCTTTTATGTGTAAAAAATAAGTCTCAAATATACAGTAGCTATGAAAACATTAATGCTACATTAGACATACAGTATTAATGATAAAGGTTACCATTAATATTAATGGTATTTTCACAACAAAAAAAGTTAAATAAGCTGTTGCACCCTGAAGTAGTTCGAGGCAGTACTGAAATATACACTTGCAGCAAACCACATATTATAATATGTAGGTGTTGTTTACAAAGTTAAAGGGAAATTCTCTTCTTTTCCTACAACAGCATAACAAAAAAGCATGTGTGTATATTTTGTCTCAGGTTTTCAGTTCCATTATTTATCTCTGCCCCTCTAAATAAAATTTAAACAACATCTGAAACAGTCTTCATGTAGTAAATTTGCGCCTGTTTCACACATAAATTAATATCAGCTTTAAATTAGTGATGTATGTGCGTTTGTGTTTACTGTGTGTGTTTCTGCTAAAACAGGGAAAAAAATTCTAAAAGTCACTCAAAGGTGAAGTAAAACAAACTCAAAATGTAAGTATTTTCAGCTCCTCCCCCCACTACATCAGCTGTATGCAGCATCACCCTATATTCTCAGCTTCAAGACATCAAGATTTAGGGAACAAAAAAAGACGAAAAGTGAATTTGGTTACAACACAGCATCGACATGGCAGTTGAAATAAGCAAAAAAAATAATGGAACTCATTAGTATGTAGACAATCACAGTTTTTAATCACTTCAGTACCTTGGAAAAAAAAAACAGCAGCTTTTGAATATTAACATATCAAGCCTACATGATCGTCAGCAGACCTTAATGGACACATAATGAGCAAGTTAAATTAAATTCATTCCTGGTTATGCATAACCTGTGGTTGTGCTTTGTGGTTAATTGAACTGGAAAGCCTCTTCTTTTGGGCACAGACTGGCTAAACATAGGGTTATATCCATGAAAGGAAATGATAAAATGAATAATTTGGACTTCCATCCATATTGCATCAATAGAACAAAATAAGCCAAGGTTTTATGTATTCTTTAAAAGGTGATTCACAATATGAACAACATTTCTAGCGGACGTAACACATTACCGCGCACAAGCCCATTTCCGGCCCCTCTTCACAGCTCCTAGTTTGAAAGGCTTTCGACAATACAGTCTCTCCAAATGTTTAGCACTTTGAAGGCAGCGTCCACGGCGAAAGACCACTGCGGAGGCCACCTGTCGACTAATCGCAGCCTTTTCTTTGCAAACGCTTCAGCGGAATGCCTCGACTCGCCATCACCGGGTCCCTCAGAAGCAAGCAGTGGTGCACTGACATGAACTGAGGAGCCTCTTTACGTTACTTGGGTGAAAAGCAGCACGCTTTGTCCCTCTGGCCTCCCACAGACCCTTTCACGCCGCTCTTGCTTTTCCTGCCTTTGAGAATTGCCTTGGTTCTGACAGCCTGCCCATGCGCTTCCCCTGTGTGGGAGTCAGAGCTAAAGCATGTGGCTCCTCTGCCCGGTAAGCGTCCTTTATCCATACACGTTCACCTTGTTCAGCATTGTGGTGAAATAACACAAGGGTCGCCTGTTCTCTCAGAAACAGGAACACGGACTCCCCATGACCCTTATGGCTCTCTGCACGCTGTCCACACAGTCTGACATGTCAGGGATCTCGAACCCATCTTGGAATGTGATACGCTGGCTGCTCGTTGAACCGTGATGGGGATCATGGGCACCACGGCTGAGTGACGACATCGTCATGGCCAAATTGGACACCGTGACATGGAAAAAAAAACACAGACACACAAACGCAGACACACACACACACACACACACACACGGTTTTGTAACCTCCCTTCTCTGCCTTCACTTATGTCCTCATGCTATCATGTAATACAGCAAAATGTAACGTGAAGAGTCCAACTGTTTTCCTTTCTGAAAAAAAAGAGGGGAAAAGAAACATATTTTTTCCATTTCTCACTTTTCAACTTTTAGAGCATTACATATCTTAAAAAAGACACCTTTCACATGTATAATTCAACACTTTCCCCACTTAAACCATTTAGACTGGTCTTGACCCCATTCCCCTTTGGGGCGCGATGTGTAAATGTTAAACTGCTGTGCAAACAGAAGTGAGTGGTGTTGGGTGGGCTCTGAGCTCTGAGCGAGGGCAGCACACAGGAGGGTACAGTCCCTATAAGCCACAGAGTGCACTAAAAAAGCAATTCCACACTCTCCTAAAAGCACCAGGGTCAGCAACTGAGATTTTCCCAGGGCTCTGTTTCTGTGTCCCCGTGTCACCCGGTGCCAAGGAGCCCCTGTGGCGAATGGTGCGATTCGCTCTGAAAAAGGTTCACGGATCAACGCGCCCGTCCTCACGAGCACACGCAAACAAGGGAGGGAACAAAACAGGAGCAGATTCAAACAAAGGGAAACCAAGGCAAGGCGACACGTTTACGTCACAGGTGCCGTCAAGGAGGTGAACGGATGTGAGTACGGGAAAGTCCAAGTGTGGCAGGTCACCATGGGCTTCCGCCAACGTGCCACATTTCCCTTGTTTTTCCCTACAGGGGGTCAAGTTCCAGCCCTGTGAACGTCCACTAAGCCACTAATAAATCAATTGGTTTCAAACTTCCTCCAGACGGATGTGTGTTGCACACATCAGTGACGTGTTCTAGTCTTGGCCCTGGGTTTGAATTGATTAAAAGGGGCGTGGCCAGTCTCTGGTTTGGGATTTGCACACTGGTCTGTCCATTGCCTCCTCCCAACTAGTGACCCCTTCCAGTAGTTACTAAGAAAAGTCTGACTTTGGTTCTTCTGGGGTCTTTGCTGGGCTTTTGGAATGGATCTTGCCTATTTCCTCCAGCGCACTTGCCAGTGAGTCCAGGTCTCCATTCTCCTGGTGCTGTGCTTCCCACAAGATCAGAATGACCGCAGAAGGACTTTGCTGCTTTGCGAAGTACGAAAGATTCCTGCAAGGTAATACAAAGAAACCTCATTAATGGACAGAGTCTCATATGTCAGTGTGCACAATTTCAAAATCCCCACCATTCAATATCACTGACAATGATATACACTGATGTATAGATACGTAGATGTATCAGTGATGTTAGACAGTGATGATTTTAGATAAATCATTGCATTGATTTGTAATGGACAGATGCATGAATGGATGCATCAATGATGTGATAATTTTGGATTCCTCAGTGGACTGATAATCGATTGCCGTCACTAGACTGATAATACTGTCACGTCCACACCTGCACCACAATGGACATCACCTGATGGCAATCAGAGCACTCACCTTTAAAAGACCCTCCTCAGCCACTTTGCACTTTTAGAATCTCACTGAGACAACCTTCCCGTCTGCACCTATGTCCCGTTCTTCTTCGTCCCTAGCTCCTAGTCTCCGTTCCTCAGCTTCTGACCATTCGCCTCGCCCCCTGACTACGTCCATGGATCCTTGCTCCCACTCTGACCACCAATTGACTGACTCTTCGCCCGTCCCCGACAATGAGAACTCGCCTGACCTGTTGGTTCCTGACAAATGATACTGCACTTGGGTCCAGCCGTCCCTGTGTCCTCGGTTCCATGTGACAAATACTTTAGCAATTAATGTATCAATCCATTACCAATCAATCCAGTGACAAAAAAATCGTCGCTGGATTAAATTCAATGGATGCGTCAATGATGAGCAGTCCATCCATCCATCGTCAACAAGCACTTGTCCTGAGTGGGGTCGTGGTGAGCTGGAGCCTGACCCAGGACGGGACGCCAGTCTGTTGCAAGGCACCCGAAGCAGGGCTCAAACCCCAGACCCACCACACAGCAAGCACCGACCAAAACCACCATGCCCCCCCCCCTTATGATGAGCAGTGATAATTGTAAAATTCTGTACATCAGCACATGATGAGACTGTGTTCCACTTCTGGGACAGTGTCCTAGACAATGAAGACCTCAAAAAGACATGATACACAAAGTCCTTCCTTCTGAAATGAAGTAAACAGGGGTGTGTTTGTGTCTTTTAGAGAGGGAAATCTGCAGTTTTAGCTCCGTCCACTGGAGGGCACCAGCGTGTTTCTCTACAATGGAAGGGTTTATCTAACTCTTACACATTTAAACACCCTCAGACCTAAGTCAATGAATTCAAAATCAGCTTAACAAACGTTCAGACACTCCCATTATATACAGGCAGCAGGTCTGGCTGAGCTGCAACACAAGCCCCAAAATCCTCACAATCCCTCAATTACTGCCGCTTGTTTCCCAGCATGGGTACGGCAAATGATATAGTGAACGCAGCATTCATCGGCGGCCAGGGTGCGAGAGAATTCCCAGACGCTCCCTCTCTTATCTCAGACAAATGGCTGCAGACAGGTTCACAGATTCAGGATTTCCTTTGGCTGCATTCGGGATGTTGCGCTTCTGGAAATAAATATGTAAACGCTTCTTTAAAACATAGAAATTGGAGCAAAGCAAGCTGTCTGGCAGGGCTCAAAAATTGCTCCATTCCCTACACGTCACACAAAGTGTTCAGATATATGTTCATATTGGAATGTAAGAAACTAACTACCCAGGAATTTCCATTTAGGAGGAGCCCTCTCTCACACTCACAGTGTTTTTAGGGATCTAGAATGAAATCTGCATCATATTTGCAAAGGGAGAGTGTTCATTCATGACTGCAAGGAGTGACGTGCCACGATATTGCTGTAGTCCCAACATCATGTGTGAGAAAGCAGGTCACTGGTGCCCCCTCCTTCAACAGGGCGTGACTCAGGATGGGGAAAACTCCCGAAAAAGCTGTAATCATCACAGAGGGCCCCAGAGCTGCTGGACATGCACGATCCTACACTAATGCACTTTTTTAAAATATTGTCGATTTTGTTTTATTGTCTATGGTTTGTTTTACCAACACTGAATCATTTTTAATAGTTATCCTTCTTCCTTTAAATTACTGAAGTCAAGCAATTTTAAAGACACTGCATTCAGCCTTAATATGTATGTTCTAATGATGTTCTGTACAATGGCAAACAGCTAGAAGAGCTTATAAAAACATGTAATTTTTTATACAAAGCACTTATTGTTTTGCACAATGGTATTTTTTACTGTTACATGGTCATTTAGTTTCACAAGGGGTATTTTTATTTTGTACAACAGCTTGCATCAGGCATTTGTCTGAACTGTTTTGCGACGGAGGTACACACTTGGTGTCTCCCACCAAAAAGGTTTTGGTCCTTCAGTGACGTCAGTCTGGCTATTTTCTGGCTAAATGTACTGACGTTGAAATTACCATGGAAACACTGACTACTACAGTCCAAGTAGGGTTCGAATGGCAATGATTGGACTCTCATTTAGTACAGACATTGGACGGAGACAGATATTCTTCCAAGTAGTTTATGACTACTTCTTCCATATCAAAAGCGACTACTCTATATACTTCCTACTTCCTCTCGATTACATTGACCATCTCAACAATCACAACTATTGATTAAGGTTAAAACAAATTACAACTGAGAATAATAGATTCCATACTTTTTCAGAAATTAACTATTAACATGTAAATATTAAATATCTGAAACGTTCATTCATCAACCAAATGATAAAAATGCTGAATAAAAACGTGGAAAACAAAGTGCAAAAGGGAATGGCTGCCAAGACAGAGAAAGACAAATTGGAAAGGAAAACTATAACACGCCCTGCAGCAGGTTCCTGGTCCATCCTGGGTGTACCTTGCCTTGTGCCCTATGCTTTCTCAGATAGGCTCTAGACCTCCACCACCCTGCATTAGGACAAGCAGTTATCGATAATGAAAGGATAAACGAAAGAAAATAAACATTGAAAGACTGGAATGCCAGAAACAATATTTCAGTTACAAATATTACAAAATGAGCTGGTCATTTTTATGCAAAAACTACCTTTAATTTTGGTATTCAAATACATTTTCGGTGATATCCAGGAGCAGATTTTCCCCAATAAGTAATAATGGTGATTTTATCCCCTCAAGAGGAGAATTTGCTTAATAGGATGATTTCATTGAACAAATTAACCCTGTTAAGTGAGGAATGAGTGTATTTAGGTTAAATATAAGTTTAATAACACTAAAACATGAAAATATTCTGTTTATATATTACCCATTGAAATAAAAAGCTGACCACCAAGCACTAAATTTAAAAGTTGACAGTGCAGGTCATCTGGCCAATCTATTTCTCCATGTGATTCTGATCTACCAGCTCAGTCAAATAAAGTGCGTGGGAAGTTGTATAGTGGCACTTGTGAGGAAAAAGGGTGGTTATAAAAGTGCATTTAACACGTTAGTTGCCTTGGAAATAATTGTCTCCCGACCTGATCAGGTGCTCTTACCTTTCGATGTGGAGCTTCCGGGCTAAGAGCTGCCAATCCTTGCCCTTGGCATTGGCAGTGTCGAAGGTGGCACAGATCCTCTGGCGGATGGAATAAGGAATTTTGAAAGCTTTGGGGCCACTTTGCGAGGTGACTGTGCAGTCGGACTGTGTGAAGAAGGGAACACGCTCCTTTTCAACCTGGGAAAGTCAGACATGAAGTAAAAGAACCTCAGTGGGGGAGAAAGACAATGCATTTGCAACTTTGGTATTTCTCCAAAATTAAAAATTTCAGATGAGAATTTCCAGCATTATCCCTCTATATGAGAGTGTTATTTTCATTGAATTAAGGAAAATACATATTGCTCTTGAACCGTAGGTATACTTCTCTCCATCATAATAAAGAATGAAACAGAATTGACTATTCACAGCACACGTGAAAGTAAGGTATACTAAGTTAGGTTTCACAAGTGTATTAAGGAAGGATTTTTAATTGATTTCTTACAAAATTATAATTTATTTTTAAATTTTAGGAGCAAAATTTGGCACCTCTGAATTTCAGCACCTCTAGGCATTTGCCTAGGTTTGCCTAATTATAAAACCAACCATGGCCACAATTATATAACCGCAGTCATGCCTCATCTACATCCAGGCAGGGTCTCTACTACTATCCCTGGGCTTCTGCAGGAGTCTCTGTGTTTTTCTGAGCACACTCAATTTTACAACACATTAAGAATTCAACAGGGGCGTGCGAGCTCATCTTGTGTGACAGAAAAGAAAACAAGGTGTCTCAGAATAACCCAGGTGGTCAGGGATCAGTGAAACAGCGAGTCAGCAGTGAGCGCACATCGCTGAGGCCTCTCACCTCAGCCACAGACGTGTACACCTGGAGAATCTGCTCGTGCCCTTTGACCTGGCGCACGCTGATCTTGCAGGAGAGCTGGGTGGTGGCGGGGCCGTATCTCTCCAGGGAGAAGGCACAGTGCAGAGGCTGCTGGTTGCTGCACCACACTTGGGAGAAGGAGAATTCCTGCAGAGGAAGGGCCAGTTAAGGGCTTGTAAGGGCACCAGGGGCAGAGAGAGCAGCAAACACAGGCTTCTCACATTGCCCTCGGATATAGGCCACACTGTACGGGTGGAAAATAGCTCCAAAAAGTGACATCAGAGCTTTAAAGGTGTAAGACACCTAGAAGATGATGAGACCTTTTTGTCTGCCATAACACCCAGGACTACAATCCAGCTCTCTTTGAGGTTCATTAGTCTATTCTTATACATGGAGACTTCCTGGAGATCCACAAAAAAGCCCAAAATCCCAGGTAATTCTGATAATGGAATTCACTCCAGGGCTAAGCGGTACATAGCTAGGAACCAAGCAAAGAGAACATTATTTCCTTTGATGTATAATTAATCTCAGTAGCTGAAAGAGTCTTCGACATCCCAGCTCTTACAATCTCCTTTCCTTTTCCATCTCGACACGCAAGCAGCCACTATAGAGAGCAACGAGTAGCTCAGAGACAGGCATGGCTGAAAACACTGGTGTTCTGCACCACTAGAGGACATAAGATTTGGCTTCTTTTGTCCTCCTGTACTTCAAGAAATTGACGTAATGGGTATAGGGAAACTCATCAGTCCAGACCTGCTCTCTGAAGCAAGGTGTAGGTTTAACTCCCATAATCTTTTTTAAAAAAGCAGGATTAGGTAAGCTCTTGAGCTCTCTCCGGACTAAACTTGGGGTACGGGTATTAAGTATACATTCAATGTATTTAGGCAATGTACAATATGTATAGGACAAAGTGGAAAAGTGGAAAGGGGTATGAGGTGTTGCAGCTTGTGATGTGATGGATAAGAAATATACCTGAGGCCTAAGACCTGCCCCCAAGTCCTGCCATTGTAAATGTGAATGGTTAACCTAGGGTGGCACAGTGGGTAGTGTTGCTGTCTCACACCTGTGCGGGCATTTGGGCATTAAGTACAAATCCAGCTCCGCCATTGTGGAGTTTTGAGTCCTCTCCATGTTTGCATGGGTTTTCTCCAGGTGCTTCTGTTTCCTCCCACAGTTCAAGGACATGTGCTTGAGTGTATGGTCACCCTCTGATGGGCTGCGTCCCATCCAGGGTGTATTCCGTTTGGCTTTATGCTCTGTGCTCCTGGGATAGGCTCTGGGCTTCCACAACCATGACTCGTCATGTACAAGCAGTTAAGGAAAGTGAGTGAGGGGTTAATATAGAGTAGCACAGTGGTGCAGCAGTTAGGACTGTTTGGACTTAGGTTCAAATTCAACTCATTCTATGCGGAGTGTGCATGTTCTTTGTACGTTTCAGGTTGATTAGTGACTCTAGATGTAGTATGTGTGAGTGACATGCCTGTGATGACTGGTACCCTATCTAGCCTTGTGCCCTGTGCTTCCAAAGTAGGCTTCAGACCACCATGACTCAGACTTGAACAAGAATGCTGAGTGAGTAGTTCACCTAAACCCCAAAAACAGGTAGCGATAAATACCTTAAAGACTGCAAAAAGTTTGTGCTTCACTGAGACAGATGACTTCTAATAAAGAGGTAGAACACATAACTATAATGCCTTTTTAACTTTCGGTATCTGGAATGTAGAGTCTAATGGCTCTATCAGGAATGTTCATTTTGTGTTCAGCCTGGCCTTATTACAGCTTAATTTCTGCCTGCCTGATAAGACGGTAGCAATCACCTTCATTGCTTTGTCAGCTGAGATTTTTAGAACAATAGCAGGGAAATTAGGTGGCTGAGCATCTCAGTAACAGTCACTCCCATCATGTCTATGCTGCAGTGTAGCGCAGTCGAGGGAATCGCTGGCATGTAGCTGGGCTTAAATATAAGTGCCATTGTGAGAGCAGATAAGACAACAGCGGCATGCTGCATCACTGTGGCGGAGAGAGTCCCTGGTGTACCTGACAGGTGGTGAAGGGCTTGATGTTCCACAGAAACTGCGGGACGTCCTGGATTGACACCTGGAGGCTGAAGGTGTTTGCCTTGAAGAGCAGCGTCTTGGGTTCCTCAAGGAGCTGTCCACCCCTTCCCGTTTCTGCAGTCACTACCGCCTGAGAGGAGGGTTTAGATCCTTTTTATTGTTTATTTTCTATCATGTGTGTGATGATTTTATTGTACTCTTTGCTGTTGTATATTATAGCAATGAAGCATCCAACACTGGAACAGTAAAGCTTTACTACTAATACAAGGTTGACAAATGTACCACTGAATTAGCTGTTCATGCAAGATGGGTGTGAATGCATAAATAAAGTATTACATAGACAGACTATGGATTGTACCCGTTACAAGAATTAAAAACTGATCATCAGTCTTTGTTAAGAGCTCACATAGAACAACTGACTGATCATATTCAAACTGAGAATGAATGCAAAAAGAATTTGGCAAACCAGCTTTAAGTCGGTTTTCAAACTGCATGGTTATATACACACACACACACACACACAAACAAGCGACAAAGAAAATAACTAGAAATATACAACATTTGGTATCGGTACAAGATTGTTTCAGAAGCAGCGGTTACAATCAGTACTGCACCTTGGAAATGATCATTAAGGAAACACAAAGTAAAAAGAAAATCCCAAAGAAAAACAAAAGCATACTACAAAAATTTAAAGCATCAACAACTGGAGTGTCTTATGACTGTTTTCTATGCACCTGTGTCAAAAAAGGGCATCTGCTAGGTATCGTGTTAGTCGAAGCTGTCTCCCAAATTAAACTAATATTGATGAAACGGCCTTTCTGATTTCCGGCTTTAAGGCATTCATCTGTCATCATTGCTCTGCGCTCCTGCGGGAGTTTTAAATGCATGAGCTGTCTTCCTCTGTCGTCTCCATCACGTCGAGCGCAGACAGGAAACAGAGTGGCAATGTGAGACTCAGCTGATTGATTCTGACTGGGGTACACTGACTGCGTGCATGCCTCTGTGTGTGCATGCCATTGTGTCCTTGCTGGCGTGTGCCCGTGCAAACTGCTGTACGTTGCAGCAAGGGGGGCGGGGTATCTACACTTTGAAAACAAACAAAAACAAATAAAGTAAATGATGAAAAATCAAGACACCAGCCTGGCAATGTATCATCATCCCTGGCACAGCGACTGGTCTGCTTCCTCCACTAAACATCACCATCTGCTACTGCCGCTCAGCAGAACTGCACCCTAAGTGCACGTGCATTGATAGGATGTGTGTATGTGTGATTGTGTGTGTGTGTGTGACAGCATATGTCCCTGTCCACGGGATGAATCTATGCCACGTCAGGGAGCGGGCAGGATGGGGTGGAAACCCAGAGGCGTGCTGCAGATGTGATGGGTTCACCGGTTGCAATGTCCTGCCCCAGGACTTTCATTACCGCAGAGGCGTGTATGCATAAAACAGTCACCTACGCGACGCCAAGCCCTGGGCTGCAGCCTGCCTGTACGATGAATGGAGGATGAAAAAAGCTCCAGCCAGAAAAACTGCAGAGTCGCCATTTTCACAGAATGCATAAAATTAGGTTTGGACTTTTAAGCAGTTTGTTTTGCGATGTTTTGGAATTTACTTTGTAAGTTCTTTATCAGACATTATACCGTACGTAAGGGAAACGAACAAGGAATTAAATCAAAGCTGGGGCAGCAACAAGTAATTAACACTTTTGTCTGACCTGCGAATGAATTCTCAATTTATACAAAGTGTTGCATTGTTATTAGTGATTTTTCATCTTTATTGTATCTGCTGTAATTCTATTCTTTATTTAGATCTATGTACTTACATTTAGATTTTTCAGTGTATATTTTTTCAGTGTACCGAGATTGAGATGTATATTTTCCAGTGGTCCTGCTCCACGTTATCACTCTATTTAAACTGGTATTTTTGTTATTTTGTGTGCCATTACCTTGCACCAATTTGTGATTACCATTTGATACTGTTTGTCCATTAAAGATTATGTTATTTCTTGTCATATGTTCTCAGAATTGTATATATGACACTACAGTATATGACAATATTCGGGTATGCTGATGAAAGAATCCTACGGATATGCGCCCACCCCGTAACAGGAAAAAAAAAAAAAACTATTTTGGTAAGCTTGTGTGTGCTCATCCATCTCTGCTTTAACTTCTAATACACCAGAGGATTCTGAACCCTTAACTTGATTCTTTGACTAACTTGAGCACGTTCTCTGCTTTTTGAAACAGATGGAGAACAGAAATTTCAGCAATACTAGTAATCCTAACCCTAATTTTTAATTGAACGCCAAATGCTGTCCAGCTGAAAAGATCAAAATATTCATTTAGCAGAATTGACAGTTAAACCAGCCTTATAGCGTCACCTGCTTGTCAAATTTGTATGAGATCTGTTTGCTGAGCATCTACAGGGTTAGTATAAAGCCCTTAGAACTCCGTCCCCGCTGCTGCATGTTGTCTTTTCTCTGCAACTCGGTCAGACCTGATGACACTGATGCTGTGTTACTTTACACCAGGGCTTTGCACCTTGTCGTTCATGAGTGCCAAATGCAGAGGGCTTTCCAGCTCTTCTTACACCACTAAGAGCTCAGAAACAGAGTTAAGCGGGTTCGCCAAGATGGTAATGTGAATCAGACAGTTCGATCTTGAAATAAATACCTCTGCAATGGAGTAACCCTACCTGACAAGGTCAGATGCTAAACCTGGCCACATCTCACAGTTATGACATACAGCACAAAGCCTTATGTTTACATTCATTCATTTAGCTGACACTTTTCTCTAAAGCAGCTTACAATTATTTACCCATTTATACAGGGGAGCAATTTGTTACTAGGGCAATTGAGGGTAAGTAGCTTGCTCAAGGGTACTACAGCTGAAGGTGGGATTCAAACCTGCCACCTTTGAGCCCAAAGGCAACAGTTCTAACCATTATGCCACCAGCTGCATACCACCTGTTGCTTTTTTGTATATGAATATATAGTAATATGCAGCTGAGATGAAACATTGTTGAAAGCTGATGAAGTGCTGTGACGGTGCAGTGATAGATCTACTCTCACCTGGAAGGCATGTGGTGTATCGTCCACGCAGTACACACGCAGGCTGTAGTCCATGGAGCGTGCACCTGTGCTGCCAAACACTGCAAGCTTCAGCCTCTTGACAGCAGCCTCAGTGAGGGGCTCGCCAACCAAAGCGTAAGAACCTGGCTGGTCCAGGAGTAGATGGCAGCTGTGCGAGTCCAGCAGGCAGTAGCACAACGTCGTCTCATCCTCCACCGACATCACTTCCTGAAACACACCACCACAGAGGCCAAAGCAGCCAGAAGGGAACGTGAAGATGAATCTTTCAAGGCAAAACAGTCAACCGTGTCACATAATAATGTTTGTACTGAAACAAGTCTTTCCAACATAAAAAGGCCACGCGTATACTTACTTGAAGGGTGCACATTTAGTTGAGGAGCAAAGATAATTGTCCAGCTGCATCTCAAGACGCAGTCTGACTGACAATACTTAGATGCTGAATGTCAATGAGATGCAAAGCGGGGATGCCTCATTTGGAGCCCAATGGCAGCTTCAGGGTCATTAGCACTGCACTAGGGACACATTTCCATTTTACACAAACTCCTTTAGGCACGACGAAGGAGGATAATGGAGTCAAATGCCCTGGCATCACATTGAGAGCAAAAGCACAGAAGTAAATTTTCTAAGAATGTCCCCCCTCTGCTTTTCTTTTTTGTCCCTGTTGAGTTTTGAAGAGATTACCCTGAAGTCCCTCGCCTTTATGTTGCCGAAAGGCCTCATCATTTCAAACTACCTGTAGGAGACATGCTGGCTTTTCATGCCAGAGAGTTGCCCGGAAGAGACGTCATTCTGGTTGCATTCACAAGTGACTCATGCTCAGGAGTTCTTTTGTAGCCCCCTCTTTCTTCACAGGAATTACTTCTTGTGCAAATGTCAGTTACTGTAAAAAGCCTGCCTTTAGCTGGCTTTACTGGCACTCAAGTACAAGGCCACTTGGGTCATTTGCTAATGCCTTGATAATGTTAGAATAAAACACAAAGTAAGTACTAGAGAAAATGCAACGGGAACAAAAAAAGAAAAAACAGAAGAATGTAAAAGGAAAAATAGAAGAGTCACACTGATCTTTACATTTCAGTTATTGTAAATAAGTTGCAAAAAGCATCCTGGAGTGTAACTGACTTAGAGAAAAATGACAAAACAGAACTCCTGCTGAGTGTTCTTAGGTTTTTTTTTTGTTTTCAATCAGTCAGCATTTGTGACAGATTACAGAAAGAGTCAGAAAGAGAAATGGACCAAGGATCAGGTAATAGTGTGATGATGTGTAGCAGAGCAGAACAGCCTTTCTGAAACAAGACCCCGTGGTCTAGTCTTCTCCCCGTGCTCCCTTCCTAGCCTGGGGTAAAGTGCGTGTAACATGCATACACCACTGCACTCTAGGTGTAATTACCTCACCCAGGACCTTTGATGCAGCTCAATAGCTTTCAACAACATGATTTAGAACAGAGAGGATGGTACATTGGCCCGGGGTGAAACAAGACCTGCGCCTCTCATCTGAACACCAACTACTGGCTTCTTAGAACAATGTGGGGTTGAAAAACTACTTAAAGTTATTGTATTTCACCTCTCTGTGATGGGTATTACTTTATCATGTCCCAAAAAACTACCACATTTCTCAAAATCAACTTCTACATAGTTTTTCATTACTTTGTTTTTGGTGTGTGGTGGTGAAACATCCAGTCAAAAGAACTCAGAAGAAATTATACATCAGGCAAGGCAAAAAAAAAAAGAAAAAAAAAAAAAAAACCTCAAACACCACAGCAGTTAAAGTGTATAATAATTGAAAGAGCAAGCCTTCAGCAGAGATGAACACTTTCAGCTAAAATTCATGCATACTTAATAGAAGCTATCAAGGTTTCAGAGTAACACAATAGCAGTATTGTCTGGACGGTAAAATCAGTGCCGTGATTGTGATCGTGATACTGATTGTACATGTCACACAATGAGCCTCCCCTGACCACAATGTGATACCGGGGCACACATTTAAGCAACGTTCTAGACAGCTACTCCTGTTCTCTAGTGTGGGTTTTTGTTCTGCTAAATGTCCGGTGAATACGTGCAGCACAAGCCGATAGCCTGGGTCAGAAGGGAAAACCAATTTCGCGACTCAAGCCCTTATTGCATTCCACATTGGCTCCCATTTCATCTTGTCCTCGTCAGACTTGTTGGATCGATACTGCCCATGTCCACGGGGCTCCTTCCGCCTATTGCTGCCCCCCCGCTGTGACTGACAGGGGTTGTATGTCTTCCTTGCCATCACACGCCATGATTGTTTTTCTTCCAGCAGTCACACCATGTTCACTGCAGACACGCTACTGTCCCCTCTCAGACATTCTCTCATGGTGCGTTTGGATCAAACTGGGACAAACACCCACCGCTAGCTCCACACCTTCCCTCACTCAAACGGGGACCTCAGCACTTCAGAGACGATTCATACACACACACACTGCTGACTGGGGGGGAACTTGTCGGGAGCCATTGGCCAGTCAACAGATTTACATCACATCACTGTGGCACCTCTGCATTTACTGAGCAGTGGAATTTAAGAGGAGACCTAAGCAGAGCACACTTGAAAAAGCACATTTTTGAAACAGAAACACCCTGCTGAAAACACTACTAATCTTCGATAGGACAGCTCAGATAAAGTTTCCCACCAAGGGCCCCTCACAAGTGATCCAGTGCAGTGGCCCTTTACCTCCCATTTGTTGTCCTCTGTTTGCCTCTTGAGTCGGATGTTCCAGTTCTCCCCGGTGACTTCAGCACAGTGGGCTATCGTCATAGCTATAGGGCAGGAGAGACTGAGTCCGGGAGGGCCGTACGTCACCTCTGGACCAAGCAGAACCTCACAGCCCTCATCAGTATGGGCGCTGTAACACACATTTCACACAGAAACACACGCACAAATACACACATACATATATATACAGTATATATACATAAAAAATTTCCTTCTAACCCCGACATGGGGTGGTGTGTATGTCTTCCTCAAGCTCAGATCCTCTACCTTTATATATATACGGTTCTGCTACAATGTGTATTTTGCATAATATATATTTTGTATAGATACATTACCAGTCAAAAGTTTGAGTATACCCGCTAAAAACGAGTTTAACAAGGCATTTGGTTAAAAACTTTGAGTAGGAAACCAACTGACATGCCTTCTTAGCTCTTCTGCAGCAGTATATGTATTTACTTATCACAGGAGTATAACAGTTAAAAAAAAATCTCTTCCAAGGTTCAAAAAAAAAAAAAAAAAAAAAAAATAAATAAATAGAGAAAGTACAAGTGCACTGCCTTGCTTCCAGGACAGTCATTTTCTTAGAATTCTAAAAAAAAGTACTTGATAAGCACTTGATAAGCTACAGTTTTAGGGCGCTTTTAAAGGAACCCGTCTGCTGGGGTATTGTTTAGTTTGCATACTGAGCAGCTTGTGTTCACCATCTTTCAGCCGTTATCCTTAATTTCCATCTCTGCTCACGGTGGTGCAGAATGAAATAAAAGCAATTAACGAGGAAAATTAACGGGGGAGGTGGGCTGTCATGGAAATTAAAACAGCAAAACAAAAGCCCACAGCTGTCCTGCTTCTGCAGTCATTACAGTGGCGGATGGTGGGGGGGTATGGTTCACCTGCAAATGGGAATGCCTTCATTAAAAACAGGCCCTCGATAAATACATGCAGTACGTTTTCAATGGAAGGGCACTGCAGTCAGCACAGGGTGAAACCCAAAAAACTACAAAAACTGTGCCAGACTCTCCTACTGAATTAATGCCAGTGAACACAGGTTTGCAATTTTAAACATTACACTCTCTCCTGTCTAAAGTGGCAAAGATAGATTGAAGTTTATTTATGGATTCGGGGAAATTCAGCACACAACTGTGCATTCAACAGCAAACACAAGATACAGCACAATTATCAACATAAAAAATAAAGTCAACATTTCAAAAAAAAATTTTCAGTATGTCAATGGTTTGATATTGGATTGAGTTATCAGAAGCAGGATAAGACACAGACAACTAATGAACATTCACATTGGTCTCACTTTTCATACAAGTTGTGTAATTTACACATATTGCAAAACAATGTACAGTGGTTTGTTTAGAATTTGTCTGAAATTTGCAAATATTTCAACAAAATTCTAATAATTTTATATTACATATTATATAATCGTTATATCAACAAAATTTTTTCTCTTAAATCTCTCAAGTTTAATATATTTCATTTTCACATTGTTAAATATTATTTGTATTAAATACTCTAAATAGTCTACTGTATTATTATCAAACTGGCAATTTAATACACGTCAATCAAAGGTAGCTTGTCTTCAAAAAATTAGCCATTTTCTTCCTCTATCAATGACTATAACGGATTTTAAAAACATTGTAAATACTTATGCACTCAACAATTTTCTGCTTTTTTATTTTGAAGCAATTTAGTAAAATTTCACTTTGATAATATAAAGTGCTTTGAGTTGATGAGGGGTTACATTTATTGGCACTGTGGTTTTGCCACAGTTAATGTTTACCATACCTATGCTACTGTCACAGATAGTTCATCCCAGACCAATGGGTTTTTACACATCTCCTTAAGGAAGAGAAGAAACCTGCAGAGGAGCAGCTCTCAAACTATTCCAGACCAGTTAAGTGTATCAGCATGAACACATTGCAGTACAACAGTTCTGTGTCTGTAAACACAGTGTTCTGTGTTCAGCAGGTTCTTTTGGTCCCACCACACAGGAAACCACTCTTACTGATGATGAACACTGAAAAACCCCTGGAACATGAAAAGGTGAGGGGAGAGAAGACTTTTTGGTCTCTTTCCCAAGAAAGCAAATTGCAAAGATTGATCAGTTACTTGGATGGATAGATAAATCCCAGAGCAATGGGCAGGTTTAAGATGAGCTCATTAGATTATGCTGCTCTTGATTTAAGAAAAAAACTGCCACTGAGGTGTAATAAGCAAATGCTGCCAAACTGGCTTGATGGTCCTGTGGGCACCCTATCTCACCTGAGTATCAAAGATACCTATCCTCCTAAAGGCACTGTCAAAGCATTTCAGGTTCAAACCCAAGCAAGGGCTCTACTCTCGAACAATGAACTTGTTTTTCCCCACAAAAATGCCCAATGGTACAAATTGCTAAAAACGTAAATAATGAGTGGCCATCTGTAGAAAAAATATTCTACTAAGTGCATGAATAATGCAGGGGGATGCTTAGTTAGCCACTGAAAAAGAGGACATATGCAGAGAAGTAGCTCTGAGAGTGAGTAAGTCACCTCATTGAAGCGTACTGGTAGGAACACAGCATGTCTTTTTTTCTTCTTATTAACTCTGCATTTAAAAGAAAAAATGGCATATTGAGAATGTCTTCATTTGGTTTTCTGAGTAATACTGGCCAGAGACAAAACCAAAAAAGGTAGCTTATGGTGTATGTGTATATGAGATACTGTATGTTTTGTATTTCAAAGAAGTTCCAAAGGTCAACAACAAGACAAATTAATTTCAAAACTCATAATGCAGACGGCTGTTTTTACTGTCTCTGCTCAAGTGTTTGGGCAGTCCAGGAGGGGATCTAGATGCCAAAAATGGAGCAAACCCGAGGGTGGAGTTTGTGGACCATCTCATTCTCACCACAAGTGAGGTAAGGTACAAGTACCCACCCCCCTTCCCGTTCCACTGTCACATGGCAAGCCCAGAGAGGACTCTTAGGGGAACACAGAGCCTTTCAATACATATTCTGGAGGCCTGACTGTAGCTCCTCAAAGAAAGGCTCTCTGGCTAACTGGGGCTTGGAGAAGAAAATGCTTGCTTTGGTCAGGATGTTGTGTAACTAACATGTCAGATTGTGACTTACTGTCTCAGGAATTGGACTTAGCAGAACACTTATTGGACTACACAAGCAAACAAACAAAAAGCAAAGATATGGAGCTCATAGTTACAGGGAGAAAAAAATCATTTCACAAAATACAGAAGTGATGATTTTGGAGTTGAAAGGTTATCAGTAGTGCAAAATTTCCCACAATCTCCCCCAATTACCCATGACGACAAATGAACATGAAATATCTAGAAAACCTCAGCATACAATGTAACCATCCGGCAATGCTTAGGGGTTGTTGGCCTGACTGATTGTAGTTGATCTATAATAGATTTCCTTTCTGCTGTGGAGAAGGCCCTTCAGTACAGGCAGCCTAGTTGAAAGGAAAGAAAGAGCTCAATTCCCAGCAGGCCCCTCTCTGTCTTGAATAGGATGTGAGTGACAGTTCTCAGGTTGATGGCCTAAGGAGCCAGGAAAGATGGAAGTCTGGAGGCAACCGCATCACGCTTATCTGGGGGAAGCAGCCATTCAAAGGGACGGGCCATGCCAGACTGGGCATTACACAAACTGTCCATTTCTGAACCTGTTGGGCTATGCTACAAATCAAAAACTACCCTCAGCTGTTATCTATCACTACAGAGAACCTTCAGAAAAAAGTAATGAAATAAGTGCTAGTTTTAAATCATGTGAAAGTTATATCAAAACTTCTCAGGAGGAAATTGCATGCTGGTTTGTAATGTTTTTAAGCAATCGATTAAAAGAAGAAGAAGAAAAAAACAGCAGTCATTAAGCACAATTTCTAATCCATTTAACTCAGGCTGGAGACAGGAAGCACTGAGAAAATGTAGTGCATTTTGGGCCTTTGTGGGAGGGAATGAAAGATATATATCCACTCAATTAAATAATGACCCATAACAGCTTGTTACATTAGAGTCAATTTTTCCACCATTGAGCTAAACACCCAGCTATCCCCATATGACAAGCCATCACAGAGTCATTACCTCCATGCAATCTACATGCAGTGCTGGCTGTCCAACGGAGATTTTGGTATAACTGCAAAGGAGATCAAATCAAAGTCCTTTATGCCAGATGAGTGAAACATAAGCAGAACATTGCTTGGGTATTCTAAATCAGTGCATTAATTATCAACATAATACTAGTTGGCACTACATACATATATGTTATAAATTTCTCTTTTTCATCCACAGAGGATCATTCTGAGCTTATTTAACTGTGTATTTTGTATTTGTTGTGTCTTCTGGAATACAGTATCTGCAGTGTAGCACATTAATACAATTATGACCTAGAAAATGCAATATTCTGTAAATTAACAGTTAAATATTTAGATTAACATTTAAATTTTCAGATTGTTATCTAAATATTTGAAGTCCTTTAATTTTTTCCCCCTAATGTGTTAATGTGGCATACTTAAGACAATGAAAAAACTATTTTTAGCTCTTTGTATTTTTGTCAGCTCAAGCAGTCTCAGAGCCTAACCTTTCAAACTGCATAATTTATCCTAATCGATTAGATTGTGACTGTGATAACTATGAGCCAAAACTCTGCAGCCACCACTGCCACCCGCATTGCTATGTGAGTAATAGTCACCCGGTTCGTGACACGTCAAACACTCCTGTTGGGAGTGCGAGATGGACCCAGGGGCCCGCTGGGCCCGTCTGTCAGTGCGAGAGAGGGAGTGAGAGAGAGAAATGACAATTCATACAAGAGCAGTACAAGAAGGAGGCAGAAACCAATGCCACCTTGTGAAGGTGTCCCACGATCCGGGCTCACCTGGACTCATCCTGATTTATAACCACGTACATTTCCCAGGAGGTATCTTCTGCAATAGCACCGTGGGGCACCAGTACACTGACTCCTGGAGAATACATGAAACAACCAATGAAACAAAGAAACATAAATGAGAGAACTGAAACTAAGAACAGGTGAAAGCAGTTTCTAGCTACCACCTTGATGTTTGTCTCCTAAACAAAAGAAACAGCAAATTTAGAAGGTTAAGGAATCCACACGTCACATTCTGTGGCTTACTTGGACAACAGCTATTAAACTTCAACAGATGCTGATCTAAAAATTGTAGCAGACATATCAGCTTTAAACAGAACATAAAAAGCGTTGTTCTATGAATATACTATTTCCCCATGGATTTTCTTTCTGCAGAATACAAGAAGCTGCGTTAAGTTCAAGATGGTTAATCAGTCTTGACATGGAAGCACTTCATTTTACATTCCTGTATGAACATACAGAGAGATGCAGAGTGCCTATAATTTTAAACAGTACTCCTGCACCACCTAAAGAAAAGAACAGAGTAGAAAAGAGGAAATTTTGCTATAATGTGTCATCTGGTAGGGGGTGCGGTGGCGCAGTGGGTTGGACCGCAGTCCTGCTGTCCGGTGGGTTTGGGGTTCGAGTCCCACTTGGGGTGCCTTGCGACGGACTGGCGTCCCGTTCTGGGTGTGTCCCCTCCCCCTCCGGCCTTACGCCCTGTGTTGCCGGGTAGGCTCCGGTTCCCCGTGACCCCTTAAGGGACAAGCGGTTCTGAAAATGTGTGTGTGTGTGTGTGTGTGTGTGTGTGTGTGTCATCTGGTCTTATATCCCTGCCAGACCACAATGTGGAGTACACTCTGGGTTCCAAACCTCTAAGCCTCCCCTTCCTGAGCTTGAACTGTTTCCATCCTGGCACCCAAAGGTGTAACAAGCTTCCAGTAACTCTCCGAAGGGTAGTCTCTTAGTCAGTTCTGTCACAGCTATCCCATATGACCAAAAGTATTTCACAAAATACTTCTGGAACATAATTAAAAAACTGAAATACCCCTAAATCTATTCAGCTACAAAAGTGTGTATGTCATCAATTCGGGAGAAATTTTGATCTGGGCAAATAAACCTCTGCACGGAACACTAAAGACTTCCCTTTAGACTATAGCATTTACATACAAATAATGCCCACTACAAGCTATGGAGAGTGTGATAATGTATTCATAGCAATGAAACTGTATTCTTCAAAAACACTTATCCCTAATGCCTTCCGACCTCATACCAGCAGTGCTGCTTGAAAGTATTTGAACCCTATAGGAATGACCATTATTCTTGTGTTAAATATTTAAATAAACTTATAAAATGAATAAATGATTATGATTTACATACCTGATTGCACTTACCTACTTGTTTTAACCAGTGCAACTTGGGCCATGTGGAATTGGTCATTACACACCTTATGTCAAATGAGAAAAACTTCTTATTAAAGACTTCTTATTAAAAAAAGAATTTGTGGTAAAACTTAGTCACATAAAGGTTTCACGTGCATTCAAGCAGCACCGTACACATCTAAGACTATTTGTGCTGATGGGCATTATAATCTGGTCATCTGATTAATGGGAGGGAGAAAAGCTGATGATGTTCATTAGCTATATGTTGCAAAATGTAATTATAAATTAATTCTCCACAATAGTTATGCAAGTGGCTCGGACAAATACAGCCAGATGAACTTGAAAATGAATAGTGAAGAAAAAAACGGAGGAGTGGACTTAATGTTTTCCCTTCCCATTTAATGTGCTACAACACCACTTAGTCTGTATTAAATGCACACCTGCTCTGCTGCCGGAGTTCTTATTGGGGGCAGCAGCAAGAGCAGCTTTGCAGGAGCTCCAGAATCGCCATTGTGGCACTGGCTGTGATGCTGTCCCAAACAATTAGTCATTCGAGTGCTAGTCTGCTCTACTAGCCAATGCCACAGTCATGAGGAAAGCATGCATGCATGCCTGTGAGCTCCCTTTAGACAGGAGGGAATTCACCACGAACCTGTGCACAGGTGCGCGTAGGTGTTTGAACCTTGCCACTGTTGCAGTGCGTTAGCTGATACTGCTCCTTCCATGAGCAAGCTCTGCCAATGCTCCCCAAAGAAAGACTGAATCGACAGGCCAGAGAATGGCCTGACCGCACTTGTACTTGTTTCTGGTTTAATGGCTCCAGATGAGCCCCATCGCTGCTGCTCATCACAGTCCCATTTTACCACCTGCACCCTCCCATTGCTTCTTTTTATGGGACCAGAGAAGCGTTCGTCCTCCACACATCTCAAGCAAAGCATGATGGCCCTTTGCACACAAGAGCCCTGAGGAGAGATGGCACTATGGAACAGCACTAGTCCCCGACGGCAGCAGTGGGTGGCAGGGTGACTGGGGGGTAACCCTGGGGCACCAGATGGCGGTGTAGAGTCACAAACACCAGACAGCCCCTTTTACCTCGCAGATCCAGAATGGCCAGTGTGTTGCTGGGCGCAGACATGCACGGTGGCATTTTCCCTGACATTCTCCTTCTAATGCTGAGAATGTCACTCTGTCAGGTCACTACATAGCACAGCATGTGAGTTTTCTCCAGGAATTATTTCATGGTCAAAGGCGGGACTGAAAGCTGTATGTAAAGTGGTTTGTAAGCAAATGTGAAGACCCAGCACACAATTACGCATCACAACAACTTGTAGCTAAATAGTACTTTGTATGTGTTCACTAACCATTGCTTCCCATCGTGCACAGACAGCACCTCACCTGTGTTTGGCACTACCAGACGCCCTCCTAGATGCCCAAACATGCCCATAGTCCTCAGCTGGGCCTTTGTGGGGCTGGTCGGAGCGGTAGGGGTGAGAAGGCCCATCTTCCTGCTGTCGATGCTGCTAGAGTCCCGGGTAAGGCCTCGGGGGAAGGTCTTGGGCTGCGCTTTAACGTGGTACTCGGCACGGTCGGCAACACCCAGTGACACCATGAAGGAGCTTTGGACCTTAACCTTGATATCTGGCAGAGGGTCAAAGAGTTCTTTGTCCATGGAGTCCTGGAAGCAGATTGGGCTGCTGTAGGTGCGACCCACAGTCAGGTCTGGCTGCATGGAGGAGTTGAGCAGAAGCGGGTTTCCTGAAAGGAAGGATTAAAATGACACAGCCTAATGTATTGATCATAGACCATTTCTGTCCGACTAATCACCTGAAAGCAACTGAATGCTTGAAATCTGACTAATTATAATTAAAATGAGAATGTAACTTTAGCTGAAATAAAAGATGTAAAGCAGGAATCAGTACTAAAAGCATAATTATATCAAAATGGCAAGGCGAACTGGTGGCTTTAATGCACAGCGGTCAAATAATTACAATGAATTTCAAAGGCAAAATTTTTATTTCATTTGGTAAAGAAAGAAAAGAAAAAAATACATATTTACATCAGCTCAACCTTTAACTATTAAATATAGGGAACCTGTAACAAAGGTTATTCAGCAGCTGGAAGAGCCAAAAGTAATTGATTATAAGGTCAGCTATTCACAACTGATTTACCTTAACAGTTTTGAGTTTAGGCTATAAGTTGGTGTATATTCCACCACTCAGCAAACATAAATTCTTTGCTGGACACCATATCCTGAGTCTGGAAGAGGAAGTGTTTTGGGGAGGGTAAGTACATGGGATTCAGTGACACCATGTTAAGTGTTTTGGGAAGGGACTGTGGGTGGTTATTGGCATCAACCCAGGGTGGTTGTGGAGGAGGTCCCCAGCATGAAGAGCCTGCCCCGGGAGACTGGGTCTGCCCATCTGGCAGGGCCCAGGATTCCTCTTGCCAAGATAACACTGGTGACACAGAGTCCTTGCTGCCCAGCTGTTGCTTGGTGAGGGGTGGGATGCAGGAGGCTAATGGGGTTTTATTTTTAGGGAATGCGCATCATTATGGGGTTAGCCAGTTCACCACACAGCAAGAACAAACTGTTAACTAAGGAGTTAAAGTCAAATAAAAATAATTATGCAATTAAAAAATAACAATTATTTAAAAAAAAAATTCAGTGACCCGTTTCAAAGCAATTTCTGCATTTCGAAGTGAGGAAGCGCTCTCTGTAGAGTAGGGCCTAAGCTTGTTCTCACAGAGCAAGACTAATGTTCATGAAAAATATTTAGCTGTATAAATGGCACACAATGTATAAGAATTGTAAACAATGTTACAGAAATAATGTTTCAATAAAAAAGTGTCTGATACACAACAAATAACAAATTTAAAGCACCATATTCACAAAATCTGTATAAATCAGATTTCCATGTTTTCTGTTCTCCCAAACAATGGCAACTGTTAAAAATTCCAGTTCTATACATAAAGCAGCAGCTGGCAAATGGGAAGGAGACTAAACGATAAACAAAAACACACACACATTTTCAGAACTGCTTGTCCCATACGGGGTCGCAGGGAACCGCAGCCTACCCAGTAACACAGGGCGTAAGGCCAGAGGGAGAGGGGACACACCCAGGACAGGACGCCAGTCCGTCGCAAGGCACCCCAAGCGGGACTCGAACCCCAGACCCACTGGAGAGCAGGACTGTGGTCCAACCCACCGCACCACCGCACCCCTGCTAAACAAAAACAGCCTTGAGTATTAAAAGTGAATTACACCACTGTATAGGAGCTGCACAAATGTATAAAATGAAATAGGTTTATTTGCATGCAGTGCAAAAAATGGCAACAGTGATGACAGAGGTTAATTTTTTTCCTTAGATACAGATCTAAGGATGTGACATTAGTTCGCATCTCTAAGAGAGTAATGCAATATCGCTACATGAAATTGGGAAAAGGAAAGTTAATGAAACAGACCTGAGATTAGATACCTTCAGGGAAAGGTTTGAAATTAGACATCTGATTAGAAATCACTCAGAAGCCAGGATACTGCAGGCAGTGTTAATGTGGGAAGACAGAGGAAAGGTCTATGGATTGATTAAGAATCTGGCCTCACACCTTCTACCCATGGACCAAAAGCAAGGTGCAGCACTCACATATTTTTTAAGTAATTACACAATGTCAGTTGATACTGATGATTTAATTAACAGAGGTCAAGCAATTGCAAAATATATGCTTGATTGAAGAAATTATTCTTTTCCATCTTGCAGATTATACTTGGGCAGCTGATGAGCTTCTGCAGTATTCCAGAAATCTCATCAACAAATGACACAGTAACACATATTTAGAAATAACAGCTAATATTTAAATGAAAATACAGAACTATTACTGATCATTTTGGGTTGTTATTTATACTTAGTATTCCCACACATCACTAGTTTCAGTACTTCTGGTTTTTGTGGCAAAAAAAGAATTCCTTCACTATTTATGCATACACAGTACTCAGTGACCTCGGTGTCCTTATCAAGAGAAAATGATGTTCTTTGTTTTTATAGATGGCTCCCACCATACTCTGGTAGACTGAGAAGCCTCCTTCATTTCAGCTAGTGAAGCAGAGGGTGGGAGACACCAGAAAGTCAGCCTATTTACACAGAATTTATGGGCTGACAGGTATTGCCTGGTTGGGCCAGTCCCCCCTGATTGTGGACATGAGTGACTTTCTGGGCCTTGGGAAAGTGGGGTGAGGGGGGCAGGAGGCCTGGCAAAGCTTCTCTTGGCAAAGTCTTTTTTACTGCACTGTTGTGGGGAAAAATGAAAAAAAGGGGGCAGGATTTATCACCCTTTGCCAAGATGACTATCACTTCTGCTAACCCAAAAGTGTCATGGTCAGAATTATGGACGCCAGTAGTGAAGGAAGGCTGGAACACGAGGCCAAAGGCTCTGCACTGAAAGGGAGCCATTAAAGTCTGACAAAAATGGAAGTGATGTTCAGTGTTCTGGGCTTCTTGCATTTATCCATCAATGCCGGGGCAGCACAGAGAAAGATGTGTGCATGTGTATCTAACGTGAGGTCCACAGAAAGATGGAGAAAGCCCATATTAAGGATTGATCTTCTGTCCCACTAGCAGGAGAGGGCCTGATCCATGCAGAAAGAGAAATGGAGATGCAACGGGGGGAAAAAACTGCAAAATGCAGGTGCACTCTAAGAGGGAATCTGTGACAATGCTCAGTAAGCATAGATTTTATCAAGGGAGTCTCACAACAGGAAAGCTTGTGACCCTTTTGCCTTTTGACTGTGTGAGCTGCAAATGTGTCCTCACCTTGCCTTGCAGTCTTGAAGTTGAAGGACTGAAAGCCCCCAGTGAGTGCGGAAGAATCAATGACGTCCACTCCGTACTCGCTCTGGTTCCTCCTGTACAGTGTGACGGCTACAACCAGGATGGCCACGGCAATGACCCCAGCTGCCAGCCCAGAGTAGAGGGCCACATCATTAGTGCCCTCCATACCTTGAGGACAGAAAGAGTGAGGAGTCACTGGAAGGTATGCATGTATGGACTGTTTACTTTAAGGATACACTGTAGAATTGGATTTCAATGGCTAATGAGGATGGTAAGATGGAGACATGATAAAAGATGTCATTGAAAGTCAGGACTTTAACCAGCCTCTTTGGGTAATTCAAGATGAAAAATATTTGAAGACAAACCATGCATAAGTTTATATTACACCAAAAAATTAACTTGATTTCCCTTTTTCATTATTCATAACAAATCAATTAAGTGTAAGTGGAAGCAGGAGAAACTGAACCAGAATATGCCCTCCTTTTTGAACTGAATAAAAAAGCTTAAAAGCTTCCACCAACACAGATTACACTCTCCACCCAAGGAACTAATTGACTCAATACCTGCTATTAAGATGAACAAAAATGGATCCTAACAAAATATTTAATTTAGAAAAAAGGGATCTACACACAACGCTTCACCGAAAATCTTTTTACTGATCCAAGCTTTTCTTTCCCAGAAAAATGCATCGACAGTTGAAGAAAGCAGCAGAAGCAGTAAGGCCTGAATAAAAAGTATTCTTGGCACACAGAGGCTAAGTGTGATGCATTTTGAACATCTGGTAGCTGTCTAAATCAAGTATAAAGACACTTTTGGTTCTTTGCTCTGGTTCATTGCTCTGTTTTGCCATCAGTCCCTGTCCTGCCTTATCTCTGTCTTCAGATTTCTATAGACAAAAGTTTATAACTTTGGCTGAACAAATTTAACACTTTGAAATATTATGATCTTTTTTTCTGCATGTTCAAGCAGGGTGGTCTGGAGGAACGAAGCATGGCTGCATAACTGCGCAATCCCTATCCTGTCAGAATCTGAATCAGTGCTCAGAAATGCCCTCCGTGCTGTTTGCCCTAACGCGCTCTGTAATTTGGAGCCCCAGTGCAGCACAATGCAGGCAAGGATGCCAGGACATCCCATTTGCCAGTTCTCCCGCAAAACTTTAATTACCAATGCGATGATGTGCCAGCTCTCTACACAAGGTACATCTGTTGAGCTGGCTCCTCTCCTTCTCGCTCCAGTGTAAATCGCAGCCCCAAAAGGACAGCGTGCGGAAGAAGCCGAGGGCATTTCCTAACAAATGCAAGCGCTGGGAGTTTGAAGTGAACAGATCCTGTAGGATCACAGAGTCATGCTGGTGACGTGTGGCATAATGCATTGAAAAGACAGCTGATGTACTGCTACAGCCCATTGTTCAAAGATGTGGTGTCTCATGCTGTCTCGTACGTATAGTCCCATAAATGCTCTCATTTACACCCTCTTTTTTATACAAACTAAGGCCATTGAACTTATAACAGAAAACCATTAATCATTTAAGGCTATACTGAAATAGCTATTGCCCATAAGAACAGGGATTGTATGGCTAAAACCAATATATACTCATCCTTTATTATATACAGGAAAGACACATGGTCTTCCTGCTGTCATTAAAAATAGAGCAACTCTCAACAGAACCTTCTCCCTGCTTAACGGACCTATTTGTGTACGCTCAACCCTGTATAACAGGGCCTATACAGCAAAAAACTGCTACAGCTATTGAGAAAATATATATTATTGTTTTGTATAATGGCTTTATTCAATACAATGGTACATTTGCCTGTTACATAGTCATTCTACTTCCACAATGGGTATTTTAATCTACATAGTCTCTATGAGATGTTTTCGGACAGAAATATACCTTTTAGGTCTCAAACCCAAAAGATTTTTGTCCTGCAGTGGTCTGGCTACTTTCAAGATAAATCTTGTGTATTAATCTCTATATTTAAATGGAAACAATGACCACTAGTGCAAAAACAAGGTTCAAATGGTGCTGGTTGGACTCCTCACTCTTAATATAGACACTGGATGGAGACATTCATTCTGTCAAGCATCTTATTAACAGTCAAACTTCTTCCCAGTAACTTCCTACTTCAAAACATCTCTGTCTAGGGTGTACTCTGCCTTGTGCCCTATGTTTCTGTAAAAACTCCAGATTATCGCAGTGGTTAGATCAGATTAGAAAAGTGTTTAGTGGTTAGATTAGATTAGATGAGATCAGTGTTAATCTAGAATATATTTAGATAGATTAGCATACTTTAGTATATAATTAGATTAGATGACTGGTTATATTAGTGTAGTGGTTAAGAGTTTCTGCCTTCGGATCCAATGGTTGAAGGTTTGAATCCTACCTGCAGCTGTAGTACCTTGAGCAAGGCACCTACCCTAATTTCCTCCAGTAAAACTACACAGCTGTATAAATGGGTAAATAATTGTAACCTTAACATTGTAAGTCGCTTTGGAGAAAAGCATCACCAAAATGAATAAATGTAATGTACTGCAACCCTGCATATTACAGAATATGTTGGTGTTATTGGCATTATTTAAACTCCTTTTATTTTGGTATTTTGATGAACTTTGAGTGACATATTTTCTGTCCAAGTACTCTTTTATCCTGTAAGAAATACTCTTCACAATGGAAATTTTAATAAAGCAGAATTTCACAGAACAAATTAGCCTTGTTATGCGAGAGGTGCGTGTATTACTCACTCTCATACACACACTTTCATAAACCGCTGGTCAGGTTTGCAGCGGTCCAGAGTCTATCCTGGAATCACTGGGCAGAAGGCAAGCGGAGTATACCCTGGGCAGGACGACAGTCCATCACAGGAGAGCCACACGTACACAGTCACACATTATGGGTAATTTGGAGTGTTCAGTTCATGTGAACTGCGTGTCTTTGGACAGATGGTGTATTAACTTATGAAAACATGCTACAATCTACCTATCTGCAGCCCTCACCTCCTTCACATACACATATACACAGCCACAAACACGAAAATAGCACAAACGCGAGAGGAGACGAGACACGCATGCAAGTGTTAGCGAGTCCGGATCCGCTTAGTGCAACACGCTGACTTGCCAGATGCCTGGTTTCCCATTGGAGTACTTTGCTCTCAATCAATGCGGCCCACTGTTTATGGTGACGCAGACATTATAGAAGTAAGCAGCGCTAATTAAGTCCCTCCAAACCAATAAACCTATCGCTGGTGTAGCACCTGACAATCATTTAAAAGGTGCTGGGGCTATGCGTCAGAAAGCTTGCAAATCCCACTGGGGATTATGGGGAAGCATACCACAATTTGTTAAATTAGCTCATTTGCAATAATTACACTCCATTAATTTCCCCCAATACAGCAACATGTTTGGATGCCACAAATGATCAGTTGCGCCACTCTGCTCAGAATGCAAAATTCTAATGGAAATTTTTTAATTATGGAGCATTCTATAATGAAAGGTACTCTCCAGCTGAAAAGGAAAGACTGAAACATTGTAATAAAAATGGTGTAAAACTCTGAAGAGATGCAGTGATTCTGATGAGACAAATACATACAGTTTCTGAAGACTGAAAAATCCTGAGGACTATAAGGTGAGAAAATGAAACTAAAAATAAATAAAAATCTGTACAACAGACTTTAGAAAACTTTCAAGGTTAAGGAACAACTAATTTAGTTTGTGGCAGCAAGCTTTGTCTCTTGATATTTGTTGGTCATGAAAATGTTCTCTGAGATTGAACGTTGCGTAAGGAGCCGTCCGTGAGAGCCCTGCCCTTGAGGACTAAATTTCTTGTCATTTTCCTGATCATGACAGAATTCTTACTTCCTGATAGATATGACTAAAAACAAAAACCTAAAAGCAAACCCTGAAGCTAATAGCCTGCAGCGTGCGACTTGGAATAAAATGGATTGCTTGTTTGTGAACAACTGTAATAAGGCTCAGACAGTACAGAAACTAACGCCTAGCCTGCCAAACAAACTCACACAGGCCGACTACCCCAAGCTTGTCACGCTGAATTCATAGCAAATGAGTGGCACCACCAAAGAAACGCAAGCTGACTGCTGATGGTTCCTTCTATTAAGTCCATTGACAATTTAGATAAGGTGGCTCTAGAAATTGAACACAGAGGAGTCTGAGCTCCTCCTTGTTCTATTTGGAGACATGGTGCAATTAAGACCAAGGGGTGCGTGACAAACGCGTAATAGAATGGAAGACTCACTTTGAGGCTTTACGTCATGCAGCAGCCTGCGATCTGGAAAGACAGAAACACAGAACGAGAGAGGCAATTAAACTCCATTCCTGCATCAGGAAACTCACGCAGACTTCGAGTCGGAGCATGCTGCGATGGCTCTTAGCCGAGTGTGACAAGACACACCTCAAATAATGATTTGTGTCGCCGTTGCCAGACTTACGTGAAAGAAAAAAATGATGTGTCTGGAAGGAAAAAAACTGACAAAAATATGTGTAAAACTGTGAGCCTCACTGATTTGCCCCTTGACGGAAAATGAAAAAAGGGAGAGATCACAAAATAAAAAGACATTTGGAAAAATACTGAGAGAATAATAGGCATACGCTACAGCCATGCAGCTGGAGATGTTTATTTTTTCTGTCTGGTGGTGTCATTTATTAGTAATGTGTCTCCACTGACCCACGCGAATTCTGTTGTTGTTTTTCCACTGTTCAGACATGTGTGTTAAGTGCTGTCAATTACAGTGATGGTCATGGCAATGCACATGGTATGATGAGGACACAGCAGTGATGAAGGTGAGGCAACAGGGACCTACTCTGCGTGCACTGTCCCCCAGTACAGTTTTCGGCCGCCCGGCTCAACCCTTCGCACAGCTTGCCCCCGTGTCGCGGCGCAGGGGCGGTACATTCGCGGCTGCGCTGCCTCTCGCACTCAGGGCTGCACCCAGTCCACTCTGTCCATTCCCCCCAGCCACCATCCACTGCAGAACACAGGTACAAGACCTTTCCCATAACCACCATGACCTTTACTTTTGCTCTCAACAATATGTCTCCCTTTAGCCTCCAGCTTTCAGGTTTCCAGTACAGTGAGTACACATCACACACCTTCTCACTCAAAGGGGAAAATCGGTCTGATGGCGCCTTCACCACACGCCTCTTACCTTAATGGTTGGTTGGTAATGATCTGTGTGTTTGTTCTCTAGTTTATATTAGTCACACACCTCCTTCATTCCTAATTTTACTAATACTAATCCCATGCTTTGAAGTACAAAAAACATTTTGGGAACTTTGAGCATAGTGTGTCAAGCGGAAGTTTACATACATTTCATAGACAGTGTTTTTATACACTACAGAGGCACATGCCTGCACAGTGATAGCTTCATCAGTAACCCCATAAAATTACCCTATTTATAGACAGCCTGGAACAACTGACATATGATTCAGTTGATGGATTTGCAAGGGATGTATTGGCTTTCAGGCAATGAATTAACATAATAAGTTGTATATGCTCTTCTACATGGGTCTTATTACCTTGACAGGAATAACAATTACAAAAAATCAAAATTATTCAGTCTTCAGTACCCACCAAAATTACTAAAAAAAATATATATTTCAACGTATATATTTTCATTTACATTTTTTCTCATACCGAAAGGGTAATTAACATGAGAAAAAATATGTGCATTAACATGTTGAAAGATCCCTAATCATGTAGTCTATGACAAATATTTTTTTTTGTAGATGTAAAACTAAAATCATTCAGAATTCATCAGTCAAGGAGTAAGCTGCCGTTTTCCCAGCATGACAGATCAGATGTTGCTTAGAGTCAACCCAGTCTACCAGGTGACTGCTATATAAATGTTGAAGACACTATATGTATTTTATTGTAAATACTGCATGATACTGTATGCATATTGCTTTTTACAAACTTCAGATATTCAAACACTGGGGATATCCTCTGATTGCACTGACCAAACAGTTAAATGTTATTAATGTCTAAACATAACAAAAACTACTTCAATAAATCTTCCAATAAAGCACTCTGCCTCATTTTTACAGAAAAGAAAGATAAAGGGAAAAAAAAAGATATATATAGATATCTTTTATATATGTATGCAAATATGCAGAATGAATTTTTATAATTTGTACATTTTTGAAAATGCAGTGTGAACTGCAATTAAGGAAATTATATTGCATTTAATATAATTTTTTTTTCATTTTACAGTGAAACTTATGGACAGCTCACTGTAATAGCCACCTTTTTTCTGGTAATGTTAAGAGGAGCTGTTCAAACTGTAGTTTTAATGCAGTTCAGTATCTGCTTATGAGGAGTTCAGTAGTGTACTTATTTAGAGAAAGTGGGGTTTGGAGAGCAGCACTCTGGGAGAAGCATTCTCACCTGGGCAGTCTGCTTTGCACGTAATTTTCTGCATGGACATGCCCTCACAGAAAGCACCCCCGTTGAGCGGGGCAGGGTTGGTGCATGTCCGAGAGCGCTTCTGGACTCCCCTGCCACAGGGCACACTGCAGGCTGACCACTCTGTCCAGAGCGACCAACCCCCATTCACTGCGGAGAGAGATGTGAAGACACAGGGACCAACTTCAGACATGAACACTGAGCATGTATGACACATGTCCAGACCTCGTATAATCATTGAGTGCTATCGCTTACTGAGTCATTTCCTTGACATTCAGAAGAAAGAGGAGGCTGATATCCTTAAAAAAGTGCATCTTGCATTTGTTCATGCTCACTGACACATACTCTCTCAGTTTTTCGTAATGAAGACAAAATAAAGAAATAAAATATTTTGCAGACTGTGTTTTAAAAGGTAATTTTAATATATTTTCCTAACACAAGAAATATTTAATATACACAATATTTTTATTACTGTTAGGTAAGCTTGTTCCTGCCTCTATACCCTTGCTCCATCTCCCAATAAGGTTTGGTCCAAAAACTGATTCATCTGTGCAGCACATTTGTACAGCAGCTTATTAGAAAGGAATGTAGGTAATACATCAATGAACCAATCAGACAAGGTGCAATGAATAGAAATTAAAAAAAAAAAAAAGAAAAAAACATCTCCAGTTTGTGAAATAGTTACTCTCTCGTTAAGAAGCAAATAATGATCATGGGTGTACACTAGATGACTTTTTAGAAATGAAACTAATTTCAAAAATCTCTCTCTTGATGTAGTAATTTCAACCTTAGTAGTTAACTAGCTGGTAAGTACAATTTACTGGCAATTCAAAGAGCCTTTTAGGGAGGTAGCAGTCATTCAGATAGTTTTTCAGTAATGCTAAGGTACTTGTAGAATTTGTATCAACTGGTTGTTAATTTTCAGTTGCATGGAATTGGCAAAGTCTATTCTTGTTTGATTTAAACAAGTCAACACTTGTTTAATCACTTAAATTTAGCATGACTGTGGTACATCATTTTACTTACATACTTACATACAATATTCAAGCAAAACCATGAAGTGGAAGTTGCCTAACTGAATTTCAGGAAAAACTGAAATTGCTCCAAAGTAATCCTTTATGAACCTATAATCCTTTATGAATCCCTTATAAATATTTGGGATAATAATATAATAATATATAAAATATTAACTGCTTAGTGCTGTTATTATTGCTTATTACAATGTATTTTTTTGTATTCCATGACAAAAGCCAGACTATCATTCCCTCAGTACTGTGGTATTTTCCTCCAAGAGTGTTTCCATTTACCACATGATTTAAATTTGCAAAGAAATGTTAATTTACAAAGATTTCTCACTTTGCATTCTTTCTGAATTTGGGGTGCAATCTATACAATTTATTATTTGTGTCACTATAGTAGCATACTCAGTGTCTGTCAAAAAAAAAAAAAGCTGTGTTTAATCTGTTCTGTTACGGAACATTATTAATTCATTTAAAAAAAAAAAAAAAAAAAACTGCTTCTTTATCTTTGCTACCTTCTAAGTTTCTTTGGAAAATCTTTTATGCTTCAAGAAATAAAGGGAATTTTTTTCAGTCACAGACTTAGCATCATTCATTCCAATTATTAGTGGTAAATATCTAGGATAAGGTCACATATATGTTTATGGTATGTGTATGGGCCTTACCGAACACCACCACAGTTGCAGAAGCACTCCGTCGCTTGGCCACGATGTTGCTGGCCAGGCAGGTGTAGTTCCCCGAGTCAGACAAGCGGGCCTCATTGATTATGAGGTTGTGGTCAGCTCGCGTGTCAATGTTGTCATCATTAAGAGAGCTCACTGGCTCTTCATTTTTCAGCCACTCCACCTAAAAACCACAAGATAGGGTGTAAGGGTGAAAAGACAGAGGAGTTCCTCATGTTGCTCTTCGAGCCATTTCACAGTCAACTGAGAGCTGTCCAAAAATGTTGGCAAAATGAACAATGCAGGGTGAATGTGAAATATAAACTTTGTGACAGCTTAGCTCTGTGGAAAAGAGAAAGCTGTGTCTACGCTTTTGTCAATAGCAATAATTTGCTGGCATGTTGGGAGTTCAGATCTGGGCAGCAAGAAGCCGATGGAAAAATGTGCTTTGGAACAGTCGTGTATCAAATTGAATGGTAGTCGTGCATCAAATTGAATTTCCAACAAACCACACAGGGATTTTACCTGGGTGTCCAAATCTCAGGGAATGTATGATTGAATGAATGAATGAATGAATGAAACATATTTGCTTTGGGGGGGGGGGGGGGGGGGGGGGGGGGGCACGCTGTGTGGTGGGTCTGGGCTTTCAGTCATGCTTAGGGTGCCTTGCGGCGGACTGGCGTCCCATCCTGGTTGTGTCCCCTCCCCCTTCAGCCTTGCGTCCTGTGTTGCCGGGTTAGGCTCCGGTTCTTCAGGACAAGCAGTTGTAGACAGAGTGTGTGTGTGTATTTGATTTGCATTCTTTCTGTCTCAAAGGGAAACTGCATTATAGTAATCTGGTCGATAAATCAAGCATTATTATATCACTGAAATATTTGTGAGTAGTTGATTAGAGAAAACATTTTATTTTCTCTGAAGTTTTGTTGTGCCGAACAATGGTGACTACCTTGAGTCTTAACACCAGGCTAAACCATACACGTAAAGCATACTACATCTTCTCCCATACCATAAAGATGGCATTCGTATAATGAGGTGCTCTCAACAGCTGCATGAAAAAGGCTCTGAGTCCACTGAGAGGTGAAACCCTAACCACTGTGACTATATGCAGTGCTGGGTTGGCTGAAAATGGAAGACAGAGAGCTCATTAAATAACCCCCAAGTGAGGCTGACATATTGCAAATTTGCTAAAAGAATGAAAATGGGAAAAAAGATTACTCGAAAACCTGTTTTAAAACGGTTTGTCATTAGATGCCTACTCATCTGGTAATGCAGTGAGCAGAGTGTCTTTCTTTTTATGTGCTTATTATAATTTGATCTGGGAAATTTAGAGGTTGAAAGAAGCAATTAATGGATGCTGCGATCAGGCCTCTATGCTGGGGTACAGGACCCATTCGACATTCAGGAGCTGTCACTATGTGCAGCCAGAGGGGCAATGATGAAAAGATTCGCAGTGACAAGAGAAAAGAAAAAATGCAGGGACAGATACAAATTAGGCCAACAATTGTGAGGCAAAAGATATGAGAAATGAATTTGCCTAATTGGTATATTTGTTTCAATTAGAACCCAGACTCAGACTCAATGATGGGTTTTCAAGTGCAAACAAGGTCCTACAATTTTATCACTTCAGTTCACTTCGAGGAAGGTCACTGTTCTTCATGAACACGGCTTGCCGTCACCCCGCTCGGGACAAGCGGCTTCAGTCAGTGTGTGTGTGTGTGTGTGTGTGTGTGTGTGTGTGTGTGTGTATCCTGCGAGGTTGCAAAAGTCTATAAAATATTCCCATTTAATTACTGAAGACCAACTCACAAATAAGCAAATTCATGAATATGAAACTTGCGAATTTGGAGGGCTGGCTGTACATCTAAATCACACTTGTGCTTGATGATTGAGGGTTCTCTGCTTTGTGGCCCATGACTTTTTACCTCTGTTGGATGGAGAGCGCGAGGCCGCCTCCTCAAAGAAAAGTTCAGCAATTCATAAAAGCTTATAATGTGTGCATTATTATTCTATTTTTATCTATACAACATTGCATACAATACAAAAAATTTCTTAAAAAAAGACACTTGCTGAGCTTTGCTGACTAATGCAAGGGGGGCGCGGTGGCACAGTGGGTTTGGCCTGTGCCTGCTCTCTGGTGGGTCTCAGGTTTGAGCCCTGCTTGGGGTGCTTTGCGATGGACTGGCATCCCGTCCTGGGTGTGCCCCCCCAGCCCTCCGCCCTGTGTTGCTTGGCTAGGCTCCGACTCACCGCAACCCCACTTGAGACAAGCGGCTTCAGACAATCTGTGTGTGTGCCTAATGCGAAAAACTGCAGATGACGTGCACATAGCAAAATGTAAACAAAATTTAAAATGTTCAGTAAATCATAAAAGCATAGGGCATCATATGCACAGTATTACATATTATTTTATTGATTATACACAAATTCACTATGTATACAAAAGATATTTTTAAAAGCTCAAGTACAGCGAAGAATTATGGGATCTACACAATCTGTTGGTGGACACGGCGTGTCTTTGTCTCAGCAGCCAGCATCAGTCATGTGTTTCTTTCGCAGTGATCGAAGTGGCCATTTCATCTTGCGTTTCTCGCAACAATTTGCAGTGAGCTTTGTGCAAGAAACTTTGAACTGCAGTCATGAGTGCAAAGCGTAGTGCTCCTAAAGCTTCAGAAAGTGATGCCAAGAGGCAGAAAAAAGTGAAGACCCTAGACCCTAGGGGGTCAAAAGATTCACAAATTTTCGGATACACGAGGGGGCTGCACCCCAGCCCCTCGCAAATACCGAGGGCCAACTGTACTTTGTATATTTTTTGGTATGTCTCACTTCGTGCATCTCACTGGAAGCTTTTTCACGTCTTCATCATTTCTCAGATGAAATATTTTGCCTTCAGTTTTTAAAAAAAAAAAAAAAAAATTCTACTTCATTCATATGATGCTATGCCACAAATTCCATGCAGTTCGGAGCAAGTGGGATATGGTTACCTTAAAATGAATCAGTGCTCTCTTATTGTCAAAGAGTTTAACAGCATAAAAGAGAATCTTGCACTCTTACTTTCTCCCTATTGCCTGTATATTTTTCCTCTCAAAAATTAAAATAGTTCTAGGTTATTTGACAGGCTGTGGAGAAAAACTCTGAATCATTATGCGGCATCTTTAAAAAGATTACTTGCATGCATTGCTTTACCTTTCTATTATCTCCATATCTGTGGTTTGGGTGGTGGAGGAAGTTGGGGATATCCATGCATCCCATCAGAGTAACTGTTAACAAGCTGTGACTGAGACATACTGTATATACCCCTAGCTGCTGTTTGCTTAGGTCTCACAGAACATGGTGTGGAGACCACCCGTCAAGTACGGCACTAATTCATCCAAAGGCTCCCGAATATACCACAATAAAGCTTTTGAAGTCTGCATGCCTCCATGGGTTCACATCCAAACAAATACGGTTTTCCCTTGTGTGCCAAGAGAACACTGCAGGAGGCAAGCCCCCCACCCCCACACCACCATAACAACAGGGCTATCCGATCCAGAGGTTAATAACAAACATAGCAGAACATGATGTGGGTCCAGTGTCTGGCTTCCCTCACTGTTGCATCCCAAATGCCATTCCCCTCCTCCCTCAAGTAACACTGTTACACATTGCTATTCCAGTCCGCTTTGGCTTATCTCAGAGAAATAAATAGAGGGAGCTCATTGCTCAGCCTGAACTTAGGAAATAATTGCTTGGCACCATAATGAAGCTCATCATTTGCTCTTTTGGAGATCTATTCTGACCTGCGTTGGAAATAACAGTGGAAGCAATGCCAGGCAGGTAGAAATAATGGAGTATGTGGAAGGTGCAAGCTGGGATACAGAAGAAGAATAGGGCTTGATCTTCAGTATAGGGAGCTGCAACAATTCATTAATCCCATCCACACTGGGAGATACACCAAAGAAACTCAGTCTTTTTAAGATGGAATAGATTGTGGACCATTAACGCTATGACACAAGTGTTCAGTTCGACCTTTAAAAAAGACCTTTAGTAAAAATCAGCACAATTTCTTCATTTAATGGAATACTTTGCAGGTTGATCCACCACAAAATGAAGGTTTCACCAAGGCTGAACTAATCAATTGCAATCACGTACACCTTGTTACATTGGCACTCTGAAACAAAACCATAATTATAATTTTATTTTGTTTTAAAAAAAAAAAAAAAAAACGCAAGTGACAGCAACCAATTACAAAGTCAAGTGAAATATCCAGTTTTGTTTCATCCAATAAAATTAACTTAGACATTCATTAACATCTTGTATTTGTAGTTCCTCTTTTGTGAATTATTGCTCTGCAATAATGACTTTCAAATCACATTATATGAACCTTGTCTGGAGTTTTTGATGGACACTTCAGACATGAGACTGCAAATTATTTTCCTATAATAAGACATGATGACTAATTACATCATACAAAGACAATGCTCCTCAACCGTAGCCTAATTAATTGCACGGTATCTGAAAGCAATTCAGGTATTTTTTTAAGTTGCACAAAACTCTGCAACTGTACTTTGTTAATTTCACACTGTTTCTTATCCCATAATGCTGTTATACAAGGTCAAGAAATTGTATGTTAATCTTTGTTCAAGACATCCTGCCTTCTTGCTTTGTAAACCATGCCAATTACAGTTAGTCTGCGTTTTCATAACAGCCAGGTAATTTTAACTGAAAAAAATTATCTCTGACATTAAAGCGACCTCCTGTCCTGGGTGTGTCCCCTCTCCCTCCAGTCTTATGCCCTGTGTTGCCGGGTTAGGCTCCAGGTTCGCCGCGACCCCACTCAGGACAAGCGGTTTCAGCCTGTGTGTGTGTGATTACAGTGACCTGTGATGTGAAATATTACATTAAGTGTAGAAATTTCTAAGGAAAGTGTGCTCCCTAACTCAGTGTAAAGAGGTTTCCCAAGGTGAATTACTTCACTTGGCAAAGGGACAAATGACCAAATGTAACTGAATCACCCAAAAGACAAAAATGTATTGATCTCCGCACCACAGTCACGGCCTCACTACAGATTTATCTTTCTCAGGAGCTTAACTCAGTGTCTCAATTAGTTTCATCTTACTCCTCGTACATCAGCCACAAAATATTAGGGCTTTGTGATTCTGACCGATAGAAATTTTGTATGGGTGTGAGATATGGATCATTCAAATTGCTGAAATTGCATGTGCGCTGTGTGTAGTTGGAAGGTGACCATCTGAGAGGGTGAATTTAATGGGTGAGTGCGAGAGAATGATGCTTCAATAGACCAAAGAGTGTCTCATTTGCAGCATCCCACACCACTGTGCTTTCCTGGAGATTCGGAGCACCTGGTCCCCGTCGTCACCAAGGTCTTTCTGCCCCCAGACCCAAATGACAAAACCTCCGAAGGAAGACGAAGGAGTGATACACAACAGCCTCGGAACAAGGCTATTGTTGCTAGCACTGACACAAGCCATTGTTTGTGCCAAAAGGATCCCTGTCCCCAGCGAAGTGGCAAACTGACATTACTGATCATACTTCCCACTTTTGCTTCCCAGGAACAGAGCAAACTTTAGTCTTTTTCAGTCAAAACAAGCACAAAAGTGCCTTGCCTTATACTAGACAAGGCATCGGTAAGCTGCTTCAAACAGTGTTACACTTCTCTTTGAGTCAGCGAGATGGAAATAGCACTTCAACACCTTCATGACAAAGGAGAGGATTTGTATTCATCTGATATGACAGGAATAGAAAAGTGAAATGAACTCTAATGATATGCCATATATGTTTTTGCAAAAAACTTTGAATTAGGCAAAGAAAAAATATTGATAGGGATTTCTTTTTACAGGGATTCACTTCTATCTCAAAGATCATGCTTTCAAGAAAATTGTTTTAGTATAAGGCGGTAGTACAGTGGCACAGCGAGTAGTGCTGCTGTCGCGAGAGAATGTGGGTCTGATCCCTGCTCAGTCTGTGTGGAGTTTGCATGTTCTCCTCGTGTCTGTATGCTGTTCAGGTTCACCCATAGTGTGTGAGTGACAGAGAGACCGTGTTCCACTGATGTATGGATGAGTGACCCATTGTAAGTAGTGTATCTAGCAGCGTAAGTCACCACGGTGAATAAGGTGTGTGGGCTGATAACACTACATAGAGTTGACTGGAAGTCCCTTTGGCGAAAAGCAGGTTCTAAATGAATAAATATAATTTAAATGTAGCATTCATACAGAGTCTTTCCAAGTTTCCAAATCTGAAAGCGACAAGATAATGTGTTCACTCACGGACTCTCAGAAAGATCATTGTGAATGTTGTCTGTCTCTAACCCTGCACGAACATGTTACTTTGGCAAGGGGAAAGTAGGAGTTCTGCTTCTGCAGTTCACTTTATGCAAAAGAGGTAATCCCGTGGCACCTGGTATGGGCTGACGCACATGGCCTCAGCCACAGCGCTGTCAAGTTGATCAGCCCTCTAATGACGTGAGGCTCATTAGCCTGGCTCAAACTTACTACTGACTGAATGAATTTTAAACTGGACTCCACAGAGAGTGTTTTCAGCACATTGCGACCACCCATTTCTGCATGACTGGAGCAGGCACTGTGTTTCCATTTTGAAGCCCTCCTTGCCACAGTCAGGATTTCAATACTGGATGCAAGAGGCATATTGGAAAAGTCCGGAGATCAGCAATCTGCCCAGCGTTCTGCATTATTTACCCCTTCTCCTTAATCTGAGCTCATTTATGCTATGGAAGGCTTTTGACAAGGGACTCCTGTCTCTGGGAATTTCCTACCTTAAAGCCTATTTTGTGTATGAGCAGAGCCTTCAGCACATTCAACGTCACTTTTCCGTTTTGCCACTGAATCATTCGTGGCATATGGATTGCCTATGGCAAACATCTTCCAACAGCACACACACATAAAGGAATAGTTTACACTAATTAGCATTATACAACCTGTCCACGGCATTTAAATGATTCATCAATGTGTTAAATTGCACGCCCCCGTGCTGGTGGCAGCATGACAGGAGCAGTGGGAAAATGCTCTTTTTGAAGGAACTGCACTTTTGGATGGGGGAAGCTCAAGCATCCAAGTAACTCAAAGATTTGCTGTTGTCTCAACATGACCTGGGACCTCTACAGCCCAATGGAAAATTTCTTGTGGGTAGTGGTGAGGTGGAAGGGAGATCCTCACCTCTGCTGCTGGCACCCCCTCTGGTGGGCGGCAGTGCAAAACTATCATGCCCTTGATTGGCACCTCCTTCCCTTGGGGATCTTGCTCAAAGTTCTTCCGCAGGTCTGTGTGGGGAGATAAGGAACATCTGTCATTACAAAGTCCAGTCATCCTTTTCCTCCCTGCCTCTGACACCACTTTCCACTCAACCCACTCTTAACTTTGAATAAGCTATTATAACTCTTGTGCATTCACATACAAAGGTCATCAAGGACCCACTTCGGTTTTATGTATTGAGGATGTATGTGTCAATTTGTTAATTTCATTGGACCTTATTCAGACAGGTGTTTCTTAACGTTTGACAACTATAGATACAAAGGGATGTCAGTCTTAGAGACGCTATAGTTTCTCAAAGGACATGCACTACTCACATGCTATGCGCACGGTGGCCTTTCGGCTTTTAGAGGTGCCCAGGTGGCTCCATGCCACACAGAGACACCAGTAGTCCTCTGGACCATGGAAGTCTTCCACCTGCTGACGGGACACATTGATCATCACCTCTCGGATCTTCAGACCTACCAGCAAAGAGATGGAACATTTTAGATACTGGGTCCACAGACATCAGATCGGTAACAGTGAATACCTTCAAGTACTGTAATTAAGGAAAAAAATTAAATTAAATTTCACAGGAGGATCACTGCATGAGTTTTGATCATGTTTACTGTTTACAGATTACCCTCAATTTACAGTTGCTTATTACTGTACTAATTGAAAATGAATGTTCACGAACTAAAATTGTGGTGCCAACTTCCACTTTATAACTGAAACAGAATAAAGTGAATTTGTCACAGATTCAATCACTGTATATATATATAACAATAAAAAAAAAAATTCCCCACTCGCCCCCCTTTTTGCGGGCGGTCTTACTCCGTCAAGCTCGGGTCCTCTACCAGAGGCCTGGGAGCTTGAGGGTTCTGTGCAGTATCTTAGCTGTTCCTAGGACCGCGCTCTTCTGGACAGAGATCTCATATGTTGTTCCCGGGATCTGCTGGATCCACTCTCCCAGCTTAGGGGTCACAGCCCCAAGTGTTCCGATTACCACTGCTGCCTTCACCTTCCACATCTTTTCTAGCTCCTCTCTCAGTCCTTGGTATTTCTCAAGCTTCTCATGTTCTTTCTTTCTGATGTTGCCATCGCTTGGGATGGCGACATCTATCACTACGGCTTTCTTCCTCTGTTTGTCCACCACTACTATGTCCGGTCGGTTAGCCATTACCAGTTTGTCAGTCTGGATCTGGAAGTCCCACAGGATCTTAGCTTGGTCATTCTCAACCACCCTTGGGGGTGTATCCTACTTTGATCCTGGGACTTCCAGCCCATACTCGGCACAGATGTTCCTGTACACTATGCCAGCCACTTGGTTATGGCGTTCCATGTATGCCTTGCCTGCTAGCATCTTACACCCTGCTGTTATGTGCTGGATTGTCTCAGGGGCATCTTTGCACAGCCTGCACCTGTGGTCCTGCCTGGTGTGGTAGACCCCGGCCTCTATTGATCTTGTACTTAGAGCTTGTTCCTGTGCTGCTATGATTAGTGCCTCTGTGCTGTCTTTCAGTCCAGCTTTGTCCAGCCACCGGTATGATTTTTCGATATCAGCCACGTCTTCAATCTGCCGGTGGTACATACCATGTAGGGGTTTGTCCTTCCATGATGGTTCCTGTTCTTCCTTGTCCTCCTTCTCGGGTTTCTGCTGCTTGAGGTATTCACTAAGCATCTCATCAGTCGGGGCCATCTTCTTGATGCAGTCAAGGATCTTTGTTGTTTCATCCTGGAGAGTGGCTCTGACGCTCACTAGTCCTCGGCCTCCTTCTTTTCGCTTCGCGTACAGCTTCAGGGTGCTGGATTTGGGGTGAAACCCTCCATGCATTGTCAGGAACTTCCTTGTCTTGATGTCAGTGGCTTCTATCTCCTCTTTTGGCCAGCTTATTATGCCAGGGGGGTATCTGATGACCGGCAGGGCGTAGGTGTCGATAGCCCAGACGTTGTTCTTCCCATTCAGCTGACTTCTCAGGACTTGCCTTACTCTCTGCAGGTATTGGGCGGTTGCTGCTTTCCTTGCGGCCTCTTCATGATTCCCATGCGCCTGCGGGATTCCAAGGTACTTGTAACTGTCCTCAACATCTGCTATGTTGCCTTCTGGTAGTACAATCCCCTCAGTTCTGACTACCTTCCCTCTCTTTGTTACCATCCAACTACACTTATCCAGTCTGTGGATCATGTCAGGACCTGGTGCTGTCCAGTTCTTCATACTTGAGACTCTTTCTTGGATGTCTGCCACTGTGATGGTTACTGGATCCTGTTCAGGGAGGTTGCTGTGGTCTGCTCTTAGATCCACTAGCTTTGTTGTTATGTGATACCTCCTTCTCCCATATATTTTTCCAGTATTACTCAGTCTCCAACCTTGGTGGGTCTGCTCTCATGTTATTACCCTGCCACTGAGAGTACACTTTGGATGGTTCTGTGGAGAACATCTGGTTTATTCTTCTGCCCTCTATCTCTCTTGTGTACCTCTTCAGGTAGTTAGCCAAGGCTGTGAGTCTTTTCTTTTCTGTGAGTCAGTTTCTAAGGCCTCATGTATAGACAGCTTGCTGTACTGCTTAGGCAGGGTCTTCCTCACACCTTTCTTCCTCACACCTTTCTGCAGTTCCAATAGCTGGCTAACTTCTCTTCATGCTGCCTTGATCTTGACCTCTAGCCTTCTTTTCCATGGAGGATACTGCTTCTTATGCTTGGTATTCATCTTGTATCCAAGCATCTCAAGGATCACTGTTGCTGTGTTGTACATCAGCTGGTTGGTCTCAGTAGGGATTGTTCATAGTGCTGCATTCACATCTTCTAGTAGACTTTCAGTAGGTACTTCACTTGGTCTTGGTAATCGGCCACAGGGGCTCCAGGTGTCCTTCTTAGCCATGATCTTATCTCTTAGGTCAGCTGCTCTTGCATTCAGTTTACAGGTACCCAATCTCAGAGTGTGGGGATGATGATATCTCCCCCCTGACCTGTTGTCCTGGCTCCCCCCTTCCCATAGCATTTGTGTTGTACCTCATCAATCTCTAGTTGTGATAGCAGTTGTTTCTTGCAGATGTTGTAACACTGAGCTACTAGTTGTTTAGGCATTAGTCTTGATGTTGGGTTTCAAAGTATCCATAGGTCCCACATCCTCTTCATGTAACCTCTATCCCAGTTCCTTATTCTCATCTCTTGTCCATGCATGCCTTGTTCTAGATCCAGTAGCCCACTTATCATCAGTATGTCCTGGTTCCCCAACATCTGGCAAAGACCTTGTTTATCCAGACAACATCTGAGCCAGCATGACTCTCTTTGTTTGTTTCACTCTCATATCTTAGGTAGGCAGAGTGATGGAGGGGTTTTTTTTTTTTTTTTGGGTTAGGCCATGACCAGGATTCAAACCCCAATTTCCCAGGTGAAAGGCAGCAATCTTACTACCACACACACACACACACACACACACACACACACACACACACACACACACACACACACACACACACACACACACACACACAGAGAGAGATATTACCCTCTCAGTGTAAATCTGTTATGTTCTATCAGATGGGTATCATGTTCCTAACAAACTTACAATACTATGAAGATACTGGAATGTTCAATTATTTCAGAAGTCTAGGGTGTTGTGTTGCATTACAAAACAATGCTGTCAGCAAGACACTTGTCATGTCTCTGAAAACACGATGGGCAAAGGCAAGCTGTCAGTGGAATAGGGGAAATGTTTGATCAGTTATTATTTTTCTAAATGCATTTTGCCTTTTCCTCCCAATTTAGTCACAGTCATTTATTCAATTACTGTGTCTTCACTTTGACACACAACACCTACACCAACTCAGCAGTGAATACAGGCATTCATTTCCCACATGTACATGCTGTGAGCTGCCCGCCTCTCTCTCTACAGGCTGCAAGGTTTCATTAGGTGACGTAAAATGGTTAGAGGAAAGTGCAGTTCACCCAGCCTCACCTCCAGTCCTTTAGGCATCTGACTAAATATGAGTATATAGCAGCAACCATAGGAAGAAAACCCAGACATCTCCCTAACCCAAAAGACCTTGTATGCTTGACTCAGATAGGAATTTGTACTGAGGAATTTACCAGTGCATCACCGAGTTTCTGACCATGAATCATTTTCCCATCCCAAAGCCTGTCTCATACTGATACACAAAAGCTTATAAAGCAAAACACTTTTCAGATTACGTACATTACAACCAATAGAGTATGTTACATTTAAATAAGATTAATGAAAATAACACAAACTGAATATGAGATAATATCAGAGAACAATTCACATAAACAAACATATCAAAAGTAATTCATTTGTACATAGATCAAAGAAGAGGAACACCAGACTTTTAGTTACACTGAGAGTGTATTTCACTACAATATAAGAAAGAGTTAAGACAGTCTTCCAAACAGCAAATGAGTAAGTTTGATGGTTGCAAAGAGAAGGGCAGCAGGTGGTTGTTGGAGCTGCTACCATTAGACTCGAAAGACCTGGGTGTTAATCCTTCTGTAGTACCATTGAGCTAAGTACTTACCCTGAGTGCTCCAGTAAAAATTAGCCTGCTCAATAAATCATTTCAAGCTGATCTGAACAAAAATCAGCCCAATAAAAACATGTAACTAGAGGATGCAAAACAAATTATACATAAAAAGACATATAATATTATAAACGAATAAAAAATAAATGGGTAAAGATGAAGTCCCATCTTTATGGTGGAAAAGTAAAAACTTTAAGAAAACTTCAAGTCTCTGGAGTAGTTACATACTTTTTGACTAAATCCTTAAATTTTTAATCTGACTCATCAACTTAAGACTTGTGTGTTTGCATCATCTTTTTCAGAAGCTCCATAGCTTGGCCTCGCAAATAAAGGATTAAATAAAAGATCCAGGTCTCTGGCTACAGAAAAAAGTCCAGTCTATTTAGTTTCATCAGACTTGGCTGTAATATTTCAAATACTCAGTTACATTGTATAATGATCTGGAAATTTTTTTTGTTGCTGCCCAAGCTAAACAGCAGATTTCAGGGTGGACCGAGAAAATCTTTTTCAGAGTGTGGAATAAATAACTAATAATCTTAGATTCACAAGCAGACGGCAACTGCATCGTGTCTTATTTTAATTGCTGACAAGAAGACATAAAAAAAACACAAATTCAAACGGATATTTCCGTGTATTAAAATTGATCTTAACAACTTCAACATATATTTTGTTACATTTTTCCAGCTTGATAGTAGATAGATAGTAGTACATTTGAGCAAGGAAAGTTTTTTTAACCCACATAAAATATTGCAGAGGAAGACCTCCAAGATTAACGATGGCTCAACATGGCTATTCAGGAATGCATAAAGCATCTCTGTAGCTGGCATTTCCTACAAACACAAGGAGGGAAGCTCAATCTCAACATCAGTTATAGTTCTTTTGTGGATTTGTGGCAACCTGGATCAAGAGGACTTAAAGCCAGGGAGGAAAATTGTGACTAATGGTGATCTTTAATGGGCCCAAAGGAAAATGAAGACTATGTGTGACTGAAAGACAGCTTTTTCGACTTTGCTGATCGGAAGATCTCAAATCACAAAATACTTGTCTGCAGATGTTATAGCAGGAAGGTGGACTGAGGAATGGATCTTAGCCCCTTTGTGATCCATATTATCCATTTGTATAAAA